>NC_052029.1:7171728-8519228 GCF_015832195.1 Motacilla alba alba | reverse complement strand
TTATTTGAATTGTATTTCAGTCTGTAGTACAGCTTATTTTATTCTTTCCAAGCTCCTGTTTCTCTAACATTTTTCAAATGCTGAGTTCCATACCAAAAATGCTGGCACATGCTGTGGGGGGACATCTGTGGGCCGCTCGGTTCCCCGGGGCAGGGCTCCGGCTGGGCGAGTGGCGCTTTTGCCTTGACCAGTGTCTGCTTCTGCTCTCCCCAGTGTACGGGCACAACGTGAAGAGCAGCAACGACTTCATTGGCAGGATTGTCATCGGGCAGTACTCGACGGGAGCCCCCGAGTCCAACCACTGGCGCCGCATGCTGAGCGCGCACCGCACGGCCGTGGAGCAGTGGCACAGCCTGCGCTCCCGCGAGGACTGCGACCGCGTCTCGCCCGCCTCCCTCGAGGTGACATGAGCTGGGCGACCACGGCAGCCAGAGCGAGCGGGCGGACGAGATAGAAACCAAGCCAACGACTGAAGCACCCCACCTCACACCTGCACGCGCCCCACGGCTGCTCCGTGGGATTCGTGCTGGCCTCAGTGATCCGTGCGCGTCCCACTGGGCCCAGCTGTGCCCCTGGGGCCGCAGCTCTGGCTGTTCCCATCCCGGGGCCGGGCGGCTCGGGCTGAGCGTGGCCGTGCCGTGGGAAGCACGGAGTGGGTGGAGGAGCTGGGAGTTGCCTCTGCTGTCCTTCCGGTCCAAATCCATGGCTCATCCTCTCGGAGATATAAGTACCCGTGTGCTCTCATTGGTGAACGTGGTAATTAGGCTAGAATATTTTTTTAAATGGTAGAACCTGTGGTGAAATCGATTCTGACTGCAGTTTTGTCCTTGTAGTAGTTTTAACAGAATAAAGCTGCTGTTAGCGTGTGCGTTTGTGTGCCGGGGCAGTGTGTGGCCCACGTGGGACAGAGCCCGTGTCCCCTCAGCAGTGACCTGCCAGTCTCAATAGCAGTCTGTGTGCGTAGTAGATTCAGTGCTGATATAGCAAAATAAACATTTCCAATTGCATCTGTACTGGGAAAACCAGCTCGCGTCCTTTCAAACATGTGCTGTGCAAAAAAACACCTGCTCCAGGGACTTTGGTGGTTAAGAAGACTCAGAAATCACAATTTTAATTCTCTCACAGACTGCAGTGGCTCTTTCTGTGTTGTGTGTGTTTACCCAGGTAGTTCTTCAGGTCACCAAGTGAACTTAGCTACAGTCAAGCTGTCCTGTTGGTTGCTTCTGTACATTTTATTTTTCCACAGCGTATTGTCTGGTATGATGGAGATTGTATATTTATTGAAAATAAAATTCTATTTAATTGTGCCACATGGATTGGGGTGATACTTATTGAATTCACCTTTGTGTTGAGCTCCTTCAGTTATGCTTATGGCAGAAAAAAGGATAAAATGTTGGCAGTTACCCCGTGGTTGCTCACTGCAGATGGACTGGGAGCAATGTGAGAGAAACTGGGCACCTGCTGCTGGAGGTGGGTGTGGAGAGCGAGCTGGATGCCTTGGTCTGGCCATGGTGGTTCCCAGCCAAACCCCACATAACACCCTGGGGGTTGGACGTGTCAGACTCCAGAGATGGCACGTGGCCGGATGGACAGCACTCATCTCCCTCCTCTATTCATTAAATGAAGGCCAGAATTAAACCCAGTACCTCCTGTGCTGTTCATATTTTGATTTTTAAAAAGGAAAAA
This sequence comes from Motacilla alba alba, assembly GCF_015832195.1. Taxonomy (NCBI): domain Eukaryota; kingdom Metazoa; phylum Chordata; class Aves; order Passeriformes; family Motacillidae; genus Motacilla; species Motacilla alba. Next base: position 8,517,542 of record NC_052029.1, on the reverse strand, counting down.
ACAACACACGTGACTATTTCACCCGTTTGTTATTTAGCTGCTACAGTTAGGGACAGGTGAGTCTTAAAAAGCAAAACAAAACCAAATCCAACCACATCAAAAAAAACCCCAAACAAAAAAAGCTCAGTGCTTGCTTTGGCAGGTGTCAGTGTGTGGGTCAATAATCCCTGCTGCTGTCCAGGTGTTCCTGCTCCAGGGCAGCTCTGTGTAGTAACTCTGATATCAGCATCCCTTCAGCACTTTGCCCGTGGCACCTGGCTCCCTGCTGCTCCCCAGCACAGCTGCTCTGTGTCAGCAGCACTCAGCAGCAGGGCAGTGGTGCCTGCAGGGCTGTCCAGGGCCATCCTCTTTCTGAGCACACTCTGGATGCTGGCTATCAATTCTAACCTGCCTCTCTGCAAGGTGAATTTCTTCTCTGTCCTGCAGTGAAGTTGATGGCAAATCTCTGTTCTCTGGCATCCTCCTGGTTTGTCTCATCAAAAAATCACCGTGGAGAGGGACCCCGCGGGCAGTCCTGGGCAAATGTTTGCTGTAGGAGGCTGATCTCTTCCTGCAGCTCACAAAGGTTCAGGCAAGGGGCCTGAACACAGTTACTGTGTTTGACGTTAATATTCTTCCACGTGGGGCCTGTGGACAGCAGAATGAGCTCAGGACATCCATGAGAGCAGACACATGCTTTGCTCAGCGCTGGGGATGAAATGTGAACAAAAAGTAATCTTGCCCGGGTCTGTCCTTGAAGTCACAAGGTGTCTGTTCCACAGGAGGAACAGTCATGTACACAGGATGCCAAAAATTGGTGAGGGTGCCCAGAGGGAAGGTCAGTAGGAGCGGAACAGAAGCAGACTGGGGAGCTCCTGGCCTGCAGAGCAAACAGAACAGCGTGGGAGGGAGAGGAGCAGGAGGGATGAATTGTGGCGTGCTCCTGGGGCTGCAGCCGGCAGGTGAAGCACATTGTGAAGTTGGAAGGTAGCGCCCAGTGCAGCTGCAGCTGGCACTGCATGCCCGGCGTGCCTGCGCTGTCCCTGTGCTGGGAGCAAAGCTGGTGGCCAGCTGCTGTGCCAGGCTCAGGGCTGTGCCTCAGGGGCAGCTCAGTGCTCCCACTGCTCTGGGGGATGCTGCTGCCACGAGTCTGGATGTTAGAAACCAGCATAAAAACTATTCAGGATCTCTGCTCCCTCTTTAAACACGAATATTCGTGCTTTGGGAGTAGGTTATTATGCTCAAAGATTTTTGTTCCATAGTTTGCTAAAAGTTGTTTGTAACACTGGCTTTGTCTGAGGATGGCACACAGGAAAGAAGGGAAGAGGCATGCCTTGACTTCTAATAATCCCAATTCCTTCATTTTTAGTGTTCTGCTGTAGCAGTAGGCTTTTCCTTAAGCCAGATAATTTCAGATCAATGTATGGAAGGGGGGAGGTATTCTTAAAAGGCTTATTTAATATGAAGAAAACTTAATATAGAAAAGTCGATTGAATGAGTTACTGTCTCTGGAGGAAGTCTGGATGCTTTACTGTACTGAAAGCTTGGTGTCACCCCAAATTGTTTATACTTGAATCTCTAAAAATGGGTCAAAAATGCTGAAAATTTTAATGTGTAGCTAATAATAAAAAGGGAACAAAATTGGGAGTGTTCCTAAGCAGTTCCTTCAGTGCTGATTTAAGGCATAAATTGGAAATTGAACAGGACCACTAAACTGTATAGTATCTGTGCCTGTACTATTTCCCTTATGAGTGCAACAGTTAGAAAAGGATTTTATACAGTGTTTTGAAAAATCTGAAGTTTATGTCTAACAAAATGTTGACCACAGGAAGGAGACGTGCTGGATTGTATTGGTACAGACTGCTGTATCGTATCAGGTTTTCTGCTGCATGACGGCATGGACCCAGCACGGACCTGGCAGATGGGCACAGACTGAATTCCTGAAATAGCCTTGGAGCCCCGGGCACAGCTGGGGGATCCTTCTTCCAGGCTGTTTAAGCGTGTCAGCGCATTGCCTTGCTCTGGGAAAAAATCCCAAACCAAACACAGGAGAAAACCCAACAAAGCCCACCCCCCGATCGAAAACCAAACCAAAGCAAAGGCGCCACACAATGGGGCACTGACGTGTTAGTAAACCCCACTGCCCTGCAGCCCTGGGAGCCTTTCCCCGGCCTCCCTCCCCGGGCGTCCGCTGCCGCAGCCGCCGCTCCCCGGTGTCAGCACGGCCCTCGCCCTTCGCCGCCCCTGCCCGGTCCCTGCCGGCAGCGGGTCCCGTCTGTCACCCCCGAGGTGGCGGCTGTCCGAGGGGCGCCGCGGGATGGGGACACTACACACCGCCTGGGGCTGCACCTGGGGGGGCGAGGAGGGATGATCCTTACTCGCCTGCGGCCCCGGCGGGTGACAGCAGCGCTCTGGGGGCAGCGGGCAGCGCCGGGGACCCCGGCCCGGCCCCGTCCGGGCTGCGCTGAGCGGGCCCGGGGCAGAGCTGCGGGTGCGGGTCCCCTGTGGGATGCGCTGAGCGGGGCCGGGGCAGAGCTGCGGGTGCGGGTCCCCTGTGGGCTGCGCTGAGCGGGGCCGGGGCAGAGCTGCGGGTGCGGGTCCCCTGTGGGATGCGCTGAGCGGGGCCGGGGGCGGGCTGCGGGTGCGGGTCCCCTGTGGGCTGCGCTGAGCGGGGCCGGGGCGGGCTGCGGGTGCGGGTCCCCTGTGGGCTGCGCTGAGCGGGGCCGGGGGCGGGCTGCGGAGGAGCCGCCGCTCGGGGGAGGGGGCAGCGCGGCCCCTATATCCGCCCCGCCCGGCGGCCGCCCCAGAACCCGCGGGGCCCGGCCCGAGCGCGACCCCCGCAGCCGGAGGGACCCCCACGCCGGCCGGACCTCCCCGGGACCCGCACCCGGCGGGACCCCCGAGCCCTGCGCGACCCCCGGGCCCCGCGGCGGCGGCTCCGGCCATGGGCAGCGGGCGGGCGCTGTGCGCGCTGCTCGCCGCCGCCCTGCTGGCCGCGCAGGCCTTCCCCCAGACCAACATCAAGATCAGCCAAGGTGAGTGCTCGGCGCTGGCCGCGGTGACTTCATCGGCCGTGGTGGGGCAGGGAAGGAGCGTGTGCCTCCCGCAGGGCCGGCAGCTGGCTTTCCCCTGCTCCAGAAATCCCTGTCTTTAATTGAAATCAACTTTCTTTAGCACCGTGGGGACGTGCCAAGGGCAGCCCCGGTCCTTACTTGGGGATGCCGGAGGTCTCTGGGCTGGCTTCGTTTCTGGGTGCCAGGACAGCTCTTTGGCCTTTGCCAACACGCGCTGCCGCCGCTCGGGGCCGTGGCCCTGCCGTGGGTCCGGCGGCAGGAATGAGGCACTCATGGAGAGGGCAGGAATCGCTGCATGAGGCACTCATGGAGAGGGCAGGAATCGCTGCATGAGGCACTCATGGAGAGGGCAGGAATCACTGCATGAGGCACTCATGGAGGGCGCAGGGCAGTGCAGGAATGAGGCACTCATGGAGAGGGCAGGGCAGTGCAGGAATCACTGCATGAGGCACTCATGGAGGGTGCAGGGCAGTGCAGGAATGAGGCATTCATGGAGGGTGCAGGGCTGTGGCCATGCAGGCCAGCAGGACAGACCGAGGGCCAGCAGGGCTCCTCCTTTATTCACACTTACTGCGTGTGAAACAAACACGAGATTCTCCCTTGTTCCCTTTCTTTGCTCTGACCTGCTGCTGACTGCTGAATGTCTCTTGGGTTTCTTCCAAACTTTTCCACGGTGTCAGTGCAAGTGAGAGTTGCTGCACCAAGTCTGTTAGAACCCTGTTAGGTTTACTAGGACTGTGAGTGGAGAGGGATTCCTTAGGTGCTGTTTGGTGAGATAGTGAGAAAAGGGATCGATACAAGGCTGGCTTTCCTGCCAGCCACCTAATCCGTGGGAGCTTTGCCAAAACTAATTAAGCAGGAAAAACTGCAAGATAACTTCTATCTGTCAGTGCCAGCTGCAAGAGCGTTGCTGCTGGTATTGGCTGTAGCCTCACAACTCTGAACATACAGAGGATTTGAAGCTGTGAAACCAGCTTGGTTTCATTAAAGGATTTTACAAAGCGATGCCCTTGGTGTGAGACGATGTCCCTCCCAATGTGCTTCATCTGATGTTTAATATTTTACTTGAAAACTTGTGACATGTGCCTTAAAAACACTTCAGGGTGTGTCAAATATTGCCCTGTTGTGGGATTCATGTCCAGCAGTGGGCATACCTTCCCCTGCAGCTCCATACAACCCCCAGATACACTGAGACCAAGGTCCCTCCCCTGATCACATCCTTCAAAGGTGGATGCTCAGTGTGAGACTCTTTCATCTGTTAATGAAAAACAAATATTCTAAGTAACATGAAGGTGGCATTGTTTGCCCATGGTGACTGGAATGTCAGGGCTTCAGGAGTTGCTTCTAAAGCCATGGGTGAGTGGAGGCATCCCAACATCACACAACAGCACTGTCTTAGTCCCTGCCACACGCTCCCGCCCTCCAACCCCCTGCTTAAATGCCTGTTCTGTGGGTTTGCTCAATAAGGAGGATGTGGTGGGATGGACCTCTGGCTCAGCTGGCACCCCAGCTTAGCCACAGGCAGTTTCTGCTGAAGGCATCCTGGGGATGGGTTCTGGGGTTTCTCTGTCCCATCCCTGTTGTCTCACCCATCCCTTCTAGCTCCCCTCAGTCCAGCAGTGCTGAGCCAGGGTAAAGCCCTGCTGCTGGAGGGGTGACTTGGTGAGCCCCAGGAGCTGGTCCTGAGCCCCAGCTCTGCCACCTGGGACCACTGCCCATCCCTCACTCTCACCACCACAGCCCTCGGATCCTGGCGGAGGGGTTCTGCCCTGGGCAGGACCCAGGCTTCCACATGACAGGATCTCCTCGTCTCCTCTCTGTTGACATGAATTTCAGATGAGCCTTTTGGGTGTTGATGGGCGCTCTCCAAACCCAGCTGCTTGCCAAGAGCTGAAGAGGTTCACTTGCCTTTTCAGGTCAGATGGCAGCATTAGCTTATGGATGTGCCAAGGGGGTATCTCCTAGCACATCTAGGATTTGAGGAAAGCTGTCAGCTGTTGATGAAATGGAGCTCTTTGATTCTCTGCAACAAGAGAGCATCTGCTGCCAGCACTGACCTGAGCTGGTCTGCTGTCCAAAACCCTTTGATGGAGATGCAGCCCCTCAGGAGCTTTCCTTGCCTGGGCATCTCCTGCCAACCTTGTCCTAGCCTCAGAATTCACATCTCAGACCTGCAGATCCCTGCAAGTGAGGCAGCATTGCTCCTTGGGATGGAGTTTTCAGGACCAAACCTGCTCTTCACTAGCTGAGTCCAGGGGAGCCATGCAGCTGGTGGCAGGTTTTTTTTTCCTGTAGCATCTTGAAATGAAGAGAAGCCCTTGTGAAACTGGCTAGGATTTTCTCACTTAATTATGTCTAGTTGGAAATAGACATAATTGGGGGAGTGAAACTTTTTTGGCTGGGGAAGTGAAACTTTTTTGGCAGAGCAGTGCCAGCTTCTGTAAGATTTTGAAAAGTGATTTTCCTGGTAGTTCTACAGTGGGGCTCAGCTAGTAAATAAATAGAAAGGCTCCAATCTGGCACTGTCACAAATGCAGAGAGCACAAAACTTTATTTCTGACCCCAAATATTTGTTTTCCAGCTTTTCTGAGTTAGTAACAGCTGCTTGATCTGAATCTTATCCTCAGCCAAGTCTGGACTTTTATTTTGCTGAAACTGCTTTAAAACATGGTACTGCCCTTAAAACTGCTGTATTGTAAATAGAAAAAGGGTGAAAGGATTCTTGCAATCATTTTTTCACCAGGAATTTGGGGACAAATGGATGGAGTGACTTGAGGTTGGCAGGAACCCCCATGGTGCAGGCACTGGCTGTGCTGATCCTGCCCTGTGTGGAGGAGCTGATGTTTTGCTGGTCATTTAGACCCAAACCTCTGAGGATTGGGTCTAAAAAGCCCCCAGATGCTTCCCCTGTCACCTTCTAGGTCAAAATGCCACACATAGCTGCTGGCTTGGGTTGTGAGGCTTTCCTGTACAGCCATGAGTAGGCCCCTACACTCACAACCCTACATCAGATTTCTATGGTTTTTCTATTACAAATATTTCAAATAAAGCAGCTCCCCTAATTGTTCCTGCCTGAAACACTGGGACCAGGAGATCTCCTCCAAAGAGACAGACAAAGCCTCTGATCCTGACCTAACAGAAAAGATGCTAATTAAAAGCTGACCTCCCATATTTTCCTTTTTGGTATATTTAACCTTAAATTCCTTCAGGCACCTCTGGTTCACTGAAGCTCATCAAATTAATGCTACCTAATGGGAACCAGTACAGAATAACAAAGCAGGGCTGTCTCAATTTCTGACTTGCTCTCAGCTGCTCTGAGCAAACATGAGGGTGATTTTCCCTGGAATTGGGGTGCCTGGCTTTGAGCCAGGACAGTGGGACACCCACTGCAATTAGCACTGGGGAGTGAAGGCTCCATTTGCTGGGGATGCTGCTGGGTGAAGCCCTGTGAATTTTGCCACCACGCTGCCAGAGGTGAGGATTTTCTCAAGGCACTATAATAAAACCCCAACTGCTGGAACAGCTGGTGGTGCCTTGTCTGGCACAGACCTCTGGGCTGTCCTTGGCAGGAAGGAACAGCAACCTCGAGTCTCTGCAAGCAGGACCAGATCCCAGGTTGTCCTTACTGGGGGTACATGCCTCACCTGTGACCTGGTGGTAAAGCTGAAGCCTCATGCTGAAGGTTTCACCCTTGTTCTGCTTTGGTTTTGGTGGAGACAGGGAACCCTGGCCAGCATCATGAGGGGAGGAGGGCTTGGCTCCCAGGAATCACATCAGCTTTCGGAGTTCCTAATCCTGCTCTCTTGTGAAGTAATTTGTGTCTCCTAGGGCTGTTCTAAGGTTTTTCCCAGTGCAGTCATGGCCAGGTGTGAATCAGAGAACTGAACTCTGCATTGCTGCTGAGCTTTCTTTATCTTACCCACTCTCCCCAAAAGCTATTCTGCTCTTCCAGCCCAGCAGGCCTTATCTTTTATCCTCCAGCCCATAATTGGTGCTGCTGAGGATGGGAGAGCCCCTTGAGCTCCTCAAGGGTTTGTTGCTGTCGGGTGCAGAGGTGCCCCCAGTCTCAGCTCCTCTGGAGGGGTGGCTGGGGGTCCCAAGGCAGGTTGATGGGGTGACAGCCCCACAGGGCTTGGCAGTTGATTTGGCCTTGCTCAGGAGAAAAAAAAGGCTCTTTGCATTAGTGGTTTGTCACCTGGGAGAGGGGTGTGACATCAGGGACCCCGTGGGCTGGCTGGTGGCTGTCTGTAGAACACTCAGATATCCCCATGTGGAAAGAGCTGATGAAAGATTAAATTATCACCTAGAGCTGCCAGCACTGGCACAGGGAATGATTTGGCTCTATGAGTGCTCACACAGCTGCTTTGGATTCACCTTGCCTCTCTTTTTCTCCATGCTGTTGCTTCCTTTGCCACAGCCACATCCCTTGCTGCTGTTGGCAGTTTTGCTCTTCCCACCCTCAGGGAAAGCCATTTCCCCGGCCCCTCAGTGCTGGAGGCACCACCCTGACCTCTGTGGGCTCGAGGCTGTTACCTGCTTGGATGGTCTGATGGCATCTGACGTCTGCCCTCACCCCCTGCACGCTGCCCACTGCCCCACTCGCCTCACAGCAGCACTGACCCCAGCCACTCCCTGGGGATGTGGGAACTGGCTCAGGGGGGCTGGCAACTCCCCCACCTTCACAAACCAGCAGCTAAGAGAGTTAAGTCTGTGTGCCCCGAGACCTGAGGGTCCCGAGTGCTGCATCCTCCCCACACGAGGGGGAGCAGAACGGAGGAGGTTGGAGCAATGTGTTAATGCCACTGCTGTGTTTAGGCAGCAGCAACCCCAAAGGCTCCAAAAGGACATCCTGCCCCCACAGGGGCCTCTTCTGGGACAACTTCCCCACTGTGCTGAAAAACAGCAGGGGAGGAGGAGCAGCAGTGGGGCTGGGCTGTTATCTATTGGTGGGATATCTGTTGGATAGGCTGTTATCTCTTGGATAGGCTGTTAGCTGTGGTGGGATATCTGTTGGATAGGCTGTTAGATGTGGTGGGATATCTGTTGGATAGGCTGGTATCTATTGGTGGGATATCTGTTGGATAGGCTGTTATCTGTTGGATAAGCTGCTGTCTGTGGTGGGATATCTGTTGGATAGGCTGTTATCTGTTGGATAGGCTGCTGTCTGTGGTGGGATACCTGTTGGATAGGCTGGCACCACTGCACGTGCCTCGGCAGCTGCTCCTGGGCTGGGATCCAGTGCCTACATGCACGGCTGCATCCAGGGACAGGGACAGGGCATGGGGAGGGGTTCCCCTGTGGGGAGGAGGTACAGGCTGTCCTTGCAGGAGGGCAGAACACGGCCATAACCCCACAGCCCTGGCTGTCAGCTCCCCTCCCAGCACAGTGGCTCCAGTGGTGCTGATAGAGACAAGAGGAACCCTTATCTCGGTTTTCCCAGTAGCAAATGTCAGTGCCTTTATTTTAAGCATCCTCTGCCTAAAATGATGTCAAGCTAGCTTGGAATGTCCCTCCTGATTTAGGCAGATGCTGAAACCGAGAAACCCACAACTTGTTTAAAACATGTTTTGACTTCTGCAAACTTTTGCATGGCTCCTGCAGCAGCTGGGTGCTCCCTGGATGTGTTTGGTGGTTATTTGCCTGGGTGAGGTGAGAGAGCAGGGCTAGGCACTGCTGCCTTCATCACCTGCTCAGCTTCCTGGCCAAGCTGTCTCACCACCAGCTGCTGGATGTCCTGTGCTCTGCCCCCAGCCATGCCCGAGCCTGTCCATGCCTACTCCTGCCCGCTCTTCTGGACGGAGTACGAAGGCCACTGCTACCGCTACTTCCCCATCAACAAAACCTGGGCTGAAGCTGACCTCTACTGTGCCGAGTTCTCCATTGGCATCAGGTCAGCCAAGCTGGCCTCCATCCACAGGTGAGCTGTGCAGAAACATCATCCCACGCTGGCACAGCCTGGGGAGGAAGGAAACTGGGGCCGAAGTCCCATTCCCATATCACAGCCTCTGTGTCAGCTGCGGGCTCGTGTTCCAGCCTACACATCCTTCTGCAGCAGCGGCCCAGTCAAGGCAGATGCACAGGTCACACAAAGGCAATATAGAAAATAAATGTCTTTTCCTGGACTGGCAGGAAAACTGGCATGGTATTCCATAAATTTCCCCAAACTGTGTTTTTTTTCTCTTGAAAAAGGGATAGAAGCACAACATGATTACACAGGCTTTTTTCCCTGTTCCCTCTCTGCCAGCTCTCACCAACACTACTCTCCTCTTGCACAGACCTGGGAGAGTAACCACCAGCAGCAAGAAGCAGGGGAACCGTTTCCCCATGGGTCCTGTGGTAGGATGAGTGCTCAGGGCCATGCCTGACCATTTGCTGACATATCCTCTTTATTGCCCTGCATTGCTCTGTTTTGCCAGCTGGGAAGAAAACGTCTTTGTGTATGACCTGGTGAACAGCCGCGTGCCCGGCATCCCCACCGACATCTGGACAGGACTCAACGACCTACGGCAGGTGGGAGCTCCTGGAATCCTGTGGGAACAGGCTTTGAAAAACTCACCTCTCTGTGTTTTCCTCCTGGAAAGCCACTTGGTTTTCTTCTTTGCTCTTTATACTCCTTTAATCAGGAGGTGGCATAGAGTCTGTGGTGCAGCACATAGAGAAACTCGTTATTTCACCCATTCCAGTCTGCTTTTAAAAGAGAGGTGTTACTAGAATTAATAGATTAACCAAAAATTACTCATGTCACATTTTATTACTGGATTAATAGAAAGAGTATTGTACTGCTAGTCCAAGAAGAGCAAATAAACTGAAAAGGTCTTCTGAGTCAAAAACCACCGAGTTCCATTGCTCTCTTGTGCTACTCTGTGACTTTTGAAAGCTGACATGTTGGAAATATATAGTCTAATATGTTAGAAAGAAAAATGGAGACCATCAGGAGAGCAGTCTCATGTCAGCAGACTTTTTGTAGATACTAGAAAAAGAATGGAAAATGAAAAGGAAAAGGAATGTAGAACTGGATGGGGGTGTTAAAAAAATATATAGATTTGATTTCTGGGCTTTCCCTGGTGAGAACACTGTGAAACCTGGGGCTGTTCTTGGCGAGTTTCCAGTTGTAAAACCCAAACATGCTGTTTGGACTTTGCTGAGTGATGTCTGTCCGTGTCCCTGGACTGTGTGGCACTGGGAATGGGGGTGGGGACTACATGGGGGTGGCCTCCCACCCTCTGCAGTCACAGCTCTGTGGTGACAGCCTCTCTCTGCTGGCCTTGTGTCAGGAGGGTCACTTTGAGTGGACAGATGGCTCCTCCTATGACTACCACTACTGGGATGGCAGCCAGCCAGACGATGGGATCCACTCCATCCCCGAGGAGGAGGACTGCGTGCAGATCTGGTACAGACACAGCAGCGGTGAGCGCCCAGGGCACCCTGTGTTACTTGTGTGGCAATAAATCCAACCCACCATGGTTCCTGCTTTTCTGAAGAGGTTGCTGGCAGGCAGAGGATTTGCATTTTAATTTTTTAGTATTACGTTCTTTTCTTTTCTTTACAGTGACAATGTGTTTTCCTTTTCACCACGTACATGCATACATACTCATTTTCCTTCTGCTCCCATCTCCCTCTCCCATAGTAGCAGCAGGGCAGGAGCATCAGCTGCCTTGAAGAATTACCAAATTTAGTCAAAGGTCAAATTTTCCCATTTCCCCTCCCCCACAGGAAACCTGTGGGAGCACTCACTGTTTTGCCAGCTTATCTCTCCCATGCTTGGGCCAGGATATCTTGCTGAAGTGGGACAAGACTCTGCCTGTGCAAAAATCCCACTTCACACCCTCCCTGCTGGTGAGACCAGCCAGGTGTGTCCAGGCCCCCCAGATGTACCTAAATGTTCTGTCCATGGGCAGCCTGTGGATAATTTTGGGGAAACAGGGCTATGTTTGCAGCTGCCCCTCTACTGCCAAGTCCAAGCTGGGGCCTGGCCTCCCCTCTCACATCCCCCAGATGAGGACGCTGGGAGCAAGCATGACAGTGAATGGCACAAATGGGAGCACATCCAGGGAAAGCCTCCCACAGTGGCAGGAGGTCCTGGTCCCAAGGGCAGTGCATGGTACCCTCCTTTTGCCTTTTTTCAGCTAATGCCTTGTGTTTTTTAGCACTGCGCTCCTGGAATGACAATGCCTGTGGCAGAGCCTTCCCCTTCGTCTGCAAGATCCCCTCACTGGCCCTGGACTGAGGCTGCTGGTGCTGCCCACACCCCCTTCATTCTGGGTCACCTCTCCAGCTGTGCTGGGATAGAGCAGTCAGGACACGGCATGGGCTGGGAGAGCCGTGGAGCTGCTTGGATCCCCAGCCAGCCCCTGGCTGCAGAATCCCTGCTGGGAGGATGGTGGGGATGAGCCTGGCACTCAGCACTGAAAGGAGCTGCATGCAACAGCAGAGGAGCCCCCAAGCCCGAGTCTGGCTTTGGATTTCAGATCAGCCATCACAGTGTGTTAGAGGAAACCCGTGATTTTACCAGTACACCAAACTGTTAGCACCCAAAAATAGCCGTGTGTAGGAAATGCTTTTGCCTGTTGATCTACAAAGAGTGGAGGAAAAGCGTTATTTTCTGTTAAGTTATGCAAAATGCCTCTTGTCCATGTTATTTTTCTCTCTGCTAAAATAAACGGCAAACAGCAGGTGGAGGCTCCTCTGTCTTCCTTGCACTGGAGTAGCAGTGATTCCCTGGGGGCTTGGGGTTTCATTTGAAAGCTGTTTTTTCCCCAACCTGCTCCGTGTGTTGGGGGAAGCAGCTGCCTAGGAAAGTTTATTTTATAGACCCTGACTGTTTTTCGGGGTGTGTGGGGCAGCCTGTGTGCTCACCCTGCCCTTTGCCTGGCCCCAGCAGGCACAGAGGCACCAGGGAGGGTGTGAGGGGCCAGGCAGCGCCCCAGAGCCCATCCTCACACCCCAGTCCTGGCTGGGGAGAGCTTGCAGTGTTTGCTGCAGCCCCTTGTCCTTCTGAGGTGATGTTTTCCCCCAAAGTCCTTGCTGGTGTCCTCTGCTGCTCTGGCACCACAGAAATATTTCTGTCTCCCAGGTAAATATTTCTGGGGAGGTGTGTGCGGTTGTGGCAGCTCCTGTGCCTTGTTTGAACTGCTCTGTGTGGAGATGGACACTCCTGCTTGGACAAGGATGGATTTGCAGGGTTTGGGTGAGAGTGGGGCTGTGCTGGTGCCGGGGCCCAAGGGAAAGCCAGCACTACTGAGGGAAAAACTGGCTTCTCCTTAGGGGCCACAGCTCCAAGGGCACTGCTGGACCCAGTCAGGCACAGTAAATCCAGTGCTCCCCAGGGATCCTGGGCTGTGAACTCTGATCCCTCACAGCCCTGTACCACCCAGGTGGCTTTGCAGGCAGCCCTGTGCAGAGGGACCCCCAGAGGGGCTCCTTGCCCCCTCCTGGGAGCCATGAGTCCCTTTTGCCCCTGCTCTGGCAAAGCCACTGGGTCTGACCCATCTCAGCTGCTGCCTGCAAAGATGAGAAAAGCATTGCCATAAAATTGTCTGGTCCCCCTTGTTGCCACCAGCTTAGAAATACAACATTCCAAAACGAAGCCTTTCCAGAGTGATCACACTGGGTGCAATTGAGGTCAGTAGCTGAGGCTCCTCTGGGAGCTTGGAACTGCTTCCTCAGATGGCAGTGGAGCTTTCAGCCATATTTCCACTTGGAGAGAAACTGGAAAATTTGGTAGGGGTAATAATGGTGTTGTTAGTGGAATGTGTGTGTGCTGGAGTGAGTTTCTAAAATAAGAAAGTGCTGTCACCCCTGATTTCATATTTTTATTTATATATATATATACTTATATAAAATGGATAATACATATAAATGGAACTATATATTTTTATTGTATTTTTGAAATGAATATGCACACTATTTATATATTTATATGGAAAGTTAGCCATTTGTGTAGTTTTCAGTTCTGGACTTCAGCATTGGATATGTTTTCTAGAGGCTTTTGTTTCACCTGAAAATGATAAATTATGTATGGATGATAACAATGTGTGAAGAAACCAGCTGTTTAAAAAGAAAGCTCTTGGATGCAGCAAGGTGGATAAATTGATGTGGTCTGTGGCAGAAAAGGGTTTGGAGAGCCAAGTGTGGAGTCGGCCACGTGTGATGAGCTCCTGGCACTGGAGTGTGCTCCTGGCTGTGTGCTGGAGCTGTCACAGCTGTCACAGGAGTGGGGACAGCACAGCCCAGTGTCCCCTGGGGCTGGCCGAGCCCGAGCCTGTCCCAAGGGCAGGGCTGGGGCTGGAGGGACAGCCACCAAGGGGAAGATGCTGTTTTATGGTGCTGGGCTCCAGGCTGCCCCTCCCCTGTTTGTTTCCCTGCTCCTGCTGTGTCTCCTGTCCAGAGGGGCTGGGGGTTCATCACGGCTGGGGATTGGTATGCCCTGAGCCAAACAACTGTCTTTTCCCTGCAAGTGGTGTGAGATGTTTCAAAAGAAAGGTTAAAACCTTCCCTTGGGAAAGCGTTTGAAGATCTGGGCCCTACTGTGGTTAAAAATATTGCCAATGGGGAGCCCAGTGAAAGCTGTCACCTCCAATTAACATCTTCATTTCCAGGTAAAAAGAACTGAACATGCATGACCTGAAAGTCAGGACCTAAGTTAATAGAGGCTTTGTTTCCCAACCCCCCTGTCTTTCTCCTTTGGCTCCAGGGTCTTTACTTAAAAATCAACCCTCTGTCCTTGCCAGTGTCTTCTGTTTCACAGTAATCAAATGAAATTCAGAAAACAACAGGAGTTTTCACCTCCTTAATGAACTTCTAGTGGATCTGGCTTGATGAAAGATGGGCCACGCCCTTTCTCTCGGCATGGATGGTTCCAGACTCTGCATGGCCTGGAGCAGCTCCAGATTCCAGGCTGAACTTCTTTATTTTTCTGTTCTCCGTGTCCCCTAACCCCTCACTCCCTTGTTATCTTGCATTTCTCCCTTCTGACTCACTCTGTGGTGCAGGCAATGGGAAACCTGGCAGCAGCAGGACTCTGATACCTTTCCTGCACATCCCTTGCAAGTGACTGATTCCCAAGGGTCTTTTTATGACACTGATTTTCTTAGGGGTTGAACACCTTCTTTTGTAATGCATGAAAGCTGGAGCTAGTGTGAACAGTGTCTGATGTAGAACCAAAATAGTCTTTACCCTCCTTGTACCCCATTTCTGAGCTGTAGAGGCAATACTGGCCCCAGCCCTGGCATGGCAGTGGGGAGGGATGGGCCTGCCTGCACCTCTGACCCTTTGATTCCTTCTATTCCTGCTTTGATTGTTTCCTGAGACGTGCTGCTGCATGTTGTGACACAGGACATGGATGTCACAGCTTGTGGGCATGCTGGTGCTGCCCTGGCACAGCCTGGTGAGGATTTTCCTCCCCGGTGATTATCTTGATTGCTCCGATGCCTGGCTGGGCTGGGCTGGGCTGGGCTGTCCTTTCCTCTGTTAATTCAGTTAAGATTTTTTGCTCCCCTAAATTACTGAGAGAATAAGGGCTGCACGGCTGAATTGTGAGCTTTTTCTTGTGCATTTCCCTTGGATTTAATTGCCTGAGCAATGGCTCAGCTCCTGCCCTGAGGCCAGGATGCCACAGAGTGATTCCCTTTGACGGAGAACAAAAATATCTCGGGACCAAAAAATGTACTTTGAGCAGCTCAGAGTACATTACAGATTGGCTGCAACAGTGAGCCCCACCACCAAAAACCCCAGGCCACAAAGGCCTGTGATAAATGGCATTACCCATCTGTGCAATGGGGTTAGTGTTAAATCCCACAGCTCTAGCACATCCCAAATGTCTGCAGCAGGAGAGATGGAGCGGTGGGGCACGGGGAAGGTGAGCAGGGTTTGGCCCCGTGCTGTGTGGCTCCCAGTGGATGTTGGCTTAGCTGAGGTGCTCCTGCTGTTCTGCAGGAGGGTTTTCCCATCTCACCTGATGCCATCTGCTCCCTGCTGCTGCCAGGGAACGAGTGGGACAGTGGGAGCCAGTGGGGACAAACCTGCTGGGAAAAGGGCCTCCTTCTGGGCAGCGTGAGGGCTCGGCTGCAGCAGCCATGCCTCCTGAGAGAGGCTGGATTTATACAGCCTGGAAGCTGCTGGTGTGTAACGGTACCTGAACTAATTGCAAAAGCTCAGTGAAACTTCCAGCAGCACCAGTTCCCCTCAGAGAGGCTCATAACTGCTGGGGGCTCCTCCAGGCTGGGGAGCCCTGGGATGGAGCTGGCTCAGCACAGGAACCGTGTCATGCCAGGGCCCATTGTGCTTTTGATTGTTTCCTTTTGGCTCCCCAAAAGTCTCGTCCTCTTTTGTGGCCAAGGATTTCCAGGTCTGCAGAGAAAACTGCCTTGGTGGGGAGAGCTGGCTGATGGCCAGCACCCCTGTCCCTGTTTGGCACCGGCTCTGCAGCACGGCCACCTAAAAAGCATGGTTATGCTTTTTATTACCCACTTTTGCTTTGCTGGGGCTCAGTAACTTGGCTGGAAACTTTCACTCCTGAGTGCAAATTGCCAGAGCTGCCACTGATCAGAGGTAGAGCACAGATCTGACAGGAACGCAATTCCCACTGCGGGCCCTGCTCAGAGGCTGGTCAGCCTTGAAGGACTCAGAGCCAAAGCACAGGTGATGTGAGAGAGAAAAGATCCACAGCTGGCACTGTGCATGCGACTGCCTGGAGCTGCTCAGAGAGGACAGGGCTGTTCTGGGCCGATGCTCAAAGAGCTGATGCTGCTCAGCAGTCCTGGCTGCTGTCCCCAAGCGGGGTCCTGGGCACCGCGCTCCTGCTGTGCTGGCAAAATGTAGCTGTATTTGGGAATCTACCAAAAAAGTCTCGTCCAGCTCTCAGGGTTACCATGACAACTAGATATTTGCTCATTTGTATTTCTTGAAAATTATACTGGGCTGCTGATTGCCTCATTTGTGAAGCTCTTTGTCAGGACGCCAACAAATCCCTGTTTGTCAAGGGCTGTGAGGGAGCCAGTGGTGCTGTTGTTGAGCAGATTTCTGAATGGGAACTGTGCTGGAGTTATGACAGCATCCCTCCCACAGACACCCAGGAACATACCCCTGGCCTAGGAAGAGGGTGCTTGCTCATCCCCTCTGACATCATTTGTACCTGTGCTATTGCCTGGGTTAACATAAAATCTGAGTGACTTGTCATGGGAGATTCAGAGTGGGGGGAAGGCTTGACAAGAAGCTGTCTTCTTGCAGGGAAAGAACTCAAAACATCCTCCTCTGGCTGTTCTTGATACTCAGACACAGGGTAGGAAGGCAAGAGATTTAACTGTGTCCCCAAGTGTCTGAGGGAGGAGGTGAGGGCCCCAGGAGCAGCACCCACCAGGTGAGATGGGCTGGCTGTGGTCCTGCTCACTGGTGAATAACCACCATCCTTTTCTTCCAAAGTGCATAGAGACTTGCAAAAATACCAGCTCAGATTAAATGTTTACTGGATTTTGGAATTGCAAAGCTGGCACTAACTGTGGTGCAGTGGGAAAGGACGATGCTGCAGGGCTGGCTGGAACTTTCAGAGGTGGCTGGAGAAGAGGATAGGGCAGGCTTCTCTTTTTATCCTGAAGGAAAAATTAATTTGATTTGCATGCTGTTTAGGCTCTATGACCCTGGGTTCCTGAAAGTGATTTGACCCACAACCCAGCAGCTGTTTAAGAGCTCAGCATTCCTTGTCAAGTATTTGCTTAGTGGCAAAAAGCCACTTGCCATGAACTCCTCTTTCTTGTTGAGATAGTTAAATTATGGGCTTGTCCACATGAGGATGTAAGACCTCCATGGGGTCCCACTCTGCTCAGAGTGCTGGCACAGGTGCCCTGTGGAGCACAGGGGCTGCTGCACCTCATCCCCATCATGGCCAGCTGCCTCTGTCCTCATGCCACCAGCACAGGCTGCACCCAGCAGACACTGAATGTGTCCCAGGCAGAGGGAGAGGAAGGAAACAGCAGCAGTACAGGTTAAAGCATTTAAATGTGGTATTTCATCAGTGTGGAGGGCAACTGCTTACAGGAAATGGCCGTGGCCTCCATTAATCTCCAAAGCATTATATGAAATCATGGTCCCAAATGAATGCTGAATGCAAATGATAAATGTAATAATCCAGTACGGATAGCTGTCCTGGATTTAGATGGGTTGTGAAAGTCATTATGATATAGTAATAGCAATAAGATTAACAGCTCTAATGACACCTTAAATGCCAACTTTGCAACCTGCCCTTTTTTCTGCACTGACTCCCTCAAGGGATCAGCGGGAGCTGGCTGGGGGCTGTGTCCCTTTGCACATGATCCCTCTGATCCCCATGTGCACCTGCCCAGCTGGGGTTTCAGTGTCAGGGCCCCATATCCACACAGGTGAGGCAGAGCAGCTCCTGCCCTAGCAGTAACAGTTACTGAAAATCCTTGCTCAGATTTGATGAGTTTGGCTGTATTCTGCTTCTAAAGCAAGTTCACCCTTCATTGCACATGGCCCTGGCCCCTTGGTGCTCCCTTGCAGGCATGTCCCTTGCAGGATGACTGCCAAGGCAAAAGCCACCGGGCTCCCAAAGCATCCTAGTGCTGGTGGCTTTGGTCCCTTGAACGCTGGGTATCCCCAGGATGTTACTTTTGGGAAAGCACTGGTGAATTTTTGGGGAAGGACTAGAGAGTGTGTGGCTTTGTGTGGAGAGGGGTGAGGTGATGATGAAGGATGTGGTGGTCCTTGCACTCCTGGTTTTAGGAAACAGCCATACAAGGCACAGAACACCTGTCAGGGTGGGATTTTTAACCCCAAAATGCCAGCGCAGGCTCTCACTACTCATGTTGTCTGGTAGCTGCCACCCCCACATTTTCCCTTCCATTACTTTCTCTATTTTTCTGGTTTAAACTGGGAAAACCCAAAAAAAGCTGCTGTTTTTTTTGAAGAATTCAGTGCAGTGAATGACCCATTTTTCTTCTTGGATGAGTCATGGATCCTCCTTTGAAAGATCTCATTATTAATATGCCATTTGGGGCATATGTCTGAATTTTCCAGCAGTTTCCTTGTCTGTGCTGGAATGAACACACAACACCATCGTTAATGGCAGTGGAATCGCTTCTGGATTCATGTCTTTACAGTCTGTAGTTTGGGCTAAATCACCTTTGGTGTTCTAGGAGAAGTGAGACCATCCAGGAAAAGAGAAGGAGCTACACAAATACTTTTGGCAAGATGGAATCTGATCTCTCTTAATTTACCAAAGGTTGCTTGGTTTTCTGTGGGTATTTCTGGCTTGCGTTCCCCGTTAGACAGTCAGGCAGGCTGGGTGTGAGCAGTGCAGCTCACACAGGTGAGTCAGTGCGAGGGGACATGCTGGGATGGAAGCCACCATCGCCTTCCTGGGCTTCACGTGTCTCCTCCAGGCACAGAGGGATTTGGGAGCCCATCTGCAGCCACGTGCCGACTTTGTTATCGAGAGAGCCTCTTGCCAGCCTCCCTGGTTTGGCACGTGCTGTGTGTCCCTCTTTGCATCCCCAGTCTCTGCAAATGCATTGCCATATGTTGTATGAGCTATAGGCCGTGGGGGATGAATCACGGCTCCCACTGCTGCAATCCTCTCCCGCCAGGATCCCGTTGTTATTGATGATACACAACTGCTCAGGGGAGCGTGGGGTTGTGATCAGGCTGGGAAGGTAACCCCGAAGAGCTGGGTTGGACTCGAGCATGTGGCACAAAAAGATCGCAGAGCCAGCGTAGCTGCCCTGCCGGGGCTTCCAGACCGGCCAGATGGGCCCCGGGCGCTGGAAATGCTCAGCCCTGGCTTGGACCTTGATGCACCGCAGATGAGATTATCCTAGGGCAGCCCCTGGAGAGCCGCTGCGCCCTGTCACCGATGGGCTTCTCTGTACCGACTTCCCCTGGGGCAGGCACCCGTGTCACCCATGGCAGGGCACCACTGCCACCCTGAGCCTGTCCTCCTGTGAGCCGCTCTGCCGGCTGAGTTCACCTGCAGCTCTTTGCCCCCTTAGCTCCTTCTGTTTTCACAGGGATTACACAGCACAGCCTCGCATCCAAAAGCAAACGTCATGTTCTTCTGTTTATGAAGCTGGGACCGAAGGTGGTGACAACAGCCTGGTGGGGTGACATGGGAAGAGAGCCACGTTGGAGCACAGCAGGTTCCTGGGGATGCACCCCAAAGAGCCAAGCCAGGCAAGAAATAGGGATAGAGTAGGGGGAGAAAAAAAAAACCAAATGGAAACAATCATTTGATGGATTTATTATTTAGGGAAAGTCAAACACTAAGACTGAGGTTTTTCTGTGAGTTTCTCTGCTCGAGCTCTGATGGTGCACTCAGACAAGAAGTTGGTGAGCACTGGGGGCACTGGCAGCTGCACTGTGCGAGGGACAGGGGAAGGGACACTCATTCCAGATGAGTGGAAAATTGAACAAAGATGCTGTTAAATTATTTTTTTCCTCCCCCAAACAACACTCTGAAGATGAAAAACAGGTCACTGACACCTGGCAAACTCCTGGATGCCCAGCCCATCACCCGCTCAGGGCCGGTGGGGATGGCAATGCCATCAATGGATGAGGGGTCCGCAAAACGATTCCTGCCGTGTGCTCCGTGGGTGCCACTGCTGGGCGGGGACCGGGGCCTGCACAGGGGGCTGCAATGGGGGCTGCAATGGGGGCTGCAATGGGGGCTGCACGGGGGCTGCACGGGGGCTGCACTGGGGCCTGCAATGGGGGCTGCAGCGGCGGCTGCACGGGGGCTGCAATGGGGGCTGCACGGGGCTGCAATGGGGCCTGCAATGGGAGCTGCACGGGGCTGCAATGGGGCCTGCAATGGGGGCTGCACAGGGGGCTGCAATGGGGCCTGCAATGGGGGCTGCACTGGGGGCTGCACAGGGGCTGCACAGGGGGCTGCAATGGGGGCTGCACCGGCGGCTGCAGGGGGGCTGCAATGGGGGCTGCAGCGGCGGCTGCACGGGGGCTGCACGAAGCAGCGGCCCCGTCCCCGTCCCACGCGGCCGCCGCTGCAGCCCCCGGCGGCCACCCTGGGCGTGTGCGACAGCGGCCGGGCCAGGAGCGTCCCTCGACGTGCCCCGCCGCCGGAGCCGCGTGTCCCCGGTGGCGGGAGCATCTCCCATCCGTGAGAGCGTGCTGCCATCTCTCGGCTGCGCAAACCGAGAGGCACGGCCGCCTCGCAGCGGCTGCCACGGCGGGGGAAATGTCCCTCAGGCACTACTGTTCCGTTCTGTGCGGTTTTACCTCTGCTCCCTTTTCCCTGTGAGTGACTCTGGGTGCGAGGGAGAGCCCTGAGCACTGCCTGAGGTGTCACCGTGGTGGCACCCGGCACCCAAGCTGAGCATCCAAGAGACCGCACCGTGGAGTGGGACACCAGCAGCCCTTTCTTCCAAACAACATGCTCAAGTGGCTTGTTAGTGTTTCAAGCCAACATAGATAAAGATTTTCTGTAAGTTTGAAAACTATTTACTGAAAAAAAGGCAAAGTTTCAGGACCACCTGTTAGCTTCAGGGGCACGCTGCAGTATCTAGAGCCACGTCATGAGCCCTTTCCTGGGCTTAAAAATGGAGCTTAGAAGCTGCAAACAAGTGAGCATTCTATTTTATATACAGTGTTTGTCTGTGTGTGGCCCAGGATTGAGTGGCAACTACTTCCACCAGGCACAACAGGTTTCAGAAATGAACTTCAGAAAGTAGAATATCTGATCCCTCTCTGGTGAGCCCCATCCAGAATTAAGCATGACTCAATCCATCCATCCTCACAAAATCCACCAGTGTGATTTCTTCCAAAACAGATTATGCTCTGACAGCTCCAGGGTACCAGCAGCTGTAGGGTTTATTTGTTGGAATAACAGCCTTTCTTTTTCATTTGTGTGAGACCATATAGCTCATCTATGTTCCTTTGAAAAGGAAAAGAGAAAATGGATTTTTTTTTAAAAATATAAGTGAGTAGTTGTGGCTGCTGAGGCTGGATGTAGGAAATGCAACCTGACAGCTCACTTCCCACACCAGGCTGGAGCTGAGCTGCCACCCACGCTGCAGTGGCATGTTCTGAACCCCCTGGGGCTGGCTTGTGCTGTGTGATCCCTTCCCACTGGGGAAGCACCCACCACTGGCACTTGGTGCAGCTCCACCGGTGCTTTGCTGCGGCTGCAGCAGGGCTGAAATACCTCCTGGGGGTTCACCCTGACTGAAACTCTCTTTTGGGATGAATGCTTTTGGGAGAACAGCCCAGTGACAGTCGTCCTGACCAGCTGTCACGAGCATGTGTTCTACAGGTTCCTCCTACCCTTCCCGTGGTAATAAAGCCAACGTTTGAGAAGCCATTAAAAAAAAAAAAAAAAAAAAAAAAAAAAAAAAAAAAAAAAAAAGATTGCCTGGGGAGATTTTCAAGTTAAGGTGTGCCAGGTATTTTGTTGATGCAGATGTTGTGATCCATTTGTATGTGACGTCTCTGGTAGTGATGTAAGCTGGTTTCCCAAACATAAGGCTGTCAATAAATCACTTTTCTGACACTGAAAAATTAATTTCAGTGATGCTGTACTGAAAGGAGTTGGGGAGGAGAATGGGATGGGGATCTGCTCTGAGCTAACAGCCCATCGCTGAGGATAAGAATGTTGAATTGGAGCAATTCAGGCTGTTTTTCTTGCCTCTGCCCAAATCAACAGCAGTGAGTCATCCCGGCAGACGGCATCAGCTGCCGCGGAGCTCGCAGCGCCTGAGCTGCCGATCCTGCTGCTCCCGCCTGGAGCGGGACTGACCCCAGCCACCCTCAGCACCGGAACCAGGAGCACTCCGTGCAGACACGGCTTCAGGAGCCAGACACCCTACGCTTTATTTTCAGTACCTAAAGAAGCAGTGCTCTGCTGCAGTGCTGGGATGGGAGGCTGTGGAAGAGTCCGAGTGGATGCAATGGAAGAGCAGCTGTGGGATGGGAGACCCAGAGCTCCTGCCTCGCCAGTCCCACAGATGCTGCAGTGGTTTTCAGGGCAGTTAGGACTTGGTGAAGGGAAGGAGAAATTTTGACTCCATGTTTTAGAAGGCTGGTTTATTATATTATGATATATATTATGTTAAAAAAGACTATACTATAACCATACTACAAAGAACAGAGAGAAAGATTCATCAGAAGGCGAGATGGGAATAGAAAGGAATCAACAACAAAGTTCTGTGTCTCCCAGAGAGTCTGAGAGCTGCTGCCTCCTCAGTTGGTCACCAAGTAGAAACATCTTATATTGGCTGATCAAGAAAGCACCTGCTGCATTCCACAGTAGCAGATAACAAATTGTTTACACTTGAAGCTGAGGCTCTTCAGCTTCTCAAGAAAAGAAAATCCTAGCAAAGGGATTTTCATAAAATATTATAACTATAGACAGAGGCAGCCCCTGAGCGTCTGAGTGTCGTGGAACTGTTGTGGTAGTGATTCCAGAACCCTGCCAGAGGAAGCAAAGCCAAGGTTTGCTTTGAGCCTGCCCTGCACCTCCTGCACTCTGGCCACCCCTGTGCCACCACAGCGCTGCCAGAGCCTCCCTGGACGCAAAGCCAGCGTTTCACCTCCCACCCCAGCTCAGTGAGGATGCAAGTGCAGCTGAGCTGGTGCAGCTGAGTGCCTGCCTCAGGGAGCCTGGGAAATCGGGTGAGGAGAGGGGAATGTGGCACTGCGGTGCCCTGGCCCATCCCAATTCAAGACACCTCCTGGCATGTCTCCAGATCCATGACTGGAACGCTCTGCATGAAACCTCTTGCCCAGAGCTGGTCAAGGCTGGTGGGGTCATAGCCCTTCCTCATCGGAAGGTGAAGTCCCCATCCATGGTGATACTGTAAAGACACGTAGATGTGGCACTTAGGGACAGGGTTCAGTGGTGAACTTGGCAGGGCTGGATCAACAGTTGGGATAAATAGTCTTAAAGGTCTTTTCTAACCTAAATTATTCTATGATTCCATGATGAATGCTCAAGGTTCCCCATGGCCCTGTAGGTAGGAGGCACCACCACTGCCCACCCCAAAACCTCCTGGCAGGAGGAGCAAGACAGTGCTTGGCAGGATGGAGTGGAGCAGTGCCAGGGCTGCAGGACTGTACAAGCCCTCTCTTCAACATCTGAACACACACACACACACACACACACACACACACACACGGCCAGTGACTGGGGAATACCTGGATTATCCAGGAAAGCTGCAGGACATTGATGTCACAGAGCGGCTTTTGCTGAGCAGCTTGATATGATTTAGAAAAGCAGCAGAAAAACCTCAGTACTTGTCATTTTCCAGGCTTGATCGGCACAGCTTGGGAAAAGGTGAGTCCATGGCTGGACCCAAGTCCTTGCAGGTACAGGTATGGCCCCTAACACCAGCAAAACCAGAAGATTCTGAGACCTGCTGGCAGGACCTGGGAAGGGCGATTTCAGTTTGCTCCAGAGGTAGATATTTCAGTGGCTTTCCAAGGTCAGTAGAGATGCCCTTTTGCCTTGGAAGTCCTTATCACCACAGACCCTCTGCCTCTTGCTTTGGAACGGGGATGCGGCTGAAGTTAGAGGGGCAGAGCTGAGAGCTGCTGCTTCCTCCCAGCCGGGGCTGCTGCTGCACGTGGAGCCGTGGGGTGGGGAGAGCCCGAGCCTGCATAATCACTGCTATCAACACATCAGCCTGACTGACCGCTCTCCCAGGGCTCTCCCTTGAACACCAACCTCTCAGGTATCAATCAGCCGGCAGGCAGATCAGATTAATTGGATTTCTGCATCTAAAGCTGATGCTGATGTCCACTGATTGGAAACCACTCCAGAGCCAGGCAGTTAACAGGGAGGTGTTTCCCGTTTGTTTCTCAAAGGAGATAAGGGTACACAATGAGAGAGGGCAGAGGAGACCAAGCAGCTGAATTAACAAAGAGTTTGGTATGCTTCTGGTCTGAGGGTTTCAACAGCCTCAGGAATGTGCTAATTAGCTGTGTCAGATCATTATCTTGCCAGCCAGTGAGCGAAAAAGTAATTCAGTTTAAACACACTTTTTTTTTTTCCTCCTTGGACCATACTTGGCAGTTCTGCATCTCCATATGCTGTTGGGATGCTGCCCAGGTTCCAGGTCATGGATTCCCCGGGCTCTGTGGGACACAGGGACACAACCACCCCCAGCCCCTGGGGTGACACTGCATGCAGCCTTGCTCCTTGGTGCTGCAGGAAAACAAAGGAGGAGATAACATCAGGGTTTGGGGTTTTTTGGGGTTTTTTGGTTGGTTGGGTTTTTTGTGGTTTGGGAGGGGTTTACTTGGGGAGGGTGTTGGGGTTTTGATTTTTTTTGTTGTTGTTGTTGTTGTTATTGTTGTTTGATTGGGGTTTTGTCTTTTTGTTGTAGTTTTTATCCAACAGGCCCCTGAATTACATCTCAAGGATGGGACCCTTTAGAAAGGAATTCAGTCCTTAACTTCTTTCAGTCATAAAGGACCACATGTTTTGGATAATATTGAATTATTTTAAGAATACACCTTTGGTTTTCTGAAGGAGACACTGTGATAGAATAGGACCACAACTCCAATTCTCTCTCTTTAGGTCTGGCAGAGGGGTGCCCAAAGGAGGCTGTGACCCCATGGGAAGACCAGGCTGGAGCAGGCTCCTGACAGGAGCTGTGGAGAGAGCAGCCCGGGCTGGAGCAGGTTTGCTGGCAGGACTGGTGACCCTGAAGGGAACCCACACTGGAGCAGGCAGTTCCCGAAGGACTGCAGCCTGTGGGGGACTCACACAAGAGAAGTTCATGGAGAACAATCTCCTGTGGGAGGGACTTCATGCTGGAACAAGGAAAGAGTGTGAAGAGTCCTCCCCAGAAGGAGGAGGAGGTGCTTTGGGTGCCACAGCAGAGGTTCCTGCACATGCTGTGGTGCGTGGTGAGACAGGCTGTGTCTCTGCACCCCATGGAGACCCATGGTGGAAATTGTCCCAGACAGGAGAGCAGGAACCTCTTGCTGCAGCTGGGAACAAGGGGAGGAATTCAGTGCCATGTCAAACCCCATAACCCATCCTAAGGGGACTGGGGTTGACATCCTGCTCTGCTTTCCTCTAACATCAGCATGGGGAGTTAGCTGAAGAATCTGAAACAATTGCTTTTGAATACATTCCAAAACTAATTTAATATACAATGTCTGCTGGGACTGGGTGAGTCAGAGCACTGTGATGGGACTCTGAATGTGCTGCAATTTATTTGTACAGAAGTTTAAATAAGATTGATGGAGCCATAAAGCCATTATTGAAGAGGCTTCATGGTGGAGCCCAGAGGGAAAATGAAGCGTAGCAACAGGCTCTCAATTCTGTAACATCCTCCCACCTCACTGTGGGGTTGTGATGCTGGTAGGTCTTCTCTGTCAGCTGGTTTGGGTCCTCAGAGAGCTGTGGGTGGCTGTAGACTGGTGTGGCTGCCTGGGACTTGTGAGAATCACCAGAGCTCTGCAAGAAGATTTCCCAGGAGAGGAGGGGTGGCTTGTAGAGCTGTATCTAGTAGAATCATGGAACAGTTAGGGTTGGAAAGGATCTCTGGAGATCATCCAGTCCAATGCCTCTGTCAAGGCAGGGTCACCTGGAGCAGGTCACACAGGAATGCATCCAGAGGAGTGTTGAAGGTCTCTGTAGAGGGAGACTCCACAGCCTCTCTGGGCAGCCTGTTCTGGTGCTCTGCCATCCTCAGTGTGAAGTTGTTCTTCCTTATGTTGAGGTGAAACTTCTTGTGTTTTAGTTTATGGCCACTGCTCCTTGTCCTGACGCTGGGCACCACTGAAGAATCTGGCACCATCCTTTTGGCACCTGCCTTTGAGGTATTTATATACATTAAAGTCAGTCTGGATTTTCTGGTTTGATACGAGATTTTGTCAGAAGCTGGCCTTGAGGAAGAAGGCTTGCAGCCCTGGTGAAGACTGAGGCCAGCACGGTGGGGATAATTGCTCAGTGGTTCCAGTGCCTTCGCCCTGCAATGAACCCCAGCAGCAAACCCAGCCAGGCTGGAAGCTGTACACTGCCCATCTGCCACCAATGCTCTTGGAAGCAGAGCAAAGGAAATTGGATGGATGGTATAATAAAACTAGAAAGGATTATTGGCTTTGGTTTCCTTTTCAAAGATTAAGAAGCTCTTTCAAGTGTCTTCATTTATCACCTAGATATAGACCAGCACAGACAAATACATTTATGGTGCAAGATATCTCTAAAGGTCTTTCTTTATATTTCACAGCTGTGAGGTATCAAACCCTCAGCTTTTTGATGATTCATTCAAAGTAAGCTGTAAAGAACAGCAGCAAATATAATTGAAGCTGTGGCAGTCTGCAACCACAGGCTGGGCATCCCAGGGTCCCAGGCAGATCCACTTTCCCAGTAAGTGCTCAGAGTTCTTGGGTGGCAGGGATGTTCAGGAAGGGTCACAACAAGCCTGCTCCAAAATGTTGACATACCTCCTGTTTTGGCTGAACCCTCTCTGTTCAGGTTTGTAGAAAGGTTTAGTGGCAGCTGCTGCCTTGAGGTTTCCAATGCTGCATATGTGTGGCTGACACTTATGGTATTTCCCACTTGGAAATCTCTTTCCAAACATGCTGAAACTTCAGCTTCAGGGCAAGGACAAGAAACACTGGGGATGCACCAGGATTTCCAGCTGGGATATTTCTACCATTGCTGGATAAAAAGTGCTGAAGAAGAAAGCTTCTGGGTAATTCAGAGTCTGCAACTGGGTATGTGTGACTCACCAATATGTTGACACGTACTCATTTTAGTAAAATCTGGTGTTTGTTTCACTAGTAGTGTTGATGTACAAAAGGCATGGAAATTAACTGCTGCATGTTAAAGATCAATTAGGTTTTACTCCCACTGAAAATGACATTGGTATTTGGAAGACATGTGCACCCACATCCCCTTTACACTCACAGGGAGATTTATGGCCCAGCTGCAGAGAGGCCATTTTCTCTGCAATGAACATCAAAATTTGGTTTCTAGTTCTGCCCTTTCTCCATTTGAGTGTGTTTCTGTGTGTGCTGGGAGGAAGGTTCTGGAAAGAACAAACAATTCAGTGTCAGCTGGGAGCCACCTGCTGCTCATCACACCTTGCTGCCTTCTCCTGGGGCTTCTCCTGGGTGACCAATGGAGCTGATGATGCATGTCATGTGTGCTGGCTGCAGGTGCAAACATCACCTGCCCTAAGAGCTGCACCCTGGGGTCACAACAGCACCTCAAGGGGAAGAAGAAACACCATCCCAGGTACCTCCAAGGGAAGTGATGTGGGGTCAGTTTGCAAGGCTGGTGCCTAGGGTTTTGTGCTCTTTCTTTTTAGAAAAAGACATGAGGTAGGAGAATGTGTGGTAAAGGTACTTGCCTGGGTTACCAAGAACACTGAGTTAAGCGTGTCCCAGTTTCCAGGGGCATCCCTGTGTGGGTGTCACCAGGCCCTGCTCAGTGCAGGTGTGCTCCTTTGCTGGTTTGAAGCAGGGGGCTCTTGCTGCTGATTTTGTACTCATGCAACTTTGGATACAACTTACGCAGGATCTTGGGCCACTGCTTTAAAAGAAAATGGTGTTTCAAGGAGTTAACACATCTCTGGGGTGCATTATTCAAAGTAATCCTTAAATGTGGGGTAGCACCTGCCTGGACTTTCCTGTTCCTGCAGTTGGTGTTGCAAGGAGGTGAAAGAGGTTGTTGCTCAATGCCTGTGACTAACCAACCCTTCCTGCCACAGCTCTTGACAGGAGCACACTCCCTCCATCCCACCTCAGCCCTGCTGGAACCCGGGGTGCCCAGCATGGTGCTCTGAGAGAGCAGATCTGGGCCAAAACAACCCTGAGGAAAGGGAGCTGGGGGTTCTCTCCACCCTGATAATTTCCCTGATGTGGTAAAGGGGCCTGGAGGGGGGCTGCAGTCATGGAGGAAGAGTGTGCTCAAGAAATACCCTGCTGCCAAAAGAGAGGAGAAGTGGACACAGTGGGGTGATTCTTGCACTGGATCAGTTTACTGGAGTGGTTTGGTACTGTGCCTCCCCAAAAAAGGTGTAGTGGCTCACTTTGGGCAGGACTGGTGCCAAAGCTGGTGGAGAGAAGGCTCTCTCCTTGTGATGAGGGCAATGTGCTTTCACCACACGGGTAAAACACAGGGTTCCTTCCTGCCATTTCTCCGTCTTGCAGACCTAGAGATTCAAACAGCGCTGCATAAAGTATATGGACAGCTTTCCCTGTGTTTTGGTTTATGTTCTCTGCCATCCCTGCATGAGGAGACAGGCAAGCTGGGTTTGGTACAGATGAGGCACAAAAGTGATTTCAGCTGCTAGGAACAGCAGACTGAGGAGACAGAGGGAGGTGTGTGCTCTGCCTCCTGTCTGTAGATGTCACTTCTCATTTCCAATGGTGAGCATGATTTTGTCGGTTTAATCAAATTGCTCCTTCTAACACTAGATTTGCCCTGGGGCTTCTTTCTATTCCATCCTGTGTTAGGTACAAATCCAGCGTGGGCAGGGAAGAGCCCGGCTCGGGGCACGGGCTGGGGCTGGGCACAGGGCACCGTGTGCCAGGGACTGCCCGCAGCGCTGGTCCCTGCCCGGTGCCGGTCCCCGGGGAGCTCCGGGGCAGCTCTGGGCCACCAGAGGCGTTTGTGGCAGTGCCACGGAGGGCAGCTCTGGGCCACCAGAGGCGTTTGTGGCAGTGCCACGGAGGGCAGAGGGAAGAGCTTGACGTCAGCGGCTGCTCGGCTGTCTCGCCTGCTGGGGACTATTTTTAGCGTTATCTCAGAAGTGCCTCCTGGCCGGCTTTAGTTGCTTAGCAGCCCCGCGCTGCTGTGCCGGGGATGGGGTGATGATGAGCGCACACGTGCAGAGATTTCCGTGCGGGCTCCTGCAGCCGCAGCGAGCCCGGAGCTCCCAGACCTGCGGGCCGGGGCTTCTGCCCCGCTGCTGGCGTCCCCTGCGTGCGGCAGTGACAGCCCCCGGGGGCTCTTGCATCCCCTGCCCTGCACTCACTCCTCCGGCAAGCGGGTCCTTCCCTCTGGGTTGCTGTTTTGGCAGCAGACGTCAGACAAAGGGGCATGGGCTCAAAACGCGCCCCTGTGGAAGTCCCGAATGCGCAGCCAAGGAAACGCGGCGCGATAAACCTTGGCAGGATGCTTTGTTTACTCTTTGTGAGCTGTTTTACTTTCAGATGATCTGTTTTCTCTGACGTAATGTAGGATTGCATGTGTCTAAAGCTGCCTACCAGGATTGCTGATGTCTGCGAGGGGAATCATGTTTGTTGTGAAGTCAGTGATACCCTCAGAATTAAGGCTCTCAGAAGACAAAAGCAGTTATCTTCTGCTGAATTCAAAACTCTGGTATTTAAACTATATCTGCTCAAATTGATCAAATCAGATTGCTGAGCTACAGATAAGTCTGTAAATACATTAAGCTGAAGAAAGATTTGTTCTATGTCTCCATGCCCTGACAGGCTCCTCTTAAAGCAAGAAAATCCTGAAATTAGTCACTGCAGTTACAAATACAACACACACAGGACTTTTAGGGCCTGCTTTCCAAAATGGCAGCAGCCCAAGCTGATGCACAATTGTAAGCATGTCCCATAATTTGATAACCCTGAAAAATTAGGCTGAGGCTGTCTGTGCATTTTGGGGCACATCCTATTCCTGTGTGCTCAAGACCCTCCAGGACATGCTGCAGCTCCTGTTCCTGCACTTGCATCCCCTCATCATGTGTCACCAGACATGTGAGGAGTGTGCCCAAGCTGGAGAGTGGTGATGCACAGCCACAGGGCTTTGGGCACAGCCAAAGGAAGCTCTGGGAAGAGGAAGGGTGTGCAGGGAGGGCTGTTGAAGTGGGAAACTGTTTGATCTGGGCAGCTGAGGGAGAGACTGGAGGTCTAGAAGCTCCTTGATAAGCCACTGCCTGGTTATCAGGGAGGGATGGTTATTGCAAGGACAGATGCTATTTCAGGAGGATGCTGCTTGTGAGACAGAAGGTCTCTGCCAGGCACTGGGGCTGGAACACTGAAGGCTGGAGAGGGTTTCTGCTGAGTGTCAGAGGCTGCCAGGAGTCCAACAGCATCCAAACCAAAGGCTGGATTTCTGCTCAAGGAAAATGATCCCTGAATATCACACCCTGTTTAGTCTGGAGTAGGTTATGCTACTGTGTTTTACACAGAGGATCCCATTTGGAGCATCTTCAGACCCCTCCTAAACTGTGGGGAGGGGTAAGAGGTGGGAGTGCTATCATTCAACATGAAAGCCCTCTATGCATACCTGTAGTCCTATTGATTAAGCATAAAAGGCATAAATCAAATATCAATTCAGCCTTATTTTCCAGCTTGGTCCCCAGATCTTGCCTTTTTAGAAAGCCATCCTACATTCTTTCTGCTTGAGAGTTATAGGCTGCCACTGTTGGTAAATGTCAGCCAAAAATTAAGTAGGCTGTGAGAATGGGGCAGTCATGCATTTTCTGCAGTTGATGGTGACACCAAGGACCTTTCCAGTAGCTTGTGCTGCTACTCAGCTCACTGGCAATCTAGCACAGAGCTCAAAGCTCTGAGGAAACATAAATCCTGTGCTACACAAGTAGTACACAAAGAGGTGGTTTGGTTTGTTTATGGTTGGCACCCTGGAGTAACCTTTAATCACTTTAGGATTAAAAGGCAATTTCTGAGCTGCTGGAAATTCAGCATTTCAGGAAAATCATTCCCTTAAAGCATGCTCAAGTGGTGGAACTTTCCCCTCTCACTTTGTCCTCTTTAACTGATGTACAGTAAAGGATGTGGAGCCAGTTACTAAGTAGGTTTTCCAAACAACCCCTGGGAAAGATGGATCTGACAGACAGCAGCACCACAGAGCGGAGAGTCCTGTCCAAGGCAGCCAAATGCAGGTGTGTGTTTTTGCCATTGTCCCCAGGAGACGATGGAGAATCCAGTGCTGAGGCATCTGTGCTCCCAATCCTCTGCAAGTGCAGCCTTGTTTCAGTGTCTGGCACATGTCCTGGCTGAACAAACCCAGTGTGTGTGCCTGACTGTCTGCACAGACGTGCCCAGGGTGGTGCTGGAAAGGTGATTCCTTGCCTTTTGGCTCCTGTTTGTCACATTAGTGCTTGTGCCCCTATCGATTGTTTTCAGACATTGTGCAATGCCAAAGAGTGCAGGTAAAGCCCCTCCCTCTGCCCCGTGAGACACTGAGAGAACAGCTTTGTGTGCTCTCCTTCAAAACAGCTGCAACCATGAACCCGTGCGTTTGCCAACCCAAGCCCTTGCTGGGCCTTTTGATGTGTTTAATGAAACACTTTCTGCATCCAAATTCCAGATGCGTCAGGCTCTGCCACCTGCTGCCAGCTGCTGCTGACCTGGGCTTTGCTGCAGCTGGGCCCAGGCCTTGGGGGCTCTTTCTATCCTGTAAAATAAATTTGAAATAAGAAATAAGGTTTACATGGTTTAGGACAAGGCTTTATCCTACTGCTTGTTTGCTTAAGGCTCTTTGCTTTGGCAAGCATGTCAGGAGTGGGAAAGGAAATGAGTGTCACCATTTGTCACACATTAAGTAATGTTGCATATAGAAAGGTAAATGCCAAGTGTACATATGCCATTTTATAAATAAATGCTGGCAAGGAAAGGCGATTTCTACCCAATTACGTGCCCTTTTGGATGTAAATGTTATGGATGTGTGGTAATATTTGGCCATCTGCTGCTGACAGCAAGAATTGCACGGGCATGGCAGGAGTCAGCACCTTCACACGGGCTCCTGCAGAAGCTGTAGCCGGGATGGGGGGACCCGAGGGACCTCAACACCCTGAGAAGTGCTGGGATCTGCTCCACATGATGTGAGGGGGCTGACAGCCTCATCTGGGCTTCCTGACATCTAAAGAAACCTGAATCCAGTTGGAGCTCACCATCTTGCTCTGTAATAGTACCTGTGGGTGGCAGCCAGCAGCTGACCCTGCTGGCCCGTGGCAAGCTCTCCCAGGCTGCTGGGACAGTCTGTGTCTTCCAGTGGCTGGAGGTGTTGGTAGGAATGCATCTGCCCGATGTCTGTGACCTACAGGGTCATGGACCACACCTGGGAACGAAACCTGGGTGAGAGGGGAAAAGGAGAGGCGTGAGGAGAAAGAAGGGGAGATGAAAAAACACAGTGTGGGAAAGGTTTGGATTAAAAGAAGGTGGGAAAGGTGGTATTGTGCTTTACAAAAACATTTCTGTAAGGGCATGTGATTTTGCAGCGTGTCCAAAGGAAGGCACTCAGGTGAGCTCTGACAATATCTGAGTGTCTGATCCTCCTCCCATCAGAGGGAGCTCTCAGAAGCTCATCCCTGAAACCCCACAGCAGGTTTGGACATCTGAAGACTGTCAGCTTTGCCTACATGGATGAAAGGCATTAAGGAAATATCCCCCTTTTTTAAGATGTGTTGTGTGTTCTGTGTGGGGCTGTGCTCTCACACCAAGTGTTCTGAGCTCTCTTCAAGCACTGTGGATTTAATTGGCTTCGCAGGCAGGCACCTTGCATCATGGTCTGTCTTGTTGGCAGTCTTGGAGGTATTTTACCATTGCTCTTTTTCACTTGGCACACAAGTGTCTGCACACAGTGTCCAGAGCAGCCAGGTCCAAGTCACTGATGACATCATGGCCTCTGGAAGAAAAACTTCCTTAGGGAGTAGGGCAGTGTGTGCAGCTTTGGGCTAAGTACAATAAAAATGCCCTGCTTTGTGTAGAAAATGAAAAACATGCTCAGAAGGACCACAGGGAGTAATAATGCTGACTGCTAGCAGAAACTGTCCTGGGTGAGCCCAAAGTCAACGTGCTTGTACTTTATTCTGTCCCAGCAACTACAGGTGCAGGATGAACCCAGCTCTCAGCAAATTCATCCTTGTGCCTTGGTGGCCCTTTCCCTCTCACAGGGCAAACTGTGGTCCAGAAGGACCTGGCAGGATTGAGCAGCAGCTGACCTGCAGGAGGGGAGGGCTCCTCAGCAAGCCTCCTCTGGGGAACCTGGCACTTCAGGACTGGAGCCTGCCGAGCCCCAGGTACTCACTGCAGTTTCCCTTTTCCTTCTTTTTCTTTCTTTACTGTGATTAAAGCTGACTGCTGGCAGCAAACTGTAAAGTCCTCTCTGCTGACATTGCTGCAGGAGAATTCAAGGCTTTTCCTGGTTTGCAGGGAATATTGCAAACCCCAAGGAAAGGAAGAGTCAGCAAGGAGGGAGGGAGAAGGAACAGAGCTACTCAATGGTCCTGGGAGATTTGCATCTGTCAGCTAATAAATGCAGTAGGATAACAATGGAATTAATTTTAAATCACCTAAACAATCCAAGAGCAATTACTTCATTTAATTATAAACAAGATGAGGGAAACGATAGGATTTAATTTCAATAATACCTCTACCAACTCAGCTATTATTTTAAAGTGACTGAACTTCCTGTGTTGCAATACTCTGCCTGAAAATACCATGCTTTACCTTCACCATTCAATCAATAAACCATGGTATGGATTTTGCTTAACATTCAGCACCTGATTGAAAAAGAAAACAGGGCCCTACACTTTGTTTTAAAATTACATTTCCAAGTCTGTGCAGCAATATCTGTTATGAGAGCCAAAGTTCACTGGGAGAACCCAGCACTAAACTGAATGATGACCTGCTTGTTTGGGCAATACTTAATAAGAATATTTTTTAGATCCCCCAAGTATTGTAGTTCCTCTACAGAACAAACAGCCATCTCAGGCTCTCCCTGAAGGGGCTCAGCACTCAGCAGGATGTGTGAGGAGTCTTTCAGTGGTCCCAGGCTGGAGTAACATATCAAAATCTGGGCAAGTAGAAAGAGACATGAGAGCAAAAGTAACAGCTGCATTTGTTGGCTGCAGGCAAGCTGGTGAGTGGCACAGCTGGAGAAGTTTTGGCTTGCTGTCTCCTGGTTTTTTGCCTTTGTAGTTGCAGGTTTTTTTGGGTTTTGGGTTTTTTGCTGATATTTTTAGCATTATTCCAGTTTGGTAGCATTCAACTTGGTTGCTATAATAACTGCTGCAGAAACTGTCATGAGGGAATTTATTCTGTTTTGTGAGTATGTTTGCACTGCATGAAATAAAGAGGGCCTGAGGCAAGCCATTGTAGAACAAGGAAAAGACAAAATATTGACTCAACAATTCAGTGAGCATCATCTGCCCACTGTGCTGAACAAGGCATGGGTCCTACAAGAAAAGTCTCCTTGATCATGTTGTTAAAGAATATCTTGAAAGGCAAAGAGACGGGAGAACTGGAGACAGCTGCATGGCCTTGAGTAAGACTGATAATTTTTGAATACTTGACTTCACAGCTAACGAATATATAAAATTCATACATGATTCATATAGGTATGTAAAGGAACTGATACACCCAGGCATATATTTCTAACTCATGTAAGTCAGTGTTAGTGGTTTAATTTGTTCTTGTCTTGGTGCTTGTTGCTTTTACTAAGAGCAGCTCCTTCTGATGTCCTGAGTCACTTCAGAGAGAAGGACATGAGGATCCAGCTTTAGCTCCTCCAGGCAGCTCTCTCAGTCCCATGCCTGGGTTGTTGTCAAGGAGACATATCTCTGGCATACATCTTCTCTGTGGTTTCTCCTCTTAGTGTGCTTTTCCATTGCTATGGAGACTATCATAAACTCATTTAGCAACTCCCCAGTGCCCCATGAGGAATATGTATTTCATAACTCACTCCTCAGAACGAGGAGTGCTGTTTAATTTTTGGCTGCTCACCTGCATGTCCAGCCTGGCTATGCCAGGGACTGTTTGTGCTGAGCCCAGATGAGCTGACACAGCATGGCTGTAAGGGCAGGGCTACACAAAGGTGTCTTCAGTGGGGACAGTTTGGAAGCTGAGACAAGCCTTGCATGTGGCAAGTAGCCAAATCCTTGCCCTGGCTACTTGGCATGGCTCTCCAAGTCCAAATCCCTCTCGTTCTCCAGGTCTCCAGCTGGCATTCTGCTGCGTTCTGAACAGAGGTGAAACCAAGAAAATTGCCTAACTCTAATAGTGCAAAGGAGAGGGAAACAGAACCACTTTGCTGGCCCCTGCGGTGGGGCAGGAGGGAGGGAGCAGGGCTAGCAGGGGGCAGGGAAGCAGTGAGAGGGAGGATCCGTGGCCGGCTTTGTCAACCTCCTGCTGCTGCAGATGGGCTACACCCACTCAAGGCAACACCGGAGTTTGTGACAGTCACACAGGGGCACTTTGGCTCCCAGGGAGCTGTGCCACAGCTGCACTGGAGACAGCAGCAGCCCAGCAGTAGAAGTGGCACCAGCAGCCTGGAGGAGCCCAAGTGTGTGCACTCAAACCACTTTGGCCAGCACAGAAGTGTAGGCTGTAATGAGAAAAGCAAGACATAAGAGAAGTTATCACTTGGGATTTACAACAGCTGCTGCACAGGAAAGCAGTCGCTGCTGGCTGAAGGGCCTGCAGCGGTGCGTTTGGGCAGACCAGAGCATCTTCCTGCTGAGACACAAGGGAGAAGGATCCTGGCAAAATGGTCCCACAGGAACTTAATACTATGGAAAGGTCCCTTCCAAAGCTGATGCAAGTAAACAGGCGAAAATAAATAGGGCAGCCTATAAAATAATCAAGTCCCATATTCAAGGTGGGAATTACGGCTCTGTGGTGAGACACTGAGATGGCAGCTGAGGCTGTGGTTCCCAGCTCCCTGCCCTGTTTCCCCACTCCAGTGCACAATCTGACATATTAGCATAATCTTCAATTCCAGTTTGCATTAATATGTCAGTCTGTGCCCTGCAGCCCCTCAGGAGCACACAGACTGTCATTTGGCTACTGGGGCAGGAAGGCCACAGCAGGGCTCTGAGACGGGGACAGTGACTCTGTTACCTTCCCTGGGTAAGTCAGAGTCCATCTGTACCCAGAACTCTGTGAGTAGCCAGACAGCCTCCAAATCTCCACCTTAGTGCTATGCAGGGCCATAAATATTCAACAGGTACTGGGAACAGCTGAACTCAGCTAATAGAATATAAATAAATAAATAAAATGAAGTAATAAATCAATTCAGTCATTTAACAAAAATGTACAAATTTACATATTTTACTAAGGCACGTGATTTCTAATGAAGTAGGGCTTGGGAAACCCAAAGGATTCACATATACCCTGGCACTTATGCAAATCACTCTCTGTTCACTGATTTATAGCATCAGTTGGCTGCACATGAAATTGCTTTAAAATGCTGATGTGCATCTCCCTGATGTGTGTTGGGCTGTTTCCATGTGCTGCACTGAGGCTGGTTCAGCACAACCCAGAGCTGGGCTGGTGTAGGATGTGCACCCCGAAATCCCCCTCTGCATTACAGAGCCAGCACACTCACGGGCAGTGGAGAAGGAAAAAAGGAGGGAAATGCATTAGAAATCTACACTGAGCAGTTCATTTCAGTGTCTCTCAGCAGTGATGGGCTGCTTTGTAATTTGCTTCTGTGCCATTTTTAATCTTGTAAAGTTCAAAAGGTAAAGGATATATTTCACTCAAACTTTGATTTGTTGTTTTCAACTTGGATCCCAGATTTGAAGGAAGTTGATTATGGTGATCCAGTTAGTATCCATAGAAATGTGTGTATGTACACACTACACATGGGATTGCATTTCATGGGGGTAGCTATGCCCAAACAGCAATTCCAGGTGCAGCTCTGGTTTATATGGCTACATTTCTCAGAGGTAATTTTTTTGGCAATTTTTTTTGTCTCATCATGGGTTTTCTTCTGGGCGTTCAAAGGCTTGGCTTGCTCTTCAGCTGTGTGTTGGTGAAAGCTTACAGCCAGGATTTATGGATTTGCAAACATGTCATTAAGGGGTTGGTGGATTGGGTCTGCATGCTTGGAGCTAAATTCCATTTATCTGGAGAGTAGGTGTTTAACTAATGGTACATCAGACATGGAATAAATGCAGGGCAGCTTCTAGTGTCAGTGTTTTACAAAAACATCTGAATGAATGAGCTGAGAGAACAAAACATCGACTGTTTTTATACTCAGTGAACAGAAATAAAAAGAAAAAGCACCATGATGAAGCACTATCTTTGTGCATTAGTGATTACTGCAAGGTTTATTTTATTCATTCTGAAGAATCACTATATCTGTAAGACTGTAGAACAAGTTCAAGAAACTGAAAGAACCAGGTAATTGCAATCCATATGTTGAAAACAATCTAATTAATATCTCAAGTAAGAATTTAAAGGAACTTATGTGAGAGAAAACAGTGAGTTTATGTAACATTTGTAGCTGAATTAAAGGCTGACTGTATTTGTTAACAGGACTGTAATGCTCTGTGTGCATTGGCTACACAAGATGTGGGTAAGAAGGATGGTGGTGCTACAGGGAACTGGGAAAAAGTGCAGCATGACTGTGGTCTAGGAAAACAATGACAAAGAGAAGGAGAGAGATGCGCTCTGTTTAAGGCCTCATTCTGCTTCAGATGATGAAGCTGTCTTCTATAGCAGAATTATTAGACAATATTATGTTATGTTATGCTTCAAGATGCCAACCTGATCAAGGTCTGACTATTCTAAACATTAAAAAAATGTAATTTCTGCCTAGAAAGCTTAAAGATATACAGCAGTTTATAGAATAACATTTTTATGTAAGAAATCACAAGTACTGGGGAATAAGGAATATGACAAAATAAAAATTTGAAAGAACATGTCAATAGGGTTTGATGATATCTGCTGTCTTTCTTTTGTTTATTTCTGAGTAAATACTTAGAGTTTTCTCTGTAAACATGCATAAAAATTGAATTAAAAGAACTTTATCAAGGCTGAAAAAAACAAAACTTGAAAATCAGAGAAAAAGTCAGAAACCAGGTTGACTGGGAATAATGTGTGTTTTTCATGCACAAAGTCATATGCTATTTTTTCACCCTGGCCTGGAGATGAGTCAAAGCTGCTTTTGAAGGAAGCTGTGGTTTGTAAGGCTGTTGTTAGAGAAGCTGCAAATTGTAGTGATTTATACAGGGCACTATGGGAAGATGATTTGGCGGTTACAATGCATGTATGTTATTTGGGAAATCAGATTCCCTTTTACATAATGCTAGACAGCTCTCCCACACCATGCTTTTCACAGGCTCAAAGGAATTCTGAGTCCTTGCACTGCATGTATCTGGCAGTAAAAGGCAATTTATCCTCCTTTGATTCAGATTGAATTGTCATTATTCAGCCATGGACACAGCCTTTCTCACAAAAGTAACATGCAATAACAACTATGCAGGTGAGATTTCAACCAAGCAGTGCCTGGGGCCTCAATTCCCCTTGCAGAGACTTTGAACCCTCCTGGGTTTGCTCTAGATAGTGCCAGTGACCGCTGTCACAGGGATGCCCGTCCTCTGCAGCGCCCAGCTTGCAAAAGAACCAGAGGAACTGCTGTTGCTCCCTGTGTTTACCCCGATGTTATCCATATGCCACAAGTCTATCCAACTCAATTTATTTTCTACTGATGAGTGTTTTCCCACCCTGTTAGCATGTTATCATCAAACATCCAGAGATGTGAAAGATTTTGTCTGTACCTGGTTTCATGTGAAAGCAGAGCTTACATGGTCCCTTGGCCAGCAGATGAGCCATGGGCCTTCTAGGAATTACTTTTGGTCCCATTGCCAGCTTTGTGGTTGGACATTTCAACTTGTGAGTTTCCACAAAAATGCCCTAGAAAGGTTGTGAGAAAACCTGAGTGGTGCTTGAGAAATGTGTGCAAAACTGACAGAAAATGTGGTTGTATATCACACATAAAATTAGTCCTACAGAACCCTGTCTGGGTCAAAGCACTGAACTCTGAGAGGCAACGACCTGCTGCTTGAATCTCTCTTTCTGGACTCATGGCTTCTCTCTTTCATGCTCTGATACTGTGTTTTTTCTCATAAAGACTGGTTATTGAGCTGTCTCACGAAGTATGACTCAAGTGACATCTCTACTGATCTCTTCAAAGTCTTTTCCAGAGGCTTCAAGGAAAGATGGAGAGATAAGGACTTGGTAATGTTGAGATCTGGAACACATTAAAAAAACAGGTAGGAAAATAAGCCTAGAAAAAGCAATTAAAGTTAGAGAAGATTAAAGGATAAATACCTTGGGGGAGTTTACCGTATGTTTCACTTCTATTTGCACTGCACCTTTTAGACCAATTTTTCTTTTCATTTTCATAGCACTCCACTATCAACATAAGCACCAAACTGATCTAAATTAACAAGCTGGATTCATTACACCATTCAAACAAATTTCCCTGGGCTTATTACACCTAAAGGCTCGATACTTTCCTGGCAGCCTCTTTTAAATTACCCTTTCAACAAACATGACATAAACTTGGGTCTGCAGAGCATGAAAATTTATGTGCGAGAGCAGTTATTTTAACAGGTGGAAATTCTCAGATTCACCAGAAAGGTGAAGCATCAAGCACACCATTAATTTTTCAAAAGGGCTTCACAGTATAATAGTCTTGCATCCATGGTGAGAGATAACTGCTTCTTGCAGCAACTCTGCCTTTCTCTGCAGTGCAGTACAGCGCACGCCAGCTCTGCTCCACCACTGTGCAGCATTTCATCATGTGCAATTGCTCGTGAGTCCCGATTCAGCTTTTCCCTCTTGCAGCATGCAGTGCTTTTCAGGCTTCTGCCCAGGCTCTCAGGAGTAATGCAGCGCAAACCTCCCCACAGCTGCCTGAACAGCCAGCTCTTGCAGCACCATGAACTGATCTGCAGCCAGGCTTGGCTTGCAGGTATCAGAAATCTCGGGCAGGACAGCACTGTCTCGCAGAGCAGAGGAGAGGGGGCTGCTGCTCGTGGAGCACCTTGCAGTTGCTGTGAGTAAAAGCACACTTGATTCTCAGCCAGCACTGTCTACACATCAGACATTCAGCTGTTCCACGAAGTTTGATTTTCAGAGACCTTGAAAAATTCTTGTAACTGAGTTGTTACAATGCTGTCAATTTAACTACGTAACACACTGCAGGCAGACTATGACTTTCCTCTAAGGAGCTCTGTGTGGATTCCAAAACTCAGAAAAGGATTGCTGCAGTTCCCACTCTCCTGAAACCAGCATAGACACTACTGCTCTGGGTTATCTCACCATTTTTACCCTGGCTGAAATTTAATGCATATAATACGGCTGCTTGTATTGAAAAAAATATTTGCTCTCCTACTATTTTTCCTTGGACTTTCAGGACCTAAAGTTTTAAAGACCTGAAACTGGTTTAAGTAATGTATTCATCAGGTGAAAATTACTGCAACAACTACTTGTTTAGAAACCTGTCACTTAAATGGAAGTGCTCAGTTTGTATGTTATGTATGACTGTTCCTGGGAACATGTAATAATATCTAGGACATTTCAGGAAGTATACACTTAATAAACAGAAAAATATAATGTCAATAAACAGAATATGAAGAAACAGCTTATACACACAAGCAAGGACTAATGTAGCCCACGATGTATTAAATCTATGACAGGATGATGTCTGTGACAGGAACTCAGATACTTACATAGTGTACATAATGCTAGAAGATGTACATCTCACCTAGGAGATGTAAAATGCCTTAAAGATGTAATAATCATAAGGAAATTCAGGAGAGCAAGTTCTAAGAAATTTAATATCTTATATTTGTTGCTCTGTTGTAGAGGAATACTGTTCAGGAAAAGATATCCTCTAAAAGACCTTGAGGAAATGGAGCAGATGGTTGCATGTACTATCCCACTTAAATTCAAAGTGGCTTTATAAATACTCAGAAAAAATAAACTAATGTTTCCCAAGTCTTTTGTACAAATAAAAGAAGCTAAATGTTGATTTTTGTTGATATTCAAATTGGAATTCCAAAACAAAAGATTGACTTTTTTACACGGAAGTGATTTTCAACTCAAAACTGGTGGTGAACTAATGGTTCAATATGCATTGTTATTAGAATTATTTGTAAGTTGGATTTCTGTATCAATACACCTTACAGGAAAAGGAAAAATTCCAGTTTGGGATGAGACAAGGTAGGCCTCAATAGGGGCTGCAGCATTTGTTGCTGATGGACAGTGTCCCTGCTGGACAGAGACCTCTGTGCATCCTTGTACCTGCGCAGGTTTTTAATGAAGAGCACAGTGGGAGTCCTGGGGGAGCTCCTGTGCACGCCTGGGGGCTGTGCCTGAGCCACCAGTACAACGTGTTCTGGACACCCTGTGCTCTCAGTGCCTGCACAGACTGGCCACACATCACATGTGCTCTGAGACTGCTGCGCCCAGAAATGGTCTGTGGGGCCATTCAACTGGAAATTTGGTTGGTTATTGATAGAAACTGGATCCTGCCATCAAAACAGTAGAATTGGCAGGTATAGGGAGTAACTCCTCTAAGAATACTTTCTAATTTTTAAGAGGCATCTATCTGAAATAAACAGACCACAGGATCTTGGCAACTGGTACGTCTCTGCTCTAGTTAAATACTGTTTTGCTCTTTGGCTTCTGTCCTGTTTCCACAAGAGGAAATAGCATCTCTTTCCCTCTCATGGCTGGTGATTGTTTTTCTCTCAATCTGTAGCTTTATTATGGATCAGAGGGAGCCAAGGGCCAGGAGTGACTTGCAGTCCTCAGCACATGCTGGTTTCTCCAGACATACTGCTTAGTAAGGAAATAAATTAGCAAGGAGTAAAAGACGCAATATGGTTCTCACCACCCTATTTCAGCACATTAAATGTATACAATCTGCACTTCATTCCAACTAAAAATAACACTCAGATTAATGCAGCTTTCTTTGATACATTAAATCGAGAAATCATTAGCATGAATTACAAAGCAGGAAAAGTGTGGTTCACGGTGTCTGTCACTCCAGAGCTGTGCATTGCGATGGATGTGGGCAGTTTGATGGAGCGGGCTGAGCATGAACCCAGGAGTGAGACAGGGCACCTCCCCACAAGTGTCATTGACTCTTTCTGGAATTTAAGGCGGGTCTTTTAAGTACATATATTTCTATTTTGAGAGAATCCATATTTAAACACTTTATTTTTTTTAGCAAGACTTCTGTGTTGGCTACTCAGTATCCAAGTTCCTATCTTGAGGACTGAAATTTAGAAGGCAATTTTGAAAATCCTGGCCTCAGCTTCCCTGGGTTTTTTAATTCCTAGTGTGATATCTGAATGGCCTTATCCATCTTTGACTGATTGACATTTACTACTGAGAAAATGCTGTAGGAATAATTATTACTCTATCTCACAAATCTTGATGAGCTTTTTAACTAATATCTTTAATAGCATTTAAATTTCATATTATAATCATCTTTGTAGAAACAAATCTAGAATATCTTCTATTTTGGTAGCTATATAATATCTTACAATATTAAGGCTGTGCACAAAAGCA
Source organism: Motacilla alba alba (assembly GCF_015832195.1). Lineage (NCBI taxonomy): Eukaryota > Metazoa > Chordata > Aves > Passeriformes > Motacillidae > Motacilla > Motacilla alba. The sequence continues at coordinate 8,475,213 of NC_052029.1, read as the reverse complement.
GTTTAGAAAGCTGAACATCACTGATCCATTTTACAAATGGAGACAACTGCACTCTGAAGAGGGATCTGCATTAGACCACACAGACTGCAGCAAATTCACCACTAGAATACAGGATTTCTGATACAAAATTTACTCTACTGAACACTAAATCAGTGATTCTTAAACTCTTGGTGGATACAGGCAGTTGTTTGTCATAGTATCCAGGTTGCTTTCTTGCCTCCCCTTGGTAAATTAATTGGAAGTGTAGTTAAAAATACATTGCTACTATTACCTTTTTCCTTAAGTGATTCATGTTTGTTACCACTGAGATGCTACTCAGTAATGAAACGAACAGAATCACTTGCTGCATCACTGGGGCAGAGGGTCGGCTTGATTTTATTGGGAAGGGTCAGTAAATTTGCAGCAGGTATTGTTGTTATACTTACAGAAAATAATTTTGTGGTGTATTATGTAATTTTGGATGTCCATCTCAATTATAAAGGATGGGGAAAAAATCTGTCATGGCTCACGGAATTGATTGGTTTTGCAAAACTAATTCTCTTAAGATACACAAACGTACATCAGCTGAAACTCAGACTGATGGCCAGGGGTCATTGCGTAGAAGCAGCATTTTATTGTGATGAAGCCTTGTGATACAATTTTTTCTTTTTGTCCTGAAAATGATCTTGAAATTTCTATGTCTTGCAGGCGTTGCTAACTGACTGCAAGGCAATAGGAGTGTATCAGCAGGATGAGGGCTGCCCAGCAGAGTCCAAGGGAGGCGGCAGGATGCCATCTGTCTGAGTGAAGATTCCAGCAGAACCCTGGCATATTACGAGGTTTTCTAATATGGAAATAGGCACAGGAGAATTTCAGAAGTCTCCTCAGGTCTTGCAATGGTCTCAAGCCTCAGACACTACAATTAAAAAAAAGATTTTGTCTACTCATGTCTCTTTGCTGAATATAACCAAACTATTATGATTTTTCATAGCTGAGGAATATTCTGCTGTGAGGAATTGGACTTCATGAATCAGCTAATGTAAGTTTCCAGACCTTGCAGGAGAAATAAAAATATGACAGAGGCAGTGTACATGCCTTTTCTGGGGAAATGTCCTTAGAATACCTACCAAATGGAGGCTACCTTTTTTTCTCTCTTCAGAATTGTCTGCCTTCCTGGTAACAGACAGGCTTTGCCAACAGTGGGCACCAAATGCCCTCCCTGCAACTGTGAAGATAGCTTTGGAGGATAGCACGGATAGCCATGAAGATACATGGAAACGTACCGGGCTTAGAAGGACACTATTTTGCTTTTGAAATGCATTTTAGAAGGTTCCTGTGAGGGAGATGGGGAAACCTTAGGGGTTCGGTTAGTGTTTAATGTGGGCCTGGTCAGCTTTCTGCTGATGGCTGCTGAACATCAGACTCCCTGCCACTCATTCACGGGCAACGTGCCCTAATGGGAGAAGCGTGGGGATGGGGATCTGCTCCATCCGGAGGGACACAGCTCCCTGCAGACTCCATCGAGGCGTGGGGCAGCACAGCCAGACCCGCGCGGAGGGAAGGGGGGATGGCAGCAGGGCAGGGTCCGCCCTCCAGCCCCGCTCCGGTCCCGTCAGCCCTGGCTGCTCCCGGGCCTCAAGGGCCCCAGGCCCCCCTCACGCCTTGGAAACCTCGGCCCCGCAGCGCCGGGGGTCCCCTCAGGACTCGGGGTCGGGGACCCCCTGGCTCCCCTCAGGACTCGGGGTCTGGGATCCCCTGGCTCCCCTCAGGACTCGGGGTCTGGGATCCCCTGGCTCCCCTCAGGACTCGGGGTCTGGGATCCCCTGGCTCCCCTCAGAGCTGGGGACTGGAAGCCGCCGCCTCCCGCCATGTCCCGGGGGCGCCAGGGTGCCCTCGGAGCCCGGGGTACCCTGATCCTCAGGATGGCAGGACATCGTCTTAAGCTGTGCCCAGGGCAGGTTTAGGTTGGATATTAGGAAGAAGTTCACAAGAAGGATTAGACACTGAAATGGGCTGCACAGGGAGGTGGTGGAGTCACCGTCCCCGGAGGTGTTTAAGGAAAGACTGGACGTGGCACTCGGTGTCATGGTACAGTTGACGTGGTGATGCTCGCACAGAGGTTGAACTCGATGATCTCAGAGGTCTTTTCCAACCCCAGGGATTCCGCGATCCCTTCGCTGCTGGCGTCGGGACGCCCTGGCCGCCCTCCCGCACGGGCTCCCCTGGCAGCTGGAGGGCTGTCACCGACTCCCCGCAGGGCCGCGGGCTGACACCCCTCTCACCGCCCGGGGCGGCGCCGCCGCCGGCCAGCCGCTCCCGGGGGAGGCGCGGGCGGAGAGCAGCGGGGACCCCCCGGGCGGGGATCCCGTCCCGCGGCTGCCGGAGGCGGAGCCGCCGCCCCCGCGCCCCGTGCCCGCCCTCCCGGCGTGCCCCGCGGAGGGGCGGGCGGCTCATGTCCGCCATCCCGGCGTGCTGCGCGCCCGGGCAGCAGCCGGAGCAGCCGCGGCGGCCGCGTCCCCTCCCTGCGCTGTGAGACAGCAGCACCGCCTGCGGAGCGCGAGTGAGGAGCCGCCGCCCGCGCCTCTCCCCCCGCGTCCTCCTGCTCCTGCTGCTCCTCCGCCCTGTCCCGCGCCGCTGCCCGGCCGGCCATGCCGTCTCGGGCAAGGTAATGAGCCGCAGAGCCCCGGGGTCTCGGCTGAGCGGCACCGGCAGCAGGCAGCACTACCACCCGCGGGGCTGGAATGACTGGCAACCCAGGTGGGCAGGGCTGGGGCCGGGGCCGGGGGCGCGGGCTCGGGGCTGTGAGAGCGGGGCGGGCGGCTCGGCCGGGCCCCACCGCCGGGCCTGGGGGAGCGGGGCGGCGGCGGAGCCACTTCCTGGCGGCCGGGCCTAGCGCGGGAGGCGGGCGGGCCCAGGCGGCGGGACGGGGCCGCGGCTGCCGGAGGCGGGACGGGGCCGGGTCTGTCAGCGCTCGGCGGGGTGGGAGCGCGCCGTGCTCCCCCCGGAGCTCCCGCGGCCTGTAACGTGTGCGGCCGGTGGCCGGTGTGTGCCTGCGGGCAGCGCGTCCCTCCCCGGCGGCCGCGGGGCGGGCGGGGGGCTGCGGTGGCGGGGGAGCGGGGGTGGGCTCGGCTCTCGTATTTTTAGCCTGTTTTTCAGCTGGAACGCGGCCAGGGAAGAACTGAGGCTGCAGGAGTACTCGTAGTTTTTTGAGGGTTAACATCGTACTACATAGGTTTATTTTGGATTTTTAATTTTTTTTTTTAATAATCTGGGGAGAATAGTTGATCTGTATAAACTCTCACCCCAGCCTATTTAAAATGTGTTGTAAGGCTTTAAGTGTGTTTACACCTGGCACGTTTTAGTAAAATACAAAATCTGTTGACTTCTTTAGTTAGATGTAGAGAGTGTATTTCAGGTCTTAATTATTTCTAATCTGTCTCATGCCAATGTATTTGCTCTACTGCTCAGTCTTGCTGTTTTCAGCGTCAAAATTGTCATGTAGAAATCCTAAATAAATTTGGTATTTCTAAGGTTTTTTTAAAAAGATGTGGATTTGAGGCTTTTGTAGTATTTTTGAGAGTTTAACACAATATAGGACCCTACTTAGAAACTTTCCAGTGGAGAACAGAGTGGCACATGCTTCGGAATATATTGACAGGTGATGGTCCCAGTCTCATGTAGTTTGGACTAGAAAAATTGGGTGAATGTGAAGGTCACTTCAGCATTTACTGTGAAAGAAGCTTTCCTTTTGCTTGAACAGCTAACAACACAGCCTCTAGGGCCAGTGCTAGAGGCTGTTCAATTCTTAGTGGTGTATGGGGCATGGTTATTTAAATTCTAACTTCTTCAGTGATTGAAACACTTGGTCACATAACTTACTATTTTTTCCTCGCTTAAGAACTTATGAACCTTATTGGTGACATTTTCTTAGAGCATCTAGGGTTTTTTTGGGGAGAGAATTAAGAAGACTGATCTTTTACTCCTTACCTACTTTTTTGCTTCAGTTTTCTGCGCTGCAGTCTGTAATTTTGGGCCCTAACTTGTGACCTTTCCACCTGGAAGAAATTGGATGTGTCTTTGTGGTGGATGACTTTTATAAATGCATTTTGGTTGGATCTATGAAATTGTCATGAGTTCTATATTTTAATCTAAAAATTATATCTTCTGAGGGTTAGGAAGCTGGTTTTAGCCAATGTAGTATTGCCTACAGAGGGTTCAGTAGAGTTAGGGGTGAAAGTAAGAGTGTAGCTGCAGAGATGCTTTGCGTGGTGAAAAGGCTGGTTTAAGAAGTTACCTCCATGCGTGGCTCTGGTGTGTTCCCTGTAGTCTGGTGCCTCCTTAGCTCTCAAGTACAGCTGTGTGACCTGGGCTGCTACAATAATTGTCCCCAAAGCCACAGCAGAACCAAAGCTCTGAGAGCACCAGGGAAAGTGTGGCAGCCTAAGGGAGCCTCAGCATGGATAGGGCCTTGTTCTGTTTCCATCACACTGTGTGATCCAGAGCTTCTGCTAAGAAATAGTCAACTCCTCTACACTGGTCCTGACACTTCTTGGAATTTAACTGTATCATTTCCTTTAAATATTACTTTATTGTTATTATGGTGGGGGATACCAGGAATCAGAAAGGTTCACACAGTCCCGAACACAGTATGTGCAGTGCTCCATTTTTTTACATCTCAGAAAGATTGGTGGTGGGAAACCTGAGTTTATACTATGAATTTAAGGACAGTGCAGAGATTAAATGAGTCTGTTGATTTGATGTTAACTAATTTTTAAAAGTGATTCACATGCACGGTTGAAAGGAGATCTGTTATATAAAGCTGACAGTCTGTGTTTCTTTCATAATTTGAAATACGATCTTGGACAAACCTCACAACACGAATATAGCCACATATTCTTTCCTTCCTCTTTCTGCTGGCTGTTTGTTTCATTTACTTCAGGTGATACTGCTGGTAAATGTTTTCTTGCAGGGTGTGGAAGAGGTGAAGGAAGTGGCCCAAGTAGTGAAAGCTGTAATAATTGTAGTTGTTTCAAGTTCCTAGGGGCAAAAAAAGGAACTGCTGATACATGGGTGTATCATCAGATGGATTGTTTTCAAATGCACTTTTTTGTGTGTATAAAAGTGACTAGATTGAGAGGAAATCTGGACCTACTAATGAAAATCAGTTTTTAGTAATGCTAATCAGCACTGGGGCTTGTGGTGAAAAGAATGTGAAACTGAAAGTTGGAGCGCAGAGCTTTTTCTAAGGAAAAGTAGTTTTTAATAAAAATGAGATTTTTTTGTGTGTGTGTGTGGATGCAGTCATACATCAGATGAACACAGACTATTTTCCAACAGTGTGTGTGCAGATAGAGCTGCCTGTGTGCTACAGAGGAAGAAGTTGTCCTGATGTATAGGGGCAAATTACTTTGTGCACTGCTGTGTACCAGACTCGGTTCATAGCACACAAAAACTTTGTAGACAGATGTTGGATGGATGTGACAGAGAACAGTGAAGGATTTCTTGAGAAGGCTTGATGAGATCTTGTTCTCCCTTCTCCTAATCTTTGCAGCTGTCTAGAACTTTGCTTCTTTCTTTTCTCGTTCAGCAGATCTCACTGCGTTTTCCCTGTTACAACTCTTGGGGCAAAAAATAAAATCATTTCAGTGTGCAGGCCTTGTGTGTGAACAGAGTTCATTTGTTAGAGTGCTGAGGGCTAATTGTGTACTGAAACAAGCAGTACTGCTCTTTGGGAGGAAATGCAGGAGTGTGGGTGCAGGGTACAGGTTAGCCAGTGCAGGGTGCAGCATGGCATTCTTAGGTGAAAGTGTGAAAAGGAAGATAAGATTTTAATTAATAGGACCTCTCTCTCTCCCTCACCTATCATAAATGTAGGCTAGCAGGGGAGGATGTGAAAAAGTGTAGAACAACATCTTTCACATCATTAGTACTGAAATTATGAAAATTATGAGAATGTGTCCTTCTCCTGCAGCATAAGTCAGTGTTAGGAATTACAAATTTCTGTTAGCGCGGTGCTTGCCAAACCAAGTTACTGCCTGGTCCTCATGGGTTTGGGCTTGATGAGACTAGGCAGTAAAATATGGTCTCCTTCCAGGTAGACTGTGGCCTAAGCAGGCCTTCCAGCATATTGGCTGCAAGTTTGTAACTGAGGACAAGTAAGTACCTTGTCTTTAATTCAGACAGGTTGGGAGATATTGGCAGGGAGCAAAGAAACTCACTAGACCAAATGGCCCAGGAAAGTGCTGCTCAGAGCAGTGCTTTTCACGTGGCTGTGAAGGGCAGAGGCATGTATTTTACAAAAAGCAAGCACTCACTGTGGAAATTATCTGATCATAATGCTGCTGGATCCAGGCAGTGAATGACAAGCAGGTGATAGTAGCAGGTGCTGTGTGGAAGGAAAGTTGAGACAGAGACTCTGTTTCTCCTGTGCTAGCATGTACAACAAACTACCTGTAAAACCTTTGTTAGAAATAGGCTGAAACTGTAGTTTGCACAGATGAGAGACCTGAAAGTTGGCAGCATAGAGGTGTTTGAGGATGTTGCTGTGATTACCTAAGAATGGATGTAGAGCCATGTAGGGTGAAAGTGGATATGACTTCTGTCCCTTCAGGGGTGGCTGAGAGAGAGGAAAGCAAAGATTGAGATAGGGAGGGAGAGAGAAAAGTAGTCAGTGATGTTAAGGCAGCTTAAAGAATGAGATGCAGGATCAGTTGTAAGGTGCCATTGTGAAAACATCAATGGAAACCTTGGGAAGAGATTCAGTGGGCTGCATGTGGGAGATGCTGAACAGGAATGGGTTCAGTTCTGGAGTTGCAGCCATAATTCTTGATTTCCTTTCACATTTGTGTTAAGTATGATCATAACTCTTTGATTTCACACCTTTCCAAGCTTTTTTTGGGTTTTGGTAAAATGGAGGAGCTGAAATTTGTAATGTAAAAACCTTTGTTTTTAATGTGAAGACAGAGGAGAGTGAGATGTGAGGAAGATTAAAGAAGATGAGTCAGTGGGAAGCAGAAGAAACTTGGAGTGCAGATCATTTTCCATCCAGGAGCAGCCATACTAAATCAGACCAAGAGTTTAGCTAGCTCAGCATCCTGTACCCCAAAATGTCTGTTGGAATACACCTGTGGAAAAAGAAGAGGATGTGTGTATGTGATACCTTTCCCTGACATTGCCTTCTAATAACGCCCAGTGTGGAACAGAATGAAATTGGTCAGCTACTGTCTAAGGAGGGAGTGACACAGAATCAAGAGGTGATTTAAAATGCTGCTGTGATGGCAGGTAGATGTCCAGCAATGGAGATGGCAGAACTGCAGTAGGAAGCTAGTTAATTAGTTATTTCATTAATAGAAAACACAGCCACTTGTATTTTCTCAGCACAGGAGAAGAAGCCAAAGTAGGCTGTGGGGTGGGCTCAGCCAGGGTCTGGCTTGGCAGGGTGGACCAAGTGATGAGAAGATCATGGCAAAAGGAAGCTCTTCATGCCAGTGGCAGAACAGTCAGAAACCTGTTAGGAAGCTGTTAATTTGGGTGAATACAGTGACTCTTTAAAGTTTTTAAATATTTTGCTGATAAAGAATTTCAGTAATGAAGAATTCATCTGCATTACTTCAATTAAACTTGGCAAATAGAGCAAGTAAGCAAGTAAAATCAACTGACTTGGGTAATAATAGAGCTCACACAGTAGAGTTGCCTTGGAGTAAATCTTTCATGTAGGTCCTGTAGGTCCTAGAAATAAAATCAAGTTGAATAATTAAGTGATTTTTGTCTCAAAATAATGTCCATATGGCAGGGTTGTTCTGAAAAAGCTACACATAATGAACAGTATACACCAGATTGTAGCAAGTTTCTTGGACAAAAATTCTTAAGGCTTCCATATAACAAAAATAACAATACATTTTTGATCTATTTTTCTTTTTTTTTTTTCTGGATAAGTTAAAGTAGTTGCTCTTAGCTGTGCTCTCTTCAGTCAGACAAATTGGTAAGTCAAATCATATTCATACTTTTGATGAAATGAGATAGTAGACTTATTTTTGAAAAGTCTGTTTGCTTTTGCATGCCAGTGGGAAAAAAAAAAAGCAGCCTTTTTGGAGAGGGAGGACACACTAGTGGCTATTTCTGCTTATTTAGGTGGATGAACTATTTTCCTTTCCTGTTGGACAAAGGCAGGTTTAAAATCACCCTGCAGAAAATGGAACACAGTATCTTCTGTTTGAAGATATTGCTAAAACAGCATCTGCAGCCACTTGGTGGTGATGGGTAATCTTCCACCAGAACCAGACACAGATGAAAACTCTCATGTGAGCTCTTGAAGTACTTTGCTTACTCTCCATCAGTGAGCTTGTCAGGTAGAAGTAATACAGGGTAGTGTCTCTCATGAAGTGCCAAATAGGCTTTGGAAGCCACGGTACAAGGTAATCACAGTCATGTTCATCTTTGCAGTTTCCCATTTTGACTTCGTCTAATGTAGCATTTGTGTTTTTACTTTTGCTTATCTATTGCTAACGTTGTACATTGAGATGCAATCAATATATTATGTTTGTTAGGCACGTGGCAATGTCAATGTATTTAACTTAAATTTATTGTTACATAGGATAATGCTGAGCATTAGGTCTGTCGTGTAACCTGCCATCTGCTTGGTGCAATTTCAGTGTAAAGATCACCATGTGAGCAGAACAGTGCCCTCCTGAAATGCAGGCATGAGCTGAGGTAACCAGCAGAACAGTTCTGCCCATTGCCTGGTGGAATGGCTGGAGGGAGGTAGAAAAAGTAATTACTTTTAAAACTTTGGCAAGGACCTGAGCACAGAGTGCCTGCCTTTGAGTTCTGAGGGGCTTTCTTTCAAAATAGTAACCACACTCCTGACATGAAAAATAGTGTCTTTCAGAAATGGATTTAGAAATGGATTGTGTCTGCCTGTGCACGCAGTGAGTGTGCACAGCAGTGCCCTGTGTCACCCAGGTGCCCGGAGCACGGGGGGGGGGGGTGACAGCTGCTGGGTCACAGCCCCAGCTCTTGAATGAGCCCATGCCACAAGTCCCCAGAGTGGTGTTGCAGGAGCCCACAGTACAGCTGTGGAGTTCCATTCCCACTGAGGAGTGGTGTGTGCCACTGGGCAGCTGGAAATGCACAGGTCTGTCAGGTCCTCAGCTCTGCTTCTGCTGTGCGTCTCCGTGCAAGCTCCTTCCCATTGGAAATCCTCTTTCCAGGCACTACCATAGCAGGCGGTTGGGTCACAGAACACCAGCATCTTTCTAGGATGATTTTTGTCTCTGCTTCATAAAGATAACCAGGAGTTTCTATCCTATTGAAGCTACACATTTATTTTAGTGGGAACAGTGTTGTCTGTGGGCATTATTGTCTCTTAAATTGATATATAGGAGAACAATTGCAAATTTTTTACTAAAATTGGACTCACCTTTTAGTTGATGATAAAGTGTGAGCAGGTTGGCTTGCAGTTAGCTGTTGCAGAAGCCAGAATGAAGTGAGTGTGGGTTTTCCTGGAGAAACAATAGGCTCATGTATTTTACCACAATGGAAAATTTTACAAAGCGTTCAAAGGCTGTCCTGTGGGAAGTGGGGTTAGCTGAGAACATGTGTAGTCCTTCAGTTGATAGGGATGCACAGAACAGTGTTAAAAATTGTACATTTAATCAGCTTTTCTACATACGTAGGAATTTCAGTGTTAATGGTTGACAATTAGAGATGATTCAGTTTACAGCACATTGCCTTAAAAAAAGCGATGCCCTTTGGGAAGGTAAATGTAAGAAGCCATCAGTACTTAAATTTGCCAGCTGAAAATTTGTCAGCCTGTTTCATTGAAAGGCTAATGTAATTGCTCAGAGTGAACTGGGAGGTTTTCGGGCAGGGAAAAATTCTGGGGTCTCTGTGTATGTCTGGAAATTTGCACATGATTTGGTCACATTTAAAGTTTGTACCATGTGAAGTGCAGAACTTTCCTGTTCAGCATAGCTTAGGTGGATGATGGTGGAACAATTGAATAAAGATTTTTACAATCTAGTTAACTGTCATGAATACAGACTTTTACTAAGGCTTTGCCTCTAGAGTAGCATAGCCTATTTTTTAAATAGTCCAAGCAAGTGCCCAAGAAAGCAGTAGGTGTGATGGCAGAGTGAATACTAAGAGAGGAAAAGTGTCTTGCTGTGAATGTCTAAAAATGAACTTGCTTACAGTGCAAAAGGGAATAATACCTGCCAAGCAAATCTAATATCAACTTGCACTGTGAGAACACGGAAAAAGCACAGTTTTTTTATTGTTCCAAACTGATAATATAATGTCTTCTAACATTCTCAGGACAATAAAATGTGTGTCTAATTCCAGTTGGTTTTGCAAGTGTCAGTGCTCATGGTATTCCGCTTCCAGTTGTACTGAGGCCGAGCTGTGTTGGACAGTAGCAAGCCTTTAGTACTGCTTAAGTAACAACTGCTTATCAAAAAGTTTACCTGTATTTTTCTCTTTTGGCCTTGGATGTATTTCCCTTTTTCCTGAGTTTGTCCACCAGTTCTAATCACAGTGTTGTCTTGAAAAGGAAAAATGAAAGAAATTTTCTTTATGAACATGTGGTGTTTATCCTGACACAAATTGTAGTTAATTTATAGGAGTGATCTGTCCTGCTTTTTTGCTAAATAATGGAATGAACTATCCAAAACTTTAAGTAAAAATAGTAGATCTTTAGAGTAGGGAAAGCTTGCTCTAAGTAATCTGAATAGTCTGAATACAGGTATTCTGGAGCTGAGTGAAATTCTGCTGACTCTCCCTTTGGATGGGTATTGCTTTATTTGTTTTAATGTCATCCCCCCATCATTGCTTCTGAGAGTGCATTTAGAGTGATTGGTTGAGTTTATGTTCTGAATTCTCATGCACACATGTTTATTATTTAAGTCCTGTATGTTTAAAAATTAAACCACTTAGTGTGTCCAGGGAGAAGAGTTGATTTCATAATTTCAATCTTTCTCCTTAAAAGTTTAGTCTGGTCTACATCAGTTTTCTGATATGAGAGTGGTTTAAACCTAATGCAGATTCTTTTGAACTTGCCTTTTATCTGCAGACATTCACTCTTAAGGATCACAGCTCTTAATTTACCTTTCAGTTTTTTCACAGTAAAGCCTGCTTCCTTGCTTAGCAGTTTTTATTTTGTAAAAACTTAATATGTGATTTTTGTGCTGATGATCAGTTACATTCTTCCATCTAATAAGAGGGTTTATGTTGCTGAGTAAGGCCCATGGCATATTACATAAATGTTCATCTGTAGATTAGTGATGACTTTCAGAAATGGTAGGCACTGTATCATCCAGCTGTGATACATACCTGGACCTAGCTGTGTTTTATTTGTCACCTCTGGGAAGTAATGTTATCCCTGTATAGGCATGCAACTGGAAAGAGACTTGAGAAGGTCATAAGAAAAGGCACGGCACACTAGAATGCATTTCCTTTGCATGTTGCTGTGATAATTTGTCAGTTCCTGTCCCAATGTGAATTTAAGGTCACTTTTTAAGCAACAGGTTAGACAAACAACTTTTTTGACGTAGTGAAATACATTTGGGATTGTCATTTAAATATGTTGCATTTATAAGTGAATGTGAATCCCACTCCTGTTATATCCCTACATAAAAAAATATTTTTCTCTTTGTAGAACTGACAGTGCATCAGCTGACCAGGACAATTTAAAATATTCTTCATCCAGAGATCGGGGCAGTTCTGCCTCCTATGGATTACAACCCTCAAATTCAGCTGTGGTGTCTCGGCAAAGACACGATGATATCAGAGTCCACACTGACATACAGAATGAAGAAAAAGGTACACAGATTGCTGTTTCATGTGTGATTGTGAGGGGATGATCAGGGAAAGGCAGTAAACTGAAATGGCGGAGAAGTTCTTATTTTGTTTTGGTGGTTTTTTTTTTTTTTCCCTCCCCTCAAAAAAGGCAGTGAACTGATTTGTCTCATTGTCACAGTATCACTGTTTTGGGACGTTTGTCAGGGATCAAAGAAATGTTGTGGTTGTTGTGAATACAGAGAAAAACGTGCAGTTGTGTTAGGAGAAGAATGCAAGAGAAGGCTTGATGTGTTAACAGAATAAGTACTTTTTTCTGAAAAATAGTATTCTGGATGTGTCTGGTCTTCAGGCTGCAATTTCCTCTTGAATAGTCTCCACTACTTCTGATATTGGATTAAACAGGCTACTAGGCTGATCTATTGCCTGTTGTAGCTTTACTGCACCAAACTGGAATCTTTGTTCAGTAATCAGATCTGTATTCTTATCATTAATGGCAGTTTCTACTTTCATGTACCTCAGTCTGACTTCATGTAAATCATGTGATGTGTGATTCATACATTTTTTTACTGGTTTTGGTTTCTTTTTTATTTTTAAGATGTAAATACTATGTCTAGGAAATAACTAAACAGTCAGAATCATATATTTTCTGAAATTATGAAAAAATCTATATTCTGATTTTTTTCTTTTTTTAATTGCCAAATGCAGATATCAAATTAGAGGATTTCTTACTTGCAGAGTCATTTTTTGACTATGTAAATCCTCAGGCAGGCCAGACTCAAGAAAAAATCTCACAGGAATAGTAGTGGGGGAGTTTTTGTTCAGGAACCTATAAGGTGTTTGAACTCCCTCCACTTCCCTGGCCTGTAACTGACTGTAAATAATTGCTGTATCTTAGGGGAAATTACAGCTGGATGCAAATTAACTTTTTTATAACTAGAAGGTGGTGTTAGTAGGTGGCAGAAGCATGAAGCATGCTTATCTGCATAGTTTGAGAACCTTAAGATTTGTTTCACTTCAGTAGAGAAACTGCTTAGGAGGTGAGTGTATTTGTCTGCTAATGTGGAATGTTGCACTGTGTTTAACACAGACTGGCATAGGAGGTTGTTCTTGTAATTTGAAGTGGGCTAGTATTTAAAGAATGTACTGGCAGCACAGTGAAATAGTAAGTTTTGGACAAATTCAGAAAGGTAGTTTGTGAAGTTGCTGGGAAAGTGCTATTTGAGAAGAAAAATGTACCTGGCTCTCCCTCCAGTGCTGTATCTTGCAGGGCATGTCTCTGCTAGCTCAGCACTTTGTGCTATGTTGTTCAGGCGTGACTTGAAAAGAAGTGATTAGGATATTCTAACTATAAAACCAAGTTCCAGGTGTATCTAGTTCATTGTTATTATTGGAGAAATTTGTAAGCCCAAAGATGCAGAATAGTTGCTTTGTTGACTAAGATTTTTCAGTTCATCTGTTGGAGTCTGCCAGCATGGAATTTTCATTTGAGATTTTCTGTCCTGGCTTCCATACTCCCCCTATCCGCCTCCCCCCAGTTTCTGGTGTTAGTAATAAAAATCACTTACAAATTGATAATTTTTGGAAGTTTTTCAGGCTTGAAAACCTCCAAGGATATGACTCTTATGTTTCGGCTCAAATGTATTAATTGCTGTTAGAAGTTACTTCCTTCATAGGACAGTGTGGTTTGTTCTGACAAAATAATGTGAAGGTGGCACACTTTCTGGTTTCTGTTTAAAAACTGAGCTGTAAAAATAATGTTGGGAACCTAAATAGACACAAACTATCTTTACTGTAGTTGTTAACCAATTACAAGTGAGACTTTGCACAGGGTTTTTTGTAATGGTAGGGTAGCCCCATGGGTATAGGAATGCACAAATGTATACTGGTAGTTAATATCTGCTTTTCAGCAAATGTTTTGCCTTAAAGAAACTTTTGTTACATCTGCTACGGTCCAGGTTCACCTCAACGTTTGAACTGTACTTTTTTATCAATCCTTTAGTCTCAGTAGGCAGCCTCTTATGGGGAGCCACCTCTCCTTTTCCCCAGACCTCCTTTTATACGTTGAAGCAGGTGGACTTGTGGAAATATCTTTTCTGAAAGAAATCTTGCATATTTTTTGTCGTTCTGGGTTTAATTTTATTAGTTGATTCTTCCCTGTCTTGGACAGGGAAGGCACTTCAGAAATGTTCCTTGGAGGTGAGCTCTAATACATTGAGTGAAGGATTGGGCAGGCTCAGGGGACAGTTTCACTTCTCTGCAGTACCGAGGGGAAGAACCTGCCCCTCAAAGTGGTGTGGCAGGCTGGAAAATTTCCAGTTTCAGCATTTGAGTGTGTTTATTCTTGTGGATCTAGGAGTAAGATCAATTGAATTACTCAAAATGATGCTTTTATTTTCATTTTATATTGTTACCAGAGATGTATCTTAAGTGGGAGAATGTAGAATGTAGACTCCTTAGTTGAGGATGATACCAGTGTTAGTGAAAATGTTGACCTTTATGTTTAAGGAGAGTTGTTCTATCTGTGCAAACAGATCATATTTGTCTTTTCAAAAAACTTTCTTTTTTGGCTATTTTACTTAGCTTGTGTGGTGGATTCATAGTAAAAACAGAATGGAGATTTCATGTACATGAAGTAAGTAAAAATATCTAGCCATGTGTACTAGCAGTTTGACCTTGTGTTCTACAAAGCCTTTCAAGTCAAAGTAATAATAAGAAAACATTAAATGCAGCAAAACTGATGTTAAACTTTATGACAATAGCGTTTTTTTTTATGTACAAAAAAAAAAGATGAGATTATAAATCTGTGAGCTGGAAACTTACAGTATGTAACAAAACATTGATGCATGTGGAAGTGAAGAAGGAAGCTAAAGGAGGTGGTAGAGGATAGAGCTGCTAATTTGCATGTGAACTGAATAACTCACAACTCCTCACCCTGGTAAATATGTGGTCTGAGAGCCTGTTTTAATTAATCCCATTGGTTTGTCCACAGGTGGCTACAGTGTCAATGGAGGATCTGGGGAAAATACTTATGGTCGGAAGTCGTTGGGGCAAGAGCTGAGAGTTAACAATGTGACCAATCCTGATTTTACCAGTGTTCCGCATGGGAATCGTGCTTTAGCCACAAAAGACATGAGGAAATCACAGGGTAAGGACATGGCTGATTTTCAGCAAGAGGATATCTCTTTTGGCAGTATTTCTTGTGTTCAGAATATGAAAAAAAGTTCACTGTGGTTATGCAGTCTGTATGGATTTTATTTTTTGTGCTACATGATTAGATGGTGTTGATGGAAACGTGTTTTGCTCATTTTTTGTCTTGTTTTACTGTTCCTTGTGCTGAGGCTTCCTCCAAAGGTTTGGCAGATCTCTCAACTACTTGGCTTAGGCTGTTAATCTTTCAATTTCCTTTAGATGGCTTTTGAAACCTTACTTAGGTTAGCCAGATTTGGCAGAGGCATCTCTAAGGAGAACTTGCTTTGGATTTGTTGCAAATGGATGCCTGAGTAAAAAGTTGGTAATTATGAGCCCCAGCGTGGGAAGAGCAGCAGTGGTTGGGAGCAGCTCAGCTGTCCCCTGTTCTCCCTGGGCTGCAGGACAAGCAGTGGTCACGTCCTGTCACTGTGTGTGTCCTCCTGAGCCTGCCACTGTTCCTGCTCCCTCTTGCTGAGGAATAGAGGCCAGGGAGGAGCTGGAAGTATCCTAAGAATGTGGGCAAGGTCTTGGGAGATGCAGCAAGAACAAATTTGGAGTTGCAAGAGGGTGCAGGAATGCTGGGCTTATGTTTTTGAGGGAGAAGGCTTCACTCTTCCCACTATTTGAGGTTTCAGTCATAGTTAAAAAAAAAAACAAAACAAAAAGGAGTTATTCCAAGCATTTTTGAATGAAAATAGAAACTTTATGACTAAGCACTGTCACTTATTGCATCATTTAGTATAAGTAGTAGTTGAGCCACTGGTAAAAACTGCCTGCTTTATGCCAGGCACATTATAAACATGAGGACACGCTGTTTCTTCTCAAGAATTAATATTTCAGAGGAGAAAAAAGAATGTTCGGTGTGCCTCACAGGTGGAAGAGCTGAGATGTAAGTGGTGACATGACTGTTTCAAAAATGTGACTTTAGAATCCCATTCTGGTGTCTTGGTCTAAAATCATGCAGTCCTTTTAGTGTCTTTTTATGTCAATGTACAGGAAATAGAAAACTCTTCAAATAAAAAAACTTTCTGCCAGTACTAAATAATAGTTAATTCAGACTGTATTCCTGGGTATGTGAGCATCTCTTTAATACTTAAAAGGTTAGGATATATAATTGGGATGACTGAAATTGCTGCCTATGACTTGTATGTTTTCTCTCCTTGAAATGTCAGATTTCAAGAGTTTCTCCTTTTGAACTTGGCCGTCTTTGATTGTTGTAGGTTTCAGCGAGTCATTTTGGTCTTTTGTGTCTTCTTTAAAATACAATGGGATTATGCTGCAACAAGATTTTGGGTTTTAAGTTCTTTGATGTTTTCTTGTTAGTATATTCATTAACAATTTTAAAAATAGTCTTCTGTGAGTTAGCATGTGGCTGAGACCTTGCTGAATTTCCACAAAGTGGATGTCACAGGTATTTGTTAACTAGTGCTTTGATTAGTGTAGCTTCAGTCGTGTTCTTGGTTAGTGTTTTTTGCTTCTGTTTTTTTCTGAAAGTTGTAATTGTGACTTAACAATTAGCTGACACTCTTGGGGAGTGATGCAGATTAGCTATTAAGTGAATAAAGACAAAGCTGCTTTAGTCATATCAGATGACTGATGTCTAGCAGAGTAGAGCAGAAAGCTCTGTAGCTGTCTTGGATTTCCTCATTAGTCATGTTGACTAAGTATACCTCATCCTATTCCATGAATCCTCTGATTTGAACCGCCGTGAAACATCTAATTTTAAACTTATTGAAATAAATTTTGTTTCCTTTTTCAAATGAGGACAATTAATTATTTGTATGAATTCCTAGGTAATTTGTCCCTGAAGCAGGTGAACTGCACTGTGACCTTCTCTGGTACCGCGTGCTGTTGGCCAGGTTTGATGAAGCATTGCCTTAGGAAGGTGCTCATTCTCCCCCATTATCATCTGCTGAAGGGAACTGCCAGGTGCCTCTTCACACTGGGGGCTTCTGTTCCTCAGAAAATGGAGAGCAGATCTATTTTCCTGTTTGAAGCAGAGCCCTACTACCTATCAGAGAGAAAATACTGGTTCTTTGTAGTTGCTTCAACTTACATCTGGTTCTTTGCTTCAGGAAGCAGCTCGTTTATTCCACAAGGTTTTCTTGAAATATTATTTGTTGAATTATTTTTGTTTATTCAATCAGAAGTCTGGTTTAGTCTTACCCCACACCATTTTTTAAATTCCATTTATGTAGAAGGAAACTAAGTCCGGGTTTTTGTGTAGAAGTAAGACAGTTCTGCTTAGTTCTGAATGAGTTCAACAGGTACTGGGCTGTCCACATGAAGAAATGAAATATTTTGGTAGCTAAATTGGATTTTACATTTAACTTTCTTTTTGTGAAAGTTGAAAACCAATCAGGATTATTTTTAATTATTAAATAACTATTATGACTTATTGATTCCACTCATACACATATTGGACAATACAGTACTGTTGATAAATGCTGCAGGAAAAAATAAATAATTGTTTTTTTCAGAGCGACCGTTGTCTTATTCTGACGAGTCTCGACTGTCAAATCTTCTGCGGAGGATTACTCGGGAAGACGACAGAGACCGAAGACTGGCTACTGTAAAGCAACTGAAAGAATTCATCCAGCAACCAGAAAACAAACTGGTCAGCAATTCTTCCTTTTCCATAGCGTTGGGTATTTCTTGTTTTATAAAACTGTCTTTTTCAAATCTGAGTATTGGGATGTGTCTGCGAGATTGTCTTGTATACAAAGAATTTCATTCCACAAGAAAGGAGAGTGTATTCCTGGATTGTCTGTACTGTTTCCATAATTCAGGAAATGTTTTATTAGGATGTTTTCCCTTAAACTAAACTGCTGAATGCCTGAACTGTAGGAATTAACATGGCATGTGTGTGGCCTTCTGTGACTGCTCTTAGGAATAGCCTCTGGATCCCTCAAAAAGGAAGCAGAGGGAAAGGGAAGTAAAGTGTTGTTGTCTTGTTCAAGAACTGCTTCTGTATTTTAAATTAAAAGTACACAGGTATTTATTCTTGTGAACAGCTCATCTTAGAGCTACTCTGCTTTCTAACTAAACAGCTCTGTATGTGGGAAGAGAACTAAGTAGATCTTTGTTCTCATTACATCTTTAGGAGTTCTGGTGGTTTGCTGAAGTCTCTAATGTCCTCAAGTGTTTTTTTAAGGACATGGGGATGGGAAGGGAAGTGTCCCACTGTGGGTATAAATTTTTAATATTACGTATTTTGAAATGAAATATTAAAGAGCATATTGTCTGACACATCTCCCCCACTGCTTTGGAAAGCTGAGGAGTTCTCCAAGTACTGAAAAAGCAGGAAGTGATGGTTTAATATCCTGCCACTCATTTGCAAGCAGTGTTTTGATACTTTAGCTGTGGGATCTGTGTCTGTCCTTACTTATAAGAAATTGGTTTGTTTTTTCATTGTATGTTAATTAACCAGTGATAATTGTGCTCTTTTCCAAAGGAGATGAGACTTGAATATGGGGAGTATTCTGGTCTGTGCACCTAGGTGTAAGCAGCCCCTTTGCAAGCCTTGTTAACACTTCAGCTTTCCTCTTGTTACTACAAGGCTTTAGGAATTAAATGCTTTCCCTGTTATTCTGTGGTTATTTTTAGTTCTTCCATTGTTCTCCATGAGGTTTTCCCCATTTTAAAATTTTATTTAGTAACAGCATTTTATTTAGGTTTAGTGGTATCTCAGAATGTACTGAAATTGCCATTGTAATGTCTAAGTCAGTGATGACAAACTTTGTTAGTGGTCAGAATATTAGAAGTTTGTCACCTAGAAGCTTCTCTGAGCTCACTGATGAGAATAAGATCAGATGTCAAGTGATATCAAGGCCAAAACTTCATAATGCACAGTGTTTAACCTAGCAGTAGTCCTGCAGGCCTTGACACTAGTGTAGTTTAACTGAATTCTTTTCATCTTCAGGGCTGAAATATGAGTTCAAAGTAAAGTAGTAGAAGTCAGTAGTCTCTTGTCATCTAATGGAGTCCAGCTTTAGCTTCTAAATTGTAGAGATGTCTTTTCCTTTTTAGCCTGTCTTGCAGGTACCAGACACATTTTAAAAATGCCATTATGAGTTCTGAGGGGTCATGCATGTGGATCTCTGTCCCTCCACCCTTAAAAGCATGATGTTGCTCAAAACTTTAAACAAAAACTGGGTACCATCCGCTGTGTTAAAGAGGAATGTCTTTCTGAAGAAAGGAGAATAAACCTTTTTATTAACTTGTCAAGAAAAATTCCTGTTAAGATGTTATGCAGTTGCAGCTAATGTGTGATTTTTCAATCAAATCACTAATGTGGCAGGGGTTTAGTGCATATTAGGAAAAAAAGTCTTTCTGGTTATTTTTACTGAGAAGCACTGGTTCATCAGTAATTCTTCATCTCCAAAACTGTATTCCATTTCACTAAAATGCAGGGTTGCCTAAGTAGAACCTTTAATACTTCTGATTATATTATGCGTTCCATTAAATTTTCCTGTGATACATTTGATTTATTAGTATTAGAGATTTGGCCTTTAGTACATGCTACTCATGAGCTGTGTGATGAGTCTTCCATGGTGATGTAATGTTATCAACAAGAACTAAACTTGGAACAGACCTTGATAGCAGGCTGCCAGTATTTTCATGGCTACTGTAAATAAATATCAAATATAACATCTAGGATAATATTGCAGTGTTGCTTAATATAGTTTGTGCTAGTCTGCAGTGGCCGTGGAAAGCATAATGGCATTCTCTTGGCAAGGAGAACTGGCAATGGTGTGTTTAATGTGGGTGTAAACAGGGCCTATTGTGGAGGCAGTGTTGGGTACTGTGCTTATGCCTTTTACGTATCTTATATTACAGGTACTCGTTAAACAATTGGATAATATCTTGACTGCCATTCATGATGTGCTCAATGAAAGGTAAGTTGAAAAAATGCTCTAAAGGGGAAAAATAATGTCAACATTAGGTTTGAAGTAGAGAGGGAAATGTTTGAGAGAAATTAATTTACTAGTTTTGCATAGGTGTCCCATTGCAGGAACAGAATGAAATTAGGAGGGAGTAAAGGCTCTTAGACATATCAGCAGTACTGTCGGGCTGTCTGGAGTACACCTCCCTTGGAGAGAATGTGAAGGCACAAGTGTGGCTTTGATGTTGTGGGTAGTGTGGAGTCTGTCTCAGGTGTGTTCAGTCAGCTGGTGGAGCTGTGCACTGCTGTGGTGGTGTAGCTTCCAAAATGAAATGAGTTTTTTTACAAGCTGACTCATTTACATCCAATTAAGAATGTATGTAGAGAATGCTGAGGTTTGTGTGGGCTTAGGTGCTTAGGTCAGTGTTATTTCCCAGAGTCAGCTGCTTATTATGAACTATTTCTATTGGGTAATGTGTTGCTAGTAAAACAGCACATTTGCATACTTTTATTCAAGTTGATTTATTCCACAGAAATAATATTTCTTAGAATTTTATCTTAGCTTTTCCCCTGCTGTCATTAAGTAGGAGAGAAGCAGCTTCATTTCTGCTTATATTTTCTATTGCTTTAGAAAATGCATTATTTGGTGCTTCTGTTTTGCTGTCATGGCTGGAGATTTCAAGTTTCTTTTTTTCTCTCCAAAAATACAGTAGCAAATTGCTTCAGGAATTGAGACAGGAAGGAGCTTGCTGTCTTGGCCTTCTTTGTGCTTCTCTGAGCTACGAGGCTGAGAAGATCTTTAAATGGATTTTTAGCAAATTCAGTTCATCCACAAAAGATGAAGTTAAACTTCTTTATTTGTGTGCAACCTACAAAGCACTAGAGACTGTAGGAGAAAAGAAAGCATTTTCATCTTTAATGCAGGTAAGACTACAAGTTAAAACATGGTTATGGTTATTAATGATTTTCTCAGTGCAATGCTTGAATGGACTTTTTAAACTAGAATGAACAGTAAGTAATGCTATATTGACTTAATAACTAATTATCATTATGACTGGGAGGCAACTTTCTGACTGAATGGGATTCTTTGATTGGTTAAATTAGAAAATACATATTTTGATGCAACTTTCTAGTATTTATGGTGGATCCTAGATGAATCTTGTTTAGACCAGAAAGAGAACCTATGTGGAATGGTACACAAAACCCAATCTTTTGATTGTTTTGTGCCACCTCCTATTTACAATTTCTAACTGGAATTGTGGGTAGATCTGAGGAGGAGTAGGATGTGTGCAGACAAGATGAGGTCCCCTTGTACAAGTTTTAGGGTTTCATATTTTAGGTGTAGAGCAGCTATGGCCAGGTCTCTGCTCCAATTTAATAGTTACTTTACAGAGCCAGAAAGCTTTGGCAGGAGAAATAGGACTCAAAATGACACAGTTATTTGTGGCTAAAGAGCTAAAGAAAGGTGTTCCCTGGCTCTGCCATATATCAGGCAAATGCCCCCTTGAAGTGATCATTTTCAGCAGTGTATGAGATGCCTTTTACATTTTCTTCCCGCAGAAGGAGTAGAGTTTTTGTTGATTGAATCAAAGTAGTTGGTTACAATGTGTTCTCTCTGATGTTTTAATGTGAAATACCTGGTGGCTTTGCTTTACTTTTCAGCTTGTAATGACCAGCCTGCAGTCCATCCTAGAAAATGTTGATACACCAGAGTTACTGTGCAAGTGTGTCAAGTGCATCCTTTTGGTGTCTCGATGCTACCCACACATTTTCAGTACCAATTTTAGGGTAAGCTTTCTTTGTGCTTTGTGTTTTCTTTCTACAATAGAAATGTTGGTGCAATTAATTGGGCAATGACTGTTTTCACATTGCTTTCCAGGACACAGTGGACATACTGGTGGGGTGGCACATAGATCATACTCAGAAACCTTCTTTGACACAGCAGGTCTCTGGTAAGTTTGGCCAGAGGAGCTCATGGAGGATCTCACAGCCTGCTCTGGCTTGCAGATGTTGGGGGTTTACTTACACCAGTTTGGGTCTTCTAACATGGAAGTTGACATAGAACCAAATTGAGTTTCTGGCTACATGGCAAGATACTTTGTTCCTAACTTTTTAATAAATTTGCATTTTCCATTTTATGCTAATTCTGGAAAAATGGGATGCTTTATTCAGGGTACATTTAAACACCACTTGCTTAGTGCAATTTTGTAACAATCTTTAATAAATTTATAGGTCTTAGTATGCCATCTGTGAAAGGATATGTTTTTTCCCTATGCACTTTTAGAAAATCTTTCTCATAAAGATACTGTACTGGCATTTAAAAAATGGGGAGAGTTTTTCCCATAACTTTATCAGTTTTCTTGGGAGTTATTCACAGCAAGTTTGTTATGCCTCTTGTGTTAGAGGCCTAGATTCTATCCTTGCTGTTTAACTGCTGTGGGGCAGAACTGAACCTTAAAATTATTTTTGCAAAAGGACAGAGGAGGGAGATACAATTTGTATTTCTTTTAAAAACATCTAGTGTTAGTATTTTCGTGCAGATGACCTCTTAGCTCAGCAACTTTTCCCTCAGAAATATGCAACTCAAATTTAATGATTGTATGTCACCTGTATAAATTGGCTTGGTATTTTGATACAGGATGGCTGCAGAGCTTGGAGCCCTTCTGGGTGGCTGATCTAACTTTTTCTACCACACTCTTGGGTCAGTTTTTGGAAGATATGGAAGCTTATGCTGAGGTAAACAAGACTTTTTGCTATATACCAGAGTTAACTGTTACGATTTTCTTAATAAACCTACAGCTGTGATTTTTATGGCTCTATTACTTTTGTAGAAAATAAAATTAGATGGCTTTCCTGGGGAAAAGAGGACCAAATTATGGAGTATAATTCAGTCATGTACAATGACCAACTGCACAAATACTCATGAACTATTTAAATAGTATCACAACCAGGCTTTCAGCCATTGTTGATTGAGAATATAGTGTTGTAATAAAGCTATAAACAAGTGACCAAACAGGAATGCCTGTATTTTTCAAGAGCTGATGTGAAGACAGCTCATGGTCTTCATGCTTTCTTTAATTGTCCAACCTCAGAGTGTTTCAGAACTAGTAACTGTTGGGGGGAGAGAGGAAATCTTAATACTTCAAAAGACTATTGATAAATGCCTTTTTTAAATAAAGCAGCAGATTACGTTGTGCAGGAAATAATGCAGCAGGAACTGATGGAAAATGAGATTATATTCATTTAATGTACTTCATTTTGACTTGGTAACCTTTGCTTTGTTAACAGGGCATAGAGTTTATCTGATGCTGTCATTAAAGAAAGAGCTTTGGGGTTGGGGGGAGTGCTGTCTTTTAAGGTGTATGTGCTCATATGAATATGTACTTACAGGTCAATTTTACCACATTGTGTATGGTAATATGCAGGTCCTGTAGGTAAACTTGTACTTGGAGCATAATTTGTTTCACTCAAAGCAGAATCAATGATTTGGTCAGTGTCCTTCTCTGTACAGCAGGGCCTTTGCTGGGGCAGCTTTAGGATTCACAGGGCAGAGCAGTAAATCACTGCTTATCAAGCTGGCTGCTGCTCTGGTCAATGTGTGTATTCTTAGTCACGGAAGAGTTTTAAGATAACGTGTGCTAACATGGAGGAGGCACTTCCAGCCAGCGTGTTTATCTCACAGTGGGGTAGAGCAAGGCTACAGCTCTCCTAATGAGATCAGCACTTCTGGGAATGTTCCCAGGCACTGGTGCCAGCTGGCATGGAGTAGTCTGTTAGTGAACTCTTGGTCTCCAGATCAACATAGTTTGCATGTGTGATGGGAATGGCCAGTCAAACATGACTCCAGTTTGGGGATGGGAGTTTTTTGGAAGAGTGGTAAAAGTGTGCAGACAACTGTTGGTAACAGTGCAGCAATACGGATGATCATGTTTCAGAGACCAGGAACTTCATAAGCCTCAGTTTTAATTTACAAGATAGAGTCTGAGTACTTTGTTTCAGTGGCTAAACTCATTGCTACTCTGTGACTTCATTGTCATTGTGTGCCTATATTCCACCTTCTTATGTGTGTGTAGTTAAGAGATATTGGATAAATACATCTGTAATTGGGTTGTACAGTTTAATGTCCGGAAAAGAGATGAAGTATTGTCAGTCTCACATTCTGGTATTTTACCCGTGTGTAAGTTCATGATGTGTACACAAACCTTGTGTGCTGCAGGACCTCAGCCACGTGGCTTCTGGGGAATCAGTGGATGAGGACATTCCTCCTCCCTCGGTGTCGCTGCCCAAGCTGGCCGCCCTGCTGCGCGTGTTCAGCACCGTGGTGAGGAGCATTGGGGAGCGCTTCAGCCCCATCCGAGGACCACCAATTACAGAAGCTTATGTAACTGATGTAAGAGCTCCATTTGCTTTGGCTCTCTTTGTTGCTCACCTGTTTAGTCACCATACAGCAATGCCATTGACTGAGCTGATTTATGTTTTATGAACATTACATGAATATGTATATTCTCAGCTTTGAGTAAATCTATTTTTTCCAAGAAATATGCAACAATAGTTTTATTAAAGTATAGATTGTGGTAATGGCACTTGGAAATCGTATCAGAAACGAACTTTTTTAGACATTTTAACTTCATGTGTCTGGGTCTCCTTGTTATTTTTGAAACCATGTTACTGTTTGTTCAGATAACTATGCCACTATAGAAACTTGAATTCTTGTTATGAGTTTGATTTTATTAAATGTGATAGTTTTTATTCCTGTTGAAATTTTATCTATTAAATCTGATAGCAAACTTTTCTACCTCTTTAGTATAGGATGGTGTAAACTCAGAATAAATATTATATAATATGCTAAGCAGCTGCTGTAGTTCTGTAATGGGTGAGGAGATAAGATAAAAATACCTGCAAGTCAAAATCTTGTGGTTGCTGGATGACCAGCACAGCTGGAATTTATGCCCTTGCAGAATTTTGTGAGGGACACAACTTCTTGGGTAAATGCGTGTATGGATTTCCCAGCTGAAGACAAGACAGTTTTGTAACTTCTGCATTAATATGCTGGGGATTCTTGCAATGAAAGCTCAAAAAAACTCATCTGTCTTCTTCAAGGGGAGTTCTGGTGATGTTAGTTGGACCTGAACAGAACTGTGAATCATGAACGTAGGTTTTGTAGGTCTCTTAAGTGAATTGGAAACCAAGCAGTTTAAAGTTTGTTTTTTCTTACACTTCTGAAGTGTAATGTCAGGATGACATTTTTCAGAATAGAATTGAACAAGCTGCAGAGCAGGTGATGGGACAGGATATCAAATGGGTGTGAATACAATTAATTAGAATCTCTCTTTAATGGAGTTTAACTCGGTTGTGGTTTTAATTTTGCAGGTTCTGTACAGAGTAATGAGATGTGTGACTGCAGCAAACCAAGTGTTCTTTTCTGAAGCTGTGCTTACAGCTGCCAATGAATGTGTCGGGGTTTTACTTGGCAGCCTGGATCCCAGTATGACCATACACTGTGACATGGTCATCACCTATGGATTAGATCAAATGGAAAGTTGTCAGACTTGTGGCACTGACTACGTCATTTCGGTCCTGAATCTGTTGACACTGGTTTGTACATGTTTTTATTGTTGTGAGGGACTAGAAAAACAGTATTTTGATTAATCTTTAATGATTAGTACAAATTCAGGTGAAGTTACTTACTTTGGTTTTTGTCCCCAGATTGTTGAACAAATAAATACAAAACTACCATCATCGTTTGTAGAGAAATTATTTATACCAGAGTCTAAACTGCTTGTTCTTCGTTATCATAAAGAGAAAGAGGTAAGAGAAGTGACTTCTGCAGGTGTATTCCAACAGCCTTCATGCACTTCCTAGAATATATTAAGCTGTAAAACTTAAGCTGTAAAGCTCATCTTAAATACATTTTTTCGTCTAACTGAATATCTGAAACTTCTGAAAAGACAGCTATAGCTGCTTCTTTGTTTTAGCATTTAAATCTGATAAGAAATTGGAAAGTTTGCCATCATTCCAGGTAGAGAGATCCTTAGTTCATCTGGCTTTGATACTCAGCATGTTAGGTGGGTGATCTAGAAAATAATTAGTAGGTTCTGTAAGTAAGAGGTACAGAAAACTGAAGATGGGTATATGTATCAGACGAAGCTATTCATAGATAAACAAGAGTGATTTAAAATTCTTTGTTGCTGATTAGTGTATTTTATGATTTGTTTTAATCAGTTATTGCTGTAATTATGTTCTCAAGGTCGTTGCAGCAGCCCTTGCTGTATACCAAGCTGTATTGAGCCTGAAGAACATTCCTGTTCTGGAGACTGCTTACAGGTTGATTCTAGGAGAAATGACCTGTGCTTTAAATAGTCTGCTCCATAGTTTACATCTTCCTGAGGCCTGCTCCGAAATCCAGCATGACTCTTTCAAGAAGCTTATATCCAATGTGGATAATGCCAAGTTTGTTGTTATATTTGACCTCAGTGCTCTAAGTACTATTGGAAATGCTAAAAACTCATTAATTGGGGTGAGTAAAAACTCAACAGACAGTTCATGCCATAAGTGTAAAAAATACTTGATTACTTAAAATTAATGTATTACACCAGTAGGGTGCATATGTATAACTAAAATGGTCATATTTGTCTCTGAACTTTGTAAGTTTTAGAAGAACATCCAGTGTTAAAACTTAGGGGAAACAGTGGGTGGATTGTATCCCTACTTGTTGCACAATGAAAAGCAGTTTCTAGGGAAGAGCATCTTACCAGGGTTATTAGGGTTTAATGCTAAGATCATCATAGTAATTGGTTTTGAAACTCAAGACAGATAAAAGCAGCTGTAAAGTGTCCTTTGGTAGTATATTAGCCATATGACAACACTTCCCAGATCTTTCCATATAAAAACATGAACTACTTTTAACAGACTTCTAAAAAATTGAAAAGAAAATAGTTACAGTCAGAAAACAATAGAGTTAAATTATTTCCTGTGGGGAAAAAGGGAAACATATTAATTGATGGTATGAAAATTACTGTTAAAAGTAGATCCTACTTTTTATGTTTCTGTGCTTGTGTTGCAATTGTTTTATAGATGTGGGCCCTTTCGCCGACTGTGTTTGCACTGCTGAGTAAAAACCTGATGATTGTTCATGGTGACATAGCAGTTCACTTCCCTGCTGTCCAGTATGCAGTGCTCTACACATTGTACTCACACTGCTCCAGGTATGAGGTTTGAGAATTCAGCAGTAGTTTAAGAGCACTAGGATGGACTGATGTGAATGGAATATATTGTTGGAGGGATGAAATGAAATAGGCTGTTACAATTAAGCTCTTGCCCAAACTTCCTTAATTAGTTTTTACTTTCATTAATTGCAGGGAAGCTGTATCTCAGCCAGGAAAGCATATCCTGGCTTAAAGCTGGCCTTTTATTCACAGGCAGATTAGAAATCTTGTGTTTGAATAGAGATAACTCAGGGAGAACTCTAATGAAAGTAAATTAAGAAAGATTATTTACTATTTTGCTTACTGAGAGATCTGGGAGGAGTAATGAGATGTAAACAACAGATGTAAATACATTTTAGACCTTATTAATACAAACTGTTGTTAAAATAAGGGAATATGCAATTTTAACTGTTAACTCTTTATATTCTTAGCTGTGGTGATTTTTCACTAAGCATTGGATACCAGATGCAGTTGAGAACAGGTTACTGGCCTGCATGGACTGATAGCAAATTGTAGCTTTGTTCTTTTAGGCTAGGGATCAAAATATTTGGGTTTTGACAGAGTGTGGTTTGTGTGTGTATGTGTTAATTTCACTTTTGCTGCTGATTGTTGACATTTCCTCTCCTCCTGTAAACTTTAGGGAAGTATCTCTAATCTTGGGGTAGTTTTACAGTTGTTTTTTTCTTGCCATTTCAGGCACGACCATTTCATATCCAGTAGCCTCAGTTCTTCCTCTCCCTCTCTGTTTGATGGAGCAGTTATAAGTACTGTAACTACAGCAACAAAAAAACATTTCTCAATCATACTGAACCTTTTGGGGCTACTGCTTAAGAAGGATAACCTTACTCAAGATACCAGGTAAGAAAAATATTCTTAGAAATTGGGAAATTTTTTTTTTGTCCAGTAGAATACATTACTTCTGAAACCAGGGTAATTTGAATTTGTAAAACTTGGGGTAAATTTAACCTGTCAAATGTTTGGGGTTTTTTATACATTATTAGTGAAGTTGTGGAAAAAAGTAGCTGCTTGGTTTTACATATGAAAACTAGAGAAATTTAAACCACCCTAAGATCTATCCAGTAGAGGCAGAGCTATCAAACTTGAGTGAAAGAAAGGGTTTGCTCACTGAAAGTATCCTTTTGCAATAGTTGCCATCCTGTGTTACCAAAATGCTGTGAAAGCTGGGGACATCTTTAAAGTTAAGAAATAACTTGTTAGAAAGTGTGAGCTATGGTGTGATACTGATGTACAACGTGAAGCAGTTTAAAAGTACCTTTCTGTAACTGTGTAGAGTGACTAAACTCTTGGTTTTTGAAGGAAACTACTTACAACATGGGCTTTGGAAGTGGCTCTTCTGATGAAGAAGTCAGAAACATATGCACCGTTATTTTCTCTCCCATCTTTTCATAAGTTTTGCAAAGGACTTTTAGCAAACAGTAAGATACTGCATATTTTACTTAACTGTCTTTTACATTTCAAAATTAAGTACTTAAATAGCCTTGTCCCACTGATAGTAGCAACTGTACTTGTTTAATTTACTTTAAGGATGCTCCAAGGTTGTATTGTGCAAGAAATTAGACTCTTTTTTTGATTTTTTTTAAAGTGGATCCCTGCCTGTTACTTAAACAAATAATTTTCTTAAAATAAATTGCAATTTTAAGAGATTTGATGCATCACTGACATTTTTGGTAGATCAATTTCCCAGTCACAAATCATTTATCAAAAGCCCTGGAACAGTTCTGTGATGTATTCAATTCCAAAGTCTGTAAACAATAGGGGAACAAATGCAGAGTAGTGCAGAAGTTACTTAATTCCAGCAAGAATAACTTTTTTTTTCTCCTTTCAACTCCTTAATTCAGCACTTCTGGAAGATGTGAACATTTGTCTTCAAGCGTGTAGTAGCCTCCATGCCCTGTCTTCCTCCCTTCCAGATGACCTTTTACAGAGGTACTTGCATGGAGTTCTGTATGTTATCAGAATTATGCTGATCATGGGGATATTAACACCTTTTTCCTTTTTGGTGTTGCAGGTGTGTTGATGTGTGTCGTGTTCAACTTGTCCATAGTGGTGCTCGTGTGAGACAAGCTTTTGGAAAACTGCTGAAGTCAATTCGTTTGGATGTTGTGTTGAGGTGGGTCGCTCAGACCAGCTTCAGTGTAAATAATGGTTTAGGTTCTTCAGAGACACTTAACCTGAAGAATAATTCCAGTGGAGTGCCATCATACTTAGTTCAATATCAGGAAGCATGAGCTTACAGTGGTACTTCTGCATTGATGGTTGGGCTTGATGATCTTCAAGGTCTCATCCAACCCTCTATGATTCTAAGTGTGTTGCTATCTCTCCTATGCTTTTACAGGTCTAAGAACAGTATGTAGTACGCAAATTAATTAATAAATTTGATTAGCTGTGCATCGCTTCTCGAAGCAAACACTGAGTGTCTCTAAGGTCCCTGTTATCCAGAGCTTCAGCAGCATTATGTCCTATAATTTGCCTTGAAGACCTGAACTCTGAAAGCACTTGGTATTAACACCAAAGCATGTAATTACTTCTAGTCATTACATATAGATATAGTGGGTGTGTGTAACTCTTACACAGCTTTTTTTGGTTTATTCAAGTATATTACAGCATGGGTTGTTTTCCCTCTCTTCCTGCAGTAACCGTACCCACACGGAAATACAGGAAATCTCTTTGGCTATAAGAAGTCACATGAGCAAGGCTCCAAGTAACACATTCCACCCACAGGATTTCTCTGATGTCATTAGTTTTATTTTGTATGGAAACCTCCACCGAACTGGGTAAGAACTCCTTGTGGAAGTGAACTCTAATTTATAGTAAACAAGTCCAAGTTACATTTATTTTAAAATTTGTAATTATCATTACAAACTATGTTGCTTTACTTTCAGATTTCTTTTATTCTTCTTAAGTATTTATAAATGTCTTACATAAACACCTTTTGGCATATTTTCCTGTACACATTGCTGCTTGGAAGTTAATTTCGTGAGAGATTTGTTTGTGAGCAATAGGGAGATGAAGTGTGTACAGTATAAACTTGTTAATGCACTGATGTTTTCTTTCAGGAAGGATAATTGGTTAGAAAGGTTATTCTATAGCTGTCAAAGACTAGATAAGAGAGATCAGCCAACCATCCCTCGGAACCTGTTGAAGACTGATGCTGTGCTGTGGCAATGGGCTGTCTGGGAAGCAGCTCAGTTCACTGTTCTCTCAAAGCTACGAACTCCTCTGGGGAGAGCCCAAGATACATTTCAAACAATCGAAGGTAAAGTAAAAAATGCACTTTATTTTGATTAATTTTTTGGTAAGTTTGTGAGGCAAAGGTGTTCATGTCTAAGGCAAGAGGCACAATGGCTTTATTTTTCAGTGCTTATAGATTTTAAAGAGGCTGCATAATTACTGTTAACTTGTGGTAGATTTTGAGAGATAGTATTGCTATCTCTTTGCACATTTAAATACAGTACCATTTGGTAACTCTTTTTTCTCATGTTTTGGTAAAATGTGTAGGTATTATTAGGAGCCTTGCAGCCCACACATTAAACCCTGATCAAGATGTCAGCCAGTGGACTACTGCAGACAATGATGAAGGACACAGCAGCAACCAGCTCAGGCTTGTTCTCCTTCTGCAGTATTTGGAGAACTTGGAAAAATTGATGTACAATGCATATGAAGGATGTGCCAATGCCCTTACCTCTCCCCCCAAGGTTTGTCTTGCAGTGCTGATGTTGCTTGGAACAGTCTGGTGAAAGAGCAGTGTCTTCATGATTGTTCAGTTCTTAGCCATGAAATTCCAGAAAAACTTCTCAAACAGAGTTTGAGGCTCTTAAACTCTGGCTTTAACTTTGGTGTATTCCTACAGAACATGTTAAACCAGGCTTTGTTTCTGGAGTACCAGCTTGCATAGTGGTACAAATCCAGCAAGACTGTAGTACCTCTGATTTGTAGCAGTCACTTCTTTGTAGATTGTCAGCAGCCCTATTATAAAGTAACACAGTTATTTAAAGCTTTAATTGCTTTTTGGGGAGTGTAGTAATTATTTATAAGCAATGTACCTATTGTGTAGTTTTAAGTGCAAAACATTCTTCACTGTTGAAATAAGCTGTTTAATTACCAGACTTTGATGTGACAGTAATACATGATTTATAGTCAGTTCATATTAAGACTTCTGGCTTGCCAGTGTGCCTGGCCAGTTACATGCTACATGTGATTTCAGACCACTTACATTAATAAAATTAAAGATTTATTGAAGACTGGAGAAAATAAACCTTCCTGCCTTTGATATCAATCCTAAGTACTTAACTGTTTTGTTTTGAGTAGAAGAATGTTGTTGTGAACCTTCTTTCCTGTCTCTGAAGGTTATCAGGACGTTCTTTTATACCAATCGCCAGACGTGCCAGGATTGGCTGACACGGATTAGACTTTCCATCATGAGAGTTGGATTGCTGGCTGGCCAGCCTGCTGTGACAGTCAGGCATGGATTTGATTTACTCACAGAAATGAAAACTAATAATAGTATCTCTCAGGTACTCTCTTTTCAAACTATGGAGACTGTTGCAGAAATATTCACTATGATATTCTAAAAGAACTAAGCTAAGGCAACCAGTAGTTACTAAACCAAGTGGTATGTAAAAGAATGAGTTATTTAAAGCCACATTTTTGATTTGTATGTTGTTATTGTGGTTGTGATACTGTGGATTGGAGGTTAGGATGTATTGAACACATGTGGTCAAATACATTACAAGAATGAATGCTATAGTTAATTCACAGTTTTAACTGAGCAATTTCTAATTTAGTGGAAACCTTGTGAAACTGCTGCTGCATTAGTGTGAGGCCATCCTAAGCTTGTGGTGGAGTGATGTCTTTGCTTAAGTGTGGGTGTGAGAAGAAGGGCTGTGTCATGGGGCTATCCTTGCTCTAACCAGGAGTGAAGTTCAGGGGTGGGATGGGTAGATGTAGTAGTTAAAGCCTTCTTGAAAGGGTTGAATAGTTCCTTCAGTACATGACTTGATTTGCTTAAATGTTTTACCAAAGGTGGTTTGATAGATGTTTGTTACTTTGTGCTCCCTTATGAAGTCTCATATAGGTACAAAACCACCACACAGTGATTGCTAACCATTGGTGTTCAGGCTGTGGGTTCACAGCTCAAACTCTTCCCTTGGCTCCCCTGCTCTTCCAAAAGCAGTGCAGTGGTTGGATATCAGGAGCACTTGTAGATGTGTATAGTGAAATAGTGCTTCACCATTTCTGAGTACTCACCCACAGACGTGTGGCTCTTGCATTAGATGAGTTTTGTTAAATAATGCTTTTGGTTTGCATTTAGGGAAATGAATTGGAAGTGACAATTATGATGCTGGTAGAAGCATTATGTGAGCTTCACTGTCCTGAAGCTATTCAGGGAATTGCTGTCTGGTCTTCTGCTGTAGTTGGGAAGAGCCTCTCCTGGATCAATTCTGTAGCTCAGCAAGCAGAAGGGCGGTAAGTTTTCACAAATTATTGGATGCTACAAACTTGGATTTTTTTCCTTCTAGGGAAAGTTCTGCTTCTGAGTCTTTTAAACTGTGACATGAGTCAAGGCAGTTGATGAATTTCCATGTCAATTATACTCAGTGAATCTTTTCAGAGATGTATTGAATCAGTATTCAGCTCTGCTCATTCAGATTTATATTTGACTGTCACAATTTTAAACTCATTTATTTCCTTCTGTCTCTACTTGATTTGAAGTTTACATTAAAACTTTTATGGGCAAGCTTTTATCAAATGCTATAACCTGGAAATTCAGCCAGTAAACTCATATTGTATTTTAATCCCTTTCTTTTGCTGAAGGTGATATGAGCTTTTCGAGTATTGGAGTAAAATAATCCTCAAAATCTAGTCTATTTACAAGAAAACATAAACCCAACTTGGTTCTTTAAGATGCTGACTGAAATATTAAACTGTTTTAGGTTTGAAAAAGCAACTGCAGAATACCAGGAGCACCTCTGCTCCATGACTGGAGTGGATTGCTGTATAACAGGCTTTGACAAGACTGTCCTGAAGTTGGCCAATTCAAACAGTGTGAACAATGCCAGCCCGAAGCATTCCTTGAATGGTCAGTGTTTGTTTTCTTTTTCAGAGAAATACAACTATGTAAATGTGTGTACATAAAATAAGAACGTTCAGTGATACAGCCATGGTAATGTGTGACTCTGAAATCTGGAAACCTGTTTCTGTCTGCAGTTAAACTGAATCACTTAATGCCCTTGAAACCAATACTATGTGTAGATAGGAGGGTTTGCAGTACTGAGGTCTAGC
Organism: Motacilla alba alba; assembly: GCF_015832195.1. Classification (NCBI taxonomy): domain Eukaryota; kingdom Metazoa; phylum Chordata; class Aves; order Passeriformes; family Motacillidae; genus Motacilla; species Motacilla alba. The sequence goes on along the minus strand of NC_052029.1, from coordinate 8,441,856 downwards.
TGAATGAAACTAAAGGTAATAGATAAAATATTTTGTAACCCTCTAATTTAAATCTAATTTATTTTAGATCATAACTTAAACCTCAGTGTTTATGACATAATTGTATCATAAGTGCACTAGTTACTCAGATTTTTAACTTCTAAGGCTTGGTTGCAGTATTCTGTTTCATCTTTGGAAATGAACCTCCTTTGTTCCTAATTTAGTTGTTCTGTTTTTCTGTTTTGATGATCCTTTACAGATATAAACTAAATTTTTTCAAAACCTCATCTGAAAAGGTTCTCTTTTCCCTTAGAAAAAGTGTCAGTGGAAGAATACTGTAAAAGTTGTGTAACTTTGATTTTTTTTTTTAATTTAGAGTTTTTCTTGACAAAAGACATAGAAATAATGTTTGAGTAATAGAACTGTTGTTTGAAAATATATGCTTAAGTGCGTGTTTATATAACATTTTTTGATTTCACAGGAGAAACTAGAAAAACTGTTCTGACTAAGCCAAGTGACTCTTCACCTGAAGTGATAAACTACCTGGGTAACAAAGCATGTGAATGTTACATTTCCATTGCTGACTGGTCTGCTGTTCAGGAGTGGCAAAACATGGTCCATGAACTGAAGAAAAGCAACAGTAATACCTCAATCAACCTGAAAGCAGATTTTAACTACATAAAGTAAGGGTATAATTCATTTATTCAACAGTACCTTAGAGTTCATTGTTTTACAGCTGAAATATTAAAGTTTTAATGGATTTAAAAAACTGAATGTCAGTTTCTAAGTAGAGGCATACAGAGAAGAGAGGTGTGTCCTTGGGAGGGTGGCATTTACAGATGGGTGAAGAGATAACATCATTCTAAATAGCTGCTGTAGCCTTCTGGCTGCTGGGGCTGCTTAGTATTCAAGAAAAAAATCTTTCATTGAAGAAAAGATACCAAAATTATTCTCCTTTACTCTGCAGAAGATGAATCCTTTTGCACAACTTAAAGAAAATGTATCCTAGTGGTTCCTAAAAATATCTTAATATACTAATTTAATGGAAAAAGGATAGGAAAGAAGTGGTCTTGGGTGCTGAATTTTTTAGTTTTGTTTCTTTTTAAAATGAAAGGTAGAGTTGTAGTTGTGCATTTATTTCCTGACCTTTGATATTTTTCTGGTTCATGAGAAAATACTTGTAACATTGAATAGATCTTCAAAGTTTAAGGATAGTTTCTTTTTATTTGACAACTTGATTGCTTTCCATTCCTGCATGATTGTGCTAAACATAGTAAAATCCTTTTGGCTGAAATTTCTTGACTTGAAAATAAAAGCACAGAAGGAAGCAGTGAAATAAAATCTGCAGGTCTGAAAGGGTGACTGCTTCTGTCAGAGAAAGGGGCTCTTCTTTCCCTTTGCTACTGGAGTCACTCATTTGGTGCAGAACTGGTGCCTTTTATTGAAGTATGTGATAATTGAGATTTTTTGCTTGGGATTCATCATAAGTGCTCTGTAGGATTTGGAGTTTCTCTTGAGTCTTCTTTTTCTGTGTAATGTACTTAGCAACTGAAGTGAAGTAAGAAATATGAAAATAAAACTATAAATGTTGAATTGCAGATCTTTGAGCAGCTTTGAGTCTGGACAACTTACTGAATGCACTGAACAACTAGAATTATTACCAGGAGAAAATATCAACCTGCTTGCAGGAGGATCCAAAGAAAAAATAGGTATAAATGCATAAATTAACATTTACTTCAAGTGCAAAAGTAAATATTCCTTTGTGTATCTGTCTCTATAAATGACAGACTGAAACTTGTGAATTCAGTTTGCTGTGTTCAGTGGACTGACCATAACCCCTAAGAATCAAGCTTCAAAATGGTTGGCAGTGGTCATCCTAAACGTTGATGCAAGTGTGTTTTCTGGAGTTAACGTGACTGTTTATAAGTAATCTGTGATGAATTTCTGTTATTAATACATACAGATATGAAATACATATATTTTTTAAAGGGGGGTTTTTTTCCTAACTTCTTTACTGTGAAAAATGCATTATCAGATGGTGAAACATGATGAAATTTGGCAATTCTACTTGGTTTCAATTGTTTAATCTCCATGTAGACATGAAGAAGCTCCTTCCTAATATGCTAAGTCCTGATCCGAGAGAACTTCAAAAAGCAGTTGAAGTACAGCTTTTGAGAAGTTCAGTATGTCTGGCAACAGCTGTAAACCACATAGAACAGGAGCAAAAGTGGCAGTCAATATCTGAGTAAGTGGAAATGTGCTATGAATTGATGAAATGCTCTGTGAAACCCTGTTCTAGTTTGTTAAACATAACTTTGTGTGAAGCTTCAGCATGCATGGCAGTTCTAGCTGTTGTGAGTTACGAGCTTACTGAGGAAAAATAATTTGATGTTTAAATTGGAGTTCATACAGTTTATCAAGTACTGAGTTGATAAAGTAATTCTGTGTCAGCTTAATAATAAAGTATTGTAACGTAACTTGTATGATATTGCAGCACTTTCTGACCATCCTTTTAAAGATACTGATTTTGTTTTTTCTTCTGTAATTTTGATACCTTTATTTACTCTTAGTCTAGCTAAGAAAAGTGACTGTCCTGATCCTTTAATTCCAGAAATCTTATAAAGTACTTAAAGCAAACCTCCCGCATTGCTATTGGGCCTTTGAGACTTTCCACGCTCACCGTGTCTCAGTCTTTACCAGTGCTGAGCACTCTTCAGTTGTACTGTTCTTCTGCTTTGGAAAACACTGTATGCAACAGGCTGACATCAGAGGTAATTCTGTGTGCTTAAAACCTGAATTGGGATAATGTCTTTTGCCACGTCATATTGTGGAGTGTTGAGTATAAAACATATTAATTGTTTTGACTGTTAACTAAATGAGGTCTTTTTACAGTATGATTTTCTAATGTGTCTTGACCCAAGTTTTTGTAAGTTTACATCTCAGTTTGACCTCTCTCTATAGTTATAAATATACCTCTCTTTCAATCACACTTACAGTATTTTTGAAGTGTTATTGATAGTTGCCTTTTAGAGTGTTGGTATTTCCTCTCTTAATTTACTTTCAAAACAACTTAAAAATATTCTAATAAAAAAATCACTTCAGCAATTAGAAACTGAATGTCAGACTTCAACCACTATGAATGTTCTAGATGTAATTTCTAATCACATTGTTCAGAAGACAGCAGTTCTTAGTGTTGTCCTCTCAAAATCAAACATAAAGCATATTTCTCATAGTTAATGATACAGTGTGGTTACTATTATAAATAAGAATGTTTGCTCTAAAAGTGGTCTTTGGTTTTAATTAATGAAAATGCATTGTAGTAAAGTTGTCTCTCATGACAACCTCTGTGCCTCTTGCAGGACTGTCTTATACCTCTCTTCAATGAAGCGTTGAGGTCCTGCAAGCAGCACGATGTAAGGCCCTGGATGCATGCCCTGAGGTACACGGTGTACCAGAATCAACTGATGGAAAAGCTTAAAGGTGTGTAAGCTCTCATTATGGTGTTTTGAAAAGCAAATGCAGAATTTGAACTTAAGTTGTCTACTGAAAGCAGCAGCTGTGTCTTTTTCTAGTATTTTAGATGGAGTAGTTTTTAAAAGCCAAGTTTTTTTCCTTCGGGTGTCTTGTTTTACTACTCATTGTTTTGATTAGTGCTGTGATGTAGGCAGTTTCAAAAAGAAAAACAACATTCTGAAGTGTTTAATACTTGTATACTCCTCTCCTAATAACCCCTTACTTGCTCATCAATTCATTCTTCAACTGCTTTCACTTTTGAACACTTTTGAATTTCAACATTATGAATAATGAGTCTTCACACATAGTCAAGAGAGCCATTTATATGTGCAGTATGATAAGAAGTAATGGGAGAAAAAAAATTCTGTCAGGGGAGAAGTAGGCTTATTAGCTAAGAAGAATGGTTGTAGTGGGAAAAAAAATCTTTTGCCCAGCAGATAATCCAGGGATGTAATTTTTGTTTGAGATAGGGTATATAAATATTTTAGGCAGAAATGAAGTCATCTAAATCTCTGAAGCAATTTTTACTGATGCCCATGTAGACAATATATTGGGCAGACATTCTCTGTGTCAGACAGTGGTTTAATACTTTTGTTTACTATGTATTGCTCCCTTCTTTAGAACCAACAGTCCCAATTAAAAGCCATCTAATGGAACTGGGCTTAACAGCGGCGAAATTTGCACGGAAGCGAGGAAACATCGCCCTGGCTACGCGGCTGCTGGCCCAGTGCAGCGAGGTGCAGCTGGGGAGAACCACCACTGCACAGGACTTAGTCCAGCACTTTAAAAAATTGTCTGCACCAGGTCAGATAGATGAAAAATGGGGTCCTGAGCTCGATATTGAGAAAACAAAGTTATTATACACAGCAGGTGAGTGTTATGTTGTAGTGACTTCAGCTTTTTTCCTTATAACCAGGCTAATTCCCCTCACCTTGAAGAGGTCACAGTAAGAGACTATCACTAGGAACTGATTTCGTCCCATTAGCTGTTGTCTGTCTGAAAGTGTTTTCACAAGTTTTTTCATGCTTGTCATTCTTCAGAGGAGAATTTTCTGTGTAAAATTATATTGCTACAAGTTGTATCTGAGTGTGCTGAATTTCAGAACCGTTTTAAATAGTAGCAGTGTACTGAAGATCTGCTTTTCATGATATGCAGGTCAATCAACACATGCCATGGAAATGCTGAGTTCTTGTGCCATATCTTTCTGCAAATCTGCCAAAGCTGAATATGCAGTTGCTAAATCTATTCTCACACTGGCTAAATGGATTCAAGCAGAATGGAAAGAGATCTCAGGACAGTTGAAACAAGTATATAGAGCTCAACAGCAGCAGAATCACAGTGGCCTGTCTACCTTGTCTAAAAACATATATAATTTGATTGAGCTGCCAGCTGTTAATACACTGGAAGATGAATATCCTAGGATTGAAAGTGAATCTACAGGTATGTTTGTTCTCATTGTTCTTTTTTAAAATTACTGATAAATATAGTGAGGGGTAACATCATTATATTGATAAAGACTAGGTGCTCCATCACTCATGTATCTGTTTTCCTGATACATCTGTCAAGGATATGTATTTTGTGCAAAAGGTAACTATACACAGCTAAAAAACCCAACACCTTAATATTGATATTTCATATTTCTGATATTTCCATTTTTCTCATTCAAGTAATGGTGGCCCGAGGAAGAAACTGGGATATATTTATTTTGTATTGAGGATGTCAGTTATTGTCCTGTGTGTGTTGCTTTCAGCTTGTGTATTTGCCAAAGTTTGAGTTAGATCTCTCAGGTTTAAGCATGGACAGGATTTATGTTATGGAGGCCCCCATAAGTGTGAAAAGCACTTTAGGTTTTTTCATTATCTTTAATCTGTAATTAGTCTGAACACTTCTGCTGTTGCTGCAGAATGTGTTCTCATTCCTGATTTCCAGCAGACTTTTCTTTAAATGTTAAGATAAATTCTGTGTTTCTTTCAACTTGGATTTCATAAATAACTTAATTCCTCTCATGCAGAGTCAGAATTATTGTAGAGCTGTTGGTGGATGTTAAACAGTAGGTGCTTTCTGACTTGATGGTGAAGGACATAAATATATACACCAATAAACACAAGCACAGTGCCCTGGGTACTTCATAGAAGTCTTCTCTCTGGAGCACAGTGCTCCTCTGGAGGTCATGAGTTCCTTGCCTCAGTTCCAGCTCTCTGTGAAAGAGGAAGGAATTGTAGAGTGTCAGCAGTGGTTGTTGGCAAATGGAAACTAGGTTTTATTTTGAAGCTCTGTCAGAGCTGAAAAATAATTGCATTTTGGAAAATTTTGCACTGTTGGGTATTAATTGTACTAAAAAATACTGTATACCCGTAATTTTTTGGTGTTACCTTTTCTGCTTAGGAAGGCAAAAATAGGTTTTACACTGTAACACATATTACTCTTTTTCTCCCATCACAGTAAACATTGGGGTTGGAGAACCAGACTTCATCTTGGGCCAGCTGTATCACTTGTCTTCAGTACAGGCACCTGAAGTAGCCAAGTCTTGGGCAGCCCTGGCTAGCTGGGCTTATAGATGGGGCCGCAAAGTAGTTGATAATGCCAGGTAAATACAGCCTAATGCTTGAATTTGTACAGTACAATTGGTTCTCTTAAGATAAACTTTATCTGTGTATTTATGATTACTGTTGTGAAGTTTCCCGTGAGCAGAGAAATGAATATTCTCCTGGCTGGTTGCCTCTGTAAAACAAAGCTAACTTAATTCTGAGATCAAGATGATTTCTTCCTGCAAAAAGTTTCATAGATAGACTTGCACTAGCTCTACAAATACTCATGTAATGGGGGTCAATAATTCATTAACTGTTGCAGTCAAGGAGAAGGTGTTCGGCTGCTGCCCCGGGAGAAATCTGAGGTTCAGAACTTGCTTCCAGACAACATTGCAGAGGAGGATAAAGAGAAAATCTATGGCATTCTTGGGCAGGCAGTGTGTCGGCCAGCTGGGATTCAAGTAAGTGTAGATTCATTTGCTTACAAAAACGTTCAGCTTCAGCATGATCCTTATTTTCCTCTTCTTGCAGTTCATGTTAACTCTTGTAAATGTCTTAAAGTTAAAATTCAGACAGTACAAGAAACTATCTGTTAGCTATGTGGTAACCCACCTGTTGGATGAACCATGGTAACGTGATCAAGTAAGGCAGTTGCATGAGCTGCTAGGCAAAAACTGACTTAGGAACTGAGACTCCTTGTAGAAATTGTTGGAGGACTTAATCAAACCTGCTTTCCCTTTATTTGCATTTAGGATGAAGATATGACTCTGCAAATCACTGAAAATGAGGACAATGAAGAAGATGATATGGTGGATGTGATATGGCGTCAGTTATTAACAAGTTGTCCCTGGCTTTCAGATCTTGATGAAAATGCAACAGAAGGATTAATTAAAGTCTGGAGGAAAGTTGTAGACAGAATCTTCAGTCTCTATAAACTGTCCTGCAGTGCATACTTTACTTTCCTCAAACTCAATGCTGGGCAGGTTAGTGTTCATGTTGATGTGGAAACTAGGTTACAAAGTTTTCTAAATGAGGATGAGCTATATACTTAACTTAGAGGAGTATTTCTGTGTTTCAAGGTTCCACTTGATGAAGAAGATCCCAGACTGCACTTAAGAAACACCTCTGAGCAAAGCACTGATGATGTAATTGTGATGGCAACCCTGAGACTGTTACGATTGCTTGTGAAACATGCTGGAGAACTTAGACAGTATCTAGAGCATGGGCTAGAAACTACACCTACTGCTCCTTGGAGAGGTAAGCAAATGTTGTCCAGCTGTTAAAATGATTTTGAGACATTTTCTCTAAATGCAGAAAGCTGTTCATTGCACTTTGATAAAATTTTTATTTAAATGTGAGGAAAAGAGACCCTGTCTTTTACTAAATGATGTCACTGAAGATGTTAAAGTCTGCCATATGCCCTGATTGTAAAGTAGATAAGTAACACGGATTTTGATCCCCTTCTTCCCCCACTTGAAGACATAGAAACGAGAAACGAGATGTGGTTTGTGAAGTATTACATCACATGACCACTCCAAAAAACAAACGAGGTGGGTTTTTTTCTGGTTATAGTTGAGAAAGATGTGTGACTAAAGCCACACATTTCAGAAGCAGTTGTTTGTCACTACACTGCAGGTTCTGGTTGTTCAGGGACTTCCCCTCAAAGGTTGTAGAGTTAGTGTGGGAGGCAAAGAAGAGGAGGCCACCTGTTGTAAAATTGCTCTTTGTTTTGGACTTTTTTGTTTATTGGCAAATTTGTACTTCTGTGATTTACATTCTCCCTATGCAAAAAAAAGAGGCATGCTTTTAAAAATAAAATTCTATCTCATTTGAAGAGGCATAAAGTGAATCAGCACATTTCCTTTTCCTCTTTCTGCAGGAATTATTCCCCAGCTTTTCTCCCGCCTGAATCACCCAGAAGTGTACGTTCGTCAGAGCATTTGCAACTTACTCTGTCGAGTTGCTCAGGATTCTCCTCATCTCATCCTCTATCCTGCAATAGTGGGAACCATTTCACTTAGCAGTGAATCACAGACATCAGGTATGGAGAAAATGAAAAAGTTCAAATAAGCTTAAGCTTCTATATTTTTATATACTGGGTAGGATGATACTGAGGTGTTTTTTTGTTTTCTCAGTTTTGATCTTTAAAATATTTTTATTATGGGATCTCACTGATATCCTTAATCTGATTTACCAGATTTTGCAAATTTTTCTTATACTTCACTAATACTTAATGGGGACCTGATGCTAAATAAACTGTGGAGTGATACATCTTACTGTAGCTAATGTTTTAGCATCTGTTTTTAATTTAGGAAACAAGCTGCCTTCTGCTATCCCTACTTTGCTTGGTAATATACAAGGAGAAGAACTGTTGGGTGGTGAATGTGATGGAGGGAGCACTCCAGCTTCCCAAGAAAGTAGTAAAGATGATACAAAAGCTGGATTAAATGAAGATCAAGCAATGATGCAAGATTGCTACAGCAAAATTGTGGAGAAACTCTCTGCTGCAAATCCAACAATGGTATTGCAGGTAAATAATCTAAATGTATGTTACTTGGGTGCTTGAACCACAAATATGTCATTTATGTGTCTTGGGTGTTAGCCTACTGAAAGTTTGCTGTGTCTTGTCTTTTTTCCAACTTGTTCATCTACTAAAACAAATCTGAATTTTAGTTCTTTTGAAAAGTGACTCTTGCTTTCTCCAGGTTCAGATGCTTGTGGCTGAGCTGCGCAGAGTTACAGTTCTCTGGGATGAGCTTTGGTTGGGAGTTCTCCTGCAGCAGCACATGTACGTCCTCAGACGGATTCAGCAGCTGGAAGATGAAGTCAAGAGGGTCCAAAACAACAACACACTACGGAAGTATGTCTGTTTCCATAATACAAGGGATAATCATAACAAATGTTTATTCTTGGGGAAGTAAACAGTCAAATGAATCAGCAGTGGTGGTGTTCCTGAATCCATACTATCCCAGCTGCTGCTTTGTAAGCCTGGGACCTTATTTCAGGAACATTTCATGCGACAGCTACTTCTCCAGTCATATGAGAGAAACTGCTACCTGTGAATCCATGTTGTGATTTCTTTAGTAATAACGTGCTAGAACCCAATGTATATTGTATTGTGGATGATGAGATCCTATAGTTCTCCATTTCCAAGTCTGATGAAATGAGTATACACCATTCAATATGCTTAATCTATTTAGACATCACTGTAAATGCAGATATTTGGAGCAAACAAGAATGTCTTAATCTGATTTTAGTTTTCAGTGTTGAACAGGTCTGTCTTTCTCCCTCACCTGGGTTCTCCTGTGAACAGAGTAGGGGAAGAGCAGATCCATTCACTGGGCACCTGGCTAAACTTAAGAATGCCTCTTGTATTCTGTAGTCAGGACTGACATGGAATGGGAGAACAGAATGATCTGAATGTTTTCCTTCTTTATAGTGTGGTGCATCCTCAATAAGTAGTAGTAAAAAGATCCTTTATTAAAGGAAGTCAGTTGCTTAAAGTGATATCTGCTCAGAGCTTCTAATCAGGGTTTCTGGTGGTGAGCAATGCATTTGAAATGTTTTATTAAAAAAAGGTGTGGTTCAGAGGAACACTTCGTCAAGGTAGAATGGAATACTCTTCATTTTAATATAAGCACAACCAATGACCTCATTATAGAGAAGTAATAATTTTTGTGAGTTCTTCAATGTCTCAGTTGTTTAATGCTGTCTTATGAGATAACTTGGTTTTATGGCATTAAGAAGAGGTTTTTGTGTGTTTTTTATAACAGAGAGGAGAAAATAGCAATCATGCGTGAAAAGCACACAGCTCTGATGAAGCCCATTGTGTTTGCTCTGGAACATGTGAGGAGCATCACTGCAGCTCCTGCAGAAACTCCTCATGAGAAATGGTTTCAGGATAACTATGGAGATGCAATTGAAAATGCACTAGAGAAGCTTAAGAATCCTTTGAATCCTGCTAAACCTGGAAGCAGCTGGCTCCCATTTAAAGAGGTATCACATGCAAGAGGAAGAGTACAATGTAGAGACACTTGCTGCTCTTGCTGCACCATATGCTTGACCCTCTCCTTCTCTTGCTGTTCTCTTACCATATCAAAATTGCAGCCTGAAATTTTGTCTTAGCAGTCAGCACAGGCAAACTGGGCACTAAAGCACCATAATTTCTGCCTCTAGCCTGTCCTATTGATTGTCTGTTACTGCATTTCTGCCCACTGAAATTACATTTTTCAAATCTTGCAGCTTCTTCTGTGTGGGATGCTGTCAGCTTTGGGAGCAGAGGGCTTTCTTTCTTTTAAATATTGTCTTGCTAAAACTCTGGTGTTTGAGTTTAGTTGATTTAAGTTTTAACAAGTTAATTCTGTTTATCTAAGCATAGTCCTTGGGCTGTGCAGCAACCTTCAAATGATCAACCCTTCCCAGAGGTCCTTTGTCAGTTATGTCATCTTCTCTTAGTTTATGGGTCTAATAAGAAACTAAATATTCACTTGTCTCTCCAGAACCAGCCTGGTGTTTTTAAAACCAGAACAGAGGTTTTACATGAAATAGACCTCTTTTACTTGTACTTCCTCTTCTGCTTTGCAGAACAGACAAGCATTCAGGTACATAAACAGGAGGTTGCTGAATGCTGCTGCCTTTAAGCACAGCTCAGATATTTATAAATACAGGAGCAAACCTCTTGAGGAGCATGATTTGTTGTGACTTTGCTTCTTGTCACTGCACAGAGTATACTTGCTGCATAGAGGATGCTGTTTAATTTTTGTCATCTTCATCCTAAACTGTGTCTGGATTAGCAGCATAGCAAAGGTGCAAGACAATTTTGGAAAAAACCTTTGTTTTCTGGAAGATGACCACTATTAAGTGTGGTTTGATGGTGTTTTTGTTCTTATTGCTAACTGTTAAGGTGAACATCAACCTAAAAGAAAAAAATTTATTTGGAATAGGTAATGCTGAGCTTGCAGCAAAGAGCACAGAAACGAGCCAGTTACCTCTTACGCCTTGAAGAAATCAGTCCTTGGCTGGCTGCCATGATGAACACTGAAATAGCACTTCCTGGAGAGGTGTCCACCAGGGACACAGTCACCATCCACAGTGTGGGCAGCACCATCACCATCCTGCCGACCAAAACCAAACCTAAAAAGCTGCTTTTCCTGGGTTCAGATGGGAAGAACTATCCCTACCTGTTCAAAGGTAAGTAATAGAATTTTTCTCATACCAGGTACTGTCTCTTGTTATAAATTAATTGTAATAAATTGTTATAAATTAACTTGTTACAAATTAGACTGTATTAAAGTTAGGAAGATTGTGTGGTGCAACTCTGGTTTTATTTGCCTGAATGATAGAGAGAAAGAGGAGTTTGAAGCATTTGCTCTCTCTCTTCCCTACCTCTCACTTCACCAGATACTTTTCAAGGAATTTTGCCATGTGAAACTGTTAAATCCCTTCTTTACAAGGCTTTCATCAGTAGCAATGCTCTGCTTGGCTATTGATAGGATTAGCTGGATGCAATTTTCCAGAAGCTTAATGTAGCCCCTAAAAGAGAACTTTAGAGACTTCTTGTTTTGCCTGCAAGGGAAAGGCCTTTTTCTTATGTTGTAACTATTGTGTGTACTGCTCACACAGCAAGCTGGCATAACCTGGTAGGTAAATGCCATGTAAACACTTTGATTTAGGCCAAAGAACTCATCCTTAATCTACATATTATAAAGATAGTCATAGTCTGAAATGTAGTAGTATTTAAAAAATGCTACATTTTGGGCTTTAGGAGAATTTTTTTATCTAGAAGCTAAATTTAAACAAATTTCTCGCAGGTTTGGAAGACTTGCACCTAGATGAGAGAATCATGCAGTTCTTATCCATCGTGAACACCATGTTTGCCACCATCAACCGGCAAGAGACGCCGCGGTTCCACGCGAGGCACTACTCGGTGACACCCCTGGGGACAAGGTCGGGCCTCATCCAGTGGGTGGATGGAGCCACACCTCTCTTTGGGCTTTACAAGCGCTGGCAGCAGCGGGAAGCTGCTCTGCAGGCACAAAAGGTAAGGGCTCTGTTCTGTGCTGAGTGCAACAAGGCAGAAGGGAAATGCTTGTTTTGATTTGCTTTGTGGTTCTACGTCACATTGGTTTACAAGGATTGTGTTTTGTTCATAATAATGCAGGAGGGTTCTGTATATTCATGTATCTTGGGACTTCTCCAGAAGTCAATAAAATTGCATCTCTGCTTATTTATATGTAATTACAGTATGTAACATAAAAATGCTGTTCTGGCATGATAATTCAAGAGAACTGTTTTTCACAAATAGAATTAACCTCGGTTGAAATTATTTTAGTTCCGTATCTTGTTTACTCATTCTCATTTCATTCTAAATACAGTTTTTGCAGTTATATTTATGAGATCTATTTTGAGAGTAGAATTAGGCCAAAACAATGTGTTTTCAGTCTATTTAGACCTTAATTACTGAATTTTGAAAGCAGTCTCTGAGCTGAAAAAGTCATGCTCAGTCAAGGCATTGATTTCATATTTCATTCTCACCAAAACTGAATTTGGGATATGTTTCTGTGCTAATACATCAAATACCATTTTTATCTCTTCTAGGCTCAGGACTCATACCAAACCCCTCAAAACCCTGGAATAGTTCCTAGACCCAGTGAACTTTACTACAGTAAAATTGGACCTGCTTTAAAGGCAGTGGGGCTTAGTCTCGACGTGTCACGTCGTGACTGGCCCTTGAATGTCATGAGGGCTGTTCTGGAGGAGCTGATGGAAGCAACTCCACCGAATCTCCTCGCTAAGGAGCTCTGGTCATCATGTACCACACCAGATGAGTGGTGGAGAGTTACACAGGTGAGTTACAACAACTGTATTTTACATAGGAGAGGCTGTGATTTTAATGGGATGAGGGGCAACAAATGCCTGAGGTGTGGTACTTGTGAGTTTGGAGAGCTGGTGCTGCTGTGAGTTTGATGAAATGTTGGCAAATGTGCCATCGAATTTAAACATGATAAGGCTACGTTATTATACTAGAATTATCAGCCTAAAAAATGAAAACTCTTGTAAGATACCATGAAACAACAAATAGAAAACTGCTTGGAATAAGTTTGGCTTGACTTGTTTTACACTTACACTTAAAGTAATGTTTTAAGATGGTAGTCAGTCCAATGTGTTGGCAGAGGATTCCCACAAATAATTTTTTCCTGAAACTCTCTTTTAAGTCGTATGCAAGATCCACTGCAGTTATGTCCATGGTTGGCTACATCATTGGTCTTGGAGACAGACATCTGGATAATGTTCTTATAGATATGACTACAGGAGAAGTTGTCCACATAGATTATAATGTTTGCTTTGAAAAAGGTAATTTAAAAAATGCTCTATGTTATTCAAATAAAAGGTTTTCTTTCTTGGCAATTAAAAGAAACAACTTAATTTTTTATCTTAAAGGGAAGAGCCTTAGGGTCCCAGAGAAGGTTCCGTTCCGCATGACACACAACATTGAAACAGCCCTGGGAGTGACAGGAGTGGAGGGGGTGTTCAGGCTTTCTTGTGAACAGGTATGGTTGGAGATTTGAAAACTGAGGCCCATCACTGGCCAAATACTGTCTTAGAACTTTTCTATTCTTCATTCTGCTGCTGGTTTATAGAGCTTTCATCTTTCTGCTGTGATTTTAATTGGGCTTACTTTAGTTGTATCCTGTGGTAGGTATTTAAGAACCATGAGATTGTCTGATAAATGCACATGCAAGTAGTGGTACAACTAAAATTTAGGGTGAAAGGGGGACTTTTAGCTGTAGATTAAAATGTTTGAGATGTTTTGCTTGCCCTCTTCCTCTGGGACTCATCCTGTACAAATGTGACAGATATGTTTTTAAAAAGAAAAATGCTCTGAGGAAGGGAGATTTTTCCTCCTTAAGTATCTGTGGCTTGTGCATAGAGTTTGTGTGGAAGGCTAGATCTTCCTACAAACTTAGCTGCATTTGTTCACACTGTGGTGTTCTTCCTGTCCCTGTAGTAGTTAGGGATACATTATGGATTTCTGTAGCTACTCAAGTACAGTATTTTGCCTCTAAGTTTCCACTGTTCTGCAAGGATAACACAGAATCAGAACAAGTCTGTTTAAATATGATGCAGGTCCTTCATATTATGCGGCGTGGGAGAGAGACTTTGCTTACACTGCTGGAAGCTTTTGTTTATGATCCACTGGTGGACTGGACAGCTGGAGGAGAGGCAGGCTTTGCTGGGGCTGTCTATGGTGGTGGTGGCCAGCAGGCTGAAAACAAACAGAGCAAAAGGGAAATGGAAAGGGATATTACACGGAGTCTCTTTTCCTCAAGGGTGGCCGAGATAAAGGTGAGTTCACTACAGTAATTTTCTATTTTTAATCCAAAGTAGGCTCTGCACTTTCATTTTATTTATTTGCATTTTGGGAATGGGGGAAGATGTGGTCATATATGAGCAATAGTTCATGGATTTTTTTGTGATAAACTGAGTTTATGTGAAGGGAAGTGTTTATATTGAACTTGGAAGTATTTAATTTTCAGTTTCTGCATGCTTAATTCTAAAACATGTTTTAGTGCTTTGCCTGAATCTGGGCTAGGAGAATAACAATAGAGGTTTAGAGAGCAGTTTAAATAAAGAATGTCTGTCAAGATTTGACAGTTGTAGCACTGGAAGCAGTGCTATATGAATGGCATTTTTGAAGGGTTAAGTGCTGCCGTGTCCTTACTTTCTGCTGCCAGTTTGGTTTAGTGCAGTTCGGTAACGTCTGTGTCTTGATTGCAGGTTAACTGGTTTAAGAACAGAGATGAAATGCTTGCTGTGCTGCCAAAACTGGACAGTAGTTTAGAAGAGTACCTGAGCCTGCAGGAGCAGTTAACAGATGTAGAAAAGTTGCAAGGAAAACTACTGGAAGAGATAGAATTTCTGGAAGGTGCAGAAGGAGTGGATCATCCCTCCCACACGCTTCAGAACAGGTACAGAGGAGCCAGGAATTCTGTCAGAAGTCTCACAGTTCAATACAGATGGTGCTTTAGCAATGTGCTTATGGGTTAAATATTAGAAATCTGTACACGAGTGAATAGCTGGGTAAAAGCCATTCTTGCAGTAAGCAGGTCATTCTTTGTACAGAAGAACTACTGAAACCTTTTCCTACTGAATAATCTTATTTATGTCCTGCACCTCATACTCCATCAATATAACTTGTGCTAGTCCAAGTTCCACACTTCATCCTCAAAGCAAGAGAGGGGGAATGTTCTGAAAATGGTGTCCATCATTATAATCCACATAAGGGAGCTATTGATATATAGCACAAAAATCTTTTCTTTTAAGTTTCTAACTCTTGAAGTTATTTTTGAAGTTATTTGAAATTAATCAAGTATTTCAGAATTGCCCAAATAGGCACAGGCATTAATTATTCTGTAGGAAAACAATTAATTAATAATGCAACACTCTTAGTTTAATGTAATTGGTGAGAACATGTTCATTTCCTGGTTAACAGTTGTATTGTTCAATATTGTTCTGTATTCTATAGTGTTAAGTATTTTCTTTCTTGTAGTACTTACTTGATTCTGTGGCTTCAATAATTCAGGTATTCTGAGCACACACAGTTGCAGTCTCAACAAAGAGCTGTCCAGGAAGCCATCCAGGTGAAGCTGAATGAGTTTGAGCAGTGGATGACCCATTACCAAACTGCCTTCAGTAATTTAGAGGCAACACAGCTTGCAAGTCTGCTCCAAGAAATTAGCACACAAATGGACCTAGGTACAAAACAGTACTTCTGGGGGTGGTTTTAATGGTTTGAAAATAACTTGAGTTTAATATCAGGAGGCATTATGAGTATCCTCTAACTTAAAGGCAATGATCTATATGTAATAAGTTAAAAGAAAGGGGCTTCTTCAAAGGGTAATTTAGAGGACTTCAGGATTTCAGTGCCAAGGTGTCTGAAGGAACTTGTCTCTTATCCTACCTGGGCATGAGATTCTCTTACCTTGTGCTCAAAATTCTCAATATGAATTCTCTATGCTTCCTTTATCACAAGTAAAAAAAAATAAATTTGAAAAGGTGTTAATGCTCAGTATTTGTATGGTATAAAACGTGTGTTCAGACATGGCTTTATTTTTAACCTTCTTTCTTTAAAGGTCCTCCAAGTTATGTCCCAGCAACAGCATTTCTGCAAAATGCAGGCCAGGCACATCTCATCAGCCAGTGTGAACAGCTGGAAGGAGAGGTCGGTACTCTTCTGCAGCAGAGAAGATCCGTGTTACGTGGTTGCCTGGAACAACTGCACAACTATGCAACAGTAGCTCTGCAGTATCCAAAAGCTGTGTTCCAGAAGCACCGAATAGAGCAGTGGAAAACCTGGATGGAAGAGCTCATTTGTAACATGACAATAGAGCGTTGTCAGGATATCTTTAGGAAGTAAGTTGACAGAATAATGACTTGTTCAAAGAACGTAATGTTCAAGCTACCACCATAATTTTGCAGTTTAAATACGTAGTTTTGCAAGGACCTAGCTAATTATAAAGCAAACCAACATTAAGTTGTAATTCTAGAAATTTGGAGTGAATATGAAAAGCTGCTTTAAAAATACCGTTCCAGAATTTGATCTGTGTACTTCAGCAGGAAAATCAAGTAACAATGTCCTGTAATGAACAAATGGAGAATTCACCTTTGTGGCTTCAGGGTAGTGACATTTTGAGTTTTAGAAACTTCTAGTATTTAAAAGTCAATGTGGAAAGGGTTTTTTGTTTTTTTTTTTTTTTAATCTAGTAGATTTTCAAGCAGTTTCTGGTTCTTTTTTTCTTCTTAAGTCAACTTTATTATGGCTAGGCTTAAAAGATCTAGATTATATTTGAGCATTTCCTCTGAAATCTCTTTCCTTTCTTTTTATCTTCTATTGATTCTATGCTTCAAGGACAGTTGTCTTATGTTCTTGCAAATAGGTTTGGAATATGGTGCATTTTAGGACCTTATAAAAGCATTGTTAGGGTAGTCATCAATCTCTTGCGGTATTTAGAGTTACGAATCACAGAATAATGAGATTGGAAGAGACCCCTAAGATCATTGAGTCCAACCTATGCCCTAACACCTCAACTAGACCCTAGCACCAAGTGCCATGTCCAGTCTTTTTTTAAACACATCCAGAGATGGTGATTCTCCCACCTCCCTGGGAAGAGCATTCCAGTACTTTATTATTCTTTCGGTGAAATTTTTTTCCTAATATCCAACCTATACCTTCCCTGACGTAGCTTGAGACTGCGTCCTCTTATTCTGTCAGTTGCTGCCTGGTGGAAGAGACCGACCCCACCTGTCTACATCCTCCCTTCAGGAAGCTGTAGAGAGCAATAAGGTCACCTCTAAGCCTCCTCTTCTCCAGGCTAAACAACCCCAGTTCCTTCAAACATTCCTCACAGGGCTTGTGTTCCCAAGCCCCTCAGCAGCCTCATTGCCCTCCTCTGGATGCGCTCCAGCATCTCAACATCCCTACTAAACTGAGGGGCCAGCACTGGACACTGTAGGTGATTTAGGAACGGTTCAAACATGGATTGTTTCTCTACCTGCAGAGCAGAAAGCAATCTGTTGCCCCCTGAGCAGGGGAAATGCAGTCCCTGTGCTTGTGTTTCCCAGGTACGAGATGCAGTACGCTCCCCAGCCGCCGCCCAGCGTGTGCCAGTTCATCACAGCCACGGAGATGACGCTGCAGCGCTACGCGGCCGACATCAACAGCCGGCTGATCCGGCAGGTGGAGCGCCTCAAGCAGGAGGCCGTCACCGTGCCCGTGTGCGAGGAGCAGCTCAAGGAGATCGAGCGCTGCATCAAAGTGTTCCTGCATGAGAACGGCGAGGAGGGCTCGCTCAGCTTGGCCAGCGTCATCATCTCCGCTCTGTGCGCCCTGACCAGGTGAGTGCCCTCGGGAAAGCTCCGGTGGAGGCCACACCACAGGAACCGTCAGTGGTGGTGAGGAGTGTGGCAGCAGGCACGGTGTCTAAGTGTCTCAATTCATCTAGGCGAAACCTGATGATGGAAGGTGCGGCGTCCAGTGCTGGAGAGCAGCTGGTTGATTTGACTTCCAGAGATGGAGCCTGGTTCCTGGAGGAGCTTTGCAGCATGAGTGGGAATGTCACGTGCCTTGTGCTGCTGCTGAAGCAGTGCCATCTTGTACCCCAGGACTTAGACATTCCAAACCCCATGGAAGCGTCAGAAGCTGTTCACTTAGCCAATGGAGTATATATCTCACTTCAGGTGATTCTTTTGTGTTACTTTTCCCCCCATCCTTCAAGGCTTCAGCAAAGTCATTCTTAATAGATTCTTCCTTAATGGGCTAAATGTTTATGATGCTGCTGAGATATTTTCGTAAGTCTTGCTCCTGATTGCTGTATTTGATTGAGCTGAACAGGCATTTGCTTCTGTCATTTACATTTTTGTTGGTTCAAAGAAACCGTTTTGATCTATACATGACAAATTGCAAAAAAATCTGTCAAGTAAGTAACCATGAGGAAGACATTGGTATCAGCTTTATAGGCACACCATCTTCGTGTTTCCTTTTCATTTTTCTGTTCTGTTGCTGGCAGTCCAGATCGACTTCCAAATTCTTCAAGCTGTGTTCTTTCTGTTTTCTGCTCCTGCTAAACTTTACTTATTTTCACCTGAAACAAATAGTTTCAGATAAACTCAGAAAAGCTTTTGTACAGACCCCTGTCTCCAGTATTGAGTAGGAGAAAAATGCCTTTATAATGTTGTGGTTCAGAAATGCTTCCACATTAATAAAACACAAAAAAAACCATGAAGGGCAGTCTGAGTGAATATCTGCTGAAGACTAATGTGCTTTATAAATAGATTTTTGAGGCTTTTGGTTCAATTGTATTGTATTTGAGAAATATTTTTCTCTCAAGCTGCATAAGTGCATTTGGATTTTTATCAGTTTATTTTTTTCCCTCTTTGAAGTTGTAACATTTCAGAACTGTTTCAGAAATGTGCACAGCAGCACTTTCACTGCATTGCAGTGGGGATCTTTCACCCACACATTGTTGTCCTCCCTGTGAGGATGTACTCACTGAGCTCCCTGCTCACTTGGCTGTCAAGATAACCAGCCTTTGGTGTGTTTCCTCTCCTTTTGGAGACAGAGCACGTTGGTTCTTTCTGTAGCTGCCTTTAGCCCTCTGCTGCATTCTGCTTGGGGGAAATTGCTCTGTGCCACGTAAGGTACTGTTTTTCTTCCCAGCATTGATTTCTGTGGCAAAATTATCACCACCTGGCAAG
Organism: Motacilla alba alba; assembly: GCF_015832195.1. NCBI lineage: Eukaryota > Metazoa > Chordata > Aves > Passeriformes > Motacillidae > Motacilla > Motacilla alba. Next base: position 8,422,582 of record NC_052029.1, on the reverse strand, counting down.
TTTCTGCTATTTTTCTTTGTCTAGTCCAATCAATTCAGCAAATCATAAATAATTTAATTTGCTCATAGTTATGTAATGGAAAAAGCTGACATTGATGAAACCAATTCAAAAATGATGAACTCTGTGCCCCCCAGCCTCTGCTGAGGATGGCTATCAGGAGTTGCTGCTGGTGCTGTGGAGATGGTTGTTGCTACATTGCTACAGATATCAAACCTTTGGCTTTGTACGGGGCTTAATGTATTCCTGATTTCTTCAAAGTTGATCCAAGAGCAGACTTTTGACTCTTGGCTGCCCACCATCATGGTATGTTTTAGATAATGTCTGCTGCATGGTGGTGTAGTACTAAAATGACAAAAGATGTTTCTTATGATCGTTTTTGAGGGGGAAAGTTCTTACTTTTTCAAACCTACTTCCCAACAGGAATTGAACTCAAACTTCCGGCAGATCATTTTCCCTGAAGCACTTAGGTGCTTAATGAAGGGAGAGTATACTTTAGAAAGTATGCTCCATGAATTGGATAATCTTATAGAGCAAACAACTGATGGAGTCCCTTTGCAAACGCTGGTTGAATCTCTTCAAGCCTACTTACGAAATGCTGCTATGGGTATAGAGGAGGAGACACACACTCATTACATTGATGTTGCAAGGTAAATCACCTTTTTTCTACTTTATGTGAGAGTGAAGACTGAAGAACATTATGTTTAAAGTTATTTTTTGTTTGATGTACAGGCTTTTCTTGCCCAAGAATACCTTCAGCAGAGTGCAGGGTGTAAAGTGTGCACTTGTTTCCTGTTTGTGTGTTTATCCACATGCATGCACAGAAATATGGAGCTGTGGCAATTTACACTTACATCTGCTCAAAACTGACTTTTGGTAGTCAACTTCTTCCAAAATACGTAGTTGTGATTTTGAAGTTAAAGGATGCTAAAAATAGGAATTTGTTCATTAGCTTGTGGGAGGAACCTGTGAAAGGGAGAGCTTGTAACCATGGCACTCCTCATCTGGAGGTTTGATGAGCAGCTTTTGCTTAACGAGTCAGTGACTTGATTAAAAAAGCAAAATGAGATAAAACACAGAGCAAACAAAGACTTGTGCATCTTGTAACATAGGACAGTAAATTTCTGGGTAGGTGCTTGGTACACAACAAACCAATTCAGAATCTTCAAGTGGCGTTTCCCTTGAGCCAGTTGTGGTGGCTCTGTCAGTGGTACAGTGAATCTGAAGAATCAGTCAGTTTAAGAAAATTCTGTTTATTGTTGACTAAGTGAAACCATGTAAATTTCTCTTTCTTTTTTTCCTGTTAAGAGTTCTTCATGCTCAGTATGGTGAACTGATTCAGCCAAGAAATGGTTCAGTTGATGAAACTCCCAAAATGTCAGCTGGTCAGATGCTTTTGGTAGCTTTTGATGGAATGTTTGCTCAAGTGGAAACTGCATTTGGGTTATTGATTGAAAAGGTATGGATTTGTTCTTTTTGGAGTACTGTTTGAGTCAGAATTAGGAAACCTCTAAAAAAACCCAACTAATTAATTTCCTTTACATCGCTCAGCTAAATAAGATGGAGATACCTCTTGCTTGGCGTAAGATTGACATAATTAGGGAAGCCCGCAGCACCCAAGTGAACTTCTTTGATGATGACAATAATCGGCAAGTCCTGGAGGAAATTTTCTTTCTGAAGAGACTGCAAACAATTAAAGAATTTTTCAGGCTCTGTGGTACCTTTTCTAAGACACTGTCAGGTAAATGTTATCAAATATTCAGTATGCCTTTATCCACTTCTTGTCCTGTTCAGAAGAACATAAAGTGGTCACTTTTGCTGTAACTTACCCTGGATAAGTGGTAAGGAAGCAGCCACTAAAAATGAATTCCCGTGCTTTTGCTGTGTTTGTAATTTGGGTGTTATTCTTCTGGATGCATCAAATGTTTCATTTATAACAAAAGTACTATTTCTTTCCCTTTAAAAGGAATCAGTTCAATTGAAGACCAGAATGCAGTAAATGGACCTGTTCAAATTGTAAATGTGAAGGCCCTTTACAGGAACTCTTGTTTTAGTGAAGATCAAATGGCCAAGCCAATTAAGGCTTTTACAGCAGACTTTGTGAGGCAGCTTTTAATTGGCCTTCCAAATCAAGCTTTGGGACTGACCTTGTGCAGTTTCATCAGCGCTCTGGGTGTCGATATCATTGCTCAGGTAGAGGCTAAAGACTTTGGAGCAGAAAGCAAAGTTTCTGTGGATGACCTGTGCAAGAAAGCCGTGGAGCACAACATCCAGATTGGCAAGTTCTCCCAGCTGGTGATGAACAGGGCCACGGTCCTGGCCAGCTCCTACGACACGGCCTGGAAGAAGCACGACCTGGTGCGCAGGCTGGAAACCAGCATCTCCTCGTGCAAGACCAGCCTGCAGAGAGTGCAGCTGCACATTGCCATGTTCCAGGTGAGAGCCCAGCACAGGCTGGGGACTTCACAGTGGCTCTGGGAAAGATGAGTGTGACTCACAGTGTCTGAGCACAGCAAACATGGTATTTGGTTGGATAAATTCTAAGGTATTTTAATGGAGTTTATAAGGTATTTTGGTTATAATTATGCTGTAAATATATAAGGAACAGTGTTATTGCTAGCTTTTCTGGAAGACTAGCTGCTTTGCAAGAAGCAAATTCTGCATTGTATAATTTTTTTTAATCAATACATGTAATGTTTTTCAATAGCTATTAAGTTGGTTTTTAGAAAATGGGTCATTCTCTGGCTTTCTTACAAGCAATGCTGTCCTGTGCTCCCCCTTTTTCTCAGATTATGACTTTAAGGAAGGAGATGGCTTAGAACAGAGGGTATGAGTTGCTGAATGTCATTTTGTACCTTTCCTTCAAAGTCTTAATGCATTGACTGTCTCCTTGCTGCACTCTTTGCTTCATTAAAAATCTAAACAGCAGCAGTATCAGTCTTGAAAAATGCTCTTCTGAGGCTTTAGATAAATGCCATTGTGTACCTTTACACGGGTATGCAGTTGTGTTGTACTATCAGTGATCTTAATTTTATAAGGGACAAGGCTTTCTCCAGGTCAGTTAATAAACCATTTCATAGACCAATAAGCAAAATTATCTTGGTTTTAAGGTATCACAAGTGAATTGTTTCTGAATATTGATGGCTTTTCCTTTAGATTAAAAAGATACATGTAAATCACATCTAGTAAGTTAGTGGACTGATTAATGGTATAAACATCCAAGCCAGCAAAACATCATTTACAACTAGTTGTGTAATTTAATGCCCTTGAATGATTTAGCACTTTGAGCTGTGCTGGTAAAGTCTGACACACAGCCTTTTAAAGTGCTCTTACTTACAAAGGGTACCAGAGCACTGGAATTGCTGTTTGGGATGCAAAGTATTTTGTGCTGAGCAATATTGCTATTCAAGTGTTGCTGTTGCTTTCTTACAGTGGCAGCATGAAGATCTCCTCATCAGTCGCCCCCAGGCTATTTCTGTCACCCCTCCTCCTCGTTCAGCAATTTTAACCAACATGAAAAAGAAACTCCACGCGCTCAGTCAGATTGAAACTTCCATTGCCACGGTCCAGGTATGACTGTTTGGGGAGGATTGTCCAGCAGCACATGGAAATGTGACAAACACAAACTGCAAATCATCTGCCACCTTCAAATGATGTTATCTGGCTTGCTGTCTTACACAAATGTGGGGGTATTGGCATTGGTCTCTTTCAGTCTGTCTGATGGATACTGTTACATTGTTTGATTTTGCTGTCTCATCCAAAATGTTCTTTGGAATGGCAGTAAATGTTTTTCACAGATTGGTATTTTTCTTCAAAGTACCTCTCTTTCTGAAGGCTACTAATGCTCCTTTTCTTTAAGTTTGTGTGCATTAGATCATCCTTACTATTATTTTTCATAGCTAAATGTCAGAAGTTTCCTTTGTAGAAATGGGCAAATTTATTCTTCTGTGTGTTAAGGTTTGTATGCTGTGGCTTTGCTCAGTATTTTAGATTTCTTTGGTGCCAGTAATATAGAATGTTTTTTGTTTGTTAAATACTGCTTAGCTTCCTGAGTTTTAATTTATGTTTTTAGTTGTGAAGGTGCTGTTTATAATAATTCATTGAATTATTTGCAAAATAATGGAGGAACTCCTATGATATATAATTATTAGTATAGAAATCTGATTACTTTTGCCTTTTTTTTTTTTTTTGGTGAGTTAAAGTCTAGACAGGTAGACTTCATATAACAAACAATCAAATCCAGTTGTGATGTGTACTGGAAATAAACTTTTAAACAGCATAATCTAACATTTGTTAATCATGAATGCCTCAGTATTTTACATATATGGCACAAGAAAATGTCTGCATGTGTTATATATGCATAATTTATTTAAAGCCAGGCTTAGAATGCTGTATATCAGTATGAATTAGCTATATGGGCTTTTTTCTTCCCCAATGCAGGAGAAGCTAGCAGCACTTGAAGCAAGTATTGAGCAGCGTTTAAAATGGGCAGGAGGTGCTAATCCTGCACTGGCCCCAGTCTTGCAAGATTTTGATGCCACTATTGCTGAAAGAAGAAACCTTGTACTGAAAGAAAGTCAAAGAGCAAGCCAGGTAGTACAGATAAGTACAGTGCTCTTGATTCCATGAGTGTGTTCACTCTTCATTTCCTACTCGAGGTTTATGTAGAAGATATTTTTCTGCTCTGCATCTAAAGAGCAAGCATAGATAACCAAATACTTCTGGGAATCCCACTTGAAAGCAATAGGAATAATCTCTGTGAGAATTGCTGCAGGCTTGGATGACCCTGGGATGATACTGCTGCTGGAACAGAGCAGTATCTGTGTGTTTAAAATCCTCACTTCAAAGCACATGAAAAAAACAGTGTTTGTCTAATAGACAGTTGAAGTGAAATAATTTTTCTCACTCTTTGATTTTCAGGTCACTTTCCTTTGCAGTAATATCATTCATTTTGAGAGTTTACGTACCAGAACAGCAGAAGCCCTGAACCTTGATACTGCACTGTTTGACCTCCTCAAACGCTGCCAGCAGATGTGCTCCTTTGCATCGCAGTTCAACAGCTCCGTGTCCGACCTGGAGCTCCGCCTGCTGCAGAGGGTGGTAAGCACGGGCAAAGCATGAAACCTCTCAGAGTCACTGCAGGCCCTTCTCAGCTTTGTCCTCCATTCTCAGTGTTATGTATACCTGCACATGGAGCGTGGCTGCAGAGTTCATGCTGTCAGTTAGACACTTGGCAGTGCTGTCTACACAGCAAGTGCATTTTATCTCTGGGTACAGATAAAGAAATGTTTGTTATTTTTAGGGCACTGGTCTCGAACATCCTATTGGCAGCTCTGAATGGCTTCACTCAGCTCACAAGCAGTTGACCCAGGAGATATCTACACAGAGAACAGTACAAACTGAAAGAGAACAGCAAATAGAAACAGTTTGTGAAACAATTCAGAATCTGGTGGATAGTATTAAAACTGTGCTCACGGGTCATAACAGACAGCTTGGAGATGTCAAACATCTACTGAAAGCTATGGCAAAGGTATGTCTAAAACATCCTTAAATTTATTCCTCAAACCCATGTCCATGCAGTTTAAGAAGAATAACAATTGCAGCTATGTGCTTTGTAAAGTATCTAGAAACAGTAAAATGTTTGTGCATATGGAGTTCAACACAAAAAGTTCATGTTTAAGAATTCATAACACTTTCTAGTATTAGCCTTAGCAGGCTTTGGTTGAACTGAACCTTTTCTCTCTCTTGGCAGTTGAAACATTGTGTTTATAAATTCTTTTGGTTCTAAATCTGTAAAAAATTTATAATTTAAAAATTAATTTCTTCATACATAACTACTGAAAACTGTAGTTATTTGTAATCAGATGACAAACTGAAGGACTGAAAGGGCTTAGAAATCTCCACTTGATTCTCTTAGCCAAAATATAGCAGTTGACCTTTTTGCACATCTTGGTTACAGGATGAAGAAGCGGCCCTGGCAGATGGTGAAGATGTTCCCTATGAGAACAGTGTTAGGCAGTTCCTGGGTGAATATAAATCATGGCAAGATAATATTCAGACAGTTCTGTTTACATTAGTTCAGGTTATGGGTCAAGTCCGCAGTCAGGAACATGCTGAAATGCTGCAGGAAATAACTCCCACCTTGAAAGAACTTAAAACACAGAGCCAAAGGTAAGAGAGTTACCTTTCTCAGGTGAGAAGGCATTTTGCATATCTGCTTTCATGTAGCAGGACACATCATGGGGAACATGCTTGATGATTTTCTTAGAAATCCTCTTGTAAAATTTGAATTAATTTAATTTTTGGGTTTCCAGTAAGTCAAGTGGTTGCATGAGTATTTACCAAGTCCATTATGTTTCCCAGTGTCTACAATAATCTGGTGGGGTTTGCATCACCCTTAGTCACGGATACAGCAAATGAATGCTCCAGCCCAACTTCAGCTGCTACATATCAGCCAACCTTTGCTGCAGGTAATGCTTGCAAAAGTACAAACATGAAACCACCAGGAATTGATATTAGAGAAGGGATCATAGCTCTTACTGAACTTTGAAATGCAGACAATTTGCTCAATATAAATAAATTCTTAGCAGTGGAATAAAACTTCTTGTTTATGAAGTGAAAGAAATTAGAAAATGGAAAGATTGAAAACTGGTGCAGAATTTAAAATGCAAATTTAAAATGCATTTCTTTCTGAAAAACTGATAGGTCTATTTGATGTGCATTTAATTGTGCTTTTTCTTGCCTCTATAATATGCTATTATTTTGAAGACTTTAAGCACTTCTAAACCTTCTTTACAGCTGTTCGTAGCAATACGGGGCAGAAAACTCAGCCAGAGGTGATGTCACAGAATGCAAGAAAGATAATTCAGAAAAATCTTGCAACATCAGCAGATACTCCTCCAAACACAGTCCCAGGAACGGGCAAAAGTGTTGCTTGTAGTCCCAAAAAGACAGCCAGGGACCCTAAAACAGGAAAAGGTAAATACAAACCTTAAAAAACCAGCAACCCTACCACTGACAGCAACAAAAAAATACCTCAGTGGGTTTCTGTACAGGAGTGTCAAGTTGCATTAACTTTGTTTTGTGCCTGTAGCTGTGCAGGAGAGGAATTCCTACGCAGTTAGCGTGTGGAAGCGGGTCAAAGCCAAGTTAGAGGGCCGAGATGTGGATCCCAACAGGAGAATGTCTGTGGCTGAACAGGTGAGTTGAAAATAAAGTTCCAGTACTGGTCCTTGCTTTAAATATAGCCTAATTAGGAGGTGTGTATGCTGAAGGGTGCCTTCAGGGCTGAAATCCTGTTGTGAATGGGCATTCCTGTGGGGGTGGGAGCTATTGCAGTGCAAATCAAGGTTGCTGCTGCCTTGTGTTGCTGCATTTTTTTTTAAACTGTCATATGCTTTTGTTTTTCATATGGGACGTTTATGTAGAGCCATGAATCAGATAAAATTGTCTTTTGTCTGTCAGTAAGCTAACATTTGTTCCACAGCTGCTGATAGCCAGGGAGAACACGAGATCTGTACAGCTGCCCAAGGGACAGAACTTTACTGTGTTCACTAACACAACACAGCCACTCCTGTCTCTGGGCAACAGAGTCGGGGGACACAGTTGTCCACGTCTGTTTGAGAATGGTGTGGCTACTTCCAAGATAGGGGCTGTGAGTGAGATGATAATGTGATTGTTTTTGCAGTACAGCTTCCTGTTTCTTATGTGGACCGCACGAAGTTACATCTACAGTTACTTCAGATTTTTTTCAGTGAAATTTTCGCAGGTGGCATTTGACAGTAAATTCTAAGATCACTTAAACACTTTTAAAATTTTAGCTTATTTTTAATTCCTTGTTTGACCTTTTTAATAGGTTGACTTTGTGATTAAGGAAGCAACTAATCTAGATAACTTGGCTCAGCTGTATGAAGGTTGGACTGCCTGGGTATGAGTAGGGAGACAGCAGCTCGGTCTGGTTCAGCGAGGTCAGACATCCACCAGAATCAACTCGGCCTCAGGCATCCGTAGCCGCACCACAGTCGGTGGTGATGCATACTGGGGCTTAATCTGAGGAAACCTAGGAAATCTCGGTGCACTGGGAAGTGAATCCTGCAGGATAGCTGCACTCAGGGATACGCTAAACACAATGGTCTGCAACCCCCACGGTCAAGGGTGAACGCTCACCGCTTGAGCAACACGGTTTGTCTTTCTGCTACGGAAGAACTGCAAACGTGTCTGGGGGTCAGCTGCAGAAAGAAATCAGGATGCTACAAACGGCAGAGTGATTTGGAACTCAATTCCACCTGACCCTGTGAACAATTCAGGAAACACCGAACCCTGTTCAAAGAAAAACAGAAAATGGGGCCATGAAGAAATCACAGCAAGGGCGGATTTGATGCATTCAGATCCTTGTTCCTCTTGTTCTGTGGCAGCAGTGCTGGTTGAGTTGACCAGTTAGTACGGGAAAAGGCTACAAAACGTAAACTTCAGAAATGGACTGAAAGCAAAGAGCTGTACATCAGATACACGCTGCATTGGAAGAACTTCTGAGATAGAAGAAAAAGCCTTTGTTCTCTTCTCCCTTTCCTCTTTCCTTTCTCTCCTCCCTCCCAGCCTCTCCTTGCATACACCCCTCTTGGCTTATTCTTGTAGGTTAGGCGTACTTCCAATATACTTTTTATTTCAATCCTTCTACTTCACAGTTTAGTCAAATTAACAACTTAAATTCTGTTTGGTAAACAGTTTCTCCAAAAGCACTGAAAATATAGAACATCAATGATTACTTATGAGTTGGATGGTCAAATGCAAAATGTAATTTTGGTTATTTTAAAGTCATTTTTGTGATTCTATTATGTACAGTTTCTCAAAATTGTCACTGTGCATTTAAAAGTAATGATTCCTACAGGCATTTGATTTAATGTGCACTTCCCTCTGCTTGCAGTGTACACTTTTTTGTAATTCAAATTGTCCCTCCAATCTCATTCTACTGTGATTGCTGTAGTTTCTTTCGTACGTAGCTAATCCAATGTAATCTTTACCTTTTTAAAAACCAGGATAGAGTATCTAGTAGAGTTTTACATTGTTGATGACAGATAAACAATAAAGTGATGTTCTGGTGGAGGTAGAGTGATATGCTTTTTACTTCATTTTCCTAATCCTTTTAGTTCACACTTGTAAATTCTAGTGCTTCACTTCACAGGGGTATACATATAATCCAAGAAATGAAGGACTCTCAAATTTTTGTTCAACTAGATCTGTAAAGGTTTCTGCCAAGTAGTTTTCCTTTGCCATATTTCTTCTATAGATGGCTCTTCAGTAATGCATCCATAGGGAATCTTCCAAGGTTTTTTTTAATCAGTTCTCAAAGTGTGATTACAGTCAGAAAAGTCTCTCTAAAAATGGCATCATCTTCCTTGGATCAAGGTCCTGCTTGTCTCCTGGTTGTCTGAAAGACTTCTTGCTTTATTTTTTAAGCAGGACATGTTTAGGAAAAGGCAACTTCCTTTTCTTAGAGAAACAAACCTCACAAAATTCAGCTACAACTGCGGAATTGTAAAGGTGCTGGTAGCTAAAGCAGAAATGCACCCTGGCGTCGTGAACTCAGATAAATTTGTTGTAGCTCTGTATAAAAAGTTTCTCTTTTGCAAACTTGGTAAATTCATTATGGACAGTTGCTGAAAAATGTGGGAAGATCCAAAATGCCATTTTAGTCACTTTTCAGAGTAAAACCACACTTCCAATACAGCATTTTTCAGTCAAAATCCAAGTATTAAAAGATTTGAGCCAAGCCCACTACTGGCATAAAATTAATTTAATTGAAAGGGTTTGCAGCAGTTCATCTGAGTAGGAAGCTTGGCTGGTGGTTTTTGGATAATGCCAGCAAACTTCTGTTCCTTTCAGTATTTGCACTATGCTGACTGCTCTGCCTCCGCAGTAGGTCTTAGAATTCACTTTCTCCTCTGTTGCCAACTTTTTGTGGACATGCACTTTGAAGTGTAACAGTTTTCAACAGTCATATGGCCTGCCTTGCACTCTGATTGCCTGATTACCTCTAGGGAAGTCACAGGCTTTGCATCTAACAGTCCCCGTGCAAACGCATTCCACTGCCACTGCTTCCTGACCCTCTGCCCCTCTGCTCGTCGCAGGAAAAGCTGTTGGAATGTTGCAGTGAAGAACATTCATATGCAGAACAGGACACTTGACACTGTTGGTCCTTTCCATTTTTCTCCAGTTCAAAATGACCTTATGAACAATCTGTTGGAGAAGTGTAGTGACAGGAGTGTGTTGTACCTGCTGTTTTGTTTCTTGGAAGCTGGGGGGAAGGGAGGGGTAATGCACTCACCTGTGGCTCATGTATTATACCTCTGCCATCCAGAAATGAAACACTTGTGTGGAGATGGGTTCTTACTGCGTAATTTAATAAAGTTTTAAAAAATAAAAAAGAAGACGTGTTTTTAATTTCTTTCTATGCAACACTGTGTGGTTGTGAAAATTACAGGGGAGAATAAAGTGCCTGATACAAACAAATACCAACCAAACCCCAAATTAGAGCAGGATTCTCCAGAGACTTAAATTTGCATAACTAATGCAAAGGAGACAGCTCAGATGTGCAGGAGTTAGTGGGACTGTCACTGTTGACTTGTGTGCTGACACATTTTTCTTGGAAATGTTGACAGTATGGGAGGTTGGTACAGTCTTGATGAAACCGAAAATTCAGGTTCTGCTCACACATCCTGCATAGTAAATAAGACTGCATTAGTTACATTCTCTTAAAAGATGCTCCTTACAAAGACATAAGGGTCCTTCCTTTATTTTCAGTAGAACTGGTGTTTGTTTTCTCTGCAGTGAGGCACACCTAGAATAACGCAAGTCTAGAATCACCTCTAAATACATACAAACCAGCTGAAGCTATAGAAGTCAAACAGTTCAACTGAGGGCAATTTTTTGCCTGCTGCTTCCCTGCACTAAATATTAACTAAGGGCCCATGCTATAAAGTGATTTCTCAAAGCCAAATTCCGCCTATGTTCAGCAGTTTTGTTACCCCCTCACAATTCTAAAGGCTCATGGTTGAGATGCCCTTTGAAAACTGAGTTTGTTGTCGGCCTGTGTTCCTTCTGCCCTTTTGGAAGGCCGGGATGTGAACAAGGCTCTGCCAAATGGGTTGCTGGGATGTGTTAAACTGGAGCTGTTAGTGGTGTCCTAGGTTATCTTGGTGGGATAGTGGCACAGTCAATACAACAAATGGAAAATGCAGCAGATCTATGCAGTTAACAGAAATTAGTTTTGTACTTTGTGGGGGTTTCATGGTCTGGTTTTGCTTTGCAACAATTGGTTTTGCCTTCAAGGATTATTCTGTTTAAATAGTAATGTTTTGTCTAATTTTTCAAATGTCTGTAAAAGACTCGAGTCCCCCAAGCTCAAGCTCTGTTTTTCTAAGTGCTGTAGTCTTTAAGGTTAATTTACTTCAATTATTCATCAATATGTTCTGTGCCTGGTACATTAGCCATTCTGTTTTAGTGCACTCAAGTACTTCAAAGGTTTCTTTGCTCCCTTTTTTTTTTCTTTTTTTTTTTTTTGTCAAGCTTTTCGTAAAATTAGCAGACACACTTTATACATTAAAGAATTTGACTAGGAAAAATATTTGAGATGACACCTGCCATCTGTGTGTTTGTTAATGTGGTCCCAAATTATAAAATGCATTTTTTGTTCAGCAAAGTTGTGAGCATACTGTTAACATTTTAGCTAAAGAATTTCACAGAAATTACAGATATTAGCTGCAAACTACTGCTGTGTACATAAATGCATAGCTGATTAGAGCAATTCTGCCATTCATCAGGCTAATTTTTTATTAATAGCATAATAAATGTGTATTAGGTATGCTGAAAAGGGTGGAGGCTTGACATGTGTGCCTGTTCTAAGTGCACAGAGCAATTGCACTGCCCCTTTTAAAGGTGCTTTGAAGCCCTCTTGGGGATTTAATTTTTTGTGCATCTGCTGAGAGAATCTTGCTGCAGGAAGACTTGATCCCATTGCAGCATGGTCTGTGCCATGCACTGAGGCAAGCAAAGCAGTTGGGTGTAGCTCAGGTAGGGTGCAGGAGGTACTGAGCTGCTGCTGCCCCTCTGCCTCCTGCACCATGGCTGAGATTTAACAGTGGAATCTGCGAATACCTGCACATTGGGCACGCATTTTTTAATCTGACGTGGTGCCTCTCAAGGCCTGGCTGCTCAGCGAGGGAGGGGTGGGCAGGTGGCAGGGCCCTGCCCTGTGCTGTGTTCCATGGCCTCTCTGGCATTTCTGGGCTTGAGGGTGCCCAGCAATGCTCACCTGTCCCACTGCCCCTCTGAGGTATGGAGCAACATGTGATGGGAGGGAAAGACACCTCCACGGGCCCTCTGGGATGGAGAAAAGCTGCAAGGCACCTGGCTGGGGAGCTGTGTTTGAAAGACTGGCTGGAGATGATGGCAGTGCCTGCTTTTCCCATTGGTAAGTGCTTGGGTTTTTTGTGGTGAGAATCACATAAATGGATGAAACCAGGAGCTGATGGTATCTCACAGCCAGAGCAGTGTTGCTGCAGGGCACTGCAAATGTCTGTAGAAACTGTAATGCATCATAGAACCACACAATGGTGAGGGGTTGGAATGGACCTTAAACACCACCTAGTCCCAACACCCCTGCCATGGGCAGGGACATTCCCAGCATTGAATCTCCCTGGGCAAACCTGTTCTCACCACCCTCGGTAAAGAATTCCCTCCTAATATCTAACTCAAATTTCCCCTCTTTCAGTTTGTACCCCTTACTCCGTGCCTGTCACTACAGTTCCTGATGAAGAATCCCTCCTAGTAGGCCCCTCCAGACACTGGAAGGTTGCTATGAGGTCATGCCTCCATATGGCTCCATGCTCTTTTAAAAGACTAATAAAATCATTGCTGGCATCATCACTTCCTTACAAAATCACCTTTTGTGTGAGCTTTACTGTGGTAAAATTACAGATTTTGAGAATGAGCTCCACCATTTATAAGTGTAAAGTGTTACATGAAAATACTGTTAGCATTTACTGGCATGTGAATGAATTTGAAAGTTATTCGGTATGGCATCTGTTCTTTACATATATTCTAAGGTGAGTGAGAAGCACCCTGTGAAAGACCAAACCATTCAGGACAGACATATGTTTGCTTTTATATTGTCCTCCTTAGTCCCTCTCTTTTTTTGTCTCCATCAAGCTGCTGCCAGAGCAGTTTTGGTGCCCGAGATGTTTTCTTTGCTCTCATTATAGCCTTGGTGGCATCCTGGGCATGGTGATTACGCTCATTAGCTCACGTGCCTGAAGCATTTAGAAAGCTGAGTCAGAAACAATATTTATATCCCAGTGCCTTTCTCCTCTATTTATTTCCATGCTGCCACAAGTTCTGAAGGAAGTAAAACGCCTTGCTGGGCTTTGATGTTACCGGCAGAATTGGCCCGGTGCTGGGCGCTGCTGAGGCCACACCTCGGGCGGTGTGCCCAGTTCAGGGTCCCGCGCTTCGGAGCGGACACTGAGGGGCTGGAGCGAGTCCAGAGCAGGGCACGGGGCTGGAAGGGCTGGAGCAGCGGCGTGAGGGACAGCAGCTGAGGAGCCGGGGGTGTTTAGTGGGGACACAGGGAGCTCAGAGCAGGGGAAGGGCTGGAGCAGCGCAGTGAAGAACAGCAGCCGGGGGTGTTTATTGGGGGCACAGGGAGTTCAGAGCAGGGCATGGAGCTGGGGAAGGGCTGGAGCAGCGGCGTGAGGGACAGCAGCTGAGGAGCCGGGGATGTTTATTGGGGGCACAGGGAGTTCAGAGCAGGGCATGGAGCTGGGAAGGGCTGGAGCAGCGGCGTGAGGGACAGCAGCTGAGGAGCCGGGGGTGTTCACTGGGGACACAGGGAGTTCAGAGCAGGGGAAGGGCTGGAGCAGCGCAGGGACGGACAGCAGCCGGGGGTGTTTATTGGGGGCACAGGGAGTTCAGAGCAGGGCATGCAGCTGGGGAAGGGCTGGAGCAGCGCAGTGAGGGACAGCAGCCGCGGGTGTTTATTGGGGACACAGGGAGTTCAGGACATGGAGCTGGGGAAGGGCTGGAGCAGTGCAGTGAAGAACAGCAGCCGGGGGTGTTCGCTGGGGACACGGGGAGGCTCGGGGTGACCTCAGGGAGCTGGTCAAGTGGGGCTGGAGCCTGCCCGGCGCAGAGCTCTGCTCCCAGGAAACAAGGGACAGGACAAAGGGACAGTCTTAAGCTGAGCCTGGAGAGGTTTAGGTCGGACATTAGGAAGAATTTCTTCACAGAGTGATTAGATATTGGAACGGGCGGCACAGGGAGGTGGTAGAGTCACCGTCCCTGGAGGTATTTTAAGGAAAGAGCCGATGTGTGTCGCTCAGTGCCGTGGCGCAGCTGACAAAGCGGTGTTCGCTCGCAGGCTGGACTCAGGACTGTTTTCCAACGCGACTTTTCGGTGGGGGTGCCGCCCCTCCCCGGGCCAGGGCGCTCCCCGCGCGGGCCCGGCGCCGCCTCAGCCGCACTGCGGCGCGGAGGGGGGCGCGCGCACGCGCCGCGCGGTTCGAATCCCAGCAGCCAATCGGCGGCCGGCGGGGCGCCGGCGCTGGCCAATCACAGCGCTCAGGCGGCCCGCGGAGGCTATAAAAGGCGGCGGCGCGGCGCGGCGCGGGAGGGCGTGGCCGGCGGTGCGGGAGCAGCGCAAGATGGCGGAGGGGGACAACAACAGCGTCTACCAGCTGGTGAGGGCGGGCGGGCGGCTGCTCGGGCCTGCGGGGGGCGGCGGCGGCGGAGCCAGGCCCGCCTGCTGTGCTCTGCCCTGCCCGACCCCACCCCACCCGCAGCGGTTGCTCGGCCCCGCGCTGTGTGACGCGGTTCGGCGCTGGCGGTTCGGTGTGGGGTGGGCTCGGGGCCCGGCGGGGCCGCGCGTGGGGCGGCTGCTGCGGGTGCCGCGGGTGCCGCGGGTGCTGCGGGTGCAGGCCCGGGGCGCGGGAGCGGCGGCTGCGCTGCTGCTCGCCCCCAGCAGCGCTGGGCGTTACGTGATCCGCGGCAGTTACCCCGGCTGGGTCTGTCTGTGGCAGTCTGTCAGTCCGTGTCCCTGTGTGTCTGTCTGTGTGTGTGCGGCCTCCCGCTGCGGGACCGAGCGCCGCAGCGATCCCGGAGAGCGGCAGGCGTTGGGTGATTCAGCTTAACTAAACGTGCCAAGATATGCTTGAATAGTTAAATAAACACAAGGCTATATATATGTAGTTATGCCTCAGTTGGTAAGCGGCTGGCGGGGGAAGTGGCTGTAAAAGCTGTGAAGGGGCAGAGGCTGGAGGCTTTGAGCGCTGCGCTGCTGCGCGCCCGGGCTGGGCACAGGGAACAGCTCCGGGAGCTCAGGGCTTGCAGGGAGGCTCCAGAGTTTGTAGAAAGTCCGTGAGCTGTGTTGTGCTTGTTATTCTAGTGGCGTCGGAGTTCCCATTGGAGTTAAGTGTAGCACATAGCTGGGAGTGAAACCTGTTCTGTTACCTCCGCACGGCAGACGTGCGTGTCTTCATGGCTTTTCGCCTCTTACCGCTCAGGCAGCAGTGGGTTCTGTTCACGGGTTTGTAATCTCTTGAGATGCCATCTCCCACTGAGGGGAGACTGTTAAGCTCTGTTATATGTGGAGCACCTCGGGTGAACTGCTTGGCAAGCTGATGGTGGCACAGGTGGGGCCTCCTTGCAGGAGAGGTGTAGGGAGGGATGTAGGAATCACATAGGAAGTGGAGTTGAAAGGCTGTCTTGGGCAGCTTTTGGGAAAACTTGCTGTCCAGATGTGATCAGTTGGATAACTTTACTGTGGATTCTGAGTCTTTATCCATCTGCCTCATAATAAACTGGCACTGGACAGCAGCTAGAAAGCTTCAATTTAATGTGGTAGAGTTGTCTTGGAAAACACATTTATTTTTAAACAGTTCTCATGTTACAGTTTTCCAGTCATTGACACTGAAAACTTGAGAGGCTTTAAAACCTGACTTTCTACTAATCTGGGGGGATGGGGTGTGATAAATGGGAGATTAGGGGAAAACACCTTGGCAAAATCTGGGAGGAGCTATTGTCTGGCCTATACATGCTGCTAGGATCTTGACTCTTTAAAGGCATCACTGCTACAATGTCAAAACTTAGTACAAAACTCTCAATATTATTACTAATTTAATTACTCAGATTTGTGTCTGGGATCTTTAATTATTACACTGGGTTTTTTTTTTTTAGCTACTTCAGTGTGGGAATGAATTTGATAGTCTAGTTAGTTACAGGAGTTTTCTTCTCTTTTTGTGTAGGCAGCTGAAACCGCAAGCTTGGAAGAGCAGTTGCAAGGATGGGGAGAAGTGATTCTGCTGAGTGACAAAGTTCTTCGCTGGGAGCGAGCCTGGTTTCCTCTGGCCCTGATGAGTGTTGTTTCCTTTTCCTTCCTGTGAGTACCTTCTGGAGGGAGCCTGCAACATCATTGCCTCTTCATGGCTGGTAACAAACCTGTTAAGAAAATTAGTAGGACGCCTGGAGAAGTCTCATAGGAAGGCTTTTACTCTGGGTTCTTTTTCTGAAAACGTGTGAACTTTGTTGGAAATTAAAAACAGAAGTAGTGAAAGCAGGAAGGAACATGATTCACATCCTGCTCAGAGTGGTTTCTGCAAAAGCTGTTTGCCAGCAGTAGTTGCTGGGGTTTTACCGTGCTCAGCTGAATGTTTTCCAGTGGTGCATTCATGTTCTGCCCTCGTTCTTTGTCCCCTGCTTCTTAGTCAGATCTCATGATCTGCTTTGGTTCCCCCCCACACCACCAGCAGTATCCTTACAGAAAGCTTGTTTCCATAGGGCAAAATATCCTATTCTGCCTCTTTGCCCTGGGTTCAGGATAAGTTCAGGGGGTTTTTGCACAGCTGGGGTTTTTTAATATTCTCTGTCATGTCTTTTGAGAAAGGAGAAAAGGCAAGACTGCAGGTAACTTCAGTCAGCAGGGTGGAAGGACATTGCCTGTCTGATTGGAGGTGCTGGAGGCACTCGGATGTGCCTTTATGTAACATGGTAGTAAAGATGACCTGCCTTGCACAGACAGCTCTTTGTGCCAGCTCTGCAGTTTGCCAGCTGTATCTGTTCCTGCAATAAGGAGAGAAATTACAAAAATAAATGTTGAACCAGGTGAAGCAGGGATAATTGGTCTTTTGGCTAATACAATTTTTTTTTTTGCTTTCAGGGGAGATGATGTAGGTGGAAATCAAATAGAAACTGAAAAGTAACTTTTTAAAAGAAGTAATTGTGTGAAGTTGAGGGTATTCTGTTATAAATTCTGTGATTATAATAGGGGAAGATCTTGTGCTGAGTAATAGTTTATGGAAATGCAGGACTGCTTCAGGTTCTGAACTCAACAGAATGACCTTGAACACGCAGCACAGTAGCACTCTGCGGATGCACAGAGCACATGGCCCTGCAGCAGCACTGTGCAGAGGCACAGAGCAGCCCCACCATGGACTGGGTCATCTCTTTGCTTTTACTGGTTCAGTTTTCAGGAAGTTCTGTGAAGTACAGTCGGATAGCAGAGGGCCCAGCTGGGTGTTATCAGACACTTAGGAGATCAGCTGGTTCTTACCCAGTTGCCCTTCTGCTGTGTTTGTGTGGTGGCAGACTGAATATGGAGAATGCAGCGCTGCTTTAAGTGGAGATTGATGGCCTCTTGTCCAGAACAGGTTTGGCTGGCTCTCCCAGGAGAGACTGAGCAAATGACAACCTTTAGTAGATCTGAGTTCTGTGACTTGAGCAACAAAATTAGAGCTTTTACTCTACCTGGTTGTTTCATATGTTCACTCATCATCATCCCTCAATCAGTGTTAAGTCCACTGTTGGTCTATTTCTGAGACAATAATAATGATGAATTTTTACTTCTACTGAACTTTGTACCTTATGTGCTTGTAGCATATTCTTATCTGGTAAATTAAGAGAAAAAGGCATTTTTTGTAATTTTGTTTGAGGTTAGGCAAGAGAGCAGGTCTGCTGTTGGAAGCTCTGAGCCAGTCTGAAGAAGTGACCGAGCATGTCTAGTATTGAGCAGTTGCAGCACTCAGAAATAATCTCTCTTCTTTCTGCAGGATGATCTACTATTTGGACCCATCAGTTCTCTCGGGTGTCTCCTGTTTGGTTATGTTCCTCTGTTTGGCTGATTACCTGGTTCCTGCTCTTGCTCCTCGAATCTTTGGCTCTAATAAGTGGTGAGGAAAGCTTCAGTTGAAAGTTTATTTGAGTGTGTAATTATGATCTTTATCAAAATGGGTATGTGATTTGTGGTTGTCAAATAGTTACTTTGTAGAGTCACTGTAGTGAGAAATCAGCAATCTCTAATACATGAAGTGAGGACAGTGGCAACATATTCTCCATTCTTTTTCTGGAAGATAACTACTACTGCAACATACCTTTATTGTTCCTTCTGCAAAAATCAGATTGCTTTTTAAGAAGTAGGCCCATTCTTTGCTCTCCATTAAGCATGCTAATTAGTTCTGCTAGGCTAGTTTTTAATAATAAATGGATAATATATACTGAAAAGTAAAATTATGTGGAAGAGTGTTGATTGTATGTTTGGAAAAAAGCAGTAGTGTGATAAAAAAGAGTCATGCAGAGTATGAATGTGATTGTAACAGATTTGAAAAGGACAAGTCTTGTATAAAAGCAGTATCTTGAAGAAGAACCTAATTTGAACAACATTTTGAGTTAAAGGTGGATTTTAGTGTATCTGCTTTAGGATGACTGATGGATGAATGTTCCTATGTGGATAAGCATTATTTGTGTGTGTCACACTGGGAGCAGATCAAGGTCAGGGAGTCAGTTTAATTAACACTCAGCATACAGGAAAATTACACGGGCACTTCCTTGCAGTGCTCAATAAGGTATCAAGCTAAGCAAAGCAAATGCTGGATAAGCACTGGGTACATTTTTCCTGCTGGAAAAATTCCATTTAAAAAAAATTAAAATAAATCTTGAATTCTTATTTCTGGCTTTTTTTCCCCTCCCTTTAATAAAAGGACCACGGAACAGCAGCAGAGATTTCATGAGATTTGCAGCAATTTGGTGAAAGCTCGCCGCAGGATTGTTGGCTGGTGGAAGCGCCTCTTCACTCTGAAGGAAGAGAAGCCTAAAATGGTACTGAGTTGTAGGAATTAATCTCTGCTGAGTTAAGATTTTGTGTGATTTACCTTTGTCTGAGCTGTTTTAGCAAGGCACGTGCCTGAATGAACTGGTACTCCAAACCAGGAACTGGCACTTGTGGCTGTGACTTGATACTGGTCACACATTTATTCAGACCTGGAATGGGAAGATACAAAGCTTAAAAACTTGCAGTGCTTGTAGTTTAGGAGCATACCCTTGATAATTAGATAAAGGAAGACTGGATTTCTCTGGATAGGTACATTTTAGGAAACAAGCTGTTTCCAGTGTTTGCACAAACTGTCCAAAAACCTGGATCTTTAGGTGGTACATGAGCTGCTGTCCCAAGAGCAGCTGTGGGTGCAGCACTGGGGATGGCACAGTCTGGCACTAAGGGATACCTGGGCAAATAAGAACGTGCACCCTGGCCAGCTGATGGTCTGAAAATAAGGGAGAATAGACAATTGCAGATCCTGTAATCTCAATTTTAACACGCCTGTTAAACATACTGTTAGGTAGCACGTGTGGAAGAGCCAGAGAGCGTCACGTTAGTTTGAAATGTTGAAGTTCTGCCAAATACTGGAGGGAAGGGAGAATCCCCAGCAGGTCTGTGGTAACTCTTCTCTTTTCGCTTCTAGTACTTCATGACCATGGTCTTCACTCTTGCTGTGGTTGCCTGGATTGGACAGCAAGTTCACAATCTCTTCCTGACCTACCTTATTGGTAAGTGTGGGCACGCACAGCACAAGAACTCTCTTGTTAGCTGCCTGAAATGGATTGAGCCCGGCAGAAGTAATTTTTGATTAAACGTGGTGGGGTGTTTTTGTTGCAGGGTTATGTTTCTCTTTTCAAGCAATTAATGGGGCTTAAGGGAGGCAAAGAATTGCAGAGTGACAGAAGCTTGTTAAGGGAGTATTAATTCTTTTTTTTCTCCTTCTCCTCTTTAGTAAGCTTCTTGTTACTGTTTCCTGGACTAAACCAACACGGGATCATCACAAAGTACATCGGAATGGCGAAAAGGGAGATCAACAAACTTCTCAAGCACAAGGAAAAGAAAAATGAATGAAGGCTTAACTGCTGTTCACTCTAGTAGAAGGTTTTCTTGGGAACAGTTTTGAGAATTAATGTATAATTAAGACAATAGAAGTTGTATTGCTCACTGACTTTTTTTTTTTTAATTGGCTCCCTGATGAAGTGAAAAAGTCATTCCAGCAGCTGCTGTGGGTTTGTCTCTTGCTGTGCTGAGTAGGGTTCTGCAGCCTGGAGCTGATCCTGTCTGAGACAGCCTCTTCTTTGATGTGTGGAGCTTGTTACGTGTCTTCATCAAACAGACCCTGGGCATCACTACCCCGACAGCAGAGCTGTAATGCCTGATAGTGTTTCTGTGACCGTGTTAGATTTGCTGATCATTAATTGTGGCTGCAGCAAGTGTGAGAGGCAGTTCTGAAGGCTGACGCTTCCTGGAGGCTTGTTACTACTGATCCTTGTGGCAGGAGGACAATTGGCAGAGTGAGAATGGCCGTGGCTGAGGGTGCACACCCAAAATGGGGGCAGAAGGTGGTTCCATTGTCTCACTGAACCCGTTTGCTTCTTTTGGCTGCGTGTACCTGAGAATGTGTGGAGCAGGGCTCTGGAATATATACATTTGTAGTTCAGGTTTTTAGCTGTAGTGTAAACTCATTGCACTGAGACTGTAGGAAATGAGTGGAGGTGTGTGTAACCTTAAGAGCCGATTGTTCTGGAAACTGCTGTTGTCACGGAGCCTTGTAGCACGTTTGGTTTTATGAATGTTTGTCTGTATACAAAATCACTCTGAATATGCTGAGTTCGACTCTGTAAATAAGCCTGAATTGTTTGTGCTTTTCTATGATCTCTCCCTCCTTTTTTAAAACTGAACTGTTTTTCTTTAAAAAGCTGAAACCTGTGTTAATGTTTTAAAAGTTGACTGTTTTAAATGAACTCTCTCCAGTGTCTATTGTAACTGTTGAATAGGTAAATACAGACTAAAGAGAAACTACTTGATGTCTTGCTCCTCGTCAGTGTCCAGAGAAGAGTGTCAGTGCATTTCTCGGTGTAGCAGGAGATGTGGGAAGGGTTGAGGAGGTGCCGTGCTGAGCGGCACAGCTGTGGGTGGGGAGATGGGAGTGTGCAGCCGAGCGGAGACGCGCGCGGTGTCCCCGCTGTGTCCCCGAGAGTGCAGAATGCGCTGACACCGGCTTGGGTGCTGCCCGTCTGCGGGCACAGTGTGCCCCTTCGGAGTGCGAGCCCAGTGCGGACACAGCCCGTCCGTCAGCGGGGGCTGTGCTCACCGCAGCCCCGTGTCGCGGTGTCCCCGTGTCCCGGGCCGGGGGCTCAGCTGCACACTCTGCCCGCGGAGCGCAGCTTTTTGTCCCTCGCGCCCCGCCGTACGCGTGCGAAGCGTCCCCGTTCCCATGGCAGCCGGGCGGTGGAGTCGCGCCGGAAGTGCGATGCGCGGGCTCGGCCAATGGGGAGGGCCAGGCTTGAGGGCGAAGTCTCGCGATATCTCGTGCCGCGGCTGGCGCTCCCATCATCCCGCGCGGCCCGGGCTCTTCCTTTTCCGCCATCGCGCTCTCGGTGAGTGCGGCCGGGGCCGCGGGCGCGCTCCATCCGCCCCGTCCCGCCGCCATCCGCGCCCCGAGCCCGCCCCGCCCGCGCCGCCGCGCCCAGCGGGCACCGCGCCACCCGCCTGGCCCGCTTTGAGCCGCCGGCACCGGCCCTGGCGCCGTCCGGAGCCCCCGGAACGCGGGGTGGGGGACGGCTCCTCCCGCCCGTGGCCCCGCGCTCTCCGGCGATGCGCGGCGGGAAGCCGGGCCCGGGCCGCAGCCGGGCCGGGCGGGGCGCGGGGCCGGCGGGGCCGGTGCGCTGCGGGTAGTGCGGAGCGGGCGGCCCGGCCGGGCAGGGGCAGCGGGGCGCGGGCAGCGGGCGCGGCCGGGCCCCCTGAGGAGGCGGCCCCGGCGCGGCGGCTGGCGGCCCTCCCGGGGCGGGAGTCGGCTCGCGCGGTGCTGCTGCCGCCGCGGTGAAACGCCTCGTATACCACGGGATCGGTGCCGGGGTAGGGACAGCGCGGGCACGGTGCTGGCGGCGCCCGGGCCCTGTCGGAGCGGTGGCAGTGCCGTGTCATCCCCGCCGTGCTCCTTCCCGCGAGCCTCTCAGCGCTGCTGCCGGGGTTCCTTCGCGAGGCGTTGTGTTTGTGCAGCCTCCTTCAGGGTTTGTGCAGATCAGTGAGTTGAGCAGCATCTGTTGGTTTAATATCACGTAGGATCTAGTTATTGCACAGGATCGGTACCGTGCAGATGGGTCCTAATTGGGTTTTAAGGCCAAACCGATTCGCCTGAGGAGCTGTCACTGCTGCCAAGGTGTCTGGAGGGTGGTTTTGAAATCGTGTGTGTGCTTTGATAAAGTCAAGCTCACAGTGTCAGGTTTCCTGACGTGTTTTGGTCGTGGTGACTCTTCTGGATCACAGCTCAGCGTGTGGCTCGGTTCGCTTTAGCTTGAGAGTGCTTTTTAAGGTTTGGTACAGCTTTCTGTCAGCGGTGGATCTCTTAGATGTGAATCGGCCCCGGCAGAAGCGCTGCTCGGCGTTTCTGTGCGAGGAGCCGCTGCAGCAGCTGCTGCCCTCCCTGCAGGCACCATGGTGCGGATGAACGTGCTGGCCGATGCTCTCAAAAGCATCAACAACGCAGAGAAGCGCGGCAAGCGCCAGGTGCTCATCCGGCCGTGCTCCAAGGTGATCGTCCGCTTCCTCACCGTGATGATGAAGCACGGTGAGTCCCGGCCCTGCTCCCCCGCTGTCCGCGGCTGCTGCTGCGGGAAAAGCTGTAAATCGAGGTGCTGGAAGTAGTTTGGTGCAACACAGTTGATTAGTTGTGCTATTGTAGCTGCGTGTTACGGGTGTCTCTGTCTGCTGGTCTCTGCAGGTTACATCGGTGAATTCGAGATAATTGATGACCACAGAGCTGGGAAGATTGTTGTCAACCTCACAGGCAGACTCAACAAGGTAGGATTTGTCTTCCTGAATTCAGTTCTCCGAAGAAGTGTTAGACTTAAAAAAAATAAATGTTTGTCTGCTCCATTTCTAAAAGATCTGCTTGTAGAGGCGGTGGTATTTGTTGAATCGTGTAAATAAGAGTGGCACAGATGTTACCAGTTTAAAGGGTGTTAATCTGTCTGCGTTCAGAGTGGTATGGGTCACTAATTACATTTCTTTTGAACTCTGACTGTGGAAGGTACGCTTTCAGGGAAGTCTGCTTGCAAGTGCTGTGTATTTCTGTTCAAAGGCTTTCTGGCTACCTAGTGCTTTCTCAGTTTCTCTGGTGTTTAAGCTGTCTGGAAGACTGGTCTCAAGAGATAGGGGCTGAGTTGGTTTCCAGTTGATGTTTGGTAGCTGCAGATGTGGAGTAGACAGACTTTCTCCTGCTGCCAGGTGGGCTTTGCTTGCAGTGAGGAAATGCTGAATGTTGCATTCATTGGAGCCTGTGAGGTTCCTGGGGCATGTGAGGCATTCGTGTGTGTTTTGGAAATAAGTGCTTATGTCTCAAACTACTGGGCTGAGTGACTTGCTGTGCATCATTGTTTACAGTTAAGCTCTTCCAGTGAGAGTGGCTCTTCAGTAAAGAAATAAAAAATATTTCTTGGTCAGAATATGTTGGGGGCTGTGCTCATGATGAATAAAGATGCCAGCTGAAAATTGCGGAGTGTATGAGGCAGATAATGCTGACAGCCCCAATCACTGTAGCAGTTACAGCAGACAGTGTTATGTGTCTGTTACAGAAGTGGTGTAGGTCAGGTGTGAGGGTAGTGTTCCTTGGACTCTTCCAGGATGAGATGGATCTTCCAGGCTAATGGATATAATGTTTCTCTCAATCATTGCAGTAAGGGAACAGTTGTTTAGCTCAGAAAAATGTGCATGCTGCAGGAAGGTGTGCTGCTGGTTTGGTGCTGGAGAGTTGTTAAGATAATTGGAGCCAGTGAGGTAACTGGGGGCCTTGGTCAGTGATAAAATTGCCTTGAAAATTCCAGTAACATGCTAATTCCTTCCTGGTTAAAATGTACATGGGTTTTTTTTGGTTTTTTTGCTAACTGTGTGTGATGGTTAGAGGTGGAATATCCCTGAGCAATCCCAGGAATGTTGCTGATGTTACAGCATGCTTTAGTGCTTCCCCCAGCTGTGGGCATCAGTGGGTGGTGTGGCTTCAGCAGCAGTTCAGGGCTGTTCAGGAGAGGGGCAGGGACTGAGGCTGGGCAGGAACGGGAGTGGAGGTGCTGGGTGTGAGGTCCTGCTGTAACCGAGCGTGTGTGACAGCCCTTGCTAAGGTCCCTCAGGCAGGGAGCTGGGATCACACATCCTCAAATCCATGAAGTTCTTCAGTTTGTGATGGAATCCTCTTTTACTTACAGTGTGGTGTAATCAGTCCCAGATTTGATGTGCAGCTGAAGGATTTGGAAAAGTGGCAGAACAACCTGCTGCCTTCCCGTCAGTTTGGGTGAGTATGAGGAAGGGTCAAATGTAAAAATGTTACACTCACAAACTGCCTGAGTTAGACTCACCTGGCACCTTTTCCTCTGATCAGCCTGGAGTTAAATTCCAGTGTAAAAATCCATCCTCCATATCAATGCCCTTTTAAACCAGTTTTACAGGGGCACTGCTAAGCAAGGATCTGTTTCTGTTTGGCTTTGGTAAAATCCTTGTTTGACCATTTCACAGTTTAATGGAAAGTAGGACTTTTCTCATACTTGTTTTGGTTTTATGAATGGCTGTTGTTAAATGGGGAAGGACTCGTGTGAGTTACCAGGTCAGTGAAAGTAAATTGTACTGCTTGAATTCACATGTCCTGACTGTGCACATTAATCAGATATGAAGTGAGGAGGAACTTGGAGCTTCTGTTGAATGAACCTCCACAGCACAGGAAATCTTACTGTAATGCAGTGTGTATTTTCTTCACAAAGTGCATTGAATTGAGAGCTGTAATTCCCAGTGCACAGGATGGCAGAGCAGGAAGAGTCTCCAGGGCCCCAGCCAGTCTGTCCCATCAAAGGAAGGATTGATGAACAGTTCTGTTCCTAAAGCTCCAGCAGTAACTCCTGCTTCAGCTGGCCCTGTGCAGCTGCTCTGTTGTCATTGGGAGTGTTACGAGTATTTGGAGTGCTGGGACAGGAGGTTCTCAGACCTGGAGCTGTGTGGGTGGGGTGTGTTGCTGATGCAGATGTTGGCATCGGCAGTGGCAGCAGGTGCAGATGCTGCTCTGCACCAGGCAGTGTTCAGCACTGAGGCAGAGATCCCAGCTGAGGAGCTGTCTGCCACTGGGGCACCTCTGCCTGCTCTGGGGAGCAGCATCTGTGGAGGATAGAAAGGGACTTGGGCTACAAACCTGTCCAGCAGCTGGACAGGGACTGCGCAGTAGGAGTATGCAGGGGAAGAGGCAAATAGGGAGCAGGAGGCTGTCAGTGTCCTGTGTGTGCTGCGGGGCTGTGCTCGTGAGAGGAGCTGCTTTGCACTGCTGATAATCAGTGTCACTGTGTTGGGCCCATTCTTGCAGGAACAGGCCTTGCTGTTTGTGGCACAGATGAAGTTGGTGCTGTCAGCTCTGCAGCAGCCTGAAGCGGGGAGATAAACTGAACATCTGCTCTCTCTTGGCAGGTATATTGTACTGACAACCTCAGCTGGCATCATGGACCATGAGGAGGCGAGACGAAAACACACAGGAGGCAAAATCCTGGGATTCTTTTTCTAAAACTTGTAAAAAAAGAGGATACTAATAAATTGTTCAAATGGACTCTGATGTTTCCAGTGGGTATTTTAATGGCTTTGAACACTGCCTGTGACAGTGCTTGTAACAGCTCTTCAGTAATGCTTGAGGTCCAGCTTCAGTTCAAATGATGTTTGGGTTCCACACCATCCCTGGTCACAATCCTGTTTCTGTTAATGGTATAATGTACTTCTGGAAGTCACCACTGGAGTGGCATTTTGGGGTCACTGTACAGGAGAGCCTCAGCAGGGGAGCTCTAATGCTGAACTAATGCTAATCCCAGCTGTCCTGCTTGGGCTCACCTCGCAGGTGTCCAGGACATGTGTCTGCAGTTACCTGTGTGTGATTCTAGAGTTTCACCTTTTGCCTCAATAATAGAGATGCCTTGCCAGAAGGTACTTCCTGTTTATGGTTAGAAAAGCTGTGGGATGTGGGATTCTGGAATAATTAAAATGGTTGAAGTTTTGATTTCAGATCACAAACTTGTTCTACATCATATGGTGAAAGGAGTAACTGAGGTTGGGAGGTGAATAATTCTTTTCCTTCAAATTTCTACTTTGAAAGTGTTTTGAAACCCCAGAATTTTGGGTAGAGTAGTTGCTGTGCATCTGCTTTGTGTGTTGGCACAAAGAAACAACTGTTTGGGATTTCTTTACGTTTTCAGAGTGAGGAAATAAGGTTGTCTGAACCTACAGGTAGGGAATATTTAGTATTGAATGAGTTGGTTTTCTTCATGATGGCACAGTGTCCTCGATGCAGAGAAATCAGATGTGCTTCAAGGCACTACATGGAGCTGTACAACTTGGTGGAGGATGGGCAGCAAGCTGGGCTGATGGCATTGTCCTCCAACAGCAGCTGGAGCTGCCCTGCCTTGTTTCACTTGGTTTGGAGTCAGTCCCACCAGGAGGGAGCCTTTGGAGATGTAGCAGGTGTTTCAACTCACTCTAAAGCAGCTGGTGAAATTTGTGATTCTGATACAAACAGTTGGAAACCCAGTTTTCCTGCTTGGTGATGCATCCCCATGCCCGCCGGGTGCAGTTGCTTGGGCTGGAGGTGTCCTGCCTTGAAGGTGATACTTCATGGCAGACCTTGGCATGGAAGGGGCTCTTCAGCTCTTCAGGCGCTGGGTCTGAGCTCAGTAACTCTGTAACCTCTGCTGGTTCAGTCTGTTACTCTTTATGGAGGAAAGGAGGAGGTGATACTGTTGAGCAGAAGGTCTTTACTCTGGACGGGCACTGCGGTATCACTGGTGTGGAGCTTCCCGAGGAATGTGAGAGCCTGCAGAGCTCTGAAGGTGCTCACAGGGGATGTGGTGGCTCCAGCATCCTGACCTGAGCCTGGCTGAGAAGAGCAGGGGCACAGGATGTAGCTGCTTTACCTGCTGGGTCACAGCTGGGATGGGTTGGAGACAGCATCAAAACATTCAAATGGGATCACTGGTTCTCGGTTTGACTGGAAACAAATCTGCTTAGCTACAGCTCTGTACACTGATTCAGAGTAGTTACCAAATCAAGAGTCCGTTTCAACCCTCACTTTGTTAAATGGAGCTCTTTAGTGACAGGTGGGGTTTTCTTAGCCTTGGTGGATTTCATTCTGCAGTACCAGGCACTGGCACCTGAGGTTTTGTACTTGCTCAGAGTAACCCTGAAGATTGCATCAAGATCTCACTCTTCTTTTTTATAAAGTCTTGATTTTTATCAAGTGCAGAATAGAACATGTTTCTCATACCTAGTGGAAGAAGGCCAATGACAGTTTCAAAGCTTCCTTTAGATGAATTAACCATGGCAAGTTCCCTGCTAGCTTAGCAGTTGTGTTTTAAATCACTTTTACACAGGACATACATGGTAGTTTTTCTGACCCAGCTTAGCCCTGTGTCCTTTGCTCCCACAGAGACTCCTGAGGTAACACTTTCTGATGTTCTCAGTTGACAGATCAATTGGAATGAACTGTAAATTTATTCCACAAGCCTGCCCAGCAACTTTTATAGACTTACTAAATGGAAATTAGAGCTCTGATGTAACAAGAATGACTTGGAGGAAAGGAAGCAGAAGCAGCAGAAGCAGCTTTTCCACAGGATATCTACAGAAGTGGCTGCATCCAGGCTGACCACATGTGGAAGCTGATGTGGCTGATTTGGGTTCATGAGATGATCTCTGAGCTTGCACCTCCCTGGTGAGAGCTTTGCTCCTGGGCTGCTGGCTGAGAGCCATGAACGTTGGGAGCTGACAGGAGAGACCACGGCTGCACAAGCTTTAAACGGGTTTGCAGGAATTCTTACTCCCAGATATGTTTAAAATCTGAAAGTGGTGAATTTTTTTTAACCTCAGTGATGTTTAGTGGGCTGAGGGCATGCATACGCCTTGGGCAAGCAGTTTGTAGGTAAAACGTTTTGGGTAAGAAAAGGATTGATAGAGGTGGGAGGGGAAATGGCAGAAAGCTGAAGGTGCAGCGTGGATTGCACAGGGGCAGGGGTCAGTTCAGAGAAGGGTTTGGTGCCTGCGGGGCAGAGGGAACAGCAGGGATGGAGGAGTCCCTGAGGGACAGAACAGCTGACAGGCAGGGTGGGTGTCCCCTGAGGAATTCCCTGAGTTACCAGCTTTGCCCTGGGGCTGTCCTGGGTCCCCTGTGGTCTAACACAGTGGAGTGGAGGCGATGGTGTCACCTCTGTGCCCTGCACACCCATCCTGGGCCCTCTCTCCATGCCTGGAGCAGCCCGGAGCTCACCCTGAGCCCGTGCTGGAGCCGCCCTGCCTGCAGCCCCTTCCTGCTGCCCTGCCTGCAGCCCCTTCCTGCTGCCCTGCCTGCAGCCCCTTCCTGCTGCCCTGCCTGCAGCCCCTTCCTGCTGCCCTGCCTGCAGCCCCTTCCTGCTGCCCTGCTGCTCACAGCCTCGTGTGAGCATCACTGTCCAGTCCCAGGGACACAATGGGTCAGAACTTAATTTAGTTGTGAAAATGAGTAAATTGAAAGTCTTTGGGAGAGGGTTGGTGATGCCCCCGTACAGCCCAGTCTCATCTTGCAGCCAGATCAGTATGTTGGGTGCCATTGCTCCTCATGCCGTGGCTGAAGAAGGGGATGAGGGATGCTCGGACGAGCTGAGCTGCCTGCCGTGGATCCGAGCGCCTCTTCCCTGGTGCTGGGAAGGTGTCAGCAGAGGGCAGCGTCCGACCTGCAGCCGCTGGAGACCGAGGGGGGCCGTGCAGGGAGATCCTGGTGTTCTGTGCCCGGGCCCACAAGGAGAGTTTTTTCTGTCTTTGATGCGTTGAGCCTAGTTTAAGGTAATACTGGAGGTGAGAATAAGTGCAGATCTTCAGAATACTGCAGCAGGCTAAGGAGCCTGGTGTGTGACAGTGGCTGGACTGGAAATGCACCTTTTCCTCCTCATCCTTTTGTCTGATGCTATTCAGCTGATTTAGATTTATGACAAGGCTATGTCTTACTCCAGTTAATGTAAGTATCCATCTCTCAGTAAATATCTGGGTGGATTTAACCACAGTTTAGTCTGGGGAACTGTTCTAGTGAAGTCAAGGGGTTTCAGAGGCTGATGGCCTCCATTCTTGTTGATGCTTCTGATGTTTTCTCTGCTCAGGTGCTGCTCTTGTATTATTAATGCAGTAATGGGCTGTAATTTTACTGATCCTCAGGACAGCCCATCTGATCAGGCATGTGATGGAGTTGGGAACAGTGATGCTGTTGGTACATTTGTGCTGGGGTAGGATTCAAGCTCCTAGTCTAGTTCAGTTCTATTTTATTGAGGCTTTTATCTGCTGGTGCTGCACTTCATTGTGTGTGCATTCCTGTGGCATCGTCTGCTTTTGGACAAGGTGCTCTAGCAGGGTGTGTGACCCCCTCCCTCCCCAGCTTTCAGACTGCTTTTTTAACAGATTTGGGATAATTCTGTGTGGAGGCCATGGAAATGAAGAACATTCCTGCCACTCTGTAATGCATTGCTATTTCCTCTTGGACTTCTATAATTTATGACTAGGGGTTGATTTTTTTTGTATTTAATTCACTTGATTGTCCACTCTGTGAACAAACCGTGCTACACATTCTCCAGAAAACTCTTTCTCCAGGAGCTTGCAATCCCCTGCCTGTCATCTCTAGATGTCTCTCTTGCCTTAATGTAAGAAAATATGAAAAAGACGAAAGTACTGAAATACTTGGTATGTGATCTTGGATAGAAATGTGTATGTGCAGCACTCCTCCATCTTCACGTCCCCGTTGGATTAGAGTGGGATTGAGAAGGGGATTCCCCCCTTCTTTTGTGGGGAAGAAATGTGGCACAACCATTCTTGTTGTCTTCCCCTGATGCAGGTTAACTCTGCTTTCAGCTGGACCAGGCTGTAAGCAGGAAGGGGCAGGGGTTATATCTGGGAGTTGGGGAAAAGTGGGTGATGGATGAGGTTAAAGAAAAGCTGCAGCTGAAGCCCACCCCTGGGCACTGTCTTAGTCTCATGGATGGAGCTCAGTTTGTGTTTGGTCCACTGCTGTTTGTGCCAGTTTAAAAAGCAAAGTCCAGGAATGTCAAAGACAACTTTAGGTTTTCAGTATCTTTACAAATCAGGCCTTTAACCATAAGAATGAAAACAAGAGGAGAAATTAAAGGCTATTTTTTCCTTTTCTCCCTACCCCTCTGCAGTTCACGTGGATGCTTGTCTCCTCACCTGCAGTAACATGCCCAGCTGTATTCCTGCATAACAGGATCCTCAGCACGTGATCCCCATGTCTGCGTGGGCAGGTAATTAGCTCTGGCCCTCCTTGGGATTCCTTCCTTAGGGCAGCACCATTAGCCCCTCAGCTAAGCATCTGCCCTCCTCAAGCTTGAAACCATTTTTACCTCACTGGGGCAGGCTGTGGGTGTCAGAGCTGGCTGCACACCTCGTGGTGTTCGCGCTGGGACCTGCGTTCTGCTCAGGATGGGCTCATGGGTCTGCTCCTCTTGGGCAGAAGCCAAAGCCTTGCTTGTTTTCCATGCCTGGTGGCGATTTCTGGCTCGGTTCCATTTCCAGTTTAACATCCTAGTCCAGCCCAGGTAGCAGGAGCTGGGGTTTTATGGGAAGCCTTGTGTAGTGTGTGTTCCATCAGGGGAAAGAGGAGATGTGTGCATGGGACCACTGAATTCATCTGCAGGCAGGTGCTTGCTCTGGGAGGGAAGCAAAAATCAGGAGACTATTTTTAGCTCTGAAATACTTTTATTGAATGACATTCAGTCCTCGCCAGCCTTTGAGGAGCAGAGAAATAATCCCTGAAGGGAAGAGCTGGAGGTGCCTGGATCTGAGCTGGGCTGCTGGCAGCTCCCAGTGTGGCTGTGGGAGGGCTGGGACAGCTCCTGGGACAGCTCCCGGGACAGCAGCCAGCTGCAGCCACCACCTAACGCAGGCACGGGCTGAGAGAGAAGTGCTGGGGTGCAGGAAGGCATCTGAGCATGAACAAAAATGATTCTGAGCCCATTTTCCTGAGAGAGACCCTGTCTTGTGGAGCAGGGCGTGGGGCTGAGAGCCACAAGCCCATGGCACGTCAGGAGTCAGGCCCATGCCCAGGCCCAGGCCAGAGAGCCCATCTTGCAAATTGCTGAATTACAAACCCAGTGCTGGTGGGTGCTGGCTCCAGAAATAGATACAGAGGTAGCACATAACGCTCCCTGATAGCTGAAATAAAAAGAATTAAACTGTACAAAAGTGTGCTTTAATTGCCAAGTCTCTCCTGTCTGCTTAAATCACTAGAAATAAAGGTCTTCTCCTTAGTGATGAGCAGTTCCAGGAGAACAGACGTGATGGGGGAAACATGTTTGGAATAAATACTGATGTGAATGACACTTATTAGCTACAGTGTGGCATATTTATTTCTCTGTAGTTAGCATAATAGCACAGCTTGAAATGAGAAGGGTTCTTTACTTGTGTCTCTGTGTGCGTGCATAAAAATAACAATGGGTTGTTTTGGGCGGAATGCAGATGATTCTGCTGTCTCTGCAATTAGCACTGCTGTTTGGGTGGTGCCAGCTGCTGTGGCAGTGAGAGAGGGGCCCAGGCATGGCTGTGCTTTGGGCAAACCTTCCCTTCCTGTGCTTTGGGCAAACCTTCCCTTCTCTGTGGCAAGCAGGAGTGCAGTGGATATTTTCACCCCCGACGAGGGGGAGAGAATGATGCATCTGACTCTGTCTTATCAGAAGGCTAATTAATTACTTTATTATACTATATTAGTCCATGTTATATTACACTATATTACATTACAGCTAACTGAATCTGCCAAGCACACAACTCTGCACACACTGCACAGAATCTCGTGAGTGTCCCGACAGTCCCGACACACACACACACACCTGGCCCTGGCAGGCCAAGGAAACAAAACACCATCAATTGGGGCAAACAATCTCCATGTTGCATTCTGCTTTGCACAAACACAGGCACAGCAAATGAGATAAGAATTGTTTTTCCTTTCTCTGAGGTTCAGAGAATGTGAAACCCAGAAATATTCTTGGGAAGAATTGTGCCCTGCCTTTCTCTGTGAAGAGGAATGTGGCGAGCTGGACAGAAAGCAGAGCAGCTCAGCTGGCTCCTCTCCCCCCTCAGTGCCCGACTGCCCACGGTGCCTCTGCTCTCCTCGGGGGGCTGCAGGGCTCCTGCAAGAGCAAAGCAGCCCTGCCAGCCTCCCCAGGGCTCCTGGCAGGGCGACCACAGCCAGCAGCTCAGCTGGAACTGTGCCTGGATTGGGAGGGGAGTGGAAACATTCTGATTATCTCAGGAATTCAGCCCAGGTGTGAGGGTGGCTGGGTGAAGGCTTTCTTGTCTCCTGAGGAGCCAGGTGGAGCTAGGCTGGCTGCTGGAATGTGCAGGTTCCCTTCCCTCCTGCCCAGGGGAGCCTGCCCACCTTAGCCTTGCCCTGCTGCTCTGTTCAGGTGCCTGGTGCTGGGTGGTGCTGGCTGTGCCAGGCTCTGGCAGCCCTGCCCCTTCTCCTTCCACGGGGTTTGGCCTTTCTCACCCCCAGGGAGCGAGGGCCTGCAGTGATTTAAAAAGCAGTGAGGGCATCAGACACTGCTGCTGCCATATCCTCCCCAAGGTCCTGGAACAAGGAGGGAGGGAAAGCTTTGCTGGGAGTCTGTGCTGGGCAGGCACTGCCAGCCAGCACGGGGGGAAGAGCCTGCAAGAGCTCTTGAAGCTTCTTGCCAGAGCTTCCAGACACATCTGGCACGTGAGTGGGCATCAACTTTGCCTTGTTGCTTTGAAACAGCCATTTCTCCCCTCTTCTGCATTTTAATGTCAGAATGTGTGGATATGGACAGTCTTGGAGCTCTACTGTCCTGCTGCAGCTTGGAGTGAAGGTGTCTGGTGGGCTGCACAGCTGCCTGGGGAAGGGAAGACAGCAGGGTGGGCAGACAAAGGGACTGCCAGAGCCCTCTTTTCTTAAGAAAAGCCATGAGGCATTTCAAATAAGAAGCCAAGGGGTTCTCAGGTGGGCTGTGAGTGCTGAGCACTGTCTCAGGAGCCATCTCACAAGCCTTTTTGTTGAGGGGAATAATTATACTGTGGTAAAAGTATTTACTTGCTAGGTATTTCCCTGCCTTATTGTACTGCATTCTTCCATTGCCGAAATGCAAGATGAAAAACCTGGGAGTAACAAACTTTCTGTTTCAAGCCCACTTGATTGAGTGCTTGGTTCAGAAACACCATAAAAGTGCCAGACCAGAGCTTGAAATATCACATTACCAGGTGTCAGGCTGCTTGTAACTTCCACTCTGGGATTGTTGAGGATTTTTTTTCCTGTTGGTCTTTTAATGAAAATGCCAAAGGGGGAAAAACGATTACAAAAAAAAAAAAAAGTAAA
This sequence comes from Motacilla alba alba, assembly GCF_015832195.1. Lineage (NCBI taxonomy): Eukaryota > Metazoa > Chordata > Aves > Passeriformes > Motacillidae > Motacilla > Motacilla alba. The sequence continues at coordinate 8,388,857 of NC_052029.1, read as the reverse complement.
AAATGCTGCTTTGATTGAAAATAAAATGCTGAGGCAGCAGCAACTTGCAGTAGCACTTGCTCTGTTGCACTGCCCTGACAGAGATTATTTCCCGAGCCTGGGGGATGCTGTGAGGGTCTGCTGTGGGCACAGTCCTGCTGGCTTTGCTGTGTGGGAGGCGCTGCAGGGCTGAGGGATGAGCAGGCAGCTGATGTCAGCAGAGGGGGCTGACAATTTGGCAGGGAGGGACAGCTCTGTGCTGGGGTACAGCGCTGGCTGGGCTGGAGTCACAGAGTGTGTCCTGCAGAGCAGGGGCAGCCTGACCAGCTGAGGGAACCTGCTGGTCTCTGGTGCTGCTGGTGACCTGTGACAACGCGGGGACGCTGCTCTCCTGCTCGTGCCTTCCCCTGCAGGGCTGTCTGCTCTCCCAGCTGCGGGAGCCAGGGCAGGGATGTGACACTGGCACTGCCAGCCTCTGTGCAAGGGTGTGCCAGAGCAGGGGAGCACTTCCACTGCTGGGGGCTCTGAAAGGTGGCTGAGAATGCAGATTTCATTTGTGAAAGGGGGCTGGGGAAGCAGCTGAGGACAGGTGTGGTCTTTGTGAGGGTCCCAAGGATGAGGGAAGAGATGAGAATCTGACTCCATGTTCTCAGAAGGCTGATTTATTATTTTATGATATTATATTATATTAAAGAGTGCTATCCTAAAACTGTACTAAAGAGTGAGAAAGGATACATAAGAAGGTTTAACAAGAATAAATAATAAAACCTTGTGACTCGCTGGAGTCCTGACACAGCTGGACAGTGATTGTTCATTAAGTTCAAACAATTCACATGCTGGCTAAACAATCTCCAAATCACATTCCAAAGCAGCAAAGCAGGGGGAGAAGCTGAAGCTTCTCAGCTTCCCAGGAGAAAATCCTGCGTGAGGGAATTTTTTAGAAAACATGTCAGTGACAGACGGGTGCTCTGGAGCATGAGCACCCAGCAGTGGTGCTGGGAAAGAAATGTGGGCAAGGCTAACACAGAGTGCTGCTGGGGAGGTGGGGAAGGCATCTCTGACTGAAAGGAGGAGGAAGATGCTTAGTCGGAGTTGGAGATCCATGTGGCGGAGAAAGTGATGCTCTAGGAGGATAGTCTGGGCCAGGTCCAGTTCATAGTGACTTTGGTGGCATCAATGCCTTGAGTCCTGGGCTTCAGCAGTGCTTCCCTGCTGCCTGGGCATTTTCCAGTGGGGTGGAGGATCTCCATTTCGTGCTGTCAAGCATGGAGGTGTCCCAGCCTGTACAGCAGCACTGGAACATGCTGCCTGCTGGGAGCCTAGGATCCCCTGGCGTCCCGTGCCTGGCACAGGAAGGTCCCTCCTGCCTGGGACACGCAAAGAGGTGCTTGAGGACACCACCTGGGGAGGCCAGGGTGCCCCAGAGCAGCCTGCATTTGTGGGGGGTTTCTGTGCTCCTGTCCAAGGCTGAGCAGATTGCTGCCCTGGGGCTGCCAGAGGCTGCAATCCCTCTTGCAGGAATGCTGGCACCTTCCACAGCAGGGAAAGGGAAACTCCGAGACGTGGCAGGCAATCTGCAACAGTTCAAGCTACACCAAAAGCATCTTGCATGGAAAATCAGACAGAGCAGGAAAAACAGCGTTTACCATCAGTATAGCACAGCTGAAATCTCCTTCTTGCAGATAATCATCTCTGACTCCAGCAGTAAAAATAAAGGACAGAAACTGGAAGAAGCCAGAAAACATGGTCGTGGGAGTGAATCTCGGTGAAATGAAAATTAAAAACACAATGAAAAGCATGGAATTGCCTTAAGTGAAACCAGCTGGCTGCCCAGAACAGCCCCTGGGATCCTCTGGGAGGCACAGGGGGTGTGGGGAGCAGCGGGGCTGGGGCCGTGCCAGTGCTCAGCTGGGAGGGCACGGGGGGAAGAGGAAGATCAGGATCTCAGGGTTCCCTTGCAGCCTGGGAGACGTTCAGGGGCTTGCCTTGGCTCCCAGTGTGAGGGATGAAGTGATTTCTGACCTGTCTGAGGGACAAGGGCTGATCCTGGCTCCTGCCTGGGGCTCTGCCCTGTGCTGAGCTGCCCCTCCTCAGCTAATCTGCCACAGCTAAGGCTGTGCGAGCCAGACCCACCCAGGGCTCCAGCAGCGGAAGGGAAGGTTCCTGCTGGCCCAGCTCCAGCCCCAGCAGGCCCAGAGAGGCAGCACTGCCAGCTGGGCTGACCTGAGAGCAGCCCGTGGCCTGTCATTGTCCCTGCTGTGTGGGAGCACGGACCTGGGCAGATCAGAGCCACAAAACTGAGCTCCTTGTGCTGTTTCCTCCTTCGTTTTTGAGTGGTACAGGAGATGCACAGCCTTTTATCAAAGGATGTCAGTGTCTAATGTGAATATGTATATCTTTTGACTATTTCAGGCTGACCTTGATGTGTTTGTTATGCTAAGTGTCATAAAAATCAAACTGCTAAATTAACTAGCTGCTATTTCCACAACACCAAGGAAGCACCTGGGGCCCTTTTGCTCCTGCAGACAATGGCTGAGGGAGGCTTATGCAACTCCTGCTCTGCTGGTGGCTGCTCTCTTCCCGAGCTGGCATGGTATTTTTAGATGCAAAGGAGAAGTGTCTCCTAACTATATGCTAATCACATTTTCAAAGCCTCAGCTGATATTAAAATGATTCAGCCGTGTCCTGAATTCACATACTTTTGTTTGTTGCCTTTTGTGTGCTCTGTGTAGCTTTTCATACGACTGTGCCTATTTTCTACCAAAATCATGGCTTGGGAGCTGCCGTATGACAAAGGATGTTTTTATCCTTTTTTGAAGATCTTTTGAGTTATCCTTAGCCCCAGCTATCTGAAGTACAGACTCATGCATATATATTCTCTCTGCAGGCAAAGAACAGAGGCAGGAGCAGACTTTACAGCTGTGATTCTCAAATTTTATTAAAGGGCTGCCTGACCTTCAGGGGAAAGGAAAGTATTTGAGAACCATCATATCTGATGCTGCCACCCTGATGTTCATTTATGGCCAAATAACTTTTTGATAGGATTTTTTTATTAGTTTTTCTTGCCCTTTTGTGTACTCTCTTGCCTGATGGGAATGTGCTCAATAAATGTCTCTGTGTGTGTCCCCCACAGCACCCTCGGGCCCGTGCTGAACTGGGGTCTGCAGCCCTCGTGGCCTCTGCCCCCTCTGTCTGATGTGCTGTGTGCCAAGCTGAGGAAAAAAGTCACTTTACTGGAGACAGCCTGATGAAATGAGTCCTTTCCTTAGCAAAAAGGGGCCACATACTCAGCCCAGGACATTGTCTGGTGCTCAGGAAGTGTCCTCAAATTCAGTGCAGCACAGCATGAAGTCACCAAGTGCTGATACAAACAGGGAACACAACAAGGGAGTGCTACAGCTGCTCCTGGTGAGGACTGCAGCTCAGAGCAGGCTCCCTGCTGGTGGGGTCATTGGGAAGGAAGGGGAAGTGGTGGGAAGCCAGCTGGGCTTTACTGGTGCTCCTGAGCCCAGCTGGGCTTTACTGGTGCTTCCAGGCTCAGCTGGTGGGGCAGAGGAGAGCCATGAGCAGCTCTTCACAGAGGTGGGTGATGCTCTGGGGATCCCCACATGGGATGGTGCTTCCAAAACCTTGAAAATGACCTTTCTGTGGCCAACAAGCACCAGGGTTTGCTGTTCCCTCCCAGGCCATCTCTGTCCATGGCTGAGGGCACATTGGGCCCCTCTCCCAGGGATTTTAGGATGTTTTCCCTTTCCAGGCTGCTCTCCTGGTGCTGAGTCCAGCTGTGGGCTCAGATGGGCCGGGCACATCTGGAGGCCCTCACTGCTCCTGAGGAGGATGGGCTGATGGCCCAGCACAGCTCCTGGCCCACACAAGGTTTAAGGGGCTGCAGGCAGGACCCCCCAGCCCTGCCCAGCTGGAGCTCCCCTGTTCCTGCTCTCCCATCTCCCAATTCCTGCTCTCCCATCTCCCCATCTCCCCATTCCCTCTGTCCCATCTCCCCATCTCCCCATTCCCGCTCACCCATCTCCCCATTCCCTCTGTCCCATCTCCCCATTCCCTCTGTCCCATCTCCCCATCTCCCCATTCCCGCTCACCCATCTCCCCATTCCCTATGTCCCATCTCCCCATTCCCTGTCCCACTCCTGCTGTCCCCGTCAGCTGAGTGCTGCTGCAGGATCTGTGCTGTGCCTCCTCTCTTCCCTGCACTTCTCTTTCCCCCCTCCTCCTCTTTTAATCCCTGTCTTGCTTGGATTCAACTTTTTTTCCTGATCTTCAAGGACCGAAGCAAAATGCTTCCAACAGCTCAGGAAGCTGGTCAGATTTGCATTTAGCATATTTAAATATTTAAATATGTAACATATTTAGGGTTGAACTAAAGCAAAGGGAGACAAAATTGGGAGCAGACTGGAGAATGAGTGTGTGTGTGCATGTAGGGAGGAATCAAGGCAATGTGTGCAGACACACTGGGAAAATAAAACATGGGAAAGGAGACAGAGAGAGCCTGGTCCTTCTTTGTTGTTGCATCAAGCACACTGTGACTAATGGTGATAATTTCCCATACCCCCAGTACCATAACAGAAGAAAAAACCTAATTGTCATCTGCCACCCACTGCTTGTAAAGCAGCTTCTCTTAAATAGTTCGTATGTATTGAGTTCAGCTGTCAAAAGGAGCAGCTTTTTTTCATGGTCTGCAGAATGCATTTCAGTATGAACGCAGCTCGATGCAAAGGTCACCCCATCAAAAATGTTTCCCTCAGCAGTGAGCATAATGGCAAAGCCCAGCATTTTGCAGTCTACTCTCACAATTTTACTTGATGTTTTTAAAATGTTGGACAGCTGGAGATTAAATTCCCTTTGATGGGCAGGATTTGAGGGAGAATGTTTTCTAGTATACTCTGGGTTTCCCCCTCCTCTCTGCCATGCTGTGGTATGGGCTCCTTAGTAGCTACTTATGGCAGGTAGTATGAGCCATAGAAAGAGCAGGAGACAGAGGAAAATTGCCTATTGTTCTCCAGATTGGCTATAGTTCTTAGTATATCAGTGTGTGTTCCTGTGTGTGCCAGTGTTTTAATGGTAGTTTGGATTCTGGATGCTTAAATTACTCTCCCTGTCAGTGTTTCCATTTACTTGACACGTTCCAAAATGAAATGACTTTGGGAGTCAGCCTACAGTGAGAGGGAGACCTCAGGAGTAAATGTCACTGCAGGCAGTAGGCAGGGGTCACACAGCAGCAAGAGGAGGTTTTCTGCTTCCATCTCCCCAGGAGCTGGGGTTGGGCAGATGAAAGTGATGATTACAGGGGTGCTGCTCTGTGTGTGTACCCTCCCACATAACCTGGCAGGAAAATCAAGACATGGTCAGACTGGCTTCTGCTGGGCACCTGAAGGAGGGTGTTACATCTTCAAGGATATAACCTGCTGTTTCATCCCCATTTTTACAAAAGCTTTGCTATGTTGTTGAGTTGTGGAGGGGAAGGTTGGAAAAGGTTTTATTTGTCCCTAGAGGAAATGTTGTGTGCTGTTGTGCTGCCTGGCTTAACCCGTGGTGACTCTTGCCCAAAGAACTGTGTGCAGACCATGAAAACAGCTCTCTGCATCAGCTCCTACCAAATATGTGCTGAGTGAACTTCTGAGACAGCAGGGATAGCTGGGATAATGCCAACAGCACCCTATCTGCAGGAGATACTGCCCAACACACCCTGAACAAGTTCTCTAGTGGTACAGGTGTTGCATTTTCTCAGCCATGCATCAGGACTGAAAACTTTGTGTCTCTCCAGGCCTTATTCTCCTTGTAAATGTTAAATTTCCCCTTTTTAAAGGGCAACTGTACCATACATAAAAAAATCTTAGTTACAAGTGTGCTTTGAATACAGCAGAACCTGCTTTGTTCTGTTGTACTGGTGAAAATGTCTTGACAGAGACAGGCATCAAAGCCCTGGCCTGAATAAACTGGCCTGGAATTAGGCAGAGGATGTTTTGCAAGGGTGTTCCAGCTGGGGAAGACTACACACTCTGATCTCCTCTTGCTTCTATGCCACTGTGCAGTCCAGAGAGCTCCTTTGTTTTTAGCCGTGTTGTTCATGGCTGAGTGACAGGGTGAAGGAGCCTTTACTTGGTCTCGGGCCCCTCTGCAGGTGACAGTGCCACGAGGTGGCAGTGGCCACCCAATAATGTCTGGCCAGGAGCAGGTTGTCCAGGCAGTGCATTTGTTGGGCTCTTTGCTCTATGATTTAAGAGTGGGAGCACAATCCAGCCCCTAAATACCAGCTGAAGCACTGCTCTACCTTATAGCTGTCCCTTGACTTTCAAAAAGACCCAAATTCCAATTTTGCCATTTTTTTTGAGCACCTCATCAAAGTCAGGGTGAGAGGAAACCAAATTCTTGCTGACCTGTGCCTTGCTGTTCTGTGTGCACCCTTCAGATCCGTGCTGCCCCTGGAGGGCTTGCTCCTGCTCAGGCTGCACATTCCCTGCAGGATTTTTTGGGTGTTTAATGTAATTGTGGTGCTATCCCTTTTCCAAGATATCCCATTTGTGGGTGACATTTTGCTCTCCTGTGCCTGGGCTGCCTGGGATGGATGGTAGGAATTGCAGGGCAGATAAAATCTACATTGCTTGAGTGATGGTGGCTCCACTGCCTTCTCACAGGTCTCTGTGTCTGAAGGGGAAGGACTTTCCTGCCGTTTGCTGGGACAGAATTTTAGAATAATAGAATATTTTAGATAATTGGACAGAATCTTTAAGATAATTGAGTCCAACCATTAACCCAGCACTGCCACTAAACCATATCTCCCACACATCTCTCAAAATAACTCCAGGATGGTGACTGCACCACTTTTGTGGGCATCCTGTTCCAATGCTTGACAACTCTTTCCGTGAGGAGATTTTTCCTAATGTTGAACCTAAAACTCCCTTGGTGCAACTTGATAGATAGAGACATCTTTACCATGCAGTTGATATTTTTTGCCATCTTTGGTGTAACCAGTGTAAAGCAAGAACCAGTCTCTCAAAGGAGAATGGCTGAGAAAGGATTTTGCCTTCTGCAGTCAAATTACTCAATAATCTGAAGGCAGGCCAGGAGGGTGGAAACAAGGCAGGAATCAATTCTATTCTGGTTTTTTTTTTTCTGCTGATAAATCAAGAACAACAGCAAGAACTTAATAAAACAGAGTGACATTTTAGGTAGAGTGTTGCACATGGGTTAAATGAGTTGCCCAGCTGTGATGGGAGGCCTCTCTTTCCAACAAGGGGCTCTGTTTTTGTGATATCAGAGGGGCTGGTAGATCCTGTGTGCCATGGATTTCGCCCCATTTCATGTTCCTCTCTGTAAAATGGATTTTGCTTCACCCAGCAGGGGTGGTGTGAGGAATGTTAGTTGATGTTTTTGGGGTCCTCATCTATTTTTGGGAGAGTGCCATGAAGAGCCTGAATGGCAAATTCTTCCTGTCAGAACATACCTGTAATTAAACAGGTCTGCTTATCCATGAGACAGGCTTATTGTTGCTTTTTCTACCCTTGATCTAACAAATTGTGCAATGTGCTCTGCCACACATCTGCTGCTCTGTGCCTGCTGGGGAGGGTGGACACCTGGTGTCAGTGGAGGAAGAGCAGTGGAGTGGAAACAGTGGCCTCAGTGGGAATTTCCTTGGGAGGTAAAAGCCCTGCATGGCTATTTGTGAAATGCTGCAGCACGGGTAGGTTTGTTGTCAAGCAAGAGACACTGTAAAAGCAAATAACTGCAAATTGGCCAAGTGCTGGATGAGGATGTGAGAGCTGTGGCAGGTGAGCTCAGCCGGCAGCAGCCTGGCTGTGTCACGCACTGGGGGCTGCTGGGCAGGGACACATTGTGCAGGGTACCTGGTGCATATGCTGCTGCTGCTGCTGCTCAGTGCCAGACTGGGCTGCTTCTGTCACACTGTGTGGTGGGCTGTGGCATTCACATTCTCTGAAAAAATCCCTTTGCCCAGGATTTTTCTCCTGGGAAGCCTCAGAGAAAAAGAAAACAATTCTTATCTCCTTTGCTTCTCCTGGGTTTTGCTTACGTGGAATGTGTTTGGAGATTGTTTACCCACAGGTGATTGTTTCATTGGATTCTGCTGGGAGTTGTTTTGACTCTCTGGCCAACCAGGGCCAAGCTGTGTCAGGACTCTGGAAAGAGTCATGAGTTTTCATTATTATCTTTTTAGCATTCTGTAAGTATCCTTTCTGTATTCTTTAGTTTAGTATAATATAATACAGTGTTTTTTAATATAATATAATATTATAAAGTAATAAATTAGCCTTCTGAAAACATGGAGTCAGAGTCATCATTCCTGCCTTCATCAGGGCATTCCCAGCGAATACAATAGTGGGCCAGACAGGAAAATGACACACATCATCATATGCAAGGACCATGACTGGTTCTGCTCTCCTGAAGCTGAAGGGAGAAAGGGGAATATCCCCTTGTGGACAGAGTTGGGTAGGAAGGGGAAGCAACTGGTTGGAAGAAGGGTGGATGCCAGAGCGCTGCATCTGCCAGCGTGGACACTCGAGCCCTGGCAATATATAAATCATGGAAAATGTGTGTGCTTTTCTCATTGTGTCAGTCAGAAAGCCCTGACCCAGCTGGAGGAAAATAACAATTTAAACAGAGATGTCATCAAGCAAGATGTTCCAGCTCGTTAGAAAACAACTTACAGTATGCTTGAAAGGCGCCTGCAATGCATAAAAAGCAACAGCTCACTCCTGTACTGGAAAATCCAAAGCAGAATAGGCAGATATGACCTCATCTCTTCATGATGGAAAATTACTGCTTCTTAACCTGATGTTCTTGCCATCCTAAAGCAGTTAGTGGGAAGTCAGTGATTTAGGAGCAAGTGCAAATGTGGCTCAGCTGCTTATCTAGTTGGAGCAGTCTCTTGGATCTAATGGAAAAACAGTGGAACAAGCAATATGGTTTTGCTGACTTTTTGCTGACTCTTCCAGGTGTCTAAAAAGCGTGGAAGGGAAGAATTTGAAGTGAACTGCATTGCCTGACCCTTGCATTGAAGGCAACTATAGTCTTGCTATTCAGAGTACAAACTTCTGCTCGGGTGCCCTGGCAGTCCACCTGGGAAGCACATTCCCAGTGCAGACACTGCCACAGCGTTTGGGAAAATGAGCCAGATCCGTGATGCAGGCTCAGTGCACATTTTGGGGATGATCTAAGTGGTCTAGCAACAGATGGCACAGATGGCTGTATCTGTCTGTCCTCCCCTTGTGCCAGTGCAGAGTACCAGCCTTTTGCTCTCACTGCAGAGCTGGGGCGGATTTGCAGGTGTGCTCAGCTCACAGGCTGTGTGCTGCTGGCAGGGGACATCACTTCTCTGTGCTGGGCTGTCATTTTGGGGGCTTTTGGCTGGAATATGACCTTTGGGAGATGACCCTTTTATGAGGAAAGACAGCAAAGCCCAGCATCTGTGGGACCACACCACAGCCCCTTCCAGAGAGTGCATCTACTGAGAGAGTCCTAAGGAAGGAGAGAGTGGTGGCATGGCTGGAGGGACCTGCAATCTGTTGTGTGCTTCACTCATTAGTGCTTGGATATAACTTTTTTATTCAACATAGTCCATGTTCTAAAAAACCCAAACAGGATCTGTCTCTGAGTGTAAAAGCGCAGGAGCTCCAAGCCTGGAGGTCCCCAGGTTCCCACTGGCTCTGCCAGGGCTGTGGGAGCTAAGCCCTGGCTAGGGAAGATGCTCCTTGGCTTCAGATTGTTGTTTCACTGCAGGGCCCAGGTAAGCCAAAGGCCGTCAGCCCTGAGTCAGGCCATGTGGGATGGGACATGGACAATGGACATGTTTGGCACACTTGGATGTGCAGGGATAGGTGAAGCAGACCAAAGGATAGGAGGGAAACACTTCCCAGTCTGCCACTTCCCCAGGGAAGCTACGGTTTAATTACTCTCAGTGCTGGAAAACAAGCTTTTATTTCAAAGCTGGATTTCTTTGACTTCAGTTTCTGCCCATCAGGCCCTGTTTGCTGAGGCTCACTCTTGGCTCTTCCCTGTGCAAGCACTGGTGAGTATCAGTTGAGTTGTGCCTCGGTTTTACTCAGACACACTAAATTCCTCCTAATGTCTGTCTCTGCAGGAATGGTTCTCCAGGTTCTTCCTTCATGCTGCCTGTCTCTTCAGTCATGCAAAAACGACAGCAGCATCACAGAGACCATTGCTTTCTTCACTGAATCCTCGTTTTCTGTCTAGTAAAGAAAACATTGTCTTTTTGGATCCCAAATCTACAGCCTTGGGTTGTACTCTGCAGAGGAAATCCAGTGATGCTTGTGCCCACCTCTAAACACAGCACAGCAGGGCTGGCTGGGGCTGTGTGGCTCGCAGGGGTATGGCACAGCCTGCCAGGCTGCTGCTTTCTACCAGGTCTGTTGTCTGGCACTCATGGAAATGGGCAAGTTCTCCCTGTGGCCTCCATTTCACAACGATTTGCTTTACAACTGAATTAGTGTTTGTCAAAGTTAGAAAATTCCCAGCTAGAAAATGTCTTCAGGCTTGGTGAGGTTTCAACAAAGGGGGAAACAGGAGCTGCTCTCTCTCCTTTGGCTGGGCTTTGGCTGCCTGTTGGGGAAAGGTAGGATGGGAATGAGGAGAGGGAGCTGTGTCTGAGACCCACCATGGAGGCACGAGGGCACTGCTGGGGTGCCTTGGTTTGGGTGTGTGAGGTTTTACAGGCCCCTCCAGAGAAGAGCTGCAGAATGTGTCTCCAAGTAAATGTCTGCTGTGGGCAGGCTGTGCTGGGGTTAGGGGAGCCACCTGTGCTTTTGGTGAATAATTTCCCTTTGCTATAAACTCTCTTTTATTTGGCACCTTTCAGCAAGAATTGGTGATCCTCTTGAAAACTCTCAGAAGATGGGTAGCACTCCCAGGAGCTGATGTTTAGGTGAAGGTTTAATTAGTGACTGCCCCCTCTACAGTGCAATCCACATGAGCAAAATCTGGGGGGACTGGAGAAAGCCAGGTATGTCCTGCAAGACCCAGTTGGCAGATGAGAATAGTAAATGTCTGAAGTAATCAAACAGAGCTGGAATGAAATGTAGGTCTTGTTCCTCCCACCTGCTCTACATCTCCACTGTCTGCAGTGTCTGAGCCTCACTAAAGCTGCTGGGATTTCAATGCAGTTCTTGGCATATGCATAGCTTCTGATTTCTCAGATTTAGGAGGGGCTTGTGAGATTTTAGAGGGAATGTGAGATCTTTCAGCAGGAAGAAAAGGTACAGAAATCCAAACCAGAAGGCAGGGTATCTTTTTTTTAACATAGTTTATAGTTTCCTGTTTAAATGTAAATATTTGTCCTTGACACCCTGCTCGAGGACAAACAAAGTGATTGCTCCTTGTGGCTGTGCTGATTTTCTCATTTGAGTCTGCTGTTATAATGGCAGTCAGATTAAAAAAAAAAAGAATTAAAAAAGGCAGACGATTGGGCAGGATGGGATGTGAAATGTTGTGGAGAGCATGGAAACCCTGTGTCAGCCCAGAACTTGTAAAGTGAAAACTATCTCTTGGCAGAGACAGCTTAATAGGCTTGTAAAGTCTGGCACCATCAAAACCACAATTTGGGTTTTATCAAAGCATGGCAGTGGAGCCTTGAGAAATGACAGCTGTATTATCTGTCTCCAGATCATTCTGAGAATAACATCAGGAGCAGGCTGGAAACAGTTCAGGAAATCATTTTATACTGAGGGTTTGCTGGGGGCAGAAATGTATAGGGGAAATTGAAATGAAAGAATTAATAACAGTATCAATAACCTTCCTACCACAGCTATCAGACATGACATGAAAATTACTTGAAAGTTATCATCTACTGTGTATTTTATTCCCATCAGAAGATTTGAGGCATGGGAGGAGAATCCAAACAAGGCAATTAGAAGACTGGAGCATATTGAGAAAGGAAGAAATGACTAATGTGGAGAACCTTTGAATGCAAATTTCCCTGCCAGACATAGAGGCTGGGCCAGATTCTGACAAGGTGAAGCAAGCACTGGAATGTGCAGATTTACAGAGTGGCAGCAGGGACTGCAGTGTCAGCTGGTGTGCACAAGGGTGGTCTGTGCAACATGCTGGATTGTTGCAGCAGAAGATATAATGCAGCTCTTCCTAGAGGTGGATCCTAGGGGCTGAAGATCCTAGCTAGAGTTTCTCACTCACCACCAAAGTGATTTAAAATGACTGGAGTCATTGCCAAGATTTCCAGTACTTTTTCTGGGCTGTGGACCAATCCTGCTTAGTGCAGTCCAGTTTGTGTGAGTGTAGGGGATGGTAAAATGTCCTGCTTTTTTCTATCCCTCTATGTTGACTCTGAGCCATTTGTACTCGGTCTCTTGCTCCAAGATGACTTGACTCCCAGCCAGGAGCTCAGTGTACTTGTCTCGAGCTTTGGGACTCTGGACCCAAACAGGAATTGTCCATAGCTACTGGGAAAGAGAACCCAGCACGTAGGTTAAACCACTTATAAATGATGGCATAGCAGAGGCAGCCAAGCTCTATTTCTGCAAGTGACACAGTCACCTAAGCACTGAAACCGCATGGAAACGCTCCCCTTCCTGTGGCGCAGATGCTTTTCAGACATTACCTAAGCCCTGAGGCTGTGATGGGACAGACTACTGGGATCCCACTTGCCAGTTCCAGGTCATTAATGTGCAGAGGAGAAGGGATTCAATTTTCAGACTTTCCCAGAGACAGTGAGTTTCTACTGAAGTTTATCTTCAAGCTTAACCTGTAAATCATCCAGAATAGATGTTGTTTTTTGACCTGTATTTAGGTATATTTTTTGCCACATGGCTGGCCAAATTTGGGGTGTTTCCAAGGGAAAGGGGAAGAAGTGAAGCTCGCAGTCTCCATTCTCTGAATTAGCAATTGTATGTCTGAGAGGAGCTAGTGAAGAAGAGAAACCACTTGCAGGAATGATGGTGAGTGCCAGGGCGCAGGCTCAGTTGCACAGGGCTGAGATTACAACAGTCTTTATGTACAGAAGAGAAAAATTGTAGCTTGCTTGTCAGTTTAGGAAGCTGGTCATTACTTTCTTTTTGGTTCCCAGAGCAGTCTCTCTACAATTAATTGGTTATTCCTTAGTAATGGAGACAGATAAGAGGTTTATGCTGTCAGGTGGAGCACGGGCACTGAGCTGAAGAGCAGGTCCTGTCTATGCTGCAGGAGCTGGGCTGAGGGCTGCCCAGCAGCTGGAAGTCATTGGCGAAGCAGTTTGACACCTGGAGGAAGATTGGACACCTGTCTGCAGCTCAGTCCTGGGCTGCCCTGGTGACAGCACCCTGTGCTTCACTGGTCCCTGTGCTTCACTGGTGACAGGACCCTGGGCTGCCCTGGTGACTGTAGGCACACAGTTTGTGGTGGTTGGGAGTGGGGCTGTGCCTCATCCCCAATGGGTCCAGCTGTGAGAAGCAGGTGAGCAGCACTGACAGCAATGAGCTGTGGAGTGCCCAGGGGCACTGAGCAACCACCAAAGGGAGCAGAGGGCACACAGGGGCAATGCATCAACATAAGGGGGATAAGAGGCTGGGCTAAAGATTAAGAAGGGCAGATACTTGCAGCCTTCTGAAGGGATGTTGCTTTGTGTGGGTAGATGCCTGAAGCCTTCTGATGAGGTATGGTGTTACTGTGTTTGGGGGGATGTTTAAAGCTTGCTGAAATGTTGTGGTGATACTCTGTGTGTTGTGGCCATCTCAACTGTGATGTGTGCCCTGGTGACAGCAGCCTGGGCTGTCCAGCCCTGGCCCAGGTGGGAGCCTCAGATGTGCTGGTACCTAGAGCTGTGACAGGCACAGACATCCCTGGGGGATATTTGTGTTGCTGGGGAGCTGGAGTGGCTCACAGGGAGAATGGGGTGTTCTAAAGCAGAACAGGGTTTTCTTCATGTCTATTCCTGTTCCTGTAAGCCTGGCAAAGAGAAAATGCCTTTGCAAAGGAAAGGACTCTGTGTATTCACTGGTTATAGCATTTGGTGGGCTCATTTGCTAAAGTAATCCATGCATGCCCAGAGTAAGAAAAGACTGCTGTGGCACTGAGTCTGTGATTCTGGGTCCTTTCTCCCTTTGAACATTTGCTTTTCTTCTGCAATCTGTAGTTGGTTGGGACTTATTCAAAGGTAGCTTCAAAAGATCAAAGGCTGATGCAGTCTTTATAGCATTCATGGCTCTGCCATTCAGCTCATGCAGATATTAATGAGGTGTGTTTTATATGGCCTGACAGTCATGTCTTTCTGCTCACCCTAATGAGATTGTTCTGCTGTCCCTCTTGTTCTAATAAGCAACAGAGTCTCCAAGATCAATTTCTAAAAAGATATTTTTCCACTTAAATATTATCAAGAGTAAAACTAGGAATGATAATTTTAAAAGGCATAAACCACCAGAATCTTCTGTCTGATGCCTTCAAAGCACTGTATTCTCCTCTGCCTGACTACTCTGAATTATCAGAGGTTTCAGGCTAACACATAAATTTCTTGGCCTTTTATCTCTCTAATTGTTTTCACAAGTTCATTAATGATTTTGCAAAAGCTGTAGTGAAACTAAATGACATGCTCATAAACCTTTAAAGGAGAATATACCCGTCTGCTGATGGGAAGAGTCTCATTAGTCTTTTCAAATTGCTCCCAACAGGTTCAAACTTGTTAGGTGCAGATTCAGATTCAGACTTGTTAGGTGCATAAATATGCTTCTCTAATTCAATTGGCTGTGCTGATTGTGTGACAATTGGAGTTTGCTCTGCTTTTAAATAGCCACAAAAATCACCTTTGTAAGGCAGATGTTTTGAGAGCCAGAACTGTTCTGAAATCTGAGGGGTTTTAAAAAAAAAAATCTGTGGACCTTCTTGGGCTACTGATGTCACCTATACTTTTGTTCCAAGAAAATCCTATGCTGGCTTTTTGGAAGAACACTGGGTTGCTCACAGAGCTGGGAATATTAAGGTGATGATGATTAAGCTTTTGCAAGGTGTTTTCAGGGCTGCAGATGGTGTGGGATTTTTGCTGGGACAAGGACTAAATGATGTGTTATTAATCACCGAGTGATTTGGGGTCTCTGCAGGTGATGTATTCTGACACGTGAGGCAGGGAGGGGAGGAGAGCTGGGTGTGAATGAAGGCAGCTGCACCTGTGGGGAATGTGCAGGGTGTCCCAGGGGAGCAGCCCAAACCTCGGCGAGCAGGGCCCTGGCATGCCTGACCCCACCGAGGAGAGGGAGGAAATTAAAGGTGTTTCTCAGGGGTGTTCCTCAGCAGGACTTGGGGCATCATCAGTGGTGGGAGGCAGAGCCTGGTGCAGCAGTTTCAGCACAGCAGGACATGGGGGAAGGCTCAGCCGAGGAGCAGGAGAGGAGCAGTTTGGGTGCAGATGAGCTGAGGGCAGCCAGGCCAGAAGGTTCAGTGCTTCTGCAAAGCACTGGGGACACCCTGAACTGCTGGAGCAGCACATCCCCAACCTCCCTCAACTGAAATCTGTTCTCTCTGTGCTGAGATAAAGAATGAAAATGATTTTCAAGTCTTGAGAGTGCTTTCCTTTGAGCTCATTTAGATGAGGATATTTCTATCACACAAACCTTAATTAAGTATTTGATTTCACTTTTGTATGTGGAGTTAATTTATGTGACACAATTAAAATACATGTTATTTATACAATAGGAGCTTAGAACTGGAGTAGATGATTAAAACAACTGAACAGCCTCTTCTGAAATTCCAACTTTGCTTTCTCCTTTGACAGGATATTCTAGCTGAGTGTTTTTGAAGGTTCAGTTAAATATAAGGGTGCATTTTAGATAAGTACATTACCCTGCAAGCTCTATTTTGTGCCTGACACTAGAGGTTTCAAATTTTGACTGGTGTAAGCAGAGGATACTGATACACATTTTGGACCCTACTGCTCCCAGTTGCTTGAATGAAGTTGAGCTGTCTGGTAGTGTTACTTCAACGGGGTGAAACCCCTCTGGCTGTGTTCGTTGTGTGCTGTGTTGTCACCTCTCTGTGTAAAGCTATTCAGTGCTACCCTGGCATTCTCACAGTAGAAGGTGAGGAGACCTTGGTGACACAGGAAAACAAACCTCTTTCCTCGAGGAAGCAAAACAGAGACAGCCAAGTGTCCATCAAAACTAGAAACCAACATGCACTGAGTCAGGTTTGCCTCACTACCAGCGGCAGAGTGCTCAGCACAGAGCTGAGAAATCAGTTTTCAGTAACAGGGAGCACAGTTGTTACTGTACCTGTATCTTTTGGAAAGGGGATTCAGCTGGTGAATGCTCGATGCCTAAGGCCTCAGTTTGTGTGAGACTTTGCTAGAGTTGTAAAGGCTATTTTTGGTGGCTGTAACCAGCAGCTGCTGTCACCTGCACTCTTGCACAGAGCTCTAGATCTTGGTGATGTGCAGCCATCAGCCTGGGCTAGCCCAGAAACACAGACACAGCTACTCATGTTTAACCTCACTCTTCTGCAAAAAGCAAAGCCTTTCCTGGGGTTAACTTCTCAGCTGAAATGTCTTGGGCTGGGTGATGCCTGTGCAGGGCTGTCCTGGCCATGGTGAGCTGAGCAGGTGGGGCTGCAGGTGACCTGCAACCTGAGCATGCCTCAGCACCTTCTGCAGGGTGGGCAGGAGGGCTGGGTTGGGCTGGCTGCTCTCTGAGCACAGCTGGGGCTCTCCTGCTCTTCAGGACCCCCTGTGCTGCTGTCCCCACCTGTCCCAAGAGGGTCAGAGAGCTGTGGTCGTGGTCACCCCCGTGCATCCCGGCTCAGTTTTATCAGCTGGGTGGTTCTGATTGTTCTAATTCTCTGGAATTAGAGTAGGAACTCAGTGTTTTTCAGAAAGGGAGGTCACAGGGAAGTACTGGTTTCTGCAAGTATCCCAAACCAGATTTTGCCGGGGACTGTCTGAAACTGCAGAAACAGGATTCAAAGTTCTTAAAAATTTTTAAAACATGTTTGGCAAATCTACTTGATTCTGCAATAGATTGTTTAGGATAGTTGATGACACTCCTCAAAGCTTGTTGATGTTGTTTGTTTGTCTGTGAAAATGTTGACGTCTTGACCTGACTTTTGTGATTAACTATGGAAGGGGAAATGTCTTTTTTTTTGTCTTCTTTTTCTTTTTTCCCCCTTGCAGGATAAGAAATGTTTCCCCCACAAATCCTTTGTGCTCTCATTATCTGAAAGTTACAATTTCCAGTTTCTCTTTACCTTGGGTATTTTAGCTACTTTTTAGTGCCTAGCTTTGGTTCACTGTTTTCAGTTTCTAAAACAGCACAAATTTCTCCTTTCTGGCAGTGTAATTGTGCTCTGAAACTTTTGCATAGGAGGTACAGCTTAGTGGAAAGTCTTTCTGTTACACATGAGAAATTAATTTGCAATTATTAAGTTGTTGGATGTATTCCTCTTTTGTTCTGCCTGAAAATGGCCTGTGAACAGATTGCAATGAATTTTTTGAGAATTTAGCAACAAATTGCGAGTTTCTTCCCTAAATAATTCCTAGTCTGACCAGAACAAACAGTTCATGATGTGCAAGTGGAATTCATAATTTCTTAGTTTCTTGAGTGGCTAATATATGGACTGAGGTTCCCCAGTCAGTGTGAACTGCAGGTAGCACAAAACTTGCTTTTAATCTGTGCTTTAAAACTGAAATGTTGGGTTGTGACCTGAGTTTTGATTAACTTGAGGGACTGAGCCCAAAGAATAGAGGGGTGTGGTGTTTAGAACCTGCCTTCAGGTGGATATTTGCAGAGAGCAGGCGGCTGCCTGTGAAGAGGGCCCATGTCCTGGGATTTTAGCAGGGTGGGATTAGTCTCTGGCAACAGATGATTTTAAAACTCCCAAATATTACAAGAGGTGAGGAAAAAAATATGGACATATTTTTTTGGTGCAGGAAGGGAAAAGAGCAAATGAGAAGTGCTGTGTGTCTGAGAGCTGAGGAAGAGGCAGCTTGAGGATGGAAGCCAGGACAGCCTGGCCACGTAGCCTGCGTCTGGTGGTGCTGGTGGAGGTGGTATGGCAGAGCACTCGAACGCCAAGTCACCACCCAGCCTGTCCAGCTAGTAAATATTAGAGGAGCTGAAAAAATTAATGGGAGCCTCACAGCAAATGTCACCAGCTGTGCCAGCAGCTGCAAAGGGCTGGACTCGGCGCTGTGATGCTGGCAGCCCTTTCTGCCACTGCTGCAGCCACAGCTCCTCCATGCTCCTTGCAGGCAGCTGTCGGATAGCTCCATCTGCATTCCTTCACTCCTGGTATTTGGAAACAGCACAGGATGTTAAAAAGGAGACACCCCTTTTTCCTTTATTGCGCTGTGTTGCTCTCTGCCTGTGGAGGTTTTGTTGCCTAACTTGGTATGAAGGCTGGTGTGACCATTTTCTCTGTTGTACTCTAAATTCTGTTTTCACAGCACTCTTCCTCTCACAAAGAGCTGCATGTGGCCCCAGTACAGCCTGCCTGGCTCAGGATGGGCCGTTCACACAAAAGCAGCACTGCTGATGAAGATGGAAGCGCTGGCGTTCACACTGCTGCTTTACTCCTCTCTGCTCTCCTGCCTCTGCCCCCTTCGAACCAGCTCGGTAGCATATGTCAAAGCGCTCACTTTGTCAAAACCTTGGCTGTCCTAGACCAGTGCAGCTCCCAGACCAACTGCAATGAACAATTAGTTCACTCTGCCTCTGGTCATTAAAATAAGCTGAGAGTATTGCACGTTACGGTGGCTTTCAAAGGCATGGGGATATGTGTCTGCCAGGCTGTCCCCATGGCTGAGCCTTGCTGCCCGATTTGTGCCGCATCTGCGCCATGGCTGGAGTGGGACAGGAGCACAATGAGTGAAACCCCAAAGGTTCCCGTTCTGCGCCGCCTGTGGCTCGGCGCAGCCTGCCTGTGATGGGAAGCGCTGGGATCAGGGAGCAGCGTCCCGCTGCCCGGGGCAGAGTCAGCAGATGGCACTGTCACACCTGCCGTGCGGGACGGCTCGGGAAGGCGGCTCCGTGCTCGCACTTGGCTTCTCTCCTGGGCAAATCTGCTGTAAGTGACAGGTGGACCTTTTGTCGCCTCAATCTCCGCTGCCAGCGCGCCGTGGTCAGGCCGGGGCTGTGTGGGCCGTGTTTGACAGGGATCCCGCGGGAAGCTCCGGGCCCGGAGAGCCGTCACCTCTGCCCAGGCCCGGGGCAGCTGAGGCGGCTGCTGGCTCTAGACGCCTTCCCCCAGGCAGGGAAGGAGTGGCCCCGTCCTTGGAGCCTGCAGCGTGGCCCGATGGGCCCTGGGCTGGCAGCGCCCCCGGGCCGGGCGAGCCCCGGAGGGCTCTGTGAGGGGAGAGCTGAGGGCTCAGCTGTGCTTTCTGTGGAGATCACGGGCTGTTTCCAAGGGGCAGGACCAGCACGGAGCCTGTGTGCCATGGAGAGCTGCACTGGCTTTTCTGGGTGAGCCTGGCGTGCCCCGAGTGGCACTGGCTCTGCAGGACTTCAGAATTGCAATGTGGCTTTACAGAGCAGCCAGCTCTGCACTGCTGATGAGATAGCCTAATTTCCTAAGGGATGATTCCTAGAAATCTATCTAGCATTGCTGTGAAATGAGGATTTGTGGTGTAATAGTTATCATGAGAGCAGCTCCAGGAATCCCTCTGCAGCACAGCCACCATCCTGCACAGGCTTCTGTTCTCCACACAGTGCTTTTCTTCCATCTTCTGGAGCAGACCTAGAGCTTGACATCATGTTCATCTGTCCATGTACCATAATATTGCCAGTGACATTCAGTACTTCAGGGATTTTTGGCTGCTGACTTTCAATGACATTAGGAGCAATCTCCATAGCCAGTGTGAGATCCTCCTCTGTGCTGAAGAATATAAAAGAGACTATTGCATTTAATATATTGGAGTACATGAGACACAGCAGCAGTTTGTGTGATTTATTGGGTAGACAAAAATGCACCATGGCATGCTCTGTAAATATGAGCACAAACATATCGTGCTACATCCCACTGTAAATTTCCTTTACTGCTAAAGTGTCTAAATTAATGAATGCAGGAATAATGGTTATTTCAAACAATAGGTTCTGTCACAAGCTACTTAGCCATTAACATGGGAGCACACTCAATGGTCCTGACAAGGACTTCAGAGGATGGTGACCTGGAACAAAGCAGCATGTCCCTTGCGGTATGGCCTGATGCCCTTGAGCCTGCCAGAGGTGGTTAGTCCTGAGGAGACTGAGAAAGGGCTGCCTTGGCTTCTGTGCTGCACACCACCCTCTCTCACTGCTGCATCTCACAGAAAAGACTAACTTGCATCTCTCACAGGATACCCTCCTTTCACCTCACATTTTGAATGTGTATCACATACAAGACAAGTGATTCCTGTGTTGTAGTGTCTGAATCCCTCTCACACTGGATTCTTAAGTGCTTCTTATCTCTTTTAATCTGGAGCTTGGGAAAAGGGAGAATTGCTTTCAGTTTCTTTGGACAGATTCCCAAAAAGGAAGAAACAAACAGATAAATACATAAATTTTTAAAAACAGCAATAATTTTTATTTGAGATGAGGCTGACAGGAGCTGGCTGATGGGGGGCAGTGTGGCATGCCTGTTATCTCATATGAGGTTTGATGGAGCCAGCTGGCAAATACCAGCCAGTCTCCCGAGTTCATAGCTCACCCTGTTTGTGTTGACATTTCTGGCAAGGAAAGGTAAAGAGCTATCCCAGCTGCAATAACCTGTGAGCTCTCCCTGTGCATTTCTCTTAATTTGACTGGAATGAGAGTCTCCCTCAGCAGGAGTGAATCAAGTGCCAGCATTTGCCATCGTGACTGCATGGCTGGGGGACCTGCATGGCAGGAGGGAGATGCTGTGGGAGATGGCACCCGGGGATATCCAGCCCCAGATCCAGAACTGCACACCAACGGTCTCACAGCACTCACCTTCCTTTCCTCCCTCCCTAAACCTGCTGCTGTCACCTGGCTGCCTCCAAGCACAGCACAGGGCTGGTGTGAGGTGCTGCAGCCCCAAGGGAGCTCGGGCTGAGCCCTGCCTGCTGCTGGAGGGGCAGATGCACACACACTGCTGTGCTGGGTGCACCAGGGCAGGGGTTC
This sequence comes from Motacilla alba alba, assembly GCF_015832195.1. NCBI lineage: Eukaryota > Metazoa > Chordata > Aves > Passeriformes > Motacillidae > Motacilla > Motacilla alba. The sequence goes on along the minus strand of NC_052029.1, from coordinate 8,367,807 downwards.
CTGGGGGACAGACACACCTGGGAGCAGCTGCTGAGCCATGCAGGGAGCTGTGCTCAACCACTGCTGGACAGGGACCTTGTAAAGCCCTTGCTCTCTCTGAAAAGCAAACAAAAATACTTTCTCATCCTTGCATATGACAGTCTGCCTTCACAGAGAGGAGAGGAAATTAAAAAAATTAAAGGCAACCTAAATGATTTGACTCTCGTGCCAGCATCCTGTGTTTCCTTGGGCTTTGCTCCAGTGTTTGCTTTGTCTGCACTGTTAATAACACTAACACTGTGTTTCCCTGGAAGTTGGCTAATTTTCTATTCTTGCCTCTTTTTAAAACTTTTTAAAAATTTGACCTTTAGCATTTAAGCTTTCATAATTGCTCTTAATTGTTCAATAAGGAAAAATAATAGAGAAGGCAAAAATCATAACCTGGTCTGTCTGTGTTCAGTCTTTGACCACTGTTTTCTCTTTCAGACATATTCCCTCTCCCTTGGGAATGCTGACCCCTGCCTGGAGCACGGCTGGGAGCTCCTCCTGTCTGCATCCACTGCAGCCTGGTGTGGAGGCAAACACTCTGCCTCTTGCTTTGCATTAGTCCTTCATGTCCTGCCCTTCCCACTGCCTTTCTGGCCTGGTGTTTGTATTCAGCAGCCACAGCCATTGTCCAGCTCACCCTCCCCAACCCAAGGGGCCACTGTGTCACACCTTCCCTGGAGATGTGCCTGGGGTGCAGCTTTCTTATTCAAAACCTCAGGTGCAAGATGATATTCCTGTGATCAAAGCTGGTCCTTAACTACCTTGTACTTTGTTATATGCTTTACAACTTCAGAGTTTTAAAGCTCCAGATATTTGAGTGATGGGAAGTTGTTTATTTCAACCGTTTTCAAGTAATTTCACTCTGTCATTGTGCCTTTCCTGGATCCAGACCAGTCCCTGCCCACTGAGTGTCTTCTTCAGAAACACCTCACATGGGACAAAGTGAACAAATGTTGAGGAGAAAGCTGGAGGCCAGAAAATAATTCCTTTCCTCTCATTTTATCCATGTATAAGATGAGAGAATCTTTCCAGCACCTGATGCTTGAATAATTCTCCTCTTTAATGCCTGAAAGCTCTGCTCACCTCCGCCTTGCTGGCTGACTGAACTCACACTGCTTGCATCTCCTTCCAGGATGACAGCCAGGAAATTCTTACAGTGCAATTTAAAGACCATAAAGTGGAGGATGAGCAGATGGCAGGTCACATCTCCCCCTGTGAACAGCCCATGTCACCGTGGCACTGCTTCAGCCTTGCTGAGCTGCACTCACTGAGTCCAAACAAGGAGCAGCACCAGTGGAGGTGATGTCTGTCAGGGAGACATCCCAGCAGCACTGACCTTACCACTGTGGCAAAGAATTTGGGCATTGGCAAGGAGCTTTAGTGCCAATGAGCTTTAAATACCTGCTGTTAAGATAATCACAATAATCTGTCTGCCAGCTTTTTCCTAATGTGCATTTTCTACTTCATTGTGGGAGGCAAAATCCTTTGACTGGTGGAATGAAGACATGGCACTGTGACTATAATTTACATTGTTAAATAAGTGGAAGGAGCAGCTATCAAAAGCTGAAATCCTACCCAAAGCAGGATAGCTGCCTTCACAGAGTAAGTTTTTTTTTTTTTTTTTTAAAGACAAGAAATTAGTGTTTTCATAGAAAGGAATTCTTGATGGGAGGAATCCTCAGTTCTGTGAAAGGGATTAAGAAAGTGAATACTGCAGTTGCAGGATTTGCTGAGGTCCTGATCTCTTGGAGTCTGCCCTTGGAGCAGTATCTTGTCTCTGCTTCTCATTTACTGCTCTGTGGACTGCTGTGCTGCCTTGGAACAAGAGGCTGAAATAGCCATTATGGTCATTCCTGTCATCCCAAAGAGGATGTTTTGGAGAAAATTAATTTCTCTTCCATCTAATTGGGAAACTCAAGCAGAGATCTGTCATGTATTAGCCCTTGGTGCAGCAGTCAGGTTGATCCCCCTTATCCTTTCAGCATTAATTACAAACCCCTGTGCTCCTGTGGGCAGCCCTTTGCCCAAGAGGCTGTGTTACCAATAATCAGCAGCACAGCTGGGTGTGTTTGGTGCACAGGGACACACCACAGTCAATGTTATCCTTCCTTTGCAGCTCATGGTGCTGGAACAAAGGACAGATCTGAGATTTGCAGAGAATGGAGCAGAGCGGACTTCGAAGTTTGATAGGGAAGAATCTTCTCAAAAAAACAATTGAGGAAACCACTGCATCTAAATGAAGCACTGAGCCTGAACAGCAGGGCCAGCAGGTAAGCAATGTGTACTGAGAGAGGCACAGCTACCCAGAAATCATTCCTTACATAGTTTATTCTCAGGTAATGGAGATGATTCTTCATTTTCTACCTTTCACACAGAGTGCCCCCTCTTTTCCCCCTGCCCTGAGGTGAGTGAGGATGGCAGGCAGCGAGGAACAGCTTGTCACCCTGCTGCCCTGGTGGCAGCTCGGATCCTTGGTCCCCCAGCAGCGCCTGACTTGCATTGAGACCTTCTCGTGCAGATTTGGATGGATAGAGCCTGAAAAACACCTTTTCTTTGTTCCCCTTCCGGTGAAATCTGCTGTAACCTCACCCTGTTCCCTGGTGAGCACATCTGTGCCCTGCAGAGGCTGTGTTTGACACTCTGGTGGGCAAAACCCTGTGAGAGGCAGATGTTTGTGGAGCTGGGACTTGCAACTCCCTGGCCACCTCTGCAAATGGCTCTTTCAAGGACGTTTTCAAAGCATGTTTGCAGAGGCTTGCATTGCTGCTACTCTGTTCATGCTGAGGAATAAATTGGATTTGACTATCTGCAGCTGCTTTTGGCACCTTTCACTAGTGCAGAAATTCCTCTTGTGATCTGTGAAAAAATAACCACCAAAAATCCTTAATTTTACAAGAGGTATTCCTGGGAAATATGTCATTTTTCATATCGGCTGGCTAAATGTGGCCAGTTGTGCTGTTTATTCAACAGGGAGCATTATAGATTGCATTTTGCATTTCTAAGAACTGAATTTGCTAAATGGAGCACTTCCCACTGACAGAGCCAGCTTGGGCTCTGCTTTTTTTTTTCCTTTTCCTTGCAACTGGAAACCATTTTTGCTTGTATCACAGAGCTTCTTAGCCCTGTTGAATCTGGCTTAGTGTTTCTCAAGGGACAAGGCAGGATTACTAATAGCTTTCCAACTCACTTCAGTCTCTCCCTTCATAATACAAACTCTCAGCAAAACAGACTCAAGCAAGGTCTTTGTCCTGGATGACTTTTTGCTAAATAAGTTGGCAATGCTCTACTTAGCAAAATCTCTTATCCCCCATGGGTGGTTCAGACTTCCTGGGAGCCTGCAGCAGGGCTGGGACAAAGGGAGTCTGAGCAGGGCTGAGAGAAAAGCTGTGGCACATTTAAACCTTAATGCAGCCAATACCCAACGTGTGGCCTCAGACCTGCTGGGGAGACACAGAAATATTTTGATCTGAATCAGAAAAATCTGTCATTTTCTCACAGAGGATCTGAAACAGGTCCTTCTTTTTCTCTCTTTCACAGATGAACAGACACAATAATCTGTCCACCTTCACAGTATTAGTTGACTTTGCATTTCAAGAAGAACATTTGTTTCTTCTACATGAAATTTATTAATAAATATGTTTTCACAGCAATCTTAGTTCCTAAAAATATGTATCCTAGGTTTGTTAGGTTTTTCTAAAGAATTCTATGGAAGTTGAATGCTGTAGGACCACGCAAAGAGGAGCAAGACTATGTGAAGCATATTGTAAATGCTTCCAGATTAGATTCTTCTATTAAAAAAAAAAAAAAAAAGAAAAACCTTTTTCTTATTCCCATCATTCAGTGAAATGAATCTTTAGATGACAGATACTGGACTCTGACAGGCATCTCATCTTGTATTGAAGCTAGTGACAGTCTGAAAGAAATTGCTCATCTGAGTCAACAGCCAGCTTCTCCAACTGTGTTTGTCTTTGGTGCTAATTTCATTTCTTTGCTCTGTTTTCCTGGAATCTGGGCAGGCACATTGACCTGATAAATAACTGGAACCAGCAATAAAGATAAAGGAAAGCTCTACACTTCAGAGGTCAAGCTAGCCTCCAAATCATATTTGCCCTAATGGAGAACAAATTCAACACTACCAAAAGTCAAATGAATGTTTAGTCACCTGAGAAAATACCATTATAAGCTGAAATGAGCTCTCATTATTTTTTCCATTTTATTTCTTTAATTTCTCCTTGGCTTCTGCTACAAAACTAAAAATAGGGGCATTAGTCACAGGGTACTTCAGAGGCACCCTCAAGGCAGAAGCAAAGTTCTAAGGTAAATCATAGCTGGTGACTCTTAAAATGGATGAAATTGCTTGCATTAGGCCTTCAGGATGCATATTTTCATTTACTTGATTTATTCCTATTGTTTAAGCTGTGATGTGAAGTGGCACAGGCACGATGGAGCCAGGCTGATGAGGAACTTTATAGTGAGCTGTCAGGGCAGAAAATCCCATTGCAAAGAGATCCTTTCCTCAGGGCTGTTTGTGAGGATGGTGCAGCAGAAAGCTGAGAGAATGATTTAAAAGGGGGGAAAAAAAGAACAGAAGGTGGAGAAATGTAAGAAATAGGCAGGTGAATTACCTGACATGCTGCTGGTACCAAGGCCCTGGACCACCCTGGTGCAAGCAGCTGCAGAGCTGGGCAGAATCAGAGCCAGGTTATCCCTTCCAGGAGGTGAGTAGGATGTCTCAGCCCCTCATCCTGCTCTTCACAGGAGCTGTTTTTTCTCCTGAGGTTCCCCACGAGCTGGCCCCTTCCTTCTCTGCCCAGCCTGGGAGATGCTGGTGGTTTGTTTCCAAGTTATAGCTGCAAGCCTCCCTCTGCCTCCTTACATGCTTTGAGTGTGTCAGTGTGAAGGCTGGGAGCTGTCTAATGCAGTATTTCTGACAGCCAAACCTGCTTGTTTTGGAGCCCCAAAGGAAATTAGTAAATGTCTTTTTTCTGTTGTTGCTGATGCCATCAAGTCACGTTCTGTGCAATTGTATCACCAGCATCCTAGAAAGGGTGAGGCATCTTGGCAATAATGAGGGCTTTTATTGGTAAATAAACTTCTTCTGGAGAAATAATGGAGCCAGCAGGGCCAAACAGTACCTTAATGGCATGTCCAAGATTCCCTCTTGCAATTTATATACTGGAAATTCCTTAAACCACGTTTATTTTGTGAAACGTTGAGAGAGAGTAAGGAGTTACTGTAGAAGCAGATATTAGCAGAGACTGGGGGAAGCAGAGAACCTTTTATGCATCCCACTGTGCCCCTGTAAAATCTCAGCACTGTCTTACCTCACTTGGTCTATATTTTGTGGGCATGCAAATCTTCATTGGTTATGAGAACTTTTTTACTCAGTTTAACTGCAGTTGTGAAATTCATCAAGGGTACCTGCAGAGCTCAAGCCTGTACACAAAGGATGGAATATTTTGTGTTCTGTGGGTGTCAATTATTTATCATAGAAATATCTTTGTGATGAAACTCCATCTGATCTGTTCATGATGGCAAAAGTGACTCTGGATGATTGACTTGTGTGTTCCTGTGGTACATGGAAGTGTGGACGCATCAGCAATGTTTGAGTTTCTGTGCTACAAAACATATGTACACCACATTAGAGCTGTCAGCAAGTTGTAATGAAGCTGACTTTACTTAAGCTGATCTTTTTCACCTATGCAAGATAGTGTGTGGGTTTTATTGGAAGTTACATTGGATCAGCTGAGTGAGGGCTGTCTTACTGTGTTTTGTGGCTTTTATTTATTCATTTGTGCTGCTTTTGTAATGGGAATTCATTTCCTGTAGATTGCAAATGCAAAATCCTCAAACTAAATGCCCAAGCAACTCCTTGCTCCTGCTTCCACAAAATTAAAATCAATTAGGAGGAAAAAAAATTATTTTAGTCAAAAATTATTTTTTCTTCAGGAAGGAAAATCCAGGGGATATCATGGTTTTTTTCAATATAAACAGGTATTGATCTATCAGACATCTTAGTTTTTGGCCAGCTGTATACAGAGGTCAGCAAGAGTTGGGTTTTTTTCCTATTTCCCCCATGTAGGGATCAAAGACAGCTCCATGAAGGCATGTGACTTTCTAACAAAATGTATCCTTAAGGACAAAAGGACAAATTCCTTTCTGGACAGGCAGGCTTGATGATTTTTAGTTGTAATGACAGATTTATTTCAGGGCTTGATTTGGCCAAGTGTTCATAAGTGCACACAACACCACAGATGTAAATGCAATGTATCTTGTTTGATAAAAACAACCAAGGGGAGGACTCTGGGAGTTAATTTGCTATCCTGGGCACTTCTCCATATATCAGTAGAAGGAAGAGTACTAAAAAGGCTGCTTCTCAGATTTTAATAAGAAGCTCTGTGAAGATTGTATTTTGGCTTATAGTACAATATTTCATTTTCCTCAATTCTTTAGAATCTTTTCCAATAATGCATCCATGTGCACATTTTGTGGTCGCAAACATGTTTTAGGCCACTCAGTCAAGCGACATTAAAAAAAAATTGCTAACAACAAATCTGAACTGTTGCTGGTAGATGGGTGCAATAGCTCATCTGGTAAACAAGCTGTTAGTGAAAAAATGTTACTGGTACTGCGGATGACAGTTATGGTAACTGGAAATGTTGGTTCAGCTCCATGTCAGCAGTGCTATCAGGAGGCAGATGGCTTTGAGGTGAGCCCAGTCTGACTGGCCACGTCTGCTCCAACAGCAAAGATAAAGTTGTTTTTCCTGTCCTTGTGTTTAGCATAGCCCCCACCAATCCAATGGCCTGTTGATAACTGGTAATAAATCAATCAAAAACTCAACCATTCAAAGCAAATCCTTAGCTCTCACCCAACTCTCTTTCTTGGTCTTAGAACGGAGCTGTGTGAAGTGCGGGGCTCCTCTTCCAGCCATGCAGTGGAACCAGATTTCCTGGAAGCTGAAGGCAAGAGAAATTCCTAAGTGGTGTTGATTTGAATTTTCTTCCCAATATTTGGATCCTGGCTGATCAAGTATTCACTGCACCAGTGTGGTGTTTCCTGGAAAATATTTGCAGTGGTGGGAAGATATTCTGTCAGTACCTGAGCTTGGCAGCAGCACCTGTGTCAACACTCCCAGCTGGGTGAGAATGGTGCATTCTCTGCTAGCAGGCAGCAGGACAGGCAACCCAGCAAGTGCAAACTGCATCCCTGAAAATTTCTGTCACTCTGTCTGGAGTGGCAAAGAGTGACTTTACTCTCTTGAGCTGAAAGCTCAGAGCTGGTCAGTGCTGCTTTAACTCAGAGTGTGCAGAATTGAGTAGAAAATGTCATTGCTTTTATGTTAAGTGAGTAGGAAACTGCAAATAACAGAGTATGCAGCAGTTTTTTAACTCTCTTGAGGAGAAAATAGATCTGTATGAGCTCTGCTGTAACTTATTCATCTTCCATTTTACTGTTCATGGACACCTCTATTGCCAAAGTTTAATTTAGGTAATTTTTCAAGAAAAGACTTTTTCTGTGGGTCTGATGAAACAGAATATGTATAAAGAACAACCAAAAATGATTTTAGGATGAATCAGAAATGTTCAATTCTGCTGGGAGAATTGACACCCAGTAGCCACTGGCACACACAGAGGTAAACTCAGAGCAGCAAAAGGCCACCAACAGTTTAGGTTCTCTTTATATCCACCTTGGGAGCTGTCTGCACTCTTGAACATATTAAGCAGCTGTGAGTAATGAACAAACATGTAAAAATTATTCTGTTTTTTGGAGGAACAGTTAATGAGCTGAAGAAGGGCTAAATTTCTTGAACAAGTAATTTATTTAATGAACAGTTTGACTAAAAAGTATGATGCCTCTCTTGTAGCTTGTAGCTGGACCTAAGGGGCTTTTTATAGTTTACTGTGGTATAAACTGCCTCCTGTATATTTTACTGCTGCAGCAGCCTTCTGGCCTTTTCAGCAGGATGTGAACAGTTGGATAATGACAGCAAGCAGAGTGGAAACAGTGGGGTTAAGTTCTGGAGCAGCAGCACTGCAGCCGTGACACAGAAGGATAAAAAGGGGATTGAACTTGTAAGTGCAGTAGCAAAAACATCCTGAAGGCTGATGGAAGGGACCTCATGTGCTGTCCTTCAGGCTCTAAATGAAACTTTATTGGTGGCTCAGGTGAAGCTTTTTTGGAACGAGAACATGAGCTCCTGTGTCCGGCTGCAGCCTGTCCTGGAGGGATCTGGAGCTGCCTGCTGTCCTGTGGCTGGATCTGTGCAAGCCAGAGGCTTGGTCTGTTTTTTGGCAGCTCTCATGCACCTTTTACTCCTTGTAGACACTTCCAGAGCAGCCATGGTGCAGGCAGGGATAGCAGAGTATGATGGAGAGGCAGCTTGTCTGTTCTCATGACAAGTTGTTAGTAATTAGCTTTTCCCAAGGTGTCTGGGACTGGTCAGCAAATGCTTGACTTGGCTGGTGAATCCCATTCAGTAATTCCTGTTTCAGCCTTCCTGTGCTTAAAGCTAGATCTTCTGGGAGAAAAATCTAGATTTCTGTCTATTTGCTGTTGCCTGCAGTGGTGTTTCAAAGACACAGTGGAATGGCTGACCACAACTCTCACACAGAAACCAGGCAGAGCAAATCCCCAAATGAGCTGTGTGGGGTTGTGCCAAGGAAGACACCCCCTCAATCTGCAGTGTGTGCAGGGGGCACAGCACTGCCATTTCCCAGCCATGGGAATGCTTGCTCCAAGTCAGTAAACAGGACTAATGAGTGATTGTTTTGTTGATTAAAACCACGTAGCATTTGTGGGCTGTTGAGAGAATCAGGTGCCAAGATGAAAATGTACTAAATGTGCTTTTAGTGCAGCCCTTGGAACTGGGAAAGGATATGGTAAAGAGCAGAAAACAGAGCAATAAGGGGTTCTTGGGGAGGAATGGTTGGTGCTGGTTAAATGGTCAAGCTGCAGGGAGCTAGAGAAGGAAAAGCTGTAAGCAGAAGGGTGAGGACAGCTGTTACAAGCAAAAAAGATTTAGCTGTTAAAAGCAGGACCATACCCAAATAAATTTTTTTTTTCATTAAAAAAAAGAAAACCCAGAGTGAAGAAAGCATCAATTTTCCTACATTTTAAATGAGATCTAAAAAAGAACTCAGTAATGGTATTGGTTGCCATGGTGTTTAAAGGTGCAGCTCCACAGACACTTCAAATAACAGAAGATGCTTTTATCTGCCTATGTGGCTGAGTTAATTTTCATCTGCTGGAATTATTCATTTAGTTTGCTTTAATTATTCTATATTGGCAGTACCATAAAAGGGCCTGATCCTGCCATCTTAATACAGACAGTACTCTTTTTGACTCCAGAGGAGGAAAGGAGGATTAGATGCAAGCTGAACTACTCAGTAGATGCAGATGGGAATGCTGTGGCTCTGGGCTTGCAGAGATGCCCCAGAGGTTTCCTGTACAGTAGTTCGGGCAGAACTGGGCAGGGAAACATTGTCCAGGCTCTGGGGGGTGAAGGGTGTGGAAAATCCACAGAAGAGGTGCTGTGTCCTGTTAGCCACAGGCTCTGATGCTCTCCCAGCTCTGCTCAGGGGACTGTTGAGGTTAGAAGATTCTCTCCTGTGTCCCACCAGGTTTTGCCCTGGTTTTGCTAAAGCAGGAACACCCCCAGCTGGAACAGGGGACCTTGGAGAAGCTCACAAAACCTGTCCCTTGCTTTACTCACCTTCAACCCTGCCCCAGCCAGGCTGTTGAACTCACTCCTTTTGCACATCTTCTGTGGCACTGGCAGTGTTTATTGACCAAATAAAAAGGCTGCTAGTGAGATTGACAAATCCCTGAACTGCTGTTAGATTGCCATATCCCTAAACTTTGGTTTGAGTTTTGAAGTGCCAAGCACTTGCTTTCTCCCTTGGCCTCCTCCCTTGGTACCTGCTGGGAGGTTGTTGATGGCAACCCTACTTGGGTGAAGGCCAAAATCCCTGCTCCTGCACTCAAGACTGCAGCAGCAGCTCTGTGCCCACAAGGAGCCTGCAACTTGTTTCAGATCCTGGCTCATATACAAAGTGTATTGATCCTGTGCCTTACTACCTTTGTATCTCACCAGCTTAGCTCCCTCTGCCCCCTTGTCTTTTGGCTAAGAACAGCCATCAGTACTGGCATTGCATCTCTAAACACAAATATTTCTTTTCTGTGCTTGGCTTTACTTCAAAAAAAAAAAAAAAAAAAGAAGGAATGACCCAAAAGAGGAAAAGTTTGAAACTGATGGTGTGAGATGATGCTGCTCTGTGTAACTCTGATATAGCTGTTGTTTGAAACAGGATATCAAGAAATACATTTCTCGTGTTTTCTCTCACAAAATTAGTTGTCACATAATCTGCAATGAAATGGCATTCAGAGTCTCAAGATCTTTTCCAGCATCCTGTCTATGCTTTCTTTTATTGATGTTTTTCCTTGTTCCCCTAGAAGCATGAGTCAAGAACCCTGTGTTATTAAAAGCAGTCCCACTTGCACATACCTTTCATTTCCTTTGGATTACATTAATTGCCTGACAGCTAAAAGTGATCTGGGTTTTCAGTCCTCAGCTCTGGACCACAAGAAATATTTACCAGCTACAGCAGATTTATAAAGATGCCACTGAGATGCCTTGAGACTAACAATCAGAAAACACAGCAGCAAAACAACACTATTTTTCAAGGTTAAATGCTCAGAATGCTAAAAAAGCATTTGCACATAATAAAGCCAAGCAAAGGTTTGGATTCAGCCCATGTTTTCCTCTACTTTTGCCACATAAAAAAGGTGCCAGTGGTTTAAAAATGATTACACAGCATCACACGACAATTAGAAGTTTAATAAGGGAGCTTTACTTTTAATTTAGCTATGGTTTTGTAGTTCAAATGTCTGTTAGTGCCAACCCCCTGCCTGCATTGCACATCATTTCCTTGTCATGCATGCCTGGCTCTGTGTCTTTGTGAGGCTCCTCTGGCTGAGAATGGCTGGATGGTGCTAAATAAAGACCAGCTAAGTGAAGGGGGGATTGACCAGGCTGATGTAGCAGTCTGGAGCACAAACCTGTTCTGCATGACTTTGAACAAGTCATTTAGTCTTTCTGCACCCCTTTCCCAGGCACTATGGCACCAGGGCCAGGAAAGGGGTTTGGACAGAGGAAATACCCTGCAGATGGGTGCTGGGAGGGCAGTGATACCAAATTTGCAGGCTTCAATTCATCATTGACTTTGCAGCTTTGCTTCAGTGACAAAAAAACCTGGCCTGATTCTCATTCAGCCCCAGCCACCACTTCTTGTGTTTGTAAAGACCCGTCTTAAGGCCCTGCATCACTGGCAGAGATGCTGCCCATGGATGTATTTGGGTCTTTTCCCTCCCTTGAAGCAGGGACTGGGGTTCCCATACACACAATATGAAGATGTTCCCTGCCTTGAAGTGACTTTGTGTTTTTTCGAGTGAAAAAATGAAACTTTAACTTCAAGAAATAGAGGCTTACTGATCTTGGTGTAATTTATAAGTCAAAATGCAATGCTCTGTGTACAAACACTGTGGAATTGAACCATTTAAAAGTGGTCTGCAAAGGCAGTACTAGCCATTCTTTACTGATAGCCAGTGAGAAGAGGTGATGTAAAGTATTATAAATTCTTGGCTGAGTGACCTTGTAGCAATTGTTCGTGTTTGCCAGTGTTCCAGATAAATGCTGCACATTTACATATTTTTAAATTATTGTCATTTGAAGGGACAGGGCTTGCTCACAGGGGATGGCACTTGAGGCAGCACACCTGATCCATCCTGCAGTTCTGAGAACCAGGGAGAAGTGAAGAACCTCCCAAGGTCAGTGGGGATTTTAAGTAGCAGAGGGGTCCACACCCTGGCTGTACTGCTCTTAGTTTGGAGGCCGTCAGCATAGATGGGCAGCAGCAGGGAAAATCTGGAACTGGGAATTTTTTCTTCCCATCAATGCCTCACTCTGAACCTGAGAGAGGCTCTTGTGGACTGCCAAGCTGGTCAAGTGAGCCCTCTTCCTAGGGATAGACAAAACTGCCCCCAAAGGCAGCTGAAGCTTTCTCGGTGGTGAGGAAATTGTTGAGCCCTTTCCTGGTGTCTGAACTACATCTTTGTAGCACCACAAGCCTGGGCTTGGAGCAGGTTTGGATACCACCTTCACAAGGAAAAAGAGAGGTGAAAAGTTCCACAGGGCTTTAGCCTTCCACTAACAAGGATTGAGACATCGCTGACAGGCGCTGCTGTCTTTCCAAGCCTTCCCTGAGATTTTCATTTCCCTTAGGAGGGGGGTTGAGCTGGGGCCATTTGCTGGTAGTTTTCTGCAAGGTGCTGTGTCTGCAAACAAGGGAGGTGAGCACCAGGCAGCCCAGTTTGGGTGACCTGTCCCCCAGCAGCTCCTGGAACTGCTTTGCAGCAGGCAGGTGGTGCAGGTGCTCCCAGCAGGGCAGAAAGCTGAGCTGAGGGAGCCCTGCAGGTTGTTTGCAGCATTCAGAACAGGGTCAGCCCTCACCCATCTCACAGGACAGAGCAGTTTCCAGGGAGCTTTACACTCTGGTTAACATCTATACTACCTACTCGTGTGTGAGGATGAGGTATATATCCCAACTATTTTAGGGAAATAGATCAGTACTATGAATTAGAAATACCTACAGGGGCTTGAAAATTTGGTTTAAACTCTTGTAAAAACTGCAGATCTTATTAATTTTGTGTGGGTATATCATGTTGTGACTCCAGGTTTATTCTTCTGTAATGAATAGGGAAAGCAGATTTTCAGTTCTCAATGCACTAGAACATCACACCTGTTATTTTCTTACTTTCCTCCCTCTGCCTTTCAAGTTGGAATGAAGCCCTCTACCTTGGAAATGTGTCTGTGTGGGCCTTCAAAGCCTAAGGCTGCAATAATCCTGCTATATCCATTTTTTAACCCCTAGAAAGAGCTGTTCATGTGAATCATTGCTCATGTGAATCTGCAGTACTGATTTTGTTATTGTTCTCAGTCCCAACTTTCACTGCTTTTGATGATTCAACTCAAAGTCTTATCACATGTTCACATTTAGGGAAAGGCTTTGCGGGACTTAATTCTTCTTTAATCCTACCTGCAGCTAACAAAATACTCTGAACCTTTAGAACAGAGGAAGAGGGAGTGTGTGTGGGCATGTCTGTGTAGGCTGACCTGCTGGAGAGATCATTTCTTATCTGTTTACAGATTCACTAAGGCCAGGGAAGGATTATACCCACTGATCTTTGGCTCCAAATGTTTAAGTCATCTCTAAACTGGAGATGCATCAGCAGTAGGCAAGGGAATTGAACCATTGCTTTTGCAAATACAATTAAAATGGTATATTTTCCACATAATTGATTGTTAAAACAAATTGCCTTCCAGATCAGGTACTCAGGAAGAGTACTTGTGTTTGTGGGGGTCTGCCCATGGGGACTTTCATTTTGGTACTTTTTGTTCACCTGTTCTGTTAACCTAAAATCATCAGCTAAATTGTTTAATCCCTGTGTATTGGGGGAGGATGGGGAGGAAATGGTCTTTAAGTTTTGAACAGTTAATCCAAAGTCCTCTGAGGCTTTGAGGAAATCCCCAGCTTTGAGGTATCCTCCTCCTTAACCTGCACACCAGCAGCAGAGCAGTCCAAGCAGTTCTGTGCTCCTTTGTGCTCTCAGCAGCAGATCCTTCATCAGCCCCCCTGCTCATCTGAGCTGTGCAGGGAGGAGAGGAGACATCATTAAAGTGGGGGAGATGCCCGGGGAGGGTAGGGAATGTCACCTGTGGGACAGCAATGGGTACAGCAGTGAGGGAAAGGAGCAGCAATGCCCCGAGGAGCTCCACAAGCAAAAAGTACCAGTGGTTTATTCAGTCCATTTCCTCTACTTCAAGCAAATTAGGGAAAGGTAGGAGATTAACTTATTTCCCTGAGAGGAACAATGCTCCAGGGAGAAGAAACTTAGTCTCCAGAGCAGCCCTGAGATATGAGGGCTGTTTCTGATCTTCCCATTAGGGTGAAGAAATCATCCTTCCCATTCTGAAGCAAAGCAAATGAGCATCTCACTGAACAATTTGAAGCAAACAGCTAATAAAATCTAAAATAAATGAGATTACTGAATCAAATCATAGAATGCAAAATATTTGTGTAATTGTGTAATTCAAAGCTGTTGCAATATTAATGAATTTTATAATAGAATGATTAAACACAGGATTCATTTTCGTTTTGCAAATGTGCTTAAGCCTTTAATCTAGCAGGGTATTACAACATAGGTAAATTTTGTTAAACCTTCCTGTGAAAGTATTTTATTTAAAGAACCACAACAAACCTCTTCCTGTTCAAAGCCCTCATCATCACTCATTGTTTTCTTTAGTCTCCTCATTGTTTTCTTTTTTCTGCTTCTTCCCATGGTTTCTGGCTCACCTACTGAAGATAAAACGAGACAATATGCAGCTGACACACTGAGCAGTCCAGGGATATAGCTCAGCACAGCTGAAGTCCAGTTGCCTAAAGCACCCTCTTATTCAAATCCTGACTTGTCCTTTAGTCTGAAATAGCCTCTTGTACAAAGAGTTTTTTCTCTGAATAATCTTGCTGTTCACCATGAGCTGTTTCAGGAGCAAGGTCCTACTTAATGGCAGGAAGCATGGCAAAAAGTACCCCCAGGAGAAACACAGAACTCTTAACTCAATCCTCACTTATCTCAACCACTATTTGTTTAAATTTTGTTTATACATGCTGAAGAGCCAAGCAGAAGGGCAAGCTGTGGGATTTTTTTCTATGAGGTTTTTCTTTGATCATCTTCTCTTCAATAGGTTAAAAAATGATGCTCAAACACCTTTGCGTTTCTTCTGAACCCGAGGAAAGTTCCAGAATTTCAGTCCAGACTGAGCAAAATTGATTACTCCTATCTTCAGTCTGGTAACTAATGGAGCCTTGCTTTAAGTTGCTCTACAGAGCTTTTGTGCTGCTGTAAATCACTGCTGTTGTCAAGATGGAAAAGTTTTGAGCTTTCATGCTCAGCAGTGCAGGGCTGCAGGCTGAGCTCTGCCTGCTGGATGCTGGCAGGGAGAGGCACAGGTTCCAGGACTGCAGCATTTAGGTTTGCACATTTATGTTTGCACATTTATGTTTGCACATAACCAGAGCCTGGGTTTATCCTCTGGGAGGGAGTGAGGCTGAGGCTGTCCAGCCCCCTGAGTACCCTCCCATTGTTTGTATTTGTCCCTGCTCCTGGCCAGGACAAAACTGGAGCAGGGTGTGCAAGCATCTCTCCTGGGTACTGGAAAACCAGTGAAGAAGGAATGGCTGTATCAGGCCTAGAAATGTGTGTACATTTTTGGTGCCAGGGGAATTAGTTATTTGAGCTATTTACATTGGATTGTGCTGGATTCATTGTCATGTGTAGTCCTAAAAACTGGGTGCTTCTTCTGAAAATAAGATCATTGCTGAGATGGTGTCTGGTGAAGGACTTACTGGGGGAAATCCTGTCACAGGCAAGGTGGAGAAACTAATGACCATTCTAGTCCCCTTTAACACTAAAATTGATGTAAATCAGTGCTAGGAAGGTGTGTGAACCTCTCCCACCCCTGGGCCACCCAGGAATCAACTGTGTGATGGTACAGTGAAGGTGTGAGGTGTCTCTGTGCTTTTTACTCCTCACACCCATCCTGCACTGCTCCATCTCCACTCCTTTGTGTCTTCATACACCTACAAAGAAGGCATTGGTTGTCCTTTTGATGCACAATTCCTCCAAAAATATTGTGTATCATAGAGATGACTAATATAATCCCATTTATCTTTATACCATTGCAATCACTCCACCATCTTAGAAAGGTGTGGGCACCTGTATCCAAGACAGGCTAAATCATAACAACTCAAATAATGTGCTTTGATGCAGGAGAATAAAAATCTTCCTAGAGCAGCTGTGGTACTTGCTGGGAATGTTTTTTGTCATAATGGAAATTTAGCACATTGTTTTTAATACCAGTAAGATGATGTGGTGGGATCCATTCTTTGCAGGTTGATGAAAGGATCAGTGGAAATGACTTGCTTCCCAAAACAAATTGAGATATTTGTGGATCTAAGCTGTACATGGATCTGCAGCTCCTGTTTCACTCCTCACAGCAGCAGAGCAGAGGTAGCTGTCATTTTCTGTGGTACAAAACCAGCCTTTTGTGCATCCATTTGTAAATGTAAAACAAGATTTTGGTTCCTGGCTTCAAACCCTGAACACACCAGCCTGAGGTTTCCTTTCCTGAGGAAAGACAGTGGGTGCTATAACCATGCTATTGCCTCTTACAGGGACAACATTTAAAAAATTAATTCTGGGGGAAATGCAGGTGAAAGGAAACCCAACATCATTCCAACCCAGATGTTTTATTCAGCCTGAAATGAATAAATAATTTTATTTTCAAATGATCTGAGCTTTTTGCTGCAAAAAAGAAAAGAACAAAACTTCTGTGGAATGCAATATCAGTAATGAATCTTGAAAATATAAAGTCAGGCCAGCAGGCTTTCAGTGCTTCTCCTCCTTTGATTAAGTGCTGCCTGAATTCAAACCAAATTTACAAAGTGTGAGTTTGCTATTAATTCAGTTTTCTTTAGCCCAGCTTACAGCACTGAATTACTGAGTTACAGGTAATAGCTTGGTGCTTGCTGCCAGCAGACAGGAGGTCAGGAAGAGTCTGGGCTGTGGGGACAGGATGCAGAGTGGGCCTGGCCCCTGCAGAGCCCTTGCTGGGCAGTAACAGCATGGTGTGCAGCAGGTTTTGGGCTCAGCCTTGTGGCTTTGGGCAGGTTTGTGTTTAACAAAGGTCTGGCAATGCATGTGGGGACTGTCCAAGCTGCTTGCTGGGTAAGGTTTAACTGTGCAGTGATGTTTGATTTCCCCGTCCCATCACTCAAGACTGTGGAAACAGCAAATCCTATTTCCTAACTATGATTTTCTGAAATAACTTTTTCTTTTTCCCCCTCAAGCTCAGTTTTGCACTAGAAATTACACAAAGCAGTAAATGAGTTGCAGGAACAGATGGGGCTAATTGCACCTGTCTGACAGTGCAAATTTTAGCTCTCTGAGCCTTCAAAAGGCTGTGGATCCAAATCAAACCTGCAAAACAACTGATGGAAAGCCTCTCTGAAAGTCAGGTGTTTGCTGGGTACGACTGGGCTCTTCCTGAAGCTGTTCAATCACTGACAGGTGATGAGCACTGCTGGAAATTAGGCTGTGAGAATTTATATGTCTTAGCTGAGGCCTCTGGAGCAAGTAACCCACCCTCAACCACAGCCACCACCTTCTCAATGCACAGATGCTCAATTTAGATGGTTTCCTTTCCACACGCATTTTGCATCAAAGAAGTATTTGAAGATTCCTGTCATTTTTTTGCACTTTTCCTCATTGTGTATGCCCACCTTGCCTCTGCAGTTCTGGCTGGGTGGGTTTTTTTTGTTGTTATTCTCTCCCAAACCAGCAAACCCCTTGGGTGGGCTGTGTGTCCTTGTGCTGTTCAGCTGTTCAGAGGGGGAAAGGTGAGGTGGGAGAAGAAACTGTGGAGGTGGGAGCCGGAGTACAGTCTGAACAGTCTCAGGGACCTGGGAATGGTGTGAAGGAGGCCAGAGCAGTCAGGCAGGGATTAGGAGAAAAGGAACTGCAAGGAACAATTTGCATGCAATTCCTTTCTCTTTGTGGCCGGAGTGATTGTCCAGAGTGGCCCCATCAGTCTGGACACAGGAGGGAAGGTGAGGCTGGGTGGACCCTGTGACAGCAGGACTGTCCCTAGACTGAAGAGATGTGGGGTCAGCCTGAAAGCTGGCAAGAGAGGAATGGTGTGGAAAGCCAGAGGTGAGCAGAGCACTGAAGGTGCTGAGAGGATGTATTTGTACATGGAGATCTCAGGGGATGAAGAGTGATGCGGTCAAATCACCAGGCAAATGCCTATGGGGACAAACTGAGAAGAGCTTTTCCCCCTGCATTGGCCATAACTAACCTATTTTATTGATGTTCTGTGCTTTCCTGGCACGGGGATGGGTTTCTCTTTTGCCATGGTTTGTGTAATGCATGCTCAAGTACTCCTGGGCATCCTGCTTAGCTGACACTGTATTGTCACATCCTTGTGTGATCTCCACAGCTGGGAATACTGGGCATAAATCACTGCTGGAGAAGGGCTTGTTTTGTGTGTGGCACTGGCAGCCAAGAGAAGCTCAGCTGTGCCCAGGATGAGGGGCTGTGCTGTGGCAGGGGCAGAAAAGCAGTGGGGGAGAAAGGGCAGAATGGTCACAGCTGCCCTGCCATGGGAGCTCTCCTGTAGGCTCTGAGGGATCCATCCTGTGCCCAGGGCTGGCCTGGGGCCAAATCACCCATCCTGAGACCTGCCATCTGACACAGAATTTACATTTTCTCAGCATTTTGAAAGCATGTGCTCCAAGGACAAATGCAGTTTCACTATAAATTTGGCCCAGCCATCATTTTGAATGGGAATAGAGCACTTTCAGGATGAATTGCATTCTGCTGCTCCATTGAGGTGTTGAACTGAGGCGAGCATTTCAAAGCTGGATCTCTGCCTTGATTAGTACCTCTGCACACAGATCATGTGGCTCTTCCACCTGAAACTCCTCAACTTCCAGCTTGTTCTTGGATTGCTTAGACTTAAGCACGACTCTGCATTTGGGTGCTGAGTTTTGAGATGGCCTCTGATGTTCAGACCCTAATGTATCTGTCCCCAAAGGATGTGGTCCCCTGGCTTCCTGGAACTGGAGCTGTTAGTATTTCCCAAACCTGGGAAGATCTAAGCACACAAATCACCTTGGAGAACACAGGCTCTCATCCAGCTCCCCCTGTAGTCATTCTAAAATAACTAGTTAGTGTTTTTTCATCCCAAAGTTTTGAAAGAAGATGCAATTATTTTAGGAGAACTGTGACTGTGCCACCTGGTTTGAGGGAGGGATTGCTTCCTGCCTGTGTTTCATCAGAGCTGGAATAGCCTACAAGAGCTGACAGGCTTGGGCAGGAGAAGAAGAGCTCAGTGATGAGGAGGAGCAGTGACAGCCACCCGGCTCTCAGCAATCAGGCACAGAAGCAGAGACATCCACTCTCCTCTTCTGAAGGAGAAATAGGACAGAATGTCAGCAGCCCTTGGGTGACCAGGGTGCTGTGAGAGACACAGGGCTCCCAGCTGGTGAAACACTGAAGGGGCTGCTGCAGTGACAGTGGAGCCTGGACCTCCTGCTGCCTCACAAGAGGAAAATCAACCTGTTTGCTGCAGAACTGCTCTGCTGCACTGGGCTAGCTCCCTTCCCTTGGAAGTACTTTGCTTTTATTGACAGCACAGTGAGACCTAGCATTAGAAACACTCTGTCTACCTCTCAGCCAGCATTTTCCTAGTAGTGGAAGCAAGCCTCCGTGTAACCACCAAAATCTGGTGTGGAAACTGTGACCTCATTTGAGATGATTTCATTTCACAAAGCAGATGCTGTGCCTTTCTCCATGGCAGTGCTAATTCCCCTTGAAATCCTGTCCCTCACAGCTGTATTGCCTCTGCTCAGGCTGTGGGCTGCCTGTTACAGCTGGATTTGCTGTGAGCATTTGTTCCCTCATTTCCAGGCCCTGGCCCAAAGGCCATCTTTGTCATCCACAGTCTCATTTGGCATGAAGATGTTTTCCTCTCAATTCCCTGGTCAGATATTTACCACTGTAACACAGGAAGGCAGAATTAATGTTTCCTCTTGATGTTGCATCAGGGTATCACATAGGAAGCTGAGAGTGAAAGGCTGGAAGGAGCCTCCAGAGACTTTCTAGCCCAAGGTGCTGCTCTGAGGAAGGATCAAGTCAGCCCACACAGCTCCCATGACATAGTGCAGTTTAACTGCTCTCCACAGCTGCAGTGAGGGGATTTTTGCACATCCAAAGGCAGTGTATCTCAATCCCTACTACCTTAAGAAAATATTTTTCTTACTATCCAAAAAGAGCCTTTGCTGCTATTAAAGCCCTTTTTATTTCTTATCCTTTCTTCCTGCTTCCTCAGCCACTAGGGCAGAATATAACCTAGAATTCATCATCCTTTAATAATGAAGTTTAATGTATAGAAAGACTATCAAGTTTCCTATTGGCTTTCTTTCTTGTAGATCAAACAAAGTGAAGCCACTCATTAGTGCTGATTTTTCCAGCTCTCTCCCCTTTTTGGGCTTTTCCAAAAAGCCCAAATCCTCAGAGGACGATGAAAGGTGAATGAAGCATCACTTCTCTTGGTTACTGGGCCCCATTCATTTAAACTAAGACTTCTTTTTCTTTTCATTTTGGGATTGTTGAACCTATAAATATAAAAGGGAAAATCTGGAAATGTAAAACTCTTGCAAACTAAAATCTGTCTGAATTCATATGAATTTTTTGACAAGCAAAGTTGGGCAGCTCATCTTCCCATGCCCCAGCTCTCTTTCAGACACTGCAAAATAGTTACTCAAGGCAAGAGCTATTTTCTCAGTCAGCTGGCTTCTTTCTTGGAGCCTCCACCTGCAGGCAGTGCTGTCTGCAAGCCTCATGTCTTCTTCAGCCTCACTCTTCATTCTCAGCCTGTCCTGGGCATTAACTGCCAGAACCACTTGTTTGTTTCTTCTCATAATCCATACATGCTCTTTTCAGAATGACAGTTTAAAAGCCAAGAACCACACCCCAGCTCTGATAAAGGCATGATTTTAACATGATGGACACTGTTTTTCATTCTATGTGGTGATATTTCTTGAGCATCCTCATCTGCAGTGGAATCCTAAGAGATTGCCAGCGTGCTGCAAACACTCTCTGCTTGTGAGTGCACTCTGGGGGTCCAATCCTTCTGAGTGACAGTGATGGATAGCCTTATCAGGAATCCTCCCACTGCATCCCCTGACTGGCTGAATGCACCACAGAGTAGTTAGAAAATTCTTTGCTGAAGAAAGAAACAATTAGAAAGCATTTTTAGAACAGTGAATGGAATGTTTTTCACAGCTGGCAGTTCTTATTTATGACAAGTGATAATTGCCTCAGCTGAAAAAAGGTTGTGAAAAGGAAAAAGAAAGTATTTTTAAAGGGAATTTGGTGCCCTTGGATTTGCAAGCTGGATTCTGCAGGTACTGGGTAGCTTCAAGCAAAAGAATGCCGAGGGGGAAGGACTGGGTCTGCAACCAGGCACTGCCTCCCAGAGCTGGTGCCAGAGCTACAGATGGGTGCAGCCATACCCTCACCAGAGGAGGATGGAAACAATTGGATGTTTTTGTGTTTGTGTTGGATTTGTTGTTGTTGTGTGGGGTTTATTTATTTATTTATTTATTTATTTATTTATTTATTTTTGGTGAGGCAGGGATGAGGGTTCTCAGGGCTGGGTCTCTCTAGAGCATCAAGGCTTGAAGGAGCACCTGCTACACAGTAGCGTATAGATCCCTAGGCTGCAGAGGATGTAATTACAGAAACTCCCTCTGAAATTGAAAGAACTAGACGCTAACATGATGCACAAGCTTCCAGGCCTGTGTTTTCTGTTAAAGGAATTTACGAGGTGTATTTGCAGCTAATGGATACATCTTAGTCACTCACGTGTAAATATATGTTGGAATTCAAAAGAGGTGAGCTCCTGTGGCTTCACAGAGATTTTTTTCTCAGCATCACTCTTTTAAACTACAATTTTCCTTAAGAAATTATAAGACTTATAAATATATCTGTAATGCTGTAAGATTATAAATATCATGGACTTTGAATCTGGACTCAGCAGAACAACTGTTTCTGGGTATTGTTTCTCAATTGGGTGGGTTCTGTGACTACTGGTTAAAATAGAGCACATTTTAAAGTGTCCTGGCAAATACTCCTATCAAAAATTTCCCAATGAATCACCTGACAATGCTTACAGCCAACAATGAGCAAACAGGGAGATTACTTTTCAGGGTGGAGATGAACTTTCTCCAGTTCTTTTGTTGATCTTCTCTTGGTGGGAAGAGAAAATCTACCAAGGCATGTTGTCCATAGCGTCTCTAACTTGTAAAGGTATTTTCGTTTCTGCTAAAGACTATTTATTTTTGTGCAGACAATGTTGCACAGCCTATTTTAAATGGCAATCATACTTTTAATATTTCTTTGCTGTATGGCAAGCACGGGTTGCACATAACCTTGGCTGAGAAGAAGGGTCCTCCAGCCCCTTGGCAAGGAAGACAAAAAAGAACTGCCAGGACCTGCAAATGTAGGAAAGCTCAGGGAGTGCCTCTGCTCTGTGCCTGTGTTTCCAGGCATCACAGTCTGACTCTTTCTAGTCTCTGCTGTCTCTTCCTGTGCATGGGCACAGAGAAAAGGAAAAGATCTGTGTTTCTTGCCTTGGTGAGGTATCTGGGTTGATAACATCTGAGAAGTGGCTGGCAAAGTGTGAGCACCCAGTGGGGCTGGTCTTTCATTTAGACTGAATTATTCTCTGCAGAGATCCTGCATCCCATCGTGTCACGTGACATTCTGGGCAGCAGTTCAAGACAAATAAATAAATAGAAACAGTAATAATTCCCTTGCACTTTTCTCTCAGCTGCAGAATTTTGGGAACCCCCAGAACACATTTCTTCTTTGAATTCACTTTTGGAAGTGCCTAGAACAGTGAGAAGAAAAACAAGCATTTGGCTCAAATAAAAAAATGGACAGTTAATCTTTCCATTAGATCTCACACAGACAAAGCCCAAAGCACCCCAATTTCACATCAGTATTAACAAACCCATAACAGCAAGCAGTTTCCTGGAATCTAAGGCCCTTTGGGCTCTTTAGAAAGAAGTCAGCAGGAATTTTCACATGCTGTAACTAATATATTTTCTGTGCTTTCTTGGGCTGAGAAGTCTCATCATTGTTTTCTGCTGACACCTTGGAGATTTTCTGGATCTCTCTGTTCCATTGTACAACTGACTACTTCTGAAAAAGCCATTTTATTGACAGGCTAAAAGGGCTGTTCTTGGAGAGAAATGAGTAACATATTTGCACACCCCTCTGTCTGCAAGGCTATATGTGGGGTCACACCTGACTTTGGGTTCCAGGGCTATCCGGACACATGTTCATCTGGCATCTTGTGCAGGAGTCAAAGCAGAACTGTGCCTGCTCACATCAGCTGAGGATTCAGCATTTAGAGTGAGCATAAGAAATCATTTTAAATCCCATGCTGCTGCAGCTGCAGAAGTGGATCAAAACTGGTCAGGAATAATGCTCTGCTGCTTTTTGTCTTAGGCTACACAGGTCTGGGGTCTGGACTCTCAGACAAAAGAAACCCCACACTGACTCTCTCCCTAGAGCTGGATTTTCAGAGGCAAGAGAATCCCAAAACAGACAAAACTCTCTGGTGGAGGGAAAGAAAGATAAATGCAAGGGCCCAAAGTGTCTGAAACAATAATCTTTTTCTTTTTCTTTTTTTTCTATGTGAGAGAAATTTCTGTTAGAAAGGGCCCATAAAATAATGAAAGGTTCTCCAGTGTACTAGCATGTGATTTATTATGCCCAAGTGTGCTTTGTGTCTCCCTAAATGCAGCCAGGCAGTGGCTTCTACTATTAGGATGCAAAGGTTTGAGCATGAAAAAGAGAAGTCTGAGATGGATTTTGGAACCTGGAAAGCAAGAGTCAAGATTTAACTCTGAAGGGGGTTGTGTGTTTTTGCTGGGAAGGCTGGCATGGGTGGAGAGAGGGGAGAATTGCCTGGCAGCAGAGGCGCAGCTCCTGCCCCTCCAGAGGTGACTCCAGTCAGGCTTTGCTGCTCACTGAGACCTGGCCTGGGGGTGCAGGGGTGTTGCAAAAGGAAGATAACAACCAGCTGTGGTAAGGATTGCCTTGCTGGAGGAGGAACTGTGAAATAGTTTTAATTATATCTCAGGAACCAGATATTGTGTGATGGGTTTACCTATTGCACTGGAATTTTCCTGTTTTGCTTAATAAATACTATTTTTCAACATGGGCTGTCATTTGGGAGTGGGGAAAGTAAATCACTGAACATTGTAAAGAGTTTTTTACCACTTCACAGGTTTCTGGTTAGAGACCTGAGCAAATGGTTTGCTTACAACCTTTATAAACACAACCTTTTGGCAGTCAGTCAGGTCTTGGCAGGAGACTTGCAGTTACTTATCACAAAAGTTTTCATGTAAGCATGTCAAATTTAACTACACTTTTTTTCTTTTCTTTTTTTAAATTTGGCCTTGATTTTGAATTCTCTCCAAATAAGATTTTTTTAACCTCTGGCTAACAAAGTCTCCCGGATAATTATTTCATTACTAGTTAAATATACTTTCTCATGTAGAACATTTAAGTTGGTTTGCACTTGATCTAAATAGCTGTCATGTTTCTTTCTTGCTATATTTTTTGCTAGGGTTTGTATCTGCCACAATATGATTTTGTGTCCTTTTCAGAGCCAGCACCAATAATTAATCAAGGATCACAAAACCATCAATGCATAAGTGATGATGCTTGGCTCTCTTTGGTAAAAGGAGCATCTCCTCGGGAAGGTGATGCTGAGCTTGGTGCTCGTTTTGCCTCTCTATTTCCCGTGTTTCAAGGGGAGGAGTGTGTCCATGTGCTGGATCTGGTCCTCATTCAGGGGCTCATGCCTGCTTTTGGCGGAGAATTTGAAATGCTTGGAGGAAGGGGGTGTGTGTCACCTGCCTTGTGCCTGTCTGCATAACCCACCTGTAGCTGTTCCAAGGGAGAAAATGTTGACAAATGCCAGCACTTTTCCAGAACACATTGCAATATAAAACCTGAAATATATTTGCTATTGTTTTCTGCTGCCCTGGGTATAGGTCTGTTCCTGGAATATGTATCAAGAGCAATCCCTCTGTTTACAGTTTAAACATGAGCTATAGACTACTTACTCCAACTGCCAGTTTCCTGGGAAAAATGTTTGCAATGGCCATCTATTATCTTGGCTGCAAAGAAAGTAAACTCTTAACTGCATATGAAATTAAGCAATTCTTTTCTAGCGATTGGAGTTTGGGTTTGGTGATAATAAGTGTGGGTTTGTGATTTAATAGGTCATTACCTACTTTGCCCATAATCACAAAGTAATAAATAACTATTGGCAAGATGGATAATAGCTGGGTCTGAGAGGCATGAAAAAGATAAAGCAATAGGCACAAAAACGTAATTTATATTCATAGAAAATGGGCCCTGGCCAAGAAATGCGATCTGAACTGATAGGAGAGCAGATTTTTATTAGATGTCTCTGATCTGGGGAATGGCTGAACACCTACTTTCACAAGAGCTAGTTGTCTTTCTGGTTTATAAAATGTGTTTTGGACACATCACGTGGGAGTTTCCCTTTCTGAAGAGGTAATTCCACATCTCAGGGACCCAGAATCATGGTCCCATGGACCTAGACTTCCCCCTGGAAGACCACTCCAGGGTTTTGGGCCCAATTAACCAAAATCTGTCAATGCCTCACTGTTCATTTACTGCCCCATTCGACATCTGTTTCAGCTGCTTTGAGTTGTTCTGGCTTCTGGGGCACAAGGTGCAGTTCCTCATGCCTCCCTTTCTTGTGATACCATACTCAGTTCATGCCAAACAAATTGTGACATCCCTTACGATTTTGTGTTTTCCCAGCCATTCTTGTTCCCTTCCGTGCAGTGTAAGAGTCACATTATTGCAGCATATCATATCACATCACTTGTGTCATAAACTCATCATGTTTTTTATTATGTCTAGACATGCTGTGCAGAGCTCCAGGCTTGCTCTTCAGTGTGCAAGAAAATACACGAGAAACCGGAATCCAAATGTGGCAACAAACAGCCTTCCCCAGGGCTGGGCAGGGAGGATGGTGTGGCCATGGTGCTCATCACCAGCTCTTGAGCTCACTGTTTTTTTCTTCTCTCCACTTAATTGGTGCCAGAAAATGAAGATGCAGGCAATGTGTAGAAGCCTTTGATGTGGTCTAGTTTTGAACATGTGAAAATACAGTTGTGCAGTTCTGAGCCTGACATCAAGGTCAGCTGTGGCTTCGTTCAAATTTTTGGATTAATCAAGAGGAAGTGCCCATCCTTTTCCTTCTCGGAGAGGTTCAAAGAGAATATGTCTTTGCATATTTTAAGGAGGTGAGGAGATGGGGGCAGGAGTGAGATGCCTGAGAAAGTGCCAGTGGATGTTTGTTCACTCTGGGAACGGGGAGAAACAAAAAACCCTCTTCCACATTTCTCACCAGCCTCCCCCGTTTCCAATACGTTCGCTTATATCAGTGAACTTTAAGAACAAAATGTGCTCAGGGAAAAGAAATTAAAATTGCAAAGCAGTTTCCTTTCCTATCAACAGAACTGACAGAAAAAAATGACAAAATGCTTGTGGGAATGATTAGAGAGAGTGAATGTTCTCATTCATGTCGTGTCGTATATTGCTAATTTATATGTATTTGTTTTTGAACCAATCTGGCAAATTTCAGGAAAGAATCTGCCAGGAATCAATGGGAAAAATAGGCCTGTATTCTTTTGGAAATTAATAATAAGTATTTGCTGTGTTTTCTTTGGATTTTAATGACATCTGTAATGAGTGATGGATAGCAGGAATGGAAACAGCCAGTGAGGGAGGGAGGAGGCTCAGGGCAGGACTCTGCAGATCTGGGGCCTCTTGCTGTTTCTGCTGTTGGCCTGCTGGGTGCCCTTTGTCACTCAGTGCACCCTCCTCCAGTGCTCCACTTCTTCCTACAGGGAAATGAGGAGGGGTGAGACCTCCAAACACCTTCCATGAGGGAGGGAGGCTCCAGGCTTTCCATACCTGTTAAAAGTGCTCTTGACTTTTTGGGGTTCCTTACATCCTTTCCTCTTCTTCCTCCTTTCTCCTTTCCTATCTCTCAAGAAATGGCTGCTGGGTGATAGAGCAGTAATAATAAATACAAAATTTCAATTGGGTATAAAGATTTCTTCACTTGCTAGGACAACACTCTCCTCACTCATCTTTCGGCCACTCCAATTTTCAATGTGTCACTGGTGTGCAAATACAGGATTTTCACCTAATCCTTTGACCTTTTCCTTTCATTTTAACCTATTATTTGGTAACATTTCCATTGATCACTCTAAATGTCCTCTAATTTCTTCAGCTGTAATTTTGTTGCTTTTCCTGTAACAAGTAGGGAGCTATTTAAAGTTCCAGTGACTCTGATGATTTCAATGACATGAAGTTGAAATAAAATTCTCCTCAAAAGCCTGAGGAGAAAAAAAAATTAATCTGGCACATTCACCTGACTTCTCAGGACCATTCAGGGGCCCAAATCCTCTTGATTTTCATGTCTTTGGAGATTTGCCTTTAATGCTTCAATATTCTGTAAAGGTGCTGATTTAATTTAATTATCATTCAGCCTGGTTATACAGATTAGTTTTTTCAGTCTTTCCTGGAAAAGTAGCACCTACAACTCCTTAATCACTTCTGTTACTAATTTTATCTCCATTACATCCCAACCTGAATTTTTTGGCAAGGTTGTTGCCTTCTAGGTTTTTCAGCCTGATTGTCAGGAACATGTTATGGCCAAGAATAGACTGGAAAATATGGTTCTTGCTAGTCTGTTTCTACAGAGAGGAAATTAAATTTGGTGCAAAGAAGCACTTGCTCTCTAGCAGAACTCAGTTAATGTCATGAAAAAGGGAGGAAAAAAAAAGTGCCTGTGAGGGTTAACAGTGAGGAAGTTAATGAGAGCCCAATGTGGGAGCTCAAGAGAAACACCAGGCAGATGGTATATCATCCCAGCAAATACTTAGGCTATTTTCCTGTCTGTATCCACTGATTTGATCTGAGGAATGAGCTGTCTCTAATCTGTGCAGCTCTCTTTTTCAGAGATGCTTTGACAATGCCTCTCATCTCGTGGTTCAAATTGCATTTCCATCACCAGAGGCTGCTGGGGTGCTTCATGGCACGGACAACTCCTTGCAGGGTCAGTATTTGCTGCCACAGGGGAGATCTGCCTTCTTGCCTGGCCAGATTCAGTCTCATAGAGCATTCATGTCCTGTGGGGGTCCTTGTCCTGGGAGCCTGGATATCCCATCTTTTTACATTTTTGGCAATGAGAAATCTCTCAGGGAAGGGCTGGGAAGGGCCCAGGTATCCTGCAAGGGCTGCAGACACCAGCGCAGTTGAGAAGGACCCCTTTCCTCAGCAGAAAGTTTCCTCTTTCCAAGGCACTCAAACTGGAAAGAAATGTTTGATCCAATGGGTGGAACCCCTCCATCTCCCCAAACCACTCTATGGTGAGGGTTAAGTCTCTATTTCCTCCATCCTGTGGGGTTTTTTCAAAACTGGATGTGTCTGGTATGATCATGTCATCCTCTGTGGGTGGAAGGAACATCAGCTCAGCATTTTCAAAGGAATCAGAACTAACCCAGCTTATCCAAAAGCTTGTGTATGGGAAAGGGTTGAGGAGGAGATCTTGGTCTTGGAGGGCTGATG
The DNA here is from genome assembly GCF_015832195.1 of Motacilla alba alba. Lineage (NCBI taxonomy): Eukaryota > Metazoa > Chordata > Aves > Passeriformes > Motacillidae > Motacilla > Motacilla alba. The sequence continues at coordinate 8,339,400 of NC_052029.1, read as the reverse complement.
GATTAATTTACTGGAACTGTTGGAAGCCTTTCTGTTTGGCCTGGCTCTTCTGTGCTGTGGTGTAGCACAGGAGTTACCAGCCAGACAAATCCATGGGAAAAGCAAAAAGGAAAGGACATTAAGGGACATGATCTGTGAATTTTACCCAGGTTGTTTAGGAAGTAAAAGTGTTGTGAAGAGAGCACAAACAATTAGGGCATATGCTGAGTTTATCTTCAGAAGCATGTGGTAGGTGTGCCAGTGCACTGGTGTTCAGCAATTAACAATAAAGGCAGACAGCAATTAACCACATGTCTGCTGTGAGTGGTAATGCAAGTTATTTGTATTTAACCTTCATGATTCATGAACCACTTTCATTCTGGGAACTAAAGAGAAAGGGAAGGAACATCTTAGAGCCTGATGTCACTATGTGAAAAATGATCAGACTTCAGTAGTCAGTAATGAAAAAACTTATATACATAAATAAAAATAAATAGATTTTTCCCCATTATTGGCAAATGAAATATAATCATTTATCACACATATACACATATATATGCGTACATACATATCTATGAACATTTTTTTTTGTAATAGTGGAATTCTATTTCTGGGAATTTCAAGCTTCATTTTCTTTTAGGATCTCAGGTCATATATATACTGAAACCAGTGGAAAAATCCTTATCAGTATCAATGGCTGTTGCATTTGACTGCTGATATAAACACCACCATAGGATATATAGTTTTAAGAAGTTTTTTTTTTTTGGTTGTTCTTTTTTCCCCCAAGTATTTCTGAAGAAATTAGACTTATTTAGGAAAAGCAGCCTTTGTAGGATTCAGTATTCAAAGGAACGTGATGGGACACCCAGACTGGTGGAATGAAGCCTGTTCTGATGCCACATCTTTTTCGAGGGTTTTTGAATTGACAGACAGCCTTCATGATTAACTGTCACTGGGACAAGTACAGAGCTGGGTCTTTTACAAAAAAGTATCCCGGCCACAGGAAAGAAACAACCAAAGGATACCTGTGTTATCCTCTGTTAAAGAAAGAGCCACTGCATCAGGATTACACACACTCTAAGATCACTTTTACTTTTTCCCTGAACCAGAGTTCTGTCACAAAGCTTGTTTTTGGTGGAATGAGGCTTAGCAATAAGTTCATCTCATTATAGGTAAACAGATACATTTTGGACAGTTTTCCATTAAGCAGCATATAAATCTGGACTTACATGTAATGAACTGGCACCAAAAAGTGTACTGGAATATTGATTTTTGTGAATTAATAAGACATTGTTTTCTGGTTTTTATGGATTAATACTTAGCTACAAGCTGTTCAAGATTTGGGTGGAGAATATCCTAGCAGAAAAATGCAATTTTATTTTGGAGATGGAAATGCTTCAAAATAGAACAATTGGATTGGGGGACAGATTGTATTAAAGGAGAGACACAAAGTGCCATTATTGCTTATTCTTTCAGTACAAGTAATAAGTATTGATGACCTAAAAGAAATGCAATGAAAGGGTTTTATGAAAATACAGTTTGGAGGGCTGTTGGTCTTGTCTATGCCTAAAGTGTCATCTTAGAAAAAACAATCAGAAGGAGGTATTTTGGCAGAAAAACAATAATATTTTTAGAATAAAAAGAAATAATTTAAATTGTGTTCACATTCATGAAAATGTATAGCTTAGCTTGGAATCAAAAGCTTATTTAACACTTCTCGCAGAATGAAATCTGCTTTCCTCCTGCTGTCCCTGTTTCCATTGGGAACTCCAAAATTTTCCAATAACAACTTTTTCGAACGTGAATTTTCTCAGGGGAATTTTCTTTCAAACCCATCTAATAACCCATGTCAGGGAGAACTTCAGATGTTCCAGAGTGAGATGAAAAGAGGTCAGGATATTGTACAAGGAGCTGAAGAATGAGAAGAGTGGTTTGAGCTGCAGACTGCCAGATTTGTGGGGGCAGCTCAGCAGTGGGCTAAGCAGGATGGAGAGGTTGAGGGGCAGAAACAGGAACACACTCCAGTATCTGTGATCTCCCTGGGAAATCCACTGAGCTCTGGTTCCCTCTGAGCTGCCAGGTTCTGCACCACAGGGAGGGCAGTGGTATCAGCTGGCATCAGTGGGAACAGTGTTTTGAGTTGTTCTCTTCCAAAAGGATCTACGCTCAGCCTTTGGGAGAAAGCAGCAGAGCCAACGAGTTTTGCCATCCTTTACTTGTCTGTAACTAGTCAGCTCTGCTAGTGCCTGCTCTGATCTCAAATGCAGTGCTGGGCTAGCTGCACTGGTGTCACAGGAGTTAATCCCCAGTTGTTCAACTGAGAGCAACATCAAGGCCCTAATCTCTGCTACAGAGCAGTCACAAACACAACAAACACCCACTGGCATGGCTTCAGGAAGTGTGTTCCACCAGTTGCTGCTCTCCTGCCATGAGAAGACCTGTAATGAAGCATTCCTGTAGGGAACAGGCTGCACTTGGAATGTAAATCGAGTTCAATATCATCTTGTTAGTACAGTTTTGGTGCTGCTGGATAAACAGCACATGGAGCCTTGACACTGGCTGGGCATTCATGAAGCACTGGGTCCTGCAGCAGCTTAACTGGGGGAGAGTGAGCAGAGAGCCTGGGGAGTGGCTGAGCTCCTGTCTGGGTGTGCTTCAGGAAAGATGTGAAAACCTTGAGAGTCCTTTGATTGCAAGCAGTCTTTGCTGCATCTCGAGGACAGGAGTGTGAACATCCCTGCTCCTAAAACTCCAAACTCTCTGTGCATTGCTGTCAAAGCATGAACATCCCTGCTCCTAAAACTCCAAACTCATTGTGCATTGCTGTCAAAGCATGAACATCCCTGCTCCTAAAACTCCAAACTCATTGTGCATTGCTGTCAAAGCAGGGCTGCAGGAAGCACAGCTGAGCACAGTCCATCAGGCAGAGCGTGCAGCTGAGCTCTGGGGAGGGATTTGGTGTGCAGTCACAGGATTGCCTGTGAGAGCTCCTTGATCAGAACAGAAATATTTAATCAGGTCTGTCTCCTGTAACTGTCATGGAGAGAAAACAAGGCTACAAATTGGATTTGTGTGATCAATGGGCAAGAAAGACCACTTTATCCACCTCAGCAGTGCTGACGTACAACACCAGGCTTTGGTGACAGCAAGGTGCCACATTCTGCCAGGACAGACTCTCTCCTGTCTGGGGACACAGGCCATTCTGGAGCAACACATTGATAATTTTAAAACTTTAACCACAATCATGCCTTCTTGTATGTCAATAGAAAATCAGCTGCTGAGTTTAGAAAGAGTATGATTTTTCTTCCAGCAAAATCAAAGGAAGAATTTGCACAAATTGCACAGCAATATTTAGGTACATAAAGATATGGTTTGGAATTTATTCATGTACATGAGTGAATTAGGAACCTGCATACAGTTTTTTGAAGTTCAAGGCTACAGTGGAGAGTGTGGTACAGGGGTCTTACAGAAAGGAGCTCAGAGCCTGAGCAAATCCTCAGCAGCCAGGTCTGGCACCACAAAGCCACTGTTAAATAGATCTTCCAGACTTGACACTTCACAGTTTCCAACATTTGCAAAGCATGAGCATCACAGCAGGTCTTACTGACCCTAATGGCACAGCAAATTTAGTAAGCCAATAAATAACATAGAGCAGAGAGGATGGGAGCCATGTCTGAACTTTGTGTCTTACTGAGAATTGGCATGGTGACTTGGCAGGGTCTTTGGAAGGTTTTCAGTTACCTTGATGAATAACAATACTATTTCTTAAAATTTTCTCTCTTTGTATATTATAGATGGACTTGTAAAAGAGGGACTGTGAGTTACAGTCTGTCTGTCTCCCCATGAGTCTGGAAGAGGCTGATAGGAGGAAGAGTGCAGCTGTGGAACCCCCCCAGAGTGTGAAGATCTGTAGGATCCATTTGGAGAGGGGCACAACTGAATCCAGGTATGAGAGGGAAATGGGTCATGGATACCAAATGACAGGTGCAGCAGCATCAGCCTCTGCTAATGTTTGCTCTGTGAAAAAAAAAAAAAAGGCAAGAAAAACACCTAGACCCCAGAGACTGGGATCCACAGTGACAATTCCTTACTTCAGGAAATGAAGCTTTTCTGAACAATACCATCTTCTGTCATGCCTAATCAAACTAATTAAAGAACACTACCACACTTTATTAATGTAATTTATCTCCTGCCTGAGGTGGATTATATTTATGCTCCAGTTACTCAAACATCACTGTTCTGTGTTTGAAGGAATGATGATATTCAGTGATGTTTGTGTTCCACAATATCTGGCAGTAATTGAACCCGAGCCTGGGAAATTGGGTATTTCCTGCTTTGGAAAAGCTTCTTTGGGGAATGTGTTGTTGCACAGGTGTGTTGGTGAACAGGCTGGACTTGGCCATGTCCTTATTTGAATGGCAACTGGAGGCCTACACATGCCAAACCTTTCAAGCCAAGCAAGCCAAAATTCATCTCTAAGCATTAAGGCTGTGAATGGCCTGTTTAACTGAACACACATATTCACAGCATTTAATGAATCAGGGCTGGGAGGCCAAATTTATTCCAGCTGAAGATCTGGCAGGGAAAGGCTAATATGTACTGAAGGAGGAAGGAAGGAAGTTAGTTCTAGAGACGAAAAACATTTAAGAAAATGTCAATAGAAAAAAGTATTTATTTTAAAAGATATGAATGGCTTCCGTGGATATCCTCGGATGTGGCCACAGCTGCAGGGCTCACAGGCACAGTATCCACCCTCCTCTTGTTGGAAGAAGCAGTTTAACATCATTTATAGACTAGGACATCATGAGACAAGGGAAAGCATTGCCCTAAACTGACTGAGGGGTTTTCCTGGTGATTGCTTGCAATTTGTTGCTGTCTGCTTGATGAAAGGAGAGGAGAGAGCAAGGGGAGCAGCACAGAGCTGTCATGGGCCTGGCCAGAGGCTGAGACAGCTCCTGGGTGAGCGAGGCTGGAGGCACAGGGAGCTGGCAAGGAGGTGCAGATCCCTTGCTGCACCTGGGGGCTGCACTTGGCTTTGTCAGCTGAGCTGGCCCAAGGCCATTTTGGCCACCTGTCCTTGCTATTTGCTCTCATTTAAGGCCTGAGAGAAAACCCCTCTGGGCTTGGTCTTGGAAGTGCACTTGGGAAGGACATTGCAGATGTCCCTGTCTACCCCACCTCACCCACACTGCAGGTGGGTGAGACGGGCCCTTCCCTACCAGGGATGGCTTTGGCTGCTCTGAGGACACCTGAGATTGGCAGACATCTGAACCCAGAGCTGGTCCAAGCTCAGGCATGGCATGTGCAGAGTCATGGGAGAAACTGGCACAGGCACAGAGAAAAATGTGGGAAGAAAACATGGCTAGGGACATGGACAAGCAGACATCTCACCTCGAGCTGCAGCAGGTTTCATCTCTGGCCTGTGGAGCAATTGCTGTCACCACTTTTCAGAGGAACTCTGCTGGCTCTCTTCCAGCCTGTGCACTGGGAATTAATGCACTGACTGTGCAGTTTTACTCACGTTGATTTAGAGAATTTCACAATTACATTTAAAGCACTGTTAGGTAGGATGGTGTGTGGGGAACAGTACTGTGCTATTTAATTTTTAAAAAAAACTTGGGTTGTGTATTTACTGCTTTCCTAAGTGAGTTCTTAAAAAATATCTGACAAGTGGATTCTGTCTTGTAAATAGGTCCAAATGAATTTTATTGAGATTTTTTGGGTAAATCTTTGCTACCCTGCTCCAAAGTAGATTTTTGCAGTTTAAAAAGCCTTCTAAGAACAAGGAAAAAGGAGCTTTTATTCTTTGTGAAGAAATGAACTGCAGATTTCCTTGGGTAGTGGTTAAAACTGTTCTGGATTTTCCTAAAGAGAACAATGACTCACACCCATTGATAAAGTACACCTTAGTTCTGTATTAATAACAAGTGCAGTGGGCTGGATCAGATTGCATCTGCCATGGAGAGCACAGAGGCTTGTTTGGAGGACAGAGCAGGACTGAGCTCCCAGCATGTCGTGTTTATGGCTCCAGAACCAAAATACAGATTGGAGATTTGTCCCAGGGCAGAGTCTCCTTGGTAGCCTGTGCACTGTTGCATATCAAGTGCTCCTGCATAAAAAAGCTGGATGGCAAAAAAAAAAAAAAAAAAAAAAAAAAAAAAAAAAAAAAAAAAAAAAAAAAATCCTGGTGCTTTAGAATGAAAGGCAAGTCCTGATGTCTCACACATTCTAGGAACATGCTTCCCAGATTGCCAGCTCAAAATTTAGGGTGAAAGCACAAAAACCCCCAAAGCCATGATGAAGATGACAGGATGATGTGTAAAGTGCAAACTGGAAGAGCCTGTGGTAAAAAAAAATAGGAATCATTTTGGAATAGAAAAACATGACAGAAAGGTAGCTGAATAGCATGTTGAACATGCTGATTTTTCTTCCTGATGATTAAAACAAGAAAAATCACACTACAGAGCTGATCATTAGTGTAACTGTGATTGTAGTGCTATGTAGGATAATTTCTTTCAACAGTGGAGAAATGGCAAGAAATGTGCCAAAGATAGAGGATCTATTAACAAGTAAGTCAGTTGGGGCAAGCAGAAATTCATGTAATATGCCACAAGCATGATGAGATCCAGAAAAGGCATAAGGACTGTAGAAAATGGTAAAATCCATGTCATGGAATGAGGTTATTCTGCTGGAAAAAGCTGCTATAGAAACACAAAGCTTTGGCAGTTCATGCAATCAAGGAACAGCAATTAATTGAAACAGGAAGAGATATCCTTCCAGATACGAACATGGCTTTATATTTAGACAGCTTTTTTGGCTGTTATTAATCTGGAAGCTGTTTGCATATTAAATCTACCAAGTCCTGCCCTTTGTTGGTTTGTACCTGTCAGGCTGTCCTGCCATTGCTGGCAGAGGCTCTTCTCAGGCTGTGGTCACCCAGCAACTCCTGTGGCCACTGGCCCTGCCTCGTGGGGGTGCTGGCATCTCCCCACACTGCCAAGTCAGTGTGATCCTCTTGTGGCACAGGGAGGCAGAAGTGGTTCTTGCTGGAAGGACAACAGCAAGTGACTTCTGGTGGCATCACCTCAGATGAAAAACTGGCATCATAGATTTTCATTAAAAAGAAAACCTGAGCATCTGAGATTTCTGTCTTGAAGTCAATGACCTGTGCCTGGAGGAGGGTTACATAGTGTAGTTCAAAAGAGTCTCAGTCTTGCTCCCTGCCTCAATAAAAATGAGAGAAAGCAGGATTGCAGCTGAAGGGGAATTGCTTTTGGATGCTCCACAGCAGGGCACAGAAATAAAGCCCCCTCTCCTCCCTTCCCCAGGAAGTGTGTCCCTGGGGCTCAGCAGGCAGATGAACCACAGCAGAATTTAACAGGTTCAAGAGAAGCTGAATGAGAGGGTTTGGTCACCCTGCCAGATTTATTGCTTTATTCATTATTTATGCAGACAGCAGCTGCATAACAGATATTGACTGCAGTCACTAACTGGCTGACATGGCCCAGCTTTGGCACTTCGTGGCTGTTGCACCAGTGTGCTAATTTTGGGTCAGATACTGGTAGTAGGAGCAGTCCTCACCCAAAGGTATTTACCCATTGTGGGTGACAGCAGCAGAGCAGGGGTGGAGCAGTGCCCTTGTCGTGGGGCTGAGGGAGGTGTGCACAGCACAGAGCAGGGCTCTTCCTCCAGCATCAGTAAGGAAATGCAGATACTGCATGGGAAATGACTTGCTTAAGTTATGGGGTATCTGTCCCTTCCCATGCAGGAGTACTTAAAACAGAGTGCTCCCAGTACCTTCAGGGACTTCACTGTGTTCTCCCTTGGGCATGGCTGCTCATAGGGGTCACAGCAGCAAAGCTGCACCTTGAAAAAAGAGGGGAGCTCTATTTTTTTTTTCCTTTTTTTTTTTATGAGGCAGATAATGCATTTTGTTCCAGTTGGTGTGATGTGTTTCATACATCTGTCTTGGCCAAAACAGAGCTTTAATAATAGATGTGGGGAGAAAGCACTGACTGAAGTTTGTGTTGGTTGTATTAAACTCTTGCTGAATGTCCAATGATGATACAGCCTCTTGACATAATTTGAATCAGATCTTCCTGCCTATGCTTTTAGGAAATGTATCCCATTTAAATCTCTGTCTGCCTTCACTGGTGCTGTCCCTGGCTCATGGGTGTGTGCAAGGGCTGGCTTTGGGGTAGCAGCAGGCTGTCCCTGCCTGCCCTTGTGCAGCCCCTTGTCCCCAGGGGAGCAGGGCTCTCGGGGAGCTGTGGCAGGACAGCAGGCAGGTGGAGATGCCAGGCTCTGGGTGAGACCTGCTGTGGGCTGCTCTGCTGCTTGCACTCATTAACATCCTGTGGCACTTGGCAGCAGTAGGGTCATTAACCTTAATGGCCTGGCCAAATTCCAGCCTGCTAATTGCACTCTGCCCAACAGGCTGTATACTCCCGGGAAGATTCAGGTGAGGAAATTGCTCTTTGCTCCCTCTCCTAAACGATGTTACACAAAGGGTGGTTTAGTGCTGAAGATGAAACCTGTTTTATTCAGAAACCTAAATCTGCATTTAAGGATGTAACAGAGCACAGAGTCTTCAGAGCAATGCCCAGCTTCCCGAGCAGATCCAGGTGCAGAACGTGGTTTTTGCCTTCCTGCAAAATTTTCACATTCCTTTTTTAATAACAAATCTCCTAAAATCTGTTTGAGATCATTACTTGAGGCAAATAAAAATACTTCACACAAAAAGGAAACAGATGGTCCTGAATGTTGAAGATCTGTTTGAAATGTATTTTCAGCCCACTGTCTGGAACTTGTCTTGAGTTGTAAAGGAATCATAGTTTAATTTCAGGCTCTGCAACACTAACACTGTGTAACCAGAGGATTCTCCCATCTTTGTGTATCAACCTAAATAATGGTTGCTAAAGGGCATTTTTGCATTTGTTGGAAGGAAAATAATGCTGGGTCTGGGGGCTTCTTCTCTGTGACCGAATCGTTCCTACGTTAGAGTCAAGAAGTTTTGCTGTTAAGCTGGAGCAGACAGAAAATTTGCATTATCTGGGCAGAGCTGGCACCTTTCCTGTGGGTGTGTGGTGGCTCCTGGCTGGTCCCTGCTGACTTCACATTTACACCAGAGAGTGCAAGCTGGGCAGTTGTGCAAAGGCCTCAGACAGCAGCTGTACCCTGTGTGCTCAGCACTATAGCCTGCAGAGCCTGAGCCCTTCTAATGTCCCTGAATTTAAAGCTGCATTTGGGGAAGCACAGACTTTAAGCAGAAGCAATGGTTATGGTTTTTTCCCCACAGGGACACCTCAGGAGGTTAATTCAATCTGTGTGACTCAGGCTCCATGCTGGCACATCAGCCAGTTTTCGTAGTCAGTGTCCTGCTTCCAGCTGAAACAGAATATGGTGCTTTTAAAAAAATGGAAAAAAAATCACACAGCTGCTGTCATGTAGGACATTGTGCTCTTAGATGAGCCATGGCTCTCATCAGGTAGGTATGCTCACCCAAAATTAACGGGTGGAGAAGGAAAACCTGAGGCCAGAGCTGAGGCAGAGGAGGGGCTGCCTGTGGGGGCCCGAGGACAGCATCTGCAGGGCAGGCTTGCCCAGTTCTTGGACAAATAATAGTAATAATAAGTTATCACCAAACTGGTCAGGGCAGAGTTCATGAGTTTGAGTTCTCTCTGACAGACCTGAAGCTGCTGAGCAATTGGCAGGTGGGATGTGAGTGATGTGCCTCTCTCCAGAGCCAGGGGCTTGCCAGAGCTGCAGTGCCTGGGATCTCTGATGCTTTCCTGCCTGGGTGGATGCTGGGTGCCTCTGTAGCAGGACAACCACAAATAAAGTGCATCTGAAATTAAGCTCTAAATGCATAATTTCAAGAATTACAGACCGTTGAATGAATTTATATTTGAATAACATCAGTGAATAGCAGTCTGGTAGTCAAGCACCTATAAATAAAAAAATGTTGTCAAGTAAAAGGGGGTTATTTTAGAAATTAATGACTTGTAGGATTTTTATGCAATGAATTTTGTTGAAATCTTATTTTGTTGAAATCTTATTTTTGCCTCAAATCTAGGACTTGGGTTTTCTCACTTCCTCCCCTGATCTTTTCACAGGAAGATTGGAATAGCTGTAAAAAGTGAGGGTTTATGGAGGAGGTATTCTCAGCTTCTTTCTAATAAAATTATGGAGAAAGAAAAGGTCAAGCAAGGTTTCACTTATCAGATTTTCTATCAGTTTTTCTGCTTTACCTTAACTGAAAATAATGAAAAATGAATGGTATTTTAAAAAATAATCAAAATGAAAACTTCTGTTTCCCAGAAAATAATAATTCAGAATTTTCTCTTGAAGAATGGTGAGTGACAGGTTTCTAACCTTGAAAATACTGATTGTCCCCCTCTTGGCCTCCTTCACCCCCAAGTTCAGCCAGCTCTGGCATCATGCTCAAGTGAAGCACTGAGATGTCTCATGGTTATTCTCTTTGGCAAAATAATGCTTTTGAAAGTTTTTTTTTATTTAATTTGGATGATGATGATGATTATTATTATTTTGTTTCTGCTTGTTTGTTCTTGTTGGAGATATAGAAATCTCTATTATTGCAAAACAAGCTCACTAATCCTCGTTTATCCTCAAGGAAAAGGAAATCCATCCAAACTGGGTGACAGATGTTTTCCTGGCAGAGCCCTTGGGCTGCTCTTGGGTGACTGAGGGTGGAGAGATCACCTGGCCTGGGGCTGGGCTGGACTGGCAGATCCCTGGAGCACCATCCCACTCTTTGGGGGCTGCTCTGGCTCTGCAGAGGCACCAGCATTGCTCACATGCCTGGTTCTGAGGGGTTTTGCTGCCAGGCCGCACAGTGTGGCTGGTTGAGGGTTTTTGGTGGTTCAGCCCCTGTGGTGAGGGTGGGATTAGAATCCCCTGCAGCCTCAGCCCAGGAGCTGCTGCAGCTGCCCAGAGCAGGGGTTGGTGCTGTGACATTGTGGGAGTTCAGCCAAACCCCTCAGTGGGGTCTCTGGGATTACTGTGCATTCCTTCTCCAGGCTCAAACACATTTCCCAGGGTTTTGTTCCCCCTCAAACACACACCTAGTTTTATTATTCCATTTGCAGCAAAGGGAACATTGTGCCATTCACTTTCTCTGAAAAAATCCCTTTGCCTGGGATTTTTCTCCTGGGAAGCCTCAGATTAAAAGAAAACAGTTCTTATCTCCTTTGCTTCTCCTGGGTTTTGCTCACATGGAATGTGTTTGGAGATTGTTTACCCACAGGTGATTGTTTCATTGGATTATGCTGGGAGTTGTTTTGACTCTCTGGCCAATCAGGGCCAAACTGTGTCGAGACTCTGGAAAGAGTCACAAGTTTTCATTATTATTTTTTAGCATTCTGTAAGTATCCTTTCTGTATTCTTTAGTATAGTTTAGTTTAGTATAGTATTCTTTAATATAGTATAATATTATAAAGTAATAAATTAGCCTTCTGAGAACATGGAGTCAGATGCATCATTCCTGCCTTCACTGGGGCATTGCCAGCGAATACAATGGCACATCTCCACATGCCCATTTCATAGCTCTAATTATGTTCCCCCCTATTAATATTAAAGTGACCATATAACATGACCTGAGGAGGAGCCTGGACTTTCCTGGCAGCAGCAGCAGCCCCTGGGTGTGCAGGGCAGGGCTGAGCCTCTGCCAGCCCCCAGTGCAGCCCGGCTCAGGTGAGCAGGCTAGAGGGGAGCAGCTCTCCCTCCCTGTGCCCCCCAAGCCATGGGCCATGAGCAGTTGTCATCTCACCCTGCAGGCATGAGCAGCCCAGGGACAGCAGCTGGGTAATCCTCACCTTTGCCTCAGGACACTGAGGAGTCTGTGCTGGCACCTTGGCACAGAGCCAGCTTTAACTGGGTGCAAACGGTGACTCACTGCTCAGGCTGGGAGGTGACTTGTGAAAAACTCCCCATCTGTCTCTGCTGGGGAGGCTCGGGATCCATTTGGATCCTGGAGTGTGAGCCTGGGGAGCTGAGCTGCTGTCAACTGCCTGCCCAGACAAATAAAGCCATGGGAGGCAGCGTGTTGGCACCAGAATTTCTCTGAGTTAAATCAGGTTTGGCAGTCTGAAACAATACCATCATCTGATGTCTAGTGTTCAGTTTCTTCACCAGATAAGTTGTTTTTTTGGTAAGAAAGTGACAAACTAGAAATCCTTCTAATTTGTTTCAACAGAGTTTGAAAATTTGTGTGGGTTTTTTTTTTTTTTAATTATTATTTTTTGGCTAGCAAGTGCAAAATTTACAGGAATAAACTGAAAGGAATACAACTTACCTACAAGTGCTTTGTGTTCCTTGGAAACACCTTCCTCCTTCTAACAACTTCCCTATGATCTGTGGGACTGTTCCAGGGTAAAGCTCAGTGTCAGCCTGTGTGCTCTGTGTGTTTGTGTTCCCTGTGTTCCAAGGGGTCATCTCATTGCTGCAAGCCTGCAGCCTTGTGGTCACCCAGTGACCCTGGGTGCCTTGATCTCATGATGTTGTGGCCATTGCACTTGGGTAAGATCTGTCCCACAGTGTGTACAGGTGGCCTCAACATCTCATGAAGGACCCATAACAATCGTGATTTCTGGAGCCCTAGGCCCAAGTTCTTCTGGGGGTAAAATTCAGACGGCAAGGGAAGCACTGGTGGTGTGGAAATACTTTCTTATGGGTAATTAATAGACTCCTCTTTATGCTTATTCTCATTTGATCCCTTCCTTGCTGCTCTGCCTGCAGCAAAAAGATGGTATGTAATATATATATATATATATATATATATATATATATATATTCAGGACACTGATGGAAAATTAGATTTCTTTCAGTGATATCAAGTAATGCTCCCAGCCATGGGGAAAACTCTATAGTCAGTCACCTTTTAGATGCTGTCCATGAAAATCAATCTTGTTTGGTCCCAGTGCTCATATTTTGTGTGTATTGCTTTGTGTTATTGTGTGTTTTGGTTTTGTCTACTTACTCTGGCACCTTTTTCCAGGATGCACGTGTTATCTTGCTTTGCAGATGGTCCCCAGACTCTGTATCAAGAATCCAAATGATGGCTGTTTTCCTAAGAGCCTGGCTTTGCTGCTGCTGAGATGATCTCCTCTCCTCCCTCCATCCTTTGCTCTGAGAGTGTTAATGAAATCTGTGTGCACCCCTGGTGCTGCTGAAACCTGCATCTGGTGTCAAATCAGGAGCTCCAGTGCCTGAACAGCCCTGTGAGGTCCTCCCAGGATAAAGGGCGGGCAGTGTGCTTGCACGGCTGAGAGCCACCAAGACATCAGCACCTCTGCACTGTGGAGTCTCAGCCCAAGCACTTTCAGCAATTTTAATAATCCTTGAATGTGCTTTGTAGTCTTCCAAAAGATGGATTTTGCAGACTTCCCCCTCAAACATGTAATCTGAAAACCCACTTCAGAGCTTGCCTGCTGTAGATTAATGCACTAGGAATGGCATTTTATGAAAATACAGAAAATTGCTAAGCAATTTATTTGATTGCCAAATACTAGGAATTTGCTTTATACAAACATCACCAACCCCTTCTTGGAGTTCTGTTCTTGCATTTGGACTTGTGATCTAAGATCATGCATAGCAGAGTTTTTCTACCAACCTTGTTGCAGACACTTTCTTCCTGAACATAAGCTCATTGTTCTCCAGATGTAATTAGACCAAGTGTTATGACAGTTGGTAGGATTACAGAGCTTTGATAAATGACTTGTTTCTCAGAAGAGAAGGTTTGTGAAAACAAGACCATCCATCTCATTTCTCACTCATTTCCTCTGCCCAGCTTCCTTCTTGAAAATATGCACATGGACTGGGATGTGGGCTGAAGGGAAGATTTTGGTGTCCCCCATAGCCCATGGCTCCCTCTGAGTGGCAGCCCTACCCTGGATCAGCTCTTCCCCCCAGGATGGTGTCATTTCAAAGCTGGCAAGAGGGCTCTCAGCTCCTGCAGCTCTCTGATAAAGCTCCCAAGGAGGGCAGATCTTAGTGCAGACTCCTACCCTCTACAGCCCAACCATCCATTTCTTTCAAGATCTAGTTGTCTCCTCCACCTTTGCAGACACACATTAAATTGTATAAAAGACTGTGGGAGGTGGTGTCGAAAGTACTGTGGAAGTCAGGGTAAATGAAGATCAGGGCCATCCACTGCTCCCCCTTACCTGAGCTCCAGCTGTTCTGCCACTGCAGCACTCAGGTTTGATCAGGCAGAGTTTACCATTATTTACTCCATTCTGATTGATCCAAGCTGCTGCCTTCTCAGAACTCCAGGAGGAACCAACCAAGACAAAGTTGACTGCTCCCCAAACCATCTTTTTGGCCTTTTTTGAAAATGGGTGCAATGTTTGTTTTTCTCCAGTCATTGGGGACACCCCCAGTCATGACAATATCTCAAAGATGACAGGAGTGGCCTTCTCATAACATTGGTCCTATCTCACAGCACCCTTGGTACACCCCATCTGGTGCTGTGAGCTTGGAGTCAAGAGAAGGGCTGGAAAGTCTTCACTTTGTGATTTTGTAACCACAAAATGTTGGGCTTTTTTTGGTTGGTGAAGCTGTGCTGTGGAGGTCAGGGGCACTCAGAGCTTTGTCCCTTCCAGCCACAGCTGCTGCCATGAACCTGGCAGACCCGTGCTTGCACCCAAGGGAGCTAGACATGCCTCTCAGCACAAATTTACCTCCCTACAGGGTGTTCTGATGACTGATCATCAACAGCTAATGTGGCCCTTTCTGGCCATGCTGGAGCTTTAGAGAGATTTCAAGGTCATTTGGCCATGACTGCTTTTCCAAAGGGGTTGGAGAGAAGCATGAGGACTTCCCTGTGAAGTTCTGCATGCTGGTGTTAATAATTTATCTATTTTCTGAGTAATACGTGTGTCAGAGCTCATGACAGTAGCTTTTCAGAGGTTTGAACAATGGTGACCATCCATTCCACTTTACAGCATAGTTTTTTATCTGAAATTGGGTTTTAGGCTTTCCTCTGTTGAGCTCTGTGACTGATCTTAAAAGCTTCTTGATATATTACCCAGGCCTATTAGATTCTACTAGACCTCTCCATCACCAAGAATTGATTTCCCCCTCTTCCCCCCTTAATGCTTGAACTCAGAAGGCCCTTAGGGCTTCTGGCTTAATTAAAAATTAAATTTACAGATCATTTCTCAAATCATCCCTTAAGCAGCCAGTAATAATGATCACCTCTGAGTGGTGTGTGTCACTGTCATTTTAATGTGCTGTGTAGTAAATAGTAATGTGTCCCCTCTGTGAACCCTGTGTGGAGCAAGCTGCCCTGTGCTGCTCTCTGTTTATTTATGTCTATAATACAGAAATCAGTGTGGTTTGAGTCCTGGGGACCTCTACCACACTCCAACTTCAGTCACTTTTCCTTCTTACCATAGCAAAGGAGAGAGTGAGTTGTCCTGCATTTATGAACACTTCTGTTTGTTTTGAAAACTATTTTCATCTCCCCCAGTTGTTTCCCCCACAATTTGAGGATTATTTTTTTTTGTTCCCTTTGCTGGGATATTCAGTTTCTGGAAGTCCTTTTTCTTTCAGTTGAAAGGAAACTCATGTTACACATGAAGAGAGTAGGAAACAGCTGCCAGTCCAAACTGGTAAAAAAGGTCCTTGCTGTGATGCTTCACAACAAACACTGCTGAGAGTCTGCAAGGTGCTGCAGTATTACAGGTGGCGGAGCTCATTGCAAACAGCTCATCCAACTACCTGTGCCTTCTCCTATCAGCATTCTCGGGAAGACAATCCACTAATGGCTTGCTCTGTAAGATTTTTCTTGGGAATAATTTGCCTGAACTTCTTTAATCTGTGATGAATCTGCCAAGGCTTTTCTCTGATTATTTACTATTCATCCTATGCAATTGATTGCATAAAGCATTCACTAGATTTGCTTTTCTTTTGTTGTTGTTATTTTGTGGGTTATCTGTGTGTTTTGAAATGGAGAATTAACATTAATGGATGGTGACTAGTTTTGCTGATGCTCCAGTCTCTGCCCTCATGCAATGGTAGGTGTATGTATGAAGCCACTTTGAGCATTTGTGCAATAATATGTGGGTGAGCACAGATTTGTGCTGCAGACTTGTACAGATGAGACATCAAGGGCTCCATCCATGTTTGCTTTCTCATCAGATGAGTGCTTTCTTCCCCTTGTATATTTGTTTGTCCTCCCAACTCCATACTGAATTTATTTTTGTTCCCTTTCTGTATCCTTTTTCTCTACCATTCTCAAAGGGTCTTGCCTTAATATTTGAATTTACTCTGGCTCTTGAGTTAAATGTGCTTTTTTCTAACCTGATCTCAGTAGTGCCATGTGAAGCCAGGAACTCTTTGTGCTTATTTCTTGATTTGGCTAGCTTGGCCATTTTGCAGAGCTCCTCGCAATTGTTTTAAGGAGCTGTCTGTGCTATGTCACACCTTCTGAGCTGCTGTTTGGTGGGCCTGTGCCCAGCAGCCTCAGCTCCACCAGTCAGACCTGCACTGTGTTGCTCTGATCTGTGGCTCAATTGTGCTGCTCTCCTCCCTCTCCAGACACCACTCTGTTCTATTTCCAGATATATTTTTACTCATTAAACTCCTAAAAGAGAGGCTGATCAGAAGGCAGTCCCAGGGAGGATTTGGCCTAGAGATACTTTGCCAGATCCTCTGCACTCAAGGTTGAATTTTGATGGGGATGAACGTTTAACAGCTCTGCAAGTGGTCTCTGAGCTGAAACCCTGCAGTCATAGTGATGAACAGACTCAGGAAGAAAAAAACCTGACCCTTTGAAACCCTTCTTACCAAAGTAACATAGTTAATAATTGTTTGAATTACTCCTGTGAAAGCCCCTTGCACTCTAAGAAACATCACTGGAGAACAATAAGTGAGCCCCAGCTGATTGCCAAGCCATTAACCTCAGCTGCTGAGTGCCCGTTCCTGCCTGTGTGAATCAGCTATTCCACTGGTGCCACCAAGGGAGGGCTACCCTCCATATTCTGGGCGGGGTAACAATGTCCAGAGTATTACCTAAACCAGCCAGAGCTGCTTTAAAACAGTGGCTTGAATCCTCTGAGATTTGCAGAACCACAGTGAAAGTTTGAGCTTCTGCCTCCAATGGGGGTCTTTGCCTCAGATCCCCTGGAACAGTGCAGAAGAGCCTCTCCTGGGCCATGGGAAAGATTGTCCTAGAGCCAGGGGATGCTGAAACTCCTCTGAAAGATCCTCCCCAGGGCAGATCAGCTGAGGAGCGGTGGAGTAGCACGAGGCCAAAGGAAAATGCTCACAATTCCTCTCTCAGAGCTATTGTGCTAGGGCAGATGCAGCAGAGGAGTGTCAGTGTGCAGCCCCTGCTGTGGTTTGGGGCTAGGAGGCAGGGCACCCATCAGCAATTAGTCATGTTTTCATTTCCTTCCCAGCTGTGCAGGATGAACTCGGTGCTCCCAGCTGCAGGAGGGCTTGGCTGGCTGTGCCACTGCCACCACTGCCCTTGCCTTGCATGGACACCAGATGGACAGGTCAAGGTAAACCACACCCACCTCTCCCTCCAGATAGCTTGAGGGCTCTTGGAAGGAAGGAAAAGGCTTCCCCTGAGTGTTGCTCTGGAGTCTGCCTGTGTGTATGCCACACACAACCCCAGGGCTTTCTCACAACTTGGACTGTCACAACAGATAGACTCAGAGTCTGAGGCATCTCTTGCATCACTGATTTGCTTTTTCCTTCCCTCAGTTAAGGATGCTACTTCAGGAAAGTCCTTGTTCCTGATCTCAGCCCACTCCGGGGGGTCCCGAGTTAACAGTTGAGGTTGTTGGCTCGGCAGCTGAGTTGATGTCCTGCTGTTTGAACTTGCTTGATTGATGCTTCCACGTGGGAAGGCAGGAGAGCAGTGTCCCTGCAGGCAGCTGGCTCGCCTGAGGCAGCCTGGGCATGGCAGCAGCCTTCACTTCCCTGCCATGGCTCAGGCCAGCACTGCCCTTGGCTTTCCCCCAGTGCCTCTCCAAGGATGTGTCCCTCTCACGTGGCAGTGTCTGCCAGCACCACCACGCTCATCTTGGTACAAAGCCTTGATGGAAGAGAAGTCCTGCTCCAGCAGCAAGGGGAAGGAATGCTGCACTTGCTGGAGTGGCCCTAAATAACAGCCTGTTTATCGGTGCTCTTTGATAGTGTGTTATTTCCTAGAGTAATGTTGTGTATCAAAAAAGCCCAGAAACATCTGATTGCCTGTAAAAGAGAATAACTATAGATTGCAAGTGCTCTGAAGCTATTCTAAAGTAAATCTGTTCTGTGTAACTGCAGAAGATTATTGAACAAAGCTAGGAATTGTGTCTGTGGGGCTCCTGTCTTAGACTGGGTGCATGTTTCTCAGTCTTAGGACTGAGACCAGCTCAGTCCTAAGGGCATCTGTGTATGGCTGAAATACAACACTGTACTAGGCTCTCTCACCCTGTCTTCTAGGATCCCTAGCTCTCTAAGACTGCCTGATGTGAACTGCCTGAAACTTTGGCAAGGAATGCTCTGACTCGCACAATTTTCCCTGGGAGAAAGATCTGGGGTGGGTGAGAAGAAGAATGCTTGTGTGGGATCAGTCAAAACAGGGATTTAATTCTGATCTGTTATCATAAGGCATGTTCCCATGCCAAGCTAAAAAGGATTCCAAGTGAAAAGTAGCATTAGGGAAAGAAAAAAAAGATAATTTTTTCCAATAATGCTTTTTTTCCTCATTTCTTCCACTTCTCCCTCCTTCTTCCCTGTGATGTTCTGGCAAAATTTCTGGTATCTTGCCAAGTATTTAGCAAAAAAATGGTCCATTTTTATTATTTTTTCAACAGATCCATCACTGATCATTCTCTGGAGTCTGCCCTGTCTGCTCAACAGCTGGTTCTGCTCAAAGAGTGTACTGGAGCTATTTGTGCATATTTGTAAATGATGGATTTAGATAATACCCACAATAATCGTAGAGTCCTGCTGTTTTGGCACAGTAACATTTTACATTTGCTTTGCACAGGGATGAAGGATGATGCCAGGTACACAGTATGGGACATGAGCTCTGTCTTGCTTTGATGAGAACTTCAGCTGTCATGTGAGGTCATGGCAGGGCTGACTGTGGAGGGAACAGTTGAGTCTTGCTGGGCTTTAGGGGGGTTTATACTGAGTCAAATGAGCCCTGAATCTTCCAGTGCTGCTTTGGGGACTGATTTTGAGCAGCTGTAGCTTGGGCCAGTCGTGGTGTTCAGATAAATCTTCCAGTGATGGATGCAACAGGTATCATTGGCACAGGAACATAATTATCCCACTGTCTGAAACGGCCCTCTTTGGCTGCATGTGGGGTACAAACAGAACTTCTGGGATTCAGAGGCACTGGTTCAGCTCTTGGGGCTGTTGGGTTTTGGGGATGTCTCAGTGCTGAAAGAATGACATTGACTTCAAACCTGGTGCCTGTTGGATGTGTTCTTGTGTCCTTATCCCAGCTTCTCAGGAGCCTTTGGCATGCACCAACTCAGCAGCAGAAGCTTTCCCTCTGTCCCCCAAGCTGAGCAACTCTGATGTTCTTCCAGCTGAAGGCACAGCTGGTGTTCCTCTCCCTGGCTGCAGGCTCTGCATCCAGGGCAGAGCTGGTTACCTGTAGACTGCTTTGCAGTGAGGCAGCAAAGCAGCTGGTATTCCCTATATTGATAAAAATGCAAAGAAATTCATGTGTGTGTGTCTTTAACCAATAGAATTAAACCCTACTTTCTCCTCTGCCTTCTGCTGTTTCTCCTGCCAATCTGTGCCACCAGTCCCACTTGGAGACCCAATTCCACTAATGCTGTGCTGCCTGGTTTTTATACACATTTGTGTAAGCTTGTTTGATCTGGTTGTTTCAGAGGAAAACATTGAAGCAGCCCCTGTGCTGCCCCACACTGCTGTGTGTCCAGCACACCTGGGCTCTGCTGTAACAAGATAAGCAGAGCAGCCCTTTCAAGCTGCCCAGCAGAGCTCAGATGGTCATCTCAGGGGACTGCTTCGCCAGCAGAAGTTTCTGCTTGTCCTGCTGAGCCCTCTGTCTTGCCTCCAAGCTTGTTTTTCTCTCTACTTACTTGAAGTAAATTAGCTTCTACTCTCTTTCTCTCTTCCCCTCTTCCCTCCCAAAAATAAAAAAAGAGAGGAAAGAAAGGATAAGAGCTAGCTTGGGAACTGTTGCATATGTGAATGCAGTTTTAAAGTAGAGTTCATCTGTTTTTCTTGGAGGCTGCAGTTAGTGTGTGCAGCCGTGCTGTTTTCCCTGCTCCCACCAGGCTCCCATGTCAGTGCTCCCAACAGTCTTGTGAGGGTCCAGCTCTGCATCCTGTCCTGCACCTGAATCCTAGTGCAGCCAATTGGGAAAATGTCTCCTGCTTGCTCTGCTCCTGCTGACTGCTGCTCTCAGCTGGGTTATTGCTCAGCCATGGTGATATTGCTGCCTGATTTATATGGCCTCTCTCCTTCTTGCTCCTCTGCTGCTTGAGTACAGCCATTATAAAAGCCATCTGCAGCTTGTGCCTTTATTCCTTGGGTTTCTAGGCTGGCAGATGGTATGGACAAAAAAAGAGCCTTCCTCTGTCTAAATTAAGCAATAACACATCAACTTCCAATCACATTCTTATTATCACCTCGTGATCGCACTTTCATAAAATCCCTGTTTCCACAGCTAAGCATGATAGATATTTCTCAGCCTTATGGCTTGTGTCTGAAAAGAGTCTCTGTGCCACAAGCCCTTAAAGGACATTTCAAGAAATTACACACCTGTCCTTGCCTCCTACTTTGCAGTTTGCAACAGCTCTGCCCAGCCAGCCATTTGTTGCTGCTGAAATAAAGCCTGGATAAATTCCCATATTTGGTGGGGTCAGAGCTCAGCCTGGCTGCTGTGCTGGTGCCTGAATGGGCTGCTCACTGTCTCCTGTGCCCTCATTTGGTGTGAGTTTGGGTATCACTGCAATCCAGAAATCTCATTTCAGAGCTTTTATCTTGTCACCATAAAAAGCGATATTTTGATTCTGTTCATTTACAGATTTTCTCCCTTCGTTTGACCTGCTGGTTTATTATCTTTTCCTCATTTGGCCTAATTAAAGTGCTGTGTACAGCAGCTTGTTAGACTGAACTACGTTCCTGCATCTCGCCAGGAAGTGAATCTTCACTGATGGCTTCAGCAGCAAGATTGGCCCTGGGCAAATAATTTGTAGCAAATCACTTGACTGACTGAACATCACCTCCTTTTTTGGGTTAGGATTCATCTCTGCAGATCGTTGTTCTTGTTTCTCGTAATGATTTCCCAGCTAACTCCTGTGACTAATTTTTGGGCTGGGGTTGCTCACCCCTGGCTCCCTGTGACCCGGATTTGTGGTTCAAGCTGCTCCAGCTGGACCTGTAATTTGTAGACAATGATTTGGTTACTTGATTGAATCAGTCTAACCACATCAATGCTTAATGTAAATTCCAAATTTTCTTGGACATTCTGAATATTTTATTCAATCTTCCCACTTTACTAAAGACTTGCTTTGTTGCATTTAGAAGTTGAAGACAAAAATGTAGAAATAAATTAATTTCATAAAATGTTTGTTTTAACCCTGGATATTTTATTATTCCCTTGGTTCTAGTTGCTAGTATCCCACCACCTCATAAAAAAGCTGGTTTTTTTTTAACTTGGAGAGACACCCTGCCTCCAAAACCTGGGGGAGCAGAGATGACACTCATGTATTGGTGTAGCAGGGGAGACCTGTGGCCCAAGGTAAACCCTTCTGTCCTTATTCTGCAGCAGATGCTGTAATTTCCCCACAAAGAGCAGTTACTCCTCCTTGCTTTTGCCTGAGTGTGAGCAGGCTTGGAGCAGATGAGTTTTGCAGCTGGGTGCTGCATGCTGAGGCACTGGGGCTCTGTGGTTCAGCACAGCCATGCTGGGTCACACCCAGCACTTGTGTCTTCCTCTGCTGCCTTCCTTAGCGGAGGCAGCTCTGTGCCCTCCAGGAGAGACGTGCCTTACTTCTAGGAGGAGGCTTTTACTGTGCAGCAGGGGATAAGTTACAGCATAAATGAAAACAAAGTGCTCAGTTCTCTCTGCACAGTGCTCTAATGGAAAAATATGCTGACTATTTTCTGCTCTTCCCTCAAAAACTGATGTGTTTGTAAATTCTAAGCAAGTACTGACAGGTGACTAATTTATTTTTGTCAGCTTAGCAACAAAGCCTACCCTTTGCCACCACGTTCATTTGTTATGGCAGTGCGTTGGCTGACATTGAGATTCATTTGGGTTTTTAATGTATCTCAGTGATGCAGCATCACTGCTATTCAGCTGCACTCCTCTCTTTTACTTCTAAACCTAATTAATGTCTAATTTCTCCCCATCATTTTCTTAAGCTCTGTGTGCATCTACAGACAGGCATTTAGAGTTTTCCTGAGGTGGAAAGCCTAAAGCTGGAGTTTGGAGGCTCATGGGGTCATTGCTGACTTCCAACTCTGATTTTACAGCCCAAAACGGCAGGAGAAATGGAGAGGAATAGAGGCAATTTGATTTTTTTTTTCTTTCTGGAAGATGCAATGTGCCATTGCCAAAAGAGATGAAGATTGATGTGCCATCAAGCCCATGGATATGTCAGTGGGTGCTGTCAGGGTCAGAGGGAGCCTGGAGCAGTGGCAGCACTGAGCTCTGTGCCGGCCGCTCCAGGCGGGTGTGAGCCATGGCAGCACAGGGCTCACTGTGAGCACACCCTGCACACCATCACCGCCCTTCTGGGGAGACTGGGGATCCTGTTATTGTAGGAGTCATCTGGGAACAGATCCCAGGGCTGCTCTAAAAGGGAAAGGGCTGGGAAAGTAAAGGGCTGGACCTTTTGTATTTCCTATGCTTCTCCTGCGTAGCTCCCATCGTAGGAGTGAAGATCATCCACTTGGCCTGCCCCTTCTGTCACCTACCCGTGGGTATGATCCCAGGGACAGCAGGACCCCCCAGAGCCAATGCTCTGATGGTCAGTCTGGGGCTGGCTGCAGTGTTTGACCCTAGGCAGTGGTGCCAGGATGACACAAAGGTGGTTCCTATGAGTCTTCTCTCCACCGTGGGCTGGTTGTGCCTCAAGAGCACATCACTCATGTGTATTCTTGTCCTTGATGATGTGGAACAACAGCTCCTCCTCCAGATGTGCTCTGCTCTGCTGATGGTTTGAGTCAGCTGTGCTGAATCCTGTCTAAAGCTCCAGGCATCCCTTGTGCTGGGAGAGGTAACTGACTGCCCTGCCTCCCTCTGCCTTTGGAGCACCTCATGTGGCCAAACATCCACTGAGCTCACATTTGACAGGTTTGCTCATTAGTTTCTTGTCAGTCTCCAGCAGGGGCTTATGGATGCAATATGGAAAAAGCCAGAGGACATGGTAGGCATCACCTTGGGCTCATTTGTGTGCTGCTTTCAGCATGTTAGTGTAAATGAGCCTGGTAGCAATCTTGGAAATTATTGGTTGAGATTTTTTTCACATCATTCTTCAGTAAAGCAAGTACAGCAATGGCTTGAACAGGTCTATGTCCTTTCACCCTCATGCATAAATTTAAAGCAGCTGTCCCTTTTTATTTTCAACAGAATTGCTGGAAACATCTAAATGTAATCAGTACCCATGTCAAAACATATTTTTATAGCACGTTTCTAGACCCTTTAACTTCAACAAAGCATTGAACAGCTTTGATGGCGCCATCTCAATTATCTGTCCTCTGTGCATTCCTCTCAGCTCTCAGACACAACCCTGTGCTAACCATACATCATTATTAGACTGACTTCATAGCACTAATTGACACAGAATGAAATTCAGAGCAGGAAACAGAGAGACTTTAGCATTCAGTATGAACAGACTGCAAATTAGTGTTACTGCTGTAAAGGTTAACTGAGATTGAAAACTGTTCCATTACTGCCATGTAAGCTGAGTGTTTCCCTTTTTCGGGAAATAGCCATGATTGGCATCTGAGGAATAGAGGGGCTGCACAGGGAAGGAGAGCACCTGACCCTGAGGAAATCCTACAGCAGATTGCATTGAAGTGTCAGCTTTAATCACCAGTGGTCAGCTGAACTTCCCAAGCAGCTGGGAAACTCCTGAACTGGGAGGTCTTCAAAACATTCCAAATCTTGCAGGGAAGGCAACAAGTAAATTACAGCTCAGTGAGCTGCAAGTCTGGGACATCTGGAGCCAAACCAGGGTAGAACTGAATGCCCAAGTGTACATAGGCACAGTGTTTATTTCTATTTCTTACCTTTAAGTCACAGAGTTGTATGACTGAAAGAAAAAGTTATGGAGCAAGTCTTGCCTTTCAGAAATTTGTCTAAAGTCCTCCTCCATTTTTTTGGCAGTTTTATGTTAAGGTTTTACTGTAAACACCACAAGTATCTGTAGCTGAGTCCATAGAAAATGCTAATTTTGGTTCAGGATGAACAAACACTGAATGTTTGCTGCTGAAAGCAGACCACAGCAGAATCATCACCTGCATTATGCAGATTTTCTCATATCATAACATGGCAATCTTTTCCATGATTACACTATTAAATTCTTAAAACTATGTTTTACCTTCAGTAGCAGTCTACAGCAATCCAAAAACATCAATTAAAGGGTTAGCAATACATATAAGAGCCAATAAAACAGTTACTACTTACAAACAAGCTCATTAAAACAAGCTCATATATATAAAATATATTTTTTCCCAGTTACTGTGGTGGCAGCTCATCCAAACCAAACACACAGCCCATGTTTCAGCTGCAAGGTGAATTTCCATATGGCACAAAGTGTCATTTCTGCTGGCATGCACACAGAGCCAGTAAAACCCAGTAACAGAGTGCTTGTGAGAGTGCATGGGGAGGCCAGAGGTGGCCCAGCCACCCTTCAGTGCTTGCAGGAGTGCTCAGACAGAGCTGAGGAGACAGCTCACTAATGACAATGTACTGCACAACTTGTGAAAGCAGGGGAGTGCTGTGGAAATGGTTCATCAAATTCACTATGAATGAACCATAGAATAGAAATCTGATTACTGCTAATCAATACTGTTACAAGAAAAACTCATACAGAAATCCCTTTCCATCATATATGAAAAAGGCATGTGCTTCAGAAAGGCCTGTGTAAATGCTGCCTCACACCACGGACCTTTAATTTTTCCCTTCTCCTGGCTCCCTGCTCATCCATCAGCTGATGAGATGTAGCAGGAGCCCTTCAGAGATTTGACCCCACTTTGTGAAATGAACCAAATCTGCTTTGCCCATCTGCAAGTTACAGTGCCATGGAGAGTAGGTCTGAGTCCTACTCTCATCCTTTCAGCAGAAAGTGTAAAAAGCCAGAGTACAGTCGGAACCCCTCTCACATTAAATTCCTGCTGCTGTTATGGTCTTTAGCAGCAAGTTTTTCAAGATATTGGACTCCACAAAAGTGGTCAAACACTCTGTAGCTTGAACTTGATAATAAAATTATTGTTGTTTATAATTTTAAGTGGAAAGGGAATTCTGCATAACCTGCAGAAAACATAAATGCATTGCTGCTTCCAGCCCTTTGACAGGTGTTATGACCAAGAATGGACTTAGGATAGATACTTGCAGCTCAGAAATTCATACCTAAAACTGTCTAATCTCTTCTTCCATCAGAAGAAAAAAGGAAAATAGTGTATGTTTCACTTAGTTTTTTTCATTTCTGATTTTCTTGAAATGCATGCCAGCCACCAATTAAGTTATTCCTGTCTCAGTTTTAAGAATAATTTATAGGAGATCCTCCTGAGTTGAAGAATCCTTTGTGAAAGATTGTGATGGAAATGCCTGTCTGCACTGTGATCAGACAGCTTGACTCTCAACAGCTGCATTTCATCAAAGATGACTTCATGCCATGACTTGCTAACAGCAGCCTGTTCCTGTCCTGTATCTGTACTAATAGCTTACCAGGAGATGGGAAAATAATGTAAATATTCAGTGATGAATTTAGCACTGACATATTGCAAAACACAGATGCTGAGTCTCAAAACTGTGAAATGAATGGTTCACAGGGTCTGATATTATCCCCAACATTCAGAACATATTTTGGTTTATTTCTGAATGAAAATATCTTTTCCCATTTTCAGCTTCTCCCTGGTGTGGGAAGCACTGACCATGTCCATCCAGAGCACCTAAAAGTTGTGGGGGAAGCCTTGTCCTAACAATGTCACGACTCTAATCTCAATCAGCTGACACATTTCCACAGGCCTGGTCCTGGCTGATCTTCATCCATGGACAAGCTGTGAGCTGTGGACAGCAGTGAGTGTGGCAGCTTCCCCTGTGGAATAGTCACAGGTGGGTTTTGAGAAGTGAAAGGCTCAGCAATATCTAAACCCCACATTTTGGTACAGCCAAATAAGGCAATAGCAGTAAGTGGTGGAAAAGCTGAATTTTTAGAAACTCAGAGCGGTTGGAAAAGTGGTGGAGGCGGGGAAGATGAGGCACCTCACCTTCCTGGGAGCTTTGGTGAGTGGCTTTAGAGCCAGGCAGCTGATGGGGGGCTGGTGCTGGGAAAGGGACAGGGAGCTCATGGGCCGGGGGAGACCAGCAGGACACAGCCCCACGGTGCAGGGAGGTCTGCAGAGCTGAAAACAACAGCAGAGCCAAGCTGGCTGCTGGGCACTGAGCAAAGGGAGGGTCTCTGGCAGCAGAAACACAGAAGCTGAGCCATGCCAGGGGCTTGTCCTTCTGCAGAGGGAGCCTCTCACTGCTGTGCTGCAGAGCAGGGCTCTGCTGGGGCCTGCTGCCCCAGCCCTGGCAAGCTCTGGTGGCTCTGAACACTTTACACCATGTTATGATATTGAACAAGGTACTGGTATTAAAGAATTATATCAAGGTATAAGAACAGCCCCAGCACTAGCCTGCTTTCAATGTCTTGTAACAGTTCCCTTTATTATTTCATCTAATTCCTCCTGGAGGTGGATTTAGAGTTTCTTTCTTGAAATCCACTGTTTGCCCTGTGCTCCTTGCTCCCTCCCCAGTGCTGTGATTTACAATGTAGCTGCATGTACACTCATTACTAATAGCAGATTTGGTTTCATGCCATGCACGAATTCTTTTGCTAAGAACCATGTAGAAACATATTCTGTCACTTGGCTTTTTGGGTCGTTAATGCATTTGCTTTCCTTCCCCTCCCCAAAGAGCAGAGGGATGAGGATTATGCACTTAAACCAGAGTGTGTGCTTAAGGCTTGTGGGTAGGAGAGGAATTTGTGCATCAAATGATACACACTGAGGCCAGTGAGTATTCCCTGACTAAATAAAAGGATGCACCAAGCCCCATAAACTCCTCTTTGTAGTCACTAGGAATGACATATCATCAAGGCCAAATTGTTTTCCCAAGGAAAGCAGCAGCATGGAGCTGATTCATCTGTGTCACCAGGAGGCAGCCTTCAAACTGCCTTCAACTTCATCAACTTCCCTTCAAACTGCCATTCTGCCCATTAATTACAGCTCTCCAAGCTGCTTTCCACAGCTTGCTGTAAAACACCCTCCAAAACTGGAGTTTGGAGCTGATGGAGAGTTTGGGTGGGCAGTACTTGGCTGCATGTTCTGCAGCAGGTGAAGAACAGGATGGGGCTGTCAGGCAGGGCTGCCTGAACCTTTTGTCTCAGTTTAACTTCCATGGGGTTGCCAGAGGGTTTAGTGGCTTATGTAAATAATTCCATGCTTCAACTGCTGCTTTTAAAAACCTGTGTTATGGCCCAAAACCTGACTGTGCCCCTCCAGCTGTGAGCACAGTGCCCTGAGAGACACCACACACACTGGGCTCCTGCACTCCAGGCTCAGAAAAATATTGAAAAACTTTGTCCTTAAAAGAAAACTAATAATAAACCCACCGTAGTTCGGGTGCAGTTTTGTATTGAAGAGAGATTTTTAACACAGGGTGAAATCTGTTGTCCTTCAGAAGCTGGTTTTGTTTACCTCAATCAGTGCTAAAATATTCATTAAAGACAGCAGAACTGCTTTGTATTATGCAAAGAAACTTCATATTAAGTGTTGTCTGTATGTGTTCAGCATATGAATACCTTATATTCTTAATGCTCAGACACTGCAAATAGTTGTTGTGAAAAGGATCCTGACAACTTTCTAAAATATGTATTTGATTAAGAAAAACCCCAACCTCAGGGATGTATCACAGCTCTGGATAATTGTTATATGAAAGACTGGACAAAACTTCCTCCCAAAGTTTTTCCAGAGGAATAAATTGATCTAAACAGAAAATGTGAGGTGGACAAAACCAACCAGCTGCTGTATCTTTTCCAATAGTTGTTGTCTCTTGTTGCTTTTACTCCTGTGTGTGTTTTGGTTTTGCTTTTGTGGATTATGGCCCTCCCTGCTGGGCTGGTTCTCCCGAAATGTGCTCCCCAGGCAACACCTTAGCTGCAGTCTTCCAATATGAAGGAATGTCAGGAATGTCATTCTGGTGGCATTAGTCACATTTTTCACTGAAGCAAATTAAAAATGCTTTGCAAAATGCACAGAAATGGTTTATAATCCTCAGCCTAAGAAGCTAGGGAATTCCAAATTAAAATTGGCTTTGGGCATGTGTGTTGGTAAATGGCAGATTGAGCTGATGCCCTCCCACCCTGTATTTGTGTCCCACTGGCAGTGTATTTCCTGGAGCCTTTGTAGGAAAATATGTCTGATCTGCAGTACATCACATTATTAGGGTGTTTTTTTCCAACAGATTGTCATAATATTTTAGGAAGTTTGTGTTGATTTTGCTGTCAGGAAATGAAAGTGAGATTCATGAATAAGTACAAACTAATTTGGCATAGAGATAAATCTGGTTTCTCTAACAGCAACAGTGTTAACTCTGGAGTAACTGAGGGTAGGTGGCTCCTCATAATCAGCTTTGCTTTTTGTACAGAATAGCAGAGCAGCACTTGTGCAACTTATAACAGTATCTAATAATCTCTGAAAGAGGAGTAAAAAGAAATGACCTGATAGCCACTTCATAAGGCAGTTTTTAGTCAAAATATTGTTTATCCCTTGGAACTATGCCATTCATTTCCCTAATTTGATTCTTTTTGCTATTCTAATAGACATTTAATTATTAATACCATTATTGAGATGAAACTGTGGTGAAAATTTCCTAACCATTTTTATTCATCAAATGTCCTGAGCATATTCTTCTGCCTTTTGTCATAATCTTCTACAGAGCAACTTGCAAGTGAGCACTTTGCTATTCCCCCAATTGCTATAACTCAGTGTGATGGCTTTCAATAATGGAAAGCCCTAAAATATGATGGAGTTAAACAAATTCCAGAGGAAATAATGTGAAAAATATTTGGATCAGATGTTGATCTTAGCTTTGGTTTTACCTGTCCATTGCTGCACTAAAAACTATTCCTTTTATGATCCAAATCAACAAAATATAAAACTCCTAAAGGGAAATTTCCTCTCCTGAGGAGTGAATCAGCGTTGCTCCTTTCCATATATCTTATTAAACAGAATATCATTTAATGTCTCTTTTATGTGAGACTTTTAAGCATACTTGGTGGCATTTGGTTTTCATTGCTGCTGAAGTTAACCAGGAGGAACAAGCAGGGAGGCTGAGGTGGAGGTAAACTGGGATTAGCACAAGCCTGGCTTTTTGTACCCTGCTGTGTGTGCCGTGGGTGTTGTGGAGAGAGCAGTGTGGGTTGCTCCCTGCAGGGCCGCAGCTGCAGTTTATTCCTGCTTATGGCAAAACTTGAGTGGGAAAACTCAGGGGACACAGGAGGTGTCTGTGATTTTAGGTGGGGTGTCTGTATGGGTGTGGTTGCCTTCCTCCCATCTCAGGGCATCCAGGCAGCCTGTGGGGCACACGGGGTTTGCTTTGGCTCTGCAGAGGAACAGACAGAGTGGGAGAGCTCAGTGATGGCTCTGGAGGGAGAACAGGCAGAGTGTGAGAGGTCAGTGATGGCTCTGGAGGGAGAACAGGCAGAGTGGGAGAGCTCAGTGGTGGCTCTGGAGGGAGAACAGGCAGAGTGGGAGAGCTCAGTGGTGGCTCTGGAGGGAGAACAGGCAGAGTGGGAGAGCTCAGTGGTGGCTCTGGAGGGACCTGTCTTGTCTCCTCCATCTACAGAGCCTGGGGCTGCTGAGGGGCTGTGCTCAGCTCAGTGACACTGCAGCCTGGCCTGGCAGAGGGGACAGAGGATGTGCCTGTGCAGAGGGGCACTGCCAGGGTCATGGTGCTGCTTAGGGAGGAAAGTGCCTCATTTAACCTGTGCCAGGTGAGAAGCTCTGCTGCTCAACACAAAACATAAATCCAAAGACAAGGATGAATGGCTGCGATTTATATTCTGCATTACGGTGTGCATGATGGTTTTTGTGGCGAGAAGAGGGACCAAAGCAGGTGATGTGTCCAAAAAAGGCTGTGCTGACAGCTGGACTGAAACTAGGTGCATCCTTTACTGCATCAGTGGCCAGAACCAGGAGCACAAGTGCTGAACTCTGAGGGGTGCTGCTCTGCTCCTCCAGTGACTGCCTGTGTGAGTGAAGAGGGGATGCAGATAAGCAGGTTCCCCCCTTGGTCCTTACCTGTGTTTGCACTCACTGTCTGACCTATGAGGTAGGCATAAAAATATTTAATAAAACTCTTTACTTACAAGGGAAAAAAAAAGGAACAAATGCTCAAAGGAAGATGGTAGAAGGAAACTGTCTTCAGTCTAGGATTTCTGCTAGAATAAGCAGGGAATTATTAGTTGGTATTTTGGGAGAGGTAATAACATTTCAATGGCTAAAATTAAATCCTTATCTCTTTGGCAACAGAAACAGAAGACTATAGAGGATATATTGGGAAATGTTATACATGATATCTAAGTTCATGTGGCCTTTCAGAGCAGGAAAACTTGCCAGCTCCAGTACCAACATTTCCAGCAGATATTTTGTTTTTGATAAATTGGAATGCTTTTCTTCTGTGGCTGAAGGGTTACAGGAGGATTTGCTGTCTCCATAGGGCTGACAGGGTCCTGGAAAAGCAGAAGGAGCCCTCAGGGAGGGTGGAGAATGGGCTGTTTCTCACCACTGCCATAAATAATTTTAAGATCTGAGGGAGTATCTCAAGGTGTCAGCCCATTCCCTAGTGCAAAATGTTAATAATTGTATTTACAGCTGGATGTAACCAGATTTGCAGAGTCCCATCAGAGATGAAGAGGCTGCTGTGGTGTGACTGCCACATGGAGAGAGGTGGGAGGTGCTGTGGGGAAGCTGCAGGGGTTGCTGGAGCTCTGAAGAGTCTGCTGATGGTATCCCTGAGTGATGGCAAAATCAAGGAGACCCTAAACACAGTTTTTCCAGATAAAGTGCTCATGGTATGTGCAAGAGAAGCCCAAACACATATATCTTTCTTTAGCTCTGATAGTGGAATGTCTGACAACGGCTTTTGTTTGCTCTCTTGATATTTTATGTTTCACATGTTGATTCCAAGCTTTGCCAAAAGCTCTGATAAATTTTACTTTTATTAGAAATTTCCCTTTTTAGTTCTTCTCTTGTGCATTCACAAAGCCAGTGGTTTATAGACATAGCCTTAAGCAGTTTCTGCAGCTTCCCAGCATGTCTGCCAAACACAGTGAGCACAGGTACTGCAGGCACAGCCTTTCCCTGGGGTGTGAGGCCCTGGCAGTGCTCCAGCCCAGCCCAAGAGGCAGTTCCATCCCTCTGGCTTCTTTCCTGTGCTGCTGCTCAGGGTCACTTCACCCTCTGCCACAGCCCCTCTGTCCCAGACCCCTTGGTGTGCATGAACAGCTGCATCCCCCTTGAGTTCTCCTGCTGGCTCTGGAGGCACCTTTCAGTATATAGCAACAAATCTGGACCTTCAGTTAAGTTTTGTGTCTTGGCACCTTTGAATTTGATTTTGCAGTTGAGGTAGTGTGTAGGAGATACTGATCTTGGCCAGATATTTGACCCAAATCACCAAAACTCAACGTCAGGCAGCCCCTGGCTATGTGTTTATGGACTGGGGGGGCTGGGGCAGCTTGCAGCATCAATGAATTGGTGGAGTTGCACTTCTCTGAGGTGTGTGGAGGCCTCCAGCAGATGAATGTCCATTAGCCTGGCTCAGGCAAATCTGGTTTTCCTCTATTGCTCCTAAAAGATCCTGAAGCAAGCAGCTCAACCATATGACACTAGAGGAGCTGAAGACACTCAATCCTTCCCCAAGCAATTTTGGTCTTGCCATGTACTCTGCTTTCTGTGAAAATGAGTATTCCTGGGCTGGAGAGCAGAGCTGAGGTGCCATTCTGGAGAGGGTTTCTTGCACCTTTTTTTTTCTGCATATTTTCGACTGAGTATTTTTAGCTAAAATCCAAAGAGCCAGTACCAAGGAGAGTACCAAGGAGAGAACTTTCCTGATATTAGTGTTCCATGGAGCCATTGAAATATGCCCTGTGCATTGCCCTAGAAGGGATGATTAACTTCTCATTGCTTAAGGTGAAGGATTTTCCCCACAGGGAATTTTCCCAGCCAGCTTGTACATGCTCCTGTATGATGTGCAGTGTGTTGTGGAGGTCTTTGATCTGGTTGTTTGCAACCTTCTGTCCTGGAGGAAACTGCACTTCTGTAGTGGTAGAATTATAAAAAAATCATATGCTTTAGATGTCTTCAGCCAGAAAGACACGAGAGACCATGCCATGAATATTAGTGAGACGCCAGCTTGGAATCTGGAGTAGTTCTTGTTTCAGACAATTATTCAGCTGCAGGTTTTTCTGTGGCTGCAGTGATGGATACTGCAAGGGGAAAAATACCCTTCAAACTTCATGTCCAGTTACTTGAATGAGAAGGGTAAAGAGTATTTATAAATGCTGCTGGAATTCTGAGAGAGGTTTGAAGGAATGGAATACATCTATCTTTTAATAGAAAACTGAGGTGTAAATCATAGTTGGATAAGAGCCTGTTGAAGTTTTCCCCACTGACTCCCCCTTGCCATGAGAGGACTCTGTGAGTCTTGCTCCTCTCTCTCTGCTCTGTGTTCTGTTGAATGCTTTTCTCTGTCAATTGAAAATGGGACATCTGTAAAGTGGAGACATTCTGGCAGGCAGGGTGTCAGCAAATCTGTGTATGATGCTCTTGTAATGATGTTTTCTAGTGGGTGCTGCTTTTGTCAAACGAGCATGGACATCCATCCATGGTAATATTCCATAAATACACAAGAAAGCCAAATGACTGGGCAGTGCAACACATGGGCTGAAAAGGATTTAGCCTGGAGTTGGGCATTCAGTTTATGATAGCTCTTTCCCAGGCCATCCTTACCTTGCTTTTATGAGCCTCAGAATGACTGGGAGAACGAGTTTGCTTCCAATGGCCCCTGCATTGCTCGGTGGTGCTTTGGCTTCTGGTTTTGAGCAAACGTTGCCGTGTTGGTTGTCATCACCCTCCTGTCCTTGGCACCCCATTCTGTTCTCATTATACAAGATGTTCATGATGTGCTGTGCAGTCTGG
The DNA here is from genome assembly GCF_015832195.1 of Motacilla alba alba. Lineage (NCBI taxonomy): Eukaryota > Metazoa > Chordata > Aves > Passeriformes > Motacillidae > Motacilla > Motacilla alba. Next base: position 8,305,998 of record NC_052029.1, on the reverse strand, counting down.
ATGAGTTCTCCTCAGGTCTCTTGCTGCCATATGTCTAATGGCAGATAAGCAGTATGCAGCTTGTTATCTCAACAGAGAGGCAGAGCCTGACTGCGGCTGCTGCAGCCAGGATAATCTGTATTGGCTGACTCTAAAGCATCACTGCAAGTTTTTGGATTGCTAAATGCACTTTCCTACAACTGAGCTGCTGGGTGAGGGCAGCTGGGTTGGTTTTTGAGGCGGTGATTTGAGCAGTAGGATCAGCAGAAGGTATTTCTGAGCAGCTCTTAACTCTGGCTTCACTTTTTAACTGCAGTTGTAGCCTGGCACTAACTCCATTGCTGTTGTGAGGAGATTGATAGAATAACACTGGGATACTCAAGAATGCAGGGTAGGAGCTGTGCTCACACCCTGTAGGTCTCTCCAGCTATCATCAGTTCACCAAGGGAACACGTGGTAATCCCCTAGAAGAGTACATTTCTGCCTCTCAGCTAAAAGCACATTTAATCTGATCTTTTTGTGGCACACCATTACAGAATGCTGAAGTTTCCTTGTGTAGATTTGATTTGTTATTTTCACCATCTGACTGCTCTAATATGTCAGATTTATGATGTAATTATTTTACTTTACTGTTAGATCCCAAATTAATTAACATTGCAGTGTTGCTGGCTCATTAGCAATATTCATTGGGGTCATCCCACACACATAAGCATATCATCAACCTAAGGACATGCATTTCCTTTTTGTATTATCACATTATTCACTTGTCCTTCATGCCTCGGTGGCACTGTGTTACTCTGGAGCCCCAAAAGGACCCACTTCTCTGTCTATTCTCCATCATCACCAGTTCCCATGAGTGTTGCTGGAATGTTTGCTCATGCTGGGCAGTGTATTTGTCGCAGTGCTCACTTTTTTCTGAGCCCTCTGCCTTTGCTGCTTGTGTGCACACCACCATGCCTGATGTCTCTGTGGGGATCAGTTGATTTATTTTGCATGCAAAAGAGAGATATCTCACTGAATTCTCCCGCTTTGGCAATAACTAGGTATCAATATATCAGTTGTCAGGTCAGGTCTCCTAAATAACATCTGGCTGAGTGTGCTGTTCTTTATTTGCTAATAAAGCCATTTTTCCTCCTATCATCTTGCAAAGTGCTATTGCTCAGAGCTTGTGTTTTCTTTATGTTGTGGCTCTGAGTCTCATTTCAAAACAAACCTCTAAGCCCCAGGTGTGATGGGATTGTCTGTCAGAGGTGGTGTTTATCAAATACTGCCTCTACTCTCTGCAAAGTATTAACCACCAATACCTTAAAGTACTGCATGTCTCAGACAGTTCAAGAGCCTCATGGCTGCACATCATGGTCTGAGACAGCTACAAACTCGCGTGCTGGACTCTAGATATTACCTAAAGATTTGAAAAATATCTCTCTTTGGGAGGTTTTGACACCTCTGCCCTGTGTTAGATTAAATGAGGAAGAGCTCTAGTGAAGTTTTGCCATCCTGGTTGTTGCAATCATGTTGGGGTTCCCGAGGTCACCCACTCTCCACGAGCCTGCAGAAAGCCAAGCTTGCATGGCCCTGGAAGTGGCACCACTGTCCTCACCTAATTCAGGCTGGGAAACAGAAAGCCAAAGACTTCCTCAGGTTAATTCTTGCCTGCATTAAGTCACCTGCTGCAGAGAGCAGGAGCCAAGTGCAGTCTGGGCTGCCCATCCTTGAGTGTGAGATTTGTAAACAAGCCTTTTTCCCATCATAACCAGACATATATTATATATATCCTGCTATAGAGCAGCCAGGATTTGGGAAATGCCCCTCACCCATCCCAGTCAGGTGTTTCTATCACTTGGGGAAGGCCTACAGGACAAGCAGCTGAGTTCTGCATAGGAAACAGGAATGGGTTGTTGAGCTTTGGATTATGTCACCAATGTTTTAAGAGTACAGCCCATCTGTCAGATAAAAGTCAAAAGGAATGGATTAAAATTTCCCAAAATAAATTTGACCTTGTCAAAACATTTTCATCTCCTTGACCTTTATTTCATCAGTGTCTTTTGTGTTTCAAGTCACAGCCAGATTTTGAAGCCTGAGAATTTCCCAGGGACGGATTTTGTTCATTCCCATCATTTGGAAAGAACACAAGGACGTGGTGGCTTGTGGTGGCCTCCTGGAGAAGGAGGTCTGGGCCCCATGAGTGCCTGTCAGCAGCAGCTGCTGAGCAGTGTCCTGGGACTCTGCTTTCCTGAACTGGGCAATCAGTAAGGCAGAACTGAGGCACCAGCTGGGCCTCCCCAGGGTCACAGCAGCTCCCAGAAGGGACTGCTGGGTGTGAGCAAATGTGTTTTAACAGTGGCACAACAGTAGGAAGGCTGAGACACAGACACTGAGAGTAAAAATGTGCCAACCAAAACAGGAATGTATTTTCTACCCTGCAAGGAGTGAGAAGTCTCTGAGTAGTGTAGGGGCTGTGCAGTCAAGCACAGCTCTCCCAGTGGAGCTTGAAGGTGTTGGTACAGGTAGTAGATCCAAAGGAAAGGGCAGTGGGCAGTATTTTGGTCATGATGCTAATCAGAATTGTCGTAGCTTTATCAGATCTACCCAGTAGCTGGGGTGCCTTGACCTCCTGTGCCATAGCTTCCTTGGCCTGTCTATTTTGGAAATGTCCCAATGACCTCTGAATCAATAAAGAGGTCAATCTCCCTCACAACTAAAAGATGCTAAGGAGAGCAGAAGCAGTTTAAGACTGTATAAAGCTCCTAAGACCTCCATTTAGAAAAGTTGGAATTGATGTGCTTTGCTATCGAAGAGTTTCTTGCTACAGGCACTGTATTGACATTGCCAGTATCTACTGCTTTTGCAAGGAGAATGCCCCTTGAACAAGGACTTTGGAAGTATCAGTCTGTTCAGGAGCCAGACAGCTGGGAGCTGGAGCCAGATATCATAAAGATATTAACATTTCAGTTAATTGCAAACTGCTCTCTCTTTCAATGAGCAGCTCAGGAATATGTCCAGAATTTCCACTTTCACTGAAGTCTAAGACTGGAATTGTATTTAGGATTACAATTCCAGTATGCACTGATGAGCTAGAAGAGGTCTGAAGGGAAAACAGATGTAAGCAATTAATTATTGTTGTTAGAGATATCAGGGTTACACAAAGAAAGTTACTCTAATATTTTGGGTTCCTTTAAGGGGAGACAAATATATATATGTAATAAACAGAGAAGAAAAAATTCTTGAGCCTTTAAAACATGCAAACAAAAGCACCCAGATCCCTAATATGCCTCAGTGCTTGTCTGCAACCAGTCTGTAAGTGGTTCACTGCAGTTGTCCTTCAAAGTTCCCAGGCTGGGATTGCAAACAATTTGGAAACAAATTATTTAGAGAGAGGAAAGAAAGGGTATGGCATTGGAAAGTGTAATAAATCCTTTGGAGCTTGATCTGGGGTGGAGGAAATACTTGGGAATGTCTCCAGGTCAAAACAAATCTAACAGGATTTTGATTTAGTGAGACCCAAACCCTGCTGGCCCTACTGCCAATTCATTAATTGCAGCTACCTAGTGCCATTGCACTGCTCTCCTCTGGGAGTGTGCCTGTTGTGAGGCTCATAGGATTGGGATTACAGCTGTCCTGGGGAAGGGAGGGATAATGACACTCATTGGTATGCACTTTAATTGTACAGTTGTTGGATCCCGAAATGAGAAGAACGGCAAAACCTCTGTTTAACTAGAATTAGTTCCTTTATATGAAAGGGAGAGAGACTTGATTAATTTAAGTCTGCTTCCTGCCTTTCATTAGCAAATAAAAGCTTCTTTGTGTGCTGGGGTGGGGGATATTGAGGTAGGGAGAGGGAGATCAAAGGCTGCTGTTTTCTGCCGGGCGCTTCTCCGGATCAAGCCCGCAGGAAGCGGCCAGGACTGGAACTGCTGCGAGGGGACTCAGACACAGATTGGGGCTGGCAGGTTTGTGCTCCAGGCTCCATGAGAAGTCTTAGTCAGAAACTATTTTTGTTTAAAGCATTTCTCACCCTCTGCATTATTCAAGACTTGAGGCCTTTTGCAGAGTCCCTCCGGCTTCCCCCGGCGCACAAAGGCCCATCTGTGCCCTGGCTGCCGGCCACTGCGGATGGCCAGGGGAGCTTCCGTCCTTCCAGCCCACAGAGCAAACCCAAACAGCAGAAAGAGACCTTGGCACATTTGCCCCAGAGTTTTACCGCTGCCTTATGAGGTTGCAAATATCTGCAGGAGTCTCAAAAGCTTTGTGTTTTAGGTGAAGCTGGATCCAAATTTATACCAAAATTGCATCTGGCAAATGCAATATGAAGTTAGACTAAGGCAGTGGTTTCTTATTTCTTTTTCTTCTTTTTGCTCATGAAAAAGTTATCTGTAAGAAGCATCATGCTTTTCCTAGAGAACTCACTCATCTTGGGGTGCTTTGTTAGCTTTATAAGAACGAAGTGTGTGTTAAATTATGCAGGCTGAGTGGTTCATAATGAATCTCCATTTATTGTCCCAGAAGACTGTAGTTCAAGACAATTTTCTAACTGGTAGTTAAAAAGCGCAAGAATTTCTCTGAGATTTCTTGTGCTTTTGAAGGGGGGAGGCCCTATGTTCCGTGGATGGTGCAGAACACAGTGAGAATTGCACCAGAACCAGTCACCAGACTGGAATACTGCTGTTCTTGAGAGTGTCCTTAGGACAAAAAAGCCTTGGGAACTCATGTTGGTTAGGCAGGCAGCATAAAGATGTTGGTTTTAGTGATGGGGTTTCTTTAATTCTGTCATGGATGTAAAGGTCACATGAAACATGCGCTGAAGGAAATGAGAAGAGTGCTCTTAGCCTTTCCCTCCTCTAAATCCCAAGTGTCCATCCCTGGACACACGGGCAGAAAGAGAGATGGAAACAGGGAAGTGCTGAGCAGCTCTTGAAAGCCACAAGACCCGTGCTGAGCATTGTTTCTGGACATTGCTGCTCTCTGGCAGAGCACGTTCTCACACTGCCCTTTGGTGTCTGGGATTTGCTTTGCTCAGTCCTTAGCCCTGAATATCTGTGATCTGAAACCCTCTGTGGGGTGAAGAGGATCAGAAACAACACTGTGGAGAAGTGTTAAAAGAGATGCTTTAAAAAGCACACATAAGGGAACAGGGATCTTGCTCTGAATCATTTCCTACAGAAGGGAAAGTTGTGCACTGAACCCTCTTGACTTTAGCGTGAGTCACAGCCTCCCAGCCACACTCTGGTCAGGAGAAGGGAGTGCTGGCCTCACAGCAGTGACTCTCAGCTCAAGATGATCAACTGCTTCTTGAAAGGCTTCTGGAGATGAGTCACAGCTCTCCCTTTGCCCTGCAGCCTGAGCAAAACCATGTGATGGGGCAAGAGGGACAGGGAAGGCATTGGCCAGGGAGCATCAGGCTTTTACTGTGGGTGAAAATTGCCAGGCTCTTGTAGAGCTGTGCAGTCTGTCAGTATGACAAACACTGTTTCTCATTATTTTGTTGAAAAAAAAAACAGAAAAAAAAAATGGAAACAAATCTAACGTGATTTTACAATTTCCAACTTTGACAGTACCCAATATTTTTTATTTGTAATGAGCTGTTAACCCTCCATCAGAACACAAATGCAGGGGTTGCTAGAGATGGTGGAGATGTGACTCTGCAGCCTGCTGTGCTCTGCAGGACTTCCATCACTTGTGGCTGCAGGGTGGGGGCCTCTTGGGCACCTGCCTCAGGTGGGCTGCTGTTCTAGAGGGAGGCAGATCTGGTCACCAGCAGATCAGGGCAGGTGTATGGGCACAGGGGCTGCTCTGAGCTGCTGCTGAGCCCTCCTGTGGGTACCAGCAAGGGTACCGCTGTGTGTAGCTTGTCAGACATAGGGGGCATTAGAAACCTTACTGAGATGAAGTAAAGATGATCCTTCAAATACACTGGGCTGTGAGTAAATTTTGAGTAAGAGAGTGGGGCTGTAAAAAAAAAAAAAAAAAAAAGATAGTGGTCAGAATGGGAGAGCAGAGTTTCGAAAGGCTCCAGCACATCTGGAAGTCTGAAAAAGATTAAGCAGCATTTTCCTGTGTGTTTGTATGAGCTGAGCTCTGCCGCAGAGGAAGATGGCCAGAGGGAATGTTTCTTGGAGTGATAGCCCTGATTCACTTCCCATGTTTGAAAAATGCTGGAGTAGAACAGAACCTGGTCTGGGGCGGAGGTTTTGGGGATGCCATCCTAACATGGGGCACATCTCAGAGAGAATGATTTTTAGCTGAAGGATGTGGAAGATGTGTGGAGCTGCAGCAGAACCGATGAGTGACTGAGGCTGAAGCGTCCATCTGGAAATTTTGGCAGGACTCATGGAGTTTGTGATGAAAGACTGGATTAGGACTGGGATGTGGAACAAACCAGCCTGAGATGATCTGTTAGAAGATCTTGAATTAACAATTAACGTGTGGTGTGACATTCAGCTTGCTGTGGAGCACAAGTGGCTGGTGTGACCTCTCACTGGGCAGGTGACCCAGCACACTGATGGGTGGGGGTCAGCAAAGCTCAGGGGCCGGCAGAGAGGAGGTGCTGAGGAGGATCCTGCAGTGCTCAGGGTCACAGCCTGCAGAAACTGCTGCCTGCTGGCTGCAACAGAAGCATTTCGAGCACCATGGTGGTGTTGCATGGGAGATGACAGCCCGAGCTGCACAGGATTATCCATCAGATTAATAATATCACTGCAGCTGAAGATGAATGGGCTGGGAACCTGAAAAGGAAAGGGACATGTACTGAGTTTAAATTGAAAATTGATACACAGTCCCATGTATTACCAGAGACAAAAATTGTACTACTGAAAAGGGAGTCATAGGGGGTGGAAGGTGAGCAGGTAAAACTCTTTGGTTTTTGGGGATCAGCTAAAGGACTGGGAGCTGAAGGAAGCAAGGGTAAATAACTGAAAAAGATTTTGCCATGATAACATCTGGGAAAAGTACTTGCTATTGTGTCTGAGTATATTCAAGTCCTTGGTGTTTTTAAATCTGGGAGTTAGTTCACTGCAAGGTCAGCAACTGAGTTGGTGAGAGGGAATTTAAGGATGTCTCCAGGGAATGAGAAAGTCTCAACAGAACACGCCTAGAGCTGAGAAAGCCCTGCTGCCTGGAGCCATGTCTCAACAACCTTTCCCTTCTGCTGTGGCAGGAATGAAAAGATGAGCTGAATTTCTACTGTTGGTGTCAGATACTGGAAATAAGTGTGTTCACTTTGGCTTTTATTGGTTATAGCAGGGGAGAAAAATGGAATATTTAGCTAGTGTTGAAGGAGGTAAATTAAAAGTGAAAACTCTCTACTGCTGCTGAAAAAACTGAATTGCTGGCTTGAGAAGAAGCAAAGCAGAGGGCTGCTGTGGGCAGTGTTGCTTTATCTCCCTTGCACCAAACAGTGTGTTCAGCACTGCCATACCTGCAGCAGAGCACCAGGGTCATTGAGGCTGGTGCTTGGTGTTTGCCCCGTGGTTCTCTGGGGTGCACACTTCACAGGATGGGATCTGGAAGGCCTTGCAGGGAGCTCTGAGAGTCAGGTCAGCAGAACTGGCTGTTCTTGCTCTGTAAAGGCCTCCAGACCTGGAAGTGTGCAGTGCTTTTAGAAGCAAGGGGATCCCAGCCGCCTGCCGAATGAGCAGCGTGTGCAGGCTGAGTGTTGCCAGAGGAATGAGTGGCAGCGAGTGCCTGGGCGCCCTCCCATCCCATAGAGCTGGGGGTGTTCACAAGGGACACAACAAGGACTGCAGCACGTTATCCAGACCAGAGCAGATTGGATCAGAGAGCTCTGCAAGAGGGAGCAGCAGCCCCGAGACAGGGATGCTGCAGCACACAATGTTCTTGGGCTTTGTTTCCCTGCAGGAATGGGGAGCAGAGTTCAGCTATTTATGTCCTTGCTGGTACATACTGGAAGGCAGTCACCATGAGGGCAGGGGAGTTTTCAGAGATTTGAAATCCTGGTAAAATGTTATGCTCTTTCCATCTTTGAAGGAAGCAGGGACGGAGCGAGCTCACATATGCAAATGAGGATTGAATTTAGTGACAGGTGAATTAGCCAGGCTTGCTGTGGACAGGAGCTACTCTTGGTTTGTCACAGAAAAGATGTGATTTCCTCTCACACTGCTCATCTGAGTCTTGGCCAGAGTGTGAGAGGGAGGATTACATTTTCTTCCTCTTTTTTTTTTTTGGGTTTTAATTATTTAATTTTTTAGCAGGAGTGAATGGGAATTTATTTCCAGAAATGTGCGTGCAGGAACTCCTAGGAGGCATAGCAAACACTCAGGCATTCAGGCACGCCCCACAAAGAATAAATGGGGAATTGATAGTTGTGAACAGACTGTAGGTCTGAATAATCGTCCTCCCAAATTCTCTCCAGGGAATGCTGTTAGAGTCTGAACACTGTGGGAGGAGAACTAGGATTTATTCGGTGAAGATTCACTTACCATAAATAAATAAAAAATAAATAAGTAGGCTAAATTAGTAATGAATAGTTCAGCCAGCTCTAATGCTAAATAAACACACTGAATTGTAATGAAAATACCAAAGCTTGTTTGAACTGGAGCTAGAAATCCAATGAGAAATAACTGTGTGGCACTTAAATTAGCACTCACTATAAAATATAAATATATGATGTAAAATATAGATTTTTTTTTTTTTTACCTCATGGGATTTTAAAGATTCATCTGTTCCCTGTGTTTGGAAGGCTTGAACTAGACACTATTCACTGCTATAGAGTGACATAAATCACTGAAGAGTTATAAAATCCCTTGATGTATGCTCTTGGACAGTAACTGTATTTGTAGAGGCTCTCATGGGGGTGCATTTATACTGATAGGAGGCTGTTTTAAATTCATACAGTTATCTCCATATAAAGCATTTTTATAGGATTTTCCACACCATGGGGGGTTGTGCGACTTTAATTATACAACTCAGACTCTATTGGTAAAACTTATAGGCAAAGATAAGCCCTTTAGCAAGGCAGACTCCTGCACTTGAACTTAAAAGAAAATAATTTTCTTCTTGTGAGTTCCCCTAAGAACAGCTGGAAAAATCAATATCTGCTGAGGCAGGCAGGAGAGGCTGTGTTTGCAGCCAGCCCAGGGAGCGTGTGGAGCGAGTCTTGCCCTGGGCTCCAGCCCCTGGGGCTGAGCTGACTCCCCTCAGAATGGCTCGGGGCTGCTGAAGGGCCACCAAGCACTAATCTGCCTTCCGTGGCCACTTTAGACCATTTATTAGACTCTGCAGAGCTGCACTGGTCCTGCAAACTGTAATGTGAGTCAAAGACTTTAAAGCAGCTTGAATAAAACTGTGCAGTCGAGGCAGAGAAAAGCAACAGGCAAATGGAGCTCTCAAAAACGGAGTATTTCCTTTGGCCAAAGTGCAGCTGCCCTTTTATTGATGGGGTGATGGAGTAAGACTGGCTGCAGGGGTGCAGTTGTGGTTGGTGGGCTGGGGATGACCAGCAGTGCTGGTGTTTAGATCTCACTGGCTTTTTGACCAAGAGAAACCAAGAAGCCCTGTGGCACTGGAGCTCAAGAGGGAGCTGGAAACTGAAATCAGTGTCCCAGTGGTGAAAAGAGAAATCTCAGTGTGCAGACTGGCAATTATGTGCCCCTGGGGATGTGGCCAGTTTCTGGCAGTGATGTGGAAAAGAGCTCTCAGGAGTGAAGATTCAGTAGTTCACTTGATGAAAATAGGATTATCTCCATCCCTAAGTTCAGCAAAGCAGCTTTTAGAGGCAGAATATATCTGTGCTCTCTGACTGCATTACACAACAGAAAGAATATAAGAACTTAGAAAAAGCGAATAAGGTATGTAGTATCCCAATGTGAAATGAAAATGAAAAAATGAGAGAGCCTTTTGCTTTATTATAATAACATGGAGCAGAGTGAAAGAATGGCTCTGCATATGAAATAGAGTTAGGAGGATAATCAACCCAAACCTCCTATGATCCTACAATAGAGGCACCAACACTGGAGGCAGGCAGGAGAGTTAATAAATTAAGGTGCAACCAAAATAGATTCATGGTCATTTAACAATGTGTCAGGGCTGCTAGAGAAATGAGTATAATGTATTTAAGTCTAACATGCAACCAACTTTAAACAGGAAAGAATAAGGGAAGGAGAAAATGAGAGAAGATTTATTGCAGCAAGCAGCTGAGGTCAACTTGCTTTCACAGGAGAACAGGAGAAGAAAATGGCACACGCATGCCTGGAGGTGGCTGTAGCACTTCCACCTTCCCTCAGCAGGAAGAAAAACACATTGAGGAACTATCTGAATACCCTTGAGTTGTTCAAGTGCCTAGGAATGGCCAGATGGGATTTCTCATCTTGAATACTCCTGGAGCAGTCACTTTCTGCTGGAGCCAACAACCTCACTCATGCCATGAGGACCAACCCCAGCCCTCCTGCTCCGAGTACCAGCTCTGGGGCTTGGCTGCCCAGCCAGCATTCACACGGGTTTGAGGGTTTTTTGTTTGGTTGGTTGTTCTCGGTGGGCAGGTAGAATAAACCTGAGGCATCGATTCATTTCCTTTTGGCTCCCCTGCACTGGTTTCAGCTTTGAGAAGTCGCTGTGTCTCTTGGGTTTGCTATCAAAGGATGATAATCACCAATCCATCTCAGGCAGGACAGATGGGAATCCATCTCTGTCTGCAGACTCTGGCTGGGCACTTTCAGAGAAGCACGTACAGCAGTATAAATCCTTACTTTAAAGCTCTGCCCTAAAGGAAGTGGGGAGAATTCCTCTGTGCAGGTTCTCAGGATGGTTTTAGGTTTGCTGTAGGAAGGTGCTGGGTGCTGGGAATGCTGTGGGAGATATTTGTGGGTAGAAGACAAAGTGCTGAAGGAGCAGCCACGGGCTGAGCCCTCTCTGAGCACAAAGCTTTGCCTTGCAGAGCTCCAGCACAGCTGTCACTGCTGCGCTGAAGGGTGCAGTCACTCTGCGTTTTCCTTCTCCTCGCAAGAGCTGTTGCACATGGCTCACCTCTGTGGTGCCCCAGCCCCATCCTCAGGGCCTCTGCCCTGCCAGGGCACCCTGAGCAAGGCATGGAGCCACCCACACTGCTGCAGGGTTAATCCTCACACCTCCCCCGTCTGCTTTGCATTGAAATGTTTCTCATTCTGGCTTCATTCTCTGCTCTGTGAAACAGGAGCTGGGGCAGCACACAGGACCCTCGCCCCTGCAGTTTTTCTCCTCCATTTCCCCTCCATGCAGGGCTGTACCAGCTCTGATGCTGTTTGTGGTGAGGAAAAAAGGGAATAATTCTATTTCTTACAGTGATATTAGTTTCTCTGCTTCTCTGAAAGCATGTATGTGCCAAAACATGCTCCCAAAAGCTGCATTTTAAATTATATATAAGTGAATACTATAAAAGTAAACCTCTCTTTTTTTTTCTTGATTTTAAGGGATTAAAATAGAGACATTAATTTCAACATTTAATGATTTTACTGTGGTGATGTTCACAACCCTTCCATGTTCATTTTTTGTGACTTGTTTAGCACTTATTGCCAGTGCTGTTCACTGAAACAGCACATTATAAGAGAGCAGGCTCCTAGATGACATGGATGATTTATAAATACTTTATACAGTCAGAATGTATTTATGCAGGACAGCAATTTGTTTGGTTATTTCCAGAGGCTGAGCCTCTAACAGTTACATTAGAGAGACAAAAAGGACTGAACTTGTGCTCAAGAAGGGCTGCTTTGGGCTGTTAACCTAACGAATCTACAACTGCTAGATAAAAATAGATAAAAAATTTGAGCTTCAGGCTTTGTCTGCTTCAAAGATACCTTAGAAAAATGAAAAATAACATAGAACAATGAAATATAAAGTCTTGCATCTCCTAAAGTTGATGTAAAACTTCAGTGGTGTCAGTGGCACTGGTGTCAGACTTGGGAAGAGTTACAGTGTGAGAAATACTCTTGTTCTTTGCTTTATGAATCAAATGTTTGATTTAAATTTATAAACGTACTTAATAAATCCCTGGTTTAAATTTCTTATTTGAGGCAGTAAGTTACCTTATGTCATAGAGCTAAGTCCAAAAAGAAACATAAAGGAGAAACAGATGTAGACAAACGTGAGCCTGATCCTGCGGCGAGATCTCAGTGACCAGGCTGGGATCCCTGGGCCAGCACACTGGATCCACCCGTGTAAATCTCTCAGCAGAATCAGTTTTGCTGTCAAACCCAACAAAAACTTGTCTGGGTCATGTTTCAGTGGTGTTGCAAATCTTCTCCTCTGAGTGGGTTCAGCAGGGGCTGTGGTGCCCAGGATGGCAGCTCAGGGCTCTGTCAAGGCAGGTGCATTACTTGAGTTTGAAAATAACCTTTGTAGTTAAGCTGTGAGTGTATTTATATGAGAGACTTGTAGAGGAGAATTTTGTCTTGATTTATTGTTACTCTGGATGTGGATGTAGCTCCTGGAGGTGTGTGCCAGACACTGGCTGACCCTTTGCAAATCCTGGGAGGTTTCCATATTGCAAAGAGCAGAGCTTGCTGCAACATCTGGGAGAATCTGCAGTGTTACTCTCTACAATAGGGCAAAATAACACAATTGCAATTATAAAAATACCCCTTTCACAATTCCTGCCCTTTCCTGTCCCTCACTGCAGTAGAACTTCATCAGGATGCAGCACAGGTTCACAGAGCCCTTTTCCCTCCCATTCCATCATCCCTGAAACTGCTGCAGATCTTCCCAGCAGCTCTGCTGGGTTTGTTTGTTTATTTACCTTCCATTATCCTCCTTGTTCCCCATACTTTGAGGTCAGTAGATGACCTGCAGATCTGCCTAATTTATTCTGGTGTATGACAAAAAAGACCTGGGTCAGCCAATGAGCCGTGAACTTCTATTTCTATTTCGCTGCGGTTGTACGCCCATGATCTGCACACTGCCAGTCATCCACCATATTGATGAGATTAGCTGCTAATTAAAAACCCAGCCAAGCCAGGCAGAGGAAGATGACTCAATTAGCAGAATGTCACTGAATCTAATTTACTTTGCTTATCACAGACTTATTCTCTAATGAATTAGAAACGAAGAGCAGGACACCTTCAGAGGGAGATCGAGGGGCTTAAAGGCTTAAATGCTTTCTAACCCCTTTGTGCTCATGGTTTGGGTTGCAGGGAGTGTGCTGATATTGCTAATCACACACCCAAGGGCTGCTTCCCAATACCTGTGTCCTGAGGGAGTGTATGCAGGGAAGCCCTGCTGCTGGCTTTTTCATGTGACAGGCACTGATTAGGTGGCCCCTTCCTTTCTTTATAAACCTACATGTACTTATAAGCTGGGAGCAAGCAGGGGCTTTGGATGGCACATCACTGGAATTGTGCTCAGGGATGGTCTCTGATTGTGGAAGTGACACTGAATGTGCTGTTTGGCCAATGAGAGTATGAGGGATTTCCTGGAAACAAAAGCATGTCAGAAATAGACATTTCCCACTGTAATGAGTATTTTAAGGCACTTCTCAATGCTTTTCTCATTTCAAATATGATGTTTGGATGATTAACAATTAGAATAACGCATTTTACTGGAGCTCTTTGGAAGTACTTTAAGAGAGCATTGGACAGATGCACAGCTGAATTTGTATGTTAAGTGGAGACTATAAACCATTATCTCTGCTGCTCTCTTCATAGCAGATAACAGAGCATATTATGGCTGATTTAAGTGAGGATATTACTGGGCTCTGAGCTTTTAATCTGATCTGCATGACAAAGCCCACATGGCTTCATGAGCCTTACAGGGCTCACGGGGAGTGTGTGGAGGTCTGGACATGCTGGTCATGCCAGGGGATCAGGACTGGAGGCTGGGAGTTTGTTACTGCCACTGAGCTTGTGCAACACTGGTCAATAGCTGGCCTTTCTAGCCTGGGTTGGCAAAGAAAAACAATTGGACCAAACCATCTCATTCTCATAACTTTGTTTGAGTAATAATCAATATAGCACAAAATATGAAGCTTTTAAAGCTTCTAAAGCTATTTGGGAATCTCTTTCTAGGGACTTAACCCACACTGGTTTCTCTAGCAGTGCAGGGAGCTGGTCTGGAAACTCCAAAGGGCTGTAAGCTCTTCTGCAGGCATGTGTGTACATGTTTATTGCAGGAGGAAGGGCAGAGTTGGTAATGAGAATGGATGGGGTGGGAAGCCTTCTCTATTTCTGTCCTCAATCTGTTACCAAGGTATGAGAAATGTTGGTTCAGTGACAGTAACTGTCCCTAAAATTCACCACTTTCACTAAATTTATAATGCAGTTTCTGCACAGAAGAAAAAAAATATTTAGATGTAGATTACTGCGCAGAGATGGACACAAGTACTTTGCAGTTTCACATGTCCTGCTAAATGTCCTGTCATTTTCAATCCCTATTTCCTTGTTTCTTTCCCCAGTAGTTCTCCATTTTACAGAAACCAATTTCTTTAGCAACATCTGGTCGTTAGAGAGCTGCTTGTCTACCACATCTGGGTGCAACAAGCCATTTCACTGAGGTTTGACCACTGCAAACACACCTCTATAAACTGTCCTGGAGGAAACAAAACTCAATGATATTCTCATTAAGCTAATAATGACAAGGAGGCCTTCCTCTCCACTGAGACACTGGAGCTGTAGTGCCAGCAGATACCTTGCCATGTTCAAATGCTGTCCACAGCTATTGGTAAGTGGGAATTTTGGACATGTGCAGGTTACTGAGATCACAGCCTTTCTGTGAAACTAAGTGAAATATATAAATTTATGATGAGGTGATTGATATTAACCATTATTAATTCCATTTTAACTCTACTGTTAATATGGTGATCATCCTTGTTATCATTAGTTGTTTTGTTTGTTATCTGGAGAACAGTGTTCACTCACATTGTTCCTCTCAGGCATATAAGCCTCAAAGCCCAGCTCAAAGATCCTACAGGATCAGAGCTAGATCTGATCTCCTCCCAGTGAGCAGAGATTATTCCCTAAGTTTTTCTGGTGACTTTCTTGAGGGAAAATGCTGTGAGTTCCACAGTGGCATTCCAGTCTGGCTCCAAGAAGAATAAGATAGGTACTGAAAGAGATGTAATAGTCATTCATTTTGCTTTTTGGTTTAGCAGCTGCAGAGGCTGGGACTTCTCCTGGTTTCTGCCAGTGAGCAATTTTTCAGAGGTTTGGAGCAAGGATTACAAAAATTCAGATAACTTTAGCTTGGCTCTGTTGTTGTAACTTTGGAGCTGGTGTAGTGTTAAGTGGAAGTGTTAACACAAAGAGGTGGGAGTGAGCAGAAGTGGTAGAAAAAGCTGGGGAGCTCCTCAAGGATAACCTCAGTGCTGTGAAACAGAGGGAACAAGAGAAGTTGAAGGATATAATCAGCAAATCTTATGGCAGCAAAGATGAGGCTGGGCTGGAAATGTGAGGAAGCCTGCAGGAAGGTGTGCTGGGTGACGGCCGGGCCAAGGCTTGGTGCTGCAGGGGATGTGTCACAGCAGAGGAAGGAGAGGTGCTTTATAGGCAGGTGTAAATGTCTGAACACCTATCAGCTAAGAACAAAAGAAAGATGAGATTCAAAGTCAGTGGTATTAGAGGAACTGGTGGTTTTACACGGTGTAAGTCTCAGGGAAGGGACAGATCAAAGGGGAGGGGATCCCAGGATTAGCACTATTGAGCAAAGGCTCTCCCCTGGGGCACTCAGGCTGTAAGAGTCAGTGCAGGCATCACTGCTCCACTCAGAACCACTGAAAAGGACTGTTCAAACACTTCCTAAACCCAGTTATGCAGCATTCCTTGTCTCCCTGGGATCACCAAGTGCTTTATAAGTCAGATACATCAGGAAAAGGTCTCTGCCATCCAAATATTTTTTAAAGTGATATCATTGGCAAATACAATGGATGAAAGGAACATAAACCTCTCTGGCTTGTGTGTAAACCAGTGACAATCGTCTGCTGTGATGTTCTGGAGTATCTTTTTTAGATTGCCATCATCCATGCATGGCTCTCCCATAGCTCCTTCAGGGATTCCATCCGTGGGCCCTCTCCTCTGCAGTGAGGCAGCCATGGTTCATTGAGCTGGGGAGCATTTGGAGGCAGACAGAGGCTGTGTGGATAATGAGGCACAGGAGAGCCTTTTACTGCTTTAGTGGGAGCTAAAGATGAACACAGCAAGGGATGGTTTCATTCACACATGGCAAACCAGCCACCACCAAGTGCCACTTAACTCTCACTCTGTCAGTTAGGTGACAGGGAAGCTCAGGCTGGGTGCAAAGCAGAGTGTGCAGGGCTGCTCCCCACTCCCAGCTTGGTGTGGCAGCTCATAATCACCATTGCCATTCCCCCTGTGAGTGCCAGCTGGTGATGGTGGCATGGGGACATGGGGGATGCCCTGATGAGGAGGAATATCCATGTCTGCTTCTCTAGAATCACATCCTGGCAAAACATGGCTCTAGAGACATAACATCAATGTGAGGGGAATGGGAGTGGAGTGCAGGGATGGATACAGGGAGAAGCATCTGGGAAGACAGGATGGATTCTGCCACCCTCAAGAACAGGAGTGAAAATTTGAAATTTTGTCTCTGTAGAGCTGAGGACCTACTGGGATGGTGCTGATGGCATCCAGGGCTGCTCAGTTTTCCCATGGCTCACCTGCCAGGAGGCAGCTGGTGCTGCCCAGCTGTCCTGCTCAGCAGCATGGCTGGCTGCAGATTGCATTTCAGCTGGAGGTTTTCTCTTCCTAGAAGTATTTCCTCACATCTGTTTGCCCAGCCACAGTGCTGCTCCTTGCACATTTGAATTAATGTATTTTACTCCTGAGCATCTCAGGAGGAGGCCTGTGGAGCTGGCCAGTGTCTCTGCCCTGGCTGGGGCTCACCCTCTGCCTGGCTCCAGAAGGGTGTCAGGGCACTGAGGGGGCTCAGGATGGAGAGGGGGAATGAGGCATTGTCTCAGCACAAGGATGTGCTCTGCCAAACCCCACAGACTGAGCAGGAAAGCACCAAGAAATTTTAACATGACCTAATAAACATACAGCTGCTAGCTTCTGCTGCAGCCAAGGAACCTGTCCTGCATCTCTGGGGAAAGCCAGAGCCCTGCACTGAGCCTCACTTCCCAAAGCTGTGGGAAGTGAGCACAAATGGGGAACAGAAGACACAAAAGTGAGAGGGGGGCTGGGACACCTGAAGGCCTTTGTCTCATCCCTCTGACTGCTCCTGTGTGCTGGGAGCCAGAGCTGGGACTGCTGGGGGCAGCCTGCCCCTCCTGCCATGGCACAATGAGGGCAAATCCACAGGGATTTACAAGGAAGGGATTTTCCTCCATCATCTGAAAAAAATCCTTTAAAAAACCCAGCCAACCAGCCAACCAACCAACCAACCAACACCCAGAAAACCCATCAAAGAACCCCAAACCCCCAAAAAACCCTTTCAGGAGTTGTTTTACTTACCATGGAGAGAGTTAATGTGGGCCTTGAATGCAAAAAGATTATGAATCCTTTAACAATGGTCTCTATCTGTGTTAGCCAAATAACATTTCTGTCTTTGACCCAGCCTCTCAAGGCCTTCTATAGATGAATACCAATGACCCAGGCCTTCATTATCCCATCATTACACAAATCCTGCTGTTAATTTATGTATAGGGAAGAACTAGCAGCTACACAAGGCTCCATCAGCTGCATAATTACTGCATATATTATAAAACAGCAGCAAATACTTCCTGTGAATACAAACCATCTCTGCTCATTAGAAACCTTGCAAGAATTAATTAATGAAGGTGTGATTGTGCCACCTGAAGCCATGGGTATTGTCCCAGTGTGCCTCAAGATTCAGCTATCTTGGGTTTTCCGATGACTTTAATGTGGACTCCAGAGAAACTGAGATGAGCATGTGGCCCAAGCCAAAGCTGAAGGAGGCAAAATTGAGTGCTGGAGCCCCCAGCAAATCCTTTGGCTCCTCCCAGCCTGATCCATGGAGATTTGCATGGCCACATCTGCTCTGCAGAGCTGTCTGTCCCTGATCCCTCCCAGCAGGGATGTGGAGGGGCTGTGTCCCGCCTGCTCTGGGTCTGGATGCTCTTTCAGTGTTCAAGCTTTTAGGATGCAGGTCTGGATCCAACTTTTAAAACAAATGAAATGATCCTGCAATTCAAATAGAGTGAAAGGATTTAGGAATTTTCCACAGTGACATTTGTATTCTAAGATTAATTTGCCAGCCCAGCTTCTACCTTCCCAGCTTTCTGTTTGCTTATGTACGAGAAGAATGTGCTCTGCTAGACTGACTGTGGTGATTAGTTAAATTACTCATACATCCATTATTTTAAAAAGCTTCTATTCTGCTTTGCATCTGTATTTATATAGTGCCACCTGATATTAACTTTCTGCTTGAATGATGGCCACTAATTCTGTGTGGGGCTCCTGAATGTCAATCAGCAGAGGTTTGAAAGCCAGCTCAGTCTGGAGGGTGAGGGTGGGGATGGATCTGTGTTTCCATGATGTCCTTTCATCCCATGGTCTTCCTCTCTTGGCAGGGGAAGGGGAGCTGGGCTTTACCTGCTACATGACCTGAGTGGTGCAGGTGGTTTGGTGCCTGTGTCAGTGACAACTATGGAAAATGGGTGTGAAAGGGAAAAAGCTCTGCTGGTGGGAAACACTGGCCAGGAATACTGGGACAGAGGGGTGAGGAATTGCTTCAACTCCTGATCCTAATTTTGGAGGAGCACTGGGGCAGTCAGACACAGCAGCACTGATCATGCATTTCACCTGGACTTTCTGACCAGTCATGGGAATGGCAAACCTCCTTTGAGTCAAATCTGGCTTAAAGGGTGGAAAAGTTGTTTCCCAGGGAGGAGCGTGCTTACTAATTTCAAGATGATTGAGATTTCAAGTTTGTTGCTGCTTTTTTTAAGCAAAATGCATGTTCTGAACAATTGAAAAAAAATAATTACAGTTTTGACACTGAATATGCTGCTTTTGTTGGTGCTTTGCTTGTGGACACATGTAAATAATGTCTGTTTATTCAGACTTGAACTATGGCATATTCCTGTGTCCATTTTTTCCTGGTGAAAGGCCACTTTTGCTTTCCTGCTGATGGACATTGTGAGGGCCATGCTGCCTCTTCTTCCAGGGGGAGCCTGTGAAGGGCTCCAGAGTGGCTTAAAATAACTCATTGTTGAAGCAGCCACAAAGGACCAAAGGCAATCTAATCCATCAGGCAGGAACATTTTCAGTTTGACTATTTCTTCCTCCAAAATAAATAAAGCATGTCCTCATTAAAATGAGAGGGATACATGGAAACTGATCAAATTTGCTTTGACAAAAAAGATAAAACATAGATAAAATTTATGCATTACTGATCTGGAAGGCATTTACTTTTCTTGATGACCCTTATTTTTTCAGGGAGTATGTTTATTAAAGATACAGATTGTGAGTTTGTACCTATATTTATTTTTGTTTCTCTTTCACATGCTCTCTGGCTGACAGAGAATCTTCATTTCAAATGCCTGTTGTCTTTGAGAATTGTCTTCTCATTTATTTACTTTCATTTTGCCTGCTGGAAGTTCCTATTAATAGTAAGAGAACAGTGCCATGCCAGCATGTCTTTAGCAGGGGCTTTACAGAAGTTGTCAGTTTAATAATACAGCAATAAATTCCATTTAATGTAAAGCAGGACTTTCCCCACAGCATCTTTAAGTTGTTCATTTCGTCTTACAAATGTAAAGGTCTGGCCTTGTGTTGGCTTGCCATGGTGAAATATTTCAAATATCAGCTACAATGAGGCCTTTTTGTTGTGTCTCAGGCTTCTGTGCTGTCAGGATGCTGCTTCATTATCAATTCCCCATGAATGTTTCTGGAAGGAGAAAAGGAAAACTTCTTTACAAGTGTTGTCACTTCTCTTGTGACTCCATTTGGGTTTTTCTGTGTATCAGATGGCGTGTGGGGGGACACAGAATTTAATTTAAAATCTTTGACTCATTCTCTGTAATCTCACCCCAGCATTTTGATAGCTCTGATGTATTTGTCATTTTAAAGGGTATGCAAGCACAGTAAATTTTATACTGCCAATAAAAAGTGTTGGTGAGTTCACTGAGAAATTCCCCGATCTTGGAGGCCAGTAATGTTTGAAATACATAGTAACCTCTTTATTGCAACATTTTACACATCTACAAAATTAGGATACCAGTCAGTAGCTAGCTGTAAACTGCAGTGCTGCAAGATAAACCTGAAATAGTAAATATTGTATATTACACTGTATGATCTTTTTAATACTCTGATTTTCAAAGGGGTCTTGAAGAGAAAATGCATACTATTTCCAGCTTATTTTGAAATACAAATAGTGGAGACACATAGCTTATTAAATGGCTCTCTGACATATGGCAATTATGCTGATTCTAATGATGGTTAAAATCTAGCTCCAGCTAAATGCTAATAGGGGTAGCAGCCTTAATTAAATCCACATTTAGGTACTGCTGTCAATGCTTCCTAGCCATCTCAGCAAAGCTCCCAGTTGCTGCCTAACCAAGCTGAGCGCGTTGGGTCCCTCAGGAGTGCATCCACCCACAGAAATACCTGGGGATGGCTGGGGAGGGGAGCTCCTGTGGCCTGGGGCTCAGAAATTGCCAGGGCAGGTTGTGCAGCCCGTGTCCTTGACAGCAGCCCAATGATCTGGTGAGAGGAGCATCCCCACTGAGGGGCAGCGCTGGGAAATCTCAGGTAGGAGTTGATCCAAAAGACCACCTGGCTCTGCTTGCTCTGGCTGCAGCAGTT
Organism: Motacilla alba alba; assembly: GCF_015832195.1. Classification (NCBI taxonomy): domain Eukaryota; kingdom Metazoa; phylum Chordata; class Aves; order Passeriformes; family Motacillidae; genus Motacilla; species Motacilla alba. Next base: position 8,285,320 of record NC_052029.1, on the reverse strand, counting down.
TTCTGCCAGCACAAAACACCTCTATGGCTTTGAACCCTTTGCATTCAATATCCCTTTTTATCCTACAAGAATTCCTTCTTCCAGAGATCTGTTCTCAAGCTGCTCCAAGCCCCTCAGCACTGAGGTGTGGTGTTACATCTCAAAGATATGCACTTTGATAGATGAATTATTCTCAAAGTGAGAGAAGGCTGTAAAGAAATTACATTTGCATGCTCTTGATGGTCTCAAAGAAAGAAAATTCTAAATTTCATTGGAGGGGGTGGTGAATTGGAGGTGAATTTGCTGTGCTGAGCTGTCACTTTGGAGGGAGCTGGTGCTCAACCACTCCTCTGACATCTCTCCCAAACTGAGGGCATCCTCTGCTTCCCTTGTAGCACTGAGCTCTGGATCATTCACCTCTCTTAGTTCCATTCAAAGAGTCAAACTGTTAAAATGGTTGGGGAGGACTGTTTAAGAAACTCTTCACATCACAAATTGCACAGTAATGAAGTTCTTTGCAAGATATATAATGAAGAGCTTGCAGGTTTCTGTCGGTAGCTAAGTAAATCTGTAATTATCAACTCTGCAAGGTAGAAATTTAGGATGAGGAAGGCTGATCTGGTGCTATGAATACATTGGTTGATAGTGTAATATAGCTCACATATGCCTCTCTTGAGAATTAGAGTTTAGGTGCTCACATTATTGCTGCCTAAACTGTAAAGTCTCAGCCCAGGAGAGTTGAAAACATGTCCTGGCTTGCTGCTCATTCATGTCAACTTCATACAGACTCTTCTGGCTTTTGGTCAGTGGGAAGGCTGGGGACCAGTGAAAACTGAAGGCAGGGTCAGACCTTTGCTCCTTCCAGAAGACACTGATAAACAATTGGTGCCATTCAGGGCTGCAACAGCCTTTTGGCAGAAGACTTCTTCCTTTTTCTTCTTCTGTGTCATTGACACTGAAGCATTCATTCTTGATATTCCTGTCTATTAATGACCACTTGTAAGAGCTCTCTCTTCCTGAGGAAGCTCAGAGGGGCTAACCTAAGGCCAGCCTCAAATTCATCGACAGGGAGGCACTGTTGTGTGGGTTTGGGCCAGGACGCAGAATATAAATAATGATTTCCTGATCCTAATGGGCAGAGGGCAGAAATCTAAGACCTTTCTTTGACCTTCTGCAAAACTCAGCCACAAAAAGCAGATATTGCTGTTCTGTCAAAAAGGGAAGCAAAGTCCATAGTTATCTAAGTAAATAACTTATATTCCTTGTTGAGACTCACCTAAAAGAAAACCTTTGCCCCTCAGGTGTTGAAGTCATGTTAAGAAGTCTTCCTTTTTTTTATTTTTCCCCAGTGATATTCACCATCGATTTTCAAAGATTAAGTAAATATATGACTTTGCTTCGTATCACCACATCCCTGCTCTCTGTCTCACTTTCCCTGTAGGTGACTGAAGTAAGGCATATGTGCTGTCAGTGTCTAATAGGCTTTTTATCATCTCTAGCTGGAAGAGAAGCTTTGTTCTAACCTGCCTTAGGTTAGGTAGGGTTAGGCCCTACCACACAGTGCTGTAACTCACCTGTGGTTGACTGGTGCTTTGGACAGGGCTGAGAGTCCACCCTGAGCTGGCAGTGTGGAGGTTAAAGCTCCTCCTGCAGCACCTCCTTACTCCCTCTGCACAGTCACTAAGCACCAAGTTCCTTTTTAGGGTGTTTTGGCTTTTTCCTCCCAATTTATGCAAAGAAACTTCCCTCTGCCTTATAGGACTTGCCAAGCACTTGTCCCAGTTCTGGCAATCATGTATAAGGAGAGATGAATGCATCATAAAATGTGCATGGCTTGGAGAGAGTTTTTGGTCTTTTGAAGAGGTCTGCTTGCCTTCCCCACAGTAAGGCACTTTGAGCCCTGTGGATGAAAAAGCCCAGCACAGTGCAGAACAATGAAAGCACTAACAGTAGCTGGGATAAATCCTACAGGATTAGGCAGGCCTGAGATAATTATCGTTTTCCAGCAGGGGAAAGAGGCAGCAAGCTGCGAAGGCTTCTGAGTTTTATCTCTTCTCTTTTTGCCATTAGAAGAGGAACTTTCATGCTCAGTTAGTAGGAAAAATATGTAATGAAACTCTACAGCAAGTAACTTATAAGCTAAATAACTCATTAGTACTTCTGTCCTCCAATTATGTCCCAATTTGTGCACCCCATCAGGTGCTGGTTAAACCCTCCTTTATTTTGTGTTTCTGTCCATTACACTAGTGATCACTTGGATGCCTTTGAAGTTTATCTGGGCTGCTCCCACAGTGCTGTGCCTGGCTGAGAGTGCAGACTGGAGCACTTTGGGCATAGTTTCCTGCCCACAGCTGTGTGCTTTCCAAGATTGCCACTACCACAGGTTGTCCTCTCCCTTCCCCCAGGGTTATAATTTGCAGTGAAGCAGTGACAGAATCTCAGAATGGCTGAGGTTGGAAGCTACCTCTGCAAACTGCCTGGTCCAACAACCCTGCTCAGAGCAGGGTCAAATACAGAGGGTTGCCTGGGGCCATGTTCAGATTTGAAAATCTGCAAGGATGGAGACACCACAGCCCCACTGGGAAACATGTTGCAGTGCTTGCCAGAGAGAGCAAACATAAGATAAAAAATGCCAAAACTTTTCTTAGGTTTAAATGGAATCTCCAGTATTTCAATGAGTGTCTCTTGTCCTGTCACTGAAAAGAGCCCAGCTTAGTGTTTTACTGCTTCCCATCAGATATTTACATGCATTAAAGAGACTGCCACCCCTGAGCCTTCTCTTCCCAGCCTGAGCAAGCCCATCTGTCCCAGCCTTTCCTCACATGAATGATTCCAGCCCTCAATCATTTTAGTAGCCCCTCACTGGACTTGCTCCAGTATTTACTTGTCCAGAACTGGATGAGCAGTGCTGCAGCCCTGTCTCCCCAGGGCTGAGTACAGAACATTAATCACCTCCTGTGTCTGCTGCTGGTGGTCTTCTACCAATGCAAGTTGCTGGAAATGTTTGCCTTCATTACATCAAGGGCACATGGCTCATTCACGTTCGGCTCGGCAGCCACCAGTACCCAGATCCTTTCTGCAGAACAGCTAAACCTACATGTTACTCTGTTTTGCCAGAGAAATACAGCTGAATGAAAATGTTCTTACCAGTAGAGCGGTTTTGCTTTTCTTTAAACAGGCCCTTTGGTCAGAGCTGTGTGAAAGAGCTACCCCTGCGTGGTTGTACTTGAGAGGGCTGTAACCTGTGGTACAGCTGAGCTGTGCTGTCCCAAATGCTGCTCCCCTCTTCCAGCACTGTGTGGAACGAGTGGTGTCTGTCATTTGTGCAAACACGATGTGTGACCTAGCCTGGTGTTAGCTGGCCATGAGCCAGCAGCAAGCACACGAGCAGGTCCATCAGGCAGAGCTCAGCAGAGGCACTGGCTCAGGCCCTGGGGAGCTGTGTTAGCCCAGCACAGCCCTCCAGCAGGGCTAATTAACCTGAGCCTTGCTTGTCACTGCTCTCCTGCTGCCAAAGCTGGAACTAGTCTGGACAGGGATGAAGTGCACTGTATTTATTGCATGTTGTAAATGTGCCTGTAGGTTGCTGTTTCACTCAGACTGAATTCCATGGAAGGGTTTGGATACTCAATTCTGTGCCACCAGCAGGAATTAAGCATCCAGCTCTGCCTGAGGATCTGGTCCTGAGGCTCTTAGGTCAGTGTTGCTCAAGAGATATTCAATATGATTCAGTGGATATAAATCACCATTGTTCTCTTTATCTGAAAAAAGGTTGCTTTGATTTATACCAGCTCAGGAGCTGGCACACTGTTTGTGTAGGAGAGTGCTTGCATTCCTCCTGAAGCCTATGGCTGTGTCTCAGAGTGATCTGTATTCCTCTGCAGCATAAAGTTTTTTCAAATTTTGGGAGCCATTTGCAACTTCAGTGCCATGCTGTGACATGATGCATTGCTTTGTAAACAGGGCCTTAAACAACTGAGGTCTTAAATCCATAAACTGAGGCTTGGCAGCACTTTGAAAATCTCTTTGCCAAATAACATGCATTACAGTACTCTCCAGACAAGATCTGACTAAAATGTTCGGGTTCCTTTTGACACTCTACCAACACATTATGAGACTACCTAGGGCTTATTTCCCCTAAAAATAATAAGAAAAATGTATTTTTGCTATGTGTAAAGTGATGCATCTGAAATACATGACATGCTCAATTCCTTTGATGTTTTATTTCCTCTAGGATAGCATCCTTTTTTTTTTAAAAAAAATAAATCATTGTTATCAATTTTGCCTTTGGAACCTGCTTGCTAAGACATTCCCCAGATGTAATATCCTCCCTGAGACACTTCAACATTTGTGCCTCTTCTCTTCCCTCTCAGCTCCCTGATCTCCAGATGGAGCCCAGTGGGGATGGTTGCTGGAGGTACTGATATGTCTTCTGTTATTTTTGTGAACGTATTTCAATTCATCTGCTTTCAACAGTTTGGGTTGTTTTTCCCCTCCTCTTCATGAAGACATGGCTATATTTTTCTGCACTTTCACTTTTCACTAAGGCATCCATACGACCATTCTAATTTACCATTTCACAGCACTTTGCTGCTTCTGAGCCCTAAGTATCCAGGAGCACTTGTGTTTGTCAAGTGATGTGGCTGCCTCCCAGAGAGCTCCAACTGCTGTCCAGGCTCTCAGTAAAGAGCCTTCTCCAGCCTTGATTGGTGTGGTTACACGTGCTGCTGCTCTGCATTCTCCTTTGAGACACGTGCCTAAGTTTTTAAAAGCAGGGAAAAAAGTGAGAAGTGAAGAAGCAGAGTTCTTTGACACAGGTTTGATGTGATTTTTGGCTATAAATCCTTAGTCCTGTAAATTCTGCTTGTTTCAAAGACACAGCCCTGAAAGCTGACTGTGCAAGTGCCCATGGACACAGCAGCCCTGAGGTGCATGCAGCAGTTTGGTTTTCCTACTGCAGCCACTTGAAAAGCAGCAGTTCCTAAGTGGTCATACCCAGAGATGGCCTCACACTGTGACCACACGCCAAGCCGAAGTGTATTGTAAAATCTGAAAGAAAACAGGAGTTTTAGGGAGGCAAAAGCTCTGCACACTGGTGTAGTGTGTTCAAAAAATAATGAAGAACATTTTCTGGGTACACCTGCATGTCATTCAGCATGGAAGCAGTTAATAACCCAATTACTTCACAGCATCCTCTTCAGCCTCCATTTCCATTCTCTTTTACAGCAGTCGAAGGGCTGTTTCCAAAGTGCCCAGACATTCTTAGAGCTACCTGGTGAATCATAAATCTGCAGACAATGCTCTCTGAAAGCCAGCAGACACAAATGATGTAAAATGAACTCCTGCCTTTTGCACCAACACCTCTCAACATTTATGTTCTCCCTTAACTGATTTTATGGACTCGAGGAAGGAGTAGTATATTTTGACATTTTTGTTGTTAGGCTTTGTATCACTCATTACACACCCAACTTTTCATGTAAGAGGAAAGTGCTCTTCTGTGGTGGTCCAGAGGCCACCTGGCACTTGAGGAGAACCAGGAACTAATACCCAGAAAATACAAAGCATGTCTGGAGGTGGGACAGTTTTAGACCTTCCTTCTGGGCACCAAGCCAAATCCATCATACATTATTTATCATATACTGAGCAAACAGAGAGAGCAAATCAAGATCTCAGCCAAGTCACTCATGAGTTAGGATGCCTGTATCATCCCAGCCAACACTGCTGACTGAATGACTGTAAGAACCCATCTGTGCCTGGGGGGCCAGCACAGTAGTGCCCATGCTGTCATTTTGTCATTGTTCCTCTCAGATCTATCACCCGACTTCTCTGCACACAATCACAGCCAGACTTGTCTCGAAGGGGAAAAAAAACCAGTTCAGTAATAGATCTCTTTGGTTCTCTGTATGCATGGCCTTGTGGAACCTGAGTGGTTATTGAACCAATGTCAGTGCCACACGACTGGAGATGGAGGCTTTTTGGAGCTGTTGTTTAATTTTGGCATGCACTGCATGAAGGAGCAGCAGGGTGGAAAGGGTGTTCTTCCCTCGTGCCGTTCTTCCTTCAGATTCATTCCTAGGCTTTGATCCTTGGCAGCCCAGGATGTGATAAACAGCCTTTGATAGATAAGCAGGAGGTTCTGAGGGAGGAGGATATGCTGAATGGTGAGTAAGAAAGGCTTTATGCAAACTGTTTTATACTTTCATGTCCCCTGGGGTGGGCTCAGCTGAATCCAGTCTCCGTAAGGGGCTCTGATGCCAAGATATGTCCAACTGGAACATTTCCATGCCTTCCTTAAGCTGCACAGTGTTAGCAGGAGTGTAAGAGCAGCTGTGGCCTCTGATTCTCAAGTCCTGTTTGCTCCTGGAGCTCCTGAGCAGCTCCTAAGGTCAGCTCCTGCCTGTTCCACAGAGAGATGAGGTGCAAGCAGCCCCTCCTAGGTCTAAAACCAGGGGCTGTTTAGAGAAAGTTCCTTCAGCTCCTCTGTGGGTGCTGTTGGGTCAGGGAGAGAGCCTGGTGTAGCCCAGATTTGATCACTTCTAGCTCTTGAAAATGCCAGTAGAGAAAAGTGTGGCAAGCAGGCAGATCTCTGCCTCCTTCCCAGGCTCTGTTTCTCAATGTACACAAACCTGAATAGAATGATAAAAAAGGTGGGAAAATTTACATACACAGCATTCAATAACAGAATTATATTTGGAAAAAAATTATGGAGATTTTTTTTAGAAAATCTGTAATTTGCCTGAACAAAGTGAACAAGCAAATCACCTTCTATCTGACTCATTATGTCTTATTGAGAACTGAATTGTAAGTCTTCCTTGTTCAAGCATGATTAAGACTTACATGTGTCTTGTTGGCAAGATTTCCTATTGAGCAGAGTAGCAGCCAAAGAAAATGATGGTACAATTTTATGTGATTAGGACAAATCCTTAAAAATCCGGGCAATTTTCAGTAACTCTGTCAAGACAGTAACTAAAACGCAAACTTTGACACTTGTCAAAGCTTCATTGTTGGATCAAACAAATGATTCTAATTGGTGGAGTCAAACTGTGTTTATTCATATCTCTATGTTTTCTTCAGTTTTGGTTTTTTCTTGTAAACATCTGTTATTTTTCTGTTACTGCTTACGTAGTCTTTTTGTGCACATTTCCAAGAGTGAAAACATAGTTCATTCCTCTTCAGCTTCATTTAGGGGGTCTTCTGCACAGTTAATTTTTTTTTTTGTAATTTTCTTTTCTTTATTACTTTTCAAATAAATTCACAATATCAATTGGGAAATAATGAGGATAAGCCAATAGGATTTATCAAGAAGCCTTGTGTTGGAGATCTTATCATGCCTGTGTGAGTATTCTGTATATCCCAGAGATGAGGAGAAAAACAAAACTAAGTCTGCAAATGAATCTTAAGCTATTTCCTTCTTCAGCAACTGGAAATTTAAACATTTAGCTCAAGGAAAAAAAAATGAAAGCAGACACTAAAGGAAAGAAAAACATAAATATTCGGTAGATTTGCTGATAGCCTTTGAAGGCATAAACAGTGCTGGGCAAGAGACAGCCAGTGGAAATGCAAAGAGGAGGTTTTGCAGCTGGTTTAGCCAGGCTCAGGCACTGTCCTTGTCAGTCTCTTCTGGTTTGGGATGAGCTCACAAGGGTGTGCTATCAAAGCCTCAGGCTGTTGAGTTGTCTCCATCTGTAAAAATTCTTAATCCTGTTTGCTTCCTCATGGATGTCTGCACCTGATTTTTGCTGTATTTATCTTGGAACCATCCTGGGTTTGCAAGAACAGGGGTTCATCTGCCCTGCTCTGCTGCCAGCCTGTTTGAAGATCATGAGTTCCTTTGTTTCAGGTGACTTTATACTGTTGGCCAAGAGTTTCTCCTTCTTCCTCAACCCCTTGTAGCTCATCCTTCTCTATGACACCCAACCTAGCAGCCTCACACTGCCACAAGGAAAGGACAGGACCCCGACGCACATAGGTCACAGAGGGGAGAGCTGTTGCTTGGGTTTGTTTGCTGCTAGCACTGGACAATATCAGCCTCTCTAAAAGCCTTTTTTGGTCAATTTGATTTGTTATCAATATGCTAATAAAATCAGCTTCTCACACACATTTCTTTTGTCATATCAGAGGGAGCTTCTTGCAGTCCAGCTCCTGAGTTTATCTCTGGGACATGGCTGTGACTGTGTTATTTCCCTATTTTTAATGGGCAGGTTCATGATTGCACCTAGTAATAAACTCCCCTCAAATCTCAGGTTGCTTTCTGAATGAAACTGCTAGTACATGTAAATAGTACATATCTCTGTCTTTATTTTATTATCTTCTGCTTTACCTGTCTGTCTAATGACTTGGTGCCTTGTTATCACAGCTGCTATTTCTTTCCTCCAGGAATAATTATCAATTATCTGGTTTCTTTTAGAAGTTTAGTTTTGTCATCTTTTATATTTTTCTGTGCTATGTTACCCTCCACAATTCTCTAAACAAATTTTAATACCAGAAATTGTTAGCTCCAGTTTACATGCCCTTTGATCCAAAATGTCACAGGCTAAATATTTAAGTTAGACCAAGATGTCCAGAAATATTTTGTGTCACTTTAATTTTAGAGCAAAATTAAATGGCTTTACTCCATTTTGCATCAGCCTCCTCTCTTTTGTTTTTAGCATCAAGATTCAGAAAACACTACATTTTTTTAAAAAATTTGAAATCAATGAAATTGTCAGGATAAAAATATGATGCAGCTGCATGAGTGGTAGTGCTGAAAAAATATATTGCTGTCTCCTTCTCCAATCCAATAGTCTCCCTTGAAGTGAAATCCCTTGCAAAATTAAAGCCAAACTCAACCTGGAGAATCACCTGCAGAAATATCCTGACTTGGGCTGTCAAATAACTCTGACTTCTTTTTAGTTTTTAGTGTGGAGACTGGTTCAGTAGTTTGTTTCTTAAGAAACACTTCATGTGTTTCATAATTTTACCCAGGTTATTTTTAAAAGTATTTTGGTGAGACCTAGGAGCAGAGTTGCAATGGTTTTGATCACTGCCTGCTTCACCCAGCAGTTGGCCAAGATAAAATGCTACTTACTGCATTTTTTACCTTCTCAAATGCATGATTCATAGAGGAGTAACAAAGGTAAAACTTGTAGGAAAAAAAAAACAAAACGAAAACCAACAAAAACCCCAACAATCAAAGCCCTGTGAGTAAATATTTGCACAAATGATCAGAGAGCAGATGTGTGTGATGTTTTGAGGAGAGCTCAGATCCCAAGGGGTGAGGATGGGCCCAGCAGGGAGCTGTGGATGAGCACCTTCAGGGTGAAATACTTTTCCTAATATGGACTCCTGGAATCGATGAGATACATATACAATATCAGAATTTCCTGTACTGTAACTTATGTCCATTGCTGCGAGTCCTTCTGCCAAGATTTAACTCTTTCAAGGCAAAGTTTAATAAACAACCATCAATGTGTTACAGCTACTACTCCAGTCCAAATAATAAGCAGAAGGGCACTTCTTGAGATGGAGTTACTTAAAATGAGCTTCTTAAAGGCATTATCATGCATTAAAATGCAAATTGGAAGCTACAAGCACTGTCACCTCTCGAGCAGGTGTTCTGAAACTCCCCCAGACATGGCACCCTCTGCAGAGGTGTGTGAGGCTGGTGCAGCAGCACGGTGCAGCTGGAGGTGAAGCAGTGGTGAACACAGCAACACTGTGCACAACAGGTTGTTTTCAGTAATATGCAGAAGGCCCCAAGAAGGAAAACAAAGCTGGAATTTGATTATGTGTGGGCATTTCCACAAGAGAGGTGCAAAGAAGTTGGCTGCAAATGGAGCAGGCTGTTCTCAGGTACCCTGAGGAAAGTCCTTGGTGTGAAGGAGCAGTGAACACAAGACAAGCAGTGTCAAACCAGCTTTCCATTATGGCTGGCTCATTTTAAAAAGCTGAGCTGGGTTTTCCTGGGTGTTTGATGTATGCAATATCTATTGATTTCAGCCCGTGTTGGTACATGCTTGTCTGTTTCAGAAGTGTTGGAGCAGCTGCTGTGCCCAGCCTGCTGCACATAATTGCTGAGCACAACAATCTCAGGGCTTGTTTGGGTTCCCTGCCCTTACCCAGCTCACTATCTCTTGCCTTATCCTTGCACTGCAATGCCCTTAGGACAGGACTATCTCTTGTGTTGTGTGCAGCAATTGAAGTGATAAAGATCCTGGCTGTGCCTGGTGCTTCTAGGAATTACAGCAAAAAATTCCCATAATTATTTATTAATATGGTATGCATCAATGCAAGACATTTCATTGGCTTTAATAGGCTTTGGATCAGATGCCTTAGTACCTCTGGCCTTTTTGGGTTCCATTATTCATGAGGGAACATGTTTAATTCAGAGTTAGGGACTGCCAATATAACGAGCGTACCTGGTGCTTTTATCTGTGGATACAGAAGTTATCCCTGAGCTTGGAGCTGCTTCATCTCCATGGATGAGAGCATGGCAGACCCCTTCTCAGGGTGCTTGTGTTGGTGTGAAATAAAGGTGGAGTTTTTCCAGCCAGTGTGGAGGATTTTCTCTCTTTTGCCCAATGATGGGCAGCGCTCACCTTGGGCCTAAATGGCAGCTTTGCCGAGTCAGCAGAGGAGTTTACCAGGTCAAAGCAAGGGTCATGCTCTGCTCCATCCTATTTTCATTCAGGGGCAATCTTCTTGTCAACCTTCCATTATCTTTTCCACAGCTTTTACTTGAAGATAAAAAGAAACAGCTTATAATTCATTACAGTTCATTAAAATGAAAATAAAATTTATTTTGCATCAAAATGAAAAAATATGACTTGTTCATTATTAGCATATAAATGGTATTTTTTATGTCACTCTGCCACAAAATCACTTACATTTTCAATGATCACAGCACACAAAATTAATTTTTGATAGCCTTTTGTGATTTGGTTGAAAATTCTCATTTCTTTTTGTGCATTAACAGCAAACTGTATCCACTGCTATTCATACCAAATTTTAGATAATGAAGCAATTAAAAATACATGGATTGAAGATCTTATCTCATTTTTCCTCTGGCCTATTTCTGCTTCATTATTCATGAAGGAATATGTTTAATTCAGAGTTAGTAATTGCAGATATATCTAGTATAAATTGTGCCTTATATTCTTTTACCCAATTTCAATTTATTTTAGCAAATAGATCTATGGGGAAAAAAAGACCAGAAAAGACAAAAGGGCAAAAACTACATCTCAGTGTCTCCAAACAAAACCTTACAGGTCTATTGCTTGTAAAGTATGTCTGCAACTCGGGGAAAAGTTGAAGCAATGAAGCTCTGTACTTGGCATATTAATAACCTGGTATTCGTATCAAATGGCTGAATTAAATTATTCTAATTTGAGGCAGTTTGAGAGACCTCAAGCCTCAGTGTTACTGTCATTCTGCTGCTTTATCCACAAAGTCAAAAAGTTCCAAATCAGTGAAAAGCAGAAACAACAGCGATATAAAAGTAGAAAATAGCAGAGTCAAAATAAAATTAAGGTGTTTTAGGCAAAGCAGAGGAACCCTGGGTTGCCAGAAAGTGCAAATGAGTTTGGCTGGTGTGTTTCCATGTGCCTGGAGTGAGATGTGTAACAGCTTGATAAAACATTCAGATCCTGAACACATAAAAATCACGAGAGCTGTCACTGGGTTTGGGATCCAAGGCAATAAAACCAGTGCCTGCAGCAGAGGGGGCTGGGAGGGGGCTACCAAAGGCTGCTCCGGGGCCAGGGGACTGCTGTCTGCCCCTGCCAGCAGTGCCAGGGGCTGGCTGGGGCTGGGCAGAGAGGGAATGGCAGAGGATACACGGGGCAGGAGAGGGCTTGGAGCAGCCACAACACCCTGGGGCTGCCAGGACAACTGTGCCCAAAGGCCAGCCCTGGTGGGGCCAGGCTGAGCGCCTGAGCTGGGGCACAGCTGAGGGTTTGGGTGGTGCCTGGGGAAACAGCTCTTGGTGGGGAGGTGCTACCAGGATTCATTTTAACCAGGAATTGTGAAGGTTAATTGCTGTTGCTCACTGCAGTGCCAGTAAGCTCGTTGGGTTGTAAGCTGTGCTTAGGAGTTGTCACAACAACCCCCTTGTCCTGAACCTTCTGCAGAAGAAAAGAGTGGCATGATAAGGGTGAGGTTCCAGCTGTTCCTCTGACCACGTGTCAGAGTGCTCTGGAAGAATCTTTTGTTTGAATTTCTAAGGACACAGCCCCAAAACTTCCCTTATACCAGTGGAACTTTGTGTATGAATGTCTCAGACTTGAAATAGAGTTTGTAGAATTAACAATTTGGATTTATTCAACATTGTGATCAGCACTTTCTGGTGCAATTAGTAATGCAAATATTTCGGCCCAGTTATTTGATTAAATGAATGACTTGCAAAGTGATGCATAGCCTTTTCTGCGTAGTCCTTGATTCATAATTTCAATAAGTTAATTAATTACAATCTTATTTTCTCTCTTAATGAATTCTGGTTAGCTTTGATGGCTTCGGAAGCCTTAAACATGTTGTGAATGATTCTCAGTTAAAGTTTCAGAGGGGTTTTATGCTCTATAGGAAATAGCTTTTGCAAAGCTGTCTCTCTTTTGATAGCTCTCTGTCACCTTTCAGTACAGAGCACTAACAGAACTTCTGCCCACCTGCTGCTCCTGGTGTCCCCCAAGCCCTGTGAGGCCGCTCAGGGTGTCTGCCCTGCCCTTGGCTGCAGTGTCACCCCTGGTGACCTGAGCATGGCCCAGGCCTGGTGCCCTGCAGCTGCCCATGAGTGCGTCGCTGCTGCCAGAGCCTGCTCTGGGTGAAACTCGCTGTGGGCTCACCGCGCGCCGGTGAAATTAAATATGATGCAAAATTCTTCCAAGTGCATGACATCTGTTTTCCTGGAATCCTGTCTTTACAAAGAGCAGTAAAAGCAGATTTCCTGGAAGTGGGACTGGTGCACAGAGAAGGAGTTTCCAGCAGGGTTGTGCTGTGGGATGGCTGTGGCTGTGCTGAAGCTGACCTGCTGATGGCTGCGGGGGACAGGGGACATTAGGGTGCTACCAAGGCAACAGTGGTGCCTCTGTAGGAGGAGACAACTTCTCACCAAATGGCCCATGCTTTTCCCCACTTTGGCATGGTGGTTCACTTGCTCCTGCAGTGTGACTTTGATTTTTTTTTTCCCCACTCTGTCCTGTTTGGATTTGGTCCTTTATCTTTTACTGTATCTTTCCAGATTTAGGCTGATTTTGGAGAAAGGTGGATGGAGGCCACGTGTTTGGAGATTATTGTGTTGTCTCAGACCATATCTCCTCCATCTCGTCCTCCTTCTGCTATCTTCTTTTTTTGCCACATGAGTATTTCTGATCTCTGCCTTGCCCTCCCAGTTTACTCCCTTTCCATTGTTCCACTTTCCTCCATTCTTTTGTGGGAGGGTGGCATGAGAGAAAATACCATTGAGCTCAGAGCAGTCATCTCCTTGCCCTCCATCCATGCTGCAAAATAGGAGGCAAAAGCAGTCCCAGCAGGTGTCCTTGAGAGAGACCTGGAGGCTGGAGATGGAGAGGCTCAGACACTGAGCTAATAACCATCCCTAATTAAGAACTGGGTAATTCAGATACCCATCAGATACACTATCTGATCATAAGCATGAGCTTGGCACAGGCCTGGATCTCCCCTCCTCTGTGTCCTAGTCTGCAGTGAATGGTCATCTGAACAGTCCCACAAAGCAAGGCTTCAGCAGCTTTGCTTCATTAGAAACTAATTAGAACCATCACCCCAAGCTGGAAAGATACCTTTGAAGTACAAATATTTCCTCAGCTTTTCTTAATCAAGGCTTTCTTTTTATGCCCCTCTATATATGCTGATTCCAGCCAGCACATGAACTAGAAGTCCTGGAAGGCTGGGAGGGAAAAACTCCTCTTGCTGTATTTCCAGTTGGATGAAAACCAAAAATCCATTGGAAATCTCATGATTTCCAGCAAAATGTACTGGCCAAGAAAATCTGGAGAAATTGCAAAAAAAAATCCAGATGTCTGGATAAACCCCTGGAATTAAAAAAAAAAAAATATTTTTTTCTTAATACAGAGAATAAAACCTTATTTATCAATATTCGTAAACTGCTCAAAGAGCATGGTGCCTTAAAGGCAAAGAATTAGCTGTGTTTGTGTTGATAAGCTTATGGGCCTGAGGGCTTGTATGGCCAGGACAAACAAATATTCTAAGAGGAAAGCAAATTGTGGAAGGCAACTTATTCAAGAAGGTAAGCTGTGCAAAAGAGAGAGGGGGGTGTGTATGGTTTTTCTAACCTCTCCCACACTGGCCAGGGAATGTCCTCTACCTACAGCATTGTCAGTGTCAGGAACAGAGTGCAGGGACACCGGTGCCATGTCCCTTTTCCTCATGCACCAGGGGTCAGGACAAGTGGGTGGCCACATGTCTCCTGCATTCCACACTGCCCTGAGCTGTGGTCGGAGGTGGGGAACATTACCTGAGGTACAGATCCAGGATGGGGCCTTTATTCATACATTTTCAAGATGCCTCCCATAAATTCCCTGCAGAGTGGCTCAGATCTCTGAAGAGCAAGCTGTGACGTGGCCTTGCTATTTCAGATGTTTTTGTTGTTTGCTCTCTGCATCTTTATTAGCAGCACTCCGTCAAGGCTGCTGCATTAAACATTGATCCACCTTGACAGGGGGAGCAGGGTGTGCATACTGAAGGGCAGGTGTCACCCCTTGCCAGCAGCATCCCTCACTCACACATATTTAACCTTTCCTTAGGCTCCCAGGAAAGACACATGGAAAGGGCCGCTGGTGCTGAGAGGGCACAGAATGGCACTGCTGACTAAAGCAAGGCAGGGAGGAAAGCTGCACTCCTGATTTCACACCTGGACACCTGCCAAGCAAGAAGGAACCTCAACCAGCCTCGCTGCTCTCCTGTCGAGGGGCCGTCTGCTCGTTCACATTTGCCAGGTGGGAGCTGCTTATCATTCCACAGCAATTCTGCAGGCTGAAGCCTACTGACCTGGGGGGAAATTACTCAAAGGGCATTTTATAGCACTTGAAGCTTCATCTATGCCTAGTGATGGGCTCACTGCTCTAGTTTTGAAGGTGCTTCCTGCAGTGATTCTTTCATGAATTGCCACTTCATGGCATGGTTTCAATTTCTAAACATTCTGGGATCCCCTTGAAATTGCCTTAAGGGAAGTGGCAGGTTCTGAAAGTCTTGATGCCCTCTTGAAAGCAATTCAGATGCCAAATGTTGGTCTCAGTACTGGGAAATGAGCAGAGCACTCTGCCTGGCGTGGTGGTGACTGAGGGAGAAGGGGTCTGACCTTTGAGGATGTTTGAAAAGGAAAATACTAATTGCTGTGTTTCTGAGAAGGGCGTGATGAGAGGCACAGATGGGCAGGGTGTTTGTGTCTTTGGCTTCTTGTTTTTAATTTAGCTAAAGGCAGTGGGAAATTTCATTGGCAGATAAGAAAAAATCTACAGCAACCTAAGCAAGCCACATAACCCTGACAGCTGCCTCTCTGAATATTTTAAACTTCCCACTGCAAAACTCACCCCACCTTCCTAAGTGGAGCAATCTTCTCACAGCCCGGGTTCCCTGGGTTGCTCTCAAATTTTCTTGCTTTTTCAGCCAAAGTGCCATGAAACCCTAATGTCTGGTAGCTTTGTTCCTCCTGAGCAGGGGCGTTGCTCCCTGGCCTGTCTCTGTGGCTGTCCCCAGGTTTGTGCCAGCTCTGCCTCGCTCGGGGTGTGTCGGTGCTGTGGATCCCTGGCTGCTCTGTGGGAGCGGGACGGGAGCAGCGAGTGCTGGCAGACGCCCCTCAGGACACGTCCCCTTGGAGCAGGGGCCGTGTCCCTGCCACGCTGGCCCTTCCTGCTGCTCCAGGCTCTGCAGAGGCCCTGCTGGAGCTCTTGGCAGGGCCGTGGGGCCGGGCCCGTGTGTCTGGCAGCGCTGCAGCGCCGGGAGGAGCGGAGGGGCTGCAGGGCTGCTGTGGTTCTGTGCCAGCTGGCACCGCTGGGGCAGGCGCTGAGAGGGGACCAAAGCAAACACAGCCCGATGAAAGGGCCCAGAGAAACCTTCCCACAGCCCCACCATTCCTTCATGCTCTCCTGGCTTCACAAAGCACCTGGACTTCAAGGTATCTGCTCACTGCATGTGCGAATTTGGCTCGAACATCTGATAACTTTTATTTGTAAGTCTTAATTTTGGCAGAGTTTACGTGTGGGGTTTTAAAAAATTTATTTGAATTGTCTGGCTAAAGAAAAGTTTGAGGCTTAAATTACACAGACACATTAACAGCATTCTGTATGTTAACTCCAGTAGTTGGTGGGCTTTGAAAGGCTGGCTATAAATCCCCTCAGCTCATGGCATTTATATTCACTGTGGCTGCTGCTGCAGGACAGCCTGACACCCAGAGTGTGTCCCCTGTGGGAGAGGAGTGGGACTTGTCTCATTTTGGTTCAAGCACAAATATCATATATTTTTTCCTCCCTCTTCATCAAGGGTTTTTAATATGAGAGCTAAGACAGGCATTTGCAATTTTTTTTTCCCAGGGTTGACCTCCTATGTCTCAACATGAAATTTTTAATCCAGCAGTAACGCCCGGGTGTTGCCTGGACCTCCAGGGACTGCTGGCATGTGTTTCTCCAAAACTGATGTGCCTGTTGTAAGCAATTGTTCTCTGAAGTCTGTTCAAGCTCTCAGCTTGTTCTCCACAACCCCCCCACCAACCTGACAGCTGCTCCTGTGATGGAAATGCTTGATGGCACATTAAGTAATGCATCACCTTGTCAGTTCTTTGTAGTCTTCCATCTACCTGGCCCTACTCTTGTCTTTTCTCATCTCTTCTCTTTGGGTGGTGACCCTTCTGGATGACCTGCCTCCATGGACCTGTCTGTGCACCTGAAAAACAAAGCTGGTGAAAATGTGAGAGGACCCCACCATGTGTGCCCTGGGAGGCCACCAGCTCACTTTCAGGGGATGCTGGAGCAGGGAATAGCACACACAGCTGCCTGTTCCCTCCTCCTTGTGTCCCTCACCCCACTAAGAAATGGGCAGTCACCTGCCCATGATGATGTCCCCATCCAAAGCCCAGAAGTCCCTGAATGCATCACATACATGAATAATTTTAGCACCCTTTCCTGTCCAGTTTGAATTTTGTCACTCCAAGAAGAACTCAGGAAGGATCCCACGGAAGTTCTCCCTGCCGTGGGTATTCCTGGTCTCCATCAGGAGCTCTGGAATCTCTCCAGGCTCTGACATCAGCTGGAGATGACTCACACTGAGTGTCTGCACTTTCTGTCAGTGCAGAGGACACAGCTGGGCCGGGGAGCTGTGCCCAGCCTCATCTCTCCAGAGTGAGGAAAGAAGGCTGAGCCAGCTCCTGGTGTCCCTCCAGTGGGTTCAGGAGGGCATACCAGTGTCCCACAGGAGTCTGCCCTGTGGTAGACTCACAGGGGCAGGTCTTGTCTATATGGTGTTGGATAAGATTAAGAAGTAGTCAGATATTTTTCCTCATCCTCTATGACACACCACCTCCCACCTTCTATTTCTTCATTCATTTGTGGAAATTTTAGTGTTTGTGCCAGTGAGACCACAGGAAAGTCTTTTTTCAGCTTGTCCCATTGCTCATTCTAGAAAGGTGGGCCAATCTAATTCCCTCATAACCTTATAATATCAGAAAATGAAGTCCAGGGTTTCCTTTGTTCCTATGGTTTCTCTTCCCAGAATTTGTTACTTTGGCCATCCTGAAATTCCTTTTCTGGGAGGTGTGCTCCTGAGTGCATTTCTTTCATGTTTTAGTTATATCTTTGGGATATAATTTGGTTTCAGTTTTTGGGCAGATGATTGTCAGGATAAGAAATAACTCAGTAATACATAGTGAGGGATGTCAGTTGTTCTTGAAGGTGGCAACCTTCAAAAGAACTAAGATTACTTTTATGGGAAATAAATTCTTGTTCAGTCCAATTGTCAGAAGGGACTGTGGGGCCAGTGCCTTGATCAATTACTGGAATCCGTTCATGGGAAAAATGTCAGGAAAAGTCAAAATGGGCTGCAGGCTGCTGTCCTGCTGCCTTCTGGGTGCATGAGTACAAGTGGGAGCTGGAGCCCAGACCAGTATGTTGAGGATTATTCTCTAGACCTGGGTGACTCTTGGGCTGGACACTATTGCTTAAGAGAGATCAGCTCTGTGTCTGGTGTTAGTCATGCAAATAGCACTGAAAAGCACTTAACAGGGGGAAAAAACACAGAGAAATGGGGAAAACAAAATAGTTAAAGTCCTGGGAAAAAAGCTTTGGGTTTTGATTGAGTTTTGAAAATAACTGGAGAGTGAGGATATGGAAAGGTGAGGAAGGACTGCTTGGATATCGTCTGTGAGGAAAAAGCAAATTTGACCAGATTGAAAAGGGTAAGGAGAAAAGAGGGAGTGATGGGCTCAGACAGTCTGTGGAAAGGGCACAGTGAAGCCAGGAGCGTCTGTGAGAAAATGGAAGAAAAGGTGGTTTTGGAATGAGGAAAGCTACAGGAGTCACGTGAAGAAGGAGAAGAAAGTGTCACGTATATTATTTTTTTTTCCAAGTGATTTTACCTCATTCACTTTTCAAACAGGAGGGTGAAAGTCTCAAGCAGGCAGAAACTCTCTTTAAATTTTCATTGCTCTCAGCTTCCAACCACCCTGGAAAGCCCTCAAGAGCAGGCTCTCACAGTAATTCAGCACATCTGGCTCCAAGCGTGGGGGAGACTTGGCTGTGCTCCGGGCAGTGCTGGGACAGCATGGGAACACGAAACCAGAGCCCAGCCAGTGCCCTGGAGCACGGGGGAAGGCTGGGCTCTGCTTGCACAGCAACAGGCTGGAGAAAGGCTCGTGCCAATCCTCATTATGTTCGGTTGGATTCATCCATCACTTTGTGGTCTTTCTGCTGACACTGTTTGTGAGGGGTCAGGCAGCCCCTGACTGCTGGTGATGGGCAGCTTTCCATCCTGAAAATCCCACTGGAAGAAGTGATTTAGGATTCTGGAAATTGGTAGCTCACCCTAGAAATTCTTGTGCAGTGCGCTTAAAAAGGAATTAATTGTATGGTTACATATGTGTTTGTAGAGTATCCAGGCAAACTCCAAGTACTGAGCTTTTGGGCTTGTAATCTTGCAGAATATGGAGGCTTTTCACTGGAAATGTGCTTTGTTTATACTTTTCAACATTAAGACCAGCTGCTTCCTTGCAGGCATTTTAAATGTTTGTAATTCTGTACGATTTTTTACCTTTTCTAGCTTTGTAATCATGCAGTTTTCCTTCATTGGGTAAGAGCAACTTCTTGATGGGATTACTGTGGATACTTTTTCCCTCAGTGGGGGTTAAATGCAAAAGTGGCATGGGAAGAATTTGTGGGTTTTAGCCTGTCTTCCCAGGGTGGTCTGAAAGCTCAAACATATGTATGAAATAATTTAAAATTGCTTTAAAATGGTAATTTTCTTTTCTGGTTCCTGGATTGTTTGTCTCTGTTGGATCATGTGCCACCTGAGCACACCATGCACAAGGTGAGTTGCTGGAGCACCTTACCCTCTCAGGGTAAAATCAGTATTGAGAAAAACATTTTGCCTTTTAGATCTTTGCTCTCTAATGCACTGAGTGACTCTGCATTCAGTTCCAGTAGCTACATGTGCCTTGCCTGGTACATGAACACCTCTGGCCAGATGTTCGGGTCATCTGCCAGCCACAGGCCTCTTTCTGCAGATCATTCCCCCAAACAGTGTGGTGCCAGAAGAAGGGGAAAGCAGGAGTTTGTACCATTTTGTGATCCATAGTGTCAGTGGCCTCTTGCATTTGACATTCCAGATGAGCAAATTCCCAGCTGGAGCAGCCCAGCCTGCTCTGGTTTGGGTGTGAGCAGCACACAGGCTGGCCCTGGTGTGAGATGGACGGGCTCAAGGAGCCACATCACCCTCCTTGTGGGGTGCAAGTGCCTGTGCAGTGTCCAGCGTGGGGAGATCCCCTGTGAAGCTCTGGAGCTGCTCCATCTGTCCCCTCCTGCTCACACAGCCTGAGCTTTGCCTTCCCCTCTGCAGGACCCACTGCAGTGGCAGCAGAGCCTCAGGCATGAAGCCCAGGACATCTCTCAGCAGAGACAGTGACTCCTGCCCCTGGCCCACGTTCCCCCACAGCTGTGGAGCCACGAGCCCTTCCCTGCAGTGGTTACAGACCCTGGAATTCCCCAGTGCTGCTGTGATTTCACAGCAGCCGTGCCAGGCTCCAGCCCCCTTGTGCTGCACTCTGAGCAGATGTTGGAAAGCTTAATGGAGGCATTAGCTCCTGCAGAGTGCTTCAGCCAGCACAGTGGCATTTTGCAGCTACAATAATCTCCCCTTAGCACTTCCAGTTGTGTCACTGCTGCAATTAGCAATGAGTTTATAGCACTAAAAGAGACCAGTAAGAGCATTGGGGCTGGTTCCTGGGCACCGAGCAGCAGGGTTTCTAACTTTCACTCGTAATCATTAGGGCTAAAGAAAAATTACACTGACCTTTAAGAAATGGCCAGGGAATTGTTAGAGTGCATGGGATTTAGGAGCCAAGTGTTCTTCTAAGTTCTTTGCGATATGGCAACCTAAATCTGACATCCCTTAAAAAATCTCAGTGTTAGATTTCACTGAAAGCAAATGGGTTTTTCCTAGAATCATAAAAAATTGAGGCTAAAAAGGAGTACAGGAGGTCACTGTTTTCAGCCCCCCTCTGAAAACTACCCCCAGGCAGGTAGTTTTAAGAGTCAAACTCTGCTCTTGACACAGAGCTGAAGTGGGAGAGAGCCAAGAAGCCTTGAAAACACTACCAGAGATTGCAGTGACCATTGAAAAGGGTCATGAATAACTAACTGATACTAACTGTTGCATGGTCCTCCCTGGTCGATGCTACTGAGCCCTTCTGCAGGCTTTTCTTTTGTATACAGGGGGTTTTGATGTTTTCTGTGCTCACCAGAATGGTGTTGGAGTTTGTACAGATGAAGTGTTCTGCTGCTGGTTACCCTGTGAAGCTGCAATTGTGCAATAGCCCTTTGGAAGCTGTTTGGGGACAGTATCTTCTCCTTGAATCCCAGGATCATTTAGAAAGGTGGTGTAAGCACACTGGACAACTCCTACTTCAAGCACTGATTACAAAGGAAAGATTGAGTTTTTTAATGACATAAGCTATTTTTTTATATTCCCCTGTTATTCCCCTGCTCCATTATTAGCTTACCTTTCTTCCCCATCTCTAATTTGTCCCCAACCTTCCACTGTAAAAGAAAAAAAACTCCTCTATAAAACAGTTACCCTGATTAACTATGGTTTCTCTGCCCACAGCCCCTCTCCTTCCCCTGAGGATGCCATGCCAAGAGCCCTGCCATGCCCTGGCATGTCTGGGGTGAAGGTCTGCAGGCAGTGCTCTGACATGTGCTTGTGGTGTCCCTGTCCTGTTTCAGGTGGCTCTGAAAGAGCATCTGCTTCTTCAGCACACACAGCTCCTCATTCAGGAGGTGGCTGCAGTGCTTTCAGAAAAGCCTGGCTTTGAATCCCAGAGAAATGTTTCTGCAAGTGGCCTGTGGCTCATGGAGGAGCTCTGTGGACACAGACATTCACTCCCAGTGGAGACCCGTTTAGGTGAAACTTACTCATCACTCCTGGGAGGCAGGGGGTGGAAGTAGGTGCACTCTGACATCCCAACAAAGAATATTTTAATTTTTTTTTCAGTTTAAAAGTGTAACTTACCAGTGTAAATGAAGAACAAAATGGAGAAAAGTCTGTGATGAAATATTTAAGTTCTTCACATCTTGGTTTTTTCATCTCTGTACCTCGGAGGGACAGCACACTCTCAGAGGCTGCTTTGTAGTGCTGGGGAGCAGCAGCATTTTGTCAGAGCTTGCAGCACCTCCCCTGCCTGCAGCCCTGTGCTGCTGCCAGCTGGGGCTCCCGTGCAGGGGCAGCCGGTGCCCAGTGCTGCATCCCAGCCTCCCACACAGCCACTTGGTACCAGAAGCATGAATTAATCGGCTTGGAAAATTTATAAGTTAGGAGGAATGACAGTGACCCAGAGAATGAACTCTGGCAGAGGGCTTGAAACAGAAGTTGGGCTTCTGCTTGTCCCCAGGAGAGTTTTGAAGTGTTTTATTCAGGGAAAAGCCTGCAACAAATGGCACCACAGAAATGTGGGGATGGCTTGGGAGCTATGAACCCCCCAAGGCTGGATTCCAGAGACATCTGTTTATGCCTTCCTTGTCCCTCTGTAAAATTCAGTGGAGAGCATTTTACTGGTCCAGCTTTTTCAGTAGGTGAAAGACAGCACACAACCCTGTGGAAAGACAAGTTTTTAGGGGACTACAATGGAGGCAGGGGCCTCTGTTGCCTCACCACCTGCAGCCCTCACCCTGCTCTTCAGCCAAGCTGCCCAAAGACTGCAGCAGCCAGGTTTGGTGAACAGATTGGGACACTCTGCAAAGAAGTATGATAAGATGGGAGAAAGAAAATCATACCTTCCAGACCCTTTTCCTGCAAAGTCACAGAGGCAAATCAGATATGTCTGAACAGTCTGAACCTGAGCTTTTGTTTCAGGCATCTTAGAGAGCTTTTCATTGATGGGGGTGTCTTGTCTCTACATGTGTGCATGACTGCCAGCAGCTCAGAAAGGTTTTGCCTTGGGAGCCAGAAGAGATGACATCCCACACAACACAAATGAGATGCTTGCACCATTCCCTGATGTGCCTACAAAAATTCACAGCAAAAAGCTTTCCCTCCCTGCCTTCTCTCATGCCATGGCTGCAGGGCAGGCTGAGCCCACAGACTGGCAGTAGAACTGAGGAGTGGTCCTTCCAGCCCCTTCCAGCCCCTGCCAGCCCCTTCCAGCCCCTTCCAGCCCCCGCCAGCCCCCGCCAGCCCCTTCCAGCCCCTTCCAGCTGCCTGTCCTGCAGCTGCCCTTCAGGCTGTCTCTTGTGTCTGGCCCGAGGATGCCAGAACAGCTTCCAGGCATCTGCCAGCCACAGAGACTTCTGCTCTTCGTCTGGAGAAATGGACTGCACAGCCTGAAAGGCAAAAATCTGTTTGTTGGCATTCATGTAGTATCAAGAAACACGAGAATCTGAGAATTACAGACAGAAACAAAGAACAAGACATTAAGTTCCCAGTTCTGGTCTTTTTCTGTGCTATTATACCAGAAAGAAAACCCTCTGTGACAAATGGACAGTTGAAATAAGAAATGTCATTACACCAGTCTGCTCTATTACAAAAACATGCCTGGGCAGGTAAAACAAAGACATGTGGCTTCTTTATCTTTGGTGTTAAATAGTCCAACTTTCACCTTCAAGGTAAAGTATTTCCTGGCTTGTCATTTGTAGTGGAGTTTGGATTTCTCAAATCAGCTGGCATTCTTCATTCATTATAAACATGGATTTAAAAGCAGAGAGTAAAACCATCTAGGGCTAATTCATTCCCGGAGATTTTTTATCAGCAGCCGCAGTCTTCATTATCTGAATTTTCTATTAGTTGCTGGAAGGTGTGCATTTCTCACAGAAACTACCACATGAAAATGTGAGTTACACATAATAGAAAAGTGAGGAGAAAAAAGGGCCTCTGACTGCCCCTTCCAATGGAGTTTCACAGCTGAAAAAAGGGCAATACCCAGTAACAAGCTCCTGGTCTGCTCAGCTGCATCTGTAATGTTGGCATAGATTTTGAGCTTGGTTTTTTCCTTGCCTCAATATTTTATACTTCTGTCACCTACAAGCAGGTTCTTGAGTGACTTTTTGGTGATGCCCAGGGCGGTACTGTTGCTTCAAGGCGCTGTGACACAGAGACAGCCTCACATGCCAGTGTTGGGTGACACTTTCTGTACTGAGCTCCAAGGAAACCAGGGAATGTGGGCAGTGGTGCAGCTCACCCCAGCACCCACAGCAAACAGGGCTGGGAGCACTGCCAGGGACACTGTGTCCATGTGGCAGCCACAGCTGGCTCTGCAGATGCCTTTTGGCCAGGGGGGAGAGCTGCACCACGCTGGGCAGTGGGATCTGGGGGAACCACAGCACACCTGGACAGGGCAGGGTCTGCTCTGCTGCCCGAGCCAGGCAGGGCATGCTGCTCTGGCTGTGCTGCTGGCACTGGGTGAGGGGCAGGGTGTTGGGGCAAGGTGTCAGTGTGGCTGTGAAATGCCAGAAGAGTGCTGTAAACAGCCCCTTCCCTGCTGAAGGCACTGCAAGCACCCTGCACCACACACTGCAGAGCAGGGCAGGGAAGGGACCCGGCGCCCACCCTGCAGAGCAACCCTGGGCAGCAACACCTCTGCCATCAGTGTATGATCATGGAAACACAGCCTGGCATAAGGGACTGAGTGGGATCTTTGGAAAACTCTGGGAATTTGAGCAGTATGGGCCTATGGAGAAGAAGGTGAAATTATGGTATATCAGACCGTGCCCTTGGTCACACCATGGTGGATGAATGGTTCTTCAGGAAGGAGATAGGTGTGTGGTTATGTGAGTCCTGAGAGTTTGTAATTGCAAATATTATGGGTATTTTTATTGCATTAATATAGGTATTATTATATCATTGATATAACATAAAATATATTAAGTAATTATATTAATATTGAGCTGGCAGGTGAGAGCTGGATGTAGAGATTAGTTCCTCCTCATCCTGCTATGTTATGCAAACCCATAGAAAAATTATTATCTCATTCACTTAATAATATATTGAATAATATCTCATACTCTCAGCTAATTATACCTAGGTCAGGTGTGTATAAATTAGCTGCTGTCAGACATAGCAACCAGGTCTGAAGAGAAATAAATGTCTGATTCAAATCTGACTAAAATCTGATAAATCTGGCACAGCTGCAGCCTGCAGCTCCACACTGCACCTGGAAGGGAGTGATGTTTCCTGTGTCCCCATAGGGAACTGTGGGATTTAATGGATGTTAATAAGATATTTGGGAGCCACAAAGGCTGGGTACTGAAAGGAGCATTGTGAGTGATGCAAAGCTAGACAGTTAAAGAAAATGGAAGAAAATGAATTGAAATCTCTGTGAGACAACTCCACCCTGACCCAGAAAGACAGTATCCTCCAAACTTCACATGCTCTCAGGCAATTCCACTGAAAACATTGACTGCAAATGCCTCTGTGCTTTGTATTAATCCTCAAGGCAAAAGTAAGGTCACTGCTGCAGAAGAAGTGGTAGCATTTTCATTTTAAAACAAGCCTAGGGCTTATTGAATCTTGCTCTAATTAGGAGGTCTTTTTTTTCCTCTCTGTTCTCCTCTCTGCGTCGTGCTGCAAGGCTGGCTTGTTTCCTTGGCCTTGAAGTGGGGGGAAAGCTTTTGTTGGAGATTTTTAAACTTCACAGATCTTTTGCTTCTGGCTTGTGTTTGATGGCTGTGCACAGGTCACAGGGAGCAGGCTGTGAGGTGTGCCTGAGTGGTTTAGGAGCCCCTGAGAAGATGTGTCCTGCTCCCCTTGGTGCTGCACTGGGACCATGGCCCCTTGCACTGCCTGTGTTACCAAACACCAGGGCAGGGGGGCTGAGGAGGGGCCCTGGCTCCCCCTGGTAACACTCTGATGGTTTGGGGGCAGCCACTGAAGCTTTGCGATTCAGGGCATTCTTTGGGTGAATTTTGGCTTTCAAGGCTTGAGATTTAAAAGCAGTATGTTTGATCCCTGTTAAAAACAGGAACCAAAGGCCAAAGAAAAGCAACTTCACCAGTTCTGCAGGTTGTGGAGTGACCAGCTGCCACAGGGTAAGCTCCCTTCTGCTGTGGTAAGAGAGGCACGGCTCTGGCTGGGGCACTGGTGGGTGTAAAACAGAGTTTCACTGGTGTGGTGGAAGTTCACTTATGAAGAGCTGTGCTTTCACCACCCAGATCTCAGGCTGGAGTAAACTGGATGGTTCTGGGACACAGTGCTGTGTTCATGGGCATTTTGGGACATTTCTTCTCAGGACTGGAGCTGATGTGGGGGTGGGTCCCTCAGACAAGCAGGGCAGGAGCAGGGCTGGCTGCAGCTGGGCTGGAGGGCTTGTGGGTCACGAGTGCACCATGACTGATAACCTGTGTGAATATTACACCAGCCAAGTGTACAGGGAGGGCCTCACTTCTGTCTAGGCTACTCCTTTCTTAACTTAGAATGAGCTTTACAAAGTAGGAAGAGGCTCCTTTCTTGCTATCACACTGTCATGATCTTCTCTGGGTTTTTAATTTCCTCTGCCCCTGTCCCATTAACACTAGATAAGCGTGCTAGGGAGATAAAAATCAGCTTACAACTTTATGGACAATTGATTGGGAGAAAAAAACAGATTGCTGAGCATAGTTGGCTGAATCCTGCATATAACCTCTTAAAAATTATTTACTAGATACTCAATAAAGTTTACCAGAATAGCCTGTTAAAATTGCAGAGGCGAGAGCCTCGGGGGAGATTTCCCTGCTCCACTCTGTGCCAGCCCAGCTGTGGCTGTTGGTAGCATTAGGAGTAAACACAGCTCCAATCGACACACAGTTGCTTTCTGTTTGCAGCAAATTTAAGTATGATATTTATAGGCATCTCTGATCTCTTTTGATCCATTCTATCCATTTGAAGAAGAAGCTGTGCTTTGAAAAAAACCACCGTATTCCTCTCTTCAGTGGTGGAATTAGAGAAAAATGCCAAGACACCAACTTTCAAAATGCTTCTGATGCCTTTAATGTTTATTTTAGTGCCTAAAAATATCTGAGGGCCTGATCCAGCAGCAGACACGGGTAAGGAAAGCAGCAGCAGATCTTACTGCACATGAGTTTGTGGCTAGCATGTCTCTGTAGGGCCAGGCTCAGAGGTTATCACACATGCTCCCACCTAGAACATGAAGTCCCTGCTGGAGCCCATCTGATGGAAACACATTTGTACCAAGCATGCTCGCCCTG
Source organism: Motacilla alba alba (assembly GCF_015832195.1). Lineage (NCBI taxonomy): Eukaryota > Metazoa > Chordata > Aves > Passeriformes > Motacillidae > Motacilla > Motacilla alba. The sequence goes on along the minus strand of NC_052029.1, from coordinate 8,258,459 downwards.
CCATGCATATTCACGATGTGCCATAATGCTCTGTGCAGTGAGCACCATTATCAGCTCTGGCTGACAAATGGATCTCTGATCTAGTGTATGGATGTCACACATGGATCACAGGAACTTTGAAGGGAAATGTGTTCCTGGGAGCTGAGCTGCTTTTGTTACATAACAGCACAGAGCAGTAGTACAACGTCTCCTGAGGCCGGGTGGCACTCAGCAGCTGACAAACTGCAGACAAAGGCACCTCTCTGTCACTGGAATTGCTGCTGCTGTCTGGAAGAGGAATCTGTGCTATGAGCAGGAGAGGCTGGTGCAAGAGAGGTGTTCAGAGAAGAAAATAGCATGGCCCCCTCTGAAGTACCTTGGCTGAACCTGGGAGACCTCAGACCCTGAGTAAGGCTGAAATGGAGTTTCCTGAGCACGTGGAGCTCAGCATGCCAAGGCACACAGTAACCAAGGTTCTCCAGCCCCATTGGAATGGTGCCTTCACACCTGTCCTGTGCAGCCACACCACATGCAACTCCTTGGCCTGTTTTTAAAAGAAAACAAGGTCTTGAAGGCAAAGGTGTTCATAAAGTATTTGTTCTGAGAACAAACCAGGACATGCTCAGGTGTGGCTCGGAGGCAGCCAGACCATTCAGCTGGTGCTGGATGATCAGAAACTTCTCAGTTCATGAGCCTTTCCTGTGCTGCACATATTTACTCATCCAGAAGGCTGTTTTGTGCTCAGTACTGAGGCTGAGCAGGGCACAGCACAACTGATGCTGCTTGCTTTGTGCACGCAATAAACCATCAGCAGGTGGTGGGTTGCTTGTATCCTTTCCTCTGTGTAATTCCACAGTCCTGCCCAAGCAGTCTCTAATAAGCACCACAGGTAACCCAGAGGCTGAAGAACCCGCATCATCCCTTCTTATTGACAGTGCAGCATGAAGAGCTTTAATGAAATCATTGTTCTATTGATGCAATCAGCCCATGGCACACTGTCACTGCCCGCAGGGTTTCAGCAGTTAAGAGCAATCAGTTAAGTGTTAATCTTGTGCAGCACAAGAGCATGCTTGAGTTCTGAGCTGAAGAGCAAGTGATGATAGAAGCCATATAAACAGCGCCCATAAAGGCAGCAGTAATAACCTGGTGCAGTTTTTTAAGATTGTGGTATCCTCTGTAGGCCAGCTTCTTCATCCAAATGAAATTCTACCACGTGAAATCCATTGGAAAGCTCATGTCAACTCTGAACTCACATAATTGTTATGCCTCATTAATTTGGTGTGTTTATTTGAATTGGCTGGTGTGTTCCTAAAATACGTAATCTAGCATTTAAAAAAAAAAACCTGATTGCTTCACAGAGCTTTGAATGGCTCTAAGTGAAAATTGCTCTGTTGCTCATTTGTCTTTCTCATTGGAATGCAATGGATATCTCACAAATGAACAGGACTGGAAAGGTGTTTAATTTATGAACCAAGATGTAGTTCTAAATAATGCCTAATTAAATTCATTCATGACCTGGCATGTGGTGCCTAGCTTAGCCTGGGCATTGCAAACCATTAGTAAACACTTTAATTGTAATAATTGCCACTGGCAGTAATTATTTTCAGGAAGGCAGCTAATTTCAATCAGCAGAGGGAATCTGAAAGGTGAGGAGCAGGCGTCCTTGTCTTTTTGAAGTACCAATAGAAGCAGCTGCACAGCAGAGTGACAAATACTGGGCAGTGCTTTGTAGGAGCGAGGGTGAGGTTTGGGGGAGCTGAGGAAACATCCCAGGCACTGGAGCCCCCTCCTGCAGCAGCAGCCCCTCAGGCAGATGGAGAGGGAGCCATGGAAGGTGCTGCCAGCCCAGAGGCTGCAGGATGGGATGATTTTGGAAGATGTAAGGCACAGACAGGGGGATGTGCATGCAATACCCTCCCTGTTTCTGCCATGGCTGAGATGCAATGGCTGCCTGTGCTGTCTCTGGTTCATTATCTGGGCCAGGACCCAGCACCCTGCCACGCTGCCCAGGAGGAGCTGCCAAGCTCTGAGGGAGCTGTTTAGGCTGGCCTGAGCCACCTCCATGTTTGGTTTCTGGAAGATGGAAAAAAACTGGACCTCTGTCCAAAAACTGAGAATTGAGCATAGGATTGTTGTCAAATGCTGCAATTAGACACAGAGCTGTAGACAACAAATAAAGTGCACCATTATTTCTTTGTTAAATTAACTTTTCCACCAAAACCCTGTGATGCTCACTGGGAAGATGTCACTTGTAATTTTTTTCCCTGTGCACTCAGCGTGGTTCCGTCTTACAGGCACTTTAGCACTGAATTAATTACTACATTAATGGATGTCTATAGTCCATTAGTAAATTAAGACCTGATGCTAATTCTCTTGGGGGGAAAGAGAGGGGTGTCTATTTAGTACCAAATCATTCAGTTCGTTGCCAATGGACTCTAAATGTTCAAAGGCAGGAAGAGAAGTACATCAAAGACACCCTAATTTGAAAAACATAGGGGGAGTTGATCTCCAGGCCTGTCCACGTTACAGACTGTACAGCAGCACATAAATTAGCTTTGAATTTATAATCAGCCACATCACTAGGGAGTGGGTAGGATGAACCTCTGTCACCAGGCATTTTCTTGAAATAGCACCTGACCATGCAGGTTTTAGAAGGGTACAGGTAACCTGAAATTTTCTGGAGATATCAATTTAAATGAGGGAGATTTTTCCTGCCTGCTCTCCAAATCTGACAGACTTGATCAATCATCCTTGAACTCCAAAATAAATTTAGGAGAAGCCAACAACACAAGGGCAAAGAAAACAAGGACAGGAGTAAACACAACATTGTTAAATTTGGCAGGAGTCTGCTTTGGACCCTGCCCAGAGGTCCCTGAATCCTGAGTTTGTGTCTGTGTCAGGAGCGCTGCTGTTGTTCTGGTGGGGTTTGAGGTCACCCCGTGGCAGTGGCTGCAGTGATCATGGCCAGGTTTGTGTGCCCTGCTCCATCCCCTCTCCCTGCCTTGGGAATGGGCAGCCCTACCCAAGGCTGCACTGCTTCCTGCTCGGGAGATCCAAATAACATCTGCATGCTCAAACCCACTCCTGCCAGAGCTCTGCTGCCTCTTCTGCACTAGGAATGCGAGCCACGCTTATGCATTTTACCTCAATAGTATACAAAAAATGAAATTTGTTCTGTAAGGGAGGAAGTCACAGTCCAAAAGCTGTTCATGTGGGTTTTTCCTCTCTGCCAGCAAAAATATAACAGTTAATTAGGCTGGAAAACCCAAAGGAAAGTGAATTCTGATGGCCAATCATGAAGTGGCATGGAAAATATCTCCATGACAACAGAAATTTATAGCACTTCAATTTTAATATATCAATGGATAAGGGTAGTTTCACAGGCACTGTGCAGAAGATATACCCCTTTCTTCTTCTCTTGATAGACCCTGGATTAAATGGGAGCCATGTTAGTGTGGTCCCGGATGTGACAGTGAAAACAACCTTATGAATCCTGGAAGTTCTGAATGCAAATACACCACCAAGGTGCAAACTGACTCTGCTGTGTAGGACAAACCTTTGGACCTTTTTGTTGGTAAGATACTGCAGTATATCATAGTGATTTGTTCCCATATTTTAGTGCTATGGGCCTCTTTACCTACTCAGGGCTTAGCTCAGTGCATGTGGCACAGGAGGTGCCAGTCCCCATCCCGAGAGCACAGTCCACTTCTTGCAGAGGTTATCAGAAATTGCCATTTTCTGATGTTATTGTTTTATACCCCATAATGAATTTATTCCAGGGTGCAGAAGAGAAAAGAGAGGGAAAGATGAATTCAGAGATCATTGATACGTATCCCAAAGTCTGACCTACATTCTCTGCTCGTGAGGAGCAGGAGTATTATGCTTCCATCTTAAATACTGTATTCAATGTATTTTGTAAATGCATCCATGGCCATGAATGTCTCTTATAGGAAATGTCTTGTAGTATTTAGTAGTGAATGAATCATTCAGACATCCGTGGATATTTCATTGATGATTTCACTAAAATTAATCTATTTGCATTTTAATTTAGGAATCAAACTTAAATATGATAGTGCTGGCTGTTAGGAGTATTTACCTTTTGTTACTTTTTGTTGTTTTAAATCCTAGCAGGAAACACATCACTTTTGATCAGATTTGATAGGATGCTCCTGCCCATAAAAGAGCATCTCATGACTCCACCTACAAAGAGCTCATCTCTCATTTTCACACACTTGAGCATGTTTTGTGTGGCTCCTTCCCACCAGCCATGCCTTGGACTCTGTCTCTTGGGCAGAGCTGGCTGGGAGAGCTCATGGAGAGATATGTATCTATAAAGATATGAAAATGGCAGGGTGAGGAACCACAGCCTTCTGGTTTGTTTTCTGTAATACAGTATGGAAAGTGCTAACGGGATTAGCCTTTTGTGATGAGTGATAACAATATATTAAAAACAAATGTTAATAGGCAGCATGAAATTGCTAACAAAGTAGAAATTTGCTAATAAAATTCAATGGACCTAATTTAAACTTCGATAATGTATCTAGCCTTGAGAGCCCTTTTCCACAGAGCCAGCAGTGGGATGGTGAAGGAAAAGAATTTTCAGCACGGAGCCCAAGGTTGCCGTGCTTCTGAATTCTTACGCTGCTTTTCCTGCTGCAAAGTGACCCATGGCACCTGGGCAGTGAACATTTCCAGGTTTTCAAATAAGCCGAGAGGGTCTGAATGTGTTACCTGGGTGGAAACCACCGTGAGCAAGAACCTACCCAAGCCTCCCCGAAACTCGGGGCTCTCTGGTGATACAGTGGCAACAAGAATGGATGGAAAACTTAGCTTTGAGGCACATTTTGTTTATTTCTGTGTATTGCCCTGGACAGCTCTAAAATTTTCCAGGCTCCCAATGAATTTGCAGAGCTGGGAGAAGGAATCAGAAATCTGGGTGAGCAGACTGGGGTCGGGGTAGGGTAGGACCCAGGGAGAGCAAATAGCTGATGCCTGCCCTGCAACACCCTGGATCCTAACTCTGCAGGGCATCTGGGCTGGCTTTGTCCTCTGGCCATGATATAACCATTTCAGTCTTCTGAAAAACTGGAAATTCCATTACTAAAAAAAATTAAATAGATTCAAAACCAGCCCATTTGGGAAGGAAGTGATAGCAAGGGCAGAAAGATGAGACAATGCATGGAGGGAAAATTGGTAAAAGCAGACAAAGGAATCTAAAATGCAGAACAAATAAATTAATTGGATGAATAGTAGGACAAAAACAGGCAAACCAGAACAGAGACGTGTCCTGTAATAACTCTTTCAGAACTACTCAGATTAAAGGAGAAAGTAGAGATCAAATGAGCTAATTTAAGCAGATGCCAGGCTCAAAGGATAATGTGAACCTTAATTACTTACTCTTACTCTTCCTTCTCTTCTTAACTAAGTGAATTTCCCAGACAGTATTTTTGAGTTCTGCCAGACAGGAACCCAACTGCACATTTCAACCAAGGGCTTTGGCAAGGTCCTCTTCCTCAGCACGTTCTTCTTTCCGTTTGTCCTTAGATTTAATTATTTTCCAGCCTGGCCTTCTACCTGCTCCCATGCTGAAAATCACTTTAAAAGGTATTTATGAGCAACCCAGGGAGTGGCTCAGATGCTGTAAGGCCCTGCTCCTTTGTCAGTCGGGATGTCCTTTGCTGTTCCTCTGTGTTTCTTGACCTCATCTCATCCTCGTGGCTGCAGACAAAGGTCCTGCCACTGGTTCTGCAAGCTTGTAGGAGCACTTCACAACATTATCCCACTCACGTTTGAGCTTTCACATCCTTCCTCAATGTGGGACACTTGTGAACTTCGGGGTCATTTCAGAGGGGTTTGGGTCCCCTGGGGCACTCCTTTTCCTGCACGGTGACCTCAGCATTTGCAGCTGTGGGGCTGCCCAGCAAGGGCTGGGAGAGTTCAGTTCTGAGGAATGTCCATGGCCCACATCACACTGGAGACTGAGCTTCTTTCTACTCCATGTGAATTTTCAAGCTGTTGAAGAGTCACAGCATCTCCACAGGAGTAAATGGGAAATGTATGTCAAGTGAGGCACGACAGAAAATTACATTTTTGAATAGGTTTGCATTTTAAATGAATAATCAGTCCACTGATAAAATATAATGACTTGGGACCACAGAAAAGATTCCAGGAAAGGCAGTGTTTTCCTTTTGTCTCACAAGTGACTCTCAGCTGAGAGAAATAACACTCTTTCTAGAGCAGCAACTATAGCAACAGGAGGATTTGACTGGGTAGAGGTCAGGGAGTATAAGCTGTTTTTCACTGCTGATTTTAACATGCCATCCTCACAATTGGCTATTACTTGTGGTGTTAGGAGCCCTTTGTTGCGATTGGATTTCATCCGGTGCTATGGTGTGCTGAATAATTAAAGCTGTCAGCGCAAAAATGAAGTATCTATGCACCTTTGAGAACAACTCCAAAATAATTTGATGTCCCAGTTATCACTAGAAAATTATTAACAAAAGAAGCTATCCACAGGGCAGGAAAAAATATGCTTTGTGAGTATCTCTGTGTCTTTTCCACATCATATTGCCTAGAATGTTGTCACCAGTGGCAGTCACATGAAATTTCCTGGCAACTGCAGGTGTGTGGTTTCTGTAAGTGTGTTGGGGGTAAAATTCATGCACCTCCCATCAGAGCAGGAGAGCACAAAGCAGGGGCTTGCAGGTGTGGCAAAGGGGTGTTCCTGTACCCAGCCACAATGCTCATTACCCCATTGGCTTTAGGAAGGAAAAGGTACGCGGCACATTTTCACCTCCATGGCCCAAGCTATGGCCTGACCTGCTGGGATGCTTTGTGGGTGTTGTCACATCTCTCAGTTCAGAGCCACCTGTGTCCCACCAGGATGCAGGCAGGCAGAGGAAAGGCTGAATGCTGTCCCTCCTCTGTTTTTTCCCACTGAGCACACCTAAGGTCCTTTTCTGCTACACTGTGAGTACAACCTCGTGTTATTTTCGAGGGGTGGGACAATACTGGGAATACACAGCTTGCTTTGCAGCCACAATAAAAATTACAGATTAAAGATCATTGGAACAGGCTTCTCCAGACAGAAGATTCAGAAGGAACAAAGCAAAAGCTGCAGCACTTTCTTGGGGATGGATGGAGGGTGTTCATACACCATGGGCTGTGTGTTTGGTCCGAGTATGCTCCCCGTTGGTGACAGGTTGTGGTGACAGAGGGATCCCTCTGCCATTTGTGGCTTTGTTCTGCAGGGAGGGACACACACAGCTGTCAAGGTCTTACTGTGGCATAATCATGCCAGAAACACACTCCCTCTCTGAAATTCCTTACTGACATTAACACAACCCAGTTATTCCAAGCACTCAAAATCTCAGTGCACAGGTCAGTACAGCAGGCTCCAGCTGCTCATATTGTAGGACTGCATCAGAATTGTGTGAAAAATGTGCAGCTAAATAGAGGAAAGTACGGTGGCAGTGCTCTCTGCAAAACGTTCTAGGGCTGGCAGAGTTTTCACAGGGCTGTAAGGACAGGCTTAGCTTTGCCATAACCTCCTACAGAAGTGCTGTGCTGCTTTCTTTTTTCATTACACCTGTTTTTAGGTCCTCTGCATCATAAAGGAAATGGGTGCCTTGTGTGGTTCTGCACAATAATGTCCCTGTAGCTCATGCTGAAGTTAAAGATAAACCCTTATCTTCTCTGGGTTTCTTGGATGAAGCTCCACAAATCCTGAAGCCATGAAACACAGGCAGACTTGGGTCTCGTTGGAGCTACTCACATTTTCTGTCACACAGGCTGGTCCAAAGGCAGTTAGCTGCTCAAAGGCACAGAAACCTGGGCAATGCCTGTTTGCCATTACATGTTCTAGCTGGGCACATGGCTCAGCAGCAGAGCTGCCATTTGCACCCACCAGTGCCCCTGGATGTCACTCATCTGTGCCTGTGCATGGGCTAGCTCCAGGGGGCCACTCAGCCCCACAAAGCCACTCACTCGCTCTCCCACGGTGGGCTGGGGGGCAATCAAAATGGTTAAAGTGAGAAATTCGTGGGCTAAGGACAGCTGAGTAGGTAAAGCACTCAGAGCCATCAGGGCTGAAGAAGGGCAAGAATATTTCATCTGTAAGGCCAATGGAAAGACTAATTTCCCCAGAAGCCAGAGCTGCTGTAGGTTGTCCTTTTGCTGGAAACTTGGTTTTAGCTATGTTGTACTTGGGAAGTTATCACATGCCCAGAGGCTGGGATGGCTTTAGAAACAAGCCTGTTTGTGTTTGTGCTCCACATGAAACAGTTTAATATTTGGGTTGTTCATGAAGCTCCAGTGTCTGCTTTTAATAAAATGGCCTGCAAGCAGTCAGATTTGCTCATGCATAGGGGAATAAATGACTCATGCCTTTTGGGGTCCCATTCCTTCAAGGCAGACATAACAAGCTGCTTTGCCCCCTGTTTCTCCCTAGGGCTCCATTTCACTCTCTATATATACCCATCTATATAAATTCTGCACTAAATACAGAGTGTAGAATAAAGTATGTATGTGCATGTGTATGTATCTGGAGTCTGGAGACACAGAAATACATTTATAGATAAATACATGGAGTTCTGTATATGAATACACAGAGTTAATCTCTTGGTAGGGGATTCAGCTGTTGAGAGACCGCTGCCCTTGGTGTCAGTGTGTCCTGTGGAGGAGGCAGCACAGCAGCACACAGGGCTTGCCTGCAGCTCCTGTGGGACACAGCCCTGGCATGGAGCCTCAGGGTTTGCTGCTTTTGCTGGGAGAAGCTCATGGGCTGCAGGAGCTGAGCCATGGGGATACCACCCAAATCCCATGTCCTGTTCCCATTGCTGCCTTGCATCAATTTATGTTTAGCATGTGACTTCTGCCCCTTTCTTCTTTCCTGCCAGCCTTTAAGGTTTGTTGTGCTTGTTTGGCTTCCCAAGCCCTTACAGCAAAGCCCATCTCCTTCTGAACAGCTGTAAAGTGCACTGCAATGAGTGCTTGGTGCATTCAGCTGATGCCTCCTCACTGGCACCGGTCTGGCTGTCCCCAGCATGGCCACTGCCCACGTGGCACATCCACCACTGCCCGTGCAATGGGAATGGCAGTGCTGCTCCTCCCTGCTGCCCTTCCTCCCCTGGGGACTTTTCCCCATCCTGGAAATCAATACACACTGCTAAGAATTGCTAACTAAACCTCCAGCTCTTGAAAATGGGCACAATGTGCTTCTTTCTCCCTGCTTAGATCCCTTGTTCAGTGCAACTCCCCTGTCCCTCTCTTGGCATTTAGCCATTTGGGGGCTTTCTGTAGGTGATGATTATTAACTTGTGTCCATATTGCATCACTGCATTCTGCTGAATCCTTGGAAGTGATGCCACTTGCCACAAGGACAGCACATGGACTGAACATTATGTATAAAAAAATTAATCCTCCTGTGGTGGGAGTTCCCCAAAATGGCAGAAAATCAAGGCAATAGTTAAAGTGCATAAATATTTGCATCAAAGTCTAAACCTGCAGGGCACATGGAAAGGACACATATTGTTAAAACTCCCATTTTTTTATTGCTTTATCAGACAGGGCCATTATTGCATTGTAAAGGATATGCACTTTCCCCCTCATGAGGAGGAGAACTGTACAGCACCAGTAAATCAGGTTATAAATTGCTGAGATATATAAGGCTTGATTCTGAACCCCTGGAGTTGAGTCCAGGCTCTCATGCTGAGAAGTGTGCATTTGGTTGCACTCCTGCCCCTCTCTCCGTATTTCCAATTACCCAGAAGAAAATAAAAGATTTAGAGCAGTACAGATGGTGTTGTTTAAGGAAGTAGGGGCCAGCTTTTTGGTTGTAAATAGGGATTATTTGGGAAAAGCAATGGACAGTGCAGTGTTGATCAAAGGTTGGGGCTGTGTCTTAGCTTTGGGAATGTCCCAAGCAAAGCAGTCTGATACTGAGTGAGCAAGCCTGCTGCAGCTGCAGTGTTTGGAAACAAATGAGGGCCAAATTCAGTCCTGCTGTCTCTGATGTGAACAATCCGAAGGGGAAAATAATCAGCAAATTTTACAGTCAGCTATTTCTGCTCCAGAAGTGCAGAAGTCACAGCACTGAGTACCTCACACCCCTGTGGGCTTTTCCCCCTTCAAAATCATGTAGGCTGGACAAAAAGGAAAGGCAGGATCTGCCTTCTGTGAGCTGACACTCTGTGAGAAATCCAGTGTTGTGTTCTGTGCACTGAGGGATGTATTTCCATCTCTATTTCCATCTAGATCATGTTAGGATCTAATTCAGACCAATCTTTCAGTTTAATGGTTAAACGGAGAATAATAAAACATTTCTATGAGTAAACTTGGGGCTGATAAACAAAAAAATGGGAAAACAAACAGCCAGCAGTTCCCATTTGGGATCAAACAGGATTATTTTTGTCAGATTGAAATTAAAATGATGTTTGTCTGGGTTTTTTTCTGTTGTTGCTGTCTTTTATCCTTCCTTAAAACAGACATTAAACTCAATTCCACAGGAATTTACTTTAGAACCCAGCAGCAAGGTTAAAAACCTAGAGATTGTGTGTTTTACCTGAAGAGAGGAAATGTTCCTGCAGTGTTGTTGAGGCTGAGAAGCAGAGATGTGCTGGAGCTGAGTGCAGTGATCACAAGCCCTGAGCAAGCACCTGAGCCCTGCCCAGGCTCCTGCTCTGGGGTCTCTGCCCATCCCTCAGGTGCTCCTGGCTCTGGGTCTGGGAGTGACTGGGACTGCTCCCAGCTAAAGGCCAGTCCTTGCCATGGGGAAAGCAGGTTCATGTTAATAGCTTACAGGAAGAAAGCCTCATTTTCCCCCAAAAGTGCAGCAGAAAAAGTCCCAGCTCATCATGGCTCTATGCAGGACACAGGGCTGGGTGCTGCCAGGTGTGCAGGTAAATAGGACTGGACAAAACAGAGCCATTGACCTTGATGGTTTTTTGGACTGTTTTTAAACAATGAACCTTTAAATGTTGGTTAAATCCTAAAATAGTGCTAAGCCAAGTCGTGTTTCTCTGAAGAAAAAGACTCGAGGTTCATGGAGGAATATAAATTGTCAGTATTTCTTTATATATTTCTTCCATCACTTTTAGTCAGGATTGAAAGAGTTAATATAAACTGGACTAAGTTTTTTGCTGTGCCCTCAAAAATTTTTTTTTGTAATAAGAAGAACCTTAGGTATGTGAATTCAGTGATGTTTTACTACAAACCTGTCTGCCTACAAAGAATGTACTGAGGATGAAAGAGTCCAGCAGAGTTGGATGTAGTGAGATTTGATCTAGGGGACTAAAACATCCACAGTTACCAGCTCAAGAAAAAAATATCCTCTTTTCCTGCTCTGTGCAGCCTCCCAGAGCTTTTCTGGAAGCATTAGGGGCACTGCTGGTCTTGGGGGCTATTTCTCAGCCCCTGAGATGGTACAGGTGTTAGACAGTGGAAATGGCAGGTTTTGGCTATCTGAAGGAATGCAGGACTGATTTATTCCATCTAAAAGAGTTCTGGGGTGTACACTGGGCAGAGCTGAACTCTTGGACAGGGCAGAGCTCCATGGGGAGCATTGCTTCTCCATCTTCTGTGTTCCCCCACCCCTACAGCCACCCAACCATGAGGCTACTGGGGAAAAAAAAAGTAGAAAATGCCATTCTCCTTTGGGGAACTTTATTTTGACTGTGCCCTTAAATGGAAAGATTTTGAATCAAAGCTATTTCCACAGGAACCAAGAATTCAGGGTGTTTATTTATCTCCTTGTCACTAATAAAACCAAATTGCCTGTTAAAAATAGTCCTTGTGCCTTTTATGCAAACAGGCAGGGGATGATGCAGCAGGCAGGGAATGAGACAGGAAAATGAGTGATCCCAAAATTACTTCTCTGTCTGCCACGAGGTTTGGGGAAGGTCTCAGGTCTCTGCTTTGCCTTGTGAAGCCTTGGAGACAGAGCATCCTCCTGCCAGGAGGTGTTTGCTGCTGCCTGAGATGCACCAGCCCTGTGGTCACTCCAAACAAGGAATGGGAGCCTCCAAACAGGCTGGGAACCACCAGTGCTTGTATGCAAACATTGTTAGTGCCAGAACCTCAAACAGGACTTGGGCTCCCAGGATGGCAGTTTCTGCAGGAGCTGGTCAGTTGAATACAACAATTTCTGTGGAAACCAGTCATTTATCTCTCATTAGGTGTGATTTTTTATACCAGACCCTCCTCCAGAGCCAGCACAATGCACCTATCTCAGGGGGTGCTGGGGCCACTCCTCCTGGTGCAGAGAGCTGAAGAGAGGAGCCACAGAGCTCCTTCCCTTGCTGCTGCACCCTGCTAAACAACAGCCACGGTGCCTCCAGTGGGAGAAAAAACCAAAATCACTCCATGTGCTAGGGCTACCTAAGGGGTTATTCAATTCTTGTGGAACAAGCTGCGTCCTGGAGAAGCAGCAGGGCTGCTGCATCGCTCCTTGGATCAAAGGTCTTGGTAAAGCTCCTGGTGGGCCAGAAGAGGAATGAGGCTCAAAGTGCAGGAACAGGAGAAAGGATGGGACAAACCTGCAGGAGCAGCATGTCCTGAACCCACACATCATCTTTCAGCTTCTCCCCAGTCACATTTGCTTTCTAATGTTTCATTTATGCCCAGCTGAAGCAACTCAGGCCCTGCAGGGACAGACAGGAAGAGGCAATGCCATATAAATGCAACACTAAAAATCATTAGGAATAAAAGAGCAGCAGGAAGTTGTGGACGTGACCAGCAACTGGCCTGGAACCTTTCACCTTTATCCACTGAGCTGTATCTGTGATTGTGTCCATGTCACAGAGGCTTCCTGAGGGTTCTCCTCATGTGACACAGGCATCACCCAAAGGGCTGTCACCATTTCAGAGACACCAGTGCCTTTCCCTTTCCATATTCGTGTGTGTGTGTCCCCAGCACACTGCAGCTCTGTCCCCACTGCAGGCAGGAAAGCCCTGAGGCAGCACGTGGGGCACGTGCTAATATTTATCCCTTTGCTGGTATTGATTACTCCCTCAGGGACTTACAAATAATTCAGTCTGAATAACAGCATCCAGGGAGTGCAGCTGCAGTGACTGGTGATGCATCAGACCTGAGGGAGAAGAAAAGAGCCTTCCCAGGAAATTTTCATGCATGGACAGGTGCTCTGCTGTGTGGGTGGACATATTTCACCACCCTTGCCATGCAGTGATGGATGGGTGACAAAACACCTCCAAAAAGACAGAATAGGAAAGTTACAGCACAAAAGAGCTTTCATGAGATTTACCTAACTGTGAAGCAAAACCCAGTGCAGGACAGGGTCACCAGGCTGGGATCTGGTTTTAGGAGCACAGCTTGGGGTCCCCAGCCAGCAAAGGCTTCTTTCCCTTCTGACACATTCTGATGCTGCAGCTGATTTCCCATTAGGTTTGGAGATGACAGGGCTGTCACTCAGTTCTGCTTTTTCACAGTAGTTTAAAAGTCAGATAGTAAGCAAAACTCCCAAGCTCCTGATGATACCTGTCTCAGGAGGGAGTTTTCTCACCAGAGTATTGACTGGTGTTCTGCTGAAAGGCATATATTAAACCCCAGGTCTCCAGGAAACTCTAGCCCCAGCTTTGCTGAAATCCAGAAGAAAAGGGGGTTCCTTGGAATTATGTGTTGCTGAAATATTCTCTGGGGTTAAGTGAAAAGCTTTGTCCTAACATGATCAGAAATGTCACAGAGAGAATTTCAGGCTGTTCAAAGTCTTTCAGCTTAACAGCATCTGCATGAGAGGGGGTCTGAACCCTCATCCACCAATAGTTGAGCTTATACACCCTGTATCACCTTTTCCCACTGACCCACCAGAGAAAAAATATTAAGAACTAGAGAAAACCAAACTAAACCAAAAATACCCCAGACTTACAGACAATGCTCTCCCTCTAGCATGCTCCTGAGGTGATTTTATTAGCCTCTAAGGAACTGTATCTCATATTTCCCCCATCCCTCCTTACTTTGTAAATACCCTAGAAGACCTTCAAGGGTTGGTCCAGAGCCCTTCGTCAGCCCTGTGCATGGACAGGAACTTTCACAGCACTGCAATTCTGTCAGCATGTCAGAAAAACTTCCTTTAAACGTCCCCCAGTGTAACTCCTCTGAATTAGTCCTGCTGCTGGTTGTGGGAGGAGAACCACTTGCAAAGTAGGGAATGAATCACTTGAAAATTAATATTAAGCTTGTTTTGAAATGAAACCAAAAGAACTGAGTCAACACAGACTCTCCCCCCCGTGGGAGGCAGAGCTGCTCAGAAATCCCCGGATCCCAGCAGCGCACGTTGGGTGTGTGCAGCATCCTCACCCAGCCCGGCTGCAGGGCAACCACCGTGCCTCAAGGGCTGCAGTGGCCATCCCTTCCTGGCCTCTCCTGGCACCACATTGCAGGGGTGAGCTGTAACAAAGTGCTCCAGGTCTTCTACTCCACTCTCCCTCACAGGAGGAATGAGTCTCGCTCGTCTTTCCCCTGGCAGTGACAGCGTCAGGCTGCTCCAGAACTCTTGTTCATCCCCATGCAGACACAGTGGGGCAAGGCAGGATCCTGCAGCTGTGCTGCTGTCACCCTGCCAGGCTTTCTGGGCTGCCCAGGGGGCTTTTGGCAGTAATTGGTGGTAATTCCATGAGAGCTACTTGGTAATGCTTGGGTTTCTGTGGAGCCACACTACAAAACAGGGATAAACTTGTCAAAAGACACAAACTATACTGTAATGAAATATGGACATGGAAAGGGGACAGACTCAGCTCTTCTTTTCACAACAATTTGAGTTATTTCGATGTATTTTAAATAATTAATGACTTTGTTGTTCATTCAGCTCAAATAATAAAAGAATTAGAGGGAGAAAAGGAAGTTAAAGGTGGTCAGAAATCCAGCCAAAACATTCAGCAAATAAAGAAACCCAGCCTGCCTGTGTGTGAGCAGCAGTATTTGGGGTTAATGACACTTTTTGTCCAGACTGGAGCAGAGCAAAGGAAATTCTCAAGACTTAAAAATATTGCTGTAATGTGAACCGCAGTTCTCAGCCAGCTCTTGTTCTGAAGTGATTTATTTGCCATGACTAATTTGCAGTTTCCAATGTGGTCACTGCCTCACACGTGGCAGTGCCTGGGCTCTCTGGGCACCCGGACTGGAGGCACTTGGAGCCCAGCAAAGGAGCTCTGCCAGTTCCCATGGGCAGTGCCAGCCCTGCTCTGCAGCCCAAAACCAAGCCCCATGAACAGCGAGTTCCTGAAATGCATTTCCCAGGCGGGCAGGGACGTTCACACACCAACACTGAAGTACAAATGCCGACTCAGATCACTGCCTCACTATTCCTCGTCTTGCCCTGTTTGGTTTTTTTTCTCTTTTTTCGATTAATCAGTGCAGGGATGCAGAGAAGCCAAGTGTCTTGACAGCACAGAGGTAATTTGGGAAGGGCAGGCAGGCTGCAAAGCTCCCAGCAGCGGGACCAGCGCTTGGCTCAGCTCTGCTGTTGCCCCTGGTTTTAGGGTAAATACATTGTTAAGTTTGTTCAGCCAACCATCACTTCCCATTTTCCGTGCCCAGAGAGCAGGATGAGGCAAGCAGCGCTGCAAACACACGTGTTTTAAGGGTTCTCCCCACCCTAAATCTCCTCTGTGGGGTGAAGAGAGCGTGTCCTGATGCCCCTTTCCCAGCACAGATAGTCTCTACATCTGCCTTGAATTAAGATGAGAAAGGGGGGCTTGTGGGGATTCTGGGTTCATTTCTGGCAGTGCCACTTTCAAATTCCTTTAGTTCTGTGTGACACACATTGGGCATGAGCTGAGATGCACCAGGCAGAGGGTTGGGCTAAAAATAAACCCGGAGTGTCACTGCTGTGTCAGTCTCCTGTTGATATTTCTTGGTTTGTTTTATGACATCTTTGAGGCCAGTCAAGTGTGGGGGGAAAAAAACAAAAGAGAGAGAATGTTTGCTTTTTGAGGCTGGATTAAGAGCGAGCTGGTACAAATCATGTCATTTCACTGAGTGGATCCAGAGCATTACAGTCACTGTGATGCTGGTTCACACTCATGCTCATGCACTCTAAGTAAGAACTACCTTGTTCTTATTTAATAATAATTAGCTTGTGCTAATTCTTAATGCATTATTATATTGATACCAATTTAACTGATGTTAATTAATTAAAGGAATAGACAAATTAAATCAGCACTTACCTATCCATGTGAAAGAAAGGGGCTGTGTTGCAGCTTGGAGTCAGCAAGCAGCAGAGTGCTGGCTCCCCAAAGCCAGGGACTGTGAGGTGGAATGTGAGGTGGGACCAGGGGAATGTGAGGTGTTAATGCAGAGGGCCTCGGGTCAGGGACTTACTGGATCTATGGAGAGAAGGACTAAATCTGACAAAAAAGCTCCTAAACAAGGAATTCTGGAAGGAAATGCATGCTTTTAAATGCCTTTGGACATTGCATCAATTGCCTGGGGGTGCAAGGTCTCTGCAGTGAGCAGGTCACAGTGTGTCCCCACTCTGATGGGCTGCAGTGGTCCCTGGGCTGTCCCTCCCCAGGGGACAGCCTCCCCCATGCCTTGGCTGGTCCTGCTGTGGCCAGGCTGCTGGGAAGTAGCTCACAGCACTTTTTATTTTTTACTGGAGGCAAAAAGTAATTTCTTCCTCTGAAGGCCAGGGCTGGAGCCGTCCTCTGCTAATGAATACAAACCATCAGTGAGCAGTAATGGAAAATCTGGGATGATGTGGCAGGCAGTGGCTTGCTTTCATGGCACCAGAAAAGCCCTTTCAAATTTAAATTTAGCAAAGAATTTAAAGCACATATAGGCAGACTCTATTAGAAAGTGAAATATTTGATCTTGGCTATTAATCTGTTATAAGAATACTTTCATTTCCTTGCCATGTGTATCCAGTGATAGACTTACATAAATGAGATCACGTTAAAATATACTTTATGTTTCTAGTCAAATCTCTTTTATTATTATGCAAGTCCTTGTTTAAAAAAAACCAAAAAACAATTACAGAAGCAGACTAAGAAGACCACATTATTTTAACTCATTTTTACAAGAGAAATACTGCTCCTACTTGAAGGCTGTACATTGTGCACTACTAAACACCCTGGCTTCATTGCAGCCATGCTACCAGATTTGGGATAATTTATGGGCAGTGGAAATACAAATAGAGTCTAAAAACAGCTCATGTGGTGTGGGGTACTGCTATGTGTACGCACGCATAGATATACATATTTTTATGTGGAGTATATTCCTATTGAAGTATTACATTTGCCCTCTGTCTTACTGAAATCAAATATATGTCAAGGATGGTCCATAATTAATGTGAGCTGTGACTCCTGACACACTGCACCATGGGCAGACATGTGTTTTAAGAAGCTTCCATGTGGCCAGGGAGGCTGGGAGGCTCTGCTGCCCTGGTGCTACCTGTGCACACGGGCAGGGATTGTGTCAGCCCAGCTGGGCCAGTGGTGAGGGCTCTGCAGAGCTGCACTGCCTGCTCTGGTGGAGGCATCAATTCAGAGAAGAGACCACTGGCAGCCTGGAACCAGCGCAGAGCATCATGATGGATGTTTCAGGGCGAGAAGGAAAAAGTGCTTTACATTTCATAACTCACTTTGGCTGATTAGGCACAAATGTCTGTTTTAAACCTTGAAATCTGGGCACCCAAACCGTGTCATAGTCCTGCCACTTTTCAAACATCTTTTCACTCCATTCAAGCAGCCTGACAGAGACCCAGCAGGGGCCACAGCATCTGCTGCCACGCTGCTGGAGCAGAAAGCTTTGCTTCCAGATTCACCAATGCTGTGGATCCAAATGCTTCCCCAGGATGGGGCAGGCATGGTGTGCAGTGAAGGTGTACATTGACATCACGCTTTAGCTGAAAAGTCCAGTCTGGTGTCTTCCAGAAGAGGATGCAGCTCGAGGTTTGAATCTGCAAAATGCAGGATACTTGTGGATCATGTTAATGCTATTAACAAATTAACTTGAAACTCCTTGCCCGTGAATTTAGGATCCTGGCATGACTCTGCTTTGCTTGAGAGCTGGCCAGAACAAACTGCTGCTTGGCAACTTACTCCAGGACATGAACTGTCTGTGCCTTGTCCCTCCAGAGTCCCCCAGCTCCAGGTTCAGCCCTTCCCCATCCAGGTGGGATTCACAGTTGGTGCCTCAGCTCAGAGCCCTGCAGTCAGGGCAGGGAACTGCCAAAAGACTGATTTGGCACCAGAACAGCCATGATCATCTTTCCTGGAAGAATGAAAAATTGCCATCCGTGTCTGGTTTTAACTTCAGCACAACCTCAGGATCTCCTCTTTTTTAATCATTCATAGGCAGTGAAGATTTACAGCTGTTTGCATTTGTGAAGCCTCAGATTACTAACAGCCTCCGATTTTTAGAAAATAGTTTACAGATTCTTTAGCAACAGATGAAGAAATGCCAAATTTCAAAATCCCCATTGTTGAGGCAATTAAAACCTCATTCCTGTTGCACTTGGTTTACTGGGCAGCTGTTGGCAAACTGCTCTGCCCTGTGTCTTGTGTGAATTAACCATGTTCTAGACTATAAATAATGATTACAATAAGAGACCTTAGGCATGGCAGATGCAGGGATGTGGTGATGGTGTTTGCAGCAGAGGCACAGCCTTTCCTGCCAGTGTGACACTCTCTCAGGCCACCCTCTCCATGAACTGGGATACTTGTGCCTTACAGAGCAGATTCTCACTGAAGTCTACAAGGCAAACAAAACACTTGAGCACCTGGTAGCCTGATTTCCAACTTCCCCCCCAACCTTTCCTTTAAAGTAGTGGCCAATGACGCATTTGGAAATAATTAAAACAAAGGTTGAGGGTTTTTTGTTTTAATATGTCGTGACTATTAGCAGCTGGATTAGGAATCAGCCAGCACAAAAGCAGCATACTTCTTATACCAGCTATAAATAAAAGCAGGCTTCAAATTTGAAAGCAGGATTTTTTTTTCCTTTTTCCCCTCCACAGAAGATCTTTCCTTTGTGCCAAGACTAAAATATTAGCACTGTGTTCCCTCCTCTGTTTAAACAGACCTCATTGCATCTAAGTGCCAAAAAAGTGGAATTCCTGAACAGCAGGTGAAAAGAAAACACAAGATCAAATGCAGTTCTGGCTGCCAAGAGAACCTGCAGCATGGCTTGGGGGTGCATGAAAAGTCATGCAGCTCCTGGTGCTGTCAAAGACTTCTGGAAGGTCATCAAGCAGTTTTTTTCAAGCATCCCACATCAAAAAGCTGCACAGGGAGACAAACCTGCAATACATCATGGGGATGGTGCTAAAGATACCAATCATCCACTTTTAGGAGAATTTAACTTTTCCCCCATCAGATCTATAGAAGCAGCTCTGTGTGGAGACCAGGGTATGGAAATTAATGTAAATGCTCGCCCTGGGTGAACATTAGGCAATGGCTGGTTGGGCTCCATAACCCAGCAGGGAACTATGGAAGAAATGTGTCTTTCTGAGCTCATCCTTGCACTTAAGGCAAAGGACACATATTTGCTGCTCTTGGAACCAGCCAGCCCTTGCATTAATTTGTATTCTGCACCCAGCTGGACATCTGTAAGCCCATGACAGATCTTTCTCTTTGGCTGATGCACCCTTTGGTGTTGCAGGGAAGAAACTGCTCCAGCACTGCTCATGGCTAACGGCCTTCAGGAAACTCTTCAGTTGAGCTCCTTGTTGATCCCTTTGCCGACCACTCCTTGTCATCACTGGAAGAGGCAGAGAGGCTGTGGCCCAAAAGCAGACATCTGGGTTGGAAAACAAGGATTTGGACGTTTCTCTGGGTCCCACTGTGCTGGCAGTGCTGGGAGCCCTGCAGAAGTTCATCCTCCTTCCACCCCTGCACTGGGGGCAGCACCCAGGTGAGGCTGCAGCACTGCCTGTGAGCAATGACAGATTCCCAAAAGGCACTCATGAATTTTTCCCCCATAGTGGCTATGGCTGAGAAATGACTGAGCAGGCAGCAGCACTGGGATCACAGGTTGGAAGTGCTCAGGCCCATTTTCCCTCCTAAAAATCACCAAGCAGCAAAGTTCTTTCAAATAAGACACACATTGGTGGGGTTGAAAATAATACAAAGTGCACATGCTCCTAAAGACAGCCTTTTTTTTTTTATTTTAAAACTCTGCATCTGAAAACACCGTATGACAGAAAGCATTATATACACTGCAGTGTTTTTGGTATAATACAGTATTTCATACATCCATTTCTTTTTCTGCAAAAAAATTTGCTTTGTCGGACAAACAACCAAACTCCCATTGACAAAGAATACAGCTAAGGCACATTGTTTCTGCTAAATGAAAGACAAAAGGGTGCAAAAACGGGTAGTGCAATAATTGCTGAAAATCACATTCTACTACAAGAAAAGCATTCTGACTTTGAACTTTGATTACTGGTCAATTTAAGACATTTCAATATCTCATAAAATACTCCTTTAAATAAATAGCAAAATATCTACATCTTTCAGTGTGTTCCATTTGAATCTCCAATTTTTTTAAACTTTTTTTCCCCTGTATATACACGGTTTTCTTTTTTCTTATTCAATAGATTACAAAATATTTCTGTACAATTTTATGCATATCATGATCTATAACAAAATAGTTATTTCTTAAAACTATATCACCACCAGTCTTTGAAAATGGCAGAATAGGAATAACTTATTATGGACTATGTTAGGCAATAGAAAAATCCAATCAAACCAAAACAGAACCAAAAGGACAAAGTCAGAAAAATAATTTCATTACATTGAATAATTATTTTAGTTTCAAAACAAATCTTGTTTTATATGTAAACCCTCTTCAGTTGCCTTTGGGTTGTATCCACATACGAATACCAACATAGGACAGGATTTGGGATTCCTAAAAGCACTGCAGCCTGCTGGGAATATTGGTGCTACTCACTGAAACATTACAGTTCTCATGGAGGAAAGTACTAAAGAAACCCAAGATATACAAGCCTTAGCAGAAGTCATTGCTTTCTGCTGGCTTTGACAACCTTTGAAAGAAGCTCCAAAAGCCAGATTTTCGGAAATGCATTTATGACTTAGACAAAACCACCACGTTCTAAATGTACTGTTAGATTCCCAACCAACACCCACAACCTGGCCCTATGAGGTGACGTTCCTCAGATTTTAAGACCATACCATTAAGAGGATGTTTCTTCTCCCAGCTGCCAGTACAAATCTGAGAGGAATGCTACTATAGCATGTTAAAATGAGTGAAATTACTCTACAATTTGTCTTGTGCATCTGAGAGCAGTCTGTCCTGTTGTAGTCTGAAGATAAATTAGAAGTTACTAAGTTTGTACTTTGTATGTAATTAAACCAAGTTCCTTATCTACAGTGACTTGCAAGAAACAGAGCTCATAATTTCCTAAGGTTTATATGAATGTCTGAGACTTCCTTTTGCCCGAAGGGAAGGTCATTTTCTTTCCTTAAAGACTGCATTTGTAAGCAATTTCCATTGTATTTGTGAAGTGTAAGCTGACAGCAACACAACTGAGCTGTAATAGAAATCTCAAGGTGCCTTTTATTCATTCCACAACAAACAGAGAAAGTGAGCAAGACACAGACAACACCAAAGTTCCTAACACAGTTTAAGGCCACATTTAGAAAGGATGGAAGTAAGGCTTTCTTTAAGGGGCAACACACTGGATGCCACAATGGGAACAGACACCGAGCGATTCTAAGCTGATAGGATTCATCCACAGAAAAGCTGAAACAACACCCTAGTTTAGGCCAGCAGGTCTGTGCCTTTTTTTGGATCTAAGCAGGAAAATAAAATGAAATGCCATAGACATCCTCCTCTGGAATATTCCCAGCAAACTGAAGGTGCTCCCTTAGCAGGAGTGCTATTGTCTCAGTCAAGGGTGTTAATTACAACAGAACCAAAGACAAGCAGAGTCATTACAATATACAAATGCAGCGCCATGAACCGCGCCTAGAATTGTCACTCTGGTATCAGAGGCACCTGTACAGTATCTTGCTGTTTATTTGGCAAGGTTACAAGTAATACTTCTAGGTTGCAACAACGTAGAAAGAGAATTTGCATAGATTGTACATTCAGTTCAAGGAGATTTCTGGTACCTTTTTTGTTGTTCTCAGGTAAACATGTTTGCAGACACAGTGAGGTAGCAGCTGTGGTAGCACCCATGAGCAAAAGAAGGTAACCAAGGCAGAAGCAAAGAGCAGAGTGATCAACACACTACTGTTAGTAAGAAGGAACGGAATCAAGGTGGTACCTGCAGTGTCACATCATGAGGGTAACTGCTCCCAGCGCCACACGTAGCTGAGACAGCTAATGCTGCCCTGGCCCTGGGTAGCACAGGCTGTAAGGCCTTGTAGCCTCACTTCTAAATGCTCTCAGCCTGATTATTCTTTCCCTTACTGTGATGATGGGGGTGAAGGTTTTGAAGGTCAATCTCTTCTGCAATACACCTTCGTCAGGAATTACCAAGCAGTGTTTGCTTGCCTTTGAAGATTCTGCAGGAAAATGTGCTGTCCTACAAATTCTTCCTTGCTGTCCTCAATCCTAATTCACATTATTTCTTTGGCTCCTCTGTGCCTGGCTGCAGCAGCAGCTGCCCTCAGGGCTCAGCAGCAGGTATTCCTGCTCTCAGGAACTCCTCCTGGGCCTCTGAATGGGCAGTGCTCTGTCCTCTGTAACATCGCTCCCTACGCTCTCTGTCAGCATCATCCCTGGAGCTGCCTTGCCAGAAGCCTGAGGGTTTGGTTTGGAAAGGCTTTCTTACATGATGTTTTCAATTGTCATTTAATATGGGCTTAAGCCCTACTAGTCCTTAAGACTACACTGGAGGTTTTGAATGGTAGAAATAAAGACACATATGAATCGTTATCTTTTCACAACTGGACTGAAGCAAAGGCCAGTGAGAAAGGTTGCAAACCACGTCCCACCGGGTCTGTCTTATTCTGTTACTGCAATATCAAATAACCAACTCTCCTCTTACATATATTAGATTCCCTGGCCTGAAAATCAGGACAAGGTAACTGCTGGCTTCCACCAACTCCTTCCTGTGCAAGTACTGCACTGACTGAAGGCTGCTCTGGAAAGCAAACTTTCCTCATCTGCAGCTGGGTTTCTGAGGAAGCCATGGGGATTTAGCTCAGTCAAGTATAAAACTTCCTGCTCTATGGAAAGTGCTGGAGTTGGCCAAGGTTTCATGTGGCCAACTCCTGAAGCTTTGGGAGCTGGGAAGACAACAAGGAGGGACTGTGAGCCAGTGGCAAGATGGCAATTCTCTGATGAAAGAGAACTAGAGAAATCAACAGAAAGCTGGTCCTCATTGCCAGGCCACAAGTAACATCTGGATCTTGTTTATCTGGATCTTGTCTATCTTGTTTATCAAAGCTGAGATCTCAGGGCATCAATGGTTTTTAGCCTTGCTGTGCAGAAGGAGCCCAGTTTGTTCAAAGGTTTGTTGAAAAGCAATTGTGTCAAACTTTTGCAAAGTTTCAGCATCTTCTCTACCCTTTCTCTCTCCCTTAGGTCAGGGTTACACTATCCCCATTCTGATTCACTTCACTACTGTGCTCACTATAATCATGGCTAAGAGTGATGGAGGCCTCATTAGGATGGCAATTAGTGCTGCAGGAGATGGAGGGAAAGTGAATGCACATTAGTTGGTACTTTTGAAGGTGCTGCAGGATCACTGTTAATACACCATTAAACAACTGTACAGGCATTGTGCACTGAAGCCAGTACCCAGGAAAGTCAATTTGTAACACACGAATGCACATTCCTGTATCTCTAGGCTTAGCAATAATGAAGGCTTAACAACAGAGATACAGAGGGACTTTCTTGTATAACACTTGCTATCATGAAGGAATTGTTAAAATTCTCCGCTTGCTGAGAGCACAAAAAATGAAGACATAATTTTAATTCTAAAAAAAACCCCCTTCAATATCAGAAAATGAAAATGCAAATATTACTACTCAATGTCCAAATGTCATCAAAGAAAGAATTGGACAAATGTGAAAATAAACTGTCATTTGAGCTATTTCGTTTAGCCTTGGGGTTTAACATTACCATATAAACAGGTTTGCATAATGCTGAGCCTGACTGTGGACATGATTCATTAAATCACATATGTAGATGCTCTGCATTTTGCCACATTCCCTTTCTATGTAATACAGATTGATCACAGGAGTGTTACATGGCTGTCATGCAGAATGCCCAGGGAATTTAAACAAGCAAAGCATTACACAACAGAGGATAAATGTGTGCATATGGAAATATAAACCCCTCCCATTTGAAAGGAATTTTGATCAAGCCAGGCTTCCAGCTGGGATCCTGTTCAGCAAGGACTGGCCAGTGTGACTGGAAAAGAACACCTGCACATTCAGGTGAAGATGCATAACTCTTGTGTTTTGTACCAACTCTGGGTCCCTGCTCTGAATTCTCCTTTTCACCAAATGTAAGATCTGTAAAGTTATTCTCTTCTGACCATTGAAAATGTTCATCCCAGGCTCCCAGTGCTGCCATTTCAAACCAGAGAAGCCACTAAGCAGGAAAAGTTGGGGTTAACAGCATCACCTTGGAGCCAGCTCTGATCCCTGATGCAGAGTCTGGCTTGATATGTTTTTTTATTCACAACTACTGGACTTTGGAACTCAGACACTGAGTCTCATATATGTCTTTTGGATCCATGTCTGCATGATAACAGCTATAGCAGAGGTGGCTGTTTAGGTCCAAAACTTGATACTGCCCCCAGAAGATGTTCCAAACATGGCAGCTTATCTTTTGATGACTTCAAACAGACAGCATTTATCCCTAAAATCTTGTCATACCCTTTATATATGCTGGACTTGACTCTGAAATCCTCTTTTAGCACTAGCACTCTGGAAGTTTTTCCTGATAAAGGACTGCAGGATCAACTCCTTCAGCTCCACATCCTAAATTTTAACAGCAGCACTGGCATTGCCAGCTTGCTACAAAACTTCACTGTTAAAATGCTTCTTGTCTTTCAGAAAATAATCTCATATAAATTTTCTTTGAGATATTTTAAACCTAGCATATAATGCAAATGGATATATCAGCAACCATCTGTTTTCTTTCCCTTTTTTGTACTAAAACAAAATAATTTGCACCTTATTTTTCAAATGATAAAAGCGGCAGCTTTTTTCCTAACTGCAGAAGACGTGATTGTTGTCACCTTCTGCTTGGTCTAGTTAATGAAAAGTTACAAAAAAGCACTTAAAAACATTCCTGCTTAAGCATAAAAACATCAGATTTAAAAACTAAGTTATCTGCATGCGTGTGCGTGGGTGCACCCCTACACATGTGCTTATGTGCAAGACAGACTGAAGATTTTGTGGCTACCTCAGGAGTCTTACTGAGAACAAGCACTGCCTGGGCTTGTTAATGGATTTTATTGTGTGCCTTAAATGTGATCTTCTTCATCTAATCTGCAGGGCTTGGACTGTGCAGTCACCATCGCACCAGTGTGACTAAAGCCCTGGATTTCACAGTGAGGATTGGAGGTCCCCAGAAAATATGAACTTCACAAAGGAATGTTACATTAAAAACAAGCACTGTTAAAAACCCCTACTGAATAAGTATTAACACTGTGATTCTATTACATAAACCTGTTGGCAACCCTGGTTTCACACACACTTGCCTCTAGAGCTGGTTGAAAAGCTGGAACGTTATCTTGACTGGAATATTCCAATCAGCTCGCATTGCTACAAACTTTCCTAAAGCTACTGCTCGTGACTGACAAAATCAAGACAAAAAAAGAAAGGGAGGTGTGAGGGGAGGAAGGCCTTTTCTTAATAAAGGCAGCTTCAGTTAGTAAAATAACATAATCTTCAAGCTGCAAAAGCAGCACCTACTAATTAGTCATTGACTAAAACATAAATAATAAATACCTAAATTGTTCCTTCTATGCATCCATTTTTGTGCCAGATAAACATTTCAATGCTCTGCCTCAATGCCAGCACAGCTGACACCACAGTTTCAAGTCCAAAGCAAACTGAAGTAGCTTTAAACCAATACGACAGAGATACTACAAGCCACGGGGATCTGTGTGTTACAGTCCTACTGCAAGTGTTGTTTAAAAGGGAATTCAACCTTCCTGTGAGACATGATTATGGAATGATCTAAGGGTCTGTTTCCCTCCTGATGTGGACACTTTGCTCTCAGCAGAAAGTTATCCATGCACACAGAAGGGTGAACAGATACCTTCCTTTATTACAGCAACAGGACTTCTTCCCTAATTAACCCAATGGCTTTTGATGGTCTTTTTTGGTTCTGTTGCTAACTAGAGATTAACACGCAACAGCAACAAAGTGCATGTCTTTGCTAAGGTAAAATACATTAGTTGGAGATGAATCTGTATATAAAACCTGTATTTTAAAAAGTTATTGGAATGTAAATTAATTTTTCCCTCCTGTAGAAAATGCAGGTTGAAATGATGCAAAACCATGCCTATTTAAAACAGGATGCAGCCTGCTAGGAATTCTGAAGACAGGCAAGGGTATAAAAAGGCAGAATAAAGTAAAAGCACAGAGAAACACGGCAGTGCTCTCCTTCTCCTGGCTTTGAGCAGTGACCCACATCCTGCACAGCCTTCCAGGTGCCCTGGCAAAGTCTGGAAGGATCCTTCTTTAGGAAGAGATGGAGATCTGAGACCAAGGAAAGGAATTAGTGTTAAGACTTACTAGCCACTACTCAAATTAGGGAAGAAACCTGTTGTTGCTGATTTAGGTCCCAGTTTTACTATTTTACTGGTTTACAACTCCACTGCCTGAGAAAAAAATTCAGCTCAGCTCATGAGCAAAGGGTGTGAGCAGACACTTCACACACCACCCCAGCCTACACATACACACCTGCTCTACTGGCAGCCTGTGAAAATACTCAGGTACTGGTGGCTTCCAAAAATGCCTGCAGATTTGAAAGGGCTGAAATTCAAAACACTTGTTGGTTTTTTAATAAATACTCTTAGTACACTGACCCTGAACCAGTCTGCATGAGACATAAAAGACTACTATAGCAAAACACTGGTTTCATTTAGAGCTTATCATTAAATTTGTCTGAAAAAAATCTCTGAAAGGTATCTGAAAGTGTCTGCTTTTGCTCATTCTCTCTAACTAGGATAACAGACATCAGCTATGTCCAGAATTACTTTGTGTTATTAAAAACCCAAGTGAGGCTGTACCATAATTACTTCACATTCTCTGAGGTCATGTGGCCATACAGGCTTCAGCCTGCAGGAACCAACCTCCCCAGAAAGTGTAAGTAGAAGGGAATTTTGATGTGATTTATTCATTATAGCAAAATAATGAAAGCCTATGAAACAGCAGAGGCACAGACAAATTTATTTTTAAAAAAACCCTCTTCAGCAGCTGCTCCTTCACTGCCCTCCCCATGGCTTGGTGCTACTGTTGCCCAGCCCACAGGCTGGTGGGTGCAGTGGCACCTGGAATGGCCGGGTCCCCACGGGACAGCACAGGCTGTGGGATGAGGCCACGCTCCCAACAGAGCTGATGGAGAGGGCAGTGCCAAAGGCCTTGTCGGAACTTCAGAACTTTTTTTTTTCTTTTGGTTTTGTTTTCTTAAAATGAATTCTATTACAATAAGTAACAAAAAAAATGTAACATTCCCTTAGGTTTCTGAAACCCGGTGTGAGATTCACAGAGAAGCAAGGTTCAATTCCCTTTTAAAAACCGATGCCGGGGCAGAGCGGAGCGGATGCTACCTCAGGCGGCCGTCGGGCTTGACGGGGCCCAGCTCGGACTTGGGGTCGGGGCTCAGGGAGCTCCAGGCAGTCTGGGCACAGCCCTGCAGGACGGGGCAGGCCGTGGGCCCCACGCTGCAGACGTCCACGGCCGACCAGACGCTGCTGACCAGAGAGTCCACCCAGGCGTCCAGGCGGGCGCCCACGAGCCCCGCGTTGCGCTTGGCCTGGTCGGCGCGGGCGGCGCTGACCGGCATGTTCAGCACGGGGTTCAGGCCCTGGAAGCTCTGCTCCATGTACGCGTTCTTTGGAGGCCCGCTGTGGAGCTTGATGGCTTCCTCTGCAAAGGGAGAAGAAAAGCCCCAGGTTAGTGCATTGAAACAGCCACTGCTAAGGATCTAAATATACGGAAAACAAAAAGAGCAAGGTTTAGGGGTGAGCTGTAGCCCATTTCCCACACATTGCATCCCAGGGGTTGTGCTCGGCTTTGGCACTCTTCGTGCACAGTACTATGGATTCTGCTCACTGTGATTCCCATCCTGCAAGTGCTGCCTTAGCAGGCAAAGCTCTGACCCTGAATATAGAGCCACCCTTATTATCAACATGTACAACTAACCCCAGAGCTGCAGGACATCCAGGACTGGCTGCACCTCGAAATGAGGAAACAGTTCAAGGGCACCCAGTGTGAGAAGTCTGCCAAATCCTGTCAGACATCCAAGTGCTATTATTGATTTATCTAGAAGAAAGAGCCAAGATCTCAGCCTGTTTTGTTGTGAGTTTTTTCCCCTAAACAAATGAGCCTTGCCCTGCTGTGGCAAAGTCACAAGATTTGATAGCTCTATCTGCCTACAAAACCCAGATGGAGCTATTTGTGGCACTAAAAGGACAACACCATGGCCTTGGACAGACCAGACCATAATGAAACACACGTAGCCCCAACACGATTCCTGGAAGTGCTCCAGTCTCACTGGTAAAGTAGTCTCCTGTGAGAGTTATATTTTCAATCTCCTGTGCTGAACAGTAGATCACAACCATTCCCTAATGGCACTTTGCATTGTGATTGCTTTCCTTACTTATATCAGCAAAATACAGTACAATACCCCAAGTTTGCAATATCGCAGTAAAAATCAGTATCAGGCTGTGACAATCTTTTCAGAGACCTAAATTAGACATTGTGGGTCAGGCTTCCCCTGTCAAAGGTTGGCTGACTTCTGAGAGTCTGAGTGCACCAAGCTGCTGCTTATAAAATCAGGATGAGATCCTTGAAAAACGTTCACCGATGCCTGTTGGGAGCAAATTTCCAACCATTTCTTTCCGCTCTCAGCTGCCTTCCCCAGCATCCTCACTCTGGCAGCACAGAGGATATGTTTAGCTCTGCCAACAGACACACTGTCTAGAACAGAAAATGGGCCCATTCAGGCTGCTCCAGGCGAGGAAAGCCACCGCGCTGCGCGAGCGTCAGAGGCCAGGAATTACATATTCACAGCTACAATTCCTTCCACATGTCCTTGCTGCTTGCACTGCAGCCTGACACTGAGTCCTTTCTTCCATGCAGAGGACAGCGTCTCAGGTGCTGGAAATAAATCCTTGTATTTATTTAGAGAGAAAAAGGGTATATTTGGAGCTTTGCTGTTACATTTGCAAAGTCTTTAATGTCAAATACTGTGCAAGTCCGTTACTTCAAGTCCCCAGTTAAAGTGGTTCAGCACATGCCTGTCACCATTATACATAATTTAACTGTTCCTGCATTTATCTAAACCCCTCTTTGTATTTTAAATGGTAGATACCCACAATAACCTGTAGTCAGAATTAGTTCAACCTGTGCACACGTGTCAGGAATGTGCTCTGCCAGAGCACTGAAGTTAAAGAAATAGAACAAGTACACATGATTAAATTTCCTCCTTTGGAAGCAATTAAATATGGAAGACTGTTTGTCAACATATTAGTTAAATAGGAACATTCTGAGTAAAAATTCCCAAATAAATAAGAGTTGGCATTACTAGCAGGATCATCTGATTGAAACAGGCAATTCAGCGAGCTTGTTGAATCAAAGCCTGTTGCACATGTGTTTGATGCATGAAACAAGAGAGATCTTTATTCAGACAAGAAACAGGACGAAATGGAACTTGGTGTTCTCTCTGCCTCAACCTTGTACGTGTCCCAGGCCTCAGGACTTGCTGGATTATCAGGACTGGAAAGGATGAAACCTGCAGAAACTGCAGGACTCGGTGCTGGGCAAAGCAGCAGAGGTTGTGTTAAGGCTACCACTGCCCACAGTGAAAGGTGCTGCTCCAGTCAAGACACACAGAGAACCCTGACCTGGTACAGGTGGGGACTGCCTGCCCCACAGCAGAGCAGCACCCCAAGTTAGGTGTCAGCACATCCTGGAAAGGAAAAGCTGGGCAACAGCAACCTGAGTGCAGAGTCACATGTACTCCTCAGCAGGAAATGCTGGGGACCAGACCCAGAACCCTCTCCTGGAGCCTCC
Organism: Motacilla alba alba; assembly: GCF_015832195.1. Classification (NCBI taxonomy): domain Eukaryota; kingdom Metazoa; phylum Chordata; class Aves; order Passeriformes; family Motacillidae; genus Motacilla; species Motacilla alba. The sequence goes on along the minus strand of NC_052029.1, from coordinate 8,228,295 downwards.
AAGTCTTTGTCAAACAGCTCATAGCAGAAAGCAGGGAGGATGCTGCTCATCTGAGCAATGGCAGATGGGCTGCTCCTCTTTGCATTACAGGAAAACTGACAGAAAATCGTGACTCCATAATTTACTGAGCTGGTACAGAAGAGAGACAGTGAGGCTCCCAAGCCCTGATATGCTGTAAAAAAGGAGGCTGGAGCTACTGGGTGTGCTCTTGAAGCACTGACACTTCAGTCAAGTGTCACGAGGAAGAGCTCATGAAAAAATAATGGAGAATGTAGGGCTTGCCTTTAAATGTTTAGACATTTAAATCTGTATGGCTAGCACAAACAACTCAAAATTAGCTGAATTGCAGACATTAAGCCAGACTTTTTGTGCTGGCCCTTTGACTTCAGGAGGATATGTATCAATGCAAAACATATTCCTCTGACTTGAAAATATGAATTTAAAACACTTGGTTATTTTTGACCCCTATTTTTATTTGTTCTTCACCCATATTTGAGGACACATTTCTCAATTGACTCTTCTTGGTCTAACTTTTTTGGATTAAACACACAGCCTATAGCCAGCCATACAGGCTGGGATTTCAGCATTTTTGTGTGGGTTTATTCATCATTTTGCAGAAAAGGCAAATTAGTTTAGACAGAGAGTGGGCTAAGGAGTGAAAAATGTGGTTACCTTGGTACACATTAAAGCACTAGACCTGTGGGTTTTTTAAAGCAACACGAACGTACAGCTTTATTTCTTTACTTGAATTGTGTTAAAACCCTCTGGCAAAGAGGTAATTTTTTATTGACATTTTGTTTGTTTTCTCTTGCAGCAAACAAGACAGTGCTGCATTTGCTCATTGTGGAGCTAATCGACTCCTTGTCAGCTGGATCTGAACTAAATTTCAAAGCAAATCCCCGTCTTCAGGGTTTTTCTCAGAATGATGATTCCAGGGCATGTCTGCTCTTCTGCAGTCGTGCGCCTGCCTGCTGCTATTACTGCATTTATCAAGAACATGTCATGTTACCTCTGGTTAATTTAAAGAAATCACAGCAGTTCTGACACAAGTTGCCACCCACTTTATAATCTGTATAGATGCAATTAGAATTGATTGAGCCAATGCAAACAACCAAGGGCATAACAAAGGTTTCCCAGTATCTGCTAATTGAGATGATCTATAAATATGGATTAGGTCAAAAGGCCGTTGAGGTGCCTGAGTGCATTGCCCATGTCTGCTAATGCTGTCAGCCCTCGAAAGGGGGCATAGGGACCAGGCACTGGTATTTCGGGCTCCATGGGAGCAGCAAAGATCAGCAGCCCCATGTCCAGGACATGCCATCAAGCTGGGAACAGAGTGGGAAAGGTCTCTCTTAAAGCAAGAAAGGAGGTTGCTCTTTCTCACTTCTCTCCTTGCTTGAAGGAGGAAGGGCTTTTAATGTAGTCATTTTTTTACAATCCAGGGTTTACTATCATCTTGAGGTTTCGGGGCTTTTTCTGCCCCAGAAGTGGACCTGCTACTGGCTCACAATAACCTATTTGGCTTTAACGGAACAGGTACTATCCATTAAATGGATGACAACTCATTATTGGCACTCCAGCTGGGAGAGTGCTGGGAAAACTTTGCCGCGAATATAAACTCAAATTTAAAAATGAAATTGCTTCCCCTCACTGTGACCCTGGGAGTCGATCACATTTGGCCTTTAAAGAGCAAGGAAGGGGGGAAAGTAGGATGAGGGGGATGCAGAGACAACCTCTACTGAATTTGCTGTTTTCTTAAGACTTGAAGTCTGCTGGGTAGCTTGGATTACAGTCAGAGAGCTGCTGGCTAAGTGCTCTGAATGATACCTGTTGTTTGCTTCTGCCTCTGCAGTCCCTTCACAGGGGAGCTGGACATCTGGCCCTGAGTCTCCAAGTCCTCAAATCCCTAAAGCTGCCAGCAGAAGTCCCCCATTCCTGTGTGATCTGCCAGTGATCTTACACGGTTCTGCTCCCTGTTTTGTCTTCTCCACATCCCATTCCCTCTTTGTCTTGGCTCAATTATTCCTAGAGCATCCTGCTGGTCCTTGGCAGCCCTCCTGTGTCTTTACAAGCATGGAGTTCTTGGCTTTGACACACTCAACCATAGGTGAGAACCTCAAAATTGTTCTGTAGAAGAATAAACTGGAATCTGTCTGTGCAGGAGGTAGAGGGAAGGAGACTCTGGTGGAGAAGGTGAACCTGATTTCTCCAAATGATTTATCACAAATGCACCTAATTTCCTTTTCTTTTCTTTTTCACTTTCTCCAACCAGGCAAATACTTGCGGGCACACCTGAGCTGGAGTATCTGCTGAAGGCAGAGCTGATCAGTGACACAACTCAAAGCCCAGAACAAAGACACAGATTTGGATGACTGGAGGGGGAGAAGGACCAGGAAGGAATAAGTAACATTAGATTATGGACTCTCCACTGAAATACCTCAGGGAGCCATATTTACAGTGGAAATACCCCAGACAGTATCCTCAGTAACTCCATGTAAGATCTGATCTCTCAGACTCAGGTTTTGAAGAGGTCAATGGATCTGTGTTTTTAAAACTATTTACATTCTATCAGCTACTCACATCTGGACACAGCATCAAAGAAAACACTCACTCTTGATTTCCCTTTATGGCTTTACTTGCATGCAAAGAATTAAGGCCAAAATTAATAAATAACTGGAAATAAAAAACCCGAATAAACGAGTGGCATATGCTGTTTTTATAAACTGCTAAACAGAACATCTTTGCTGGCAGCTGTCCCATGATTATTTTTTTATTTTGAATGTAATTATGAATTCTGAGAGTCATGATACAGGAATGAACGTGTTTTACTTTGATTATTCAAAAGAAGAGCCAGTGGCTCCCTTCATGATGCTGGGAAACCAAAACAACTTTTCCTTGTTGTGCTCTGGGCTGAAGTGATGTGTAGATAAGCAATGATTTAGGAAATACAGAGATTGTTGTCATGCCCATGTTCTCAGGATACAAGATGTTAGTGGCTGCTGCCAGTTTTGTGCAAATCCTTTTTCGAATGGCTAAAGCAAATTGCACACAAGATCATGGAGAGATTCTCATGTCTGTAACTTTGTGGACACCACTTTCTATATCTGGAGTGGATAAGACAAGAGGGGGCAGAACCATTATTGAGGAAATGACATGCAAAGTGCTACAAAATGTGTCAGTCCAGGGCAATCTTTCTGACAAGGGTTGTTTTTTCATCAGGGCAGGGGAGGGCAGGGTGGGGGTTAGTGGTGGCGGTGAGGGAGGATGGTTGGAAAAAGGAAAATTTTAAAGAAATGCCTAATAAAACATATTCCCATCTTCTACTGACAACTCTGGGCTAAGTCTGATGTGTTTTAGTTTTATTTTCAGTGTTAAGTCAGGAAACTAATACTATTCCTTCATTTTAAAAGATTTTTGGCAGTTTTTGCATTGTTTACGGTAAGAGAAATCATTCTTTTAGAAGTTCTAATTCTTCTGTCATACTCTCATTATGCCTTTATTTGGCAGAGAAAAATGTATTTAAAGAATAAAGTGATGACAAACTGACAAAAATCTGGAAATCAAAGGTAAATCATGATTGCCTGCACAGAGCACGATAGTGTCACTAAGACAGAAAGCTTTAAAAAAAAAAAACCAAAACAAAACAGGAATTTGCATTGTAAATACAATTCTAGCTGCAGTGCAGTGTCACTGCCTGCCCCTGTAATTAACTTTCTTCTCTACCTCCATGCCTCAGTCATCTACAGATTACACATCACATCATCAGTAGCAAATCACTCCTGAGACTTTCTTCCTAGACAATATTGTTCCCGAGCTTTATATTTCATTCCTGTAGTAGATGATAGTTACTGCAAGAATAAACAGGCTTCTTAACAAAAAATGTGAGCCCAGTGTATCAATGGGTAATACAGGGTAGCTACACAATTTCAGTGGAATTATTCCCGATTCAGAGTTTGAACCAAAGGGAGTTTTGCCTTTACACCATAAAGTGTGGGCTTATTTTTGAAGTCTGACACGTGTTTACCTGTCCACGGGGCTCTCACATTGTAGGGAAAAGCAGCAAGGTTTCTGGCTACACGCCACCTTTTCCATCCAATTTATGCCTTAAATGTTAAATTACCAAAGAACATGGAATTCATTAATTTCCAGCAGACAAGTTGGTAGCAGCTGCATTCAGAAGCAGGCTGCCTCAAACTTTGAAAATGTATCCCTTCTTCACATGGTGTCTGTTCACAATTTATCATTGCCTATTAGCTATTAACAGCAGTGGGCTGGAGGTGGTTTCGTTTCTGCTTAAGAAATGATGCCACCAAATGTTAGCAGCAGAAATCAGTAAGTTCACTCTTGTGCTGGAAATGTGTGGAATCAAACTCCTGTTGAGTGAGATAAGGGCTGCATTAGCTCTCAGCAGTTGTCTGCTGGTGTTTGCATTACAGAAGCAGCACGTTATGCTGGAAGGTAAATGCCTGACTCAGTTTATTTGCTGCCTTGTCAGGAAGAAGAACTTCTGAAAAGTTAATAGGATCATTCATGTATCTAGGAAATTTAAGATGTCTAAAGTTATGAATATTAATACTGGGCAGATGGAAGCACTTGAACACTTTAAGAAGAATGGCAAAGATATTCAGAGCAACAAGCTTGTTTTGATCTTACTGAATAAAAAACCAGGTGTGGCTGTAAAATGTTCCCTCTTCTCCCTGCACAGTCCTGGGCACTGTCTGCAGACCCAAGCATTTGGATGATGCCTGTGCCATGCAAACTTGGGAGCCTGCAGAGCCTGGCAGCCCCAGAATGGCCTCTGTATTTGGATGGCTCAGGGCTGCTGTGGCAAGGAAGAAAAGAGTTTCTTTCTATAAACTGTCAGTGTGGGTCTGGTCCCACGACTGTATTTGTAGATATTTCTGTAACAGCTGCTTGGCAAGTACTGAGCAGGTTTGGCAGGTATCAGGCAGAAGTGAATGCCTGGACCTGACAATATGTCAGGTGAGCTCTGGCCTAGGGTAATTTTGTCTAATCCAGCATTTTGTACATTAAAGCTTTTTTGTTAAACACACAGGCTTTGTCAAGAGAACAGTTTAAACACATGTAAGTCTCTAGGAGGAAACATGAATTAAAAGCAGCACAGAAAGGTCAATTTTTCTTTTCATTTCTAAATGATGGCTTTTATGATAGCTGTTAGATTATTGAGAGTTTGAAGTTCTCTGGATTCTGAACTGTGCATAATTTAAAGATACAAATGGTCTTTTGTTCAAAATGGCTGTGTTTTACTGTGTGAATACAGACACTTCCACTTCTCTTAGTGCAAAAGTTTCTTCAGACTTAGTATCTACAAAATCCCTTTCTTTAATCCTTTTCCAGTACACTGCTATTTCACTTTTAACAGCAGCATTTACAGTGAATACTTACAAAATATCTATATTATTCCTGCAGCAAATAATAGAACTTACCTTGTTTGATAGGCTGCTGATTTGAGAAGGTGAGAGGAGTAACGAGGAATTTGGTTTCAGCTACCTGGACCCAGTGGTGCAGAATTTTTATTGTCCAGACACCAGGTCGCAGGGGCAAATTCAGAGGTGGTTTGTAGTGAGTAAACTCGGCACTGGATTCAATAAGAATATCATATGTTGCTGCAATTACATTAATGGGATCCACCCAAATGACAGTCACGGTGACATTGGGGCCTTTCCCCCACTTCTGCATCCCCACTGGCTCATCTGTTGGCCCAAGGAGTCCTCCAAAATTCCTGAAAAGCCTTTCCTTGGCATCCCACTCAGTGCCAATCTGAAATGAAAGAACACAGAGCTGGTAGCATCATCTCTGTAAGCACCTGAGACCTTTATGGCAAATAAGGGCTCTCAAGAGACACAAATCATATTTCTCTAATCACATGGATTATACATACATATAAAAGCAACATGACATAAGATCATAATGCTTGCACAAATTATGAGGCAAGCAAGAAGGCTTGCTTTCTTGCTCCCTTTCTGATTGATAAAAGAGTTTTCTTTATCTTAGAGTGACACAACAGGCAATAGCAGCTCTCTCTTCCTGCCACAGAAACGGTCAGCAAGGGACCAAGCCAGTGGCTGGACACAGCATATGCACAGAAAAAAAAAAAGTGACCCATCATCTCCTGGGTCATGAAAATGTATTACACACTTGAGAGATGGAGAGATGAACCCTGCAGCAGAGACATGCCCAGCTGCTGCTAAGACCAGGGAAGACACTTCAGCTGCTGACTTCAGGACAAGTCACATCGTGTCCTTCACTACAATCCACCCATGAAATGTTGTCTCCTTTAACTCCCTCCCTGTCCCATGTGGGAATTTATTTATTGTAAACTCTTGTTGTCACATTGTTTTTCATTTATTCACTAACAGTAAACCAGTTGATCCACAATCTATTGTAAATACTTAATTGACCTTTCCTTCTCTTAGCAGCTTTCATGTTCCAGTGCTCTTCATATGAATTTCAATGGTTCACCCATAACATGGGGGATGGCACAAACTTCCAAGCTGTTTCCACTAACACTTGTGCACTCCTGAAACCAGCACCTCTGACCAGCCAGCATGGAAATGGAGTAACTGCCTTTCTTAGGCCAAAGGGAAGACTTCAGTATCCCAGCTCTAAAGCCAGCAGGTGTTTATGAGGCTGAGCACTAAGGAACCTTTCCATCAATTCTCCTGTGACCACAGGACTGAGGGCTGCACTTCTGCTTTTGGAGGCAGTTCTGGTATGAAACCCCTCAAAGTCCTTCTGGTGTTCTTTTGCCCTGCTCTCCAAACAGTGCAGATGACCAAAGAGTTGATTTCTTCCCTGTATAGAAAGTCTCTGTGGGTGACCTCTGGAGACCCATGCACACACAGGCATGATCCCCACTTTCAAAATATATGTGGATATTGCAGATTTTCCCCACACAGAGCTGTCCTTGTCCCTAAGCTTCACCTTACAAGGGCATGGTCAGAACCTGCTTTCCTGAAAGCATAAGAAATAATTGTAGCTCATTTGCTTCAGAGATTTTTCTTCTAGATTTCATTTCACTTCATGAGAATAAGTGATTCCAATATAATGCCTAAATCCCCCCAAATCCCCAAAACATAATGATTACCTGATGCCTACTACCTGTACTGGAAACTGTCCAGTCTCCAGTCTCTTCTAAATAAATCCCTGTGGTTGGCAGACAAATTACAGGAGGACTGCAAGCAAAATGCTACAAGGTCAGTAAAATAAAACCCTCCCATCCTAACTCCATCTGTCATCACACAAATTCCTCCTACCGGGCTATGACACTGCAGAGTATGAGACAAAATGAGTCTTCCACTACTCTGCAATCAACACAGCATTTGTGGTTTTCAGAGGTATTTCACCCAGCACACCAGCTAATCAAACCAGACAGCATAGCCCAGATATCAGACCCAAGCATCGAATGCCTCGAGGAGCTGTCAGTGTGTGCTCTCCTGGCAAGACTGACTGAATATGCATGGAAATAAGCTGAGAAAGAAAATTTCCTTGACCAGGCCTTATTATCTACTCTGCCAACCTTCACTGAGGTGCAGCCATATCACACCTACCAGGGCTCAAGGGACCTGGAAAGAATAAAGTCACAACATGTGAAACAAACCTACACCCTCGTGGGCAAAGAAAATCTGTAAGGAAGCTCTTTCCACCACATTCAATACTTCTTACTGAAGAAGTCATTGCAGGAAACTTACTTCATCCTCAAAAATTAAACATTCACTCCTGACATCCAACTATTTCCCCTCTCTTTAGTTTCTCATCCCTGAGAAAATAAATCAGAAAGGTACAACCTCCACTCCGTGCCAGGCTGCACAAAAGATGTTGAGAGGTGTTCACACGCACAAAGGTTTATCAGACTGCTCTGTGGAAGAGCTAAGGCTGCTTTTGGGGAAAAATTGTAACACAATTGTTGTGTGTTTGTTAAGCTTTGTGCAGGCGTGGCACTGGGCTCCCTAAAGCAAAGCAAAAGTTACAGCCAAAGGGCAGGGCAAGAGGGGAGGGAAGGACAGGTACCCCTGGATCCCTGTGTGCCCCAGGGCCGGGGCTCACCAAGGCTCCACAGGCACCTGGGGAGGGAAAGGCAGGGAGCTGTACACTCTGTTCATGGGATCTGCCCTTTATGTCTCATTTCCAGCTGGGGACATACTTTCCCATGCTGCACAGATTGCAGTACCAGCTGCTTTTAGAAGCACAATATTTTATAGGGAATTTCACTGAAAGCACTGGTTAGAGGTTTATAACCCCTTGAACTTTGCAAAGCTGAGTTCCCAGTGCTGAGATGTCCGATTTTACAGGGCAAGAGATACTGCAGCCCTATAATAAGTTTCACAGCTCTTTAAAACATTGTGAGTAGGCTTTCACTTTCAAATAGAATACACCAAGTATGGATGGAATCAAGCAGTAATGAATATCTGATAAATTATGAAGAGATGTAGCACAGAAACTGACATTTTCCACATCATTATTTTAATCACCTTTATTTTGGGCTTCAAGAGCAAGCACTGTGCATAGGGTACGCTTGGAAAGCTGGAAATCTCTCATTGGCTCAAAATTTCTGTTTCTATCTCTGTTCAAACCCAGATAAAATTTTCCCAAGATAAATTATACCCTGATTATGGGTTTGTGTCTCATTGCTCACCACAAACAGGACCATTAGGTTCACACAATGCACACTAATTGCCTGCCACCTAGTTTATTTTATTCTCTGTGATGAATCACAAGTCTTAACAAGACCAGAAACAGTGTTTAACTGATAGAGGGTGAGCTGAGACTTTTAGTTCTGTGCAGCAAATCAATCCCCTGCCCTGCACAGAGAAGCTGCCTGAACCCAGGCTGGCAGGACACATAGTGTGTGCATTGTGCACGAGCCAGTTTTAGGAGGTGTGGGAGTTCCATGCTTGGAAATCATCTCTTGGATTTCCTGTAAGTTTATTTTCTTTGACTCAGCCTGCAGGAGCCATGTGCCATCGAAATGCTGTCACGAACTCCCCCGCAGGTGTGGGGCAGCCCAGCTGGCTGATGGCTTCCCACTTGTCTTTCCAGGGTGTGGGGTGAAATCTGCTCCTTGGGAAGTGAAGTGTGAGAGCAGCAGAGGGCAGGAGGCAGGGGCTGGAGAGATCCCATCAGCTCTGCTGCAATCTCAGTTGTGCACCAGGGTCACAAATACACTCGGGAGCACATTCAGTGCAGCATATTTGTGTGCTCTTCCTGCTGGCCCCAGTGCTGAGAGCTGGGACAGAGGAGAAAGTTCCCAGCTAAAATAGCCCCATTCAGTTTTAAAATCCTACCAGATCATGGGGTGAAAGTTGTTGAAGAACAAGCAGTTCTATGTCCCAATAAGCATAAATCTTAATTTTATTTTCTGTGAACACTGATGCTTCCATCTTAGCTAAACTGCTAAGTTTGTTTTCCACATGCTGGACCTTGACAAAGCAGTGGCATTTTAATAAGCAGCAGCAGATCAGAGCTTTCCAGCCACACTGAAGCTGAAGAAGTTAATGCTGGATTTATAGCAGGGTAACTGAGACAATTATTTGGCTCAGTGGCAGAGATCCCTGCAGGCCAAGGGAAGGCAGAAAGTAAAAAAAAAAAAAAAATTAAAAAATTAAATTATTTACTTTGTATGTCTGGGTCTTTTAAAATATGAATCATCTATTAAAGGAGAGGACAATTAAAGAGGTTAGGTGAGGAAAATAAAATGAAAACAAGTAAGCAGCCACTAAAACTCTTTTTGTTGAGATTCAAACAGAAGAAAATGTTTCCTTATGCTCAAAAAAGCTCACCAGTGAGTAAATTCTTAAAAGTACTAAATAAGCAGAAGAAATACTCCCACAAATCACAAGAATTGGAGCTTGTATGAACATTTATCACTGCATGAGATGGCAGGCTACCATCCGACACATTGATAAATGAAACACACTTTCCATCCATCTCTTTAATGGCACATTAGTGTCATGGATTTGCCATGCACACCAAAACACTGAATCCCACCTAGGCATTTCTTAATTGCCCAAGAAGATGGTAATTTATGGACTTAGCCATAATGACTGGAACACATTTCTTCAATCAATTTTATACCTTAATTGAAATTTGCGGCTTAACAAGAAAAATCATGAAATTAACTGCTCAAACAATTGTGTCTTTAAAACAGAACACAGATGTCAGGTCCTATTAGTGGTCAACTTTCCTGATATATTTTATGTAGATTTTTTGTACTCTATGACAGACACTGGGACAAATTTCTAGAAAAATGACAGGATTTGTGGGAAATCTCAGCCACTGCTGTGATAATTTTCTCTTTTGTGTTACAACATCAATATTCTGCTCACATGTGGTATCAGTACCTGACTACCACTAATTTTGAGAGGTTTTTCCAGTGTGCTCTTGAGAGACACAGTTAAACATGTCACCATTTACATCTGGAATTGCAGAAAAATGGCATTTTCCCCAGGAGCCTTTCACAGCACTCGCAACAAACATGGTGGCAAAACTTTTAAGTTACTTTTAAATTACTAAGCCCCTTTGACACCAACAAAAGCTTTCCATTTGTTTTTAAAACAGAAGGGAGTGAGGACACTCAGATTAATGTAAGAAATGAGTGTTGACCACAGACCTGAACTGCCAATGGTGTCTCCTTCTATGTTGAGGACGTACACTATGCTAGAAAGCCATTCTCACCTCAAATTCACATGGAAATACAGTTTCCAAAGGCTGCTGATTTAGTGTTCACTCTCATGATGCCAGAGGAGTGCATGGGTGCCTATGAACACTCACCTCTGAGAACTGCAACCTCCCAAAATCACTTGGTGGACTTGCAATCTTGAAGACTTTCTTGGGCATCACCCACGTTTCCAAAGTTTCCAGTTTGCTGACAGCCAGATTGGTTGCGTGGTGCCTGATCAGGAAGCCTTGGAAGCGGTCAGCAAGGAAGTAAAGGTGGATGGAAACTGGGTGGCCCATGGGGTAGTATCTGTAAAACAGCACATGCTCATCAGTTATGTAAGAGAATGAAATCTCCATTTACTTGGAGCTAGTGGCTTAAGAAGCACTCATTTCAACTGGAAAATCCACCACTGTACATTAAGAGATTTCAAATGTGTTCATGACTCATTATAAAATATTTTTAGGCTGTTCCGATTACCCCGTAACATAAAAACATGTTACTAAGAATACAGGCTCATTAATTCCATATCCTCAGCTCAAAGTTCTTTGGTCCTTCTGTGTGCCAGAGAGCTCCTCTCCCTCACCACCTCTCCTGGTAGAAAGTGGCACCCAGAGACACCCAGAGATTGCTGGGGTGCAGCACTGTTTGCTCAGATAAACTGGGATAAAGGATGCCCTAGGATCGTGCCTGTGCTCCAGAGCTGCCTTTCCTGCCCCAGCAGGGTCAGTGCCTGTCTGCACAGGACAGCAGGGAGTGCTGTGTGACCAGGCACTGATCTCTGGGCCCCTCCATTCCCAAACCCCTTCCCCAAGGGCAGGGCTCTGCAGGCTGGCACTGCAGCAAAGGACACCAGGATCCTGTCCCCATTTTAGGTCTCTGTATTTTAAGGAAAAAAACTCCACATTCTTCAAAGACTTGAGATTGATTTTGCTGTGATTTTTTTACTCATAATCAAAAAAAAGAAAAAAAAAACCTTGAAAAAGGTCAAATAACTGGGCAAAACCAATCATTGAGAGATCTGGGAGACTTCAGTTGCAGTTGAGATTTAAAGACGTTGTAGTCACAGCTTCAAATAGTTAAAGTGTACGGTTGATTGTCTGCTATGGCCTCAGAAACATCTGTAGCAATGTTTGGGTACATATGGATGCATAAATAATTAAAAATGTGTTATTCATAGCTCAGAAATTGAATATTTTTCTACTTTACAGCACTGACATTAACTGCAAAACAAGTTAAACCAACCAAGATCACACCTTCCCAGTAAGTCAGCTAAGCCTGACTCCTCAGGCTTGTTACCACAATCAAAGGATGAGCACTAAGGATGAGCACCAAGGAGGACTTTCCACTGCACGAGTCAGCAACACCCCAGCAGGAACTCTCTAGAGCTGGAGAAATCAACATAAGAAGACAGGGTACAACAGGGCCAGCACTGAGGGACCGAGCAAAACCACTGCAAAGCTACGCAGCCAATGCCAGCAACAATCTGACTTCTGTTCCCAGTACTAAGACCTCCTGTTTTATATGTGTGCAGCAGCAAATATTTACAATATCCTTGAAATAGACTGAGTAAATTGCCTCTTGGCAGCAGAGAGTAAAAATGCCTAGGGATGGAAAAAATGAATTAAATCTGAATCACACATTAGCGTTGCTCCCACGGAAGATGCTGACACTCCATCTCCTTTGGTACCCGAGCAGTCTGTGGGGGGCATGGCTTTGTGAGGCTGTGGGATGGCCCTCCTTAGGAAAGCGTGCAAGGCAGCTGCTCTTACAAACATCTCCTGGGCTGCTGTGGGTGGCAGCCTGGCCCTGCCTCCAAGGGGGATCCAGGAGCCGCTTTCCTCGCAGCATGAGCTGGGGTGCTGCATGCACAGGATCAGCCGGCCTGGGGCTGTGCTCAGCCCCACAGCAAAGGGAGCACTGTCGAGGTGCTCAGCCCAAATCCAGCCTGCCATTGCTGCATTAGAGACATGCAAAACCACGAGAGGGAAAGAGGAGAGGTATAGTGCAAACACCCAGAAGGACAGCACAGTATCAGAAGAGAGGAGATGTGAATCATAAACCTGAAGATCAGCCATCTTTCTCTGATCTGAACTGGATGCTGACTCACGGTGTCTTGAAGGGGCTCAGGTAGGTATGAAAACGAAGCCTCCGCTCCGTATCACTGTTTGCAATTCCTCCCTGCACTGTTTCATGAGGCTCCAGCCTGCTGTAAAGGAGCTGTGCTTTATCCTGGAGACAGCTGCAGTCATGGTGCTCCTATACATAATGTGAGCAAGCCTGAAAAGCACCTTGAGTTCCTGTGCAATGGAAAGTTCCTCAGAAACAAAAATGATAATTGATATAAATCAGCATCAGAATACTGGCAAAAGGACTGAGAACCAAAGTAATTGTCAAATTTTTTCAGTACTGGTTACACATAGTCCCCATCCTCTTTGCTGGCTTCACTCTGCAGGACAAATGACCCAGGACTTCCTTAGGTCTGCCTTTATTTCATATAAGGAAGGCATGCTACTAGTGACTATTTCTATCTAATTGTTATTGATCTTTTATTGCTTTGCACTGGTAACCTTCACTGACAAAAGTCTAATAGGAATCTGGAGCACTTATCGCCACATCTTTCTAAATGGGGCATTGCTCAGCACTTCCATGACTAATTTAGGAAGGTCAAGGCACATTTGGTTCCCTCTTGAGAACACAACAGGGGCAACGTCCATCCATCAAAGCACATGGAGTGTTTGCTGACTTAGGCTCTATGTGTTTTCTATTAGGATAAAAAAGGGCAGGCTCCAGAAATGCATTCTGAAGATGGAATTAAGAGATGGTAAAGTAAGACTTGAAAAGAGGAACCATCTCTGCTTTGAATCTAAACAGCTCCAGATGTGTTTGTAGGCAGCAGACATCTACCATGAAGAGAGAGCCTTTTCTATGCAAGTCTGACTTCAGGAATTCTTCCTTCAAATCCCTTTTAGACTGAATTCTTCTTAGCCAGGCTTGTAGGTGAAAAAGGAATCTAGAATATAGGGGGAATTTCCTTTTAAAGAATAAGGACTTTCATTTGAGATAAATAGATCTACCTACATATAGATGTATAAACACCTATATATATATATTATGTATTCAATGATAATAGATCTTACCAGTTGCAGCACTTTTGGCACAGAGAACTGCACCAAGCAGGTGAACTGAGCCAAGCAAGCTCTCTGCACTCCATGTGTGCTCCCAGGGGAACAAACAAGCAAGGACCATTAACCTGCCTGTGTTCAGATTTGTTCTGAAATCCTGTCCTCTGCTTTTGGTAAGCATAATAGAGGTGAACATGACCTCTGCTACAATCACACGGAGGGTTTAGGAGCTGAGGCTATAATACACTTGCTGAAATTAATCAAGGGAAACGCAGCAGCGGGGGTAGCACTGCCCAACTGGATCCTGTCAGTCTTCATCAGGCTGGAGAGGAGCTCCTTAAAAGTGCAGCAAACAGGTCACATAATGTCAACCCAGAATAACCAACGCTTTATTATGGACATAAATATTCCTGGAAATGGGCGCTGTGCACCTTGCAGCTGCCTGGCCCCGCCTGCGGCCGCAGGCTGCAGCCAGCACAGCCGAGCAGAGCGAGCCTCCCCCGGAGCCTGGCGGTCCCTGCGTCCCCTGGAGCGGCGAGCAGAGGCGGCACTGACCTGCAGCTGTTGTCCCCAGCAGCGTGGAAGGAGGTCTCGGCCCTGCGCAGGCCCAGGCGGGAGAAGGAGTGGAACATGGTGAGGGCCACGTCGCTGAGGGCGCCCAGCCCGTCGGGCTCCTCGTACACGTTCTCCCAGTAGGAGCGCAGCCCCGGCGTGCCCGGCGGGTAGTTCCCGTACAGGTAATAGTCCAGCTGGCCAATGATCTCCTGATTCACCACCGCCTCAAACTTGCGGGCAAAGAAAGTTGGCCTGGCAGTCTGCTGTTGGGACAGGACAGGAAAAGACACTTGTGGCAGCAGCTCTCTGGTCACAGAGAGAAACACAACTTTCACAAAGGCTGTGAGGTGTCACTGTAGGATGTGAAACAACACGACACATATGCACTGCTATTCTCAGGGTGAAAAAAGGGGGGTTATTTTCTGATTCTAACATTTATAGATTTTTTAAAGTGACAGTGGATTGCAGGGTGAAAGTGCCACCTCTCCAATGACACTAGATAAACTAACAATCTATCAAATTTCTCCTTCTCCATAAAAGAATGTAAACCAATAAGTTATTTATAGGAAATGTATTAAAAAGTTTGTTACAAAAATAGAAACATCAGAAGGCTTAGAAAATCTTAAAAAATCAGGGTGACATCGAGAAGATCAGAGAAAAGAATGAGAAAAAAATACTTAACTTGCTGCACCTGGTATTGTGAACATGTGGAATGTGTTATGGAGATTTGTTTACCAAAGGGTGGTTTGTTAATTAGCCAATGGTGATGGTGTTTGGACTGGAGGACCAATTAGGTCCAGCTGTATTGTAACTGTCTATAAGAGCAATAGGTTTCTTAATAAAGAGATTATTAATCAACCTTCTGTGAATCATGGAGTCTATGCTAATTATTACCCAGCCAGGGGCCCATTGCAATGATAGACACTGAGTTCCCATTCTCAGACATGACACTTTGTCTTAAGCAATGGGTTGGAGTTGAGGACAGGAACTGTTTCTCTCCACGGTCAAAGATGACTTAAAATATCACCTTTGGGACCATTCATGGTTAGGAGTGATGTTAAGATTCACCTAAAAACTACATAATTACTCAAAAAAAACCCCTTCAGACCAACAGCCACCCTGTGCTGCCTGGCTCAGGAAGGCTCTCCAAGTGCAGGAGGGGTGGGGAATGCCCTCCAAACCCCCGTGTTAGCCTGGAGACAGTGCAGCACTGGCACATGTTATGCAGGGAGCAAAGTATACTGTGGCACTGAGGCTTAGAAGAGGCAGAGCATTTTCTGTGTATGGATTTGCTGCCAGAAAGTGATAAGAGGTCTCTGAGAGAGGTGCCATTTGTGGCTGTGGTTTCTTTACTTCTGAGTGGTCCTGCCCAGATTTTTTCTCAGTGCTTGACACAATCTTGGGCACATAACTGCTTTATATGCTACTCAACTGCCATTAGCTTTCAAGAAGTCTTTGTTTTGCCTTGTTCATGTTTGAGCATGGGTAGGTCCTGAGGTGCCAAGGAGTTCAAGAGTGCCCCAGATGGTTGGAAAATTCTTTTGAGGATGCTCAGTTTCACTCTGAGATGGCGCATGCTGTGGGCTTTGTGATCTCGGCTCGCTTTGTGCCTCCGTGGGAACAGCAAGCCCCAGCCTTCTGGTGCTGTGTGCTCATGTGAGGGGCTCTCTTACCAGAAAGTGTCAGAAGCTGCCTTTTCATCTACTCTAATTTTGAACTTTCCTTTCCAGCTCAGTTTACCTGATTGTTTTCTGAAATGTCATTGTGGGTTCACAGCCTGGAGCAGGTCAGGCTCTGCCGTCTGGCAGGAGTTTTTAAAGACTTGCCATTTATTCTGTGCTGGAGATTTCCCTGGGATTGGTGTTTGGGACAGCAAAGCCTCTTTTAGATAACATCTCATTTGCTCTTTTTGTGAGTGCCTGTGTCACTGACTTCAAGTGTGCCTGGTAGACAGCACATTACAGTAAAGAAAAGATCTCTGTTTCAGAGCAGTCGTCATTTCTGTGCTGTAGGGTAACACATTCCCCATCCCACACAAAGCCTGAACAAGCATGCTTTATGTAGGGAACCCCGAGGAGCTGGAGGGATGGAATTGCAAATCTGGTGACCTTGAAACAAGTGGCTGTTCATTCTCAATAGAAGATGCACAGGCGGGATACAGCCTCGAGACTGAGCGCACCCCAGAGCACAGGACTCATTCTCATGTCTGCCTTGAGGAAACTATCACAAAGGAACTGATTAAACCCTTCAAGACAGTCCTGCCAAACCTGGGTGATCAAAACCTCATGACTAAGGCTCCCAAAATCACGAGATAAACTTTAATATGATCGTGCTGATTAATATAATAACGAAAATGGATTTGCCTTGTGCTGCGTAAGTCTTTAGCACGCACACTGATCAACTTCTAAGCTTTTTTTAAAGATGATAAACATTGCTTAACACTGAAAGCTAGGAGTTTTGTGAAATGATGAAAGCACCTGAGCTGGAACATTGGAGAAAACCTTTTGCAATGAACTCACAAGAGTTACCAAGTAATAGTGGTACAGTCAGAGACGTGTCAAGCTTCCCTCCTTTCTAGCACAGCCAATTACCAATGCCAAGGAGTCCAAAGAGTTGCCTTGTGACCTTACCATGCAGTGGTATGTCCCCAGGGCCAAAACATAGGAGAACTTATCTTTCATTCTCCTGAAGTTAAGATCAGAGCTTCCTCACATCTCTTTCTTCACCTGCCTGATGGAGTCAAAGCTTCCCTTCCCTCTCCCTGCTGCAGCCATGCATTCAGCCAGCTCTGCACACCCAGTACAGGGGGAAGAGCCTCTGCAGGTGTGTTCAGTTACCTGGAACCGGTGGAAGTCAGCTGGTTTGAAGTCATTGGGTGAGCAGCCACACCAGTCAACAATGTGCTTGTACTGACACTTGCAGCCCAGCTTCCTGTTCCAGTTGGTGATGCGCAGGTTGTTGTCCACCATGGAGTCACAGAACGGGCTGTTCTCCAGCACGGTGTGAAAGAAGGACTGCAACAAACACAGAGCACATCACCATATTTAGCTCCTCAAACTTGAGCCCATCATCATATTTAGTTCCTCAAACATCCATTTTCTCCTTCACTTCAGCTCATGGGCCCAAACCTAAGGCAGGTGACGTATTCCAGTTTGAAATGACAGGATTAACAAGCTCTATTGTTCTGCCACATATGAAACACACTCCTTGTGCCTGTATTCCACAGAGCATGGAAAAATCACAGCACTCTACAGACCCAACCCAACTGTAAGAACACACTGAGCAAGCTGAGGTCTTGCTCCAATAACCTGGCACAGAATAATTGCACTTCTACAATGACCAGCTTTGGGCAGCCCAAAGGACTCTAGGAAAGGCACCAGTACCAGCAATCATTTTATTTTTATTTCAGCTGTATGAGCAAGTCTGAGAAATGCCCATTATTTCCCTTCTGTAAGTTGCTCCCTGGTCTAACAGATTTAGGACTATTTTTCTGAACAATGTCCTAATGGCATATTTCAAGTTGTTTCCCAAAACAATTGTCAAAACTGCACCATCACCCTGGTTACTCTGACAAAAATACAGTCTCAGACAGCTCTTATGTGGGTGTCTATCTCCAGCACTCTGAAATGCATTGCTTGTTGAGTGGCTTTGTTCTGAAACACACAGTTCACCCTAGGCACCAAAAGGACATTCTGCCTCCTGCATTTACGTCTGAAATCATAAGTCTTCATTTGCTGACTCATGGCAGCATGGAATTCCTATTGGGCAATCCTAATTCTATCATCATAATAACAGCTATTACATAAACCATGCCTAATGGGGACTCATATAGCAGGTTAACAGGTCAGTGAAGGCAGGGCCATTTTACAAAACCAGCTATGTATCTTGCAAAGAAAACCTTGTAGAAAAAAGCTCTGGAATACCATCAATTTTAGCCCTGCAAGAGACCATTTCTGGAGCAGTAACTTCTCTTTAAAATCAGCAATAGTAAGATCTATAAATAACCAGCATAACATTATCATGGCTGGCCCCCAAATAATCCCCCTACCCTTTTTAATGTTAAATGACAGCCCAGTGAATATGGATTTTATGCTTGAACTGTTTGGTTAAACCCATAAAGGCATTCTCATTCAAGCGAGAGGGGAAAAAAAACCCTACCCAATTACCCATTGCCCTGTGTCCTTTAATAGCAATACAGGAATTTCTCTAGATAATGGATGAAAAGGTTATCAGAGTAGAGAGAAAAGGTGATTTTTAACAGAAACGGGATTAAAAGAAGATTAAGATTCCCCACATGTGTGGGGAATAATAAACCTCTTCCAAAAGATAACAATTGCTGTGCTCCACCAGAAGCTAATGAGCAAGATTTGCAAGATCAGTGTCATCCATCCCTCAAAATGTTCAGGAACCAAGGCAGTTATGGGTTTGAAGGCAGTGATAAGCTCTTCCTTGGGCTGGCTGTCTGCTGCAGCCTGTGGAGCAGAGGCTGGCAAGCCAAGGGAGCAGTGTACCTGCTGGGGCAGGTGTAGCACAGGCTGCCAGCCACAGCTCTGTGCCCTCCCTGCAGGTAGTGCACATTGCTGACACATTGCTGCACGCCAGGCAAAACCCCACACTGCTGTGCACTCCCCTTCTGCATCACTTGCAGCCAGAGCGACTCCTGAGTGATCTAAATGATTTGTGACTGTGCCTTCTGGCTGAGTTTTGAACAGAACAATAAACCTTTGTTTGCAGGGTTTATATTTTTAAAGAAAAGTGCTGGATAATAGCAAGGAAAGCTACTTATGAAGACAATTCGCCATCTCCAATATCCTTCAAAAGCTTTGCGCAGGAACAATTTGCAAGCAAAGGGCAGCTGGATTTTTGGTTGTTCAGTAACAGATTAATAGGCTTAGAGAAACAAAACAAAGCCACTCTTAGCAAAAAAGTGCCACAAACAAACAAGGCAATAAACAACTGCAAAAGATGTTCCAACACTAAAGGGCTTGCTCATTATAGAGTAAAATTTTCATTACCCACTGTGGGATGCTCCAAAGCCCCGTGACATCAGGTGAAAGCCCCTCTGATTTTGGTCAGCTCTTTGGGACAAGCACAAACATTGCAGGTTTGAGCACAGAGAGGGATTCTTTGCATTCATACCTCGGCAGGAAGCAGCGTGTAAGAGTAAAACCTCTTCATCTTTGTCACCAGGTCATCATTGGAAAAAGTGACATATTCCACAAACTTCCTGTTCAGGAGGAACCAGTCCGACCCTCCGTCCACTGTGATTCCCTCTGGGATCTTGCGGTCCCCCAGGCGCCACATGTGCGTGTCACACTCCAGGAAGAGCCGATCCAGCCCCTGCTTTCTGATAAATCTGAGGGAATGCAAGAGCAGCCATTAAATGTTAATTTGTATTTTGCTATCGTCGGGAGCTTTATAAATAAAAAAGCTACTTTCTCAAACAAAAAAGGATCAAAAGGTCACTTGTTTATATTTCTGTTCTACTCATAAGTAATGTAGAGAGGTTTAATAAATGATTAATCAGTTATATGTTCTGTTACAGAGGCAAAGATCAACAGATTGCTTTTAAACATCATTTACACCTTCTGCTGTCCTAAGGCTGTGCAGGTGACAGAGCTCTAGGGCAGGAAAGTCCATGATGTTCATTAACTCTGAAGAAACCACCACAGAAGAACTGCAACATGAACAGGAACTAAACACATTCTTCTCTTTCTAAATAAATTCAGTTTTTAAAAACCAGGGAAATGTACATAAAGGTAAAATGACCAATTTTCTCCTGTGCTATTATGTCATTAATTTTTCTATAGGGATATAGCCCATAAGGAAAAAGTACCATTGTATTGGTCTTTGCTGTAGAATGAACAAGTTTGCTCCATTTTCAAGTCTCTGGGGAGCAATGTTTTGTTATTGCTGAACCATGAATAAGAGGAGCAACTGCAGAACTGCAGAGTTATGGAAATGAATTATTTGAGACCAATATAAAAGAAGAAAAGCTGGGAAATCAATCTGTGTTTGAAAACACTTTGGACTGAATGCCCACTCATCTTTTGAGACTGTCTGATCCAGGTTTCTGTTTGTTATTCCATTTGGGAATGATTTCCCTGAAGGAGAAGCAGGGCAGCTGTGAATTAGCACTGAGATGAGCTGAGCTCCATCCACCCTGGTTGGGTGTGAGAGTTGGACACATCCCACATGGTCTGAGCAGTAACAAATGCTCACTGACCACACGCCAGAGCAGCCCACAGCCCCCAGACCTCCCTGGGTGCAGGACCTGCAGGATCACACCAGCTGTGGCACCCACAGCGACAGGGGCACAGCCTTCCCTTCCTGAACCACACACAGCTGTGCCAGGGCATTTCAGGATTAGCAAGCCAAGATGACATTTTAGTAGTCCTGAAACACATGCTACTAAAGGTAAGGGAAAAGAATAAAGATAAGGAAAAACAAGCACCAAAGCTTTCTGGAGTCCTGCATCTGGAAACATGAGCATTAACCCCATAGGCCAACTCCCTGGTTCAAGTTCTGTTCTATACCAATCAAAAAACTGAGATGCAATTATGAAATGGTGCATATTAATTTTCAAAAGGACCGTAAATGACTTCAGGGTCTATGTCCTACTGATAGCTATGTCTCTTTTCACAGCATGAGAAGAGCTCCTCTCTTAACACAACAGTGCTGAAAATGCGTAAATGAGAGTCGAGAAATTTTTCTTTCCATGAACAAGTTTCTAATTTCATGTTCCATTATGAAGGATAATAGAAAAGTCTTGCAATTTTAATGCAGTGCTCTGGAATGTAATCTTCAAATTCAATATTTATGCAGTTATCTCCAAATCAAATATTAATGTGCCTGAAAGTTTGGTCATTTATTTATTTCTCTTCAAAACTAAATGCTCATTAGAGTTAATTATTTTAAGAAAATAACAGAACTTTATCGACTATATTTACATAGGAACATAAAGTTTTTTTCCACGAAGTAATTTCTTTCAACTGCTATCTCTACCAATTTATCACCCTTTACTCTCCTTTTCAAATGGAAAGTTCTTTGATTGCAATAGAAAACCTCAAACAAAAAAAGCCACCTGGCTACAGCAAAAACTGCTTTACATAGAAACTGCCTCAGCCTGTGTGACATGAGCCAGCTCCCAGCTCCCTGGTACTATAACAGCTTCAGCCTTTTTGTCTGAACTTGGCAGCAGAGGAGCATGACCATGCTCCAGATGAGAAGGTCCCAGCAAATCCTGACTCACAGCTTCATGTTTTCCAAAGAGTTGACAGGCTCTATTATTTCTATATGTGCACAGTTCTATGGTTTTTGGTTTTTTTTTAGCTAATGGTTTGGAAAAGCAAATCTCAGGATATGGAGTGAAATAAGCCAATTCCTGGAAGTACAACTGTTTTCATAACAAACCTCAGCCCCCAAATATTATACAACTGTGTTACTAGAAGAAAACAAATGTACTTTCCAATCACTTATCCTCCAGCAAGGCAGCAGGGCAACTAAAGAGCTGCAATGCCTTTAGAGATCTCCCAAGAAATGACCCTTTTGCTTCTTGAAACACTCCTAGAAACATCACACAGATACATAACAGCTGAACAGAGAGCAGGTGTTTTTCAGAAGGATCACCCTTACTGAGCCTCTTCACACAGTCACAACACCTCAATGGAATAAGGCATTAGCAAAGCAAATCATTTCTGTGGCCTAAGAAGCAGTGATTTGTCCCAGGGGCTGTGAAGACACAGCTCTCCACTGGGCCATGGCTTGCTGCTCATTTATGTTCCTTGGCAGCCAAGGGGACCAAGTGTATTTCAGATCTGCTGGAAGTTAAATAGGAGAGGCTGCTGGCACACAGAGCTGAACAGCAACCAAAGTGGAAAAGGCGGATGAGGCTCCCTTTTGTCCCCCCAGGCTCTCCTCTAGGATGACTGATGCTCCCAGCTACTCCAGCAATAGCAATTTTGGTACTCAGGCAGGCAAGAACTTACTCTAAGCATACTGAATGCTGCCTGAGGGAAAGGGAAAGGGGTATTTGTATGCCATATAGACCTTTCCAAGAAATGAAAAACTCTTGGACATTACAAAGAGTTCATAAAGATTCTTGACTAGCCATCCAAGAATGATTGCAGCCACCTCTGAAAAGAAAGATAGGAAGATGGAGGGCAAAAGCATGACCCTACTGATTTGTTTCTAGTCTCATGCTGTATTTCATTAGTTTCTGGTTATGCTCAAGGGAATACCAAATCAGTAAATTTTATGAAGCCAGGCCAAGCTTCATAAAGAGCAATGAAATGCAAAAAAAGGGTGGTTTTTCCCCTTGTCTTTCTCTCTTGGGTCTCACAAAATAGCTTGCAGATAACTCCAAAATTAAAAGTGGGGGGGGGGAAAGAAAAGGCTTAGTAATAGCATTTCCTTAATCTTAGCCAATGTGGAAAAATTCAGGTGCTTCCTGTCTCCCTGAACATCAGGTAAGACTGGCATACCTCTGCCAGCTGCAAATGCACTGGCCAGAGCAATGACATCCTACCGAACCAAGGTGTGGTTGGCAAATACAACAGAGACCATCAGCAGCTGAAGACAACTGGCCTTTCTCCTAATCCAAAAGAAAACAACAGGAGGAAAATAACAATCACAGAAAAAGAGTCAACCAGGAGAAAACAGAATTAAAAAAAGACTAGGATTAAGAAAAGCATGCCATTTTGCCTTATTTCATAGAACACTCAATCTAAGACATCTTATGCTTCCCCTTATCAATTTTAATTCTTCCAAAAGAGACTCCAGTTTTGAGGGCTTGGGATTACACTCAAAAGTGAGGAGGAAACACAGGATATTAAGAAGGTGTGTCAGCACCTGTGCTCAGCAATCAGACACTGACACACACGAAAGGTGCACTGAGCCCTGTGTGTGGATGCAGCCTCACAATGTCCAGAGTTATTCTTATACTTTGCTAAAAAAACTCTACTGCCTGCAGCATGTGGTCTGTCACCGAGTGTAGATGTCAGTCCAGGCAGCTCATGATTGCAATCCAGCTCTGGGAACTCCTCCTAATTTGTAGTTTATTTAAATATTTATAAACGCATTTCAGACAAGATTCTAGGACTGTATAGCACACAAAGCATTTGTAACTTGTGTAGCACATACTCCTACAACATGAGTATAAACACAGCTCAGCTCTTATGATGTGTTGTAACTGCTAATTAATACTGTCATACAGTTACTTTATCAGCAAAAATATCACAACCAAATATCCTCCTTTTTGATAGTTTTCTCCAGGGGACAGACAGTGCAAACCACAGCAACTTGTAGAGACCCCTGCTCCTAAATGCTCTATTTATACAGTAAGTCAGAGAGTTTGATGTTTTCTTTTTCCTGAAGTTTATGAATGAGTAAAACTTCCTAAAGTATCAGAGGCTATCAGATTGCTAAATGCTATTTACCTGTAACTTTATCACTAAAGGGTTTTTTTTCTGGAAAGAATATATTTTTTAAGGTGAAAAGGTTTCTTCCTGAATGTTTCCTGTTTCTCACCTCTCGCCTGCAAAACCTCCCATTAACATTTCTCTGTTAACCAGGTGCACCCACCCAGGATCTCATCATCATTACTCAGGATTTAAGAATAAGAACTATGAATAAAAGTTACAAAACTCCAGCAAAACAATTCCTCACAAATCAAAAGCCAATGTCAATGTCAAAGGAAGAATCTGTAGAGCTAGGAGCTCCACTAGCATCATGTCCATGTTTCCCTGAGTGTATGTGGGCAAGCTCTGCACGCTTTGACTTTATTTGCTCCTCTTTTAATTGTCTTTAGATGAAAATTTGAGGAAGAAAGTCCATTGCAGTGCAAAAAGTCAAGTGAATATTTTTACAGATGAGAAATGTGAGAGTCACTTGCCAGTAGTGTTTGCACAGCCACCCTGAACACCTACCAGTGTTCAATCAGTTGGGAAACACAAAACAGTAATTTGCAGTTTAGGTGACCAACTAGAAAGCACTGAACAATAATTTGACAATCTTGAGTGTAGCAGTTGCAAGAAGTAATTTGTGAGCAATCTCTAGGCTACCATACAGCTCCCTAAACCAGGCACTGAAAAATTCTTTATAATAAGCAGATTGATGAATTCCAAACCTGTGCAGGGCAGAATCATTCCCTACCTCCTCAAGGTGGAAATCCTGGCCTCTACTGACTATGCTGAGTCCAGCTGACCCTGATTTCACTCCATTTCCATGAATAACTCTATTCTACCAAGGGTTAAACAATATTTACATCTGAAATAATTAACAATTGGCTATTGAAACACAATGTCTATATGGTACCAGATATTCATCTGTTTTTCTAAGGCTAGGATGTTGCAGTGTGTTTCCTGAGACCTTCCTGTCATGCTGAAAACCTCCAGGGCTGATCCCCCACTCCCAAAATGGAGGTGAAGCTCGAAAAGGGGAACAGTGTCAAACAGAAATAGCACCTACTTAGTCTGTCAAGATGAGGAAGATTTCTACTCAGTATGACAGGCATCGTGTGGAAAGCACAGAACAAACAATTCCTGCTGTTTCAAAAAGCCTTGAAAATAACTCTCAGTACAGACAGAAATGATGCAAGAGAAAGAATAATCGCAACTTGCTTTTCAATGTGCTTTAACTGTGACATCCTAAATGCAATTGCTATGAGGTCAAAAATGTTATGAGAGCAGAATTCTTATCTTTAGTTAATTCCCTTACTCAGGATAAGGGAAACACATTAAGTAAACACATTACTATCTCAACAATCCCCCAAAACTTTAATGACAATGCAGAAAAAAACATCAACAATATCAGAAAGAATTTCTCCCTTGACTGAATTTGCTCTAGTAAGATTTGTCTTATTTATTGATTTGGCTTATTTCAGGAGCAAAAGCCAAAGCCATAAACAAGCACACAAATTGAAATGCTTTTAGCAGTTTTGCTCACTGTGCTAAACGCTCAGGAGTTACCAAGGAACACAAGGAAATCTCACTTTCAAATGTGATCAGTGTTTGTCACCTGTATCTCTGCATGGCCCACAGCAGAGCCCGTGGGGCAGCTGAGCACGGTGGGTGTGCAGGGCAGGGAAGGGCACAGCCGGCACTGGGAGGTCACAGCTCCCCTGGGAGCACAGGGATGGGCTTCAGAGCAGGAAACCCAGGTGACACAGCCACCAAAAGTAAGGCAGAGCTGAGAGATGCAGTTTGTGATGTTTTGTTTCTGTGGCAGAAGCTGAACCGCAAGTGATGTGAACAAGGAACTCTACTGGAAGGATTTCTTGGCAGTCCATGTTTCAGGTATGTTAAACATTTTTATGTTCAGAGTGCAGTTAAACCTGGGGCAGACTACTGCTGCCACACACACTGGGCAATAGAAAGTTTAGATCATTTACAGTGCAGGAAAAATGGTACAGCAATTTGAATATCTCTTTCAAGACACAAGTTCACCCTGAAATATTATGTTCTCAATCAGTGGCATCTTTATGGAAGCCAAGCAGCCATGGCACTTAGGGTATTCCACATGAGATGCTGTTGAAAGCTGATGAATACAACATTTTATCTGGTCATTATTCCATCTCTATATGGACATGATTAGACTTTTCAAGCTTACAATAGGCACCTCATATGCTATATAATTTGTTTCTGCTTCTTTCATATGCAATCTTCCCAGAATACCCATTTAATGCTTTAGTCGTAGCACATCTTTGCATTCTCTTAATAAGAAATTTCACATGATTCTTTCTTCTCCACCTTTTCCTACACATTAACTTCCACTGGTTTTGAAAAACTTTTCTTTCCACTTTCTCTCTTTCAAAGGAGAAGTCTCTTTCTCAGAGAAAGTCTTAAAAAGCCTCAACGCTTCTCAATATTTTAATGTTGCAGGCCAGGGAGCAAAATGAAAAACCCTCTGAAATTCTTTAGTAGTAGGAAACTTGAAGTCTATTTTTTGCAGTAATGACTCTACTAGGAATTGCCTTGTTTTGTCAACAATTCCCTGCATATCCTTGTGAGCATAAAGCTCAAGAGAGACTTTAAAAGACTTCTGTGAGTTTCTTTACCCCACTCTTCACTTACACAGTATCTTTTAAGCAATACTGAAACATCTTTTAGAAGGTCAAAAATGAAATGGCTTCCTCTCACTATAAGAGAGGCCACAACTCAAATGATTCTGTTTCTTTTTATATTAAATAAACAAAACTGCAAATTATAGTATGCAGAATGTAGCATGAACTCGCCACAGACAGACTCAATGATATTAAACCTGACATTTTACCATCTGTTTGTCTCCAATAAATGTCTTCTCTGGAAGGCTTCTCGTCTCCTCACCTCCTTTCTAGTGACTGAGGGCAAGTGTGAGTCCCTCCTATAAAGCTTTTCAAGCTACCAAATCAGGCCACTGACCTTTGGGTACACCAGGGCCAACAACATCTGTGCAGCTTAAAATTATATTTCCTGTCATAACCATTTTATAAAATGCCTCAGGACCCAGATGACAGGGCTGCAAATGAAGTGTGCTGCTCAATGTTCTTAGGCAGCAATAAGATTCCTGATTATTTTACCAGTATCTCAATTTTCACCTCCTTCCTAATTCTGCCCTTGTCCAATAAAGGACGGCTACTACTTCAAACCTTCTCACTTGAAGCACCTTCCTGAACCAGCAGATGATCTTGCTTGTATACTCCAAGAACGAAGAACATCTTGCTTAGTCCCACGTCAAGACATATGGCTGCTTTTGTTTCTCTTTGCACTGACAGCTTAGAGCTCTGTTTTCCAAAACTGAGCAGAAATAAAAGCCCTACAAGGAGGTGAATTGTCAAGCTGAAGCTGTAAAGGCTTTATGGCTCCCCTAATGCTTAGCATAAAGCACTAGGAACATTTGAAAGTTAGCTGTAATGTCTAAATTTTTAAAGTGCAGTCTCTTTGCAGAGAAGATGCATGTTGCTATTTCAGTCGCTACACTTCTCATGCAACTGTTGTGCTGAACTACTTCCAAGCAAAAAATAGATCTTAGTCCATGTGCTCTGGAATACTCAAGTGTTCTAAAAAATTTAGCAAAAAAAGTATGAGGCTGAGGGTAATCTGTGCCAAAGGAACCACCAAATATGTTACATGAGCAGCAGTGTAAGTGCTGCTAGGACATGTGGTTAGACTTTTCCAACAGCGGTGACGATTAATCCATTCTTTCCCCTGGTGTTTGGGTAACTCACCAGTGCAATAACCAGCCGTGTTTACTGTGAGATCTATTTTGCTGACTGACCACCAAACCCCCACTGACACCATGTACAGCACACCAACAAACAGCGTGTGCCACTGAGGAAAAAAGGCACGTCTGGAATGGGGTGAAGCAGATGTGTGCCAGCAGTGCAGATTTTGGGAATGTGCCCCTGTCCTTTGGCAGCTAAGGTTTCTCCAGCCTCTGAGAGCTGGGATGGGATTGTGATGCTCTTTGATACAGTTCATCAACACCTCTAAAATTATCTGGAGCCCAGAAACAGGACAACACAACTGCAAAGAACAACAGTAATGAGGAGAAAAAAATCAGCAGAAGAAAAGAAGGTGGACACATACCAAAATTTGAAGGGTCTTTTCTTTAGCTGTTTGTATTTTGCCTATGAGATCAAGATCCCCTAAGATCTAACAGCATCCAGCCTTCTCAGCATGTTTACACTGTTTCCCAAATGACTGCTGGGGAGAGGTTTCTATACAAACCCCCCTCTTCCTGCCTGTCATTGAAGGTGTCACATTTGACTGTCTTTTTGTTTTATAATACACCCGACAGGTGCTGCTCCTGCCAGAAAAGAAAAAAATCTGCGTATTCCAGTTGCAATAGTTTATACAACTACCAGGTTATTCACTTGCTTTTAATAGTCTAAGACACTGAAAATAGGAGGAAATGTGTTGCCCACTAAGCGCCATGTAACAACTCCAGCCACTGTGTGCAATTTCACTTCATACATCCACCTCCGTCAGGAAATAATGCTTCTCCAGCTGAGTGAAGGAGCCATTTTCATGTCCATTCTCTTTGCTGACGCTACTAAAGGAAAATCAGAGTGATGCACTTTTTCATGACTTTGGCATAACTAAAAGAAAACTTAACTCTATAAAAGGAAGCCTGATTTCTCTCCTTATTTGGCAGTAAAACAAGCACTGATTGTGAACATGGCTTGAATACAAAGTACACTGTAATTGAGCTGTACAAGCATTTCAGGTTTAAGATGGCACTTCTAATCTTTCTCTGTTGTACGATCCAAAGTCTATGATGACTTAAAATTAGAGTTTTCAGTTTACAAGACAGACACTTGAAAAGCTTATTGATTAGGTGCCATTATTAATCCACAAATTAAAATTAAAAGTATCAGCAAGGGTTATACATTGCTTTCAATTACATTTAGATGCTGTGCTCCTGTATTATTAGTTCCTATGTTTTGAGAAAAACACCTTGGACCAGCTAAATCATTATTGCACATGGGGCAGCAGCCAGTATAGGCCGTGTCTTCTCCCTTATTATGGCTTCAGTTTGTTGTTTTAAACAAAAAATTCTGTTCCAGTGTGTTTTGAGAGAGGATATTGAAAGGCAGTTTTCTTTTATTGCCCAATAACATGGACACTGGCCTGTGTTCTAAAAGCTGTCCTTTTTTTTTTTTTCTTTTCTAAACTTTTTGCTGCCAACCCTCGAGGCTGTTGCCTCTCTTCCAGACCTTACTAAGCTCTTGGCCATGCCATTCTCTTCATGGGGTATTTCTTTTCCCCTGGGCTCTGACAGGACAAAGCAAAGGGAAAATTTTAAAAACTGGAAAAATTAGTAGGGAAAATGACTTGCTCTTACAATGTGCAAGTCACTGAGTTTAGATGTGGAAATTCCCCAGGCAAAGGTCACAAGAGGCTGGGAGAATATTGGAATATTGTAAAGCAGCCCTACTACACACCCTTGTGCTCCCTGGGGACACTGGCTGCAGGACACGGGGTGACTGCCTAGGTGGGCCTCACCTGCATGAGCTGGTAGGAGGTATTTCAGCCCAGAGCACTTCCCCACTCTGACTGCAGGGACAAACCTCACTGGTGTGAGCACAGCTTCCACACCTGGGCACTCAGTGGAAGTCAGGTGGGAACTGTGTGTCTGATGGGGAGAGCAGAGGGCACACTGACCAGTTTAGTCAAGACTGAGTCACTCAAACACTAAACATGAAATATCAGGCTAGAAATCTTCACTTTAGATATTTCTCTCTCAACAGGTGGATGTAGAGCTGGAAATTCACCCACAATACAAACAGGGGAGAACTACCTTTTGATCAGCTTTTGGAAACAATGGAATGAACTTTTATCCAACACCAGCACTACTCAGAGGTGTTTGCAGCTGCTGGCTTGAGTGTGTCTACAGCTGCCTGGGCTGTGCAGGAGGAGGGAAGCCACTCTACCTCCCTGACAGAAAATTTGGGGACATGCCAAGGGGTAATGTGAAAGGATCCATTCATCCTGTGGTCAGCAGTGGGAGCACTTATGGGACTCAGGGATTAGGGAACCATGGCAGACAGGGATGGCAAATCTGCACTCATGTCCCAAATCATGTTCCCTGATCCACAGAAATCCAGGAAAAAAAAAAAAAACCAAACAAACCACAGTGACATGTTGTGATAAGCAAAAGGGTATTTAGTTGTTTGTACAAAGAGAACCATTGAACTACTAAATGAGTTTGCTATTCCTGTGATGGAAGGACAAGTGGCACATTAGCTCATTTCATTTTTAAATTAATATCAGCTTAGTGTGTTTAATTGATTTGAATTGTTCTGATCCAGTTGAAGTTGGCATGTTTGAACCAGCCTGATGTTGGTGTGTCATAATCCATTAGTTATTTTTCTTAGCCAGCTCAGGGAATTTGAGAAGACTCAGGAGCACCAGAGGAGCAAGGAGGCAAGAGACCAACTGCTTTTCCCTGGCTCTCTCTCTCCTCTTTTCTACACTAACTCTGCTGTCCATCACTATTGCCAGCTAGAGCTGAGTCTGCCAATCACTCTGACACTCTGCATTTCCCAAACCAGGGACTCTCCTGTGAAAACTGTTGACTTGGCTTTAAATATGACTCCTCACACGATTATTTTTTACTACCTGCTATAGAATTTGTGCATGCACAAGATGAATGCTCGTGAGGACTTAATTTAAACAGGAACATGACAGAATTGATAAATCTGGTGACAAGAGCAAGAACGGCCGAGAAGAGAGAGACTTGTGAGTTATTCTGCCTGCCTGCTGTGCTGAACACAGGACTCAGTGTGTCACATTCTCTGGGTACGCTTGACATTTTACAGAATAAAGGGAAGACCTGGTGACCCAAGCAGAATAAAAAATATTTTTAGATGCAAAGCCACTGGGGCTCAGCATAGGGAGTTGCTGGAAGTGCAGCAGGACTGCTGTTATGGTACAAAACCAGCAAAAAAGAGGAACAGCAAAACTATGAATAAAGAGGAAAACAGGACCACTGCAGTCAGATGGGAAACATCTTTCATCTGCAGAAGTTGTTAAAGCCTTTGGAAGATGATGTTTGGTCACTGCTGCTCCCCCAAACCATGATGGCAAGTTTAAATACTACTGATGAGTGGTGGGAAACACAGCAAATTCCTTCTCCAAGACTTGTGCAGGGTGGATGAAGAAGGATTTTGATCCAAACTTTAGTAGACTGTGATAAGCTCCAGCCACCATCCTCACTCTTACTGGCATTGCAGGCAGCTACAGGCTCCCACACCTGGGGCTCTGCCCATGCCAGGCTGTGCTGCAGAGCTCAGTAACCCAGGCCTTGCTCACCAGTGTGCCTGGGGCCACCAGGTCAGTGCTGGTGTGTGGGCAATTGCCACTCTCTCACAAAACATCAATCTGTGCTGAGTCCACAGCAGGACGCAGCATCAGACTGCTTAGAGACTCTCTCCCCACAAAAGACCTCTGACTCCCATCCTCAGAAAAGGGTTTCCTCCTCATTCACTTCTCTTCCCTGGACTAGGGACTTCTTCACTCAGGTGACGCTGAAAACTGCCAACATACAATAATTCTCAGTGCTCTGGTTAAAATGAGGTGAGGAAAGGGCAGCTCACCTTGCATTGTCCCTCCCGTGTGATTTCAAGAAGTTCATGTCTCGGTATCTGGACAGGAATGCCACGAGCTGATCGTTTGTCCTGTGAGAGAAAGAACAAAAGGTGCACAAATTACACTGTGAAAACCACTGCACCCAGAGCAATTTATAGATTTCTTGTTCTCATTTGGGGACCATTCTCAGATTCTGAAGAAGGTGGTTCCAAAAAAAACTTCCATCCTGCTGCTAAACTTCAATGACCCCCTCTGCTCGGAAAAGCATACTTGGAAGGAAGCACAGCTTTATTACACCTTAACAAATTTCTTATCAACCCTTGGCAGGTATTTTAAGCACTGTAACAGAGTATGCATGAAGTAATATTGCTCAACACTTGAGTATGAAAATCCAGCTGCAAGATGACTGCATTGATAGTTCCATTTTGCATGCTTTGCTAGATATTTCCTAGGGAATTTGGTTCAGTATCTATTGGCATTTTTTTGTTTTCATTGTGTAATAGAGAAGAGGCCAAGGTTGGAATGCATAATGCAAGAGAATTTTGATGTCAAAAAGGCAGTATAATCAACAGGAACAAAGGAATTTAGAAGGTTAATTCCAATTAGTATGACAGGCAATCTGACACCAGCATTTTCAAAATTTCAGCTGACATGTCCAAGAATGTATTTACGCTTGACAGCTTTTGTGGTCTGTTCCTTCTTTAACAATGGAGCAAAAATGTTCTCTATTTATCTAGGTCAGCATATTTAGGAAAACTGAATAAATCCCATTAAAAAGATCTTAATCTCCTGAATTGCATTTGAATCCACAACCTTATGGATGCAACACCATTTAAGCAACGGTCTGTAATGAAGTTGGTAGCAGAAAGACTCAAGATAAAAGAGCTGTCAATACTACTGTATTTTGAAAACATTTCATTATTATAAGCCACAGAAAACCAACTTAAACCTGAATGTGTTTAACTGTACAAAATGTGTTTAACTTCTGGGGTCAGGCTGCAACAACCTGGAAATGTTATCAGCCAAGTAAACTATTTTCATAATCACATTGATTTTATCTAGACCAAATGAATTATCTGTCAATCAAGCATCCTGACAGACAGGGCCCTGAGATCCTCCTCCTTTACTCCTTCATGTGAGCTGCAACACATCCCAGGGTCAGACTCTGCATCTCAATTTGGCAAACTCAGAAACTGCTTTCTGTATAGTAAGCTGTGCAGATTTTCACATTTGCTGCTCCAGTGACTCTCCATCTTACTGGGATGAATAGGCATTTAGTGAATTTACTTAGCAATGCTTCCACATGAAATGGTTTCAATGGCTGACATCTTTGGGTGAGTTTCTAGGCAAAAGCTGGCTTGCAAAGATGATCTTTAGAAATATAATCAAGTTTGGAAGTGCTTGAGCTTTAATTTCCTTACAGGATAAAAATCAAATCAACCAAAGTAACAATCCACACCACTCAACAAAACATCATCCTTTCTAGATTGCTCACCAACCTGTATTTTGCTATTCAGCAGTACTCTACCAAGTGTATCAGGACTTGGGGCTGCCATACAAACTTCTCATTGCTTCTCAGCTTTGAGGTAATTCTCATAAATGTCCAAATGATGCACAGCTATCAAAGTAATCAATAACTGACCTTTTCTCTCTTCTTGAAAACACTGGAGGTATCTTGGTCTCACTTTGAATATTTTCAATTTTTTGTTTTTAAGAACTCATACAGAGTTTTACTCCTTATCAATTAATATGCTTCATTTCATGTGTTGACAACATGGAACTAAAACATCATAGTTCCATTTGGTAAAACTTTCTAGTTAATTGACATTTAGATTTATGCAGTCAACCAATTCTATGCTCAGCATGGCACCACACTGAATTTCTATTAAGCTTTCATTCAAAGTGCTCCTTCTGGCCCCAACATCATGAGGATGCTGCACATCCCCTCTGACTTATTCCATCAGAAGACATTAAAGAGAAAATCAAAGGTATTGAACACACCATCGATGTTAATGCATTTGTTAAAATCCTCCTCACCTTTCAGAAACCTTTGCCTCGAGGGGTAGATTTCCTAAATGCCTCTGGCACAGACTGCTGCCACACTTCTTCACATCCAGCAGCAGCAGAGTCTGTGCCATGCAGTGCCTCTGGCACCAGCTATTTCCAACGCCTCTGGCACTCCTTTGGACAAACACTGGAGACATGGGCCTGCTTTTTCTCTAAGTAAGGCAATCAAAAGCTGCGATTTTCAGCTGAAGACATCACTGGGAGCAACAACAACTCCACACTGCCAAATTAAGTTCTGTTGTAGCTCCACAATATTCAGGGATAATTCACTGAGCATAAATTTGGCACAAAATCTTTTACTAACTATCACGGTAAAACAGAAAGTAACAAGTGCAACAGAGCCTTCCTAGGAAGGAAATAAATTCATGTGGAGAGGGAGGGTAGTTCATGCTACTGATTAAAAATACACCAATATTACATATCACGTTCCTATCAGTTTCCCCAGGGTAACACAGAGTGAGGAAAGAGCCCTTCTGCAGTTGGTGCCTGAGGCTGGACCTGATGGATGCATCCACACAGCTCTCACTTCTATTTCCTTTTGCTATTAAACTCACCTGGAGGGCAAGGCACCAGGGAGAAGGATTAGTCAGGTGGTTACCTGTATCACTAGCAGGGAGGAGGATGGTGTGAGTGTAGAGAGGCTGAGAGAAAATGGGCATTTTCAGGTGTGCAGCACACAGGGAGAAATGCAAAATGAATCCTCCCATGAGCTGCAAGAGTGGAGAAGGTAACAAGTGAAGAAGAGTGATGGGAAACAAAGCACGTTTGAGTTCACTGATGCAGATTTGGTGTTCAGCAAGGGCAGGTCTGCCAGCTGGGATGGGGGTGCCCATCTTCCCCAGATCCTTGCTAAGGTCACCTCGGTGAGGTCCTACAGCTCCCCTCCTGCAGCAAGGGTGACAGGGGTGGCAGGGGCACTGTGCCCACCTGCTGAGGTGCCACTCAGCAAAGCTCAGCCAAGCCCCCATAGGGCTGGGCTCAAGGATGGCAGCACTCAGCCGGGCAGGCAGTGGGGCTGCAAAAGTGACTCAACACAAGGCAATGCACAACTGGGGATGTGGCTGAGTTCTTGGGCTGGGACTCTGCTTGGGGTTAGGTCGAGATCAGAGTTACAGGTCTAAGGGAGAGAAAAAGGCGAGCCCTATATCCAGGAGGAAATTCAGAAGATTTTGCCAAAGCAAAGCAAAGTCTGCTACCAGTGTTTCCTCACGAGCAGCCCCTGGCCTGGGACTGAGGTGTCGCAGGGAGTGAGCAGGCAAACCAGGCACTCAGTAAGCACATGCTGAGCATGGCAACAATTCCGAATATGGCCTGTACACTGGGGACTGAAATGAACAACTGGAAGAGAAGCAGTGACTTTGTGTTTGCATTGTCTGAGCACACTGGAGCTCTGTGCAGAGAGCGGTCCCAGCACACAACCATGGCCAGACCCTGCGGGCAAGAGGCCGTGCTGGTTTCAAGCAAACCCTCCAACCCTAGTGACACATCCAAGCAAAGAGCAGAGATGCCCTCAGTCTGCAGCTGTGAAAACAGATTAGGAAAGCCTTTGGAGAATATGAGAAAAGGAAATCAAGATATTATTACTTTTGGAGGATAGTGATGGCTAATAAAAATGTTCTGATTTGGCAAGGTACTTTAACACATGGGCAACTTGAAGAATGTAGGGAATAATAATCCCACTTCAATGGGATTCTTAATATGTCAAAATCTATGCAAATTAATAACAATTTGGCCAAGTTAGATCAAAAGTTCAGAAGCTTTTGGCAGCATACAGGTACGGAAACAAGATGGTTTGATTCTGTGTAGGAATCAGATGAAGGAAAGAGAATTGCTCTCAGTTTATTAATTATTTATCTTGATTAACTTAGGGCTATCTAATGACAAGCCCGCTGGCTGCTTCACAGGAGGAGTTAGTGCAGGGAGGGGATTAGCCCTGGCCATGGTGAGCAGTGGTGGCAGCAAACACAGCAGTAGTTCTGCCTTTCTGCCTGGTGTAGGGTGCTGGAGAGGCAGGCAAGGATTGCAAAAGCAGCTCAACAGGCAGAAAAAGAAAGATACAGGCAAAAGTGTTTGGGAGAATAGGGCAAGGAGGCTAATGTGGTTTGAAGCAGCAATGAAGGGCCTCTGAAGCAGGGATGATGAAGGCAAACATACAGTCAGAAGAGATAAGTCAAAACTGTTACAAGTTCTCCCAGCACCCAGAGCTTTGGCGTTTCCACCCGTTCCCGCCTGACTCATGCCCACAGTTTCCTTTCCCAGGGCTCCTGTGACTGTGTGAAGGCACAGCCCCACAGAGCCCAGACCTACAGCAACCCCGGCTGCTCTTTGCCAAGAAACTGTTTCTACAAGGTTGCTACAGAAGGAAAAGACTGCCGAGAAAAAAGCCCTGGAATTATGGGGCAAACTCACCTATTCAGAGTTAGGCATGATATTAATGGTTAATATGGCTAAACACAGTTAAACATGCAGATGTGCGCACAAGAGCCTGAAAGTGGAAGAACTGAACACCTTAAACTCTGCTACCTTCTTTTCAATAAATTCTTACTATGATACTTAAGCTCCCTGATTCCAGTAAGTTATTAATTTCATATTCATTAACCCAGTATTGCAGAGTATTAGGGCATGCCATCACTACTAAGTCCTGTGGCAGGAGAGTTCCTTCAGAGAGTTCCTCACCTGGCTATTCCTAGCCTGGGGCTATCCCTCTCCCTGTTACCCAGGGAGTGCCTGTGCTCAGCCTGGCTCCCAGGTTCTGCAGCTGCCTGACAGTCCTGCAGCACTGGGGGCACAGAGGAGCTGGGGAGGAAGGAGAGCAGCCCAGGAGACAGGGAAGGGTTTTTGCCAATTGCTGCACACACCTGCACAGCACCCAGAGCGCTCTGAAAGCTTCTGCTGGGGCACAGCAGCACTTGGGGCATCTCCCCACTCCAGAAAGGGATCCTGACCTGCTCTGCTCCCTCCACCAGGCCAGTTTGCACACGTGTGGGCATGGCATGTCACCTACAAAAGGATGCAGCAGGCAAATGATTCAACAGAAAAAAGCAGAAACCTACAAAACCTCCTCCTGGAACACTTACAGCAGGATGATCAACCACACAAATGCAGCATGA
The DNA here is from genome assembly GCF_015832195.1 of Motacilla alba alba. Lineage (NCBI taxonomy): Eukaryota > Metazoa > Chordata > Aves > Passeriformes > Motacillidae > Motacilla > Motacilla alba. Next base: position 8,191,691 of record NC_052029.1, on the reverse strand, counting down.
GAAGAATGGTTTGCAGGGTTCAACTTTCAGACCCTGGATAGACAGCCTGACCCTCTAACTGGAGATCCCAAGTCCTCCTGCATCTCCAAAGGCAATTTAGCACTAGGGGAGGCTCAGCAGAGCCTGACCCAGGCTGAGGTAAGAAAAAAAACCCCAACAAGCCTGCCATCTAAAAATGCAAAGAAAGGGAAAGGCTATACTTAGCCTTTGCTATCCGTCACAGAACGAAGATTAGCATGGCAGGCCTTTGTCAGCAAAGCTGATTCCTGTAACAACAGCCATTCATAAAACAAACCATAAAAATGAGAACAGCAGATACAATTTCAGAGGCCAACTGCATGAGGAAGGCTCTGGGTGACAGTTAATACCTCTGCTTTTACAACAGTGTTGTCTTAAATGGTTTGTTTTGTCTTTCAAGTCAGGTTTAACAGAGGAACAAGATAATGGAAGAAAACTATTGCCTCAGCAGCTCAGCTGCTGGAGTACTTGGAGATCAGAGCTGTGCTCCAGCACCAGTGCTGCCATCTGGGCTGGGAATTCACACCTGTGTATCTCAAAGTGTCAGCCTCCTGCATTTGGATGCTGCAGGCACTGATCACTCATCACAAGGGATGCAGCTCCTCTCCTGCAGGCTCGCCAGAGCTGTATGATGCTCAAGACATTCTATTAGCAATACAGTCATCTTGGCTGGGCTTTCAATTACTGCTTCCCGTTCAACCATTGTCTGTCTCCTATGGAAAAGAACAGAACTTGCATAGTCAAAAAAGAGTGGAAGTCTTTTTTAGATGGCACACTGCTGAATAAACCTCTTCTAGTGAGAGTACATAAATGCCTGGGTACAAAGGAGATCTGCGGAGAGAAAATAGAATATACTGCATCATCTGCTTCCTGAGCCACTCCACAACCTATTTTCTATAAATTCAAGGCTTCAGATGGTATTTATAAAATAAATAAATAAGCCCACTGCTGAGAAGCAGCAGCACGTGCTTAAATGAAAATCCTAAAGAGACCATATAAGAGAATTCCACCAAGGATTAATGAACAAATGTGATTAAAACTATCTGCAGCTCTGGACTTCTGCCAAAACGCTGCCAGCAGTGTTTGATATGTAAATGCTTAAAACATTTGCTGTCTGTACTGCCGTTGATGCAAAGCCTCTATAGAGAGTTTCTCCATCTAATTAGAGATATTGGTTTAGCAAACTTTGGAGTCTATAAAACCCTCAATGTCTCATTATTCTTTTAAAATAGAATATTCATTTGTTTGGAATGTTTTTCAGCTATATCCCATGAAACCCTGAAAGGCCCTTGGCTAATGAAAAACTGCAGCCCAGTATCAGCTGATAAACCCTACAGCTTTTATGATAATAAAATTCTCACCACATGCACTCATTAAAACTTTGTAACGTCGCTTTTGACTTTCTTTAAATATTCACTGGGGAAAAAGTAAATCACTCAATTTCCAATTATTTTATAGCACGATTTCAACACAAGCATTTAAAATCTCCAGGACCTTATCAAATACAATCACCATACAATGGTGCAATCACTGTGTCTCTGATCTGGTGAAGCCCTGAACAGTAAGTGCTGAACTGTAGCACACTTGGAGCTCTCCCAAAATGATGCAACTTTCACACTGTGATGTGAAAATTACTTCATGGGTCAGGGCCCACATGTCCATGTGTCCAGAAGCAGAATGTGCAAGGATTACACACAAGGTCAAGAGCTGAGAGCTGTCCTTAAACTCATCTTCGATCTCTTAGGGACACAAGGAGACTTTTCCAGGGAGGCCAATCCAGTTATAACTCACATTGTCCATCTCCACCACAGATATGTCACCAACTCACCAATGTTTAACTCACTGGTGTTTATGAAACATTTTTACAAAATGCTCTCAGTTCCAGGAGCACCTTTGAACTGATCCTAGGAATTAATTTGTCTGTGACAATGACATTTTCTCAGCATCCCTGCTGCTGCAGTATAAAGTAAATGAGAAAAACACTACTCTGTAATACCATTTCATATGCAGGTCTTTTTCTCTGATTTTAAAGCCACTATAAGTTGCAAGTTACTATATATTAGAGTAAAACTACAAACTACATTAAGGTAGTTTTCCTTTCATAACTCTAATTGTATGCAATTGCTAAGTCTAGATTATTTGTATGCTTAACAACAACAAATGCACTGAAAAATACTTGAATAACAAAAGCTTCTGAAGTACCTTCCAAATATGCAACTGTGTAAGACCTGGTAGACACAAAAATAATCAAAGAAAATTGGCTATGTGCAGGATGACTTATTCCCTACATAACCTGGTATTGATGCATGCAGCTCAGAGGTATTTTGCTAGAAAGGAAGGGAATGTTTCAATCTGATTTGTTAAACAATTTTCTATTTAAGTTTATGAATCATCAGCATATCACCACCATTATTTATTTTTTTCATCTTGCTAGCCCAGAATTTGTGTGCCTGACAGATAGCCTTTGCTAGAAAGGCCTATAAATGCCTATTTCAAATAAATATTTTTAAAGTAAAGGCAGAGATGTGTGCATAACTTAGATAAGGGCCAGAAAACTTGTTAAAGGTATATACTGTAGTGAAGCGAAATTCCTCTCCCACCACATCCACAAGAGATGTCAGTTTAGTTGAACTGCATGTATGTAAAAAATACTCATTTTTATCAGTGCTGGCAAAAACCATTTATCAAGCCTTGCTAGCATTCCCATTATTCAAATTTGGAAATTAAAATAATGCAAATTAGTGCAGAAAAAGATACAGCAACGTGGGGTTTAGACTCTTCAACTTCCACTCTGATCTAAAATGCTTAGCATTCATAGAATCACATGATTACTCAGCATTATGTCAGCTCCAAACATAGAATCACAGAAATGCTTAATTTGAAAAAGACCTTTAAGATCATCAAATCCAGCACTGCCAAGCCCACCACTAAACCACATCCCCCAGTGCCACTCTCCCAAAGTAAGGTGCCAGCCTTGAGTAAGCAGATTTCCTTTTGGCAGTGGGGCAGTCATGTTCACAAGCAGAAGTTTCTGTTCGGGGGCTTGTGAAAACTATTTAAGAGAGAGAACTGCCACATCTGCCTTCTTCCCCCAAATTAATGATACAATGGAGGAGAAGCAGCAGCGCAGGCAGGGGCAGGTGAGCCTGCCCACACTGGGAAGAACTCCTGGGAATCTTGTCACACGCAGGCAGATGGGTTCACACAAAGCACAATGAGGCCAATGTTCCCCTTAGTCACTGTAGCTGACCTTCCACTAATAGCTGCCACTGACACTTCAGTCAGCAACTTTCCAAGGTAGCTGTGCTCAGGATAAATGGAAAGAATTGTGATTTTCATGGTAAAACAGCACCAGTTTGGTGGATGACACCAACAAGTCCAAATATGAATGTTTTTAACCTTTTTCTATTTAGAGTGCAAGGACTGACTGAATGCAGAGTGTGGAGCTAATGAACACACACTATCTGCTGACAATTTGGCACAGAAAGGCTGTTTAAATATCACACTGTCAAAGGTCTATCACATTTTTCATTTCCATCAATAAGGAAGTTGAGTGTTGACGTAAATGATCATTTTGATAGACAGTGAGCAGGAAGCAGCCATGCTCCTGAAGAGGTTACTACACACACTGCTATTTACATTGAGGCATGTCTAAAGAGGATTCATGCCCAGAATTTCTAAATTTATTGAGGTTATTTACTTGGTTTTAATCCTGTAAGGAAAAAAACCAAAACAATCTCACTTTTCAGTATTTTTCTATTTTAAAACTTTTATGACAATAAGGGCTTTCTCTCACTACAAAAACAAAACAAAACAAAACAAAAAAAAAAAAAAAAAAAAAAAAAAAAAAACAAAAAAACCCACAAAAAACCCACAAAAAACCAAAAAAAACTCAAACCAAAAAACCCTATGGAGTGACAGAAACATTGGCAAATGCACTTTCTGCCCAAAGTGCATCTTTGTAGAAAGCAGTACACAAATTACCCGTATTTTATTTCTTAAAATATTTTTAGTACCTTCAATAGCGAGACAAGTTCCCTCTTGCAAGTCCTTTAATCAATGAAAAAAAAAGCTTTTTTTCTATCCTCTTTCCTACTGATAAAGCACTATGCAAAGGACTTTATTCTGTTTTCATATCTGTAATGCTCCAGAGTCAGTGCAGTGCACTCAGCTTATGCTTGTGCAAGCCAGAGCGTAAACCCAGCTCTGTGTTCCTGGAATAGGCTGTGGGAAATCAGGCTGTGTTATGACAAAGGTTTTGTGGTGTTTCCCAGTTGAGAGGCTGTGAAAACGTGTTGTTCCATGTGTAACAGCGTGTTAAAAGATGAACATCAGCACTGTCTTCCTCTCACTCTGAGAGGTGCTCTGTCTTTCCCTGCCTTGTCTCATGGTAGGTAATTCTCCATTGGAAAACTTCCCAAGCAGCCATTTCTTTCCATAAGGCCCATCCATTGTGTCAGAGTGGCAGCAAATGTAACTGCTGCCAATTACTGCATGACTTCTAAAGCTGCTGAAAAGTATTTGCCAAGATAATTTGCTTTTCACAAAGTTGCCTTTGCCTGTTACTATAATAACAAACCATTCCATCTCTAATCACTGCCTCAGCGCAGGGATCAGCATAGAGAGCTCCCACATTTAACTGCCACGAACTCTTGACGGGCCATGGCCCTGTGGATGCCAGAGTATCACTTGTGAGGATGCAGCACTACAAAGAGTTAAGACAGACAAGATTATCCTATCTCACAAGAACATCTGAGTCTACTTAATATCTGCTGGAAAGCATCTGAAAAAAGAGAGTTCTGAAATACTTAACTAACCAGCTGCTAATACCCAAGGATATTTAATTATTAAAAGTAAACATGATATAATTTTAGCTTTATAAAAGCACTGGGATTTTATTAGTACAGAATGACGCTCACTGCTTTGTATTTTTCCAGTGTTTCTCTGCTGCTGCATATTCATGTAGAACCTCATCTGCCTACACGATACATCCCATTTTGATGAAAACAATAATCACTGATTAAATAAGCAAGTGGAGTGAGCTTCAGAAATGATCAAGTTCATTACTCAAATTAGTGAGACTTTGTACAAAAAGAAAAAAATCTAGATATTGGGCTGAATAGGAGCTTTTTGTTTGTTTATACCGTGTACATTTTACGTGGCATGGTTCATATTCAGCAGTTTATTTCACCATCTCTAAAATTAAATTATCAAGTATTTTGTGCAAAAAGAGAAATTGAAATTAAATATGAGCACAGATTTAAAGCAACCATTCACTTCATCCAATTCACACATTCCCGCATGCTTCTGAAATTTTATTTGAACGAGTCAATATGGAAAATGATTTGCTAATTGTGGAAAAATGGTTTGATAGTTGTTGAGCTGTTGAGTTGTTGTATATTTTTAATTATAATTAAAAATGCTCAGTTTCTTCCAAGAAAGTGAGAAGAAAGAAGCCTCCTTCATCCTGCTTCTCATGGCAGAGCTCTGCCTGCTGGGGTTTGTCAGTCTGGGGGTGCAGTCCTGCTGTCCTGCCACAGCACAGACCCTCCAGCACCCTTAGCTGCCACCCCGGGCCAGTTCCATGCCAAGGATGGATCTATTCTGCAGATCCAGCTCAGATTTAAAGTCCATCATGTGAGCTGTGTGTTCCTCCAGCAGCTGGAACAGTCTTGCAGCTTAAGACTCATGAGATATCTTTGCTTTTCTGGATGCAGTTGTTAGGGTGCCACTTACCCAGCTTTCATGTCAAATTTTGGTAATTTCTCAGTTTTTGAAACATAACTTGCTCCCTCTGACTGTGCTGACAGGGATTCACCCTGACACCCCACCCTCCCCCCTGTGTCACACCAGAGCCATTCCCACCCTGCCCAGGATGCCCCAGAGCCAGCAGGAGCCCACAGCCACCAAGGACAGAGCATGCAGGACTGGAAACACCTTCCCTGCACTCTCCCTGCTGAAGCCACTCTGCCCCAGCTCCTCTTTGCAGGGCCACCTCTGGCTCCAGCAGGAAAGGCAAGACAGCTGTGATCCCAAATGGTCCAGCCCAGCATCCTCCCCAAAGCTCACAGACACACTCCCTGCTGCCACACCCGGGGTTCCATGTCAATAAAGAAGCAGAAACTGCTCAGGCTAAGCTTGGAAGCAGCAGGGAGCTGAGACAACCCTCCTCTCGCTGGGAAAGGAAGCAGGAAAGCCCCTTCTAAAAGGACTCAAGGTATAAAACACAGCATTTCTGGGTCTTGCCATCTCTTGTTTAATTTGCAGTGTGATCCTGGACAAAAACTGGCCAGCTTTGTGTGACATTGCCCTGAGAGCAGGTGGTTCTTCTGATGCAGTGGGGAATATAGACCTGGGTAAAGAAACATCTTCCCCATCTCACACTTTCTAGAAGACCAGAGGAAATGTACACTCATCCAGTGAGCAGCTTCAGTCTCCTAACTGGAGTTATCCCAAGGGGAGAATGGACTCCACCAGCACTAGGTCCCCGTGGTGCTCTCTGTTCCAGGGATGCAGCCCGGGACTCTTCACCTGCCCAGTGAGACCCCACTGCTGAGGCACTTTCACAAACTCCTTCAAAAGTAAAGTGAATTATTACAAACCAGCCCCTTCCTGCAGCTCCTCCTGGGCCTGCCACTCCCTTTGGTCCCTGAGCTGCTGAATCAACCTGTCGGAGTGCATCAATTCAAAGGACCAGAAGGCAAAACAGGGAAAACGGGGTCAGGCTAATGGGATTTAACATTAATTCTGCACCAAGCCTGAAAAGATGGAAGAACAGGGCCTGGAGGGTGAAAGGGATAATGAACCGAGAGTTGATGGAAAGAAACTTAATTGGTTTTAACAACAAAAGGTCACATTTTGTTACCTTTATTTGGGTTGAGCAATGATCTTATTTTGACAATTTGTGCCACCTGATGACTTGCCCTACTCTTGGCAGGGACTGTTTTGGAGTAAGTCATTTGGAGTAAGGAATGCAGAGCTGGGATATGAGGCACAAACCTGTGGCAGAGAGGATGTTTGCAATGGGAACATACAGATACATACCTGATCTAACTGGGCTGCTGAGAAAACAACTGGCAGGGTGGGAGGCTGATGTCCCTGCTTGCTGCTGTGCTCAATGAGCTGCAACCAAAACAGTCTTATTCCATCAGAACAGAACCAGGGCCTCACTTCAACTCAAGAAAAAGCTCTAGAAAAGGCACATGAACTTCAGTGATGACGTCTGTCATCAGTGATCTCCTGGCACTGCCAAGTGGACAGGCTGTGACACCAAGCCATTTCCTGGCTGCCTCTCCCCTCCTGGGCTGCAGTGGTTCACAAATGACTCTTCAGGCACTTTGTGATGACACCCAGCACTGGTGTCTTGTGACACACCACATGTACCAGTTTCCCACAGAGAAGAAAGATCAGGGTGTTTTAGCCTTCAGCTCTAGCTCTACAGCTGCCACCTGTAACACGACTTGAGCTCCTGGGAACAGCTCCAGTGCCTACACAGTACCAGCTGTACAAAGGTTTAGCAATGACCTCACAGGGCAAGCAGAGCCACAATCCCTGCAGGCCCTTGCCATGGGAATCATCTGGAAGCTACCTTGCACCTGACTGGCACAGTGCATCCCATCATATGAATACAATGATCTGAGCCACTGCCAAAACATCTGAGGCTGCCTCAATTAAAGCCATAAGGTGACACAAATAACCAATTTGGATTTATAGACCTTTTAGTCTTCAGCTGTCCCAAGAATGCATAGTTGCAAGATTACCTGCTGGAAGTGACTTTGGGGCAGCAAACTTTTAAACCAAGATCAACTCTGCATTTGGAAAAGACTTGGCCCCAAACCAGTTCCTAATGTGGCAAAGAGTGCAATTATCCTGATGAAAGCTTAGGGATGCTTGTGCCTACAGCTGGTTCATCAAGTAATGCTGAATGATGGATGTAATTAAACTGCGTGCAGCAGAGTGGAATGTGCTACAATGAACCATTTAGGGCCTCATCCCCTCCCATCAGCCTGGAGCTACAGATGGGCCATCACAAACAGTCAGTGGCATTCAGCACTGCTATTTATACAGGGAGATTCAGAGGTATCATACAAATGCTCTGTGCAGGTTCAGCAGAAAAGAAGTATTCCACTGTAGAAAGGTGCAATTGTAAAAGCCAGCCAGTCCCTAATTCTACCTCGGATTGCACAGCAAAAGGTTGGTCTGGGATTTCTGATTTCTGCACTGCCAGGTCAAAGCTCCCACAATATCTCAAGATGCAAAGTTTTGACCAATTAGCACTAGAAAGAAAAATAAAAAGAAGCTTTGGAAAAAGAGACACATTCTGCAGCACATCCCTGAAGAGGAAGAACACCACACACAGAGGTGCCCAACTCTCTTGCGAGCCACCCAGGCTCTGCAGCACTGGGCAGGCTCACAGACCCTGCATTCGGTCTGAAAAATCTTCAACATCAAATACCATTCAACTCTTAGACTTTCAGCCCTATTTTCAAGGGAAAGAATTTACTCATCTCTCCCTCTCCTTCCTATTTCTATATCACCACTGAAAGACTGAATCAGAACAACATTTTGGCTCACCTTTTAATGGCCTTTTTGTTCACAACTATTTAAGAGTGACTTGGGAAAGGTATAACAGCACATGTTGTGTTATCTTCACTTTGAAGTGCCACCAGATATTATTTTGCAGCTGTTTTATTGTAAGTGGCATCCTGAAATCTAAACAAAAGAGTGTCTTAATGGCAATTTCAGCAGATTTTTAATTTCCTGAGAGAATTCAGCGGGACCACGAAGGGAGAGCACATTTAAAATGCAATGCCTTTATAGGAACATTTCCCTCTTTCAAGCACTTTTAGCTTTTGAAATTTTTATAATGATTTCACTGAACTTTTAAAAAAAAAACCCAGAAAAACTCAAGTGAGTTGAAGAGACATTAAAGTTTCTGCTCACAAACCTCAGGCAAACACCACAAGGACCTGTTCCTCTGCAGCCTCTGTTACACACCTCAGACTTAATCCAAAGTAAAAGTCACTTGGAGCAAAGTTGTGAGAGAGCACACAAGGGAGAAGGTCACACCTGGGACTTCCATGATGATCAACATCCCACTGCAGCTCAAACTCCTGGAGCTTCTTGCCCAGGAATGCAGTGAGCAACTAAATACCGTGGGAAGGGCTTGCCAGGATGGGGCAGCGAGTGGGGCATTTTTCTAACCATGGCTTTAAAGGACAAAAGCCATTTTGCACAAAGGACTCTTTTCTTGGCTTGGTCACCCCACACTATTTGTCCACAAAGACAAGTTGTAAGTGAAAAACAGGTTTTGTAAATATCCCTGGAGCTGTGAAGGAGAAATACAGAGCTGGCCAGATCCCTCATGCTGTTCATTGCCTTCCTCTGCCCCAACACATTGGTTACCCTCACAAAAATACTATTCCAGGCATTACTGGAGCATCCTGATGACAAAAGATGGAACTTCAGTGCACATTATCACAACATTTGTGCTGTTACTGTTTATAGATCAGGCTGAATGGCAAATGAATCCAGGCAGACTCACATTTAACTCTTTTTAGGAAACACACTTTTTTCTCAGTCATAAATAAGTAAAAAATAAATTACATCCAGAAAGCAAATGGCAAACAGATGAAAACCCTTTGGCTCTTTGCTTGAGGACCTCCCCGTGAGCAGCCCCAGAGCCAAGCCAGAAGAGAAGGGGCCAGGCAGCCCAAGAGGGCTCAGAGGCTGCAGTGCCCATCAAACTGCAGGTCTGGCATCTGGGGCTCTCTGCCAGGCAGATCCCCCAGGGGTCCAGACACTGGCTCAGAGGTTTCAGTTCTCATGGGAAGAGAGAAAGGGCTCCATCTTCACACTGTAATCAACAGTGCCAGTGCTGCCACGTACAAGAGCACTTTGAGTAAAAATCCTATTCTAAAACTGTGCCTTACTGATGCATCTTTAATCTGCAGGCATGGTAAAGATGCCTGGGTAGCCAATTCCACTTTGGGGTGCATTTATTTCTGTTGCTAGTCTGATGCTATGGAGCACATCCCAGAACTACTAAACACCAAGAGGAGTTACTACGAGCTGCAGATGTCAGTTCCCCAAAGCAAAAGCTGCTTTATATCCTTAAATCCAGGAGGGCAGGGCAGAAGGAATAGCCTCAGCTGCTGTGGCTGCAGAGAGGAAGGGTGGGCCTCCCATCACTAACGTTTGCCAGCTTGAAGAAAACATTATGTTAACATCAGAGGTAAATGAAATTTTTAAGCCACAATAATTTCCACATTTTACTCCACCCATTTGTGACCATGCACAAAACCACTGCTTTGCCAACCTTTGCTAACTTAACAGTAAAACAGAGAGGTGGAACAGCAAATCAAAAAGATAACTTTCAAAATATATACAAATCTCAAGCAAATGTGTTGGCAAAGTGAGGAAAGAAAAGAAGAAAAGGTTATTTGAGGGATTAAAGATAGAAGCAAATCTGAAATTCCCAGAGAATGGAGATTCAAGAAAAACACTGATAAAGTTCCTTTTGGACAGGAAAAAAAGATTCCCTGTGAAGCATTAAGAGTGGATTGACATCTGGCTGGCCAGATAACAATATTCTGAGCAAACAAAGCCACATTCAATGTCAGTGACAATCCTGAGATAAAAACCTCAGGCACTGGCATCTTAACAGATGTTGTAGTGCAAAAGCTACCTGTGCTGCCCTCCCCTCTCGATGCAGGGAGATGACTGAGCACTGCTTCAGCCCAGGATAACATTCCAAAGGGCACTTTAAAGAACACTGTACTATTTGCCTAGTGCCTGGTACATTATTCTAGTGGCAAGGCTTGCTTTTCAGATCAGCACTGCAACACTTCATATGGGGTGTAAGGTCAAACTCAGCCCTGGAAAGTCAGTGTTCTTTATCCAGGCTTTATGTCCAGCACCAATTTATGTAGTGCCAGGAAGGAGATATCTCTAGAGGACAGCTCTGAAGTCTGAATCTCAGTGAGACATAGAATTGTTAAATTAAGTCCAGTCAAATTGATGAGAAGTGAGACAGAGAGAAAGTGGAACTGCCTTTTGAGCCAATGGCTTTGCCTTATTTGCCATTGCACAGCTCTCATCAGCCCTGCTGGCTTTGGGATTTCTAAGCTCACAGCCATCAAGAGGCCACTACGGGGTCTCAGACATTTCTCCCAAAGCTGGAGTGCTGTATGTGAAAGCTAAGTGCTTTGTTTCAGTTCTAAGAGGAGATTTTCCTGTATTTCCAATATTGCATTTCAAGCCTGCACATTGCAAAAGCTGAGATGCTTTGCAAGAGCAGCTGGGTAGCTCCAGTCTGGTGTACCCACTCCAGGCAAACTGTATTCTCTTTTCTTCTCCGTGTCACCTGCTCCAAAGGTTGTGTCATCTGGTCACAGGTGAAATTGGGGCAGGTTGTGGTGAATTTGACAGAACAGAAATCATCCCTGATGTAGTTTCTATAGAATGGTAGTCACCCATGCTCTGCAGGAGATGAAACTGGGCCAGTGGCAGAAACAAGAACGTGATCTCCCAGGTAGCACTTGAAAAACAACTTGAAAAAGTGCTAAAGCATTTTTCCCAAATGTTGAACTTCTTTCTAAAATCTGTTGGTTGTAATTATTTTCATCTACCACAAGAAGAAAACCCGAAGACCTCTTCCCTGCACTCCCACCTTTTCACTCTTGGCAAATATTCTCTGGCCCAGGGACCTCATTTAGAAGTCATCACTCTGGGCTTTTATCAACCAATGTCACCTTGACCAACAGAGGGCAATACAATGAAGCAAGTGCAGGTCAGTCAATAGTTATTTGCCAGCTCAGTTTTTTAAATTTCTGTGTTACTCTGGCTGGCAAAGATAATCTCCATATTGGCACCTGCTTAAAGGACCAGGGCCAGTCAGATCATCCCTTTCACTCCCTGCAGGGTGTAGTACCTCAGCTGCTATCTTTATTATGAAACACCTTCCACTCAAGTGCCAGACCCAAACTTCTACTGAACGTGACTCATTTAACTGAGGCTTCCCAACACAGGCTTTTATGGGAAGTAGGGCTACACAACTTCATCCTAAAATAATGCCAAGCAGCAAAACACAAGTTTTCCCAAAACACTGGGTTTCATTTAAGTTCCTTTATTATACCTGATTGCCCATAATGGAAAATGTAGTTGTATCTGCATTCCTGGCTCCATCAATAAGACACTTTATTTTCTTACTATTCTGAAGCACTCCCCAAGCTTCTGCTAATAATTTTGCTTGACCTTTATTAAAGACCAAACATTAGCTGGCAATTAGATTTGGTGATCCCTTTGGTAATTGAGGCTCAGTGATTTACTGTAAATTATAAATAGTTCAAATGTTTCATTATGTTTATTCTTTATACAAGCTCTGTGGCCAGGTAAGCACTGACACGATATTCACTGTTAAATGATCTCATTAAACTTCTTAATTTAAGTGGTGCAACACTTCACCTGCCACATTATCCAAGGACTCCTGCAATGCACATTAAACATTCAGCATGAATAGATGCTCTACCATAGTTCACCTTGTTGGGAGTGAAATTTCAGTCCCTGAACATAAGGTTGACTACTTTATGCTGTTTGTCAGAGACAATAAATAATGCAAATAGATAGCCATGTAAAGTAAGAGGCTGAAGACATCAATAGCTTTCCCATAAGGTTTTGAAAGGGGCTCCCAAAAGAAAAGACTTTAAATTATGAAAAAATACCACTAAAATTAAAAAAGTTAAGGAAGGAAGGAATTGTTTTCTTTCGTTTCTTTATGAATGACTGTGAGAGATGATTTCTTGAGAACCCTCCAAATCTGTTCCTTTTTTATTCACAAGCCCAGAGCAAAAGGAGGGACAGGCACACAACCTCCCATCTCTGAGTTGCTTGTGGAGGTTTGTCTTTAGCCCTTTCACCCCTCCTTTTCCTGCTGAGAATGTTTAATAGAGCTGAATGAAGTCAAGGGTGGATAATGCACCACATCTTTTCACTTAGGCCAATAAATAACATATTGCCTCTTGATTAAAGGGAAACACTTTTGTTGGAGGCACCTTTATGTCCAGACTGTTTGCCAGTGGTTTGTACTGCAGTAAGAAGAAGAAGCACATGGGTTAGAACCTCCTCTGTGCAAGTGCTGGACTCCACAAACAAAACATTCAGGCATGAGGAGGAATAATAAGGGTATCTGGATTTTCCTGGCATGCATATGTTTTATTTTACACATTTTTAATTGTTTCCCTCACAAAATGAATAGTTCTAATATTTTTCTCCCCTGCCTTTATATTTTATGGTGCTTAACATCTGCTTCTGGACATCTCCTCTGAAGGATGAAAGGCTCCTGGCAATTCTGCTGTAGTCTGTGAACATACCAGACTGCTCCCTGGACAGATTTAGGCTTCATCATATTGTATTAACCCCACATATTGAGTATGGCTTTTTTGACTTAGAAGGCTGGATTAGCTTTTATTATCAGAAGAGAAGTAGTAAAGGTTTCAGTATTACAGATGGAATGGCAGATGGGAAGCAAAAGCTTAATATGAAGCAGCTCTGGATAAAAACTATTAATCTACAAAATTCATATGTTCTTATGCAGGGAAACCTAGCAAAACCCACTGCAGTATGACTAACAGAGAGCAGTGTAAAGTGCCCCTAGCCCATTATCTGACAAATCATGGCATGGGGTCTGAAAGAAAAAAAAGGATCCCCCAAATACCCTCTTTACTATTTCCTGGAAAAACAATCAGCTCTCTCTGGATGATGCAGGGAGGTAATTCTTTCCTAAAGATTATAAATAATAATAATTTATAGCACCTCCACCATGAAAATTAAATGGAGTCATACATATATTTGATGAGACAAGACTTTCCATGGTTTATAGCTGTAATATTCCATGTTAAAAGAAATACTCAATGTTACTTGTAAGTCACTGCCAGTGAAGTTGGAGCACTAAAAAGGTTTATTATTTTTTGTTGAAGTGCATCATGGGATGAAGAGGAAGCATGTTCCCTTCAGTTCTGGTAACAGAGTGCTTTGGCAGGAAGGGAAGTGAGCCCTTCAGAGCCTGCCTGGGTGCTGAGAGCCCCCGAGAGGCCACCTCAGAGCTCTGAGAGCAGCTGCAAGGGGCAAGCATGACCTTCCAGAGCTCCCTCTCTGAAGAAACAAGTGCCTGGAATTTCTCCAGCAGAGTTGGAATGACTGCAAGACAGCATGGCACAATCACAGACTCCATTAACACTGAACCAACTGCAGTCTGCTCCACAAAGCCTGTGGCTGTTGATGGCCATGTCTGGAAGGCACTGATCTCATCTGGCTCTGTGGTTTTATTTGCTCCACAGGGAACTAGGAACAATTCAGACTGCCCCAGGTCATGGCCTCAGCATTACACAGTGCTTAGGGTGGACTCAACAGCACAGGATAACTGGACACACCTGCAGGCACTAGTGTACAATACCAGACCTTCAGCACTCTCCTACAATTTATCCTTTTTGATTCACAGTGCCACCACCTACTCATTCCTTTATGGTCCTGCATTAGTCCACTTTTCAGCATCAATACAGCATTCCTCAACAGGAATGTGACTAATCAGGAATAACAAGTGTGCTTTTCCAAAACTCAAGAGATAGACAAAAAACTACATACTCTCCCGTATAAGCAAGGTTGACATGCCAAAATTGTTAGTTCTCTTCCTGTTGCACATCAAAAGTGTCTAAATACTATGATTTTTTAATTCAAGTCTCCATGTTTTAACATCAAGGCAGTCTCAGTAACTCTCGTGCTCTAATCTTTCTCCCCAAAATGTGTTGCATTTCACTGAGAGTCCTTAGAAATGGGCACCAGCAATAAAGCCTTTTGTCAGTCCTCACAAAATCCTTCCTAAGGCAGAGGCTCAGGGGTTTTGTCATTGTTCACTTCAGTGGTGATTTCTGTCCAAGGAGCACCTTCAGGAAGGGATTCAAGCTTTGAGAGAGATCTTGGAGAAACCTCACCAGTGGAAGCATATTTCTCTTCCAGGAGTATTAAAACCATGTTGTATTATCACTCGTCAGGAAATCGCCCAAGAAAGTCACTTCCCCTTTCTTTGGTTCATTTCAGCATAGAGGGAAATAGAAGCCACAAGAATTTTGTGTTTCCTTCTTCTTTATAACTCTTACAACCTAAACCTAAAAACAGTTTCAGGACACTTCAGGTTTTTCTGGGTGGCTTTGTTGTTGTTGGGGTTTTTTGGGGTTTTTTTGTTTGTTTGTTTGTTTGGGTTGGGGTTTTTAACAGACTATCTACTTTTGCACAATGTAGCAAACTTACTGAATGCAGCTCTGAGGCCTGGATGATGTAAATCCAGAAAGAATATAATTTCATTTAAAATCACAAGCCTTATCATGTGATGGTGTGTAAAATTCTTAGCCTGATGCCATCTGAATATTCACGCAACAGTTGGTGCTGAAGATATAATTGACTCATAGCAACTTATTTGTCACTTCTACAGCCATTATCCTCCACAGAAAAAGTGCTAAAAGAAAGGAGGGGAGTACCTGAATCTATATTCATACCTTCAACCCTTGCTGAAACATCAAATGACACTGTTAATCAGAGCCCTGGGAGGGAGGAATCTCTCCATGCCTGGGTTTCATTTGCTGAACTCCAGCCCTTCTGGCTACTTTCCTCATCCTCTCTTGCAAAATTTCCCTTTTGTTGGAAATAATGACTAACTGGAGCAGCCTCTCAGTGAAATGGCAAATGGAAGACACACAGGGTACAGGTTGAATACTTGGCTAAATTGTGGCTGTCAGACACCAGCTCACCAACGGGAGCTTTCTGCTGCAAAACAAAAGAAACTGCTCCTCTGCTTCTTGCAGCACAGCACAGACACGTCATTGCTTATCTCCAGACCTCCTTTAGGAACAAAACATGTGCATTCTTAAAACACTGATTGTACCTGATCGGGTAGTCAGCAGCACTGAGGTTAATGAAGAAATCCCAGGGCCAGTCACTCATCTCCATTAAGTCCTTCATGGTCTGCAGGTAGGTGGTCAGAAGACTTGCTCCTCCCCAGATGGTGGCCATTCTCCAGGAGGTGACTCTCACATTGGGGTACTGGCTGGCAAACTGCAGCACTTGCCGGTGCAAGTAATTGGATCGCTTTACAGGAGAAAAGAGTGATACATTCAAGTTATTCAGTCCAAAATTGTCTCTGCCTGTATTCACTAAGGGCCTACCCTACTTCCTGACTCACTGAGTGCTGCCATTGCTTTGCCCTCACTTACTACGGCACACAACCTTCTTTTGCTAAATGTGCACAGAACCCTGGTTAATACTTTTTATTACAACTACAGTAATCACTAACCAGTGTGATTAGCTTTATTCACCACTTGTCATCACAGAGCTCAAAGGGCTTTTCTAAAGGAGGTGACTGCCACCACCTCCCTTTTACAGTGTGTCACTTGCCCAAGGCACCTCAGGTCAGCTCTCCATCCAGTGGGCCACCACCTCACTCTGCATCAGCTTATCAGTTACTGCTAACTAAATGTACAACAGACAGATAAGGGGAGATACTCATCAACATAGAAGGAGAAATGAAGGCTGTTACATAAATAAGATAACAAGAAAGAAAATTTAAGGGAAAAAAAAAAAGAGGGTCCAAACATGTAACAGATGGAGAGACAAAAAGTGACATTCACTTTATGCAGCAGAGGTAAAGGGAAGATGAAGAAGATGACAAGGATGGGTAGACTGACAGATGGTGAGACAGGCAATTTATAACCAGTGATATATTACCTTGTCAACATGAATGTAATAAAAATGGTCTTTATGGTAAATAGCCTTAAACATGCGCTGGAGCTGCCGGGAAGCTCTGCCATGAACAACCAAGACAAATGCGATCCTGACTGGGTTGGCTGGCATGTATTCTACGGAGTCCTCATCCCACTGAACATTGTTGTTGGCTTTTCCTGTTCAAAAACAAAACACAGGACATCTCTGAGTGTATCCACAGGGCAGGGGAGCAGTACACATTCCACCTCGGCTCCTTCTTCAAAGGCCCTTTGTAGGGCAGGGAGAGAACTCAGGAGGGTGCCAGCCTGTGTACCATCCAGTTTGTACCCCTCTCCTTCGTCCCCACACAGGACCACCACCCCTCGGGCAGCAGCCCATGGCCATGGGCCTCATCCTGAACAAGGCTGCACAAGCATGGACAAGTACCCAGATGTTTATGAGTTGTATCAAGGTCTATCTGAGTACAGACATCTGAACCTTCAAAGGAATCCCCTCCAAGTTTGTGACTAGTGTCCGAAGTATTCAAACACTGACAAGGCTGACATTCCCCCAGAAGGAAACCCCCTGTTTTGCCAAAGCTGCTCGTTCCATGATCAGCACAGCTCTACTGGGAAGCTGGTGAACCTCTGCTACTGAACAGCTGCTGAGGGTTATTGACAGATAGCATTTATTTGTAACAGCAGATATGCCCTGGAACATTTGAATGCAACTTGGATGTCTTCACTTTTTCATGGAGGAGTGGGGCTCTTCCAATAAAATTTAAAATACCTGTACATTTTTATTTTAACAAAGTCATTTCTGGTCTTCCTTTTCTAAAGCCAACACCACAGTGTGAGGTTCAGATAGGATGTGCTGATAAAATGAAGAGCTGGAGGGACACTTCTAATAAGAAATTTAAAGCGCTTTGGTTTTGATTTGTGTACCCACTCTGCAATTCAAAAACCAGAACACAATGTAAGAAAAACATAGTTTTATCCAAAACACGACATTCATTCTTCAATGAAACAATACCATTCTTCAGTGCTCTGACCTTGTAAGGACCTTTCTCAACAAAAATTATTTAGAAAGAACCTGAAATATTGAATATTAGCAGAAAAAGAAGGAAAGTACCTCCTGCCCAAAATCTTCCTCCTGCCCAAATTTTCATCTTGCAAATTTTAACTTTATTATTTTTTAAATGAAAGGAATAGCATTGTCTTAAAAGATACTTGATCTGTGTCCCCCTGCCAGAGGTACAATTTTCAAATTTCTAAGATCTGAGCTGTTACCAGTTTCTGCACTTAGAGCCTCTCTTGATGCCCCTTTCCCCTCCCACCTCCACATCCCCACCACCTCAAGGCTCCTTCTGCAGACAGTGGAGACATTTGCTCCAGGCTGTAGGACAAATTTGAGGCTGTTCCTGGGCTCAGTTATCAGACAGCCTGAGTGCAGCTACAAAGCCCACTGCACCTTCCAAAACATCTCCTACAGTTATTGAAAACACATGCTCATGTCTGTTTGATTTGATATAAGGAACATGAAAGAAGACATTTGCCAAGAGTGAAGTGAGGCTAAGAGGGAGGGAAAGACACTTTTCCCCAGGTTTTTGAAACTGGAAACATATGTTCGTAAAAGTAAACAATACCAAAAGCTTTCTTCTTTTCCAGATGTAATAATTACAAAATAAAGGCTGGACACAGAAAAAAGACCTTTGCCTAATCCTTCTTGGGCATCTCCTCCTTGTTCAAGGCAGTAGTATAAACTTGGAAAAACCAGACCAACTGAATGTTTGCAGAGCACTGTTTAGGTGATCAAACAATTTGATCCCCTTAATTGTACTGAAATGTCCTTGAGTAATTGAAACACTCCTTTTAGACAGCCACGAGAGAGAGAAATGCTGCTGCAATGGGAGCAGCACATCCCAAAGGGAATGGTTTCAACATCTCTCACAACTCTCCCTTCAAGTTTCTCCTCAGCAGAGCTTCCCTAGCACACTTCTCCAAGTCGGAGTCTGTTTTTCCCAGGAAAGCTGTACATGTCAGAGGTGTCCCTTGTGCCTAGAATGGGCTCTTTGCTGACTGTGTCAAGGGCTAAAAGGCAGCGGTGTCACTGTCCAGGAGCACACACAGATCCCCAACAGCACAGAGCCCACGGAGTCCCAGAGGCTCCCAGCACTCCCTTCCCTGTCCACAGCCCCTCAAGGAACATCTCTTTGCAGTAGTGCTGCTCATAAATAAATGCAACTTTATTGCCCCTTGTTGTAACCAGAGCAGACATTAAGAAATTTCCAGCCCCGTAAGTCATTCTTAACTTTACACGGGACACAATTTAAATGGCATTTCTTTAAAATACCCTCCACCAATGGTTCACTAGGACTCAGAGGAGTATTAAAACATTAGAAAGAAAGTTTAAACTTAATTTATTCTGTAATTTGCAGTTTGTTTATTATGACCATTAGCCTATGCCCAGTTCTACTGTTTTCTCCTGTGCAGCTGATGAGCTTTGCCATGCACATGCTCAGGGTTTCTGCAGAGTGACAGGGACAAAAAGGGACTGTGAGAGAAAGAAAATGTGCTAGCAAAGAGAACTGATAGGGGAATGAAGGGCAATTGCAACTGCAAAAACAAGCAATTTTTCTTTTAAACTGTTTTCATTTCAAGCTGATGATGTCCCATCAATGAACTCTAATATTTTTAGTGGTTTTCATTACATTTTTGGATACCTCTCTTTCGAAATCAGTGATTTTCTGCAATGATATGCAGAAGGTGAGGGGAATTTAAAATAGTCATATTGTGGGCCTTTTATTTTAATCTAACTTGCTGTCAATACCCACACTATCATTTGTCTAGCAATTACTGAGAACAAAATCCTCTGAAATTTTCACCTGAAATGCCACCTCACTGCACCAGTTTTCTCTAATAAATTCCTGTAGTGGCTTATTGTGTTCTCTTCTGTTTTCCTTCTCTAACCTTTTTTTTTTCATATGCTAGTTTTCTTCCTTCTCTTTTCAGTTTCAGATTTTTATACTTGCATTTACCACCTGCATACTATTATGGCTTTTTTAATATAATCCTATTTGTGGCTGCCTGGAGTTTCACAAAGGAAGAATGCTAAAGTTTTTCCATCTGTCAGGCTATCTGCTACTTTGCTCTATACTGTCACTTCCCTGCTTCCCTAAGCAGCTCATGGCTGCTTAGCACCCTCTATTTTGCAGACTACCTCACTGGTAAAGAACCAGCCTGGTTTGCAAAGAAGATGAAATTGGCAGGAAACATTCAGTTGAGGATCTGCTTACCAAAAAATACAGCAGGACTTCAGATCTGTATGAGCAATGTCAAGACCTGAACAGCTCCAGCCACTTAATTTCTATAAAACTCATGCAGACCAAAGCCTAGCTCATCATGTCAGTGCCTACATATTAATGAGCTGCCTCAGGTAGGAACTCATCCTCTTCAGGCTGTTGGGACAGGATACACAGAAAATGCATCAGATGACTTCACTTAACATCCTACCATCCATTGGTGATAAAAATCTAAAAGGATTTTAAGGAAGCACTTGGATTTGACAGCTACTTCAGTACATCACTACACTGCATTCTCCCCAAGCACTAAAGCTCAACCTCGCTGCTGATTCCAGCTCCACCCTCAGTCACTTCAGTCCTGCAAAAAGCAGCTGCCAAGATCACCTTCTTCTCACCCAGCAGCTACAGAGGACTCATGGACAGCTTCTTTCCTCTGCAGCACTCTCCAGCCTTCACTACACTTGTCACCTCTCAGCATTCCATCATCTGCCCTTCCAAGAAAAATGAGCCAAGCCAGCACAAGAGAATTCCCATGTCCTCCTGCACAGATCACTTGGGGCAGTCTCAGTGAGACTGGAGGTGCACTCCATCTCACCTAGAAAGCTTCTCTGAGTGTGGGTATTGCCTGTTGAATGAAGTTTCCTACATGTTTTGGGAATTCCCTTTTTCTGGGATAATTTACACAGATCAGTGCTTTACAAACCTTAATAAAAAGCCCACAATGTCAATAGAAAGTAAAACAAAAATCATCAGCGCTTTATAAACCATAATAAAATGTTAATACAAAGTAGAACAAAACTCATGAAGAATATGATTGTTACAGTTCCATGTTGGGAGCACAGCTCTACCCTCAAAATTGCTTTGCACATATGATTCAGTGGAGAGAGTGAGTGGAACATCCTCTTTATGGCCATTTGGCACAGGTGAAACAGCCCTGGCCTTAAAGCAGGACTTGTCTTAAGCTTCCTCAAAGTTTCTTGTTTCATTACACAATGGGAACAGAGGGTAGAACAGCAAATTCTCACGTTGCCTTGCTCCAGAGAAACTGGAACCTCGGCAGAAGGAAGTGCACACCCAAGCTCATCTTCCAGCCCTTGTATCAAAGAACATTTATTGTGCTACCTCCACTGAAAACAAAACCACAGCACTTTGCTCTGTCACCAAATGTCTTTCACAAACTTACTGAGAAAAGTAAAATCTTTCCTTTTGCTTCCCGCTCAAAGCCTGACATCAATGTGTTAGCAGGAGAACCTGTACCTGTTTTTGAAGATAACAGGAGAATCTCAGCTCTAGTGCAATTCTAGCTTGTACTTTCTATGCCCAGAAAAATCAATACACATAATTAAGAGCTTAATCTTCAACTGTTGCAGTATTACTGAATTCCAGAATAATGAAGACGGTGCAATCATTTTCACATTTGTTGTGATGCCACATTATGCTCAATCATCCTCCAATATAACTCGGAGCCAGCCTGCTGATCTCTTACCTCTACTGTTAATTAATGGGATCACACTTCCCCAGCAGCACAAAGCAATCTTTCAATCTATTTTATGAGCCATCTTATGTTCTGTAAATCAATCCATCACCTTCTGTTCTCAGTTTGGTATTGTCCTGGCAGTCCAACAGTTTTCCTCTGCACAGAGATACCTGGATGCTGCTGACTCCATCTGAGCACAGCTGTGTGTGTACCCTGTGCCTCGGTCCATGAATCAATGGACAGAGGACATTGGTAGAGTTATTGCTGTGTAGTTCAGCAGAGTATTTGCTGCTATTACATCCATAAATGCAATCAGAAGCCCTGTCATTATAGCAGGAGTGTGAGCCATAATCACTCCAAAGAGGCAGAGCTCTGTAGTCCCTACTTAAAGTCCTAGGAGCAGCTCCATTCCCTTCAGTGGCACCATTTCTGCAACAGCCAGCTGAGTGGTAGTTGCTGAACTCAGATTTCCACTATAAACTCCTTTTCAATTGCTCACAACTCAACAACACAGCAGGTTGAAAATTTCCAGGCTTTGCTTTCATCTAAAAACGTTTTCCATTTTGATTAGAGCACAGACAGAGCCTTGTTCAAATGGTGGCAAGACCAAAAATAAATAAATAAATGCAATGTTTTCATTTAGGACTCAAAATTTTTTTATCAGACCTAGTAATAGAAGTAGTTGGAAGGTTATATAAAAACCACAAAAAATGTCACTGAGCAATTTACCAGTGAGCCAGGTCCTGATTAGAAGTCTTTGTCTGAGGGTTTGATAACAGCAGCATTGCCCTGGGCTGAGCCAGAACTCCTGCTGGAGCTAAGCCCCAGTGGTCCATCACAGCAAGTGCATCCCTTGCCATCAGGCTCAAGAGGAGAGGGTCTGTCTGGCTGAACTACCCTCCAGTGAGGACACTCTGCACAGGAGGGGTGACTTCTGAAGCACAGTGCATGTTAATTTTACTTAGATGAAAAGACAATTTTTCCTATGCCAGAACCTAGAAAACTTCTTTAGCAACATTGGTCCCAACTTCGGGATGCCAATTTTCACTTCCAGTCTAAGGAATGATTCACTCATTTCCATGGTGGTCCTTGTGGAGATCTTCAGTGAAAGAAAAGATTGCAGGTGAGCACTGATGACATATATCCATTTCAAATTATTACAGTTATGTATATGTCAAATGCCCACTGGTCTCAGGTCCATTCAATGTGCAGAAGACTCCTCTGGTAAATCAGATCTCTACCATGAAGTGGAATGAGCACCTTGTGTGCCCATTGAGCCCAGCACATCTACTGCCCAGGCCAGTGAGGGGCTCTAGCAAAGCAAACCAAGCTCCTGAAGGAGATAATTACCAGGACTGGTCATAGGTGTGGCTTTTCCTTGTGGGTTTTAACTTGCTTAGCAAAGTAGGAGAGGTGAAATCAGTTGAGATGATCTCCTGCATAACTGTTCCCAGGCATGGGGATTAAAGAGGGATGGTTATGGTTACAGAGTGAAGTATTGCTAGTTATGTTCTGTAGATTTCCTTAAAACTACTGTTACCTATATTTTTTATCTCTGAGTTAGCAAGGAGCACTTTGGAAAAAAAAAATCAGAAATCACACTGCTACTGAGGAGTGGATATTCAATTTTTTTTTCAGTAGTGTTTTATCTCAACAACCCTGTTCTGCAACTTTTCAGTCTCAGACACTATCAAAAACTACAGGAACTATTTATGATCCTCTGTAACTTCATATGATCAAGTAACCCATAAGCAAGAAATCAATTCAAGGCAGGAGGGAAGCAGTGAGACATAATTTAGAAGCATACAGTGGCTACTGCATTTAACATTAAAGAGACAGATTTCAGTAATGTTCTTTCCATGCTGAGAAGAAGCCCTGGCTTGGAACAAAGGAGCTGCTGATGTGGGCATTTTGAGTCTTCTTTAATCATTTCAGAGGGTGACAGCATAAACTTAGGGCAGTCAGAGGAGAAGAGTCACTACCTTACAGATGGAAATTCCCTTCATGAGATCACTGGAAGTTTCTCTACAGTGAGTTTGTGAGCTGATAAGCAGATCTGCATCCCTGAAAAATTTATATAAAAAGAGAAACTCACTGTAATTACAGATGTAGGTTCAGTTCTGCTGTCCATGAACAGAAAACTAAAAGGCATGAAAGAAGAAAGGTACAAAGAGGACACATGTAGAACTGTTTCATATTCACAGCTGGATTATAGGAAGATGATTTTAAAAAATTTTATTCTAAGGGAAAAAACCTCCAAAGATATTTCTCAGTTTTGGAATTTAAAAGAAACCACTTCCACCCCAGCTTTGTCATCCTCCTGTTACAGCTGTGTAACATTTGTGCTGCATGCAGCACTTCCAAGACTCACTCAGGAACCCATTGGAGCAGACATCATCCATTACACAGCTCCAGAAAGACACCCTGCACCAGAAAATCAGGTGAATGTGTATTTTTTTCACATGATTTGTAGAATTAATTGTAAATGAAGAAATATAAAAACCTTGAGAACAAGAACAGAATTTTTTTGTATCACAGACCTGCAAAAGCAGTTGGGATAACACAGAACTCTTCAAAATCAACCTTCAGGGTCCATGTGTGTGTGCAGCAGCAGCACACTCATTCACTAAATTTCTAGCAAAAGCAGGCAGCATTTAGTTTGAAGCAGCCTACCATATTTCAAACAAAAATTTTGTTCTATCTTGCAGTCAGTATTGGGTCATTACTGAAACCATTTTTATGATTTGCAAATGACCAACTAATTATCAGATTCCACTATACTGCACTTGCAATACACACTAAACTTAATTTACTACAATACTTATCTAGGCAGGCCAATCATCTCTGTAACAAGCTTGCTTTTCTGACTATCCTAATTATGAAAATGGTAGCATTCCTGGGAGACAAATCTCAATTATTTGTAGTTTTGCTGGAGTGTGTTAGTCAAGCATTTTCTCCCTATTCCTACCGCCTGCCATGAATAAATAACACTCAAAAGCAACAGTAAATTAATTAATGTTGAATTAGAATGATTCTTGTAATAATAGTGTTTATCATATCAATTAACAGCCAATTAGCACATCGTGATCAGTGTTATTAGGGTGAATACAAAATGCCTTTTAAATGAGCATCAGGCTATTTTTACTATATTCAGTGACATTACTGGACTTCAGAGATGTAACATAAAGCAGATCCAAGAGCAGACACAAAGATTCCTTGCAAAGACCATTGATTCCTCTTGCATCTGACACCTCAGCTTGACTTCACAGTCCAAAACCCAACCAAGTCCTGGGCTGCATCCAGAGCAGCGTGGCCAGCAGATCAAGGGAGTGGATCTTGCCCCTCTGCTCTGCTCCTGTGACCCCAAGAGAGCTGCAACCAGTTCTGGTGCCCCCAAGTAAGGACACGGAGCTGTTGGAGCAGTCCAGGAGGCCATGAGGTTGGTAAGAGGGCTGGAACACCTTCCCTGGGGAGACAGGCTGAGAGAGCTGGGGCTGTTCAGCCTGGAGAAGAGAAGGTTCTGTGGAGACCCCACAGGAGCCTTCCAGTGTCCGAGGGGGGCCTACAAGGAGAGGGACCCTTCGTCAGGAGCTGTAGTGACAGGACAAGGAGCAATGGGTACAAACTGAAAGAGGGGAAATTTGGGTTAGATATTAGGAGGAAATTCTTCACCGTGAGGGTGGTGACATACTGGAACAAGTTTGCTCAGGGAAATTGTGGATGCCCCAACCCTGGAAGTGTTCAAGGCCAGGTTGGATAGGGCCTTGAGCAACCTGGTCTAGTGGAAGGTGTCCCTGGCACATGGCAGGATGATCTTTAAGGTTTTCCAACCCAAACCATCCTTTGACCCTGTGACTTAACATTTGAGAGGTAACACCCTTGGAAACCACAAAAAAAAAAAAAAAAAAAAAAAAAAAAAAAAAAAAAAAAAAAAGAGGAAGACCACTATTTACAGGTGCCTCTGTCACACAGCCTTAAAAAGAAACTCAGATGAAAGAGATTTTCAAGCTTGGCTCTCAGGACAAACCCACAGCCCATTCCCAGCTCAGAGTCAAAATCTGGACCTCAGCCAGCTCATCACTGCAATCAAGAGCAGCTTCTGAGTGCACCAGTTCCATGACAATACACCAAAGATAAAAGGAAAAACAGCAGTCCTGTCTTTTTTGGCTAACACATCAGGTGTGAGAGTGTTCTTACTGTGTGGAGGCACCCTCCTCTGACAGAAAGCTCACTGAAGGAGGAGACTTCATTCAGCTCTTGTGCTCCAAGAGCTGACTTGTGCTTGTTAGGAGGGGAAAGGTTACAGAAGGCAAGAAGTGAAAGGATTGAAATGAAGCATGTGTTTTGTTATCTTATCCACCACTGGTTGTTGCTAAGGATGCTCCCCCAAACTGATGAGAACAGGAATTTGTCATACAAGAGAAGTCATCCCACCACTCCCAAGAAAACTGATGACACAAACCCAGACTGAAACATTTATAAAACCTCATTCACAGTTTGCATTTTCTGAACAATCAACTACTGATTTAGGTGGCCTGAACTACACTCCAGAGGCTGCCAGCCCTCTTGTTGCAGAGGGATTACATCCCAACTGGGACTCCAGTGACAGCCTCGCCACCCTTTACACCAAAACCAGCAATGGGCTTTGGAGTCAGCTCTTCTCTGAAGAGCCTCACTCCCTTCCCTCCAAAAAGCCTTTAGATTTCTTGTGCAGGACAAGAAGAAAAAGTAGAAAATGCCCTTATTTCAGTTCAGACTTTCTCTTCTGCCTCAAATCATCAGGAAGTTTAAGCCTTCAAGGAACAGAAACTTGAAAGTCAATCAGTTACTATGGAACAACCAACATAACAAATACTAAGCAAAACAGCAACAGAAGTATATCAAGGCTTATACTTCAAATTAGCATTTGAAACAGCCTTTGCTGATTGGAGTGTCTGTTCCAGTGTGTTTGGAGACTGGCACCCCGTAACCTTTACACCATCTCTTCCTCTCATGCTCACAGCAAGAATAATCAATAAGGAGTGAAAACACAAGCAATTACACACATCTCTACTTCACATAACCTCCCAGGAGATGTTATGTACTGCTGAGACTACCAAGAAATGAATAGGTAGATAAAAGCATGTTTGTTACCTGCCTGATCAATGTTTTCCCTTTCTGTTTTACTGCGCTGTCATCTTTCAAGTCCTACGTAAAGTATCTCTTCCCCCAAATAACCTTAAGAAATTAACAGTTAATCATTACAATCAGCTGGTGTAAGGCCAGGACCAAGTTAATTTATACCATATGAGTATCTGGTCTGTTAACTCAGAGTTAATCCTCCCTTTGAGATTCCATTACATCTGTCTCCTATTTTTTGAATGTAGAATTGGAAGGACAGAGTCTGCCTTTATTCTCTGTTCAAGATAATTATGAACATAGTGCTGGGAACAGACCAAAAAAGTAAAGACTTTCACATGTATTTTACATAGCTAGTTTGAAAAGGTCAAGTTAGGTACTGAGAATAAAGGCTGCACTAGCAGAAGCAAAAATCAACCCTCATACCTGTTCCCTGCACCAACATGGTGCAAAATGGGAAAGTTTAGCCTCATATTTTAGCTGGCACTTGCAGTGCGAGTGAAATTAATGAGAATTTCACAATACAGTCAAAAGAGAGAGAAAAGATAAATAGCACAGGTCTGTGCAGATTCACTGCAAAGCTGTCAGGATCTGCTTCCCCTGCATCCCTTTGAGTTAAACTTTACAGGTTTCAAAGGCTGCAGGGCTGGGACTAAGCACTGCTAAGAATCTCACTCTGTGGCAATAAAAGATGTGTCAGATATCAGATTCACGTATGTGTAGGTACAATAAATACATATATGCCTCGAGTTTGTATACACTGGTAGATTAGCTACGAAACAGAGGGAACTGAAGCATTTAAAGTAAAACAGCACATCTAAAATACAAGCTTCCCCCAGAAACAAATGCAGTTTCTCCACTCAGAGTATACATTTTTTAGTATAACTGATTTTTTGAGACATAACTGCTGTCAAATATCCATTATGTCAAAGGACACTGGCAAGCAATGGTTTTGTCAAATAACCCAAAGTACTTCTCATTTGCCCATGTGCATAGTAACACATGAATTATTTTTTAATTGATCAGCTTTTGTGCTTCTAGAAAGCGCCTGTGTATTCCTTGCTACCATGTGTGCCACATAAAGGATTATTGTGGAATGTGAATAATTTTACTCAACAGAGAAGGAAAAAAGGACCAATCTTCTCTGAGTGTATTGCTTGTCAGACAGAGGAACACAACATAATTATATTGTGACATTTCCAGCAGCAAATAGATTCTGCTGTAAGCAATTAATGCTGGTTCCTTCAGCAGACTTCAAAAATGTAATTGTATGGTATACTCAGTTACAATAACATCTGATTAATAAATGACACTGCACTACTTGAGCTAGATTTTAGCACATACAGACAGGTTAAAACACAAGACAAACAGATGGATGTTAATTCTTGCACAGGCCACCCTTACATCCCAAAATTGTTCATTAATATGGAAAATGTTAAGGACATAAATATTCACATTTTCAGAAAAAAACAAGCACCAGTGACAATGAGTACTCTGGACCTAACTAAAATGGAGAATTTTGGTCTGTGCAGTGAATATAACAGCCTATGTCTCTCCTCCTGGAGATGGGGAAGGTAGGGCTGGGCTCTCCTTCCTGGCTGGAATGCTTTCCAGAAGCTGCTTCTGATCAAGAGGGATTAGTAAAGATCGTTTAAGAAGGGAAAAAAAAAAAACATCGGACATTAATCCTCTAAACATTTCATAGCCAACATATCTTTAACACAATCCCTCTAATCCAATTAGGGTGCCTTGAAAATCATACCTTGAATTCCATGCTTCATTGTGGTGGGTTCTGTGCGAGTGAAACATGCACTCAGCAGAGAGCTGCTGAACACCTGCCCTGCTCCACAGCCCCCTGCCCAGCCCTGAACTGAGCCCAGCCCCAGCTGCAGCAGCACCAAACCTGAGCCCTGACACATCTGTCAGGGTCAGCACTTCCAACATTCGCCTCTTTGAAACAGCAGGGAAAACAACTCTTAATACAAAGCTTTTACCAGCAAGGAACAAATTAGTAAGAATTAACTGAACTTGATTTTTTAAATGTTCTCATCAAAATTGTTTGGACTGGTATTCATGAGGATGTATATTCACACTTAAAGTGATGGGCAAAGGATAGAACAAAACAGCACAGTCTTGTTGCTAAAATAAAGGACTTGCACTCCATTACTCCATCACAGAATAAAAGGATCCCATTAACATACCACTAGAGGAAAACAAAGGGAAAAATCAAATTGCCAGCATCAGAAGATGTTCAACAAAAGCAACATAAAGTGATTCTTCTGTATTTCAATCGACATTACAGTTTTTTTAAAAAAATCCAATGTGCAGAAAACATCACTTTATTGACTAAATAAGTTACTGGCTGCTGTTAAAAGCATCTGGGGAGAATCTGTATGCAAAATGCATTCTCGCAATAATACCATAATTTATAAACGAGTTATAAATTTCTCTCAGATTTTAACAAGTCTGTGATGCCCTCGGATGTCAAGGAGCTGCTTTAACAGTAACTTTTAGAAGGGTCTTCTCTATACTGCATAAGGGGAGTATCTGTGCAACATCTGGAACAAAAAAAATCGTGCTGACTTTTTACAGACAAAAATAACAATGGAGATCATTTCTAAAATTATCTTAACTCTGTCCCTCAGAGTTTTTCTTCCCATTCGGCAACTTCATTTCATGTCAGCAGCCAGAGGTACTACATTTGGCCCCAGGCACTTCCCATTTCCTGCAGCCGGGACTGATCCTGCCTCCCAACACTGCTGCCTGTGTGCTGGCAGGGTTTGAGCAGGACCTTGGCACAGGGAGCCTCTGCTTGTCCACAGCCCATCCCACCCCTCAGAATCTGGGGAGCCTGGCAGAAGTGAGCTGTGCATTAGTGTGGATCTCCGGAATAACTTAAAGGTGCAGCACACTGTGAGACAGGGCACACATCCAAGTTGTTATGCGTTTTAATTAGGTAAAACAAGTGCTAAAAACTGCTTTGAAGGTCTAGATGTAACCCAGCAGTACTGGTTTCCCATATTTGGGTTTTCCTCCTGCCATCTCTCATTCATACACAAGCTATTTGATCATCTCTATCACAAAGGGAGGCTTAAAAGAGAAAAATAAAAAAACCCAAACTCAAACAACTTGTGTTGAGATGTAATTCAGTTCCTCCTCCTCTAAAACGACAGAGCCCCAAACAAATTCATTCACAACTTGGCTTTTATGGTACAGTAGGGCATGAAAATAATCAACTGGCTGCAAAACTGCTAAGTAAACCTAATTTAGGAGATGAAAACGTGTGAAACACAACAAGCATCTCACAGATTGTAAAATGACATGTTTATTTAAAAAAGAGACCAGGAAAAACAAGAAATGTTGGCAGAGGATTGCAGTAACAACCCAAAGCTCCCTGGCTGTGGGGTGCTCAGAGCTGCCCATGCACACTCCCAGCCAGGCCAGGAGCTCACAGCCCTCAGACACCCCAGGAGGGAGGCAGGAAAACTGCCCCAGCAGGTTTGTTGCAGAAATAGTTCTGTAACAAACACAGGGGTAGGGCCAGCAGGGACCCCAAGGGCAGCAGCTCAGCTCAGAGAGGAGCAAAGCCCAGCGCTCCAGAGCCAGAGCCAGGGAGGCTCCAGCAAGGTCTGCTGTCCCTGCAGCAGCTGCTCTGCACACACTCCTGGGAGGGAGGCTCTGCCTGTCAAGAACTCAGCCTCCTCACAGCTTAAAAGCTAAACCCCCCCAAAGATTATTTGCAATTGAGCCAAGAAGAAATATTATTTGTTAAGGCAAGGAGGTAGTTAATGAGTAGAAACAACATAACTTCATTCAGTTCATCTGCTGAATTCATTTCAGTCCATCTCCTACTCTGCAGCCCCTCTGAAGTCAATGGAGAATGGACAGTGTAAAATCAGCATCAAAAGAGAATTAGCATGTTTGAGCCCAATTCTGCTCATGTTCCAGTTCTGAACAATCCCTGATCTATAAAAATGGAGATTAACTTTGAGCCTCCTTAACAATCCTCCATTACGGCTAAAAGAATCAAAAACACTGGAGCTGCAATTTCTTTCAAGTATAATTTAATTTCCCCTATCTTTATTTTGACATTAAAAGAATGATGAAAAATCTCTTCATATTATTTCTCAAGACACTATTGCTAGAAGGTGAACTGTTTATCCACACACAAACCCCCCATTCATTCTCACCCTTTTTCTATGAGACTGGATCACCCTGCCCTTATTGTCACAGCAAGTACCAACTTTATAAAAGAACACTTAATTTCTGGAATTACTTTTTATGTAAACTAATCCAATGTCTCCTGACACCACATCCTTACTGTTCAACAATTTCAGATATTCAAATATTTCAGATGTTGAAGATAACATCTGAAACAGAATGTCTGTGCTGGCAACGTTTTTATTAGAAAAAAAAATCATTTTATAAATGCAAAAGTGAACCAGTATGGAAAAGTTTAATATTATCGTAAATGAAGAAGTAAAAATTATACTTGACACTGTAATTACATTGCCCCAGAGTATAATCCCAAAAGAACACAGAGACCTCTTGCCAAAGGTGATTTGAGTGTTAATATGAAGCTCAACGTGGGCTCATTTTAATTACATATGTGCCTGCTGAGAACATATGATAGAGTCCAAAAAGCTAATTCATTGTCAGCATGACAGTAGGACCTAATATTAAATCTTGCACACCAAGTAAATTTTCCAGATTACCAATTACTACACAAAAATAGGACACATTGCAAAAGTGGTAATCAGCATGAAAGCAAAAATACAAAAAAAATATTGCCAGAGCTCAGCTCTGGGCCAGCAGTGGGTACAGGAAATCTCCAAGCAGCTCATTCTTTTTTCTTCAAAAACAGCAACATTCATGTTGGTCCATCTCTAACCCCACTGACAGCAGGTTTGCACTGACTTCCACAGCATTGATCCACACTGCCAATGTCATAAAGTGGCACTGTTGTCTGTAAAACTGTTTACCAGTATGTAACAGCACTTCAAAGTAGATTTTAGTGTGCTTTTTTTTCTTTTTCTTTTTTTTATACTTCGCCCTAAATTTCTTCATTTAAAAGAAATTACTGAGTGATTTTGTGATCTTTTCTCACAAGTACCTGACAGGTTTCTGGCACTGAAAAAAATGTTAGGAGTAAGTTTATCACTCTTAATGCTAACAGGCATTTTGGTTTACTTTAACTGTGGATAAATTCATGCACCAGTCAGTATTTTCTACAGAAAATGCCTGGAGTATGAAGAGGTGAACCCAGAGTCACAAGGATGAGCTCACCCCAGGGAAACGAGACATAACCACAATTCTGAAGGCAGCAGAGACCCAGCCAATACTTCCAACTGCAGCTTTACCTGCCCTTTTGTTGCTTTACTGATGCATTATTAATTAATAACTACTGAGCGTTCCCAACAGAGCATTTTAAATTACAGCTGAATTTCCTTATGGATGATTATATATCATAAAAGTAAATCTGCAATGCTCAAAGCAATAAACAAGCCCAGGTAGGGAGCCTGAACTGCATCAAAAACTGCCCTTTGAAGCTGGAGGTTTTGGGGGTTCCTAGATGTCTGCTGTGTAGTATTACACAATTTCCAGTCTAGCTTAATCCAATTAGTCTGAAGAAATGTAGGATTTCCTCAGTTTTTCCTCAGCACAGGCAGATGCTGTTGGAAAGGGAGATGATGGCATTTTAGAAAAGCTGCAGGGTTGGTTTGGTTCACTGATTTATCCAAATGAAGCTACACCAATTTAGGCCAGCTAACAATTATAGTTTTCAGTTCTCAACTCAGATAATGAAAACTGTCAAATCACAATCACTTCTACGCAAGATTTATGCAAGTGATGAAAAATATTTCAGCAGCTCTGAAATGTATTATTGAGGGATGATGCAAGGTGTTCACATTCTACTTGCATCCTGGACAAACTTACCAAGTGCTGAAGGTGTACTTAGGGAACCTCTGTGGTATTGCAGCTGGATAGTTTTAGGCATAGTTGAAATAAATTTGTAATGCTTTAAGATGAAAATTCATTTGGAGATTCTTTTTATCCACAGGATAATATTTTCTATCTTCACTTCAAAAAATGAAAAGCCTCTCACTATTTGAATAAAATTCCAGCATTAGTTTTCAACAATATTGCTACCTTTAAGGCAGAAAGGAATTCACATTCCTATTCACTCTTCACTAGATTTAGTTACACTGTGAATAAAGATTTCTCTTTTTTTTCTTATTTTTCCTTTTTTTTTTTTTTGCCTTTAGACTATGCTTACTATTTCTTTCTGGTGTTTAAACTGGTACTTGCCCAGGAAAAAGACAACTTCAGCTGTGCTTGCTGATCATTTTATCTGCCATAAAACACTTGGTAGGTGGGGTAGAAAACAAGTTGCCTACACCATTTTCTGAGCAATGAAATTCAGGATTTTAATCTGTATTTAGACAAAGTGCAGCCAAAAAGACACCAGTACGAGGCCGGGCAGGGCCCCCAGGTTCCCAGCACAGAACACAGAGCACAGCCTGGTTTTGATGGCCGTCTGCAGGGATCAGCCTCACTCCCAGCTCCCAGGGACCATCCCAAAGCCCCCTGTGCTTTAGTTCCCAGCTCTTCCCAGCCAGGGGCTGCTGTCCTGCCCTGCAGCCTGCCCCTGCACACCTGGGCACGGAGCAGGGCCAGCTCAGTCCCTGGGCCAGGTGTCCCCTGTGCCCTCTCTCTGCTCCTTGCTCTGCAGGGAGCCTCCCTCAGCTCCTGCCAGGCCCCCTGTGCCCTCCAGGACAGCCTCCAGGACAGCACAGCTCACACTGCTCTGCTCAGCCCCAGAGACAATTTTTACTCATCTTTCAAACCAGACAGAATCTGCTCTCCATTCCCCTGACAAACTACTACTGTGCTTCTCCTTTCTGATATTTCTTTCTGTCTTCTAATCTTAATTCTTCCGGTTTATGGTTCAGTTCTTCTACAGAGATTCATAGAAAATAGAAAGAATAACACCTTTTTTACTTTCAGATATTAAGATGGATCATTATTCCTCCTGATGTGTTAGAAGATATTTATCAGTTTGAGTTATGAGGCCTTTCTGACTGTGAAGACTTAAATATCGATTTAATGCCAACTTAAAGACTACTAAAAGTGTAGGAGATTGCATTAGATAAATAATTTAACAATAAAAGGTATATCAAGGCAGACATTATTGCAACCTTCCACCAATCAATCACCATTTTCCATGTTTATCCAATTTTCATCTCAAGGTTCTGTATATCAAATTGCCCAGACATACACTACACAACTGAAATAACTTCATCATTGAATAAAATTGCATAGGCATTAAAATTCTCTAATATCAAGATAGCTGACATTATGTTAAATATTGGCTTCAGTTCCATAGGGTAATAAATTTTGACCTAAATCCAATCTTTCATGGATAGCTGATTCATAATGAAAAATTACTGGTTTGTCACTTTACCTAGGAAAATTTATTGTGAAAACTAATATAGCGCCAGGCAGGCTTTGAAATATATGATAAATAAAACCACAGTTCCCTTCCTCTGCATCCTGAAACAAAGGGAACAGATTTGGTCTGGTACAAAAACATCAGACATACTGATAGCTACCAGAAAAAAAGAGAAAGAGAGAAAAGAGAGAATTTTTCTCCTCCTTAAAGATACTTTCATTCAGCAAACTCCCTTAGGGAACTCAGAAAAAAATCTGTTATTTTTAAACAAAATTATTTCAAAGTCTCTTGATAAACAGGATTAAAAATCCACAACAATACCAAACTAACTGTAACATCACCACCCCCATTTTTCCTCTGCATGTATCTGAAATGGAGTTGAATACCTGGGCTGAACATGACATGAGCTGTCTGAGGTGTCCCAATGAGCCTGTGCCACATCAAAGAACAAAACCCAAGTTTCCCCAGTATTAGTCTAGGACTTAACTTCTATTAGTGCTTATTTGGTTGGCCCAGGATATGTGGTAATGGAGCATATTCCTGCTGTCTCTCCTTAGTTTAGAGCTCTTTGTTAACTTCTAGAGCAATCACCTTGCATCTTTCCTTTTTCTTCTTCTTGAAGGGATCCTTCTGCTTGAATAGATTTCAGCAGAATTTTCTGAGTGATTTCAAGTTTGCACATTTGGGGCCCCCTAACATCCCTGATTTATTTCCTAAAATTTTGCAGGCTGCAGCAATGTAAAGCAAATGCCATGACAACACAAATGTTTGCATGTTTGGCAAATTATGTCTACAAATGGCCAGAAATGATTGAGAGAAATGAAAATGAGTGAACTTGTGTGCTAACTGCAGCCTTTTCACTTGTAAATGATGGAGCTGATTCTAGTAGGATTTCTCACTAAGATTTCCTTTTTGATGACCAGGTTAAGAATGCCAGAGATGTCTGAAGCTTCCTTGTAATATTCCTCGTGAGCCTGTCAGAAGTGATTTTCTCATTTGCTTTTCAGGGATCTGCAAGGTAGAACATTTTCAGAATGAGAACTGCTGTACAACTGTTCTTATTCCCAAATGCTGGATGGATGGGCTTTGCTTTAGACTATAAACTTCCACAGACTGGTAAGACAAGAATCTCTACCTCTTTATCTTTGCTTGCTCCTACAAGAAAAAAATTGTCTTGTTTATTTTTCAGCGAATTTCAAATTTTGGTGATCGAAGTGCATAGAGACATTTTATGGTTCACTGATAAAGGTTATAGAATAAATTTACTGAAGTAAGACATCACTTAAGAGGGGTCAGCAAAGCTACTTTATAACATCAGTTACACCTCTAGCCCACTTTGCTTTGAGCACTTACTTCCCAGGAAGCTTGGGTTTGTGATCACCTCCTGGCAGAAAATTATAGATTTGTTTACAAAACCACATCAGCTCTGTGTAGCCTCGCTCTGCTCTGGCCTGGCAAGTCCAGTGTGCGTTATACAGAGGTATTTTCCACAATGTCTCTCGGTAGCTCTCCTCTCAATTTATCTCAAACACACCTCTCCTTAGCCATTTGCTTCTCTGACCAGGTGGCCAAATGAGCCAGGCTGGGTTCTCCTGCCCAGCTTTCCCTTCTGTAAGGGAGTATATTCCTCACATGCTTTTGAATAAATGATCAAAGAAAGTGACTGTCTCAGATAGAGAGTGACTTGAGGACAGATCCTCAAACCTGCTCAGTGTCAAAGGGAAATTCTTCCAGAGCACCTACACCTCAGTCCCATGCAAAAGAGAAAGTACAAATGGGTAAAACATATATTGCAGTACATTTCTCTTTTGAACTTCCCTTTTCCTCTCTACTATTCACTAAATTGCCCAGAATGAATCACAGCCCAGAAATAGATGAAGAACATGAAAATGTATGGTTCTGTTTAGTCATACTAGTGTCGAGCGCCACACGATTATGCAGCACAGTAACACACACAGAGCTTCAGCCTGAGAGTATTGCAATGCTCCAGTGCACAGCAACATCCACCAGCTGCCTGGAACCCTCAATTTGCAATTAAAACCTCAGGTGAGTAAGCAGCCAGACTGCTTAAGCTGCTGTTTACAGCCAGTCACCAACAAAGGTGCATTCTCACCAGCAAAGTATTTCTCTTGCAACTTGTAATGAGTTACAGAAATTAATCAAGACTTCAACAAAACACTTCCATTAGCATGGGCAAGGAAGTCTCCACAAAAGAGACACGATCACCTTGCAACGAAGAGAATGATACAAGCCATTCTATCCTAGTTACACCAAGGGCTGCCCTGAACTTCAGCTGAGCAGTGAGGTTTCCAGTGAGATTTGTAGAGAATGATCCTTTTGACTGACAGCTGTTTTTGAGGTGCTCTCTGACAGGACCTACAACTGTTGCAGACTATTGGGGGAGGTTTAGGTTGGATGTTAGGAAAAGGTTCTTCACCCAGAGGGTGGCTGGGCCCTGGACCAGGCTCCCCAGGGAGGTGGTCAGGGCTCCAGGGCTGACAGAGTTCAGGGAGTGTTTGGACAATGCTCTCAGGGTTCTGTTTTAAAAGGCAACAAGCAATTCAGGCCTTCAGAAGAAATCCTACAAATTCCACAATTTGAAAGCACATACAATTGCTATGCAAAGTATTTTCCAGAAAGCACAGAGTTTGAGTTATTAGACAATGATTTTTCTGCAGTATAATTTTGCTTTTTGGCTTAAATCTTCCACCATTTTTAAAGTAACATCTGTTCATGAGGACAAATGAGTGAGCACCGAACACAAGAGTTGATAGAGATCATTCAGCTTGCAGCAAGCCCTAAAAGAAAGGACTGAAAAATTCTTTGGCCTCCCTGGGGACTGGTGAGAAAGCCAGAGAGGAAAAATGATGGAGTTTTGCCATGGGCCTTTCAATAGGGCCAGGACCTTAAATCTAAATATCCTATTTTATAGTAAAACTGTAAAACGCTTCAGACTTTACTGTGCATTCAGCTGAGCCTGTTGGTGACAGCAGCAGGGACTGGGAGATGGGAGTGCTCTGTTCCTCCTTACAAAGGTGCCAATCAGGAGTAACTTATTTGACACAACTAAGTGATAAATCAGTGAGGTGGCTGGATATTAAAATAGTGTGAGCAGTGAATCAGGGCTATTCACTTCTAACACGCTCTCCAACTATCAAAGACAAGCATTTACTTGGAAGACTAAATATACAATGAGCAATTTCAGAATCTTTTTCAAGGTTGCTCAGCTACAGATTCTTGTCATTCAGTTTTTCTATGGAAGTCATGATTACCCACAGAGAAAAAAGATGGATGTTTTAAAACTACCTTCTGCATAAGAAATATTTGCAACAGAAACAAATTATGGTTTGGAATCTTAAAATGGCAATAATGTCCTGTAAGATTGGCTTCCTGCCTAGATTGCTGGCATTTTAATTCAGAGTTAGATCTCTTAAACAACTCTTCCTCATTTCCAGGGGAAGCCATTACAAACCAGTGATCTCATAAAGCTCAGTGACTCCCGAAATACATCAAAGAAATGTACCCTTTTAAAAACCTTCCTGAAATAGGCTGCATTCCCTTTAATTATATTTTTAATACAGTAACAAACTCTGTATATATCTACGGCATTGTTTCAAGAAGCCACAAAAAGGAAAAATTCTTTGCCTCGGCTCAGGAGGAAGAAATTAAATGTCAATACTTCTCCCCCAGTTATTTTTAAAGTAATACACTCAGTGCCACTGTCTTCAAACTAAACTGTGGCAGCCTCGAGCTGCAGCTAGCATGGCATTTCTGGAACATAACATTTCCCCATTCTAAAATAATAGTTCATCAGCTGCAGATTCCCATGAAAACTGAGTATTTGCTGAGTAAAACTGAGTATTTCTCAAAGTAATGGTACTTTGAGAAGTGTAGTGGTTGAAAGGACAGAGCTGAATATGTGCTCCTTTGTCCTTGGTGGCATTTTAGGCTTAAAACAAAAAGCAAATCTAAAAGCTGCCTGCTTACAATTAGTATGTTACACTGACACCCTGACATAGTTTGTTATGGTTGGAATGTCAAATTAGGAAAGAATAACATTGAAGGTTAACTCAAGCTCAGTCCAGTACTAATGTACACAGCTGCTTGCTTAGCATTGAATAAAATTAAGATAATTAGATGCCATGTTTCCTCTTCAGAGTCTGTCTACTGAAATCATCATAATGGGTCGACTCCAGAGGTCCAACAACAATTTTATATGAAAGACATTACATATGAAAAAGAGTAGGGCTCAAATTTTCCTTGTACAGGGGGAGGTTGGGTTTGGTGCTTTTGTTTTGAGTTGGGTTTCTTGGTCCTTCTGATTCTTTTCCTCTCTCCCCACAGCTCATACCTTCATACCAACAATTTTCTTTAGCCATAGTTGTATTTGGCTTCCCCCACCAACACTGTCCACACATTTCAGGATCACTGGGAAGCATTAATGATCACATAAGTACTTTTCTTTCATCTCTGTACATACACAGTAATCTTTATCAAAATATTCACTGAGCTTCTGCTATCCTCACACTCTCCTCCCAGGAGCTTTGCAGCAAGGACATACTCAGCCATTATCCTCTCCCACGCTTGCCCACGCTCCCCCTTTAATGCTCCATAAAATGATAACATTTTCCAAAACAGAGGCTTGGTGAGAACTAGGACTGCTGACCATAAATTTTCCATCCCTTCTGCCCCCCACTCCTCGTGTCATGTATTGCTCCCAGCATTTCCTTGAGATGCCATGTGCCAGGTGATTTCTGCAAGTCTGCTCTTGGGGACCAATTCTGCAGCCTCCAGACCCACAGGTGATCAGCCAGGCCAAACGTGGAGAAACGTGACCAGACAGTGGCATCACTCATTTTTCTCCTGACAGTGCCACAGCTTCACTGGTTTTCTTAGAGTTGGTTCTGCTTCACACATGTTAAGGGGAGAGACACATCACTTATTTCATAAATTCATTTAGCCTAAAATGCCAGTACTGAATCTTGAAACGGCCCTTTATAATGAAAGCAGTGCTGGAAACATGGTTTCCAGAACAGAACACAATCTCTGTACACGGTGTAATTACATCCTAGCATTCTGCAGAATACCAGTGCATGGCTTAAATGCTATTAATTGTAAGCAGTTTTGTTCCACAGGATGTTGTTTACTGATAACTACTCAATTAGGGTTATTTTGCAATTAGTCTACTCACAGTAAATTTACTGCAACCAGAGTCATCTGTGGTGTAGCAAATTAAAATGCTGTCTAGGCTGCATGTGCAGTGGCTCTTACATGCTCCTTAAACTGTGTATAGCTCACCACAGTGATTCTGTCACACTAGCAGATTAACGCACAGGAAAGCAGCAGCAGCCAATGTCATTTGGAATCCTGAAACCAGCTGAAAAAGACAAATCTGGGGTTCAATGATCTGTAGATCAAACCCAGTGAGTCCAAAAATGCACTGCCAAAATGTTAAAAGCTAAACAAACCACACATTTATATGTCACTGTGTGCATACATGCATTTTGAGCAGATGAAATCCTCTATTTGCTTCATTACAGCTCCCATTCTTTTAAAATTCTGTACAGTATGCTCTCATTTCCATGCCTTGAGGAACAGCTCTGCTCCACCCCAAAAGTATTTGGCATCTTGTGGCTTCTCCTCTCCCTTCCTGTGAATCACACCTCTTTCTATAAAGCTGAGTGCTTTGTAGTCATCAGATAAAAACATTATGGACATTCAGATTGCTATTATGCTATTACCTGTGTGTTGTTCAGTAAGCAGAGCTCCAGAGCCCTTTTCTCTCAGTTTGAAAACCAAAAGGTTGTGTTTCTAAAATAAAATGGAAAATTTTCTTCCCAGCAGCCTCTAAGAAGCTGAAAGCACTTGCTTCAGTGTGCCAGAGCAGCATTATCAATAAGTAACCAGGGAGTAGGCAGTCTGATTTGCAAAAAACTCTTTCAGTGCTGATAAATTATTTGGAATGAGGGAAGCTTGATTATTTTCCTATTTTACTGTAAGTTGGGTTTACCCCACAAGGATGAAGGTAGTGGAAAACCTGTTTGATTTAAAAACTAAGAAAAGACAACAAAAACGCCCATAGGAAATAAATCAGAGTCAACTGAGGCTCTCTGCTGTCCTAGGGACTTCTCATTTGCTAGAACTACATCTTAGAAAACACTTCTCAAAAAACTCTGCTATGTACTTGGGTCTATCTAGGGCCATAGAGCTGGGCCAAGAATAAAGCCAGCTGGGTAATTAATGATAAGGATTAGGCCAGAGATTCCCCTGGGGATATGGCAGCTGAGAGAAGCTGGCCCAGAGGAGGCCTGGTGCAGATACCACCTGGAACTGTGCCTGTGATGACTCCTGACCTGGTGGCAGTGACCAAGCAGGAATTGTGCTCTGTGTCCATCCAGCAACCCTGCAAGGCAAGGGGTGCAGAGCTGCAAACTGCCACGATCCACGTGGAAGTGAAAAACAGAGAACTCGGGGACTGAATCCAGCCACTGGGTCACAGCTAGGCTTTTTGCCATCTCAGGAGGACAGCAAGCAGAAATCACAAGTTCAGTATCATGTTGAAATGGGGAGTTGTGTGATTGCAATTGCAGTGCTGCCCATGGCTGTGGGGCAGGGTCACAGTGGCCATTCTAGGACTGCGCTCCTGCCCCCAGTAATAATGGGTGCTGTGGGGGGCAACGTGGCACAGATAGCTCAGCTGTGCTTTGTTCAAGGGGATTTTATCTAGGTACAGAGTCATGGGTATTTCACAGACAAGGATTCTCATTTAAACTTTCGCTTCTTCCCAGTACCTCTGCATAAGAGCAGGACCATGCATGATGATGGACAAAGAAGGGAGGCAGCTGGTCCACGTGCACTGACAGCTTTGGTGAGCAGAAAAGAGTCTGGCCCACCAGAGAATCAGTGTCTGTACAGGACTAGGCCAGAGATGGCCCCAGCAAGGAAACATCTGCCACATTGTCCACAGGTTGCTGATCCCTGTACCCTATCTCCTGAGACAAAAGAAACTCCCCAAAGGATGTCTTCAGGTATCTTCTCAACCTGCACAGGACTGGATTTGCTATTTCCTCATCTAACCTTGTGTTGAACCTACATTTCCTCTCTCACATTTGCTGAATGCATTTTCCCCAAAACAAACTTCTAAAGAGGCCAAACATTCCCTTCTGAGCCAAGGGAGACTTGCAAGCTGCCCCTTGCCTTGCTCTCAGCCGTGACTGGGTAAGGCTGCACCTAAAGCCTTTGACACCGTCTCCTGTGCCATAGCATTTGTGTCATGTTTTTAGGACAGCTTGCAGGGAAATGCCAGCTCACCTGCTCCACAAGTCAGGTGACTGGTGAAGGTGCCATGTCCTGTTCTACTGCTCTGGCAGCCGTGCCCTTAGAGGGACTGCAGCCCTCAAGGAAATAACACCTGCATGTCAGGTAGGGGACATCATGCTCTTGATTTTAACAATCCTTCCTTTTATCACTGAAGATCCTCATAATCAACTTCCTTTGCCTGCTGCCTTTGGAAACAATAAAACACTTTAAAAAGTAACAGCTGGTATGATCCTGTTCTCGTTGATAACCACTGAAGTGAATGTATCACTTAACATTTATGACAATCCAGCTGGATGGAGTCCTGTCCATGATTGATAGCTACACTTAGCAGCGTCATGGTTTTGATCAGCTGAGACAAGATCCAAGGGGATTAAATGCTGGATGACATCTCAATGGAAACCACAGCCCTGGGAACACGTTTATGTTGGGATAATGGATGAATGTGCTGCTCCAACGCATAAATATTTATACTTCACAGTTTTGCTGAAAACAGACAGGAAACCTTTGTTCAAACCAAACTGATGGGAACAACATTCACATGCTGAACACACAGGCTCAGACCCCAGATGTCTGACTACTGCTGAAAAACACCAGATTGCTTTTTTAATACATAAAGTGCCTCTACCCACATCTCCCCCTACCAGCAATCCCACAAGTGGGGTGTCTTACCTCCCCAAAGGCTGATGTGCAGTACTTCACAAACTCTCCTGTAATCAAGCTTAATTCCTTTCAAGGACCAACAGAGTTGATGAAGTCACCTTTCATGAGGGATGGAGTCACTCTGTGAGTGAGGCACGGAGGAGAGCTATGGGACCACAACACACTGAAACTCAGACAATGGATCTTTAACAGGCCTATAAAATTCAAGGGATCTACCAAATTATATACAAGGCCTTCCAGCAGGCACTGGGTGCTTTCAGTTTTGGGGTTCCCCCATGTCTGTCTTGACAGTTCTGTATTCAAACATTTGGGAAATGACTTCTAGGTCAGGATCTCCTCCATAGGTTTGGTGACCCAATCCTCTTGTGCACTGGTGCTTCCTGCATTAGCAACTCATGTCCCATTCCATATGCTGCTGCACTACCACTTCTCCACAGCAAAGCTCCTAAATGTGCTCCACAGCAACCTCGTATGGAACACAGGATGTCCAAACTTTCTGCCAAGGAAATCTGGCAGTTGAAGTGGTTAACTTCAGCTGTCAGCAGAGGCAGGAGGAAATAACCTTGAGGCAAAGAAAAATCAACATTTTCCACATATATCCATCTGGCTAGGCTAACATCTCTCTCAATTATTCTTTTTAAACAAGTGTCACCACTTTAAAAATTGAATTAAACCCTAGCTCAGCAAACCAAAAAATTTTAGACACAATCTTTTTGCACCTAATTTTTAAATGTGGTATATATACATACCGCATGAGGTTTTCCTAAATTAATCACATTTGGAAATTTTCATCATTTTTCTAGACATATTTGTAGCCCAAGTTTTCCTGAGAATTTTACTCTGACATTACAATGGAAGCATTGATACCAATGTGCTATGTTCATATATGCTGAAAGGCTTCAAGTGTAAAATGTGACCCTGTTCTTGGTTCTAAGACCACACTATTATCCTGACTGCAGGGCATAAGAGATAAATCCTGTATTTAGAAAAGAAGCAGTAAATATTTATTGAGAAACCTGTTTTTAAGGATGGCGGCTGTTTAAAACTTCTGGAAAGTCACCCTGCACCCCTGGGAGACAGATTACCAAGCAGGGCATGGAACCATAGGTGTGTGCAAAATTGCACAGTTGCAGTGTCTGCCCACACTAATGACAATACACCAGCTCTGGCCAGGATGTCACTTGCATATTTGTATCTGGGATACATTGACCTACGCAAGAGTTATAGCACTGGTCCCATTCCTAAGACATCTTCTCGATCCCAAAAGTGTAGGGCAGTGTCTGCAAGGTGCTGGCCTCCCTCAGCTTTCTCACAGACCACGGCTGACTGCCCTGCCCTTGGGGAAGAAGGGGGAAGGAATAGCAAGGACATCAAGTGGGTTCCAACAGTGACACCTCAGCAGTGCCCAGGGGTACTCACTGATGCTCATCCTGTTACTGATGTCTGCTTTTGCTCAGTTTTTAACTATATACTGTTCTCTTCCCTTCCACTTGCGCTGCCTTTACTGTCCCTCTTTCCTTCTCTCCACTGAACACCATGTCTTCTGCCTGCTCCATTAATTATCTCCAGTGTCTGCCCACCCAGCTTAACAATTTGGAGTATTACCATGATAGGAAAGGGAGAAAAACACCAAAAGAGACATGGTAAAAAACCAAAACAAACACATATGCACTGTGGTAGGGAATGAGGGTGCTCAGACCATTCATCCTGGTAA
This sequence comes from Motacilla alba alba, assembly GCF_015832195.1. Lineage (NCBI taxonomy): Eukaryota > Metazoa > Chordata > Aves > Passeriformes > Motacillidae > Motacilla > Motacilla alba. The sequence goes on along the minus strand of NC_052029.1, from coordinate 8,147,881 downwards.
GATGCAACATCTAAATTAAAAGCCTAAGAACCTTGTTACAGGGAAATGTGCTTTTTTGGATACATTCTCCGGGGCAGCTCCTCTTTTTCACTGTCTGTACAGGGGATTTAACCTCCTAATTTCTCTAATAGCAATGGTATCCTTCTCTCTAGCACACTGAAATCACCCTGCAGTAACCACTGCTTTGTGATGGTGCAATAAACAAGCCATTAGAGGATGTTCCCGATGAAAGGAACTAAATATCCTCTGGTTCCCATGGATCCCCATGTTTATTCTACAGACTCAAAGCAGGACCTATTCTCTAGTTTATAAATCCCCTCTGCACTTTCAGCTTGGACGAAGACATGGCACATCCTTCTGTGCATGGCCAGTCACAGGGTGGGGACTCTGGACAGTTGTATAAACAAATGCTGCTGTGGGTAATGCTGCTCCTTGATCAATACCCACTTTGATCAACCACTCAATGCTATTTTTTTTTTAAAGGCATTTTACTCTATGGAGATCTTATAGCTGGATGAACAGTGGCACATGAAGCACTTTTTGAAAAGTAGAAAAAGGTCAGCTCAGACATGCAAACTGACAGCAAGCTGAGAGGTAGCTCATGATCTCAGGACACGGAGAAACCAAAGCAACAATCAAAGCTTGGCTTAGGCCAGCAGAGGTAACTGACTTTCCAGCAGTGATTTTCAAAATAACTTTTGCTGATTCAAGAACATTAAAAATAGAAGTCGGCCACAAAATTGGATTTTACCCTGTGCTTTTGGAATTTTTTTATATACTTCTAATGATTACCTGGGTTATCAAAATCTTAGGACTCCACTGTGACAGGAAAATAGCCATAACAGCAATGCCACTCGTGTACTGGTTAGCATAAAGCTCCAAAATTCACAATGGCTGCTCTCTGATTACCAAAAAACAAACAACTCCTGCACAGCATGGCAAGATTTTGACTATTCTTCTCTGTGTCTGTAGATTAAGAACTAAAAGAAACAGGAGTAGCAGCTGAATACCTAGATCACATTGTGCAATAAAAATCTGGTGAAAGTGAATTCTACAGGAATCCACCAGGGATCTTGTGACATCCACATTATTCTCTTGTTCAAAGGGAATTCAAAGCCTCCCTTGTTTTCGTGGGCCAAGTCCATTACACATTCCTGCAATAAAGCCATTTCTGTCATCAGAAGGCCTTTCCCATTACACAGAATGCTTCCCCCAAGACAGTGTTTTACTTCTCCATCTCCCAACTTACCCTCCAGGGCACAAAAACGTGTCACCTGCTCCGGCATCAGCTTCCCAAGCTTGTGCTGGCAGTAAATGTCCGCGATCTCCTGGCGGCACTGCTGGGACTTGGCACGAGACATGGCCGAGATTGCCTCCTTGCCCGTCACCTCACACTTGGGTGGTTGGTCGTATTTCAGTTCAGGGGAGCTGATCTCAAGTTTTTGTAAAAGATGCTGTGTGGGAAACCTGTCAATCTCCTTCAGGTTGTTGCTGTTGCTGCTGTTTTTGCCCAGGTGATCGCTGAACTGCACCACCTCGTTGGAGTTCTTCCCCAGCAGCAAGTTCTCCTTCATCTTTTCCTCTTCCAGTTTCTTTCTCAAGTGCTCCTTTTGTTTGCTAAGGGGTTTTTTTACCAGCTCAGACTGGTGTTTTTGTCTCTGAGTCCTGGGAGCAAAGTTACTGTTATCAATAGTTTCAAAGTCCTTGGGGACCGAATTTTCATTATTGCTGTCTGTTCGCATTTTCTCTTTCGGTCGGTGGGAAAAATAGCCATCCTATAAATGGGGAGAAAAATTACACTCATCTTACTAAACAGTCACATCCCATGCATGACAAACATTTCTTACATGAAAACATAGATCAATTACAATCCAACATACTGCAGAAAACCCCTGTGTTGGGGTTTGCAGCAGACCAAAGCCGAGAGGCCTCTGAGTGCCCAAGTCACCCGCATTGGCATCTCTTTTTCACTGGGCCAGAGTCCAAGCCCTATCTCAGATGGAGCAGGGAGGTTTTACACAGGTTTGTGAGCAGTGATTAACCAGACACTTCACCCTGACACCATTAAATATCCATGAGAAAACAGACACAGGTTTCAAAGGAGCAAAAGCAGGTCCTTCAATGCTTTCCTTCACTTCTTGTGATTAACCATCACATTCTGTTATCCCAGAACTGCCTCGTTGCTCTGCAGAAAGCACCACCTGACTACAGCCTGAGCTTTATTTCCGTGAAGTAACTTTGCCACCAAAAAAAATCCCTCCCAATTTTGCCCTTTTTTTTTAACTTGAGTTCCTACACGATTGAAGCCTCCCTGGGAAGGTCGGAGTCAAGCTCAGGTGTCAGCTCTTAACCATCATGATCCTCCCCTCGATGCTCTTAGTTAAACACACAGCCCATAACTTTGCAACATTCAAAATCCATCATATAAAGGAAAAGGAATAGACCATGTAAAATATTTGTCTGCATCAGGGATGGGTGAGGCTGAGCTGCCTTTGCTCCAGCTGTGGAAACTTGTGGGGGACACAATTTTTAGATCTGTGGACATGGAAATATCTCTGTTTGCAAAAGTGAACAGTAGCAGATAAAATCAACGATGAATGGTTATTAAAACATCTGAAGACAGGAGTAAAAATATTGATAGACTTTTTGAGTCTGTCCTGTTTCCTTTCCACTTGTGGAACACATAACCAAAAATCAGAGACTAGGAAATGACAGCATCACTAATGATGACTGATGGGAGCATCTTTTAGCACCTATCAACCACATTTTGTATTCAAAACATTTTATCAGCATGAGCTAATTGTTTCTCACACCTCTTCTGGGAGGAACTATTTAACAGTCAGGGTTTGCAGAGAAAGGAGAGAGATAATGACTTATCCCAGACCATGCAGGGAGTCAGTATCACTTTGACCTCCGAAGCTCGGCAATGGGAAATGTTTGAATAGCTTATTCATTAGAAGAAGTTGTTTAGTGAGTGAATAAAGTGATTCTCTCTCCATGAAAATGTCTAGTTTGCAATGAGTTTGAGCTGTCAGACATAGATGAATGCAAAGGAGTTTAAAAAACAACCCAACACAGGACAACAAATCACAAACAAACAAATACTTCTAGTTTGGGGAGAAAATTAAAAAAAAAATTCTAACGTTTAAGTGAAAGCATGAAATCAGTTTCTTTTGTCAGACTTACTATAAGGAAAAGAATAGCATTTATACAGAAACACAGGCTCATTTAAATAGAAGACAACTTTCAGGATCATGAAGCCCAACCATTAATCCAGCACTGCCAAGTCCACCACTAAACCATGTGTTTTAGTGTCACACCTACACAGCTTTTAAATCCCTCCAGGGATGGTGACCCCCACCCCTTTCCTGGGCAGCCTGTTCCAGTGCTTGACAACACTTTCCATGAATAAATTTTTCCTAATATTCAATTGAAATCTTCCCTGGCACAACTTGAGGTCACTTCCTCTTGTCCTGTGGCATGTTACCTGGGAGACAGGACCATCCCTGACCTGGCTGCAGCCTCCTCTCAGGGAATTGTAGAGAGCCATAAGGTCTCCCCTGAGCCTCCTTTGCTCCCTCAGCTGCTCCTCATAGGCCTTGTGCTCCAGCCCCTTCCCCAGCTTTGCTGGTGCTCATTGAAAACCAAAGAGAAACATAATAAACAAAACAGCTTCAAGGCAGCCTTCATTCCCAGGAATGACCGAACTAAAATTAAAAAAATTACTTTCAGAGCCTGGCTCCCACCACTTGTCCTGTATCTTCAATGGATTTGCAAAAAAACCCAAAAAAACACCTCTTCTTCAATAAACCTTTTCTAAGGTCTCTAAGGCAGTGCCACGACAGGATATTTCTACCTAGCTTGGCAACATTCTCTCTCACAGGCTGACTCTTGCTAAATGATTTTTGTCTTCAAATTACAAAAAAAAAAATCCTAATTTGTAAAGCAAATGCATGTTGATAAAAGGGAAATGAAGGGAGAGGAGATTTGCAATTGACTCTTCATAGCAGTTCTTATTACCCACAAAGGAGAGCCTGGCCTGCACCAGAGCAAGAGGCACACACCTCCCATGTGCTGGGGAGCCCTGCCCACACCCTGCCCTCCTGCTCCTTCCAAACCTCTCTGGAGCACGACAAAGTGCCAAAAGATGAGGTGTGGGCACGTTCTAGTTTCACACAGCATCTGACACTACACTTGTGTGATGTTTCCATGGGAATCTTTGCTCCCCGGTTGGCCAGCCCTGCAGCAGTGATCCCACCACACTGGGAGAGAGCACAGGGCTGGGATGAAACCTCAGGAGAAAAAGCACAGCAAACAGCAGATTTATTGGTGTATGGTTCACCTCTTTAAACTATTTTCCTCCTTCAAGTGCTTTGCCTCCTCTGGGAAATGCTTCTCCAAGTCTACATGCTGGAATCTGAAATAAACAAATGAATGCTAAATGCTCCCAAGGCAGACACAACTCTTCCCTGCCTACAGAGACAGTGAACACCACAAAAACTCCCACCACACAGGACACCCAGTGTCTGCAGGGACTAAAAATAAAGCAGGGTCTGTACAAGTGTAAAACCAAGAGCTATAGATATACATTGAAACATAAGGACACATAACAAATACCCCAGCTGGAAAGTCAAGTCTAGCCTCACACAATCTCACACCTGTTGGTGCAAGTGTTAAATGCCACAAAACCTGAACTCTCCACCCACCTTTGATCTGCATTTCCCTCTCGATTGCTTTCACCAAAGCCAAGCGTGATTTTTACAGTACAATGATTTCAAGGCAGGCTCCACACGTGAGAGCAGGATGTACACGTTTGCAGTGCAGAGGAAATGAAACTCAGCACTCCCAGCTTAGAACAGCAGCAGCTGCTGACAGTAAGTTGTGCTCATTTGTGAAGTTCATGGCTGCAAGCAAAAAGCAGCACATCAGGTGTTCAGCTGGCTACACAAAATGGGTTTTACTTGCTCGGCAATACTTTACTTTTACAGTGTTGGATTAATTGCAGATTTTATTTGTCACGGATGTCTAAGACATTCAAGACAGGGCAGAGTCATCTCACAGAGAGATGATCTTGAAACCAGGCAATCCCAGTTCTGACAGTACCATGGGACATAGGTAGGTTCACTGCGTGAATCATCATTTATTTCAACTTTTATCAAGCAATTTGTTAGCAGCACCTCCTTATCTCTGTGCTTGCAAATCACTGAAAAAATGGAAGGCCATACCAGGACTAAATGAGAAGCATAAGCCCATTAATACAGCCCGTATGTGTCCACAGCCAAAGATGAAAGCAGTGTTTTCAAACCAGCACCTAACACTGCTATTGAAAGCACCATTTTGGTCTTTGCAATAGAGCAATTCCCTCTAGGCATAGACCAGAAGAGGCTATATCCAAAATCAACTCATTTGAGAAGCTACCTTATTAAATTTATTACAGGTGTCACACACAACACATGCCACCCAAGAGCACTTATTTCACCTGTGCCTTGCCTGCAGTCCTAACCTCTGCCAGTGTTAAGCCATCCCCTGTCATCCAATCACTCCATGCCTTGCTCAAAGTCCCTCTCCAGCTCTCTTGCAGCTGCTTCAGGTACTGGAAGATGCTATAAAGAAACCTCTGGAGACTTTGCAGCACCATATTTCCAAGATGAAGTGTGACACTGTGGATGTCTACCACAGAACACAGGCCTCAGAGAAAGATTGCCACAAGCAGAAATGTTGTGTCCTAACTTGATCTGGTTCTCAGAAGACACAAGGAGAGGTTAACTGCTGAGTGCTCAATGGCCAGAGCCCCGGCAGGGAGAGTTTTAATGACTATGGGGCCTCTTCTGAGCATGCAGTTCAGAAATAACAAGCAAATACTCCAAAACTGGGAAAGAACAGTCTGTACCCAGGAGCATACGTGAGATCACTGCCAATTACATACTGATTGCCATTGATGTTAAAAATAGTATTATAGTATTAATGCAAAAATAACATTTTAAGTTCAGAGCGATTTTATGTAATGTGAGAATTTGAATTCTGCTCCAAAACCCACTCCTGGTTGAACACACAGATTTTACTTCTCCAAACTCCACCTCTGGTGTGTTTTATTAAAGTTTGTCAGACACAATGTATGCTCTTTGGGGTATTAGCCACTTCATCTGCAGTGATTGAGGGTCTGGGGCTTAGGTACTCTGAGCTTGATTGAATTCAATGTCCCATCTGTCTCAGGAGGGAAAGCCTGGGGTTCTGCAGAGACCTTGCTGAGGAAACCATGGAATAAATTGCTGCTGTCACCGGCTACAGACCCAGCAACAGCTGCTGCTGCTCGCTGCACCTAGCACAAATACAGAGAATTTGGAAGAACTTCCCAGCTGTCTGTAATGACAAATGGATTTTAATGACAGCCTGTTAACACTCTCAGAGGCTTTTGCAAGTACAACCCACACCAGTTCAGCCAGACCCAGGTAAGTTTACACACCTGCAGAATGCCTCCCTTCATGTTTTGCTTGCCGATATTTGCAAGACACATCTGTCAGCTATATTTGCATCCAAGCTAAGCATGTTCAAGCATAAACATGCATTTGGGGTTACCCAGGTCATAAATTCTCCTGTACTTTTACAAGCACAGGAGAAAATTTCAGTAAATTTCTGTATCCTGCATGCTAAACACGGGAGGTTAAAGACAAAGACCATGGCTCCAATAGTGGGCACAGGAAACCTCCAACAAGCCAGCCCTTTCTCAGTGGGGCATCCCACTGCAGGATCAGAATACACTGCAAAGCCATTAGGTACAGCTCACAGAGTGTCCCACTGCCCCTGGAAGGACTTCCTCTGCCAACAGCCTGGGTTAAGCAATAGGACTGGTAATTTTTGCAATACACAAAAAGCCAGCACTAGACAAATTCCAAATCTGCTTTCAGAGAGAGAACCTAATGTGCATTAAATCAGCAGAGACCCAAACATCAGCAGCCAGGGGTGTACCAGCTCTGCAGACAGCACGGGCACACAGACAGTGGCTGAGGGATCCAACTCAGGCACCAAAGCCAAGGGAAGAGCCTACACCGTGCAGGCAGGCACTGCTCCAGCATCCCTGCCACACACCTGCAGAGGCACAGTGCTGCTGGAAGGCTCCTTCTGCACAGGCTTTGTAGGGAACCTAAAAGAAAACCCTACTCAGCTCACAAAGGCACACAATAGGAGCTTGCATTTATCTGCCAGAGGTGTTCATTGCATTGTGCAGAGCACTTCCTCCTGACAGTAAGAAAATGCTCCCTTCTTAGGAAAAGTTATTCACTGTACAATTTCTTTATCAACAAAGTCCTATAAATACTTTACAGATGGATGGACCATGTGCAACCAAGCCCTGAATGGCAAATGTTCACAGTTACAATTTATCTGACAACTCGTTTTCTCCCCAGCACAGAAGGATTTGCTGTCTTTTTGTACTGAGAACATATTCTCAGATTCTTCCTCTGGCAAAGCCTGGTATCTCAAAGACACAGCAAAACAAACCAGAAATATGCACATGCACACACAACAACATGCACAGAGCAGCAACAAAACACAAAGATCATCCTCTAAATACAAATTACTGGACATGTTGGCCTTGAGGACCAGCTATAAATCTAACACCTGTACTAAAAAAAAACCAAATATTTTTCCTCCTTTCACATAGTAAAGCACCCAATTATTGACCTCCTGTGAAAATATGCAATGCCTGGGCAGTCATGCAGGATCACACACAGCTGAGGCCCCAGAGCTGGGGCAGGCACTTGCTGCTTTGCTGGGGTGAGCTGTTTAGGATCCAACCAGCTCCCAGAGGTGGGGAATAGCATCACACGTCAAAGCATCAGAGACACGGTCACCTTTCACAGGACCGTCTATTTTACCTGTCCTGTGACTAAGAGTTTAAACAGAACTATGAAAAGATAATTAAACCAAGTTTCTGTTCAATATTAATCACAGCTGTGACATGTTAGTTGGTAGTGCTTGTTAATTATTTCAGTAAAGAGACCTTCCAATTGCCAGAGGAGTCAGAAGATGGCATCTCTACAATTAAATTTTTTTTCTTCTGCTCTTATCTTTGTGCATTTGTGGGCTGTTTCTTAGTTGAAACCAAAACCTTTTGCATCCAGAAGAACAAATGTTACGCTGTGGTCACCCCATTGTCTCCTGTCCTACCACACTCACATCTTTCAAACTGTGAAACCACCACTGCTCTGCTTGAAGCCCTCATGCAGCCACATGGATGCAGAGCAGACATCCCATTGTGCCATCAAAACAAACAAGAAATTGGGAACTTTAATTGAAGATGTGGTTGATGTGCCATGAGACCCTTGGAAAATGAGTACTTTTGGCAGGTTTGAACAAAAGCAAGGCCAAAGACAGCAGATGGAGGAAAGGCAGCAGATGTTAATGTAGTTATATTTTTCCATATGTTTTTCTGTTTGGCTGTAATAAGTACGTTGTACTTTAATTGTCAGTGGCTGAAGACTTAGGAGAAACATTTTGTGAGAAATATGTTACTTTATGCCTTTCATTAGAGAGGGAGATGCAAAAGGTGAAAATAGATTTATTGACTTGCAAGCTGGCAACAATGAAAGATGTAATTGCTTCAAACACAGCGCTTTCTGTTATGTAAAAGGAAAATGAGACAAAGCAATAATTTGGGTTAAAAGGTGGATTCTGATACTTGAAAAAGCAGGAGTCCTTCAGGTTCAGCTCTAACGGATAGAGGCACAGCCAGCCCAAAACTATTGCAACACTTGGCATTTCAGAATGCAGAGAAGCAGATGGACCACCACAAAGTGCACAGGGGACCCTCAGTGGAACATCTGCATTGGTGATTGTTTGGAGGACTGTTTTTCCCTTCCTTTCCAAAACTGTTGCCACCCATTTTTATTTTTCCCTAACACCAATTCAGCAGTGTGATCCAAAACACTAGAAACAACATTGTAAAAACATCATTAATAGGAGTTGCTTTTATCCCTTTTTACATACATACATTAAAGGAAGATACTCTGGTTTGAAATGCAAGGAAAACAGCTTCAAAACTTTGGCTGCTTTCCTCAAAATGGTTTTTCTGCTTTTTGCTAACATGTGACTTACTTTCAGAGTGATTTAGATTAGGGAGTAAAATAATATTGCATCCCTCAAGAGACCAAACAGATTTTCACATTTGTTCCAGCTTAGCGCAGTAACTGTACAAAAAGCCATAATTATATCAACAGTAATTTCAGATGTTCTGGTTATTAAAAAGTTTGGAATACTGCTAGAGGGAGCTGTGAAAGCACACATCCATAGTCCTTCCAAAACTGACCACTTTGTTTTCTGCTAATTTAAAGTTCTCAGGAAAGTTTGCATTTTGACAGCACAGACCAGGCATATGTATTCAATCTGTAACAGAACTTGATGAATAACCAGTAACTGCCCCCACTTTACACATTTTGCTCTCTTTCAAATGACACCGAACCCCATTAGGACTCCAGACTGAGGCACAAGCCCTGCCTCTGGCAAAGGTCCCTCCCAGGGATTCACCACCAGAACAGCAACACTCCCTGGGCTGGGGCAGTGATGACACTGAGCATGGCAGGTTTTTGTCTGTGCAGACAACACACACACTTTAACAGTTCCCAGCCCTGCCTTGCAGCAGCTTTAGCTCTGCCTGGGTGTGGGCAGGGGAACCCACCCCTGCATGATACAAGACACTGCTCAGTTCCCAGGCAAACAAGCCTTCAAGAGACTGTTCATTCAAGCATCTGTCCTGCACCATTAACCAGGGTTACTGAGCCTCCTGGATCCACTTCAGCACAGCCACATCTTTAAACAGAATTCACCACAAAACCAGGAAAGACATGAAGGAGGACTGGCCTGACAGTGCAAAATGCAGCTCCTGAGAAAGCTCAGGAAAACCCTGGAGGTTTGTTTTCCTACAGCTTCTCCTACAGAGAAGGTGGATCTTACAGCAAAGAGTTCAGACATGCAGGAGCTTACAAGGAAGTCAGTTTCTTTCAAGGGAAAGTGTTTAAGTGACTTTTTATAAGAATGTCTATACTTTGTGATCCTTGAACAGAACCCTCAGTTGAAAAGGCATGGTAGAGCAGCAGTAGGCACTAATTAATGCCACACAACTTCTCAACAGGAGTTCAGCAGGCAAGGTCAAGAACTGATAAATCTACATGATTGTTTTTCCCGATGGCTATTCTGATACTGAAAGGAAAATGTGAGATGTTCTGTGTTTTTATTTCTCACCAAACTGTACTGCTTAGTTATTTGACAAATGTGCCCCAAAGAGACAGTATGTAAATAAATAACACAAAGTATGAACAGGGGTAAAGCTCAATCATTTCCATGTTTAAATTGTGGACAGGATAACCACACTGAGTACCCATTACCAGCAAAACTTTCATTTCTATTTTTTTACCTCCCCCTCTCAATGACCTAACCCATAAAAAAAATAACATGGTTAATCTGAACTGAATTCCTCAGCTTTCATCTCTATTTCTTTCACCAGAATTCAGCCAATATAGACTTTATATCTTTCAGAGCAGTAGTAAACACATGAAATTGCTTCCTGGTGACTTGTTATTAACTAGATTCCAAGTAAATTCATGAGGATGCCTATTCCAACTCCAATCTAAACAATCTTGAGCAGCCCAGGGTGAATTGCTGAGACACACAATAGATCTCTGGCAGCTATAGAAATTAAACATAATCAGAATATGGATGGTAGAAACCAAAGACGCCCTCTCACACAAATGAAAACATCCTTGTAAAATACAGTCAGTTTAGCACAAACGTATTCAGCCTTAATTAGGTAGAAAATCTATTTAGATGAATACAATACAAAGAATAATAATGAACTTCAGGATTACATTTTGTTACTTGGAGGGAAAAAACAACACAAATAAATGGGAAGTAATTGGACCTTATTTAATAGTCTCAGACTATCAGCTTGAACAACTAAAATCATTAAAGGCCCTGCAGTGATCTTCTACTGATAAATGCTGTTAAATCAGAATTACAATACAACAAGCATGAAGAGCAAAGCCTATTAAAATGAGCAACACTAAAAGAAATAGATTAATTCAAATCTTTTTTTACCAGCACCACAAGGAATCTTTGAGCCAAGCATATAGAAATGAAAGGCTTCCATGTTTCCTCTTGTTTTGGGTGAGACTGAAATATTAACACTTCCACACAGGTGATTACTGCAGGGGGACTGCAGATGAGCAGCAGTTACCTGCTGCTGGATTTGTGGATGTGCCAGATACTGGTTTGTACCTTCACAGAAAGTTCTTCTGCAAGACCAGTAGTTACATTCATAAAATAAAATTGCAAAAGCCAGAGGATTATTATGGGCTCTGCCACCCACCTCCTTAGCTACCCTGTCAGCAGTTCAGCCTTCCTGAGAGTTCAGCCTGGGACTGGCCTCAGCAAGGGTGGTCTGTGTGGTACTGCATTCTCAGTTCTTGCAAATTCATTCAGAGCAATACAAATTAGCAGTTTTACAACATGATGAAAGATGACAGAGTTCTGGGGTTAAAAGATAGAGCAAAATAAAAATTTCTGACACCAAAAATGATGCACCTTAAATTCAAAAACTTGTAATTTTATTAGCTCCAGCAAAGATCATGAAGGACATATGCATTAGGAAAAGACATCAGAAAGTTTTCTAGGAAATTGCCCTCTTCCCTTTCTTGACTAGATACTCACTTTGGAGACCAAACCCTTTTTCTGTGCTGTACTAAGCACACTGAGTACATTTGAGCCAAACACAAGATTGTAGAGTGCCCAACTTTCTTTAGCCACAGAGCAGCTTTCCTCTCATGCTGTAAGCACAGTGCTGTCAAAACAGTTACACTGTGTAATTACACTGCATTTAACAATGGTCATATTTCCATAACTCCACACTTACAGATCTGTCAGAAACAAGGACTCCCTCCACACACAGTCAGTGATTACATCCCAGCATATCCACATCCTCAGCTGACAGAACCAGATGGGCAGCACAGCATAATGTTAACTTAGTCACTGCTCATAGACTATGCCAGGCAGAGAAATCAAATCACTATATTCTCCATTGTTTTAATGAACAGCATTATGTTACAGTAAAAAAAAAAAAAAATGGAAGGCAGAGAAACAGTGATGAAAAATGAGTCCTCTCTATCTAGAAATTCTTGCTTGGGTCTTCCTCATGCCTTATTATTCTAAACCAGAAAAATAATGTAAAGTGAGGTTGAAACTTTAAATTTGCAACTACAAATAGATATTGTAAGGATTTTATCAGATTTATCAGAGATTTTGGTAAGTTGCCTCCTATAACATCAGCACTAATCCAAAACATGCTGTGAGGGAACATAATAGTGGTGATACTCAACAGTGGCATTATTTCCACTTAATTGGAATTAAATGGGCAGTGGAAGGATGATTGCAGGATGGCATTACTACTTTTGTCTTTCTATACAGTTGCTGTTTGGATTTTTTTCTTGATTTTGCAGCACTCATCAACTCCCTACTAAACACTGTGATAGGCAGAAAGGTAAAATTTCAGTTCCAGGGACAAGGTGTCAGTGATGTCACACATCCAGTGGTGCTTTCTCTCATGGAACAAATGAGAAAATTCAATCTCTGTTTTTCTATCTCAAACCTGGTGTGTAGGACAGGATTTAGTCTTTTATACACTAGAGAGTTCTCTTTTACAAGCATATTTAATAATCTACAGTAATGCTGGTACACATACTACTATTGCAGTGCACAGTAATTCTTCAGAAAGAAACTGTTTTGAGAATTTTCTGATTGCTGGAACACAGTTTCATTTGCAGAGACAGCACAATGATAGCTCACACATCATGCTATGTATATCTTTCAAAACATGCATTTCTCATTAGTAATTTTACTATGCCAACCATTCCAAATATCAAAGTGACACCTGACAATTATAATGCTACATGTTCACCAACATAATAATAACTCTTCAGCAGAGTGATATTTGCAAGGGTTTAAAGGGAAGAAAATCTCTGCCTAAAATCTCGCGTAGGATGCATAAACTGCAGAGATGAGGGCACTGCCAGAAACCAGCCTAAGGGAACTGTTGGTATTACAGATTTGAAGCTAACAGCTTCTAATGCATGGTTTGTAAGGACGGGTGTATCCACATGAAGCCATGCCAAGGAGAGACAGACACACACTGTGTCTCTTTAGCCACGGGGGCAGTTCAAGTACTGTCATTCTGCAAGCTTTGGCCCTTTGGTCATATATACCCAAGAGAATATATATCCAAGAAGGAATCCATATATACCCATATATATATGGTCATATATACCCAAGAGAATATATATCCAAGAATATCTATCCATATATCCAAGAGAAAAGACTTTCAGTATCCTATTTTGTCTGATGAGCTGCTGTCTCTCAGTGACACGATGCTGCTGTGAGAGGTGCAAATTCAGCAAGTGTCCACACTCCTGCTCCTTGTGCACCTCTGCCAGCAGCAGATCTCCTCCCCTGGAAGCAGCCTGGAAAACCCATGGACGCCTCAAGGCTTTCCCAGAGAAGCCCCTGGTGGTGACAGGTTGCACATAATTCCTTTCTGAAGGCCAGGATGTTTCGGGAGAAGCAGCACGGGAAAGATGCCGAAACTCGGCCTTTTGCCGCTCCCCCGCCGCGATGGCACAGAAATGTTTGCTCAAGCCTGAGCTGGCCAGAATACCAATGCAGGCCAGCAATGAGCTGAAGGGCAAACAGGAAGGAGGGAAAAGCCCCTGTGACACAAAAGGAACAAAGGGCCGGAGCTGGGCTGTCCCAGCAGGTCCCGCACGGCAGACGGATGGGACGCGCTCCGGGCTCCCATCGCTTCCAGGGACAGCAGCAGCGCTCATCGCCAGCCCATCTCAGCGTTGCCCTCTCTTATTCTCTGTTAGCCTGAAATGATGTTAGCCGAGCAGATTTGAAGAAAGCTGATGCGAGCCGAAGCCTGCTGTAAACCCGCGTGTGGAAGGATGCATTTTGCAGGCGGTGAAAGCCGAGAAGGAGCTGTCGTCTCCGCTTAGTTTAGTTCCTGTGTGTCCTTCAGAGCAGCAAAAGCCATCATCACGAAACAACGAGCGTCTCTCTCTATGGCTCAGATTCTCAGTTTATGCTCAAATAAATTCTATATTCTTCTGAAAGCAAACCCTTTGAATGACTGTTGAAATGGGCTATTTTTGGCTTCTCGAATTGCTCAAGGAACTTAAAAAAGAGCAGACTTAGGAATGTATTAGGCAACATTTTCTCATTGCATTGAAATCTCCACGATAATGAATGTCTTGGAAAGAGCAACAAGATTGTTATCATCCTTAACTCTTCGACCGAAGGCATGAGCTGGGCTGCTTCCAGTAAACAAGTGGTTCGTGTTAATTTTATAGACGGGATTGAAACAAGTAAAGAGTCACTTGAATTATCTTTTTCCTTTGCAGTTAGTGAATAAATGCGGGCTAGTTGGCCAAAAGTCCCTACTGACACAGAATATTGCAGCAAGACAGCAAAACAGTAGTGGTTGAAAAACCCGTGCTCATCTTATCTGCCATCAATCGTCCACAGAGAGAGGGAATGACAATTGCAATGTTACACATCTATAAATACAAATTCCTCTGCTCTCTACAGCCAGCAAGACTGTTCCCACACATAAGGGTATTGTTCAGTGCTGCTTTTACAAATAAGGTGAGATTCTGGCAGTGCCTACCCAGAAGTCAATGGACAGGAGGAAGTCTTCCACTCCTGGCGAGCCAGGTCAGCCCCACAGGGATCCAGCACATTCCAGCACAGTCCTGCTCACAAAATACACCATAGTGTCTGAACTCAGAACAAATCTAGATGAAGAGCTACAACTGCTTGCAGTGCTAATTATTCTATGCAGTGCCTATATTCTAATGAATCTCCTATAAAGAACCAGCACTTTTTTACAATATAATTCCATTTATGTTGTGAACTGTCTGGCAATGAAATTTCTGAAGCTCTGCCTTGAAACACATCTACTGTCTCCAAGTATGTTCAAAGAAACAGGCTGCTGAGCAAGGAACAAAAACCAGGATGATCTTGCATGGGGCAGAACAGTAAATTTACTTTCACTGCTCTTCCAGGCATTTGGAGGGGCAGAGCAGGGGAGAATGACAAAATAAAGGACATCCAACACCATAAAAAACATGCATGAACTCTGATTAGAGTCTGAACGAAGAAATGGCCAACCCATTGCACTGAGGAGTAAAACTGCAGATACACAGCCCAGGGCACAGGAAAAGGGCAGAGCCAAGAGTGCAAACTGAAAGGCAACTATCTGACATGAAAAACATAATTGACAAGTATTTGTAGGAAATTGTTTAACACCAGCTCTCTTGACTGTCAGCCTGACATTCATTAAGTGCAAAGAAAAAGTCTTTAAAAAGCAGCATTTAATTACTTACTGAATTGCTATTACAAAGCAGTTGTTTTTAATTACAGATCACATTAATACAAATATGATCTGATGCTGATCATAAGGATTAACTGTAGTGATCTTGTTTGCCAACAATAGAATCTTTGTAGTTAAAGTAAAATGTCATTAAAAAGCCATGGGAAGTTTATCATTAATGTGCAAGCAGTGTAATCTTAATTTCCTCCTGCAGATACTGAACTGAAACCAATCATGCAAGATTTTCCAGCATGTAAAATAACTGTCAGTTTTCATTACAAAGAATATGAAGCAAAAGGAACACTGAAATAACAAGGCTGAAACAATTTTCCAGATTTAGAAAAACCCATGCCACACTTTTTCTAAGAGCTAAAGAGATTTCTTTTTTTAAGGGGTAAATTTTCCCAGGAATCCTGTGAACAAGATGTAATGTTCCTTTGTTCAGAGTTCAGTTCTGGGCTGGTAAGTACGACCACAGTAGGCCGATTATTCAGCCTACCTCTCATGCAGATGGTGGTATAACCTCAAGTGTATGGCAGATATTATTTATTTAAGAAAAACTGAATGAAGATCAGTGGGATTGCCAGCAGTTAAAGATTTTAGTTCTTGATAGTACAAAAATGATCAAGCGGACTTAATGACAAAATGTACAAAGGCAGGAGTAACACATGGTTCAGAAAAGGGAATTACAAGGGAAGAAATCCAATCTTCAATAATAACTTATGTCAAGCAAGTGCAGACTGTGACATCAGCACATATGGACGTGAAGCTAGACAGCATTCAGGAATGTTAAACAAAGGGCTCAGACCTCCAAGACCCTGAGCAATTTACAAAAATTGGGCAAGAAGTAAGGAAAACAAAGCAGCTTTCTAAAATGTCAGTGTAAATGTATAGGTAGCAAAAGTTTTACATATTACTCAGGACATACATGGTATAAACTATGAGAAAGAATGAATTTGGTAAATATTTAGATTATTCCCAAGAAATTATGGACAGTTTGAAGACATGAACTCTGGATTAAGCGTATTTAACACTAAGCCTTAATCTCCTTCAGACTATAATTTCTGACCCCATCTTGAACCTTGCTGCTGGGCACCCATCCTGTCAGATGCCATCCATGGCAAATACAATGTGTTTTATGTTTGTCTTTTAATCTTATCTCTCAGCTTCTGCTTTGGTGTTCAATAGTTCACCTTTTGTCTGATTGCTACTCTTGCTTGGGTTCCAATCTTTGCAGAGCTGCAAACCTGTCAGACAAGGAACAAAAAACGCATTTCTAAATAGATAAGGGAACATAAAAACAGCCATGGGTCAGGTTCCGCCTGAAGTTAGGACAGTAGGTTTTGTAAAGTGCTGCCAAGATGAGTCAGGCTTCCTCCTCTACTGCCTTGCTGGTAAAAGCACATGAAATGTCCCAAAACTTTTCAGCCTTAAAGCTCTAATACAGCTTCAGCCAAGGACCAAGGGCTGCACTGTTTCTCCACCTCATCCATCCCTACTCTCCATTCACCTCAGCACGGCTGCCCCTTGCACTGCTGGACTGCCACAGGTGTATCAACACCTCAGTTTGGCTGGCTCAGGAGCCCTGAGTGGGGTCAAGAAAGCCACCAGTGTTTTCCAGTTCTTTGTCAGCAATGAAAGTCATCAAACAAAACTTTGAAGCCTCTCCCTAATAACCCCTGAGGTCAACATCTTACCTCTTCTTTCTCAGAGTGACATAAATTGGGACCAAGAGTTTGCTTTCTTCCCTTACTATGCTTTCTCAAGTTCCAGATAAAATGACATTTTCACAATTAGTGTAGTAGTTTAGAGCTAAAGGCTTATTAGTCATACTGGAAAAGATCTGAGTATAACCAAAAACATGGGTTTGACGTTTTTAGCAGTTAACTCCCCAGGACACTGCATTTCTATTGTTGTCAAAGTGCTGGAACAAGCCTCAAGACTGCACCACGCAAAGCTGAAACAAGGATGGACTGAGGGCTCCTAGGGTTTTCCAAATCCATGAGCCCCACACTGCAGTGTGCCCCAGAGACCCCCACGGGAAGAACAGAGCCTCCTGCCCCAGCTACAGCCACACCAGATGAATCTGCAGGTGTTGGTCCACAGGGCACAGGCTGCCCCAGCTGGCACAAAAGCACATTTAAGTGCTTCTGCAACCACAGCCATGGTGGCCATGTCATTGGTAGTGGCTGCAAATCAAATGGAAGTCACTGGCAAGGCTACAGTGTCCTGAACCAAAGTCTTGTCCATTGTGGCACTGCTGAGCCAGCAAAGGGTTTGACAAAGTCTATCATGCATTTATTACCCCCATAGCACAGGGTAGGGCAGTTCATCCTGTCCAAAGGAACTTGTATTTTTTCCTATTACAAATAAAATGGTTTGAGGTTATGCTCCCTGCCTGGTAACACTGCCCCAGTGTTTATGCTGAACATCTTTCACATGATTTTGTTACCCAAACTCCCCCCTACATCTATGATGGTGGTCTTGGAAAGACAAGAAAGAGGCATTCAAAAATGCATGCAGACTGCATGTATTCTTTAACAGGAATATTTTCATGTGTGTAAAATGAATAGTTAACCAAGCAATTCACAGTCAGGATAAAGCTACTCTAATACAAAAACTTTCTGTCCCTCTAAAATCTGGCTTATGTTATCATAGAAAACAAATAAAAATGGATTCCTTGTTCCTTTTCCAGACATTTCAATCAAATTTTTGACTCCCTGCAAGTCTCTGCCTGTCCTGCTGGTAATGACCTTCATCCAGGAGTCAGGGCAAGGAAGAGCACTGAGTGTTTTCACAACTTTCTGCCTTCCTTTAATTTGCCATCTCTAACATCAACAGTCCCAAGTCTTCTTGAATTATCACTCCTCAAACAAGCACATATTGACACTGGAGATCTTCCTCCTACTTTTCAAGTACCATTAAAGTCCTTATGAAAATGCACACAAAATGGAAATATTTATAAAACTGTGAAACTGAAATATGCTACATATGCTGAAGACTAAACTAAAACCAGCAGATGTCATTATTATACATACATATTATATATTTACATTTTACATATCATTTACATATTACACACTTCCTGTTTTTTTTTAAATATCAACACACTTGATATTATCAAATAGCTTTTTAAACAAAAGCCTGGAAAAAGCCTGTTTGTCTTCTCTGCAACCTCATAAATTTGCAACATCTCTTGTAAAGATCTGTTTTGCAACAAAGTAAGCAAAGGAGTGGGTGGAAGGAAAAAGCCTTTTTTGACAGGCATCCTCTTTGCTGATCCAGTTAAAGGAAGCTGGATATTCAGACAAGTGGTTTAAATGTAAAAAAAAATTCCATGTTTTGCAATGGCAACAGATAAAGCTGCTGATGTGGCACCTTCCCAGGGCTAAGAATTACAAGGTTTGTGATTGGAAGCTTTTCCTGCCCCAGTGAAATTTTAGGTGCTAAGGCACAGAGAGGCAACTCCTGCTGTTTGCTCAGAAAAGGTTAAGGGAATAAAGGAAAAATCAGCACATTTGCTTCATCTCTGACACTCACTCAATCCAGGGTGACTCATGGCTGCTGACAAAGCCTGGGCTCTGGAGGAAGCCTAAGGCTTTTTGGTCTCATTTTTTTAATTTCTAAGTGAGAATAGCTGTAATTATCACGTAGCTGACACTCATCCGACTAGAACTAGTATGTGCATAAACCAGCTAATAAAACAAATAAATTAGAGCTGGATGAGAGCTGGTTATGGGACCGGTTCTGTGCAGCCTGCGCAGCCCAGCAGCAGCTCTGGGAGGCACCCAGTTCCCAGTGGTTTTCCAGCAGCTCAGCTCCAGCAAAAGGCGTTTCCTCAGCCACGGGGAACTGCTCTGGACACAGACACAGGTCTCTCTGAGGAGTACAAATGTGGGAGCACAGCACTGTAAGTAGAACAATCACGAAGAAGTACAAATAGAACTAAGCAGGGCCGACCCACAGTACCGTGAGAATTCAAAAATCAATGATGATAGTCAGGTGAGAGAGTTGTCCAGACCTGTAAGTGAAACAGAGGCATTTTCCATGGGAAAACTACAGCTCATCTAAAACAAAATAGGAGGCAGCAAATTCAATTTGCAGATTCAGCAAATTCAGAGGGAGAAAACAAGGATGATTTATCTCTGTGTTCCTGCTGCAGTCTGTGGCCAGCTTTCACTAAAATGCAATGTGTCTAATGCTTATACAGCATCTTCCATCCCAAACACTCCACGACACACAGCTCCACTGAAATATTGGACAATTCAGTATCAGCAAAAGCAATAAGTACTTTCTACTGAAAAATTAAAACAAAGTATCTTCCTGAACTGCTTCAGAAAGCTGTGGGCAAGTATCCTACACAAGCATCAAAACAGGACTCCTTTAACCAACATTCCCTTTCTAAAAAATCTAAACAAAACCTCATTTGGGCTGACAGTTCATTTTACATAAGGGAGGCTTCAGAACCAACTCACGAAGTCTATATATGAGAATGTGTGCCAATATTAAATTTAGATAAGTCATGAAGTCTTTCTGACAGAGTTCTGGCAGCTGCCAGTTTGTGTTTCACTGATTTTATAGGTCAAATAATAGACATTCTGATGTCAGACATTTGAGTACATGATCATTAAGCAATACTTTAGCAAATCCAAAAGAGCTTAGAAGCTACGCATATGGTCCACAGCTGATTTTAGCCACCAGTAAAGCAACTGTATGTTGCTATAATAAGAGATGCAACTGCTGCACTCAGTTGACACCATTAATTTAGAAACTACTGAGCAGCAAGCAGACCCTGCTATCCTGACTGTTCATCTGCAGCAAAGAATGACTTGCCAAGTGAGCCACCGTGGTTACTCAGTGACAAACTGGGACCGTGCAGCTTTTCAGCAGTGCGTGGCCATCACTGAATTGTTGTGCTCTGTACTGTTGATCAGTGC
Source organism: Motacilla alba alba (assembly GCF_015832195.1). Classification (NCBI taxonomy): domain Eukaryota; kingdom Metazoa; phylum Chordata; class Aves; order Passeriformes; family Motacillidae; genus Motacilla; species Motacilla alba. The sequence continues at coordinate 8,127,532 of NC_052029.1, read as the reverse complement.
CTCACTGATGCCAAGACAGTTTTTTGCCTTTTCTTTTATTTAGCTTTTAGGTGTTCTTAGTGCCCTTAGCATGCATACTTATAGTTCCTTAAGTCTCATAACTTAACATAGGCTTGGTATTCTGTTAAACCAAAAGACCAAACATCCTAAAGACCTTGTAGATGGAGGCTGGAAAACCCTACACTATCTCAAGAAACCAAAGCCCCTTCTAGAATACATCCTGTAAACAAAGATTAGGCCAATCTAAAGAAGAATACTTCAAAATAGAAAAATATCACACTATTCAGTCAAGCCTCTCATTGAGATGTCTTTGTTAGATATACTAATTTGTGAGGTCTATAAATTTGTATATGTAATCTTTGTGTGTGCATTTCAATGTATTCCTTGGCAAAGTGTTGCACCATAAAGATCCTTATTAAACACAGAAAGAAAAACCCTTTACCCTTAAACACTTCTACCTCTTAATTTTAGGATCAAGGAAAAGGCACCAACGTGAAGAAACAGAAAACTGACCACACATGCACATAAAGAAGTAAGAGAAGGTAGAAATGTAGGAGAAAAGAAAGCAGGAAGATGGTGCTTGTCTCAGTGCCCCAAGAAGACAATTTCAGATGAGTCTGAAGTCTCTACAGCTGCCATCCCATAAAGGGCAACTGTCACACTGCACTGCAGCTCTGTACCTCGCTGCCAGCACTGCCTGGCCCCAAAGAGCCGGGCAGCTCAGGCAGCTGCACTGCCACAGCACACCCAGAACAGTAATCTGGAGAGCAAACGGGGCACAACCCACCCGCTGCTGGGCTCAGCAGCTGTCATGGCACACCTACAGGTTACTGCAACCAGCAGCCACCAACACAGGCCATGCTCTGCACGCCTGAGCCAAACCCAGGAGCTGCTGCCATGGCCCTCCCCAGGGCTCCTCCCTTCAGCCAGTCCTTCTCAGCTCCAGCCACCTGCACACCAGGTGTCCCCACTGCCTCTGCCATTGATGTACCCCACAATCAGGGAGCACAGCAGCCCCTGCCTCACCCACACCCCTCCCAGGGAAACTGCTGGCACATCTTGGGAACTGCACCTTTCCCGAGCACCAACAGAAAATATGGGGTGCCACATTTCCCAGGGGTAAAGCACAGGGAACTCACTGTAAATAGAAAATAGGTTAAAGAGAAAATAGTATCAAAATTGGGTATTTTCCAGGAATTACCTATATGCCTCATTAACATGATTATCTTCACCTGATAACCTCCTACGAGCTACTACAAAAAGCATATGGACAGGAACATAGTAACTTCTCAATTCCTATTTCCCACCATAACCCTTGTCCAGCTGTCTTTCTTTGTTCAGATTTCCTTCTGGAAATGACAGAAACGTGAATCATTTAAGATGTGTAATCTGCTGTGCAAGAAGAATGACACATGTTGGGAGGTAACTGAGACAAGCCATAAAATTCTATTTACACATGGCTCTGAATTTCTGTTGCCATTTGAAGGAGCACAAGGGCTCATTTAGAGCTAACAAATGACAATATTTTGTTTTGCATCTCCTGGGTTTTTAACAAATCAGCTGTTGCAAGAATGGTTTTTAACTCCACACAGGGACTTCTTCCATGTCAAGAAGTTTCCTAATATAGAAAAAGGATTAACCAAATCAAGGACCCAAGTAGGTCCTAATACATACTGAATTTTAACAGTTAGCCTATGAGATATGTAACCCTCAAACACTCTCTACCTTATTTACATAAATATATACACAAAGGATGATGGTCAAGGCTATGAAATTACCTACAAATCCATGGAGGAGATATATGTAGCACATCACTGCGAATTATCCCTTAAGTAGGAGGGATGTGGGAAAACCTGGAGGAGAAAAAATTGCTCATGCTATTTCTCCTGGTTAATATCTTTGACTAAATGAAATGACATGCTATTGTTACTCTTAACAGTATTGCTCTTAACAGAGTAATAGCCAAAAAGGCACCTTTCTGTGGTGCCAGGAGGAGCCTGGCACAACCCTGGGGCTCAGCACCAGCACATTTCCACAGGCTCTGCCTTTTCTAGATCCTCAGCAAACCTACAGCTTATATACAAGCTATAAAGACTCTTACAAGATTTCCCTGCAACTAATTTAATGGCTTTTTCAAGCAGTAAGATAAATGAGAAACAGACTTAATATATTTTTTTAATCCCGCTATGATTAGCAGGAAGATATCAATAAAATTATAATTAAAAATACTTTCTTCCAACCTTACTTTATGTGAAATTAAGACCACCAGGAAAATGAAGATCACTTTTTTTTATTCTAAAGCTCTTGGATTTTCTGCATTTGCCTTTCACCCTTACCAGAAGGCCAGAAAAGACACTATGAAGTGATACATCCAATGGATAATATGCCAAGTAATGACAGGTTTATAACTCTAGTTAAAGATTTAACTTTCATACTGAGGCCATGCAGGCTATAAAATATGAACTCATTGCTGTAACCTCCAGTTAACCAGTCTGCCAATTTTACCTCACCCTTTCTTTCTCATTCGTTTCAAAAATACTTTGTAGTTGATATTTTGAGCAGAGAAAAGACCAGAAACTGTGACCCAAGACAGAGCAAAACTGTAACCACCACGATGTGATAGCAAAGGAGGCAAGAGGGCAATCTGGATTTTGAGATTTTAGGATCTGGGATGTTATTAAGCGGCTGAAGTACAAACACAGAGCAGATCAATGCAAACATGTTCAGAGTTAAAAGAAACATCTTTTGGCGTTAGTGGCAAACCAAAGACCGAAAAGGTTTCCTTTGGTACAGTACACTTTTTTGACTCAACTGAAAAACTACGTTCACAGCTAATTTTTAAAATTATTTTTAGTACAGAAGAGGAATTCTTTCACAGATGTGCCTTGGAGATCGTGTTCAGGGCCCTGTTGTTTCTGCCAGCACAGCGTGACTGTCAGGCAGCTGCTGAAAGAGCGCCCTGTGCGCAGCTGCAGCCGCGCAATCGTTACCCTGCCCACGTCCCTGCCCAGCGGGCCCTGGGCAGCCCTGCTGCCTTCAGGACAGGCTCTGCACAAAAAGGGCCTGTGCAGGACACAGAGCTGCTCTCAGGGCCCAGCAGGGCCCGTGCGGGCACGGCGCGGCTGCGGCCGCGGGAGCGCCCGGCTCGGCCGCCTCGGCGCTGACGGAGCCTCGTGGGGAGGGAACGAGCCCCAAACTCAGCCCAGCTCCAAGAATCACCAGTTCTGTTACTGTCCCCTGGAGCTAAAGGAAAACAATCTCACCATGAGCCCTTTCAGGGGAATTCTCAGCGTAATTCTCTAAAAAGTAGCTTGTTTCCATAGAAGCCTTCAACATTCCTTGATTGCTGCTGCAATAATTCAGGAATTCAAATAACAATTCAGTAGTTATGTTTGGAAAATAAAATAACCTACAGAAAATCACCACACACAAACAAACAAATAGAAGTCAAAAATCCCCCACTCAAATAAGGCTTTCTCTGTCAGGGCAGATCTTCAGTCAGTAAATCAGAATTTTCACTGCTCAGTAAAGAATTGAGTTAAAACCAGAAAAATGCTTGGATGGAGTCAATTGATTTCCTTTTCTTCCATTCTTTTATAAGCAGCAATGGTAAGAGAAAGAGAAGAAAGTCAAAGTTTTCCTGGTCCTGCCAGGTGGGCTGACAGGCTCTTGCTCCACCTCACTGGCAATGGCTCGAGCTGGGAGCCTCGGGGCCCTCGCTCACTTCAGGTTTGTGCCTGCTCTCAAAGGGGGTGGCTTTTCTCAGTCACACACACCAAACCTTTTGGGGTACCTTGTGAAAAAAACCACTACAGTTCACTTTGACAGCTTGAATCCCACAGGTTTAAGGCCAAATGATATTTATTAGGGAGGACTCTTGAACATTTCATAGCTGTAGGAGCTCTCTGTACGGGAAGGGGTGGGGTGTGTCCTGGCTGAGAAAGGACCTGGCTCTGGGGCTGATGAAATCATCTCTTCCACACCCTCAGCTCATGGCAGCCCACAACTAAACAACAAGAAAAGTGATGACTGTTTAAGTGAAAAACAGAGTAGTACCTTTTTAACCAGCTCCACAGGATGTCCCACAGCAAGACATACATTTGTGAGATTCAAAATAAATCTACTCCAATTCTAATGCAGTTTTATCTCTAAAGAGAAGTTCTGCTGGTTGACATAGTTGGTACAGTCTGAACTTAACAGTCTAAAGGAAGCAGCTCTCTGAGTCCCTAAGGATTAGTGGAGACAAATTATAACCAGCACATCAGTGGCATAATTGCACAGCGACTCAAGAAGCAAAGAACAGAAAGTTTTGTGTTCTTTGTTGCAAACAAAAAAATCTTAAAAAATTACAGTTGCAAAAAATTTGTCAGCCAATTACGGCACTTGGCTTGTTTCTAGATGCAAGATTAAGCAGTGAGAATTTCCAGCAGAAACTGCCAAGGCTGCTGGAGCTGCTACAAGGATGGTACATCTTCCCCTTGGCCCAAACATGGATTGGCCATGGCTGACAGCCACAGGAGAACCTCTACATTTATGCAATCAGTGGTACTTATTTATTTAAATTCAGGTTCAGAAACACAAGAGAGGATTATACAAGCCCAATGACATTGCGGGTGATTTTTCACCAGCTCTAAAGCAGGTTTTACTATCCTGCTGTTATATGCACTGCTGGTGAGACAGAGAGATTAGAATTAATTATTCACATGTGTGTATTAAAAATCTACAGGTAGTATCAGTGCACCACTCCAAGGTAATTTCCAAGATGTCCCAGGGGGACAGATAAATGCTGGAGAGCACTTACTGTCAGAAGAGACGTGTCAGGATTTGCCTCCTGCTTCCCCAAAGCTGGGCAATTCCTCAAACCCACTTGAGCACAGGCCATTGTTGCCAGCAGCAAAGCTGCCAGCAGCAAAGCTGCCAGCTGGCCTCTTCCCTTCAGTTTCTTTTGGGCAACTTGGCTTCAGTTTCTAGAAGTACTGTGCAGAATGTGAATGTACAGAATCAATGTACATTTGTAACAATGAGATCATTTATGCCACCGTAGAATGTATCTGTGTCTGATAGGTTAAGTATTTGTAAAGCTAATGATCCCTTAACTGCACAATGGTACTCTGGTGCTCTCTATTCATTCCCATCAGACATTTCAGGGCTTGGTTTATGAAAGAAATTCTCTTAAGTGTACCAAACGGAAAGCCATGACAGAAAAGTCCTTCCTCTTTACTAGGAATAACAGCAGCTTCCATCATGAGAAAAGTGATTTGCCTTACCTCGGAGGTGAAAGGATTAATGTAAAACTCTGATGCTGCTGTGTTCTCTGTACCTACCTTCAAATCCTCTGCCCATTTTCAGCTCATCCCAGTGGTATCAGTGGTAATTCAGCTCACTAACTCTCCCAACTATTTTTTGTTGTTTTCAAGACATTTCCTGAAATATGAAGTTAAGGAAATGCTGCAACCATTTTTACTTCTAGGGAAATCAGAGACTGACAGTGGAGGAAGGCAATTTAATAATTAATACAGTTCCACAAGGCTTTTGTGCAAAGAACTTCCTATATTCGGCATGTAGTCTGCTAAGTCTGTGTTTTCTCTTATGGGGATTCAGAAGAGTATGAATGTACTGTCAGAAGCATTAAAATAAAAAAGCTGGTTCCATTTACTGTGATTACAGAGCTAGTGGAAGACATCCTGATCCCACAAGGCCTGTCTCAGTTGCTGGTTCCAACACACTGCCAGAGATCACACACAAGAAACCTGAGGGGTGCAGCAGGTCACACATTTACTGCAATCTCAAAATTCCCCAATTCTGAAATCCTCTGCTTTTATGTGTGGAAGCACTAACACTAGCCCAGCTTATTTATGCTGATTTAAAGAAATCGTTAAGGGATTACACCTCAGCATCAATATAAATGGTCCCCTAATTAATGCCTAGTTCAGCCTCCTCCTGTGACTGATGGAAAGCAGTAACTGCTTCTTGCAGAGAACCCAGCCTTTTCCATCTTATATTGATTCAATTCTTCTGATTTCAATACTTTAGCTGGCCTAGACTATTTAGTATCTCTTACAGTGTAAGGAGGTGTCCCAGTGCTGCCTACACTGTACAAGACCTAGCTGTGTTCAGGCACATTACCAGGTTTAAGCTCTACATGAAATGAAACGACAGCAGAATTCTGCTGGTAGATTGTGTTGGGAGTGAAGTTCAAGTGGACAGATGGGCTGTCTGGGGGAGAAATGGTCCTCTGCACCACAGCAACGGCCACACGTGTTGGAGCTTATCATATTCATGCTTTAAACCAGCCAGTATCATGAAAGACAATCACACACTTTTGCTAAATAGGCTGAGGTTTTGCACCACCCTGAAAAAAAATACAAGAATCCATGAAAAATATGGAAAGATTGTGTCACCACTCTGTAGTATTTAGCTTTCATCAGGCCTTCCCAGGTACAGACCTACTTCAGTGGATCAATTTTAATGCTGTTACTGCAAAGCAAAGAGTGAAATTATCACTAAATTGAATCTGTCAAGTACTGCTCTTGATAGAACAAATGTGGTTATGTGTTTTTGAGGTCACTGGGATCACATATGATTATTTCTTCTACTTTTAGTCAGGTCTATAAACTGGGAAATTATAGATAAACTGAGAGGAAAAAATGGCATCTTTCTTCTCTCCTTCCATATGTATAGTACAGGCAGAAAGAATAAGAGAGTTGAATAAAGCCAAGCCTGTTTAATCAGTGCTTTGCTATGGGCAGTTTCACATTTCAGTAATATCCAGCTTCACAACATTGAGCACTTGCCCAGTGGCTTCCCCAAAAATACTCAGTTTAGTGCATAGGTAGTTTTTGTTGTTCAAAGACTGTATCTTCCAATGAATAATCTAATAAATATACTTAGATTTTAGTTGAGTTGTTTTCCCATTGGACAAATACCTGATGTTTTTAGTGGTTTAACAGAACTGGATTTCTATTGTAAACCAGGATGAACTCTTTTGCAGTGCTGTTCAAACAAAGCATTAGAAGTATTAATCTGACCCTACTAAAATTCATGGAAACCACTTCAGATAACCTCAAAGAATTTAATAAAATAATTGCAGGTTTTTTTTCAGTTTCATTGACAAGAAAAGGATAATTTTTAATACTTGCAAACTACAGTAATTTTGATACACACCGAGTAATCCAATGCAGACATAAACTCACTTCTGTTCTTTCATCAGCTCACCTGTAATTTACAGTTGTGTTTCTGCAAGTTTAGTTGGATTGATGTAAATTTTTTTTTTTGTTCCAAGCACTGGGTTTAGGCTCTGGAAATATGGGTTTAGGTGCAACAAAACCTTCTTTCTGTACTCTCATAATGAGGATAACATTACCTTACTTCATGGGACTTAAGCAAGAACAAACTCTCCAAGCCCCAGAGCATTGCTGGGTGTATGCCTAGAGAGAGCCTCTCCCAGCCCTGTGCCACACCTGCAGTCTGACAGCCAAAACCTGAGCCCATGCTGCCAGCTCTGCTGGTGACACTGGAGCACAGAGGGTCTGAAATGTCAGCAGAAGACATAAAAGGCTGCATCAACTACTTTACAAAAACATAGCACCAGCCAAAATATTCATATTTCTACAGTCTGTGACTACAACCATTACTACAGCAATTACATTCCTCTAGAAGAGCTCATTTTACACTCACAAATGCTCATTTTAGACTGCATGACCTAACTTAAATCTGCATTTTCCAAGAGCATTATTCCTACTTTTCCCACATGCATTGATACTTGAAGCCAAATTTACAAAAGTATTTAGGGACTTCACAGTAATAATTGGTACTTTAGCAGGTAGCTCAACACCATCAAAGCAGGCATGGGAGTTGTACTTCTATGTCAGTAAGTACTTTTCCTGTATTTTTACATGTCTATGTATCATAATCCATTCTGAAACAGATCTAACACGTATGCTTGTGCAGAAATATTCTTTGCAAAGTAAATTTCACCACTGCAGAGGAGCTTTGAACCTCAGAAAAAAAAAATCACTGCTAAACTTCAGATTAAAAACATGTCTCTTTGGGCAATATTCTGCAATTGTCCATATGTAACAATGTAACTGTTTTGCATGGAGGTTAAAAATTACTGTCTCCTTAAAACTGGATAGACATTAACCTAGGGGCAGCAAAGATTATTTTCAAGCTTGTATCAGAGCTTCACACAGGACAGAGCCTCTGCAAGATCCCCAAAGGCTTCTCTGCAAGAGATTGTTATTCTGGTGTTTTCCCCAAAACTGGGCAGTAAAGCCATCCCAGAAGAATGGTTATAAACCAACTTTACAAAGCAATCTGCACTTCATGGTAACTGCTCTTTATCATTTTCTAATCAACACTAGTTGGCTTCTAATTGATTTTATATTATGTCCCTTACCAGAAGTAAGAATATTGTGTTTACTAGGGCAGCACAAAGAGGGCAGGCCTATTCTTACTGCTGTATTTAATGCTGCTGCTAATCATGGAGATTAGACTGAAACAATTACAACAGCTAATTAAAGAACAATGCGGTTTTTGGCATCTTTTCTCAGACAGCACTACTGGGAATTCCTAACTCAGGCAAAGCAGGGATAATTAAAAATCGAGCTCTGGTTTTCCCTGCACTGGCAGCTGGATCACACTGATTAAACTGCAAATAAAACACATGAAACCAACACTTTGTAGTGTATCCAATTTCACTTAAAAGGGTCTTTAAACTGAATCATAAACAGAGAAACAGTGCACAACAAATTATTTAGCTGAAACTGGATATAGTCTTCACTGCAGTTGCTTCACAGCTCAGTGTGTCTGGCACAGAGCATGGGACACTCATTAGTGCAGGGCCTGGTGAGCCACTTGAATCATCCATGGCCCTTCCAAAGGCACCATTGCTCAAAACATCACACTAGAAGCCACTGAGCTCAATCAAACACCAGCATAAATGTTTGGATGGCCCTGTGGAAAATGCAGAATTGTATCCAGTGATACCTCAGGTCATTACTGAAGAATAAGACAGGGCTAAAACCCTTCCAGTGAGACTCTGGAGGGTGGATGAGGTGCTGAAGAGCAGCTGGTTTATGACAGCTACAAGTTCAAGACAAACTTGCAGAAATGTCAGTAGAATTAATCCTTGTTCAAGATTATCTGGTGCTCTGCTGTAAGACACCATGGACAGAAAGAGCAGTCAGGGGATCCCTTTGTCCTGCTCAGGTCTCAGCATCACCTGGGCTCAACATGCAGTGACCCAGAGACAGCTTAACTTTGTTACAATGATAATAAAAATAATAATCTTTACTCTCGGCTAGTGTTTGCTGTATACTTTTGAGTCACACAAGAGCAGTAAGAACACAAACAAACCCCAAGAACAAGACATGAAAGGTAATGCAAAAAATACCAAATTACTTGCCTTAAGCTTGTTTGGGTGTTTAAAAATCTGCCTGAAGGTTGTTACTGTGCTCTCTGGACAAGTACTTAGTGCTTTTTTAAATAACAAGAGGATCTTGTTAAAATTTTTTAGCTAATGCCAAAAACTTTGCATTCGTGAAGCTCTATGGAGAAACATCAGTGCTAATTCATTTTCACTAACTGGGCATACCTCACATGAATTTGATTCTGGTACAGCTCAACTACACCAAGCCTGTAAACCAGCAAGAGCACCACCTTCCTTCAAAAGCACAACTATTTTTAGCTTTATATCTTAAGTAAATATATTTAACAGCAACAAATAATAATAAAAAGCAGGGAGACTGCACTTGGCACCTGCAATACTTGCACTAAAGCAAAGTGCTTAAGGGACAGGGTGCTGATGCCAGCAGATGCAGAGGAAGGCATATAACTAAAGGGAAGCTTTCTAATACAAGGTCCTTTCAAGTTCTTGGTAAACATTTGAGAGTCTGGGCTAAGGACAGAAAATCTGCTACAGAAAATAATTAGAGACCAAACGGGGAAATACATTGTTTTCTACCTACCTACCTACCTACATATGGTGCACAGATTACACAGCAGTCCTGCTTTAGCCACATGTCATGGGAACAGTTTGAAGGCTGGCTCAGAGTTAATTAAGAATGAAATTATGCTAAAGGTCCTTGTGGAAAAAGCCCAGTTAGCACAGTGGTACTTCAGAGGAAACGCTCAGCTGCTCAAGAAACAACCAGCCTGGGCACAGAGGTGTTACAGACATTGGGCTGGCTTTTGTCAGGAAAACACCAGTGGGGAGCATCTCCTGTGAACCCTGCCTTGCCCTCTGCCACCAAGGAACTGGCCTGGTGCAGCTGGACACTGCCAGTGCAGCTGGACATTGCCAGTGCAGCTGGACACTGCCTGCCCAGTGCAACTGGACACTGCCAGCCCAGTGCAACTGGACACTGCCAGTGCAGCTGGACACTGCCAGCCCAGTGCAGCTGGACACTGCCAGCCCAGTGCAGCTGGACATTGCCAGTGCAGCTGGACACTGCCAGCCCAGTGCAACTGGACACTGCCTGCCCAGTGCAGCTGGACACTGCCTGCCCAGTGCAGCTGGACACTGCCTGCCCAGTGCAGCTGGACACTGCCAGTGCAGCTGGACACTGCCTGCCCAGTGCAGCTGGACACTGCCTGCCCAGTGCAGCTGGACATTGCCAGTGCAGCTGGACACTGCCTGCCCAGTGCAGCTGGACACTGCCAGTGCAGCTGGACATTACCAGTGCAGCTGGACACTGCCAGCCCAGTGCAGCTGGACACTGCCAGTGCAGCTGGACATTGCCTGCCCAGTGCAGCTGGACACTGCCTGCCCAGTGCAGCTGGACATTGCCAGTGCAGCTGGACACTGCCTGCCCAGTGCAGCTGGACACTGCCAGTGCAGCTGGACATTACCAGTGCAGCTGGACACTGCCAGCCCAGTGCAGCTGGACACTGCCTGCCCAGTGCAGCTGGACACTGCCAGTGCAGCTGGACACTGCCAGCCCAGTGCAGCTGGACACTGCCAGTGCAGCTGGACACTGCCAGTGCAGCTGGACACTGCCTGCCCAGTGCAGCTGGACACTGCCAGTGCAGCTGGACACTGCCTGCCCAGTGCAGCTCGCTGCTGCCCCAGGGTCAGCTCTCTGTGCAGAGGCAGACAGGTACACATGAACAACCACAGCTCTGCTTCAGCTTAGTGTATGAATTTGGTGACATTTGAAAGCTCACAGAGGATTTTCAGAACCTAAACTCTGGAGACCTCAGAGATTCCACTGAGGCTTCACATCTACTTGGCCCAGAGTCAGCCTGAACTGCCTCCTTTTCATCTCTTCATTACCTCAGAGTAATTTTTGCATTTCCCTCCATTTCATTAACCTTATTTACCTAAGACAAACTTCAAAAATAATTTTAGCAGCCTGGACTGCCTAGAAATCAATGTCAGCAGGCAGTTAAAGACAACGTCACCCTGACAAAGGGCTGCAAGGAGAAGTGGCTGTCGAACACCAGTAACAGGAGAGAAGAACCAAAAAGCCAAATAAAGAAACTCAGTGGCCTGGCTGGCGACTTGCAGTGTGGTCTTCAAGGTTTCTTCTCCACCTGATCAAAAAGTGACTGATAAGGACTGTGCTGATTCCTTTTTGTCCACTTTCTTCCTTAGATGCACGTATGCTTTATTACAGGGACACGAGATACTCTTTATTTTAAGCTATTTGTTATTTCCTATTACTTTTGTTAGTCTCTGGTTACACATAAAATAAGTTTATACTGGAGAAGCAGCTTTCATATTTTTCTCTGAAATTGCAAGTTTGTTCTCAATCCCTGAGATGATATCTCATGCTTAAATGAAATTTTGGCAAAGAAAAGCAAAGCACTTTACAGCTATCCTTCTCCATCTAGTACCATTATGTCTTTATATACCTGTGTAAAAGCAAGCTATGCAAATTTTCCTAAAAATAATGATGCTACTGTAATTGTTCTTTCTAGGCTATGTTCCAAAACCAATTTTAAACTTGAAAAAAACATGAAAGTGGGATAGCTGGGAAAAAAATACTTCATTTTTTACTTAATAATAAATGCCTGAAAGGATCACAGCATTTTATAAGGTCATATGTAACACCAGTTATGACACCACAGTAATGCATTATTCAGTGCCAGTAAAGAACATAAATCCTTGTAATGTACATGGGTGAAATGTGGTTTAATTCTTATTATCCTTTGGCTTTGACTCAAAGTTCCTGCTGAGCATTAGAATGTTTAGATGATGCAAATTCCCTGAGATGCTTTAATTAAAGCTGCAATGTAAGACTTTGCCTCTGGCTGTTGGTCACAGTACCTGGCACTTCCATTTCCAGAGGTACCACTCACCAGGCTCCACTGCCCAGCCTGAGCTCGGGCCCCAGTGAAATGGGCATTGCTGGTACTGCTCAGGCTGGGGCACACTGGTGCTTTGGGCAGACATTCTGTCTTTGCTACTGCATGGCTGAGGCTTATCAGAAAAATATGACAACTAGGAGACTGCGAAAATAAAATTCCCGCTCTAACCTCTCCATTTCTAACAAGAAATTTCTCTAGGGGACTGCATGGATGTTTAAGACCAAGATTTTGCAGCACGCATGCTACTCCTCAACAGCACACATTTCCACTGTGCTCCAAACACTGGAAAAGAAAAGACTTGTGGAATCTGTATTACCTGGTGACTGCCATAATTCTCTCAGCAGCAGGGCAAAACCCTGAACCTCTAGGACCTCTCTGGTATGGGCATGCACAACACAGCCCTGGGCTTAAGCAGTATCTTCTGCTCACCTTGCATGAAAATATCAAAAGACATGGTTTTGTTTTGAAGTGAAAAACCACCTCAGATCTCTAAACCCTACAACTGCCAAGAAAAGCTTTACCTGCTCAGCTCTATGGGACTCTCATTCACAGGCAAGGACAGCTGGATGCCTTCAAGCAGTCTGGCAAGCACCCTTCAGCATTTTTAGGAATTTCACTCTGTCTTTGCACAGCATTTGCACTCCTGTGATTGTGACCAGCCTAATGGATCCTTCTCTCCTCCTGAATGCTGAAGCAGGCATTTTAAATGCAGTTGCTCACATGTGTTGACTCAAAGTGCACACATCCTGGAAATTCACCTCCTTTCAGCATCACTGCCAATAAATAATTAAAAAGCCTATTAAGAGAGCAAAAGCCAATTCACTGAAATTATAAGCAAATATTTTTGCATCAGGGCCCAGACTTGGGGAAACACATAAACAGCACCTTCAATCCAAAGCAAGCATTCACATTGATGCAACTGCCTGAATTGCAAGTCTTGTGTTTTACTGAGTAAGAGCTATTACTCAGCTCTGCAAATTACTTTCTCTTGTGGTAACATACAGTTATTCAAGATTTCAAAATATCTAGCAAAAACAACAGTTTCATAAGTAGAGAGACAAGTCTGATTTCAGCCTAAGTCCTATAATTTTGAATCTGGGTAGAAAAAGCAAATAGTACTGACAGAATTTAGCCTCCACTGTATTTTTTCAGACATCAAAATACTTGAGTTATTCAGATACACACAATATCACAAAGGCAGACAATAATGGAAATAAGGACATCAAGAAAGTGTTCTACTGCAGGCAGCATATTTGCAAATATTACTGGAATAGAATTAACTGCCACAGAGGGAACACAGGAATTAGACACAAGGAATCTCAGTTTGAAAAACATTCAGAAAATGAGACACATCAAACTAAAAGTTAAATTCTGATTAAGAACATGAAACCTAGGAGGAAAAGCATATGCTGTCAGAGCCACAGCAGTTACATCAGGAAGTGACAAGGGAGGAAAATCTGAAGAGGAACAGGGATACTTGGAGAAATAGCAAACACTTGGAGAAATGAAAATCCCTCTTTGGGGAACAGAGCATCTCTGCCAGACAGCACATGTGCCTGGCAGCACACCTTGGAGGACAGGCAAGCCCTGTGACCCTCTGTAGTTTGAATTTCCTAGGATGACCTTCCCCAGCTTCCTAATTCTGTATTTTCATGACCAGATGAGATGATAGGTGTGAGGGGCAGGAGAAGGTTTGATGATCCCAATGAAAATTAAAATTACCAGCTGGGACACCACTGGTCAATGCCCGCTCTCCCACTCAACAAATGGATGAATGCCATTTTCTGAATTATGCCAACATTTGGATTGGTGTTGGATGGAGCACACAGGCTCAGACAGCTGTTTCAGGAGCATTTGCAAGGAAATTATGCTTTTGAAAATACACAGCTTATTCCTGGAGTTGAACAGATTAGCTCAAGATGTAGGACTGTCTACTGTGGAAAGTCATTTAAGCTAAAACAGAGCAAGAATTCACCTTGGACCAACAATTTTTGATTAACTTCCTTTGCTGGCAAGCTTAGTGTAAACTAGGCACTATGCCAAAGCCTCCCAATCCACTCTGGAGCAAATGCAATTTGAAATGCTGCTCTCATCTTTTAACAGCATGGACTTCAGGGTGAATTTTCAGGTAATGGTCAGAAGTGACACAGACCAGTGGATCAGTCATGATACTGGCACTTCGTGTAACAATAAATCAAACCAGGTCTTTACTAACTTCCTTCACTCACAGTAAAGGAACAGCTCCCAAACTGGTGTGTGCATCACGGCGTATGGTCTGCAAGGAAAAACTGCTACTTCTAAGCTGGAACCACAATTCACCAAAACCATCAATGTTTAGTACAAGCTGGAACAGTGGGAAATTGATATTTAATATATTTTTAAATATAGTAATATCCAGACACAATCCCTAAATGTCTTTAACACGAATGAGATCTGCACACCCCTGGATTCAGAGGCACCACACCAGCTGCACCAACTTTGCAGAAGCTGCTTGGTGTTTTGCTGTGACTTCTGTGGCATACTCCAGGCAATGGACACAACCAGGATTTCCATCCTCTGGCACCACAAGAAACAGGTACATGCCAGAAACCTGTTAGTCATGGAGATGGAAGCCAGTCACTTCATCAAATCTGCAGGCTACTCACACATCTCCTGTACACAGCTCCTCATGGGCACTACTGCTGAGTATGAACCATGAAAAGAGTTTCATTTGAGTTTTAGCTTCTCTGAAGTTTTTGGGCTTTCCAAGTCCATTAGTTTGCTTCAGGCCAGCTGGAGCCATGCTGGGATTTGCAGCCTTTCTGCAGGAAGCCAGAGGAGCTCTGCCCAGCAAACATGCACCCATTGAAACCACACAGACCTCCCCAGATGCAACTGGAGCAGCTCCTCCTGCACAGCACAACCTGCATCTGTCAGGGACCTTTTAAATAAAAATGCTGAACTAAATAATTTCCTTATGAATGGCCAAGTTTTACGTGTGCTAAATCTCCCACACAAACACCAATTCACTGACAGGAGCAGCACTGGCGCATCATCAGCACTTTCTGTGCCAGCCTACCCAACCACCACAGGACCAGGAGAGCCAGAAAGGGACTCCTGCACTGGGTCACACAAGAAACCTGGGGCAGGGACCCGCGCATGTTTAAACTTAGGCTCCGCGTCAGAATTTAAAGACGAGATAAAAAAACATTAACAGTTTTATGTGTGTCAGTTTTGAAAAGCTGGGCTATAAAGAACACAAAGATATTCAACAAGAGAAAAAAAATGAATGTGAAGAATATGTCAGTTTGATACCTAAAATAAAAAGGTAATTACCCCCATTTACACAACATTTCTTGTTTTCATAGGCAAAACAACAGCCAGCACACCTTGAGAAAAGGTTACCAAAAGGCTGACTTGGCGCCTCATTTGTTACTTAAACTATTGCTTTTTTGCCCTTAAAAAAACCCAACAAACCAGCTATTAGCCAAGGCTAACTTTTTGACCTTTGTAAGACACTATGTTCAGCTAGCAAGTACGGTGATAATAGTGCCAACACAAGTTCAAAGCTGAGCTGCCAGAGGTGCTCTGTAAGCAGCGATCAAACATCCCTTGTTTCCTGCTTACTAAGAAACCAAACACTGTTGAAGACCACAACCAAATTAGCATCTAGATAATTTGTAAATAATTAACTTAGTGTCATTTTATAGACACTAAGTGCTTGCTCTTCTAATATCATGATTTAATTATCAACATTTATTAAAAATATTTTGTTTGCTGTACGTAAATGCAAACATTAGAAGACAGTCAAAAGCAATTAGCAATGTAGGTAACATTTACTACATAGGATAAAGCACAATTAAATGCTAAAAGACACAGGAACAAAGAAATAATAATAATTCTCTCTGATTCCTGTGGAGTCATGGAATAACATGTATAATAAATTGCATTATGCATAAACAGCAAGATGAAAACTGTTTCAGATTTACAGATGTTTTACAGCTGACTCTCTCAGTAGAGCAAGGAGCTCAT
Organism: Motacilla alba alba; assembly: GCF_015832195.1. Taxonomy (NCBI): domain Eukaryota; kingdom Metazoa; phylum Chordata; class Aves; order Passeriformes; family Motacillidae; genus Motacilla; species Motacilla alba. Next base: position 8,111,209 of record NC_052029.1, on the reverse strand, counting down.
CAAACCTGCTTGTAGCAAAACCTTTCTCAGAAGCTCCACTTCAAGCTTGGCCTTACAAATTATTAACCCTTTACCAATGGCAGCCCCTGGCACTTGCTACCTAACAGAAGCCAGCACCACAGGCTCCCCCAGGCTTCAAACTGCTGATTTTTAACTCCAGTTGAGCAGCACATATGAAGTAGAGAGACAGTCCTGCAACAAGGGGCAGGGAGCTGACCTGTCCTGCACGGGACAGCATGGCTTGCACTCTCCTAAGTCTCAGTGCCCACTTGTGGGGCACAGGGCAGTGTGGCCAGGCCACCCTGGACTGCAGCCACAGAGGGGCTGTGCCATCCCAGCCTAAGGAGCTGGCTCCTCTGGGGCTCCCACTTCTCAGACAAGAGCTCCCCACCAGAGCAAACTCCACCCCTTTCACCGACAGAAGAAACCTTGGCAGGGTGGTGTGCTTGGTTTGGTCTTGCTCTGAGGATATAAGCAGTGCTTTGGGGTGATGGGCTGTGAATGCCAAACACCAGAAAGGAACACTCTGGCTCTGGCCCAGGCTGTGCTGGTGTGAGAGGCACGACTTTCCCAACCTGGGTATTTTTGCTGCATGACAGATTTTGCTAATCCTGTTCTGAGGCTGACAGCTCTCTACACACACACAATGCACGGAGCTCAGGCAGTAATGCAGGCTCTGGCTGGAGCTTTCAAAGGCAAGCCTCAAATTCAGATGCTCTGTCAATTACTGGACACAGCCTCCAAGAGCTCATACAGCCTTATCTAATGCACGGCTTGCTGTGGCTGGAAATACAACTGATAGAGCAGGGCAAGGCTGCCTGTGTCACTGCATGGGATGGCTCACAGCCAGGGACAACTGGGACGCCACAAAGAGGTGCTCAGGAGGAGGGGAAGTAGCTGGTGCATGTGGGACATGCCATTTCCACTGCAAAAATCACCTGTTTGGCCTGGGCCAGCACAAGATTTTCAGTCATGGAAAGGAACCACACATTTCCCACCAGTACTAACAAGGGGCCACAGCAGCAAGTCACAATTTTGGTTTCTTTTTCCTGAAGAGGAAATAGAGGGAGTATTTCAAGTAACCCAAGATTATTAGCTTCCATCCTTAATTTCTCATGGAAACATGTTTTCTGACAAATTTTATCACTTCCACAAATGTCCAGCTAGCAGCTTTGGGAGTGACAACTGACAGATTGCCCACTGCCTCATCATTGCCATCAGCTGTGGCAATAAACACTGTGGTAAGGCAAGACAATCAAACATTTGTGTCTTTTTCTTTTAAATCTTGCTTTGGCTTCAGCACTACAGTCCATCCAGTTGCAGTCATTTCCCCAATCAGAAGCCAGAACACAGGAGCAGGTAACACAGAGCTCGGTATCTCTGTGGGATTCACCAGCTGCTGATAGACTTGCACTGGTCCTACAGCCCAGTTAATTCCCCACCGAGGGATACTGGGGAGCTCTGACAGTGAGCCCGACTCCAGGGACTGCACAGCTACATCAACAGGGCTGTAAAACGAGGCAGAGGAGGAGGAAGGTGAATGTGAAAAATGCCCATGTGATCTGTGCAGCAGCCCAGGCAGTGAGCAAAAGAATCTTCCACATAACTCATCCCACTCCTGTGCACTGGGAACAAGAGCTCCAGGAGCGGGGTCTCCCTGTGCTGGGGGCTCCAGGACTCAAGGGAGGGGCAATTACAGAAACAGACAAAACTCTCAGTGTGTTACATGGAATGGGCACAGCCACTTCAAAGCTGCCCTGCTACAAAATTATTGTAACTAGATCTGGAAACTGCTGCATGTAAAACACAGCTGTGCACGTCTATATTTATCCAATTATTATCTGATTGTTTGTAAGACATTCCTAGTGCATTTTTATTTTTTGTGCTGTGCTTTTCCATCCCAATAATGGAATTAACACTTTAAATCACTTTGCTACGTAAAAGCTATTTATGCCACGGAGGTCTAGTCCCAGCATAACCTGAGGAAAATTGCAGGAGTGTGTGTGGGGGGAAAAAAGCAGCATCACAAAAGCCTTTTCAGTTGTGTGCAGCTGCAGCTGTGACAGAAAATGAAATAAAACACAGACCCCACATTTCAGACCAACCCTGAAGTAAAATGCATCCCAGATAGTTTTCAAGAAATGCTGGGCAGAAAACAGAGGGTAACGTGAACCAGGTCACCTGCACACAGCTTTCTGTCCTGCCTGCTGCACAACCTTCACCCTGGCAAGTGAACTCGCATTTTCCTCACTGCTCACTGGGTGCTGGTGACTCAGCATGCTCTGCAGTGCTAGCCTGGCAGGGGATGAATGGGACCCACCCAGCACACGACTGGAAAATAACAGGCGAGTTCTTGTTTTGAGGTTCTGACAGCAAGTGACACACAGGAAAAAGGAAGCAGCACTAAAATCCTTTACAGCCCTCACTTCAACACTGCAACTGTCACAAATATGTACTGTATTTGCAACCAGTGAGATTTGAAGTACTTCTTTATTCCTAGATATATTTATCAGAACAACTTCATTTATTTCAATTAAAGAAATTAAACAGATACCCAAGCATTCAATTAGTCTCCAAATATTTTTGTTAGTACAACTGCCTATTTGTTATGAGCAAAGATGTGCCTTAGAGCTTTATTTAAGCAATTAGCCAGACCTCATGCTATCAAATATTAATATTTTATGTTTTATCTCCACAACCATTACTCTGAAAAATCAAGATTTTTCCTGTTCTGTGATGTCATTTGAAGTGCAGAGTGTAACAGCACAGAATAGCTTTACAGTACAGCAGAAACAGAACCAGAATGACACATTTGGTTCTGAGAGCAATTGATTATAATTAACATAATTTAGATACTTTATAATTTGTATATCTTCCTTTTTGCCAATTTGCCCTATACAATAAAAACAGACAAGCACAGAACTCAATTTTCTTTCCTTCACCAAACCTAGCTATTGCTGCTAAGCATTTTGAGTGCAGTACAAATTAAAAGGGTACTGCTGGGAAATATCACCATTTCCCTAATTTTTTTAAAATCATACCTTGGAAGCATAAGGCTTTGGTAGGTGCACTGCTAAAAATACTCATAATTAAAGACAACTGCATAAGAACACTCCATGTTCCTGAGGCTTCATCACGCTTGAATGGACTTCGGGACAATTAAAACTTGCCCATTTATAGAAAAGACAAGTATGTTTTATCAAATAAGCATATAGAAGGGCAAGGCAAGGCACTGGACAGCTCAGGAATGCTTCTGGGAACAAAAAGAAATCCAACCCAGAGCTGACATGCAGAGAATACAAGCTGTAGTTCAGGCTTAATTAAATGAGAGCAAGGATGCATAGCAAGCTGTGGCTGCAGAGCTCAGGTAAGAGTAGAAAATGCCCTCCTGTCCATCACAGAAGTTCCCTTCTGCATGTGCTGGCTCTGGGAACTTTGCCCAGGCTGCAGCTCCCACAGAGGAGATTTCATTCTCAGCCCTGTCCATGGGACAGCTTTTACAAGCACCAAGCAGACTGAAAACATGCTGAAAATATCAAACACCCTGCAAAGAACAACAGAAAGGAATTACGTTATTACAAACACCCAGGTCACTGTGAGCTGACAGGTGCTGGTTTTTTTCTTACATAAATTAGAAAGCCTTTATATAAGTTTTTTATGTAAGCCTTTTTTTTTAAAAAAAATTAATTTTTAAAAGATGCTTCATATAAAATTCAAGCTTCCCAGCATTGGAAGAAGGTTTCCAACACACAGTGTGTAGCCTTTTATGCAACAGACTGTTGCAAAGAACTCCAGTGGCCTTCAATGCCAGACTTCTCAGTTTGTTCATAGGTGCAAGTTCAAAGCCATTAAGTGCTTCCATTCTGTGTCCATGGCTGAATCCCATACAAGGACTGTAGGTAACAAAAGTTACACAGTGTCTGTAGGAGAATTTAAAACCTCCCAAAATACTGCATGAGATTGTACCTCAGTATCTTCAGTGCAAATAACACCCAGATAATGCTGCAGGCAATTTTCCACCTGTATCCAAAAGAGACCCACTCAGCAGACACATTCGATGATGTATTCCCCTTGTAATACCTAAACTCTTTCCTGTGTGATTTAACAATGGGGACATTTCTAGCCACTGTGTTTCTGGGCTTATCTTTGCCAAAATCAGTGTATCTGATTATTAGAGAACAGCAGCTCAGCAATTTGATTGCAGTGGATGCTTCTGTGGGGACTGCTTTATGAAGATTTCAGAGGGAAGCTCATGAATTCTACTTGTATTTTCATGTTCCTCAGCAGGAAGGAAAACATGCTGTTTCCTCTTCATTTTGACAGCTGAGTGCAAAATCCTCAATTACCGTGTGCACAGTCACCACCAGAAATTGCAGAATTTTCCCCAGTGGCCATGTCCCCTTAACAGGTCAGGTCTCTACTTGCCTTGGCACATCATGGACTGGCATGGATCCCTCCTCACCCCCCAAACTAATGCTTTGGAAGAAAAATATTTATCTGCATTCTGAAAAGCAATTACCCTGGAAGTTTCCTTTATCTTCACAACAGGATTCTACTAAAGATTCCATCCTTGTGGTGTTACCAATCACAATTATCTTGTCACAAAAACTGCAAGACATTATTTTTCTACAGGCTCCAGGCTTCCTGGATTCATGGGGTTTTTTCCACTAATATTTAATAAAACTGAAAAAATACCCAGGTTTCTAACACGTGAGGTAACAATAAAACTCAAAGTAGTTCCAAGAGACACAAAACCAACCCTGTCCCACCCAGCCACGAGGGTGCACATCTGCCAGGCTTAGCCCACAGCCCTCAGAGAGCAGCTCTCAGGGCAGGCGCTGGGCACTGCCAGGCTGAGCCAGCACAGGGCAAGGTTCACCTCACACAGGGGAGGGCAGAGGTCAGAGCTGCCACAGCTGCACTGCTTACTCATCCCTCAGCTGCACAGGGCCCCTTTCCCTCTGCCAGGTGCAATATTCCATGCTCCTGTACCAGCCAGCCTTGGAGGGCTCCCCAGCATCCCATCACACAGCTCGTAACAGGCACAGAGCCCCAGCTTTGGAAGGACAGCAACAACCACCTTTGTAACACAAAGACAATAACAAACTCCACTGCTCCAAGGGAATGGAAAACCAGGCCAAAATTTATCTCTGGGCTAACTGCTGCTAAAGCTGTCCCATTTGGCTCCTGCTATTTCTGTGAAATGGAGGATGGGAAGTGCAAAATGGAAACAGCCACAATCTCATTAACGGAGATAACTTCTGAAATCATGAGAAAAGGAGTCACAAACAGTCACAGCTGCTTCAGATGTAATGTATAAACATCTAAGCTGCTGAAAACAGCTTTCATTCTCTCATTGTTTGCTTCATCCCAGAGTTTGCTCAATTTCTCTTTGTGTGATAGTGCAGGCAAACAAGCCTGAGCCCTCCAAAAGAATCCCGATGTGACCTTATCAAACACCTCAGGGGTATCTGGATTTGGCATTAGCCCACAGTGAGATTTAGAGATAGGAAATGGGAGGCTTGTCTTTATATGTTTGGTTTTTTTCCAATTAAGACCAAGTTTCTGCATTTTACCCTAGATGAGAATCACCTGCAACACACTGCAAATAAATTTGCCTCTCCCTTGAACATAAATGATTAAGTAGTTGTTAATCTGTTGCACCAAATTTCATGCTTTTTACACACCATTAAACATGAGAAAAGCTAAAGTACTGCTGTTTGTGAGCTATATAATCACATCTCGGGGAAAGAAGATTAAACCAGGAAGAATAGAAACTTACCTGGCTGTATAAAGTTGTGACAAACTGTCCCAGCACAGGTAGGTATTAGTGAATTACACTGATCCCCACTACACTGCTATTTGATTAGCCCAAGTAGTGTGATTTGGCAGGTTCAATTTGAACAAACTGCTTTGATAAGCCTCTAAAAGAGAGAATATGAGGGAATTGTGCATCTTTTTCTTGGAAAAATATCAGGGAGAGCACTTGCTTAGCTCTCAAGTCAATATTTCCCTCTCTTCATTTGCACACAAACCAGAATATGTTTTTATATGGCAGTTCAAAGAGATCTGCTGAAGCTGAGCACACTGGAAGAGTACCCACTCTCTCTTCAGAAGGCCACTTGCAGCCATACCTGTAAAATTTTCAACAGCTGTATGGCTGATTGAAAGACCAGGGAAAGGAGGGGAAATTGTATGAAAAATTCATGAGAAGGCCTCCAGAACACAGCATGGGTTTGAAATGTCAACATTCAAAATACCAACCAAACCAAGGCGAGACAGGTAACCAGAAGGCAGTGGAGAAAAACTCTCAAATGAGCTGATTCATGCCAAGATTGTGCAGGAAACCACCCAGCAGAGAAGCTGCTCATCAGTCTACTCAAATGAATGCAGTGCAATGCTCTGCTCCCATCTGCCCCCAAAGAAAAAGGAGGAGGATAAAGCATGCAGGAAACTTCTGCAAATTTGGAGATTCTTTACTAACCATAGGAGCTAACACCCTGTTCAAGTCTGTAAAACATTAAAGCTGCTGGTGTTATTCTTCTCAAAGTGCTTTTTCACAGCAGAGACACTTGATGCTAAGACTGCTAATTTCTTAGTCAGGATGTAAACCATCAACTTCCACTGTTAATCTGAATGTTTTTGACCACTTCAGGTAAAGAGAAATACATCCCTAGAAACCAAAGTTGCACCCGGATCTTCAGCTGAGAAGGTTCTCCAGATGTACTTCTGCCTCTCACAGAGAGACAACCTGTTCCCTCCCTACTCCAGTACACCTTCTTGTCTCAGCTCCTGCATGTCCCTCAGTCTACAACACTTTGGGACACAAATCATTGCCTATAAGAAGTTTTGACTCTCCTCATCTATTTCAACATCAGAAGAAAACAGCTTTCTACAGAAAATGGCTTCAGAAGCAAATGTGGTTTTCAGTAACACTGACAGAAATACCAATACATAAGAGGATACACTTAATTTCTACCTTTATTATTTATTAAATAATACATCTCCGCCTTCCCTGACCCCAACAATATTAAGGTCCCTTGAAAATACAGAAACTTTGGGACTGGCAGTCTTGCTGGGGGTCTTAGCAAAGAGCTAATGGGAATGCCATGCAGGTCAGAGAGGATGCAGGCTGGCAGGGCAGGATAAGGAGGAGCTCTACTGGGGCTGAAGGCACCTCCTCAGCCATAACTCACAGCAGCTGGAGCTGATGATTTTGTCACTTCCTTCTCCTCCAAATGAAAAGTTCTCTTGCTCATATTCACATGTGCATTCTCCCCTAGCACCTTCACTAACACAAACTTGTGTTCTTACACTATTTCAAGTCAGTAATAATGTAAGTCTTCATTATTACTGTATATTTCTAGTTCAACAGCATGCACAGATCAGTACTTTATTGCATACACTGTATTTTGATACCACTTTCTAATGCCACTGTATTTAACAAACTCTGTGTGATCCTTCCTTGTCAGTTTTGACTCACAAGGACTTGGCTCTGAAGTGAGGTCCATAAAATAGATGTAGTAGGCTTGTTGAAACAAATAACAAAACAGTCAAAAGCTTTCTCCAGAGAAAGGCCAGCAGAAGACAAAGGTAGAAATATTTATGCAGTCACTCAGGGGCATTGGAAATGTGTTCTGAATAAACACTCATCTTCAGTATGCAAGTTCCATAGCCCTTGCTGTCTCCCAAAGATCAGCAAGAATGGAAATCAATGATGCTGCCTTGTTAGAAAACACAAATCAAAGCATCAGTGACTTTGTAAAATCCCTTCTGTCACTTTGACCTTCTGGTGCCAGGCAGCTCCACAGATTCATTACCTTTCATTGTAATGTCTAAAGAAAAAATCAGCAGCACAAGTGCTTGAGAGTAACACCAGCAGCAGGAATTGAAAAAAGGCTGGGAAGCAGAATACACAAAAAGAAATGAGAACACCATGAAAAGGTGCTCACTCTGCCTTGAGGACTGTGTCCTCTCCTCCAAGACATACAAGTTAATTCTGCTGCTGTCCAGCTTCACACCAGGTCCTTCCTCACCACCTGCACCTGCTGCTTCCTGTCAGGAAGCTGCTTCTCTCCTTGCCCAGCCAGTCATGCCAGGAGCTCCCGCTGCAGCTGCACCCTCTCCAGGGACACCACCAGCAGTAAACACCATAAAGATGGTGGGCAACACCAGCCCAGCCCTCTCCTTCAGAGAATCTCTTGTCAGAAAGAAGTGGGGTGGGGGGTAGTACTAACCTGAGTCTCCAAGCTGGTGTAGGGACTAGGAGGTTCAATCTACAAAGAGAGCAGACAGAAACAGCCATTACTCTGGAATAGTGGAAAAGAAGGTGTTCTGAGCTGATATTGGTCCAAAGAAGTGAGATCAGGAACAAACACACCTGCTTGAACAAGGATAGTTTTATTTTCTTTTAAGATTTACCACTTTTCTATACATCTGGAAATCACACAGAACTTACAGAATCTCTACAATATTTGGATGAGCAAAAAAAGTTGCAGTAAGAGGGGTATACCAGAGGGCCATGTGCAGGCCCTCACATCTTTGATCTGATTCTCTTTTACAATTCTTAGATTACAGCTGACTGGTTTTAGATCAGACTAATATTTGACTGGTGCTCCTGTAATTTCAAGGCATTAAGACCTTTTCAGAAAGTTGATCAAGACTTGATGGTGAAAGGGTTGGGCACATCCTTGGCCAAATATTTCTTCTCAACAGCTGCAGTTAGCTGTGGTTATTTTGTTTTCCATTATGTTTCTTCCTAATTAAAGCTTCTCTCCAGTTCTGCACATTATAATGCAAGTGCACTGTACATTTTTTTGCAGTGTGGCATCTTCCTTGGTGCCAAAATCCAAACTCTTAGCTTAGCTTGGCCAGAGGATTCAAACCTCATTAAAAAACTTCTAAACACAAAAGCACAAAATCGTCTATTTAGCCTGTTAATTAAAAGATTAGCAAGAGATAACATCTCTGTAGGAAACTCCGTCATTAGTGTTCTGGGATTAGCACTCAAGCAAAATCTTTAAAAGCACATCTTTTAAAGTATAAGGAACATTTAAAACCTCAGTCCTGCTGCTCCAGGTATTACTCTGCAAGGTCTTGCTCTCCACATCCTGTTTAATTGGAAAGCCTAACAGAGCGGAACCAGGTCAATGGTGCTCTCTCAAATCCATCACATCTGTCTCAATTAGACACTTTAAGTTTAGAAAATTTTTGTCTATCAGATTATCAGGCTCCTGAGAGTAATTTTGGATTTGGAGCCATTGAGATTCTCACTCTGGCTAAATCACAGAACAGAATGGAAAAAAAATGGGGCTTCCTCCAAGAAAAGTAAAATATTCCTTTTACTTTTAATTCTGCCTATAAAGCAGCTTTTAACAATCAGTATAAATATACTAAAGAAAAAACAAGCTATCAACCCAGGAAAAAAAGGTTAAGGAGGAAATTTGCCTTGAAAGCCTTGACACACCTTTCCTCCAGTCAGCAAGCCATGGGTCAGGCAGCACAAGGTGCACAGGTGAAAAAGCCCATGACTACCTCTGTCACACTGCTAACTCAAAACAGGCTGATGAAAGGTTACATTTAACACCAGGGCACCATTATGACACAGATGTAGTAGATATTATCTGACAACTGGCCAAATAACACCAAGAGTGGAAGGAAACTGAGAAACCTCAATGAAATCCAAATGTCATCAACTAAGCTAGAGGAGGAAAGAAATCATCTGAAGGTGAGAGGACTCTTGTCCTTGGACTGCCTTGCTCTAAAACAAATGATGGCAACACTCACGGCTCATCTTGTATACACTTAGCTGAGATAAACTCATCCATTTCGCAGCTGGACTCTTAAGCAATGCTAGTTTGGTCACAACACTGTCCTCCATTGTGCCACTCACATTTGTATCAGAGCAGGAGGATCACAACACTAGCAGGTGTGTGGGGCAGACAGAATACAAAGGGTGTTTAAATAAGAAGCAAAATGCTGCTGTAACAAAGAACAGCTCAGCTGCACAGGCTCCCCTTTGGGAGATCATCTGGATTTTCTCAGTCGGTGCCAATCTGACTACAGACAAAAGCTTTTTCAACATGCACTGTTCACTTCCAAATGACAATACTTCCGTAAGAGGAAGTAGCTACTGTATGTATAAAACATCCTGGAAAGATCAGGGAATTTCTGCAAGAGATAAGGCTTCAAGACTATTTAAAAGCTAGACAGACTCAGTCCAACATTTCCTGAATAGAATGGATTTCTTATGTTAATTACTAATTTCCAAAGCTTCCTGGCCAATGAAAGCTGTAAATATAAACCAGGGTTTGAATGGCATTATTTCACCACGCATCAGCATAGGCCTGTGATCTACAGTTTTTCCTGTTTATTTCCCCCCTCATTTTGGCTGTGGTGAGCTGTATTCACTTGTGCAGTCACCATTGTGCAGCATTGCAAGGGGGATTGTTTTGCCCCATCATTAGAACAAACAACACTAAAATGTCACATTCACTTAGAAATTATCAGAGGAAAAAGAAACGAAGCTTGGTTTTTACAGGCAAAGGTATGAACAATCCAGGTTAACTCCTTGCACAGCTCACATTTTTTTGCATTTTTGCTAGAGATGTTGATAGGAAAAAACCCAGACCTTTCTCCCAACTGCAGTTCAATGTTCCCAGCCTGCACTCCACTGACTGAAATGAAAGGATGTGGCTGGGTTGTCTCTGGATGCCACCTCTGCCCTGCACAGAGGTGTTTTCTTTCACCCCGTTCCCAGCTGCCCACTCCACCTGTGCAGTTACAGGTACACTCAGGACAGCTCTTGGAGCCAACCTGAGGGTCCTCAAAACACAACTGCAGGGAATACATCCCAATTCTCCTCTTTAAGCAAGGGCAATAAGGAAGCTGAGGAGGACAAAGAAGGTGGGAGGTCATAAATACAGTCAAATTTGATTTTCAACAGCAAAATAGTTTTAAAATTCAAGCCCAAATTCAGAAAGATTTTCACTCTTGTTGCAGGAAGAGGCACGTTCTTAAAATCATCTGCCTATCACTAGTGCCAAATAAATGCCATATTTTGGTAAATCCCAGAGCTCTCCTCCAGCTCCTGTGCATGGCCTGATGCACAGTTATGGATGACAATATACCCAGGAATAGCCCACATGTGAGGGATGAGGGTACACACTTCTTTTTTTAAAGGTACAACATCTGTGCTTTGTCCAACCTGCCTGCCCTCATTGATTATTAGTTGCTAATGAAAGGCAAGAGAGCAAATTATCACCCAGAAACACTCAGAAAAAACAGCAGAATAACTGGCACCATTCCAAGCAAAGTTTTGGTTGGTCTGTGTGTGTTCTACTTTAATTCTAGCAGGTTTCAGCAGCCTGACACAGAACCACAAGAGCTGTGATAACTAAACCCCAGGGACAACAGCAATCATCCCATCTGAAATTTCAGACTGCCATTTTTCAAGTGCTATGAATCATTAATCTCCAGTGCTTGTGATCAAATGAAATCTGTAGTGGGATTGGAGTGTAAACTCTATGACAGTGCTGTATAAACAGCCTGACACATTGATCACCTGTAAAGACTGATCAGGGTAAGACTGTGTTTACTATTGAAAGGTGACACTGAGAACAGCAACCCAGCTCTGGGGTTTGGCCACTATGTCTTTCATCGTGGGTTAATGTCTCACTCCCATAAAGGAAATACACATGTTTTCAAATACTTTGCAACTTTCCCAAAACAAAACTAAAGGATAGGAAGGGCTGGAGGAACTGAGGTACAGACAAATAAGCCAAGTATTCCAAAGTCACGTGGGAAATATGAGAGAAACCATCAAAGTCTAGGACCTTGACCACAAGACATGCCTCTCCCCCATGCCACAAAAGATGTTTTTCCAGCAGTTTCAAGAGACACCGGGTTTGACTGTGGTAACTCCATCTGCTGATCATGCAGGACCTCAGCCTGACTGCAGGAAAGCCCAGGGCTCAGACTCCAAGTGCTGCTGGCTGCACTGGACCTGTTCCTGCAGACAAACCTCCTGCTCACTGCCCCTCCCATCACTTCTGGACTGCTCACCTTTAGTTCCTGTGCAGCTCTGTTCAGCTTTGGTGAGTGGGGCAGAAACTTCAAAGGATTTTTTACACTTGATGAGCAATTTTCACTCATTTCTAGTCACTTCTCTCCACCCCTGAAGGCAGCACAGATCTGTGTGTGGCTTGGCACAAGACAATGGCCCCCAGCAGCAGTGCCAGTCACAGGTGTCCTCACCCCAGAACCTCAGCACTTGCACTGAAGGAGGTTTTCCAGGTTTTGTGCAGCTGGATCCTGAGACACACAGGAGAACTGACTTGTAAAGCTCTTTTTTAGTTTTATTGATTTGATCTATGTCACTTTACAGCTGAATCAGTTCTTTCAGTCAGCTCATGCCACTAGGCAAAGAGAGCTGTGCTGGTGCAGCAGAGGTGGCCAGCAAAGGCAGGAGCAGGAGGATACCAAGGAAGAACCAGCAGTTAGGACAGGGTAAGAAGGCAAGTAGCAGGAACAAATGCCAGCACCAATACCAAATACTTCTTCCCATGAAACCACAGGTTCAGACAAAAATACAAAATGCTCACCTAAAAGTGACATTTCACATGTTGTCTCCAATTGCTCTGCAGCCTGCAAGGCAGGAGCACGGAACAGCAGCTCCCTGTGTGGGCAGTGTTGTTTTTACAATTTGCAGTTGAGGATTACAGCTATCCCAGGGCACTGTCGCTTTGTCTCTTCTGCTGACTCATTTTATGACCCAGAGGTTTGTTAGCCTGTCAGCCTGTGGTTTTTATCCTACACTGGAATGTGGCTCAAAACCTTTGTACATTCACAGAAATGAAAAGTAAACCAAAACAAGAGGATTTGGAGGGACTGCCTGGACTGCCATTTCCCTGCATTTCTGCCACCTCTCCACTAGTGAGGGGGAGCACAAGTCAGGTAACCTCCCACACACCCTAAGGATGGTGGTGACACGAGTGCCCTGGAGCAGCAGCCAGGGCACCAAGGCACGGAGTTTCCCTGCAGACATGTCCCTGCACTGAAGCACAGGCTCTAATTACAGGAAGTGTTCAGTAACCTTAATTGTAACCCTTAGCTACAAGTCACATTAACAGCTGCCTCTGCACCACCAGCTATCTCACATGCTGACTTATTTGGGGAAGAGTGACTTCCCAGCAGTGCCAGTCCTGCCAGCTGGGGCACGAGCTGCAGGGCAAGGTACAGGAAATCCTGCAGTCACGCAGAAAATGGTCTTGCAGAGCTGGCTTTCATCACATTGCCCACCATCAGAAGCTGCACCGATGTCTGCAAAGAGTGAGCATTTCCAGGGTGGTCTGAGTGGCAGTGCAGTGACAAGATGTGGATGTGGAAGAGCCCCAGTCAGAGGTGCTGGGTGGTCCTGCAGCTCCTGTGAGCTCTCAGGCCACCAGAGTGGGCAGAGGCTGCTTGCTCCAAACCAACGAGCTGCCCTCGCTGCCAACAGCCTCACTGGTGCACAGCTTAACCAACCTGCTCTTCAGCAGCAACATGAGCCCACGTGGCTTCTGCCAGCCCTTAATTTTGACAAATGAACTGTTTGTGTGGCCAAATTGCAGAACTGATCCTAACTAAACACAAACCACGGGGTGAAAATGTATTTACTCAAGATCATTTTCTCAACTAGTTTGCTGAGAAGTTGCAAAGGATGGGAGGGCATTTTAATCCAGGACACCCACCAAAATTTAAGATTCAGATCAGCTCTATAAAAGTACTGCTTGGGCAACACCCCTGAGTATAAAATATAGGCTCTAGACAATCAAAACACTCCCACACATACAGGGCTACCCCACCACCTCTCCTCCCCTGTCTATCCCAACTCTGGATATTTTGCCACCAGAAACAACTGCAGCCTTTAATAGCTGATGGCTTTGGTACAAACTGTTCTAATCCTTGGCTAGTAAAATAAATCTGTATAGCTCCTTCGAAGCCAAAAATCTGAGGGTCTGTGTCTCCTCCTCAATGAACAATCACATGCTTTTCCAGCAGTGGAAGAGCAGCTCAGTTAAATCCAAGACCTGCTAGTTCCTTGCTTTTCAGTGAAGATAAAACTGTTCTCTTGTCTGCAGGAGCTGTACAGAAGACTATAGTCATTTACAAAACCTAAACTGCAGCAACACCTACTATGCCTTAGCTTACAATAACAGTCAGTGCCCAGAACTCCCTAATACCTCCATAAAAACCATTACCCAAAATAAATCCATCCAATCTTACTGAACATTTAAGTCACACACTGAATCTTCTGTCTATTACTGTTCCAGTTACAAATGAAGCCGGAATTATTCCTATCTTCAGTGTCTTTTACCACCTGAAAAGTATCTGCTGCAGCCAGCTCAGCACAGACCTGTGAACATAGCCAGGGCCAGCGACTGCAGCACACTGATGGCAGCAGGGAGCTTCCCCAGGTGTCTGTAAATGTGCCTGGCCACCGAGATGCTGCTGTCCCAGCCCTGCTCTGACATTTTGAATGTGTCAGCTCCGCAGGCCAGACATGCTGTCTCACAGGTACGAGCATCAGACAGTCCATGTTTTCACTTATTAACTCCAGGCACACTTATCTTTCAGCCCTGACACCTCAATACAGCACAGCTGCTCCAACACCACTTCCAAATCTGCGCTTAAGAATGATACATCTGACCAACTCACAGCAAGGGTCAACTGTCCTGCTTTCCTTAATAATTTATTAAGAGCTGGCAGGAGCCACAGCTTTGCTGCACTGTTCAGTTGTTCTAACAAACTGCACAGTTGGTTTCAGGTAGCAAACGAATTTCAGCATAAAATGCAAATGTGAAAAATGACAAGGAGGACTAATCTAATGGATCAATATAAGTGGGTTGCTTAGAGATGGCAAAGTGCACCGGATGCTGCTGACAAAGATCTTTTTCCCCCATGCCCCAGCTCATCTCTGAAGGCCCCACACGCCCTCGCTGCTGTGAACCACAGCTTCATGCCCACTTCCCCAGCAGATGCTGCTATGGAAGCCTCCAAGAGGGCACCCCAGGAGGTCCAGCCTGGGTATGATTTTGAGCGTAATTACACTCATGGATGTGGGTTATTTGTAGTTCTAGAGATGGAAAGGGAAAAAAAAAAAAAGTAAAAATTACACATGTCCTTATGCAACATTTTAATAGAGCTGGAGGAGTCTATATTTATAGAGTAACCAAGTGTCTTAAACAGCTACATAAAAAAGCACATGGAAGGAGACACTAATTCACTTGAGAGAATAAGCATTGCATTTATAGGGAAAAAAATGTCGTGTCTGACAACCATTCCAGTCATCATCTGTTATGAGAACAATCTGCCTGAATATTATCTGACACAGCACACAATGTAAAAAATCAGCAAGAAGACCCTGACCAAATTTAAAGATCAGGCTAATTTCAAGTTTCCAGACAAGTTACCAGAAGCAAATCAAAGCCTGCACAGTAAGGAACATGTTCCAAAGGTAAAGGAGCAGCTGAAGAGAACAGAGCAGGGCCAGTTTCAAAGCTGAGGCGGGCTGTGAACAGAAATCAGCCAGTCAGCACAGGGGCTGTGTGCTGCACTTGGAGCTATTGCAGGTAATCGAGCTGGAAATCCACATCAAAGCACTTGGAAAAGAGAGAGACACGGTGGTGGGCCAGCTTAAGTGGTGTTGGCATAATCCCAATAACAACAACAACAAAAAGAAAGCATATTTTCACCAGATTTGGCACTGCGCACAGAAAAAGACACCCCTGCAGTCCCTGCTCTCAAAGCAAAGCACGGCTGCTCAGTGACAGCCACACCGGGGAGTCACCAAAGGCTGCTGTGAGCAGCAGCTTCAGGTCTGAACCCTCCTGAACCACCCAGGGCCCTCCCAGAGAGGGGCACAGCCTGGCACAGAGCCAGGGTCCTGCCCTGAGCCTTTCCATCCTGCTATTCTCATGAGAAGGATCTTGCAAAAGAATAAACTGAGGACACCAAGAGGCTAGGAACACAACCCTGGGTCTTTCTTGAGGGAAAGGGAAAAGCAAGGGAAAAGCAAGGGAAAATCAGCTTTAAGAAAATCCAGCTAAAAATCTTGAGGGTAATAGAACGAGAAGCAGCCCATATAGCTTCATACAGACTAAAGCCTGCCAGACAAATTTAATTGCTTTATTTGTTCTTTGATAGAGTTAGAGAGCAGTGGATGAAAGGAACACAGAGGAGGTCATATTTCCTGGATTTCAGGACAGCACATGTGTCTCACGAAATCCTAATTGAAAAATTAATTCAAAAAGACTTGGGAAGGGGCAAGCGCAGCCCTGGAATTGAGAACTGGCTGCAGGACTGTAAACAAATGATAATGATAAATGGCACTGTATTGAGCTGAGGGGAGGTCATATTGAACAAATTCATTAATGACCTGGAACAAGGATTAAAGAGCACGCCAACAAAATCTGATGATTGCATTAAAGCTCGATTGTGTCTGACGGCTGCAAGGCTGCTGTAAGGTGAAGGGGACACGTCCAGCACCAGGATCCTGCTCCCAGATCCTTGGCAGGCAGGGCTGGCATGCTCCAGCCACAGCAGCCTGTCATCCATCGCACTGCACAGCTCCTTCCCTGCTGGCCACCCTGAAATAAACAGAATTTCCTGCTGCCCAAGAGCCAAACGAGACGTGTGGCAGCAACGCAGCCCTTGGCACGCGTCAGGAATGCAGGAGAGCACTGACAAGAGGAGGCTGAGACCTCCCAGACAAACACAGCCAGGAAAAGAAAATCCCACCACTAAAAATAACACAAATGCCTTAAATCCCACCAAGTTGTGTTTTTATGGTCTCCCTGATACAGCTTAAAAAATTGTGGGGTTATGGATTAAAGTCCCTGATAATTCCATTTAGGACCAGACACTTCCTCTGCACGGACTTACTGCATTCCAGTCTTTATGACAGGGGAGGAGAAAATTAAAGAAAGAAACAAACAAAAATTCCTAACCCAAAACAACAGATATGACCAAAAAAAAAATCCTGACCGAACAAACAACTTTTTGAAAAATTTTAATTAAAATTTTAACAACAGAATTTGTTAACACTGATTTTTAAAGGAGGAAACAGACAATTTACTTTTTTAAAGTACAGCTGCTGATTTTCAGCTTTGGAAGTATTGAGGGTTTAGCACTAGACTTTGAGTTTTACCAATAAGCTACAGGAAAAGATAAAGAATATGCAGGTACAACAGCAGTTTTGGCTCCTGTCTGCAGCTTTTATGCCAGAACTAAAACATATTTTTCCCAAATAACAGAACCTATCCATCATTTTTATTATCAGCCTGGATGCAGATCCAAGTTTCATCACTTGGTAAGTTAGAAAAACTCTCATTAGCATCTGTGTGTGTAGGGAGCCCATAAGAACACCTCATTAACTCATTAAAGAGGATTCTCACAGAGATTAGCTTCGTCAATCCTTCATTTAGCTACCAATCCATTCATGTGATGCTATTAAGCCCCTCATAAACAGCCAAGTGCTTAGTAATACACTGTAGGAGCTCAGGTTTGAACCCTACACTGGTGCACACTGCTGCTGTATTTGTGCTGCACCACCATGAAAATCACTGCAGCCCCAAAGGATCATTTATTTCCAAATGATGACCTGGAGCCAACATGTTGGACTAAGATGGGACACAATAACAGTACCCAAACCCAGGATTCCAAACCATTCTTAAACAAACCTTACTCCACATCACACATTTAATGACAGGACAAGAAACATGCACAGGCAAAAGAAAGAGTTTCAGTATTGCAGTGCAAAGCAGCTGCTGCTCACTGCCTGAATGGGGAAGCAGTCAGTGAGGAACCTCTCACCTTCATCCTTAATTTCCAGGTTTTTCTTCTTTTCCTTCCCTCTAACCCTTCTTTTGTGCATCACTGCTGTCACACCATCTGCAATCTATTTTCAATAAGGCACCTCTGCATAAACAGCACATCTGCCTCTGCCAAGAGAGGCTCCCTCTCTCTTCTGGAACAGGCTTCCAGCACTGCTTTGGCTCACTACAGTCACAATGATGACAGAGGCAAAATCTGCCACTTCCACACATCAGACAGGTATTGTGTGTTGGTAAACAGCAATTGTCATCCAGATGGCCCTACAGCAGCTTCATTTTGCACTGGCCTTCAGAAGGCACGGTGACAATTGCTCATGTAAGGACATGAACATGAGTCCTTCAATTCCTGCCAAAGCATCTCCATTCCCTGCACTGCAGTCAGTGCTGCCTCCACACTGGGAGGTGTCAGAGGATTTCAGTCCATCTAATTTCATAACTTTAATACAGATGCACAATTTTATTTTCAAGCTGAATAATTCAAAGGACATTCATTCACTCCCATCTGCTTAAATGAAACAGATTTGTAAGATCCTAATTAGCTTGTGTGTCCATAGTATCCTTTTGACCAAGAGCATTGGGTTGGTTTTGGCTGTGGCTGTGAATAAAAGGCCCCACAACTCTACTGCAATTCAGCATCATCTCACAAACATTCAGCTCAGACCTAACAACTGTTCTGACACATCCAAGCCACTTTGGGAAACATAAAATAATCTCTGCTACTGGAGGACAAACATGGCAGCTTGCAGGATGTGCAGGGGAGGCTGAGCTGCCTGCCTGACCCCAGGCAGCTGCCTGGGACTGAAGCTGTGTAGTAAGTGGCTTTCCAGATTTCAGGAACTCAGACAAAAGATGCTATTAATGGCACTTGGGGCTGGAGGGGGAAATCGTTGAATGTAAAGTTTCAAGTCATTGCACATTGAGGAAGAGGAGTAAGAAAAACTTGCCCACAGTAAAGGATTTTGTGAAAGGGAGCTCCACAGCTTGGTAGTATCACAAGCACCCTAGGAATCTGGAGAATGAGATGGGAGAAACTGTGGGGAGACTGAAGTTAAAAACTGCACACTGCATGGTTCATTTTCCTGTAATTCCTTTTATTCATTGCTATAATCAACTTGACATGCAAAGCTGTTCCCAGTTTACTGACAGCTTTTCAGCTGACATCTAGCTCTCAAGGTATTTTTTTTTTAAACTTAAATAGCTAATTATTCATTGCCTTAAACCAGGATATATAACAATGTCAGGAAATCATCTGTTCAAGTTATATCAAAAAGCCTTTGGGGATTAGTTCATCTCTTTTGTATGCTGCAGAAAACACTCACTTGTAAACAATTAAATCATCATTTGAAATCTGTCTACACTTTTAGCATCTCTGAATGTAGACTGATAAACCATATGAACAAGTACCTTATTGTTGCATCTAGAACCCAGGGCTGAAAGGTTTTCCTCCACAGTATCTTATTTGGTGGAGGCTGAAGGCTGAATTTACAGGCTAATACAGGCTCTCTGTAAAACCTGTAAAAAGATTTTTAAAAATGCAATAGCTGCTTAAGGAGACCGGTTACACTATTCTTAGGTTATGCTGAGAGCAGAAGACATGCCACAAGGATATCAACACATTTTGGCACAGAGGCACTTGACCTCCATGTAACAGAGTCATGGCTGATAGAAAAAAAGCATTTAAATTTAGCCATGAAGGCTCAGCCATTGGCCTGAATCTGCAGTAACCAAACCTCAGAGTACCCTGCTTCAAGATGCAAGCTCCTGCATAACACACATTAGAAGAGACATTAGAAGGACATCAGAGCAAAAGCATTTAAAACTGGTTTTAGATTGCTATTTGAAATTAATCTATTTCTTTTTGGTCTCCTATTGACTCCTTGACTGCATTTTTAAGGGCTGTAGCTTTGTGGAATACAAACACAATGTAAGCAGAACATTCCATAGGAAGAAGCTCCTTTCTCAGTGTCTTGGGCTGAGCAGTGCAGCAGAAAGTTCCTGAGCCTGGACAGTGCTTGTCTGCACATCTCATTACAGCTGTGCAGCCTGAGAGCTTCCATCACCACCCCTGAAAGGGAGCAGTAGTATTCCACTACCCAAAGATTCCTTAGTTTTGAAAATTTGCTTGAGCAAATATATATTTTACAATTACATTGGTCACTCGAGGGGTTCATAATAGGGTTATCCCTATGCTCAAGAATTTAACTTTCTATTCTACTTCTCTGAATCAAAAACCCATAAAAGTATTGAGATGAAAGGCAAACTTGCTGTTACTGCTTCACCACTAATTGTGTGATTTTGTGGCTGTAGTACCTTGATAAATGTTTTGGCTAATTGATTTGAATCACTGCAGCTGTATCCTTTTTATGATATAATTGCTGAC
This sequence comes from Motacilla alba alba, assembly GCF_015832195.1. Lineage (NCBI taxonomy): Eukaryota > Metazoa > Chordata > Aves > Passeriformes > Motacillidae > Motacilla > Motacilla alba. The sequence continues at coordinate 8,090,956 of NC_052029.1, read as the reverse complement.
CCAGTCAAGAGAACAACACAAAACAAATTATCTTCCTTATGGAATGAAAGCCAAGTAGGTTCTTGTGACACTACAACTTCCTTTCAGCTAGTGGAAGCAAACATAGAGCACACAGACAGAGGAGATGCAGACAGCACATCATTGTTTCAGAGAGGAACTCCTCCACGGCCAAGAAATGCGCTGAGATGGGATCACTGAGGCACAGAGCCTCAGCTGTCTGGCACTCAGGGAGCCTTTGGCCACAAAAACAGGACATGGGCACTTTCTGCCCTTGAGTCAGTGCCCAGATCTGGGATAGTGAGTTACTATGGTGGAAATTAAAAATATGACAGGACAAGAATGAATTTTACATATTTAAAGGGTGTTTCCCAATGTCTTGAGTCTTCAGCTGCACAGAAAAACTCACCTGGAACTAAAGGCAGAATGGTTAAAGCCAGCTCATCTCAAATGCTCAGGGGAGAGGTTTGGGTTTATTGTTTGTTTCTTTATGATTGTTTGGTTTGTGGGTTTTGTTTGTTTGCTTATTTTTAACTAAAACTGAGGATTACACACTCCAGTTTCTGACATGGTACCTTCAAGTAAATCAACACAAACTCTAAACTAGCGGGAAGTTGTAGGCAGGTTCTCACCCAAGCATAAGGAAAAGTTTCCTATTTGCTGGAACAAACCAGAACTTCTGAGAAGAGGGCAGACTGATCATCCAGGCTTAGTAAAAAAATAATTACAAGAAGTTGCTACATGTACACCATCTCTTTTCTTGAAGATACCATCACTGATCTAAAGCGTAAATAAACACTGTTGCTCTGTCAGAGGCAGATAATTTACTGAACATGACATTGCTAATGGCAATATTGTACAAGACACAAGTGTTTCAGACAAAAAAAACCTGAAGAATGTATTTCTCATTCTAACAATTCTGCAACTGACAGGTGACTGCTGGGCTGCAGATAGGAAATTCAGTTTTATCTGAGAGGAAACACACCTCAGCTCATTCTTTTGGTAGTTTCCGAGAGCAACAGTTCCTTTAAGTAAAGTCAATGCATAAATCAAACACCTCTTAAACTATAAATAATAAGATTCCTGTATTTGAAAAATAATGCACATTTTCAACATTATCTCCCTCCTAGAGTAATTACATTTTTAGAGAGGTAACAAGTTTTGAAGTGCAAAATTTCCACAGCAAAATCTGTCAGTGTAATCAACAGTGGTCAGTTCTTTCTAAGGAAATGGCTTTATTTTTTTAAAACAGTCTACTAACTAACCTTTAGAATAAAACATTTAATTTATTTCTATTATTCTTATTGAAAATAAACTGAAAATTTCAGAGGAAATAAACCATAAATCTGCTTGAATATGAGCTAACACTGCTCCTGCCCTTTCATGCATGTATGCTTGAGCTGACACTGCTCATGCCTATCATGTACCATATCTGTATTATATCAGAATTTGACTTTGGGGATGTTTCTAATTTCAATTTAAAAAGAGCAAGTCACCACCACCTGACTTTGGGAAGGGCATAAGGGGTAGGTTTGTACAGAAAGGATCATCAAAATAGCAAGCACTGGCTTTTTAAACAGATGTCTTTGAAAGCAACCAAACACATCCTCTCATTCATTCCTTAATGGCCAGGAGAAAGCCTGCTCCCCTGGAGCAGAGCTCATACTATCTGAAGGCAGGGCTTTCTCAGTAAGCAAGAAATACCATTGTTCTAAGCTAAGCAGAAACTTAATGCACAGCCCTTCTGATCTGTTTTAATGGACTGAAGGTTAAGAAACTTCATGACCTTCTTCAACATGTGCTAATCAGATCTTTAAATAGTAATGGATGGGCTTTATCCTCAAGTTCTCCTAAAAAAGACAGCTCATTTCCGAAAAAGGAAACAAGGAAATGAGCCTCGAATTTTTGATTGCTAGCTGAGGAAAAGTAATACACAAAGCTCTGAAAAGGAGGAGTTACAATGCTGAAGTGAGATGACTCAGAGTACTGCAATTAAGAGCTCAAACCTGCAGACAGCCCTCAGGAGGACAGGAGCAGAGGCCAGGGTGGTCTGGCTTGCATCAATCCTGGCCATGACTTCCTGGAAGTAATGAAAGATCCAGATGAGAAGATCACTATAAGGAGATAAAAATACCATAAAGTAATGTTTGAAACACATAATTAATAAGTGCTTCACAGCAGCAGAAAGGAAGCATTACTCTCCATGAACACGGGGGCTCATTCATTCAAACACTGATGTGCTCAGCACTACCCCCACACAACCAAAATGCCTCTATACTATTATGGGATTACAATTCTTTTTTCTGTTTATACTCACAGATATGGAAGTCTCTATTTCAAACCATGATTCTGCAGTAAGTGACCATTAAAGATGTGCACACCCTTCCTACCAGGAGACACATTGCAATGGTTTTTTGACCAATGCTCTCCCAGAACTTCAGATGGACTGGATTATTTTCCTTCCTATGCTGCATCACAATGACTGTGAAGACCTTTCTCTGAATTTACCAGAGCAAGTCCTTTATGCCTTCAATAACTTGAGGCTGTAAAAAAGATTTAAGCCTAAATTTCTCATGAAAAATTAAAAATGAAATTTCAAGAGAAACCTCTACATTCAGTAACATGAGTTGATCACCTACTCAGGAGCCAATAAAAGTGCATTTTTTGAAATGCTTAACACTTTATAAATCTATTTGACTAGTCAATAACTTTGCTTTTTGTATTAATTTTTCCAAAATCGACTTTCTTACTGCATGGTATGTAAAAGCAATTAGACTGTTCTTTCCTTTCACATGTACATCCTGGGAAGAAAACAATGCCATATAAATCAGACTTTTACTGAAGAGGGAGATTATTATATCACTTTACAGCAATCCACTACAAACTAATTCCTTCCAATCTAAAGCCAAGTATGCCAGCTGATGGTGTCTAAGGAAAAGAAAAAGTATCAGGCAATGAATAAACTCTAATGGCAACTCAAGAAAGGTCTTGAAGGTAAAGCCTTTCGTCCTGCACAATCAGTCCTTGTTGATGGCAAGGCAGAGAGCTCTGAGAATGCAAACACTCACTGTGCTGGCATCCTATACCATGGGCACCAGGGCTCTAACTTTGTTATTTCCCCGAGGAGCAGCAATTTTCTTCGTGCAGCAGCAAGGCAGCGTGGCTTTCCAAGGGCGCCTCGCAGCCAAGTTTTACTCAGGGGTGAAAGAAGGCCATTGAGTGTGGCTGCCAGCAGGCACCCTGCTTCAGGGCACAGACAGGGCTCCTGCCAGGCTGCCCTCACCCGTGACACCTGGGGGACACTTAACACCTGGGATTATTGCAGAGGGAGGCGGCCAAATTAAACGAAGAATGATTATTAGGTTTTAAAAGTAGTTATGAACGTTACAGGGCCTTGCTTTTCCTTTCCTTGGACAAAAAAGTTACTTGACTGAACCCAAAAGGAAGCCGGGACTGACTCCTGAAAATAGCAGTTACCCAAGAGAGCCAGCCCTCAAAATGCAGCTGAGACAGGGCTAACCTGAGACACCAGCTGAACAGTCTCCATTTACACACCATTTTGTCTGTAGTTCTTGCAAAATACTAGCCAAGATTTTTCTCTTTTCACTACATGAAACAAAGGTGATATTTGCTTTTCAATTTTTAGGAGGCCACCAACAGTTTTAGTGTAACCATAACATTTTGGATAGTATTTTCCAAGCTCTTTGTAAGGGACATATAGACACAGTCAAGCCCATTGAAATTCACAATATGAAGCAGATGCATGTACAAGGCACACCACATTTAACATTTTGCACCACAATATATTTCAATATTTCTGAGCTGACATCAGACATGCTTAAATTCCATGCAGATAATGGATGGACAATAGCACCTACAGCTCAAAGCTCTGGGCAACTTCTGCATCAAGAACAAGTTGCAAAGAGCAGTGAAAGGTAACTAGACACGTTCAGGGCAGGAATGGAAACAATCTTCACTAATGCAGGAGTGTGGGGAAGGAGAGCCATTCTGCACTGCTCTGCTCCCAAAGAAACCAAAGACAAGGCCAGTATAGTCAGCAGACCAAGAGTTACCCCATTCTGCTTGGTCTAGTGCTTAAAAATAAAAAAAAACGTGCAAAATAAAACAGTGGTGTTAAGCAAGCAACCTAAATTACAAGTCTTTTTTACTGTCAGGTGTGAAGATCAGTACGAGCAGAAGTCTGAAGTATGCCATCACAGAGTATCCTGAAAGTGATAAAAATATCTCCAGCTAAAAAGAAGCAAAGCCCTCCTACACCATAATATGTAATGCAAAAGCTCCTTACTTTGGTTCATACAAAAATAGCAGAGCTGAGTTGATCACTCACAGACTATCAATTACCTTGTTCTTATTCATATCCTCCCAACAACAGCCAACAGCTGGGAGACAGTGGTACCCCTTGTCACTGATGACCTGGCACACCACAGCCACCTTAACCACGAAGCAAGCTCAGGGTTATGCAGATGGTCCTTAAAATATTCTATACACTGTCATTGAAAATTGTGGCCAAGAGCAATTTGAATTGTGTAGCTTAGAAAATCACAACAGCAGCCTGCCCACGTACCAGTAAATAACAAGGATAAGCAACTTATTAATAAATTAAACCAACCTACACAGAGTGCTTAGCAGGAGAGGACTTGTTTGGGATTTCTGCAGGGTGTATTTAAGTATTTCTGCCTGACGTAGCTTTTATGTCAGGGAGGTAACACAGTAGAGCTCACTGAACTTAATTTATGCTCACTATGCAAACCACAGCCAGCTGTGAATTTATTAAAATCCTTATTGCAATAACCATATCACTTCAAGCATGAAAGTCATAGTTCCACTTTCAGGCTTAGTCAACTGATTTTAAAAAAAGGAGGGTAGGGTTAAGATAATAGTGTTAATAGTGTTTGGGTGATCAAGTTGAAAACATGACCAACTGAGTAGCTCCTACAAAGCAGGCCTGCTCCGCCTTGCAGCTGTCCCTAGCAGAATCTCCTGTGGAAGAGTCCAAGCCATGGGCTTGGGGCTTTGACCCCATCCAGGCTGGGACACCAGGCCTGGCAACCCAGGGAAACACAGCTGGGTTATGGCAAAGATGAATGATGCATGCACACACACAAAATGAACTGCTGAACTCTCGGACACACCATCACCATTTTAGAGCCATCCAGCAGCTCCAGTTATCCATTCACTTGGCAAATAACTGTGAATTTTTCCAGACTGCTGAGACCACCTGCAATGGCTACAGGTGGATAACATGGAGAGAGATATGACTTCTTTGATGAAACTAAAACATGGAAACATCCAGACAAACCAGGGCAGATTCAGGCTGCCAGGAGATGAAGTCTTGATTTCTTATTCTAGGTCTGCCACCAACCCTTTGTGGGGCCTCGGGCTACCTTTCGTTTCCTCATCAGACATGGCAGCATATTCATACACATTTACAAGGCACCACACTTGTACTGAGGTCAAAGAAAATCAGGAATCTTTTTACCAGATCATCCTACAGATTTCCAGTATTACTATCAAGGGGATTACTCGAACCTAATCCAATCTAAAACGATTTGATGGGGAAAAAAGCCCTCAGATATTTCAAATTTATACTACAGCAAAATATCATGGGGGTACCTCCTTTGCGGGAGGGCTCTCACCCTTTCAGAGTTCAAAGGCTCACCACAAAAACAGGTGTGACAGCATTTCAAAAAAGGCTGCAACCCCATTTTCTTGTCAAGTTGCAATCCACAGTCTGCAACAGAGCAACTGAAATGACAAAAATTACTTTTGTGATAACCTCTGCATTTATCTTCTTTTTAAAAATCATGTAATTTGGCTTTACCCTAAAGGAATTACACCTGAAATTAATATAATCATTACTCCTCATTGGCCCATTAAATCAAAACTGTAAGGAGATAAAAGTTAGCAATAAAAAATTAACTTCATTCCTACCTAAAGCTGGGTGGAATTTTCACTGTATTAATTGAGGTGAGTTTGCAGCCAGGCCTTGCTCTCTGCCTCAGTAAACTGCATCCTGTTGAAACAATGTTGTGGAAATGAACCAAGCTCTAGCCCTGCTGCCTCTCAGACAGGTACCAGCCCAAGCTCTCTGCAGCTGACACCCACCCCAGGGTGCCTGGCCCGTGTCCTCAGCACCTGCCTTGCCCCAGGACGCACAGCCACAGGGCACTCCAACACTGACACCTATCCCAAAGCCCAGCTACAGAGAGAGGCATCCAGCTCCCTGCACAGCAGCCTTTCCTGAGTAAACATGCCATACATCAGACTTTGCTGTTGCTGTTGTTTAAATGCTGTGTTTGTAGAATGGAGCAACAAAACTTCTTGCAGGTAATGCTGGCAGGCTACTAGGTTAGAAATTGTACATGAGAAACAAGGGCATCCCAACACGATGGAAGTAGGAAGCAATGGTGGTCCCAATGAAGGGAACTGTCCCACTGAAGGACACACAGCTGAGGTTTCCAAAAGGAGCCAACTTCACTCAAAACTAGTGGCATCTGCATGCCTAAGTGTCAAACACACTTCAAAATTACAGGTGTTAACAAATATTCAACTGGGACTCAAGTAAAAAATGGCAAATGCCCTCTGGATGGTGCCAGAGATCTGCACTCCATTGAAGGTCTTGAAAATTGTGGGTAGTTGCACCTATAATGAAGTGGGTTCCACATATGTACCCCAAAAATCCCAAAGCTCAGCTTGGGAGCAGTCTTTCCTTTAAATGATGCATTTTGACTGCCTAGCATCACATTTCAACAGAAAATCAATTGGAAACAGCAGGTGAATGAGAGAAAAAAATAAAATAAAATACAGTATTTGCTTCTCATATGTGATGTTGGCTCATCCTTGTCAATAAAAACAGCCAAGATGCTCCTAATTGTGCCTGTGTAACCACTGACCTTTAAAAGAAAAAGTCATTTCATTTCAGAACACTCAAAATTCCTGAAAAATAAAATAAATCTGTTCTGCCAACAGAGGACACACCATCAAAACAAGCAGATATATAATGCCATAGGCAGCAGCAAATTTTCAGCACTACACAGATTATCTGAGCAATTATTTATGCAAAGCTGTGAGGTGCTGAATGTACACCATGGATGATGTTCTGAGCTGGCCAACTTCAGCCACTACAGAAATGTAAACCAGCCCTCAGCAAAACCCAACACACAGAGCAACCCTGCTCATGTTTACAGGAGCAGGAGACACTTCTACAGCACCCTGGCTGCGTTGAGCCCTGGCCTCACTGCAGCACACATCTGCACAACAATCACAACTTTCTTAAAACGATGTAGGGCAGTACAATGACATATGTTAAATATAGCCACGAGAGAGCTGGGAGGAGAAATCCATGAATAACTGTATTGATTGCAGTAAAGAAAACCTGGATGCATTTGGAGTGGAGACATTTCCTGATGAAATTCTTTCCATTTGGTAAAAACACAGACATTGTCTTACACCTTTCCACACACTAAAACTGTAAAACAAAACTCCAGACACTACTGTTAAGAGTTCAAGTATCTGCTCAACTATTGTTGCAGACAGGGACAGAAAATGGATCTTCCAGCACAAAGAACATCTGATGCTTTGAAATTAACCATAATTCTTAATATCAAACAGAAGTTGGAAAATTTGAATTTAGTTCTATGAAAATTCTAGATAAAATTTCTATGTTTTCTATGCTTTCACTTTAGGAGATAAAGAATTTACTCTAATGCCCACATTATCCCACATGTATAGTCACTACCAGCTCTTATGTATTCAGACTATATTGTAAGGGATGGGATAGAACAAGATGACAACAGTGCTAGGAGGGTGGCAGAGAAGTAGTGTCTCTTCTGGTCTCTAGTTCTTTAAAGACTTACACTGAGTTTTCACACATGAAAGTGTGTTTCCCAATGTTAACTGCTCTGTTAATAAATAAATAAGAAGTCAGGTATTCTACACTCACTGTCACTCTACACACAATCTGTATGTGAAATTCCTCAAGACTCTGGCTGAAACCCAGACTAAGGTTGATTTTACTGCCTCTGAAAATTCAGGCAGTTAATTTATGCAAGTATTACCAGTTTCGAGAATTCGTTCTCTTGCCAACAAACGTTAGGAAACTTCCCCAGAGACAACTCTGCCCCTCTGAAAGCCACAAGCAGCACTTTTGAGAGTCACCTCTCGGGGTGGCAGTAACTTGCCTGGCACATTATTCCCTAACATCCTAACTTCGTGTGCTGCTGGTCCCAGTTTCCCCCCTACAGCAGATGGCAGGAGCTAGCACTGGTGGCTCCACAGCTGGGCTATTTTGTGCCATTTTGTGGCCACCACCCAGCACTCTGAGCAAACAGGAACTGGCTCAGCCATGGCCTGGCCTCAGGCACAGGGTGCCACGAGCACCCAGCAGAGCTGGCCGTGCAGAAACCCAAAGAGGAAGCGCCGCAGCAGTGAGAGTACAGCACACACAGCTGGGATTCACAGGGGCAAAGAGAAAAACCAAGAATGGTTACAAGATGAGGAACAGTGATAACAGCCAGGGAAAGGGAGGAAGAGGTAGAGATAGTAAGTTTAAAAGTGGAAAGCTGAGAAAGATCTTTACAGGAAGCACAGATGGGAGCTCCTCTTCGTGAGCATCTACCGGTCTGCAGGGGCTGGCAGAACACAGTGAAGCACCCAATGCTAGCATCATCTCCATGACAGGCACTTCAGCAAAAATAAAATCTTTCTCTTCCTGAAAGCTTAAGCTCTGCCCTGAAACATAATCCTCTGCTGTTTGCTTTTCTGCTCGTCTCCTTCCATCAATCATTTCAAGTGCTAGGAACCCGCAGTCCTTGCTGTACCCAACACAGTTTTCATTCACAATACCTCTGCTACCTTATCCAAAAGATCAGAATTTCAAAATCTGCATTGTAGGACACATTAAATTCTCTTAAAAAAAAAAAGGCATACAAACATGCAATGAACATGCAATAACCTATATTGCTGCTGTGTTTGTCAGACTTCCTCAGGGAATCCTCTGAATAGCATTTAGAATCCCTCTGCACAAGACTTTCAGCCATGCATGAATTAGATTTGCAGTGAAAACCTGTATGAGAAACCCCAACAGGCAGGTGAAACAGCTATGTTCTAGCACAGAACAGCTCCCCTACACCCAATAAAACTCTTGCCTTGTCATTAAGTGTTCATCTTTCTGTTACCTAAGCAGCAGCACGGAAGGCTTCTGTCACACTAATCCGTACCGTGTGAAACAGATTTTAGGCAGGTAAGCAAGGTTGAAAGTACTTCCAAACAACACAGTAAGGAGCAAGAGCAGTACATCCTAATTTGGGGGCTCAGGATCATCACCTTACACACAAGTCTGCTGCACCTGAGAAATCAACACCAACACAATGATAGCTCACACCTACTCATTACTGCAAGTCAGAAACTGCTTGCAATGACCAGAGGACATGTGCAGGAGAGTACAAGTGAAACCTGCAGTTGTGCAGGACACACAACCTGTTCACTTCAGATGAGACTGGTGAAAATAAATATGCAGATGAAGACAGAGGCTACCCCCATTGCTATCAAAGCCCAGTTAATTTATTTTTCCATTCATTCATGCCTAGAATGCTTGGGCAGAAAAAAGCATATTTCTTTATTTTTCCAAAGCTTTTGTTCTCTCTGCTCACACACATGCACATGAGACAGTGTTTAATGCCTGTTCTTCCCTGGAAGCACATGGCCCAAGGAGCCCCCTGCCTGAGCAGAGCTGCTGAGGATGTGATGCTCAGCTGCCTGACCCTGTGGGTAGGTGTCCCACTGCTGCAGCTCCTGGGAGCAGCAGCACTGGGCTCACTGAGAGCCTGCTGGCACTGCTGCCCAAGGCACACAGGTGGAATTCTGATGGGCTCCCCACCACTCCCAGACTTTACAAGGTACAGTTTTAACAGGGCTGGCTGCTTTTGAGGCACTGTGAATGAGCCAATATCTATAACTGTGATTTTACAAGATGACTGAAGTGCCACATCCCAAGGAGTGCCTGCAAAAGACTGTCCAAATGCAGATCAGGCCACAGCATCCAGAGATCCTGGAGAGGGAAAAGCTGTGCAGCCCCATCACACAAACCCATCTGACAGGATCCTGAAATAAAGCCTAATACAGTTTCCCTCTGACAGAGTCCACACCAGGCCTCTTGCTCTCCAGAGAAACAAAACAGGCATTTTTGTATGGAAACACTCTGCTCCTTTGCCTGCTGAAGACTTTGAAATCACACACACTTATTAGTTATTCCATGCAGGCGTGTGAACCTTTGCACTTGGATGTTGAAGGAAAAATTTATCCTTGACATAAAAATCAATCACATTAACAGTGCAACTCTCCAAACTCCTGCAGGTTCACTCCAAAGAGAGCACTAATTCTTTTTTTAACTTTGAATGAGTCAGATAAAGTGTCTGCTCAGGGCTTTGTTTGTAGGAATTAAACATTTATGCGAGATCCCTGAGAATTTTATGTAGCAGCTTTTAGCAGAAAATTAATGTTTCCAGCCAATTTTTATTTGAATTTGTATTGAATACCACAGGATTTTCTTATGGTATTGTATTGTAGCAACTGTTTCAGAGCTCCCAAACTTGCTCTCTTCCAAACTAGGAAAGTTTGGCAAATCAATCAGAACTTATGAAGTATTTAAAACAAAAGGATAAATATGGCAACAGGAGAAGTTTGACAACCTGATGAATAATCAGAAAGCTAAAGGAAGAACATCTTAACAGAAAATGTTACAAAGAAGTAATTTATTCCTCATAGAGTAATAAGCCTCTATGAGATAAAATTCAATTTTTAAAAGGTTCATGGATTGGTTTAACTACCATAGTTAGGAAACTGCAGCATTTTGTTGCCAACATGACATTTCTGAAAACAGCAAGCAGCAACACATACCAAACCATGTCTGTAAATCAATCTGGTGGGAGACAAGAAGTGCTAAATGAATCAAAACTCCTAGCAAACAGTATGCTGTAGAATAGCTCTTCAAAGATGCAAACAGACTAACAGAGCTCTGAAGACAAACTGGTAGAGCGATGTAAAGGTAAAGCCCACCAAGCACAATTTCAGGAGATTATAAAGCTCTAAGAGTCTTGCCATCAAATCCAAGAGGTTTGAATAGAATGCAAGCAGCCTGCCTCTAAAGTTAGCTCCACAAAAGTCCTAGGACCAACTACTTTTGTTAAAATAGCAAAATACTCATTTGGAAAAGGCATTTTCCTGAACCATTTAGATGCAGGGAGGAAGAAAAGAAAAACTGAAAATCTGGAAGTGTGTGGAAGGCTGTGGCTAAACATTTCTTTTGTAACAAACTGCAGTTTCCTGAAGTCAAACAGATATTTATGTGCAAAGCTGCCTTCCAACCAGAAGCACATTCTCCTCTCTGGGTTTGTTTGCTTTGCCTTTTTTACAATGCAGAGCATCGTTACAGGTTACACAAAAGCCCCTGAGTAACCCCACTGGGACTGGGGGCCTCTCTGTGCTGAACATATAGTAAAATAACATTCCTGCTTCAAAGGAGACTTAGAAGATCCAGAGACAAAAGACTCAATCCAGAAAGAAAATGAGGCACAGAGGCCACCAAAGGCCACAAAAAAAGGTCAGCAAGGATAAAACTTCCGAGTTCTGTCCCCTTGTGTGCAGTATTACCCCTGCAGAGTCAAGAGGTCTCCCAGCATCGACTGATCCTTTCTCCCAGTGCCAGTAATAAACTGTAATGTCCTCTGAAGTCAGGAGGAGACACAGGACAATGGGGGAAGCTACTCTTGCACTGTGCAGAACAAAAGTCACCCCTATAGGGTCTGCCTCACAAGGCTTAAGTGTAGAGTTCACTTCTCTACAGGAACCAAGATAAAGATCACTCTATATTTAATTTAACTGAGGTGAAGTTACTGCAGCAGTGCTGGACAACTTCACTGAGGCCTGAACTGCAACTTCTAACATTAATTTGGAATTCTTGCTAGAACTCAGAAAGGTTTATTAAATTATCAATGCTTTAGTAATCAAAAAATAATTCAGGCTATGAATTAATTTGAAATTATAAAACTAGAGACTCTTCACATAGTATTAATTTATCCATCTCTGAATGCTTTATCATGAATAGTGATTGGTTGATTATATATTCTTACCCTAAGATACATTTTAAATGTGGTTTAAAATTCTAAAGACAACATTACCAACCGAAATGTGACAGCAAGAACTAATTTAAATAGAGAACAAATAATGAATACAGTGATAGTTTCTGAAAAACTGCCAGATGACAAAGAAAAACTAACAAGGTCAGCACCTCACTTGCTATGTCATCTTGTATTTCTCCAAGTGTAATACAGGACTTAATTTGGAGCATAAAATAATACGCTTTTCTAACGGCAAACATGTTTTACTTTGAGAGAAGGCTCGGAGGTCATTGCACATTACATTCTGCTGTCATATCTGTCCTTTCAATTTTTTCAAGCTAGAAAGATGCCAACAGGCAACAGGAAATAGAGGTGCATAAGAGTGATTTGGTGCATCAGCTCCTGCAAGGTTTTAACAGGCATCACTCCTCCATCCAAGGTGGTACTTGTGATAAGTTGTTACCTCAGCTGGGGTTACATGGTTCTGTTACATATCACTCAACCATGAGATGCTCCAATCACTCCTGACCAAGAGGACACACAATCCTTTCTTCATGATGACATGCCCTGTCTGCTACTGAGAAGCAACTCATACACCCAGGGAAAACACCTCTTCAGATCTCTTAAAAGTAGAGGAATAAAAGCAAGCCAAGAAAGGAGGATCAACTATTTATTTGACAAAGAGATTTTTAATACAGATTTTAAAACAAAGCTATCATCTCCGTGACACAAAGAAGCATTACCAATCTTATTCCAGGCTTTAGAACCTCAGAGGAAACTCTCAACAAATGCATTGCAACAATAAAAATGGGTAATTTATTTTGAATATTTATTTCTAATCTTTCAGGCAATGCCCAATCATGGCAGGATGCTGCTCATCTCTTTCTCACAACTTTCTCTAGCAGTGTCCTGTCAACAGCTCTGGAATGGAATGGCTCATAACTACTCTGCAGACTCATAATTCCTCACCTCTTTATCATCTATTTTGCTGATAACTTCAGCAGACCAGCGAGGGCTCATTTTGCTTTGCAGAAACTGAACTGTTTATGCTCCAAACTCCTGATGATACAAACATAAACAATGGGGGGAAACCCACAGAAATTGGCAAAAGATGGGCAGGATCCCACTACAGCCTCTATAACCAAGGAGACTACAAATAAATACAAGATATCACACCTTTATGCTGTTAGAAAGGTCACCAGATTATCAACATTTGTTTTAGATAGAGACAGACTACTTCCCTTTCCAAATCTTTACTTTATTGTGCTTTCTCTTCCAGCAATAAAAGAAAAAATTGTGCCAGTTATTTTGTCATGCAGTGAGCATGAAACAAAACTTAGTTAGCAGTTTTTGCTATAAATACCAAAGAGAAAAGTTTCAAAAAGGAAAAAAAAACCCACAAAAGTAGGAGGCAGACACCACTTCCCAACTAACAGAGTAAAAAATTTAAAGTTCCTTTAAAAAAAACCTGAAGGCTTTACACAGCTTTAACCTGAAATCAAATGTGACAAGAGCTTTTGGATATGCTGCAAAACACTAATAGCAACAATTTTGTTAGGAATAAAAAGCTGGTTTGTCACAGCAGCACAACTCTGTGCACAGCCTGTATCTCCAAACACCTGAGCTGTGTATGAATACAGATTTCATCTAGTTGTTTGTTGAAGTTCTCTTTCCTCAAGATTCCCTCTCCACATATCCTTGTCTTCCTCTAAGCAACAAAACAACGTTCACTGGGAATCTAAAGCTGCTTCATGCAGCATCAAAGTCCTACATCAATCTTTTTATACAGTAGCTGGGAAGGGCTGACACCCTACTGCCTTTCAGGAAGAGCATTCACCCTTTGATCTCCAGCTTCACATAGCAAGAAATCTCCTCCACCATAGAGATATGCATATATATGCACACAAATATGTGTATGTACATATATACATATATGTACATTGATATGTTTAACTAAGGGTGGCTGATTTGTCAACAAATGGGGCATAAGGGAGCATTTATTCTAAGTGCATTTGTTTATATCATATTTGAGACAAGTGTGTTTCATAAGCTGGGAGAAAAATCCATAAATGCTTTGCATTGGCAAATGCAGCCTAAACATCAGCTCAGGATGTTGGTCCCCGTGCCACAGTATAAATGTCAGAGCACACTGCACTGCCTCAGCTTAGGGCAGAGCTTGCTTTGCCTCTTTGGTGATGTGAACCAAAGGTGAACTTGATTTCAAGTAAGAAATGTTAAAGGAAACATTGACCTGAGCTTAGAGAACGAAATGTCAACTTGGTGAAAAGCTCCAGGTGACTTTGACTGCAGTCAGTCACTACCAATCACTACTGAATATTTCAGGTCTTACAGCTCTGCCAGGACTTTGTAACTCAAAGGACAACAAGCCTTAAGGTAAGTCTTAACTCCTTCAAAGTAATAGGTCAGACTTGATGATGTCAAAGGTCTTTTCCAACCTAGTTGATTCTGTGATTCTGTGATTGGGAATTTTTCCACCAACTTCAGAGGAGTTGAGAATTCACTACATATTCAATGCTACATATTAAAGGATAATGGATGTTGCCATTTTATTTTAACTCATAAGAGACCTTGAAAAGATAGAAACTAGAAATATCAAGCACCATGTCCTTGAGCCCAGCTAACAGAAACACTAGCACCACGTAAAGCTCCAGCACAGTGATGTGGATGAATCACACACCAATCTATCAAGAACAGTACTGCACCTTCACCCTGAGCTCCACTACCCATCTGCCCTTTGATATCCCAACACACCACAAGCACAGACATGTCCTACTAAGGCCAGAACATTACCCTGTGACACCTGCACTAACTTCCAGTTCCCCTAGAGACTCTAGTCTTCATTTAAGAGACTTCAGCATTAGAAAATTCACAGGTTTCCTAAGAAATTCCTTCCACATTTAATTGCTTTTACTGTTGATACAGTTTATAGTATTTCAAACACTGTTTGCAGCCTTCCCATTACTCCACACCATATTATGCCATCATTGAAGGGCACAAACTGCAGTGCTCTTTGAGAAGATGTTGAAAACCCCTCATTCATATTATTCAATATCTGAAAGGACTGTGAGTTCGTATCAAACATGAAGCATTTGCCAGGGTCCCTTGCTGCACAAATAAAAGCTACATGTCAGAAATATGTTTCCAGAGGCATTATGCTAAGCACCAGCTACAAAGACACTCTACAGAGTATGCAAGTGCACAGTGTGAATTTCTACAAGTACTTTCTTTTGCTATTGATCAAAGTTGGTCTATCTCAGCAAAAAGGTGACAAAACTGTTACTCAAATGCTCAGAAACAATAAATTATCTTTGTTCAGAAAAGGGATGGAAGAACAGAAGTAGAGATACACATCAGTGAGAATAAAATTGAAATGGAGAACAGGAAAATCTGATCTTTAGAAGGAAGAAAGGTGTGAGCAAAGAGGAGCACAGACGTGGACATGAAAGCAAATTTCCATGGCATGCTAAGGGAGAATCCAAACAGAGAGTTCATCTCTGCCCCAGTGACAAGCTGTCCTGCAGGGGGGACAGCCACGTTGTGCGGGCTTAGGGGTGGCTGAAGGCGCAGCCTCCTGCAATCAGCCCCGGGCAGGGACAGAACAGGAGCTGAGCCTCCAGGGGCCACTGCCAGCCTGGGGCTAACAGCAACTGCACCTCAGCCTGCTGGGGCAACGAACCAGCCAGCTTCCAACAAAAAGGGATTGGAGGATAAGCACAGCAACCAGGACGTCAGGAGTTAGTAGCATAGTAAAAGAAATCAGCTGCTTTAAAATAATTTAATCCTCCACAAGTTGCTTCAAACTTCTCATAAGCTAAGTGCCTAAAGTTACCTTCCAGTAGCAACTGATACCTCTAAAAATCCATGAAATGCATAGTCTGAAATCATTATTAAAACACAAGTCCTCTCAAACATATGCCAAGTGTTTCTTTTTCATTTTTTTAACACAACAGCAGGTCCTGCAGCAACAGACAGAGCCAAAGTGGTGATTCCTCCAGCTTGCCCTAAAGCCTTAACCTGCTCCTGCTCCCCTCTACAACCAGGACCTTGTCTGTAGGCAAACTGTGAGAGCTGTCTAAGAGCAGGGCATCCTGCAGGCACCCTCTGCTCCCAGGGCACATGCACTGCTGTGGCACAGCTTCACTGAAGACCTGAACATTGTTTCTGGCTTCTTCACAGCTACATTGTCAAACTCTGTTCTATAAGCCTAAAGATCTTACTCTCAAAAAAAATTGTCTAAACAAGGAAAATAATTTAAAAAAAAAAAGCAAGCAGGGAGGCAACTTGACCAGAGTAATAGCAAAGAGTTGCTTTGTCACAACATGCAACCAACTCATAGTTATTCCTTTTTCATCATGTGCAGAAAGTTTCTTATAAAATTGTTAAAACCAGCATAGTCGGAGTTTACCCAGAATTAGAACAGCTGTGAAGGATTTCTGTACAATACTAATTTTGATTCTTTTGATTCTGGTTTTGCTCAACTATGAGCCACATAACTGCCCCCCAGAATGGCAGGCAAATGTCTGTTCATGTGGTCATTCCTCCAAGGATGGGACTTCACCTCAGCATTTGCAGCATCCTCACAGCACTTCCATGTGGCAAGAAATGAGCTCTTGGCTAATTTAAACACACCTGGGTAATTCATTAAGTGGTTAATAAATTGTTAACACAAAAGGTATTACTCAGCAAGCCTGTTCAACATTGCAGGAAGTTTCCTTGGGTAGGACTGAATTGTTTGGTCCGCAGATTTCTGCACACAGAAGTTTGCAGCTGAGCAATGCCTCGAGTAGCATCTTCTGTATGAACTGTATCACCAGCAAGGAAACATCTGTGTTCATCTTGTTTATTCAGCAAGCTTTGGAGCATTAGGGATAATAGAAAAGCTTCTTCTCAAGGACTTATGCTCACAGTCAGCAGCTGGAAGGCCAAAGGCTTGGGGGTTTGCTGGTTTTTTTCCCCCTTCATACACACACTAAAGGAGATTGGTAATCTTAAAAGAAATATTAGGCTTGCAACTAGGTATGTTCAGAAGATACTTTTATTTATGCTGGTAGGTGCAAACCAAATGACTTCATAAATATCTGCATCGAATCCTGAAAAATAAAATGCATAGAATTGAAGCAGCAAAATCTGCTTCCTCTGGTGGCAAGTGAGCACTGAGCTGTGGGAAATGTTACCTTTCACTGGCTTCCTCCAGGCTGAGACAGGTTTGGGGCCACAGATGTGTGCAGCTCACAGAAAAATGATCCTGATTACTGATGTAGCAGAAAAGATAAAATGAGTTCCCTCCACCAACTGCTCCAAAACAGAACCAGCTGCTGCAAAGTGAACCAGGCAAAACCCCAGCCTGCAGCACTGGTAACAAAATCTAACCATCACTGTCCAGACCTGGACCACCCATCCCACCCAAAATCAGGGTGTTTCAGACAGCTGAAGTAGAAGGGTCTCTTCTCTTGGGGCAGGAAAGGTGCCTGCACAACCCACCTGAGCACCTCAAGGGCTGGCAACTGTTTTTTAACTGATGGGTTCAGGTTTGGCTCAAACAAGTTCAAGACTCTGAAACTGAAACAGAGAAAAGAGCTCGCCTACTGCTGGAATCCTGCACAAGATGATGCCAGGCACATGACTTACACTCAGAAGCTGTAGGCAACAGCCACTTCTTGCACTGGTATTGGAATAAGAATCTGTCACAGCAAAGTACATTTATGCCATCTCCTTAGCCACAGCAATCCCCAACAGATATTGCAGCAAAAAAACCATCTCATGCTTTTCTTCAAATGCACCTTTTTTTCTGCATTCCTCAGTGAGTCACTTACCAAGTCATGAATGCCCTTTAAACCTTGCAGCTCCTTTGGGTGACTGCTCTATCCAGGACAGTCCCCCTGTCACTAAAACAACCCCAAACAACAAACAGACACGGATGTGTGGCAAACATCACTCCTCAGAGCAGCTTCAGTCCATGTGTTTGCTGTCTGCCAGGCACTGGTACACACCAACCTGGTCCCTGTGCAGTGACTCAGTGCTTCTGTTTGACTGGGAAGCAGAGACAGCCAGCCTGTGTTTTCCTCCTCCAGGAGAGGCCACACAAGCAGCATTTGTAAAGCCGGGAGGTGAATCTACATCCACTTGCTGCCACACAGACAGAGCACCTTTCTTCTGGACCCTGAGGCTTTGTTTTATTTTTCATCAAAGTTCAGTTCCTACAATCCTGGCATCATTTAGGTTGGAAATGACAGTAAGATCACTGAGGCCAACTGTTAAAATCACCATAAACCAGCCCTTGGCACTGGCACACTGTACAAGCTGATCTGAATACAAGATAACAACATTAATGTTTGCATAAACACAAACTTCACCGTAAATGTTTGCAGTTTAATCTCACACTGGCAGATGCCTGGGCTGATCATCACTTATGGGTAATTTGTATAATTCCTTAGGTGGGGATCAATACATTTAAATTAAATTCTAACACAGGTAATCCACTTGAATACAAAGCAGGCATTTTAAACCCATTCAGAAACCCCATCCATTCCCTTCAAATCTGGCCTAAGGAAGTTCACCAGTCACACACTGAAGCTCATGCCCTGTAAAAAGCTGACTGAGAGAATCAGAGCTAAAGCATAATGCAACAGAGATGGATTCAGCACACCTGCCATCAACATAGTATTGCCACAATGCAAAACTCAGCACAGTCTTCCTGCATGAGCATCTGTACTAATTCAGCATGGAATTAAATTATTAACTTTCCACAACTTTCACTGAGACCAAACATGGCCAGCAGAATATGAAGAGCCCTTAAAAAAATCCTGAATTTTAGGTTTCAGCACACATAAAACCACTGAAAATGGAGAGTGATCATTAAATAATTCCACCACTGCCAAGAGAAATACGCAGGAACTCAAGCTGTAACTGCCCAGCACCACCAATCTCTCCTATCACAGGTAATTCCATTCAGAACACAGAACAGAAAAGAACATTATACATTAGTTTTACAGAAGCTATATTTATAAAACCCACTTAAAGAAGTATTACTATCATTTTTTTTCCTAGCATCCTGGAACACTTTAGGACAACATAACAATCTTTATGTTTAAGACCCTTTTCACTTTAACAATTTCAATGAAAATACAAAGGCTGCATAAAAAACCCACCCTAACACAATCATATTCACAAGATTATTCTTGACTGATTTTTTATCCACATCTGCACTCTATGTGCTAATGAAGACACTGTGGCTCTGAAGAACCACAGGTTATTCTCAGTGTGCTGTTTTACTCGAGCTCTTACACATCTGCATCTTCATCCTATAGCAAACAACCGAGAACACTGAAAAAGGTGGAATTTAGCTGACAAAGGTGTCTCAAAATCAATTCTGTACAAAAATCTCTCACACATCATTCTTACACAGGACAATGATCAAAGGTAGAACCAACCCTAAACATGAAGATGTTCTAAAAGAATCTGCTACTGAAAGAGCACAAACTTGATGAAGTGATGACTTGCTACATCCTAGAGTCATTTAAACTGCATGCTGCACAGCAAGATCTTTCTAAGCAACATTCAGTCTGGAAAATTCTAGCCTGAGTAACTCTTGCTTACATTTGACCACAAATATTTGACCACTATGGAATACAGGTATGCATGCACGCCTCTGTTTGCATGAGAGCTGCAAAATCGAGTCTTGAACACCTTTTACTCTAGTAAACAGGAAGGGGAGAAACACAGAAACCACCAAACCACCAACTCTCTACTAAAGAGATGATTGTAACACCTGTGGTATCTCTGTGTTGCTACGAAACTACCATCCTAACCGTAGCAACAGATTTAAACCTTTAAGGATACATTTTGCTCTCTGTAGGCAACATAAAACAGGAAAATGCTGCAGAAGGGTTTATTTTAAGCCAACAGGAAACAGTATTTCAAACTGGACAACACAAGTTAGGAAGACAGCAATTTACCAATGACAGCAAGCAAGAAAAAAAAAAAAAACCCAAACCAGTTTATTCAACAGTGAAACAGTATTTCATAATGGAGTTACTATTTACCAAGTGTGGAATAGAAACCTGAAGCACTTTCCTCACCAGTTACCTTAATCCACTTCTTACCAGCACAGCCCCAGCTGAGCTGCTGAAGTCACTGCCTTAACTCCCAGTGACTCCCAGCTGGAGCCTGGAGCAGCCTCTGCAGCCACTGACAACAGCCCCAGAAACAGGAGGGAATTGTCCAAGGACGAGGAGGAAGTGAGTACAGGAGGCTGTGTTAAAACCAAGAATAGCATACAAACATTTACAAGCAAACAAAACGCACAGCACCTCGTTCATTGCCTACCCAAGGCTTGAAAGCAGTGAAGCTTAGGTGGCAGAATTTAGAGCAAAGCTGGGCTAGTTCTGGTAACTAAACTGCAAACACACCCCTGAGGCTGAATCCAGGGGAGTATGAAATTCAAGGGCTTCCTTTCACTTATCCCTTCCAGGTGACACCAGTCCACAAACAGGGAGCATCTGGAGCACAGGGCATGACTGCTGAATATGCTCTGCAAAGTTACACTGACACTTCAAAAGCAGCAAAATGCTCCAGCAGTTGCTGAGCTGTCCACATTGTCCAAAAAATTGAGATTTTGATCAACCATTTGGCCTGCAAGATCCTTTTTTTTCCCCTTCCAGTTATTCATTCATTGTCCTCAATATGGGAATTACTGTAAATTTACATCAGTGCAACTAGAAAGTGAAAATCCCCTGAAGAACTCCAACTACAGAAAAAGCTATTGATAACATTCTGGGAGACCATTATTCAGACTAGTGATGGTACTAAAATGGACAAACCCCAAACCACTTTGAATAACTGCATCAAATTTGTCTGAAATCTTTTAACTTATATATTTGGTTGCATAATGGCAAACAAACCCTACAACAACTTTCACATAAAATACCTTTAGGTCAAATTTTGCTGTATGAAATACATGCTTAAACCCGTGGATCCCACAGCACCTGTAGAATTACTGTCCTAGGCTACACAAACCTACCCAAAATTCCAAATTAACCTGGTTCTTTCTCTGCATCAGCTACCTTTTAAAATGGCTATTTGTTATGAGATTCGCTTCTGGAAAATTCCTGTCCTCTCAAAGCACAATAAATGCATTTATAGTTATCCAACTTTTAAACTAGCTGTGTTCTCAGAGGTCCCATGGAGTCTTGCAGCTGACCCAACTTTTTGTTCTTCCCCACACAGGAGCTTGTCCTGCAGTACGAGCTCATCCTCCTGCCCATTTCATGTCACATTTCACTGAAGCCCTAACCAAGGGGAGCAAGCAGCCTTAAACTCACACTCTAGATGCCCACTGCAGCTTCACACAGGAGGACAGGAAAAGGCCAGTGCAGTCTGCTTTTCTTAGACATCCAGGGATGAAAAAAAACAACTTCAAAAGAAAGCAAAGAAAAAAAAACACTATTTTTTAACTGGGGGTTGAGGGTGAGGAGCAGAAATCTCTGTTTACACTGTCATGAAGCAAGCAGGTTTGTGACCATCTTCTCCTAATAAACAGTCATTAATCACTTGCAGTCACTCAGCACAGGAGGTCGTGTGGTGGCAGCCTGGCCAGTGTACATGTTTCATACTGAATTAGATTAGAAAGGCTCAGGACAGTGTCATCACAGCTTCAGTGCTACCTGCAACACCTACCCAGCTTTCCTTTGGTTTCAGTATCACTGAGGCCTGACCCGGGCTTTGGGGATGGGATGATGTGGTCTTGCTGTGAAGGTGAGACACAGCAAACATCACAGAGCTGACTACAGAAAGCCAGATGGCCAGGAGCTTATTGCACCTTTTTATCACTGTACTGCTGTAAAACACTGTCACCCATTTGATCATATCTGTTATTAGGAACATGAACACAGGGGTGATGAGCTGCCTGCAGGACAGACTGCACAGGAATCTCCAGCTCTCTCCTGGGGGGACCCACCCAGCACACGGGCACTGCCATGCACTGCACAGGACCAGCACAAATACACACAAACATCCTCATTAGCGTGCACAGAGCTGAGGAGCAGCACTCAGATGGCTTCACAAGAATATTCATAACCCTCCTCCCCCTGTCCTCTACTCAGTTAGCAGCTCAGTCAGAGCCAGCTACAGCTATAATTATTGTCATAATTATTATTTTAATAAGTATCAATGACTTATCAAAATATTGCGCTGAAGACTTTCACGTCTTTTGTTGTAAGACTGCCAAAAAGGCAGCTCATTGCTGAGGTGCTGCTCCATGTACTCTGCTAGCAGGCAGCACCTCCAAGTTTCTATTTCTGCCACTGAGTGACTAAACTCAATTCCAGTGAATGCCAAAATGTAAGCAGTTTGAGACACAGTAGCTGTGCAAAGTATTATTATTCTCGTAGTGCATACACACTAACAGCTTTGTTTACTACACTCACTCCTCTTCTGTTTGTTTCCTTGGTTTTACACACTGTGGACCAAGTTGCTGAACTTACATGCCATACAGTAGCCACCTAAATTCTTATTTACATATTTGAACAGCTGTCAGGCACCCACAGCAAGTTTTAAGAGCATAAGCAAGCCTGTAAACATCTAAGTCAATACAGTTAGGTGCCAAGATGTATCCCCAGCTAGCCAAATGTGGATCTCTGCTGACAAGTTGCTAGTTTTCATGACATTATTCTTTTCTACAAGGCAGGATTAGCTTGATAATAGATTATTTCTTATTTACATGCCTGTTCAAGATGATTCCAATCCAGATCTCTGGTAACACTCCACTTCCACAGAGAACTCCAGTTTACATTTTCATAATTAGAGATGGCCATTTATTTATTTGGAGCTCCAGGCACACAGAGAAAAAAGTTCCTTAAATAACTAATGGCAACCGTGGGACTCCTCATTGTGGGTGTCAGTTGTCACCCCACTGAGTTCACAGGCAGAACTGTAGGACTCTACTTGCCTCTGTGACATGCAGTGGTGCAATTCTAAAGAACAAAAAAGTTCCCCTGGAAATGTCATTTTTCAGGTTCACTGTGTCTCTCCCAAGTAAGGGTGAACAGGCTGGATGTAGTTTCAGGGAGCTTGCTTCACTTTAGTCAATACAGTCACAACCCCACACGCTTTTTCTTTGAAAGAAGACACTTTAACTGAACCGTGTGTGCTCCCGAAGCAGAAAGAATGCAATTATAAAGAACAAAGATAACTAGAAACAGGTTGAGTTTTAAGAACAAAATGAGATATGTCTCAGAAATTCAGACAGCATGAAATCCAAAACTGACCACCACAAAAAGTCAGCGAATAGCATCAGCTTGAAGAAAAATACTCAGATTTCACCATCCTAACTGAACCAAAAAGTACATCTGAAGGGCAAGCAAAGGCTGCAGCATGAGGCAGAAATGAGTGTCCATGACTCATTCAACCAAATCCAAGTTAA
Organism: Motacilla alba alba; assembly: GCF_015832195.1. Lineage (NCBI taxonomy): Eukaryota > Metazoa > Chordata > Aves > Passeriformes > Motacillidae > Motacilla > Motacilla alba. Next base: position 8,067,382 of record NC_052029.1, on the reverse strand, counting down.
ACTGAAGTTTGCAGTGTCATTCAGCTTTGTAGAATTGTTTTAAATAAGCATCCCACTTACTCTCTAATAATAGAACAGCAACAGAACAGTAGCTTGAAAACAAAATATATGTGGGAAGCATTCACGATCTGACCTCAGAGTCAACTACACACTAGTGTGAAATCTTTTTTAGCTAACTTTTTTAATTAACTGGTATTCATTTATTGGTTTAATTTCATCATAAAAAAGCAGCATATTATAAATGTGTTATAAATAGTTTGTCCCTTGGAGGAATTCTCTAATCATCTCTAAAAATAAGAAGTCATATGATTTCAGTGTCCTGTGCTGACCCTTTCAGTACTCAGCAAGGTTACACTGTATATATGTTTAGGTAATGCTACACGTTGCTCAATTTTTATATCCACACAGTTATAAAAGCCTGGTCTCTCCACTTCCAGAGCATCCTCACTCAGTAAAGCGCTCAGTCCTGTATTTGTTGTAAAGCTTGGGAATTACTCCATAGGAAGTACAGGTCCACAAGGCATGAAAACCATTTTGTGCTTCCAAGTGAAGCCTGGAAATATCCTTTACTTGCCCAAAACTAGCTGGGCAGCCAATTTATAATACTAGCCTCTTGCTGTGTTCTTTCTTGATCCATCCATGCTAATCAATCCTTGAACTTATCCCAGCCCCAGGCTGTATAGTGCCAATCACAGGGAAGTTCTGAGTAGGAATCCCTGAAGCAGGGTTTGTGGAAGTCCTGTGCTACACAGGTCCCTGATGGTAATGCTGAAAAGTTCCATTTGTGATTCTGCTTAACTGCTAGCAGCTCTAACTTGCTATTCAGCCTGTAAACTCTTCAAGACAGGGACCTTTCCTCACATGTGTCTGTGAAGCTTCTAGTGCCCAGATGGTGCCATACAAATGAATAATAATTATATTTTCATGTAGACCATTATTGTGCATAATGTAAATTACTTTCAGTGATCCAAGAGGAAATAATTTTCTCATTTTGAAATGAAAAGAGAGAGTAAAAATAATGATTACTTGTTTGATGCTCTCATTATAACAATAATTACATTTGTGGGTCCAGCATCCCCAGCTGGTCTGTACTGACTTTAATGGAGTTATACCAATGCATGGCAGCTGACAAGCTCCTGGCCCTTGCTGAGATCTCAACTGCATCACAAGAACAGATCACTTCAAACCCACACTGCTTCCATGAAGGATGGGACATTAATTAAGCAATCAAGCACACTTTGCAGACTGGGGAAGACAAACACCAGACCTGGCATCCAGAGAAATGGATTCCTACACGCATGGCAGGTACCTGAGCACCACTGCCATGGCCCCTGCCTTGCTGGCAAAGAGGCACAGGCTTCTGCACAGATGCACACCTCAAATGAGCTGAACTGCCTTCTGGAGACACTCAACTCTGCTCATGACAAGGCCTCGGACCCCACGTGTCTGTGAGATTCAACCCAAGCTTAAAAAGGAAACACCCAAACACCCACAAAAGGAAACAGCCCTAATCAGCAGCACCAAGTGTGAAAGGGAAGAATAAAGTTGTGACCTGCCAGGGCTTGGCTCTTCTGGAGGAAAGAGATAAAAACCACAATTATCAGACCAAAGAGGACTAGTCTGGAGTAGCGATAATTGAAAAACCCAAAACTACCTGTCACCTTGGCTATGTGGCCCTAAACACTTTGCTAAAGATGTCAGGAGGTTACTGATGAGAGCAGGCAACCAAGACTTCAACTTTCCCTTGTCCCACAGAGCTGTCTCCCATTCAACATGTCGTCTGTGGAACAGCATCAAAGGTCTATCATTACTTTAAAAAAATGAAGGACTGAGGTTCCAAGTCTAAAAATCAGACTCAAACACTTGGAACTGCCAGTCCTCAAACTCCAGTCATACACACCAGAACCCACGTGCCCTCTGAGCAGGGATGCCCCTGCCCAAATCAGACATCCCATCAGCCTAAGCCAAAAGAAAAAAATACAGGACATTGTATTCCAATTAAAGAGTCACTGCAAAAGCTTCAGTGAAGTGCCAGATCTAATTTCAACACTATAAAGAAAAATCAGGAAGTATTTGATTAAAATTAATCCTTGAGGTTATATAATTTGACAATTGCTACAAATTAAGATCACTTCATGCTTCCATTGTACTACTGGCCCTTCAGCAAACACTAATTAGATGCCATATCACAGATCATGGACTTCCAATGCTGAAAGGAAGAAATATTTTGAAAAATGTTTCGGAATAGAACCAAAGTATGTGGCAGGTAATGAGGGCCTTTTACACCAAAATGTACTCATTTTGCAATAGCTGACAGGAAGTAAATGGGATTTGTACATCCCCTGTACAACAGCTGGTCTTCTCTTGCTAAAAAATTAAAACACTTCTGTTTCAAAGGGAACATCTGCAAAATCCCATCACACATTGAGGAATAAAAAACACAACAGAAAATACACCAGTGGCCTGGAAAAGGCTTCTGATCCATCTCATATAACACATTCCTGCAGAGAAGATGCTTAACAAGGTAACTGCTGCATGAGACCAACAGTCTAATCTGGCTCTAATACTCCCCTTAAATGATGCATACATTACTTCTCTTGCTGCAAAGATTTGTTTGTTTTATTAATGTGTGCCTTGTTAAGTGCTAAGACTTTGCAAAAATGATTATGCACCTTCCAGCTGCAGATGAATTGTCTCCCCCCTTTGCCATTACCAAATGATGAGTTGTCTCCATTCTCCTTCTCAATTGTTATTAAAGCCATATTACAGCATGATTAAGCTCCTGATAATAAGTAAAACTGTATTTAACAGCCAAGTCAGAACTATGGACCCATTCTCCAAGAAATACATCATTTTTGGTCACATAATAGCTTGATGCTATTAATTTTATTCACAATGCAGAGTACCTTAACTCAGCAGTTCCACTGAGCCTGGTGTACTAAAGTGAGACTCAGTTTCCAGAGACTGATTCATTCTGGACTGAAGTTTAACACACAAATGATTAGCTCACATTAAGCTTCTTTGCACTTCTCAGGTCTGTAAATTTTTTCTGAAAACCAGTTTTCCCTCACTTCCTGTGTTCAGATTAAATTACTGAGGCCACAGGTTCACATCAACAAGATACTTAGAGTGGAATATATTTAAATAGGTACCATTTGATTGTGCCTATATATATATGGAACCTATATATTCACTGATTGAAACAAAAAGGATAAACCAGTGGTGGGATAGTTCCTTTTTTTCTTGAAAACTCACTTGTTTAATGGAGCTTAACAGCTCATTTGACACTTAAATGCAGCTCTGTAGAGTGAACTCCCAGGGACTACAGTGACTCTTCCCGCAGTAGCCCAGTTCCTCATCCACAGAAGAGGCTCCCTCCTTCAAAGCACACCTTCTGCCACCCCTGTGCAAAGCTGAGCTTTACCACTGTGCTGCACTGAAAGCTGTGCTCCATCCAGAAACTCACTTGTCCTGAACCTCCCACACAGATGCTCAGCACAGGGTAGGTCCAGGCTGTGTGCTTGTTTTTAGCAAAACAGTGCTGGGAATCCACCTGCACAATCTAAACATTCCAGGGGCAGATACACTTCAAAAGAAAGCTCTCATTTCCAAAACAGAAAGAATCTCAAGCTCTTATATGACACACAAGGTGAATTCTGCACTGGTCTTACTTTGGGGAAGCATTTGGAAAAGGCTGGGGGAAATAATTGATGGATGAACCTTAGAGAAAGTGGAGTAAAGCCTCCTGGGTTTTCTTTCCTGTATGATTCCCAAGGTGTTTCCCAGCATTAGAGTTGCTGCTGCTTTGCTTCTAGTTATAACTAATCCCAGTTTTTATAACCCTTAGCATGGAGCAGAGCAGCTCCTGGATGCCTTTCCTAGCTTCAGTAGCCAACAGGGATTACAGAGTTTAGGCACACATTGTAATTACTTTTTGCTTCTTACACCTTTTAACCTGGTGGAGCTCAGCATGAATCACCAGGAGGTGACAAGGGAGGAAAAAGCAAGAAAAAACAGGTTTGAGCACATTCAGCTGATCAGCCCATGGAGGACCCAGCCTCACTCTCCACACTGCCAGGAGAAGAAAAAATACCACATTTCCCACTAGAGATATGAAAGTAAGGAGATGCACTGGTGATCCGCAGGACTGTCCTCTCTGGCTTAACTTTTTCTTGGAATTAAAACTGCTCACTGACCCCAAACACACTCTCTTTTCATTCTACAGATCTCAACACTTTGAGCTATCGATATGTTTGGTTCCTTTGACAGCTTCATGCTGAAAGAAACATACCTTTTCTTTAAAAGAACACACAAAATTTCAGACTGAAGAAATGCTTTGATCCCACACCAGCAGGCAAGAGCTGTATTTCACTGAACTGACAGTAACAGTGCCCTGGCATTTCTGCTTTATGGCAAAACAGGCAGCAGTGAAAACCCAAGGCTAGCAGGAGGCACAAAGGAGCAGCACGTACCCACAGACAGTGCCTTCAACACCCATTCCAAGGCAGGGGCCACAGCTGGGCAGCACAAGTGCATCCCTGTGATGCACAACAGCCTGTCAGCGCAACATCACAGCAGCAGATGCTCTGCTGTCACATCCCTCTCATCCTCAGCAGCCCCAAAGCAGAGATTTGCATCCCATTTTCTTCCCTTTGGGCTCCCAACATCCACGAGCCCCTTCCACCATCGCTAGCAGGCTGCACTAAGGAAACCCAAGACTGAGCTGCATGCTTACAGTATTTTCACAAAAAGCTGTTGCACACTTTTCAAAGATAAAGCCCCTTCCATAAAAATCAACCCATTCTCAGAAGGGAGCTTAATTCTTCTGTGCTTTTGCCACTTGAGTTGTGCCTCATGAATAAAGCTTGTGCAAGGGGTGCAGCTGCCAGAACGGTTGCAAGTGCACGCTGAAATCAGTGCAGACAATACAGCTGATACTTTAGAAGTATCTATAAGCTGGTTTAATTAAATATGGAACAACTGCAGGAAACTGCTTATGACTAATGAAGGCTCCAGGTGTAGCTGGTCAGGGGATCTAGCACAGTAAGTGTTTTCAGTTGCAAAATTGCTCAATTCAAAATTGTTTCTTCCTGCCAAGTTGGCAAATCCCATTCAATTACATGCAGGTACAGTGGCAAACCTTTTAGTACAGTACAATGTTATTTTATCTACCAAATGATAGTGCTTATTGCATGTATCTGACAGCACTTAATAAAAATCTAAATATATGTTAAACACCTGGTTCAAAGGATTAGGTTTCTTTTCCCACAGACACAAATTACCAAATCCTCACACTACTTATGTCTAACTCAGTAAAGTAAAATAGGGACCCCCATTTCAGTCTTTTACACAGGACTGAGACAAATTAAAAACAAGATAAATAAAAGCACTGTAGCCTCATATGGCAACTTTCAGACATAGGTTTGAAAAGCACTGTCTTCTGCCAAGTATCCGAAATCTGGTTTGCATAACTATTTAGTATAAAGGCTCAAATAAGGGTAGTTAGCAGGGCAAGTTTAAAAAGTACAAAAACCATGATCAAGTACTACATCACAGATGAACATTTAGCAGCCTTTCAAAAATATACTCCTCAAAATGCATTAAAGCTCACCATTCCACTCACAGACCAAAGACACATTGAAATTAATACTATTTTTTGTTAAAATGCAAGACTGAGAAAGCTTTGAAAAATCCTTGGAGGGCCCCTCAGATGCGCTTAACCCAAGACATGTGGATATAATGGAACCACTGTATTCACACCAGCCAGCTTCTCCAACTGTTGCAAAACAATTTGACATACACAAACTATGGGAAACTTGGACTGAGAAGGATACTAACTTTGCTTGGATATTACATAAATTGCATTCTAACGAGCAAACAACACAATGGGAAAAAATCTTCCTTTACACAATTCCATTTCTCAGAGATTTTCCTGAGAAAATCAGTTGGAAATCAAGACTGGTAACATAGGCAAGACTGGTAACTTTTCCTACCAATTTAACACAGGTGCCAAGTTTTTAAGGCAGAAGGCTGCACAAAGACAATTTCCCCATAACTTTTCCACCAAGCACACACTGCAGTCAATAGATGGATATTTAAGAGTGAGGTTTTGTATTCGGACGAAGGCTGGTGGCTCCTTCCCAGTGTGCAGGCTAAGCAAAACCACAAGTGCCATAAAGTCATCTTGAAGAAGCCTTGCCAAATCACCTCTAGACAAAGTGTTCTTAAGTACCCTGCCACTTGCTTTGAGCATTGTTGCCCTTTATTTTTTTAATATCCAAGTCAGACATTGTGGCACAACCAAGTGTGAACCATACCAGTCATTTAGATAATGAGGAGAAAATAGGTGCACACAGCATGTGTTTTAAAGCATGTTTTCTATTCAGAACCCCAGTGCTCCATCTTTAGGTCTTTGATCAAAACTGTATGCAAAAGGCATATGATTCATAACTGCCAGCATCAAAACACTCACATCCAGTGTCTGCGTGCGGCCAGCACGGAAACAATGAGCTCTCGACCCGAGCCCGGCGCTCGTTCCAGCACATCCAGGGCAAACTGGACACCGTGCCAGGACATTTGTAGGACAACTGCTTAGAGTGCGTGCTCCAACACAGCCCCGAGCCCACAGAAGAGGATCATTTCCTAGAAAGTCTGGGGAGCTGGGAAGCGGGGCTGAAGCTCCAGGTGCAGCCTGCCCTCTCCCGGCCCCCTGCCTGCCCAGGTAACAGCATCTGCCAACCTTGATAACCCACCGCGGAGAGACCAGAAAGGAAAAAGCTGGGGAAGACAGAGCTGACAGCATAAAAGACTTGATGGACAAGAAGGCAGAAGGCAAGGTGACGGAGGAAAACAGTGGAACCTAAGTAGCTACATTTATGAACACAGCAAATACCAAGATAAGATTATGTGTAGAGACAAAAACTGAATTCAGTAAACTAGAATTTTAATTTTCACATCTAGAAAGCAGAGCAGGATCTGCACTCAGTGGATGGGTACGTGCTACAAGTTGCCCCAAATGTTAGTGATGGAGTACTCGTAGGCCAGGAGTTCAGCTCTTTGCAGCCTTTCGAGGCCAAACCACTCACTGTAATTTACAAGGGTAAGTCACCTCTGAGCCCCAAGTTCTTGCTTTCTCTCTCAAGGATGTAAACAAAAATACAGAAACTAACAGCACTAAGCATGCACTTCGAGAGGCATCACGTACTTAATGTAAGCCTACTGCTGAAAGAATAAAATGAAAACCAAAGGAAGCTTCTCCTGAGCTGGAGAATACTAGTAGTGGTGCTACATATCTGAGGTTTGCAAGAACACTGTTAATTTGCTTTTTCACATGCCTAATAGAAAATTCAAAAATAGAAAATTCAAAAATAGAAAACTCAACTGGCAATAGAGCCAGATTTGCAACCCCTTCTGGTTTCAGGCCTGAGACATTTGAATGAAAACCCGAGAGTTTGCAGAAGAATGAGATAAAAGACAAGGTCCTCATCCTGCGTGGGCACAGTTTCAGTGTCCCTGAGTTGTCAGTGGTTAATAAAATGATTGCATTACATTTCACTCCCCGTCACCTCCCGGGCCTGTTAGAACTGTGCAATAAAGAATAGCGCCTGTGCGCTTTTCCCTGGTCCCACAGGGTGGAAAAAGCAAAGTAGCACTAAACCAAACCCCTAGGACGGTGTGGGGCAGGCGGCTCTCCCGCGAAGTTCGGGGATGCTGGGATGCCCGCGGCAGGCAGCGCGGGGAATGGCACGAGAGATCCCTCTCCCAGGGAAGGGAGAGGCTCCCACGGGCGCATTTTCTGCCTCTGCACCGCGGCCCCCGGGCGCTCCCGCGGACCGGGGCAGGACCGGCCCCGCAGCGCGGCACCTGCGGGAGGCGCCCACGCGGGGTGCGGGAACGCGAGCCCCGGGGCGACTTCCCCAAGTTGCCCGCGCCGCAGTCCCGGCAGAAGTGCCGCCAGACGGTGAGACACCGCCGCTCCCGCTCCCCGCCTACCATCGCCTTGCCGTGCGGGGCGGCGGGTCCGCGCCGCTGCGGCTGCCCCCGCTGCTCTCCGCCGCGGTCTCGCTTCTCGCGGCCGCCGCGCTGCTCCTCGCCGGCGTCGAGGGAGGAGAAATTCCAGACGAGGAGGGTCTGCAGGAGCAGCACGGTGAGCGCCGCCACCAGCGCCGAGCGGGAGCGCCGCGCCAGCCGCCGGGCGCACGGAGCCGCCACCATCTTCGCTGCTGCTGCCGCCGCCGCGCTCCCGAGAGCCGCCGCATCCGCCGCGGCACCGAGTTTTCAGCCGGGCAGAGCCAGACGTCAGCAGGAGGAGGGCGGAGGTGGGGAAGGAGGGAGGGGGGGAGGAGGAGGAGGTGTTCGCGCCGCGTGGGGATGGGGGAAGCCGGCAGGGAGCCCTGGCGGCGCGGCAGCCCGCGGCCGGGCCAGCCCGGGGCCAGGGGTGGGGTTGGCGGAGGAAGAGGAAGGAGGAGGAGGAGGAGGAGGAGGAGCGGTGCGGGGGCTCGGCGGGCGAGCCCCGGCGCTGCGTGAGGGGAAGGGGCCGGGGCGGGGCGGTGGCGGCTCCGGCGGGCGGGCGGAGGGCGGAGGGGTGGGGGCGGCCGGCGGCGGGCGGGCGGTGCTGCCATCTTCTGAGGGAACGCGGCCTCACGCCGCGCCGGGCCGCGGCACCTGGCGGGCGGCAGCCCCCGCCCGCCGACCGGTCACCGGCTAAAAGGGCCCAAATTCCCCAAGGCTAGAGGTGATGCTTTGGTTTGGTTTTTGGTTTTTGGTTGGTTTTTTGTTTTTTTTTTCCTGAAGCGTAAAGGGTCCCTGGCATCATCTCACCTCAGCGGATTGAGAGCGAGAGCAAGGTGCAACACCTGCACAGCCTGGTGAGCCCTGCAGGGACCGGGCACAAGGCGACTGTAACTGAATGCCCAGTGTCTCAGAAAGTGAACATAACGGACGAGTTCAGTTGCCTTTTTCTCCCATACTGGTATTGGCTTTCTAATCTGAGAGATCTCATTATCTGATGATAGGACTGAAGTAGAGAGGTTTTTTTAATCTGCCTGCACAGTGCTTCTTTTTCTAAGCCTAATTCCACTGTACAAACCAAATCCAAAGGTAAAAAATATTATCTCCTGGTAAGAACAGTTGCTTTTTAAAATGACAGCCAGGTAGGATTTGCACAGACCAGCGGGATTTTTTTTCCATTGAAAGTGCTTTAGTTTCTGATCTGAAGAAAATGAAACAAGTAATAAGATTCAGACGCATCCTTTATTAAGGGAGTTTTCCTAATGATCCAGTGAGGCTACAAATAAAATTTTACAGGAGATATCCTTCGTTGCAACATTTCACAAGCAGATGAAGTACATGTCAGTTTCAAGGAGTGCCACTCTCTGAGTATCACTGACTGGAAGGCATCTCTATAACAGAGAGCTCAAAATCCACCATTAGTAACTTCCAGGAAAGTCAGCCCAGAAAGGCTCCTCCTGTGTGACAGCAGAGCATCGTCTGGCTGACCTTCCATTCATGCGGTGGAGCCGTGTCCCATTTTTGCCAGCTGGGGTGGTGGCAGAGAGCCCGTGATAACAAATTTTGACAGTGTCGGGCTTCCACACCAGTTGTACATGCATCAGATTTGCTGGTCCCACAGTACAATAAAGTGAGCTGTTAGAACAAAGAAATGGAAAAGGCTCAAAGTGTTCCCGAATATTCTGACAGGTTCTGCACAGCTTGGGAAGATGATGGATAATTTTTATTCCAAACTATCAAATAATTGGGCACTGTAAACACAGCCAAGAAAATTTGCTGACAAATATAAAATAAAAGCATCTTCCATTTGGGATTAAATGCTTTTCTCTTCAAAAGGAAGTTATGGTCCTAGTAAATGATTGCTCCCTGCAGCCTTCTCTTGGGCTTGTCGATGGCAGGAGGTGCTCATGGTGCCAGAAAAGAAACAGACTCTGAACAGGCCAAATGACCACACGCTCTCAAGAGCCTCAGGACCTGATTCCAATCCTGCATACCTCATTGGGAAATGGGAGATTCATTCCCATGGATACCCTTAAATGGCTAAAAGCCCTAACAGCAACATCCAAGGCAGGCAATACTTCAGCACAGGGCAGCACTGCTTTCTATAAAAGGAGCAGCAGTAATTGTGATGAACTTGTGATCCATGGTTCTTAAAAATTTTATGACCTATTGGAAAATTTCCTCCAGATTTTATGGGGTAACATTTATGTTGGAAAATGTCTCTGGGTGTTCCTAATCTCTGTATATAATTACTGTGACTGATAGGGCAGTGAGGACCAGCAGTGAATGCTCAGTCTCACACATGTCCTACTGAAAGCCCTTCTGGAGAGAAGATTTGTATCCAAACCACAATAATTTACAGGCCATAAAGATCTGAGTCTTCAGTGTAAAATCAGCCTTGTGTATGGGTGGGAGCCCCAACGTGAGACACTTCTGCTCTGACAGAAAAAGCAGAGCAGAGAGAGGAGCAGACTCCTCCTCCTTCAACATCCGCCTTTCCCCATATTTAGAGACATGTAAAATCTGGAGAGGACATTGCAGTAGGTATGGCATTCATTTTTGAAACTGGGGTATAACCAATGATCACTAACTGTTCAAAACACCCTTCTTCTGAGCTAAAGAAAACAGCCAAATAGAAGGAAGAGAATATAATGAATAACATTTTCTTTTTCTGTGCTGCTTGAAACTAAAAAGGGGGAAAGGGCAAGGTTGAGCATCTTGAGAATATGAAGATGGAAAAAAATCACAGAAACTGAAGAAATGAACTGTACCAATCCAAAGAACAAACTAAAATCAGAAATTGCATAAAACTGTTAAATGATTTTCCTTATTATAACATTTATGAATAATGGCAACTTGATTGAGCTGTGTTGCATCAGAAAATATTTAATCAGGTTACACAGAAAACACTTGAGAGAGTTACCACTCTGAAAATTCCCCATGTTAGGTGAGAATTAGTATCTAGCACAAAGTATATAAGAGAAAAAACAGATTTGATTCTTATATAAGTATTATGTTGGTTGCACATAACTGTCAAAGAGATGGTGTTTTAAGCATAGGTAGCAACCGTGACTTGGCTAATTTGCTCTAAAATCCCAAGACATAATTGATTTAAATTTTTTTGCCACTGCACAGGTATGTAAATTCAGTGTGGGTGTGTTTGAGAAGTGGAGGGTATCAATCTTGCCTGCTGAAAATGATGTAATAAAGGAACCATACTCAGTTCCATTTTAGTCTGATCTACTTTGCTAGATTTACCTATCCTGTTATAAAAAAAAAATTGTTTCCTCCTCCTAACAGTGTAAATACAGTCTAAAATTGCATCAAGTAACCAGACTTTGTACTAAGAAGTAAGTGAAGTTGGGAGCAGTGTTAATAAGCAATATCCTTTGCTCTACTTTGCAGAGCTTATGGTCCATCTGGTGAACAAACACTGCAGGCTTATCTGAACTCCAACTCACAGCCTGACTCATAGGCGGTTTTGAGGCACATTCTGTAATCATTGGAAGACTAAGTTATTTCAGAGTGAAGATTAGCATTTTTCTTTAAAACAGTCAAGTCCTTATCACATCAAAATTTAGATTTTGGATGTGTGTTATGAAAGGGGAAAAGGTGAATGAACTGATTTGTCTAAGAATGGGTATCTCTAATATACTCAGTCTTTAGATCTGTGAAGAATACAGAACAAATAACAAATTTGTGTATATTCCTATGATATCAAAAAAAACCACAGCACCTAAGGAATGTGCTTTAGGAATAGAAAAGATTGGAAATAGGCCACGAGCAGTGTTTAATGAGTAATCTGCAGTAGCAATGTCTTCTGAAGTCTGGGCTTCTTCCCCGAAGTGACAGTCTTTCTTTTTTTTTCCTTCCATCACTACCAGAACAACACAAGACTCCTAATCCCTTTAGTGCATGTGGAGGACATAGACCTTTTTCCTGGGAGTCTGGCAGTCTTACTAGTCCAAGCATCAAATCTGAAAGAGAAAAACAGGGTAAGGAATTACTCCTTGAGAATTTCACCATCTCAGACTACAGGTCACTGCCTGCTCTGCAACAAGTTCCCAAAACATTGCTTTTTGTTTTTAAACACTGGTATATTGCTAGACTTAAAAGGTAGAGGAAGTGTATTTTGATTTTTTTGGAACCACAGAACCACCATTAACTTCATGTTCTGCAATTCAGTCATTCTATGGTTTACATGTGTGTTCTTCACCACTCAGGTATCCTGTACCATGGATATGCACTCTTTCATATTTTCTTTTCATAAACAAAACCAAGATTCTTTGCCAGGATTCATTTTACATCAGGCTACGCTCCAAGTGGGTTATAAAATTCAGGTTCTCTCTTATGTGCATGGGCAGAACTAAAGTCAAAGGAGATGTGAGCACTGCATGCAAGAAATGCCTTCCATTCTGGTGGTTTTGTAAAACTTGAGATTCCAGCAAACCTTTCTTAATCCACTCTGGTTTCATTTTGCCACGTCACAAATGCAAACTCTGGTGTCAACGAATATGCAAAAGCCCAATTTTTGACACCAACATTTCATAGTGGTAACACTGTCTATAAATTATCAACTGAACATGCTGTGTCAGGATTCAAAGACAATAAAAGCAGGTTCTATGTTCAGTTTGTATGAAATACCTGATATGGATGGGGAATGTATATTACACCTTCCTTCTGAGAGATAAATGTAGTTCAGGACCTTGGCATATGCTCCACTTCAGGAAGTGAAGGCAAATGGAAGAATTATTCCCTTCACCATCACATTAAAGCGTCCCTTTTTCTTTATAATCTCTTGCATATAAAACCTTTTACTAGCAATGAGGGGAAATGGCTGTATATGTACTTTATAGACAGCCCTCCGTGTTGTGACAGCTTTTTCTTTCAGCCAGTGGTCGAGGATAATCACGGAAGGATTACCCATCTGTTCTTGCCATGTGGCATTCTGTCTCAGTGAGGAGATACTGCAGTTCACAGCTTCCTGCAGTTCTTTTTTTTTTTTTTCTGATGTTCTCTCATTAACTAAAAATTGTTTTATTATCCATCTGAGTTGCTAAGTTGGAAAGTCTGGAAGACTCATGAAGGTGACCTACTTTGGATTATCTAAATTAGAGCTAACCACTGCCTGTTGCAAATATCATTTTGTTTAGATGGAGAAGGTTTCTTTGGCTTGGGCTTTCATTCTAGGTTTTGCTTTTTTTTCTGTCCCCTTGATGGAAAAAGACAAGTGGTACACAAAGGAGGGTAATAAAGGAGAAGAGATGGAAAAAAGGACTTTTTCAGTAAGAGTGAGAGACTTTGTAGGTTATGTTCACATGATTAGCCAGTTCTTCAGAACACCCAACAGCCTTTAGACTACATTTACCATGATGACATACCAGTGTAAAGTATATGTAGAGATTTATCCCAGTAATCACCTGAAACATGTTCAATGTGTCTAAACTTCTACCGAGATATCATTATCACTTGCTGCAGGAATAATAACTAGAAAGGAAACAAGGTTTTAAAGAAGATTTCAATAGTCTTTCATTTTTCCTAACATTGGAAAATACAGTATTTTAAAGACAAAATTTTATTCTCAACCTCCTGATATGACACAAATTCATCTGTATGAAAGCTTGCTCTGAAAACATATCTGATTAAATAGTGTGACTGTTCTTAAACAGAGCCATTTAGTGGTAGTTGATTTAATACAAGCTCTTCTGTCAGGAAACATTGTTTTTGCTGGTATGTCAAACCCAGTATTGGCAGCCTCAATAGATCATTTGCTACCACCAATGCAGTGTCCCTTGTGCACACTGGGCAGTCCCACAGAGCAGAACATGTCAGGTGGGGCTGGGACTCTTTGCAAGTGTGTGACAGGGACATTTGCCTGAGCTTCTGCATAAGTCTCCAAACCCTTGGACAAAGCTTCCCAGGGCAGGGAGTGGGGGAAGTGCATTTGTGCCATTTTCCCTGGGAGAGGGGAACTGAACAGGTAGCCTGATTTCCTGCTGCAGTTTCTAGCAGCTGAGTTGGCAAAAGAGTGTGTCAGCTTCCCTCTGACACCAGTCTGCCAACACCATGGGCTATGTGGGACATTACAGAGCAAAGACAATTATACAAATTTAAGCAAACAAACTTGATAACTATCATTAATCTTTCTGTATTTAGAAAGTCATTAGCAAAAGCAGGTGCAAAAACCTGTTTGGCTGTAATTTAGGTGCTACAAGAAAAGGAAGTTTTCAGACAAGGTATTTGATGTGCCTTTAAAGAAATACAAGGGGTTTTTTTGTTTTGTTTTTTTTAAGTAAGGCATTAGTCCATGTATGGCAAAGATGACTGTGTCATACATTGATCTTCTGAGCTGGAAGGGACCCACAAGGATCATCAACTGTTAAGTGAATGGCCCACACAGAGATCCAACCCACAACCTTGGCACTATTAGCACCATGCTCCAACCAACTGAGCTAATCCCACTGTTGGTCTGTATGGTTTGGGCTTCATAATGATTTCTGCTTTGATGAACTTGAGGGCTGGGAGGAAAAAGAGCTGGTAAACCTATCTGTCCACATCAGCAACCTCACACAAAACACACCAGCTCCCTGTAATTTGCAGAGCTGTGCTGCTGACCGTGCCTGAGCAGTGCTGGCTTGGACACACTCGTAATCAGTGGTTTGCCTGCTGGTGTGTCAGCCTGCAGCTGCACAAGTCAGGTGTGCACGGACATGGCCCACTTACACCACAGTACAGCACACACTGTTGTAACCACTTTTAAGGAGAAGGCATGGCTTGGTGCCCACCATTGCAGCTCCATCAGTTTTTAAAATTGATACTCTTTTCACGTAGAAGCACCGTGGATGTGCTGACTCTTCAGTGAGGGCTGCTGGAGGCAGAGGCTTGTTTGTTCTGTGGTCTCACTGAGGGAGATACTAAATTCTGCTGCTTCTACTTCATTCAGGTCTGTCTTATGAGGTGGAGATACTTACATTGCAGTTCTACCTTTTGAATAGTACAGTTCTTGCCATGACAACTCAGTGCTGAAATTACTGGTTCCTTCCACCTATTTCATTATTAAGCTGTGGGTATGACACGCATCTGACAACTCGTTTGCCTGGAGAACATTCTGCTCCAGAAGGCCAGGAGGTGTTTGCTGCTGTTGTGGTGGTGCAGTGAGGTGCAGGAGACACCTGCCTCTGTAGTTCACATGCTGCATTGCAGAATTGCTCAAATACCTAAATGCCTGTGTGCACAAAATCCAGGATATACATGCATAGGCCTTTTGAATAGACAAGGAGGTGCCATGGCTTAAAGAGTAGCTCACAGAACACAGATTAGGGATTGGAATTTAAATTGCAATACTTTGCCCCAGGACTGATGCTAAAAGGTATTACGTTTCTTGTACAGGCAGAGAAAATTAAGAAAATAAACTTAGTATTATTCAGTGAAAGGGAAAATAAGTTGACCCTAAGTGATTACACCATGCTCTTACAACAATTCAAGTATTCTCTAAATTACAGTATAAGATAAATTCTTCAGGAAGTCCGTATAACAAGTTATTTGCATATATTGTGCAAGTCACCCTTAAGATCAAACAAAATATTATGATGAATTTGAATCCAACTTCTGAATTGTAGTAAATTTTGACAACATATGAATGATGAATGATCCACTTCAACACAATCTGCATTTTCAACAAAGTGACTCGTGTGACACATGGCTCTTTTGCACTGGGATGGCTTCAAGCATTGCAATTTGATGTAATAGTGGCACACACCTTTCTTGATTAGTGAAAGTAAAGTTTTTCATTAGATCTTTCTTTTGCTGAAAAGTATTACAATAAAATATTTTATATCTCTCATGATGTATATAAGCACCTGAAATTCCTGTAAATTCAAGCAGTTAGGTCTCAACCCAAGAAAGCACTTAATGACATTTATGGTCCCATTGAATTTGGGGACATGTGCAAGGGCTTCAATCAAAGCATGTGCTTAGGAGCTTTGCTGAGTTAAGGCCTTACAAAATGATGCTATGCAGGTCAGCTACTATTCATAAAATATAATTTAGTGAATAAGGTAATTTGCTTGTTAGCCAAAAAAAAGAAGCTCTAGATTCCTTCTCAAAAAGTTATATACAGGCAGTTCTCACATTACTATCACCTCCTTAACCCTGATCATCCAGATTTACACAACTGTTGATGAGACTGTAGCTGATCCTATACTACACTGAAACTTCTCAAATGGCCACATTCTTGCCTGGAAACTGAACCAACAAATTTGGTAGCTCGTTCTGCTCGATGAACTCCACTGAAACAGATTCTTACCTCAGACTTAGATTTACCTGAGCACAGATGAAAAATGCAGAGAGGATCTGTATCATTTATTTTTAAGTCTCATGTAGTGAAGAAAAAGGCATATTATGCATTTCATGCATTATTCTCTACTTTGTGCTGTATATAATTGGCAGAGCTTTTCAGTGAAAAAACTATCTGGCCAAATTCTCAGAGCCTCATGCTCTGCAAAAATCTGTCTTAAGTTAATCTATATTAGGAGTAATATTCAAGTTGACTTCACTCATATGAAAAATGTATTTAAAAAGGTCTAGAAGATACAATCTGCTATTTCTTGCCTGACTTTGTTCCCTGCTGTTGTTGGTCTCTCACGGGATTTCTTGCAGAGTGGTTAAGTGATCTGTGCTGAGGTTTCAAAAGCAAAGATAATAGGAATTCTATTCACGGGTTAAACACTTAGCTGCTTTAATACAAGATGTGTAGGAGCAGCCCCTAATGACATTCAAATCTTGTTATTGCTGTGCTTCAGTATAGGATATACTTGGGTTTGTGGCTGCAAGAAGCAATTGCCAGAGATGACTGTAAATCCTGAACAGCAAATAAATCCCGGCACATGGAAAAGATGTCTGCTTTGGCTCTTGCAGCAGGGCATCTTTGGACTTCACCTGGCTCCTGACTTACAGCAATGCAAGAGACCCAGAGCAGTCAGTGGCTGGTACCATACCTACCCTAGGGTCTGGCTGCAGGGGCACCAGCTCTCAGCTTCACATTGGCCTAACATTTCTAACCCTTCTTTTGCACTGCTGCCTGATCTCAGGGTCTTGGCCGTTCCCCTAAAAGCAGTATTGTGGCAAGCTCTGAGCATTCAGTATCTTTGAATCACATGTCCATCTTACTTTTCTTACGTCCTCCAAGGCTTGCTAGTACTTGTCACCATTCCCTGGTGGAGATAATTCTACTGAAAACATTTACAGGAACACTCCTACAGTTCCTCCAGCAAATTCGTCTGACATAGCTCGGACTATTCATTTATAAATTTTAAACTTACCCAGCTGGCTTTGTCAGAAGCCTATTAGGCAGCACTCTCACAAACTGCTCTCCTTCAGAGCAGTAAAGACTATTTGAGAATGGTGATCTTGTCCTCTGACACAGCTGGACTGGAAAGGAAGTGGAAATGAGTGAAAAGAGCAACCCCTCCCTGGGTTTCTAAGAAATTGTGCAAAAGGGCTAAAAAACCACTTAGTCTTACTATGGAGAAATGAAAATGAGCACTCTGAACAAGGAGAAACACTTCTGGCTCTGCTGTTTTTTGTCTCACATTGCCATTTGCTTCCTCCTCTGGACTAACCTGCAAAATATTACTGTTGACCAAGCACAAGTGTCACAGGAACAATTAAAAATCTTGTGGAAGAGAAAGTGCTGTATTCTTTACCAGCCCTTGCTAAAAGTCAATGAGCAAACCATCCAAGTCCTTAACCCAGTGTGGAGTAACATTGGAAAGGTAAATTCTGTGACACAGCATATCTGTGCTGTGTCATAAGGGGAAAAAAAGAGAAATGAAAATATGTATTATATATCTTGGGACAATATTAGTAGATATGCTCATGGCCTTTAAATATACATAAGACTGTTGTAAAGAGAAAAACAATTAATTGTTCTGAGTTAAATTACAAGAAAATGTTTAGAAAGACATTAATAAAACCTTCTAGGCATTGTTAGGATCATTTAGGGAAGTTATGAGGTCTCCAAAAACAGTTTAGATGAATAAGCTGTTGGAATGGCTTCAGTGCTTCCGATTTTCCTTCAGGTCAAAATGAGTTTTCAGGATCCCTTCCATCCCAATATGCTGCAATACTAGAGAACTTGCTAGCAGGTGAACCAAAGGGGCAGGAGCCTGCCAGTTCCACATGGAAACACAGAGGAATTTGATATTTCCTATCTGCAAATCAGGATGCTAG
This sequence comes from Motacilla alba alba, assembly GCF_015832195.1. NCBI lineage: Eukaryota > Metazoa > Chordata > Aves > Passeriformes > Motacillidae > Motacilla > Motacilla alba. The sequence continues at coordinate 8,049,142 of NC_052029.1, read as the reverse complement.
AAAAATAAACACAGTATTAATATATAGTATTATATCTTTGAAAGAATCTAGAGAAACAATTGAAATAAGATCCAATCATGGCTTAAGAAGAGTTTGCAAAGAGCAGAAACAGGAGACCTGAATTCAGTGCTGGTGGAAGGCTGGCAGCACCCACCAAGCTGCATTTCCCACCCCAGCGGGCAGTGGCAGCGCGAGGTCGGGCAGCCCCTCTGAGCCCCTCATTCAGAGGCTAATTCAGCTTTGAATTGACTGAGCTACCCTCTGGCTGGCAGCAGTTATTCTGAGTGTAGATCCCTGGCTGTCTCTTGCACGTTGCATGTGCTGCAACTGCGTGGCCGAGATTGCTCCTCTCCCTCAGAATTCATGGCGAGCGCAGCCATTACAGCAAACAGCTAAACACGGCTTTTGGCCGCCAAATTTCACTTTCATTGCTGTCAGAACATCACTTATCATGGCTGGGCTATAATTTTCAGGCTTGTAAAACCTCAATTGTCATGTTTGGATTTTCTTTAACACTTGTTATAAATGCACGAATTTGATTTGTGTAGAATGGAATGACTCTCAGTGGCTCAGGGATTTGGCAAAAAGCTTCATACATTTCATCAAAATTCTGTTTGGCCTAGAGAGGCGTTACAATTCTAGATAAAAAATGTGGTTTTTTAATACAAAAGTAACTTGTAGTAGAATGTTTCAAAATAATTCTGTATTAAAGATGAACTGAAACAAAAGCAACATGATCTTTTCCTCTCCACCATGGGAATCGATTCAGATTGAGAAAATGGAACTGGGAGAGTCTGATTTGACACATTTTGCAAAATACATGGTGGGGGAATGCAGGGGAAGGAAGCAATTCCATCACCTTGAGCAGGAGGTAAAGAAGTGAGCACATACAGTTCTTTGCAGTAATCCTTGCAGCTGTCTAGGAGCCTTAGGTAGTGTTAGGGAGCAGCAACATTGTTGTAAATCATAATTAGTAACAATGCTAATTACAGTAAAAGCTCTTTGGTAAACAGAAAGACAAAGCCTGCTGAAATTTGCTTCCTCTTAGTAGGACAATTTGGATTATTTACAAGCATCTGAACATTTGGAAAAATCTAGGAAGAATCTTAAAATGCCATATTTCTAAAACAAAATAAAACAAAAGATAAAGTTTTACCCTTTTTGGGTCATATAACTTGGATCTATATTTACACTTGGTTGAAGCCTTCGACTAAGCAAATACATATGTATGAAGTCTTATTTTTACACTTAATTTTGGTGTTTTGGTAAATGCAAACGATGGAAGAAGCTGACATGAATAAATTGGCACCAGCTTAGAAGTCACCTCATTGCAAAGTGAGAGACATTTGGGACTGTTCCTCACCTTGCTACAGGGGAGGATTCTGGTGTTAAGTCAGCCAGTCACATGTTATGTATCAGGAATGTTTTCAACTCTAGGCTGAGGAGCTATAAGCTCTTGAAGGAGCCAAGAAACAAATGCAATACTTGAGCATGTTTACTGTAAAACAAAGGGCTATTTTATCTCAATCAAATAAACCAACAAGTGAACTGCAAATCTGATACTGAAATAAATCCAATTTACTCTTATGTAATTGCTTATTTGATTCTCAACTATGACATGAAGTTAGAAAACAAATTGATATTCTGTCACTTCTGTTTCAGTAAACTTAACTCAAACAAGTTGCCCTTTAGGTGCATCTTGGATGGAATGGTACTTTATCTTCATCCCAAGGAAATCAGTGTATTAAATTTGTTTGAAAAATTATTATCCAAACCATGACTCTTTTCAGACAGTGTTTGAACTGCATGCTAAAAAGGCCAAATTTCCCCTGAGAGCCAGCACAAGCACAGAGAAGTATTGTAGTGTATCCTCCCTGTGCAAGAAAATGCACCAGCAGCAAAGACACAACTGAACCACAAACGCAGTAGGCACAGAAACTGCAGCAATCTTGTGGGCATGGGCATCTTCCTCTTTCCTCATGGCCAAAATACAATCCCAATGTGCCTCAACATTTAAAGAATAAACTATATAGACCCTATACTGCCTCAGCCATGATCAGAATACCAGATCCAGCACCACATCCACAGTGGGTGAAGTTGATAAACTGAAAGGTGTCAAAACCAAAGGAGTAATGAAAGGGCAGGGGATAGGAAGAACACCCTTTCTGCTGAGAAGTTCTAGGGGCTGAGAATGTTTGTTAAAATAAAAGAATCAAGATTCACACCAAAAAAAACAAGGCTAGGTTGTTTAGCACAGCAGAGGTCAGCAAAACGGGCTGGCTGACTCTGCAGCTGGGATCGAAAGCGCCGATAGAACACCTCACCCTGGACTCGCAGGGAATGATCTTCATCATCTCTAGTTTAAAGGTCAAATCAAGGCAGGTTTAGGAAAAAAAATTGCCCTTAAACGGTCCAAGCCATAACTAATGTCTGTGCAAGCTGAGAGAAGATTACAAAAATGGTCCTTGTTTTTTTTTAATATTTTTTTCGATTTATAAATGTAGGAAAAATGTTGTTCTGGACAAATTACCATTTTTAGTGATATGTTCTACTTTAAAATTAAGGAATTTCAGATTAGTTCATATGCCTAAAGCTACACTATTAAAATTAGTGTTACAGAAACAAATATTAATTAAATAATGAGGTAGGACAAGTTAAGACATGGCACTAAGTACCAATAGGGGTGGCTTAGTAGTTTGTAGGAACTGGTAACTTTAACTGAGAATTTCCAGAGCAATCCAATTCCACCCATTCAAAAATTATATTAATGTGTATTTATAGTCTGTATACAATAACCATAACTACTGCTAAAATATTTAGATTTTATATAATATATACTAGTTCCTCTGCTGTGGTACCCTTGGCCCTTACATAATAAAGAACATTCATTTTTGAGGCTTGTCGAGACATGTCTCTAGGAGACTCCATGGATAGCATCCAGACAAGCCTTCCTTATATCTTCCTTGAATAAGAAGTTTGCCATACTCTTGGCTGACTAATTTCATTCAAATTTCACTGTGATTCTACATTTTCCGGTTTAGATTGTATATTCTTCTGGCACATACTTGCCACAAAATAAATTACACATAGAGGGATATTGTTTTGCAAGATCTCTCTCAAAATCAAAAGTATTAGAGCTTGTAAAAATAAAGTCTCTAAGACTAGGTAAACTCAGATTTTTCAACAAATCCTCCCTTCCAAACCATCATCACTTTCTCTGATTGGGAGTTTTCTACAGACAAACTACATCTTCTTTTCAATTGGCTCTTCACAGGTACTTTAAAAATTGGTGTTTCACTGCTGGAATTTGTGCTTTACAATTGATTACCCACATTGTGGTTGTCCTATGGAAAACATCCCATGGGAGAGCCATGAGGCTCACAAAGAAGCTTCAAGACCTATGAAGGAGCACCTTCAAAGCAGAAGCAAAAATCCATTTACATTTGCACATGTAGCCATTTAAATTAGAACCATGGATTTATCTCTATAAGCAAGCACAGGGCAGAATTACTTTCAAAGGAAATCAGTGACTTGAAGAACTATTTCCCCCCCCACTTCATCCCATTGCAAGTAACACTGTAAGTGTTGATTATTTTAATAATAACAAAAAATGAAGCACAAACCCCAAAGAAGATTGAAGTGCTCTGTAATGTGCAATGAAGTGTAGATCTGTGAGTGACAGAGGGGCCTGCAGGGGCTCTTCAGGCTGGGAGCAGCTGATGTTGCTGTGTCACAGTCACAGGGTCTGTGCTGGTCTGAGAGCCCTCCCCAGGACGTGCCCAGCAGAAGTCCCTGGGTGCAAATCAGCTCTTGCCCAGCCCAGGCAATCCCCTCTCTGTCACCAGGGTTTTACATGCAATAAGGACCTTCCTTGGGAGCTGAAGGTCACAGCTGGGACAGAGAGAAAAGAGGTGGCACAGAGAAATGTGCTGGAGGGACAAACTGAGGGGGATTTGGATTAGAAGATTCAGAAGCTGGGATGAATTTGGTAAAAAAACCCACAATTTTTGTGTGCTTAACCAGAATTATTCTGTTTAGAACTCAACCAAAAAAATCTAATTTTAGCTTAACACCAGAACAGAACAGCCTCTTCAGTCCCAGTATGTAGTTATGTTTTCCTGCTTTTTCAAAGTTGTGGAATAAATACCTGTCCTGATTTACATATAATGCAGTGTATTACATTTTTAATGTTTCTTCTGGGCTCAGTACACCTCTTTCATCCCCACTACCATTATGTTAATGATGTAATGAAATAACATTGATTTTAAAACTCTCATTTCTGCCTTATTACAGAAGATTAAAATTACAAACAGATATAAAGCCTAAAATATGAATTTTGCCCCAAAAGCAGAATATTGTTGGCCTGCCTACAGCACCTAGATTAGGAACAAAGGTGAAGTCACAAACCTGAGTATCAGGAACTCCCTTGAAATGGGAGTGAAGAGGAAATACACAACTCACAAACAACAAAATATCTGAAGGAAGAAATGCAGTAAAAATTGGGTAAAATTATCCCTTGAGTAATGCTGGATGAAATCCAAACCAAAATCACTGAACAGTGAAGCTATTCCAATTTATGCCACAGTAATATCAAAATACTTCCTTCTCCTCTATAAACATCCTTTAATTCTTTCTGGAAAATGGAAGAGTACCGCATGTGACAAGTGTTCCTAAGCAGCATGCTGAGCACCAAATGTGAACTATAATTCATAATTCATGCTCAATTAATCGTAATGTATAAGGAATGGCTCTGTTAATGCTTCTGCTAACTACCTAACCTATTTTGAGAGATGCAGGCAGAATTTCAGCTCTTGTGACTTGCTGTTGTGAGTGATAGACTATGGATACCCCAGCAGCTGTCAAAGTCACCAGCCTTCCCTCAATGAAGAGAAAAGCAATTCTCAGTATTGCAGGAAGCTAAGAAAAGCTCTAAAAAGCAGAAATGAAAGTATGTGAGGGTGGAGAACGCTATCTTTTCTCATGTAAATCCCACTGGAAAGCAGCCTGTGTAATCCATGCCTTGCATCAAACTAAGATTTGGAACAAGCTTAATTTAGCAAATGAGCAATTTTCAAGCAATACAACTGAAAGAGGAGAGGTCTGGTGTCTCCAGATATTGTTCTGGAGTTATTTTTACAGGGCAGCCAGGGAGCAAATCCTGATTTAGGGGAAGAAGCTTTACCTTCACATGCTACTATTTTTGTTAATCAGAAGGAGGAGTTAAAAATGGACTGGCTCTTTGCTCTCCTCCATTCACATTCTGACAGAGGAAACTGACTGGAGTCATTAAAGCCACACTCACAGCTGATGGACCTGGAATCGGCCTCTCTGCCCCAGAATCTGTTTGTGGATATTAGAGAGCTTGACTTCTTGATCCACCATTTCTGAGCTGCATAAGCTGGCAAGAAGAGTGGGAATGATGAATCCTTGAAATCCTCTAATTTGTGTTGTGTACCCCACAGGTAGACGGTGGTATTCTAGAATGCCCACAGCATATTCAGGTAAGTACTTATGTTAGAAAACACCATATAAAACTACCATGATGAAAGAGGAGAATTACATAAGGAGCTCTGATGTGTTCTACCAATGAAATTTGGCTGTTTCACCCTGCCACCTAAAGCTTAGGGACAATATGGAACATGTTTTTCAAGCTCCTTGCAATATCATTCCAAGAGTCTCCTGCAGCTCTCAGTATTGCAGGGCTTTCCAGCCAGGAGCAGCTCAGATAATTGTATTCCAACCTGTCATCACTAGACTTTGGGGTGTTTTCTTTTCCCTCCCTCTCCATTTTTAACAGCTATTTTCCATCTCAAACCAGTAAAACCTGCCATGGAAAGCTGAGCTCAGCATTAGAAGATCTCAGCTCTTGGAAAATGTCTCGGAAAACTATTAAAAAACGTAGCATTCTTCTCTCTTGAATAGCAGTTCCCGGCTGTTAGGAACAGCAGGAGAGCCTGGCCGGGCAGAGCCGCGCACGGAGCGCAGGGCGGGGCCGGGCTCATGGAGGGGCAGCGCTCCCCCCGCGCTGAACGAGACCTGGGGGCTGGGCAAAGGGCTGGGCAAAGGGCTGGGCGAGGCGGCACCCCGGCTCACAGCACGGGAGCGCCGGCCGGAGGGGCGGCCGGTGCCCACCTGAGCTCACCTGTGCCCTCCTGAGCTCCCCTAAACTCACCTGAGTTCCCCTAAACTCCCCTGAGCTCACCTGAGCCCTCCTGTGCTCACCTAAACTCACCTGTCCCCTCCTGAGCTCCTCTAAATTCCCCTAAACTCACCTGAGCGCACTCCTGAGCTCCCCTAAACTCACCTGAGCTCATCTGTCCCCTCCTGAGCTCCCCTAAACTCCCCTGAGATCACCTGCCCCCACCTGAGCTCATCGAAACTCCCCTGAGCTCACCTGAGCCCTCCTGAGCTCCCCCGAGCTCACCTGAGCGCCCGCGGGAGCGGCCGCGCCTCCTCCCCCTCGCCGCCAGGTGGCGCCGCAGCACCGGCTCAGGGGGGGCGCGGAGCCGCGCGGGATCGGGACAGGGACCGGGACAGGGACCGGGACAGGGACAGGGACCAGGGAGCCTCTCAGGGCCAGCAGCTCGCCCAGCCGTGAGGGAGCGCACCCTGAGCCTGCCGTGCAGCTTTTGTTGGGAATAATTTCTCGTGCCGCCGTGATTGCGGCGGTGCCGTGGCCGCGGGGCCGAGCGCTGCCCCGGGGATGGGATCTGCGGTGGGCAGAGCTGCGCCGCCAGGGTCAGACACCGCCTCATCCACTGCCACCGTGAAATTGCTCCTCTGCCACAATGAAAGTACTCGCAACAGCCTGATCCTCAGACAACACCCACACATGAATAAGTGCACTCAAATTCACAGTCCCACAGAATCCAATTAAACAACGCAAGAGCACAAAGTTACTCATGTATTCATGGATACGGACAGCTGCGTCCAACGTTTACTTTGGTCCGGTGCCAGTTACAGTAACCATCCCTTATCTGCATTTCATTTCTCAGCTCTACAATTAAAAGTTACATTCAAGCATCCTCCCCCAGTGGACCCACAAGGATGAAACTTTTATAGGTCTCGAAATACATTATGTATCCACTGCTTGTGTTTGTTGTCCAGGAAATCTCCAATGGACTCTATAGGGAAAGCACAAAACAATGTACTGTGTATTCAGGATTTTGTGCCGATCTCAGTAATTGTTGCAATGTCAGAATAAAAGGAACACAGCGATTTGATAATTAATTACACTCTAATTGCATTCACTTGGGAAAAATAAATAGCACTAAGGGGCAAACGGGGTCAATAATATTAGTATAGGTGATCACCTATACTACAATCTTGCATATACAAGTACCAATTAGTTGAGCCGAATCAGTGATAATTTGCATGAAGGATTCTGAATGTAGAGATAAATTAAACACATAAGAGAAATAAAGCTACAACTTAATCTGAACTAGTGATCCATTTTCCTTTTTTATGGCTGCAGCAGCAGGTTAATCCCTGGGAGGAATGGGAGCACTGATGCCACCTCCACAGCTGAACTGTGCACAATCCACCTCTGCAAAGAGCCTCCCTGCACATTTTGGAGTGCAGCAGTGTTATATTAACGTGTGCAAGAGAGATGGAAAACCAGGGCTGCTCACTCCTGTGTAATGACAAGCAGATGGTGCAGTGTAACTTGGCCCAGGCATGGCTGGAGCTGGCTCTCTGCTCGGGGAACACAGTTGGGCTGTCCACAGGCACAAGGAACTGGTGGTGAAACTTTCTTACTCAAGCTGGGGCCCTGGTTTTTTATCTCACAGAGGGGAAAAATAGATGGAAACAAGGCTTGACTGCTGCTGATTCATAGGGTATAGCACCAAGCCACAAAGAGAGGTAAACTTTGGGCTGCTATTTTGAGGCCTCTTACTAGTCTTCAGTGTAGCAGAGCTTTTCCCCAGCCCTCAGCTCAGCAGCAATGAGGCAACTGAATGGACTCTTTCATGGGTTTGGTAGCACAGAGCTCCCACAGGACTCCTTGGCTTGTGCCTACAGGTCTGGGAGTCACACATGAACCCCACCCAAGCAGCGTAAAAATCACTGCTGCTGATCCTGGCATTCAAACACATTGATGAGATGTCAAGAAACAACAGCTTAACACAACCAACGAGAACATGAAATTTGCAATCCCTGAACAACTTCCAGCACAAAGACCTGTGGCTGTATTCAGCTGGTACTGGTCCAAATGGCTGAGCATTCCTTAGGGAAAACAAGTCAGAGAAGCACTCATACAGCACTGCACTTCCAGGGCTGCTGGGTTTAGACGAGCTCAGCTCTGTCCTCAGCCTGCCTTACAATCAGATATTCTCCTCAGGCATTGCCAGGGTAGGGGAGGAGACAAATCATCAAAAAGGAGCCTTGCAGCATGCAGAGAGAGCAGCATGCTCTGCTATTGGAGTGCAGGGTCTGCTCTTGCACATGTGTGTTGCCATTTAGTCCTTACAGACTGATTCCCTCTCTCCTGGGCCTTGCACCTCATTCAGCATTTCCGCTGCCTTTCTCTCTGCTGATATGCAGTGGGTGAAACTGCTGCCCATCTGCTACCTGGACTTCATAAATGGTCAAGTAGTTCTGTACAATTTTGTTATTATCATGCAAACTACTGCCCTTAGGGCTGAAAAGCATCTGCATCTCAGATGGAAGCATGGAACTTCTTGGCCAGGGTGAGGCACCGTTAGATACCTACTGTTCAGAGCACAGTTCTTTTAAACTGAACTATCATGAAAAATACCAATCGTAAAAATATCTGTGATGAAATTTCCAGGCCTCATAAGGACTCTGGGACTCCTACATGGTTTTTGGATAAAAAAAGAATGTGTAGTCATTTCACAAATAATGATGAGGCCCCTGTTCTCTTTGATTGCAGCCATCGGTGCAAAGACAATTTCTCATTAGGTCCTTTCCATGGCCCACGGAATGAAGAGCAGATTGTCCAGCACGAGGCCAGGACAGGCCCCAGCAGAACTTCTGAAATCCAGCTGCTAATCCAAGAATGCCTTTTCTAGTGGGACCCAGAACTGGAATTGATTATGGGCCCATCCAAAGCCAGGTACACCCCAGATCTTCGGGAGCTTTATTCTCACACAACTGTTCTAACCTTGAGGATGACTTGAGCTCCCATCAGCCATCTGCCGTACAATAAGCTGACATCCTTATGTATTCTCTCTGCCAAAAGGCAACTTTTAAAATGCTATTAAAAAAACTGTGTACAAATTAAACAGTCAACACATTTTACTGCTGCTCAGTAACTAAAATGCTTTCAGTATGCTATGCAATCTATAACTGCTGAAATTACTTTCATGTGTGTTTATAAGTCTTCCTATATTTTCTCCTCATTACTCCAAATACATTTTAAAAGCTTGTTAAGATAGATTTGTTGGTATTTTGTATCTAGCTGACTGTGCATGTTAAAGGCTTCAACTGTAACTTTCCTAGCTTGAAACACACTATTCTTCATGCTGCTTGTTAAAACACATATCATTCCAACCATGTACATTAATTGCCTTGTCTGGGGAAACAGAACTCAGTTTATGAAGTCTGTCATCCTGCTTTGTAGCTTAATTATAAAATAAAATTAATTTTCCTTCCCCCCAGCCAGACTATTTGCTCTGTGTTTTTCTTTTTTCCCCCCTTCCTCATGCTGCTGCTTAAATTCCAGGGCTGAGTAACTGATCCTGCTTCAGTGCCTGCTCCCAGGGCTGGTGGTGAGCGCAGTGTTCCTCAGGGAATGCAGGCTCTGCCAGGGTCCTAAACTGCACTGGTAACCACCTGGGGCTGAGGGGTGCTAGCAGACAATCATGTCCAAGCTAAAGGCTGCCATTTCTAACAGAGGCAAAGGATTATTTAAGTTATTGCACGCTGACTTGTGATGTTCTGTGTACACCAGTCCCTCTGCAGCACAGTGGGGGCTGCTACATACCCAAAAAGCAGGGAAGCTCAGACATTTCCAGGGACAAAAGAGCAACAAACCTGTAGAAAACAAGTGGAGTAACTCTTGTCAGAGCCAACCCTCTATGAGAGCTGACATCAAGCTCCTTTGAGACCAACACTGAATAAAGTGCCCACCATTGGTAACTCCACTGGGTTCGCCCTAAGGGTTTTCTTTCCCAATAGCAGAGTCCTTACTCAAGGGTCAATGACACAGCCAGAAGTCAAGAGCAGCCCAAATTAGACTGCCCAGGAGTGAGGGAAACTCAGGTGGCTCATTGCAAACCACAGAACTGGAGGATAAAGTCACAGGTCAGCAGCTGCAGTCACAGCAGGATTCCCACTGACTTCAGAGGCACCAGGAGCTCCCCCATGGAAGGAAAAAAGGCCTCATTCCCACCAACTAAAACCTAATGTACTAAAGAAGGCATGTTAAAAAATATCCAGAACTATAAGAGATCTTTATGAAAATTAACTTTTTTTACTATACCATCCTGCTCAGGGTCTAAACTCAGAGCTCCCATACAGCAAGTCCCAGCTCCCTAAGCCTCCACTCTTTCGAAAGAGACCCCTTGATAGGCTGATTTTAAGGCAACTCTTCAACAGTGGAACAGTGCAAAGCAGCAGGAACTTGAAGTACTTATTCAACCTCTACAATACCCAGGTATGCTAATTGTTTCTTCCTTCTCTAACACACAATTCTGCATGCTTTAGAGGTCAGATTCTGTAAAAAGTCTTCTGAGTCAGAATATTAGCTCTTAATTTGGGATAGAAATCAAAACTATCAAATTTCACAATACACATGCTACTGCAAATGTTGCTCCTTATCACACAAAACCTAATTTCCCTTTTTGAAGAGATCAATGTACATCATGACACACATCTTCCAGCAAGCAGCCCCCCTGTAAAAATATTCAGGTAAAAATCCTTACTTTAAGAAAGGCACCAGGATCCTCCAAGTTCTCCCTTCTGACTGCACCAGCCCACTCCCCCCACAATGGCAGGAAGGCCATATGTGCCAAGAGTTATTGGCATCATCTGTAGCTAGGCATGCTGCTAGTGATTTAGGAAATCTGTTAATGGGAAATTAATTGGAATCAGGATCAGCCAATTGCACAAATTTTCCCCTTGATTAACACACCCACTTGTCGACAGGATGAATTACAAGTCGTGCCATTCACTGGCAGAACTTGGCCCCAGGGAACTCGCCGGTGCTCTTGCAGTGTGGTGGCATTTAATGTGTCTGGGAACTGGTGATGCTGGCAGGGTGTGCAAAGCTGGGGGTGTCACAGCAGGAAATGAGCAGGGAGAGTAAACCTTAGTCCCACTCAGCCCCTGCCTGTGACCTGCCCTGAGCGGGGGCTGGAGCCAATTGCTGGCTCTGCAGTGACAGTGACACAAACACGGTGTGACTGGCCAGGAGCTCCACAGCTGCAGCACCTGCACCAGCCCTAAGAAAGCACAAAGTGGGGAAAGGTGAGCTCAGCAGAGCCCAGCCCAGCGTGTGGTGCCTCCCTGCTGCTGGGAGGGCTGCAGGTGTGATTGCTGCACACCCGTCCTGCCCAGGCTGCCCAGCACCGGTGCCACCAGAGCCAGCCTGCACCCAACACGGCTGGCAGCCTGGCTCTGCTGCCCTCTGCAAGCAGCCAGCTTATTGCTGTGGTATTTCTTCTGTGGTCACAGCTGGGCTCAAATCTTCATCTTTCTTATGTTTGTAACTTAAGAAACCTCGGTGAAGCTGCTGAACTTAAGAGTAGTGCCAGGCAAATGTGGAGTCAAACGGGGTTAACAGATGCCCAGCAGAGCTGTGGGCTGAGGGCACTCTGACCCAGGAGCACCCAGCACCCTGAGCTCTCTCCTCTGTCCCACTGTGTCATGGAGCAGCCTCTCCAGAGTGTGCCAAAAATACCCACAGCAAACACCAGTGTGCACATGGATAGTCATTTCTTTGGTGCTGTGAGTATTACCAAATTATTTCTGAATAAAAGCTGGACAGGGCTGCCACAAGCATTTAGATTTGGCCTAACACTGCCCCAGCACCACGGGAGAAGCACGGCTTGCTATGATAGCTTGCAGTTGGCCATGGGACTTAAGGCAGGCTGTTTTCCTCCAGTTCAGTGTTTTACAATTCCACATTAAGTACAGTGAATGCTAATGAGAGAGCCGTGGAGCTGCTGGGGTGGTCTGTAACAGGGAATGACAGGTCCCCAAGGGAAGGATCAGACTCCCCTCTAATGTGACAAGTGTGGCTGTGTGATTCTCTGCTCTTCTGACATGCTTCCCCTGCTGCCTTGTGAGGAAGGACAGCCTTTTATCTCAGGGAAGAGGCAGTGGGTTGGAAGAAGCTGATGATCAGCTTTGCTCTCACATGGAGGGGGATGAGTTGCAAATTACCTGCTGTCAGTGGAAGGCCGAAGCCAGAGCAGAATGCTGGGCAGGGTGCTGGGCTGGAAACAAGATGTGTGTTAAAGAGGAATGGAATGCTTGAAGGGCACTGAGTGTTTTGAGGCAGAAAACATTTTGCAGAAGAGATGTCTGCGTAAGTAACATCTTTATAAGCAGGGATATATGGAGATTAGAAATTGCTCCTAGAGCTCTAAGAAAATGAAGATTTACTGCTTTAAGTAAAAAGGGAAAAGGAGATGCCAGGCTGTGCCCCTGCTTTGCAGGGAAAACATTACTATGTGAGGTTTTGATGAATAGCTGTAAGGAAGGCTGAGCAGGCTCTGCTCAGTGTCAAAGACGGATTGAACCTGAGCTCGTTTATGGCAGAGCAGGATCAACCTCTGCCTCTGAGACAGAGCAGTGGGGTCACTCTGCCTGCCCCAGTGCTCCCGTGGTGCCCAGGGTGCCCTGCAGCTCTGGGTGCCCTCCTGGCCCCAGGCAGCCCTGCCACACACAGGGCCCGAGGCTGGGCAGGATTTGAGCACTGCGAATCCCCCAGGGGCATGGAACTGGGAAACTGCTTTACACACAGTCCAGGGGAGCACTGGAGTTCTTTGCTGGCAGGAGCAACAGGAACACCAGACAGAGCAGGACAGTGTGGCACAGTCCCAGTGACTGCAGCCAGAGGGGAGAGCAGCCAACAGACACCAAATCCATCTCCTGAGCCCAGAGCCAGCCCAGAGGGCACATGGCACCCAGGCACATCCTGCAGCAGTCACTCACTGCCTGTGACAGAGGCATAAATCATGGGCTTTGCATCCAATTAGTACTCAAAGGTATGAAGATTTTTCTGCATTTAGAAATTTCTAAGAAATTAATCTCCAAACCAGTGGCTTTCAGTCTAATGCCTCCTGAGGGTTTGGAGGGGGTTATTTGTATGGCTTTTTTTTTGCTGACTGTTGTCAGGCTTATTCTGAATGCCAAGCTCCTGTTGCTTTACCTGTGCATAAGAGGATGTTGCAAATGCCAGAGATGACAGTTTTCCTTGCAGGAGCCTGGGGCTTCCAACCCAGTCAGTAATGGCAAACACCACCCCCATCATCTTGGAATGGCCACATTCTGTACAGAGAGCACTGTGGATACATTACTGATCAAACTATGTCAGCTATGATAGAATAAAAGTCTTTGAAGATTAAGCAGGAAAAAAAAGTCTTTGAAATAGATATTGAAAAGTTATGTTGTCCTTTTACTTATCTAAAGCTCCCAACAGTGGTCTTGCAGAACTGAACTGGCCAGAGATTTCTTTATCATGCATGAAATGATTTTATTTCATCCTGGTACAGGAAAGTACATGAAAACCATGCAGAAAATAGTAAAGTTTTAAGTCTGACAGGAAAAAAGGCAAATAGAATGATTCATGCTAAGCTCAGAAATACTATCCCTTCTTACCCGCTGACCATCCCAAACCTGGTCTCTGTGTGGAGCCAAGAATTAAAAATACATCAAACTCCATTCAATTTGCAGGTATCAGAGAGGTATCAACTGGAAAAGATTAACTCTTTCCTTCCTCTGATGCCATTTTCAGAAACCATACAGTGCACAGAGAGTCCCAAGAGAAAATGGGATCTCATTTTGCTGCAAGACAAAATTGCACAGCTCTTCTTCAGTCAATCAAGCTGTTAGTAATTACTGCAGGAGTAGTAAGTAGCATTTTGTTCAATTTAGAATATTTCAGGAGTCATATTACCCAAGAGTTTAGTTCCCAACATTAACAAAAGTAAAAACTCAACAGATTTTTTTTATTTTTTTAAATCAGAACAGCTTTTTAAGACACTGCAAATGAAAACATCTGTGATATCTTCCTTGTGAGAGGGCAAGGGCTGTGTTCTCTCAGCCAAATGTGTGAGCTCATCCACCTAAACCCATGCTTACATCACACCTTTGCCGTTCAAGGAGTGCCACCACTTTATATTTTATATATAAAGTTATATTCACATTGTATTTTCCTAATGCAACTGCAGGCTTCTGTCAGAACCAGCAGTTTGCATTCCCTCCCACAGTTTGTCCCTGCTCCACAGACCTGTCCCCGTGCTGAAATCAGTGACTGGGCTGGTCAAAGGGGACAGGCAGGGTATGGGATTTTGTGGGGGTATTTTTACTGAGATAGATTCCTGCCAAATTTGGCCAACCACCTCTGCAAGATCCAGTGCAGGAGGGACAGCAGGAATGCAACGCCAAGAGAGGAGCTGGGAGCATTTCTGACAGCAGCTGTCATTAAATAGGTGCAACACTGCACCTTATGGGGACTAAGGATGTTTGTTTATATAATCTGAAAGTCAGAAACAATTTTGAGGAAGAGAGTGAAAATTGGGATAAGTAGGAAAAGGCATTCAAAATAGCAGAGAAGTCCATTTATTTACTCTGATTCCAGGCAACATATCTGATTTTCCTTTAGCTCATATCAAGCCAAATGTGTCTGCCTCACTCACATTGTTCTGAACTCTGTTAGGATTTGTTCAAAATTTCACAGCCCACCCAAAAACTCGGCTGGGTTTCATTGATTTTTGTGCTTGGGTGAGATCAAACACACATAACCTTGCAAAATTCAAAAGGCAGATCACGTGCAAAGAAATTACCAGATACTCTGCCTCCCCATGATGCTTGTAGGTAAGCTTTTACACAACTCTGTGTTTAACTATTCCCACCTTTTGATGTCACCAGATCTCAGATGGCATTTTCCCTTTCCTTTATACTTCCTTTAAGCAACAGTGGCATTTTTAACTAGAAGCAGAAATCTCTTGGATTCTGACAGCTGCTTTCCATTGTCAGCCAGAGAATAACAGGTTCTAACTTCTAATCTTGCATTGTCTTTTAAACTAAAAACTGCCAAGATCTTCTGCTAATGGAGGCAGAAACATTTGCATGCTAATTTGCTTCAGAATGATTTAAAAACGATGTTACTGGCAGCCTGGAGAAATAACTATTTAAGAAGCCTATCCAATTTAATATTTTTATTATCGTTTGCTATTCATACAATAACACTGATGTCCCTGGTGTTTAACAGGGACATTCATCACTTTACACATTAACTGCCTAATCCTAGCAAAACCCCTGTTTGGAAGACAAAGCTGTAATCTTTCCTCTAGAGATGAGGATGTTTCAGTGCCACATCTCTGCATCTTGCCCAGGAGCAAAGTGCAAGAGGGAAGAGCAGGCTGGCAAACAGACACCCAGACCTTGGGGCCAGCCCTGGCCATGCCAGGAGGGTTTCCCCAGCAGGAAGAGAGGCTCAAATTATGGAGCAACAGTAAGGGAGTAAAAGAGGCATGGTGGTGAGACTAGTGCCAAGAAGGAAGGTGGGGAGGAAGCCATGTTGTGGCAATTTTGTGTTCCCCTTGGCATGCCTTTTGCAGCTGCAGTGTGCTTGGTGCTCTGGGCTTTGTGGATTTTGGAACCCTAACCCTAGGCATAACCCTAACCCTAGGTAGTGGAGTGAAAAGTGCATGGGTGTGTGGTGTATTCCAAGAAGAAAGATTGGGAGGGAGCCATGTTCTGGCAGTTCCATATTCTCCTTGTCCTGCCTTTTGCAGCTGCAGTGTGCTTGTGCTTCTGGAAGAGTGCTGACATTCCTGGGCTGCTGCCCATTTCCATGGATGGGCCTTACTGCCTCTCTGTTTATCCCTGGACATGAAGCAATCCAAATTAGAGCAGTCTTTGTACCTGTGTGTGGTTTGTGCTTGCGTGCAGTGCATGCTGTGACACCGTGTAACGTGACTGCTCCAGACATAAAGAACAGCCCAGCCCCTGGACCTGCAGCCTTAGAGACTCCAGGAATGGGCACCATGGATGCAGACCTGAGCAGTCCACACCCAGCTCGACTGATGTGTTAACCTTCACTTATGGAACTATCACCCACACAGGTGTGAAATATCTTCCATGTGATCCTTGCTTTAGTGCAAGGCTCAGACCAGCCTCCACCAGACAGTGTCACAGCTATTTCGCTTGTTACTCAAAGCCTTTGGGGACTGGCCTCGCTCCACCTGGGCTCCCAGGACTGATCCCACTGCTGCTGCGCTGGAACCTCACTTCAGGGCAGAATAAGAAATAAATATTTGTTTATTTTCAGGCCTAAGGTGGTGCCTCCTTCCTAGAACTGCTGCCTTGGTATTAAAACAATACAAAATGGTTTCTTGTTTCATATAGACACATCTTGAATTTCCCAGCTGTCATCTACAGATAGGAGCATTGGGAGAGAAAAAAATAAACAAGCATAGTGCATAAACAACCCTGGGGAATACATTTTGCAGACTCTGAACATCAATGATGTGCAATTCTTTGTTTGCTGAAGTGAGCAAGTACACAGGGAGAACTGTACATAACAATTATATTAAAACACTGGCACAGGGCTTGAGCTTTAAATATCTCAGAGGAAGAAAACATAAGAGCAAAGGTATTTTCAGCTCTTTCTTTAAGAAGTAGAGGTGAAGGTTGTACACAGGGTGTGAACTACCTGGGGTAATCTGAGAGGTCTTTTATTGGTTGAACTGCAGCCATCCCTGGGCTGCAGAACACTTTGGACCTCAGCTAGAGACCCTGCAGGAATCAAACAGAAACATTGCTCCCAGGATTTCTGATTAAAAAGCTAAAAAAGAAAAAACTAATGAGTTTCATTCCACACAGCATTTCTATTAAAAACCAGTAGGTTTTGTGACATAACAAGGGGGACACACACTCTCAATGGCTCCCACTGCAGATGCCACAAGGTTTGCTCGTGAAGGAGAGCTCACATTTTGAGGATGTTTTTGGAGTGGCCAAAGTTCTACAGTGACAGCCCCTAAAACAATGCTTCCCATGGCAAGATCTGTAAAGTCCATATCAATACAGGGCCTCAAATGCATCCCTCTTCTCTTTGAGACAGAAAACCCTTTTTAAAAACAGATCTCAAAACCTGATTATTTGTCTTTGTTTGAGAAAAATGTCTTATCTGCAACCACACCTAATTTCTCACCAGCATCCTCTACTCTTTCAAATTTCTTCAAATCATTTGACAGATGTACTCCTTAATCTTTATTTTGAATAATTTGCTGACACAAAAGTCCCCAGTAATTCCAAAGATCTCAGTTCACTCTGCCACAGATGCTTTTCCCAACCACTCAGCCCTAAGTGTGAGTTTAAGAGCAAAGTACAAAGAGCACAAGGAAAGTAACCAAGAAAGCTTTAGGTAGCAGAAAAGTGCCAATCATTTCTTTAGTATAAACAACATTTTCCAAACCTATCAATAAAATTTTGCAGCACTAAAGGAATAGAAAATACATTACCTTATAATGGCACCAGAGTGATCACAGCAATGGTTCACCCCTTCAGGAGTGACAGAGATGTGACATTAACCCTTCCAGCAGGGAAACCTCTCCTGAGCTGCAAAGACAGTGGCATGCATGTCAGGAAAAACTGTCACAGAAGAGGCCAGCACTGCCCTTCAGCGTGCCCAGTCAGATCTGGAAAATCTGTTGTAGCTACAGCTTGCCTCCAGCCTTTTGCTTCCAGCAATTATTGATCTCAGGTCTCACTGATCCCTGTGGCAGGTCTGTTAGACGGAACAAAACACTCAAAGTAAATGAGCAAAATTAATGAGCAAAATTAACAATCAAAAAAAAAAAAAGCAGAAACCTGTTTATTCAAATAATATAAATACTTACATTCCATTAAGCCTGTTTTAATCCACATGTGGAAGACATGAAGTATTCTGCACTACTTACACTAATGAAACCCTTGGTGGCAGACACAAGGGGCATACATTTATTAACTCAAAAGAATAGACCAATATTTTTCAGACAAATCGAGGCACTAAGGACTACAGAACAATCAGATCTATTTAAGGATCAGCTTGGGAGTTCTTACAACTACAAACAGAAATAGGATTTTGCTGTAAGCATGCTATAAATGTAGAGCCACAGCAGACAAGGAGACAGTCTTCCAGCATTTATAAAGACACCAAAGCAAGGAGGACAGAAATAAGCCTTAGTTCTCAAAAAAATGTTTTAATTTATTAGGCAAAACTTGTGAAGTTTCACAAACATTCTAAAGGTTTGGGATCTTCCCACTGGCTGTTAACAAAAGCGGTGCTTTACCTACACTAAAGTTAAACGTGTATTTCCTAAATGGAGTGGGAGTTGTGTTTCCTTGACAGTCACCTGATACCAAGGTACCATAAAGGCAAAGAATTTCACAGGAAAGGCTAGAACAAGGTGTATTTCCAAGCATCTTGGCAGAAATGCAAGCAGATAAAGGCTGTCAAAAAGCACCTCTCGGTGACAGGGTAATGAGGGGCAGATGCAGCAAATCTGTTTCAGCCTTCACTTTCAGAGGAAGATTTTTCCCCCTTTCTCTCTTGCTTCTTTAAGTGTTTTCAATGTGATTTTAACACAATGTGTGTTGCATTTATAAAACAGTGCAATGGAGGCATGGGCTGAAATATTTCCAAAGTTTTGACAGATCAGGAAAGAATACTTTCCCAGTGGTTTGCAACGTGCAGAGTTTACACCTGCTGGTCTATACAAGAGGACACTGTACTGATGCTCAGAGTTTGACAGCCAAGGACACTGTTCCAGCTGCGTCTCAGAGGGGTACAAGATGTCACGGGCTGGGAGTGGTGGTAGATCAATGGTAGGTCAAAATCCCGCATGAGGGACAGCTGAAACTGCTGGTGGCGGAAACCTGGAGTGTGGTGTGAGCCGGGGAGAGTCGCTGCGGTGCCAGCCAGGGAGCTGTGCCGAGAGGAGCCCAGACGCTGCAGAGCACCGAGAGCCGCCCGGCGCTCCTGACTCACCGCCGGCTGTGCCCACGGACGCCTGCGCTGCCTGCAGCCTCCTCCCGCTCCTCCTTCCCAGCCGGGAGCTGGGACAGCAGCCAGCAGGCTTCCAACTCGGTACACTTCTCTCGAGTCACCCCCGGTGGCACAGCCCCTCCTGGCTGTCCCTGTGGGAGCGGTGTGTGGTGTGCGGCATCCCCCGTCGCACGGTGTCACCCCTTGGCTGCTGCAGGGACCGCAGACGGAGCACAAAGCTCTCACTCAAGCTTAGATAAGGCTGTGTTCGTAAAAAGAAAGGGTGTTTGTGGAAACCCAGAGCACCGGGAATATTTCTGTCTGCTCTGGGGTGCCCTGACCCCCAGAGGAGCACTGACTCTGACCCTCATTCATGGGTCTGGAATAGACTGGATAGACTGGAATAGATAGACTGGAATAGACTGGATATACTGGATACACTGGAATCCACAAAAGTGTGACATAGATTATAGAGAGTAGTGTAGGTGCATCACTTGGTGAGAAATTGAGGTTTTGGGATTTTTAGTATGTTGTGGATGGAAGCAAGATGGAGGGCACAGGGTGTCGTCCTGGGTTTCTTCTTCATGCTTCTTCCTTCTTCTTCATGGGTTTGGGTGGCGTTTTGTAATTGGGCAGAAAAGTCCACATTGAGGGCTCTGTGGGATCAGTTATTGGGTTAAAAGGGAGAATAATCTAGGTCTCAGTTCTTAATTGGATAGTTTAGTCTTAAAAGACCTTGTAACAAGAGATTGTTAGCCATTTTGTGCCTTCTAATGAAAAGCTGCTGAACTCACAGTAGTGAGACTGTTTTACTGATAAGAAATAATAAACACTTGAGTCTGAACATGAAATACCATCTCAAGTGCCTTCAATCCAGACACAGAGAAACCCACAACTGGTACACACACAGGTGTTGTTATAACACTGACAAGCTGTAGTGTCTTTCTGGGGGACGAACCAGTGTTGAAGCCACCCTCGGCTGTGGGAGCAGAGCTGAGGAGCTTGCCTGCAGCATCACTCAGCACTCTCTGCCCAGCCAAACCCTGTGCCCAGCTGGGGAAAAGTCACAGGTGAAGGCTAGGATGGTGTAATATCTAAGTGGAGGCACAGGAACACTATCAGTGTAACCTATTTAATATTTATGTTAAGTTGCAGTCAGAAGCCTTGAAGAAAGTAAGGGTGGTGATACATTAAAGAGCTGTGATATAAAAATCCCACAATTCTGTCCTCATATGATATTCAATACTAAGAAGTTGACTATGAAGTGTACACCATAAAATGCAGCCAGGAGAAAGATGTGAATTGTTCCTTACATTTGTGTTTTTCCAAGTTCACCTTTCAGTCACTGTGAATTGTACAGCTGAGCTCTCTGCATGGCAGCTGCTCTAGAAACTTTGAAAAAAACCTACACGTGCAATCAGTGGCCAAGTCGCAGGGGCTCCAACAGATCTGAGCATGGAGTCACACAAGTAAGGATGAAAGAATGTGAGAAGACCAAAGTGATCCAGACTGTAGGTTGAGTAGATTTCTGTCAAGAGCTACATGTAAGATAACTTCAAACCTGAAAATCAAGAGTGTAGGGATGTATTTACATTTTTACAGGAGGTAACTAACCATTCCAAAATGCCCCCAGATGTTTTAGTTTGAGTTACTTTGAATTTTGGACC
Source organism: Motacilla alba alba (assembly GCF_015832195.1). Lineage (NCBI taxonomy): Eukaryota > Metazoa > Chordata > Aves > Passeriformes > Motacillidae > Motacilla > Motacilla alba. The sequence goes on along the minus strand of NC_052029.1, from coordinate 8,028,313 downwards.
AGATGTGCAGATTTTTTGCTTCTTTCCCCAAAAAATATTTCCACAAACTTATCTACTGTTCTCCTTAGGAGAACAAGGGTTGGAGATGTGTTACTGAGCCACGCTGCATATCTTGGATAAATCTTAAATGCCACAGGCTACATCCAACTATGGTGCTGCATCTGCATTTAAGACATGACTGAACTATCTGTACATCTCAACCTTTGCTGTAACAATTTTCTTTGAACAACTGAATCAAGAATCCATGAGTCACTTAGGCATTTTTATCAGCCTGCAAGCATCAGCAGCACATCTCAGAGTTTGCCCTTTACGCTTGACTGGGACAAGAGGGACATGCACAGGTATCCAGAGTTTTGCTGTGCCAGCACAACAAAGTTTTTCTAAAAAGAAGTAACTCTGCACAGCACATGAAAACACTTATTCCATAGCATCAGCATCCTCTCCTATAATCCTGGTGTTATTCCAGGAGTAGAGCTTGGGCACAAAGGACAAAAAATCCAAGTGCTGAAGAAGTGGTGCATCCAGAGAGATCTACTGTGCCAGTGAACTACCCTCTGCACTCCAGGGAACCCGAGCAAGCCTCAGCCACCATCTTTGCTGCTGCTCACAAGGCCAAGGAAGGAGTAGCCCCACACACAGCCGGATTTTGTCAGTCACACAAACACCTCTGTGGATCTCTATGGTGCTTTAGCATAAGAACAGAGAGATGTCCTTGCCAGCACTTTAGATGTTTTATATCATGGTGAACTTCTACTGTGTTTTGCACATTACATCACTCTCTTAGACTCTTCAGCTGCTCTCAAAACCTGATGAAGTTACTGGTTCTGGCTTTCATTTTCACTTGGTGAAGTGTAATCTAGAAAGTCCTACTTAACTTCTCCCACTTGTGCATTGGAATGTGAAGAGAATTCCCAGGCAGAAGCAGAGCTGGAGGAGGAGCAGGTTTCTAGAGTACAGTAAAGCTCCACGGTGTTACTTTGGTGCAAGCTATTATATGATTTCAATACAGATTTCCTGCTCTTAGGAAAGCCAGTGCTTGCTGAGACTCAAGTGATAAGAGCTCCCTTCCCAAGCAAATGGTTTCTGTAGCCCCTGGCAGCACAGAGGCTGTTCTGTTCCCATTTGCCACTCTCTGCTCAGCCCACAGCTCCAGTCAGCTCAGTGCAGGAGCACGATCATATTTATCTTTTACAGCTGAGAACTTTGACAAACAGCGGCAGGCAGCAAAGGCCAGTCTATTTGTATTTCTTACAGTATATATTCTTAAGAATGGCAGTCACCATTATGGAAGCTATCAAAAAGCTAGCTCTGACCTTAAATAAGTGTGCTCCTATGTCAGGCAGTCCCAGGAAGGAGAATTTATGAGGCAGACACTGGATTCAGGGAAGGAAGAAGAGTTGGATTGCTCTTGCCAGAGATGCAGCCCAGGATGCAGTTGCCAAAATTTGGCTTAATTCTTTGTGCTCCTTTAGGACAAGAATTTAACCAAGATTTTACCCTCCACCTCTGGGTCAGACTGGCTTCTGGTCTGTTCCACAGGACATCTAAACCCAGCACGTGAGCTCACAAGGCCCCCAGAGTGCAGGGGACAAACTGAGTCACACGTGTTGGCATTAACATTGTATGAGGAGCTCAGCAGAGTACAATTAATTCTGGGAATTTATAGACAAGAAAAACTGCTGGAGGAGCAATTCTGCAGCAGGTTGGATACCTTTTGCATATGCTTTCCTTGATGAAAATCCTGCATAATAACAGAAAATCTTTCATATCTCCTTTGACATTTCAGAGGATGAGACCATTAAGTATTCATTTTCCTTGACAAAGTACACCTTTCTTTTGCAAAGCTGGAATCCCAGTCAGAGCACAATGTTCTCTTGTTTACATCTCTTCCTGCTTTAATAGTGCTGTGCAAAATACGCTTATTTATTTTTATGAAGCCAGCTGAAAATTATATTGCTCAAATTTATTTTATGTATTAATTTGGAAAAAGAAAATCAATAAATTACTTGGGCCTCCCTTCAGCTCTATTACATTTATTATCATTTATTAAATGGACTTATTTTAAGTTCATTTGCAAGCAAAATAGTGTTAACTGGAGACCCATTCATCATTTTCTTCATAAGAAAATACCAATGAATGCCACCTAATTACAAAAGAAGGAATAAAAAAAGAGAAAAAAGGGAAAAAATAACATACACTTTCTACAAAGAGATAATTGGAAAAAGAGATACTTTTTCAGCCTGCTCCTCATCCTGGAGGTGACTCCTCCAGGCTGCAGCCACACTCCCACAGGCCATCAATATCCTCCCTGATATTTGACTTGTCCTCAGGGAAGCAGAGTTTTCCATGTCACAGAATCACAGAATCACAGAATGGGCTGGGTTGGAAGGGACCTTAAAGATCACCTTGTTCCAACCCCCCTGCCTTGGGCAGAGACTCCTTTCACCAGACCAGGTTGCTCAGAGCCCCATCCAACCTGGCCTTGCACACTGCCAGGGATGTTCAGCTGTTTTCAGATTTTTGTTCTAGAAAGGATTTCTTGGAAGGAGAGGGAATTAAGGAAAAAGGAATATTTTATTGCATTTTGCACAGAGATGGTAGAAACAAAAATTAGAAAATGGCAAAGACAGAAGCAGAATCAGTTGTAGGAGGAAGGAGTGAAAGGGAAAAGGGGCAATGTTTTTAAAGCATTTTCCTCCTAGTTTGATTAACTTAAAACCAATTTAAAGCAAAAGTTGGCTCTATACAGAGCACAGGCCCAGCAGCACCTCCTTCACATCACTTCCCATTCATGGGGGGAATCACTCCCCCCCTGTTCCTTGCCAGCCACCACTTCACTTTTTCTTGTCTGCTCTCACCACTTCTGCTGTCTCCCCTTCTGTCTTTGTCTCTTCGAGAAGCGTCCTGGAACCCAGCCCAGCTTGTTCAAGCTCCCAACACATCTTGAATTTTAATTCACTCTCATTTGCAGTCATCTATCTCTGTTTTAAACCCAGACACAAAGAGAATGAGTCAATTTATTATTAGTTAAAACCAAAACAAATCTGCAGAGAAGGCCTGGTCCACTCTCAGCACATCACAGTGTGTCCAGCTTGGTGCTAATAATGACTTGAAGGTAAGTGACCTGAGGGCACAAAATTCTGCACAGGGACAGCCTGCTTTGGAAAGGTGCCCTGCACCAGGCACCCAGGGCAGTGTGAAAGCACATCAGTTAAGAAGAAAGATGACAACAGAATGTGTAAAAGCAGCACAACGTGTTCTCAGAGCACATTACAGCCTTATCTGGACTCCAAGGCTGCCTGGCAGGTGAGCTTTCCTGCCAGCCAATGTTGCATTTCATTCTAATTGGCATTTAAGACATTGCAATGAAACCCCTTTACTCTATACCTCATAAAGAACAAGGAAAACAGAACTAATTTTTGTCAGTGAATGCAAAATTTACAACAATAATAAATGAGGCAGGGGAAAATGGGATTCTCTGTTGAACATGATGATAGTTCACAAATACTTGCCATTAAATAAAAAGACATTAGAGTACGGAAAAACAAGTAAAGAACTCCAAATCAACACAGGTGGAAAAAGTAAAAGGTGCAACAAATATTTGCTAGTGGTCACCCTGGAACTGCACATTAGCACAAATCATAGAGCCATAGAATCACAGAGGTTGGAAAAGACCTCCAAGATCCTTGAGTCCAGCCTTTGATAAAACACCACCATACCAACCAAACTGTAGCACTGAATGCCCCATGGAGCCCTTCCTTGAGCACTTCCAGGGATGATGACCCCATTGCCTCCCTGGGCAGCCCATTCCAGTGCCTGGCCATCCCTTCAGTGGAGGATCTCTCTCCTTTCTGCCTCCTGCCTGTTCTGCGTGCTGCCTGCACCTGTTAGTAAATGGTATGCAGTGGACACAGATTTAAACAGAAGTAATCTATAAAAGCAGTTTAAATCACCAGTATCAATATTATTTTAGTGTGTTAGGCTTTTAATTCTTGTCATAATTCATTGATTGATCATGTTAATGGGTGAGAAGGCAATTCCTTTCCCATTTTCCTGCAATCCAGCAATCTTTGCCCATTGCAACTCTGTCATCAATACAGAAACTGCAACTGCTTCAACTGCTGATTGCAGAGCCACATTTCATGTTCCCTTCCATGGGAATACATTTGTAGGGATAATAACAAAATAGTGGATTATTTGTTGCATTTCTTTGATCTATAAATAGGACTTCTCTATAGAGGATATTTTTACTGCATTTGGAGCAATCTTGACACACTCATTCTAAAGTGTAACCAAGTAATTTTCATCTCATTTTGAAGTTCTGTGCCTGCAAGAAGTAACTCTACCAGAGTGAAAAGTCAAATGAGAAACCTGGAGGTCCAAGTGAGGCAGAGTTTGGGAACAGGACAGGGAGCTGCTTTGCTTTTCTCCTTTTTATTTACAGCTCAGAATAAAACCTCTTTCCCTTGTGTCTTTTCTGGTGGCCTGCAAGAAATGTGTTCAATGTGGCAAAATATCTACTCAAAGCTGTTTAGTTCAAAGCCAGCATGAGGTGGGGGTAGTGGTAGGAGAGACTTGCCCTGGGGCAGGATCATCCCCGGCACTGGGGTGAGTGCAGAGGTTAAATGTTCCTGTATCATGGCCTGGTCCTGCTCTTCCTGCTGCCTTCACCAGGCTGGAGCCCTTCAGCTTCAGATGATCTCATTCACACTTCTTCTACATAAGGAAATCTTGTGTCACCAGCACATGTTATTTTTTTTTTTCTAGATTTGCAAGTCCTATTCATAACTTGTCACTTCTATCCCTGGAGAACTCATTTGTTTGGACAATTTGGTATTAAAAACCCCCTAAAGGTTGTAATTCTCAAAATAATTCCAAAAAGGCAGGTGTGCACAGTGGAACACATCACCCTGGCACTTTGCCACCAACCCAAAGCACAGCCATGATCAAGGCACACATAACCCAGCTTTTAAAATAAGGCTACACCATAAGACACCATTTTGCTTTGCTACAAAAAAAAAAAAAAAGTAAAAAAAACCCCAACCTGTATAGCATTCAGAGGACAAGAGACCAGCTCCTACATGTATTGGGTATTTATAGTTAGAGCATTTGGGAATGCAAATTGAAATGAATCAATGCCAGCAGGGATGCCTAAAAGAAATAAGTGAGAATTACAGCAATTAAGAATGTTGTCTCAAAGGAAATTAGTAGAGTCCATTAGTTACAATGCCTTAAAGGAAAATGTATCAAAATAAGAAAGAAATTAAAATATCAGGAAATTAGCAGAAAAATTGGGGTGTATAAAGATAATGAGCACAGTAGATATTTGCCACCCTTCTTTTATTAATAAGGAAATGAAACAAAGAAAAGGTGAGAGGAACTGAACCACCAGGAATAACAGAGCAATATATTCTGCCCCAAGATCAATGGCCAGCTCGCTCAAGGCTTTGCTGATCTAAGTCCAATTTGTCATCAAATTCTTTAGAAACTGGTTCCATGGAAAAGTGTGCAAAAAGAAAATGCCAGGCTAATAGGTACAGCAAAAGCTGTATTTATGGTACAACTCTGCTGGAGTGTCAAAGGGCTTTGAGGAGAAAAAATATATGTTTTATACTCTGTGGATAAGTGGATTTCACTGTGCTGGGACCCTGTGCACACTGGCAACCAGCAGCTCTCGTTTCACCTGCTGAGGTGAAAATGGAACTGGGTTAGCCCAGCCTATCCCAGCTGAGGGTTGCTGCAAATCCTGCCTCTGAATTCCACACTCACTGTTCAGAGATGGCCCCTGATGGCCTCAGTTTACTTTTGATACATGACAGAACTGACATTTTGCAAAACTTTGATGGGGAGCCTGAATGTCAAAATGCTGGAAACAACAAATCTCAATGCAGTACATCTGCCAGCAGGAAAGTGAAACACCATCGGCCTGTTTGAGTCTGCATGGAACCTTGGATAAACAACACTTCACTGTCTGCTGCTTGTGGACTTCCAATTCCCATTCTGATTGTGTGCCTCAGACACCACAGGCAGGAAGAAACTGAAATACATAAACCCCAACAAGAAGATTTGAATGGAAAGACAGGAACTGCTTGCAAAACATAGCCATTGATGCTCGTTGCTGATGGCATCATGTCATCATGCTGGTTTCCAGGTTCATGGAGAGCATTTATGCAGCTCTGGAAAGCTGTTCCCAGTTGCAATGGTTTGCCTCTCCTCTTTCAGGCTCAGCCAGATGAATCCTGATGATCTGACAGGAGCCAATCGCTGCTGCTTGAGTGGGTTCTAGCAGGAAGAGTTTCAGATGTGGAAACTCAGAAACTCATGATAACAGGGAAAGAACCATCTCCATGCCAGACTCCCAGTTAGGATAAACTGCCTTGGCCATGTTTACTCTCCTGAGGAGCTGGGCTTGTATATTTTCTGCCTTCTTTCTGTCTGCACTGTAAAATGTCCCTTCAAATAAATGAATTTTAGTGACATTTGAGGAATTCAATTATTTTTCTAAGTGCAAATTCTGCATTCCTTCATCTGTTAGCTCCATATATTTAGTATGGATTGAACAGCACCTGCTGACTGGATGAATCATTTGCATCCAAGCCACAAAATGGGAACTAAAGGACCTCCAGTGCTGCTGTTGAAATTGATGCTACTGATGCTGCCAATTCAACTCCTGCTGCTGGTACTAATCAACACCTCTTTAAAATGATTACAGCGTTCAGTTAGGGCCATAAAAGTACCAGGTGGGATATATTTTGTACTGCTTCCTGGTTTTTCTACACTCTTCCCTATGGGAAAGGATTTATTGGTCCCATCAATCCCTCTTACAGTCTTTAGCATGGGAAGGAGATGTCACAGAGTTTTGATGTCTCATATATTTCCATTTCCTCAATTACACAATCATTGTAACCAGTTTGGCACAAAATACTGTTTTCATCAAACTCGATATTTAAGGCAAAAAGTAGCATTTGTTAATTTAGCTGCAGATTAATGTAAATTTATATGCATGGATGAAACAGAAGATATTCATTGTTTATTTAAAAGTCTCCTAAACTACATTTACATGAGAACTTAATTTAAAACCACACAACTTTGTTGTCCAGCAAAAGCTGGAACAGTGAATGCAAGTCAGTAAATCTGAACCTGCTGAATCCAGCTCCACTGCATGTCAGGGAGCTTGATAAAAGTGGTTTGTTTTTAAAAGGAGAACACATGTGAGCTGAAGAATGGCTCAGAACAAGAGAGTCCCTTGAGTCTAGGGCATTTTCCAATCCTTTTAACAGCCCCTCAGAAATACCTCAATTGTCTCTGGTGTCCCCTAACACAGCCCTTGGGGCTCACAAGACCATGGGGGATTTTCCCTGTCACCATCAGTCTGATGACAGTCACTGATGGGAGCCTGGTGCTGCTCTCCTTGCGGGCAGCTGGGCCACAGAGGCATGCAACAGCCTGGCTGGCAGCAGGGCTAAGGGCTGCAAAAGCTTTCCACCCCTGCTGTGGGAGGCAGGGAGGAACTGCAGCCAGGACTCTCTCACTGCAGCCATTGGACGGGGTCTCTCTCCAGGGACAGACCTCTGCAGAGTCCTGCTGACACCACCCCAGTGCCACCTCAGTCCCAGCACACACTGCTTGTGCTGCCTGGGGCGCTGGAATTGCTGCTGACAGAACCATGCTCAGAAAAAAGCAAATATAGGTCCTTCTGCTGGAGATTATTTGCCAGAGTCAGACAGGAAAGAGGAAAGAAAAATCGACCAAATAATCCAGCTAAGCGATTACACACAAAGCCATTGCCAGCTCACTGATGCAGACTTCAGGGAACTTCAGCACATTTGGAAAGTTCATGAGTCTGGCTTTGGTTCTCTAACAATCAACTGTGAGTTTAAATTGTTCATTATCTTTAATTAAGGAGGGAAGAACGACTTTCTCCTTCACCAGTATATTTCCCCAGTGCTGCTTTGGCCTTTCAGCTTCATGATGTAAAGCACACAGACTTGGTGAAAAGGACAGCAAGGCAGGCTTCCATCTGTGCTCTCTTTTTGCTTTTCCAAAGTTCAGTGAGCTAACACCATTCTCACGAATTGATTCTGAATTTTAGCAATAGCTTTAATACGAGCTTTTGAGAAATTGTAGTCCAGCTCTAAAACCTGTTCAGAAAATTTACCAAAGAATACTTGCCCTTGAGAAGCATGAAGAAGAAATTAAATCAGTGTGAGCTTTTTTCCATAAAACATTATTATTGGCCCCAGGATGAATATGTTATAGTTATAGCCACTATAGACTTTCACAGAGATTTCTATATAAGAGATTCAAATATTTCTCTAAAGATTTTCATAGGACTCATTGCTTCTTGCCCTTTATACTTTCTCCATCCCCTTCAATATCCCTCAGGCCTGTCTGTACCTCTGCAAAGTCTCTAGACCCTAACCAGGTGTCCAGTCACTGTCTCCCAAGAGTGGCCACCCTCCAGTTTCTCCCAGCTGCTCCATCCCTGCCTTCCCTCATCCCCACCACAACATCCTGGTCTCCTTCATGTCTCCTTCCCCTGGTCCTATGTCCACATTTGCATTTTGCACAAATGGCTTTGTGCAATTTTCCCATGGCTTTGTGCTGACCTCCCACTTTCTCGCTTTGGCCCTGCCATCCCAGCATCCCAGGAAACACACAGAGGTCAGCAAACACACAATTACAAGGGAGGGAGTGTGGGCCAAGGTTCCTTTAACCAACACTGGGAGTGTTAAACGAGGCTTAGTCCAGTCCCACACTCAGTCAAGAAAACTCAGCTAGCTGGAAAATGATGCCTCAGACCACAGGCACCTCATCTTTGCTACAGCTCAAAATTCAGGCATGAAATTCTCCCCTGCATTCTGCTTCTCCCCTGAGCAGCTCACATAATGAGTGACATGAACCAAGAAGAAGGTGCTGCTCAGGGTGCTAATCAGCATCCCTGTGCAGTATTCCCTGGGTGTGCTCCTGTAAACACAAGGCAGGCACGTGCTGAATGCACAATAATGGGACAGAATAAAGAGAAGCCTAATCTTCAATTCAGCAAAAATCCTCTGCTCATATGTGCACACTCTGCTTTTCACTCCCTGACACCCAGCTGATATTTCTAAGATCTCCATATTGACTGGTTTTATTTCTTTTTGATAGCAAATGTTCTTCCAGTAGCAATACAGTTAATGGATAGGAAATATTATTTTCTGAGTATTTGGGATAATGCAGCTTTTCAGCTATTATGAAGCCATATTGTTTTATAGATTCACTGTCTCAGTCTTTCCTTTATGTCCCTTGAATTTGTGTGTGCAGCATCCTACAGCAACACAGCACACAAACTCTCTACCAAAAACAGGGAAATCATCACCATGGGAAAATAGCTGGAATAATCTCCTTAAACCTTTTTAATTATGACTTATACTTACTACATTTTGAAGGCTTTGTCTGAAAACTTTGGGAACTGCTACAGATAGAACTTAAATGTATTAAATATGCAAGAAAGTACTAATGTAACACAAATTTGAATGACTAAAGTTATAATGTCAAAAAGTCATGAAAAAAATGTTAAATTTCAAAAACAAGAAGCAGTGTATAATACATTTGACACAACAATCCAGCACAGTTCCACATCCAGTAATAGCAATGTTTGATGCAGTCTGAGACATTTAAATAAAGTCTATATAATAAAAATTGAACAGAACTAGAAAGCATGAAAATGACACATCCAAATTCCCTGAGCTGTTTCAAAGTCTCCGGAAGGAATTTAAGTGAATGTCAAACTTTGTTTAAAATCTTCTTCTTACCACAGTCTGTTTCTGAAAGTTTTTCACCACGGTTGCTGTCAGGGGTGAAAGCAGTGGGAGAAGCTGATAGAACACTTCAGTAAGGAAGGGCACAGATCAAACTGGTGAAGGGGAGATGCCATATTCCCAATTTGCTCTTGGGGAAACCCCAGTGATATACATGAGATGTGTATGTCACTGAATGCCCTCAAATGAACATCTGAACTCCAGCTGACAGAGCTACATAAGGAGGGGAAACAAATTCTTGATCTGCTGAGCTGGCAAAGGGACAGAACATCTCCAACCAGGTTTTGAGCAGTTTGAAATAAGCACCCCATTAGGCACCACTGCCATTTTGAACACCCTGAGATAAATATGCCAAGTGCTTCTGGTGCCTGGCTGCGTTAGAACTCAGGGGTGAGCATGGGTGAGACTGAGGGTTTCTACCGTGACTTTTTTCCCAGAGCTGACAAGCTTTGCCTGAGTCTCACTCTGCATATCAATTCCTCAGCAAGAGGAGTCTCCTGAGCTACTCCTCCCAAAGCAGAGAGCACCTGGCAAGCAGAGCCCCAACCATCTGTCTCCTCTGCCCTGCCCACAAGGAGCAGTGACAGTGCCCTGTTTCTGTAGGAGGCTGCCCACAGAGGGCAGAGATGCTCACAAATCTTCCTGCACCAATCCCACGAGAGGCACTGCTGTTCTGTGCCACCTGCAGAACAAAACATGTCCACGAGGTCCTTGTAAGAAGCCTGTTCCAGGCCAGGGTGCCCAGAGTGTGCTCCCACAATCATCCCCTTCCTTCCTCCCCAGGGGATTGAAGCTCAGTGCTCACAGCTGGAGTTACAGGTTTAGCAACATCTGTTTAGCAATGTCACATGCAGCAAGGACTGATGTGAGAGTACAGGAGTCGCAGCATTTAAAATGTTATCTACCCTGCCTGTCTGTTGCCAAGAAGCTTTGAACTGGTTCCCTTGCCCCCAGCTCCTGTTCATCCCTACCTGTTTTCTGACACCTGCACTGCTGCTCTGCCCCTCTGCAGGAGCACAGAGTTCCCAGGCACTGCCTGCAGCAGCACCTGAGCTCCTGCCAGCAAAGGTTACTCACACCTACCAGCTGGAGGGACTCCCCAAATGAAGGGAAATAGGGCTATCAATCAGACACAGAAAACGTGTTGGCAGCCTCAGGCTTTTGGGTATTTTCACAGACAGGCAAAACAGAAAAAAAATAGTTTTTTTCAAGTCTATCTCAGGTCCTCAGAAATAATTTTCTATCTCAACAGTCCTGGGCAGTCAGAGCAGGAGACAGCAGTGCCCACTATCTTTCCAAACAAATGGTGTGTTACGCTTCTCTGTCTTTACCTGACATCAGAAAAATCAGCTCCATTAACACAAGTTACTCTTTAGAAATTTTTTGTCTTGATTATTCCATTTCTGTAATTTATTTTGGTCCTCTGATTCCAATTAGTGGGATCAATATTAATTTAAATCACAAGGCATTTTCTCCTGCTCCATTCATGCAGCTCAGGCACGCTGCATTTCCCCTGCTTGCATTGCTGACAAATTAACTTCAACTGAGATTACCAAGATCAAGGGAGAAGAATGACTGCAACCAGTTTCTCCACTGTTTTAGGCAGGGATCAAATGGTTAGCCCACAGGTAAACTTCTGCAGAATTCCATACATCAGACTTGGGGAAAAGCATAGAATAAAATTGGTCAATGCCTGAGAGAACCAGATCACACTGAAGATAACACCTTCCTCCATAAGAAGTGACCAAATGCTGCAGCAGTCATCCTGTGGGCAGGGATGAAGGGTTTGGTGTGGAGCCAAAGTGGGACTGGGTGTAGAAGGGGCACAAGCTGAGATAACAGAACTTTAGCTTCCAGACAGGTAATAATTTAGAAAGGAGGGTAGAAAATCATGGATTCATAGAATGGTTTGGGTTGGAAGGGACCTGAAAGCCCATCTTATTCCACTCCCTTCCACTATCCCAAGCTACTCCAAGCCCTGTCCAACCTGGCCTTGAACACTTCCAGGGAGGAGGCAGCCACAGCTGCCTGGGCAATGTACGTCCTTACAAACCAAGAGGCAGCACACTGAATCACCTGTGTGGAATTAGGGGGTAAATACCACATGAGCAGCAATGCAAAAGGCAGAGACTGAGACGGCAGTGGAGGACACTGGACAGCCTTAGGACACTACTCTGGGCAGATGAGGCTGTTCAGGCTGTGGATACTGAGGATACTGGCACACAGTGAGTGCCAACAGCTGATGGGTCATTAGCAGGTGGCCTGTGCTGGGTCACTGAGCTGAGTGTAAACTCCAGAGAAATCTGAGGAAGGGTTAAAGGCCAAACTATTCACTCACCACAGCATGTGCAGCTCTGGGGGCCACACTAACCCTGGCAGGTGCCCCTGGGAATCCAGAGAGATCCACTTGTGAGCTCAGATCTGTGCCTTCAGATGAAACATAACCCAATCCAGAAAGACCTTCTTTTCAGTTTATTTAAAATTCACTGTTTGAGAGAATTGCTGGATGCAAGAAGTGAATGATTCACATTGTTCAGGAGTTTCAGATTTCATGTAGGTTTTTTTAGGAAAGAAATGCACTAAGAGGGAATGTATTTTATCTTCTATTTATTTGGAAGGTATAATGGAGATGATACAGCAACTACCATCTACTCGTCTCTGCCACCATCTCTCCAACAAGCCCCTGTCAGCCGTGGTGGGAAGCTGCTCTCACACGTGGGCAGGCACCTGGGAGTGGAGCTGCTGCTGCCAGCACAGCACCCACAGCCTCAGCCAAGCCTCTCCTCACCACTTACATACATTTCACCCAGGAAAATGATCTCTGAATACTGCTGTGATCCAAGCAGTTAGTAGCACTGTTAATGCAATTATTAATAGTATTAACTAGTGCAGTGTCTGTGATGAATGATCACTGCAGTCTGATGCTGAGCCCTTCTGAGCAGCAGGGTTTGCACTTGGCCAGCAGTGGCAGGGCCCCTGCAGCTGACGCTGGGGCACAAATGAGCTCCACAGCTCAGCAGCTCCAGCCTTAGTCACTGATTCCACTTTTTCTTGGCAGACTCAGCTGTGTCAATGCTTTCCACTGCCAGATCTAAGTCTTCACAGAATCACAAAATTAACCAGGTTAAAAAAGACCTTTGAGATCATTGGATCCAACCTATGACCTAACACCACCTTGTCAACTAGGCCACAGCACTGAGTGCCACATCCAGTCTTTTCCTTAAACATTCTTCCTCAGGTTTCGTAACTATAGTGCAACTATTTCCAACCATGTACCACTTCAATTATTTCTTTGGCATTTCTTACATCAGAATTAAATTATCTTTTCTCAGCTCCAGGCTCCCTGATAAGCTTCCCACCACTTTGTATATCTGGCCCCTCATTTTCTTCTTTTTCCCGCTGAGAAGAGTGGGGTTTCTTTATTAATGTGAGAGGAATGAAGTCCAAGATACTAAGACACTGAACCAACAGCAGCTTTTGCTATTCTAGACTTGGTCTTGTAAGCAATGAGGGCATGACAGGTGTGACTTTGAACAATAAATTGGTATTGAGTCAGAAGAAGTTGATTCTGTTTAAATTAAATAGAAAGATAATCAAAACCAAACGTGAAGGACAAACTTTGCTATATTAAAGAACCCAGAAACCATCTGGGCCAATGTGTTCAGGGTCCATAGGTACCTGACAGCCTGGAAATTCTTGAATTCAGGATGGTGAATTTCCCAAGAGCTTTTTTCAAAGTCATGAAGAGAAAAAATGGAGGGCTCTAAGTCCAGATGAACAATCTCTCCAAAAAAGCATATCATAACAGAGAATGCACAAAGAATGGGGAAAAGTACAATCAGCAGAGAAATTCCACTTAGAGGCTAGAAGATACAGAGAGGGTGAGAATATTTACAAATCAGTCTGAATTACATCTTCAAAGGGCCATAAAACCACACAGCTACAGACCCTTCAGCAATGTAGCCATGGAGTCCTGAGACAATGGAAGAGTGAAGCAGCCAAGCAGTGAAGATGAGTTATAATTCCAACTCAAATACTTTAAATCAGTTTTCAATCCCTCCCCCCTTCTATTCCTCTATTCCTGTTTTAAACACCCCACACAGCTTGGAAAATCTGAGCCAGCTGAGCCATTCCCAGCAGGGTATTCACACAGTGCTCCCAGCTGGCAGCAAGAAATGAAGCACAGTGGTGGCACTGGGGACATCAGTGGTGCTGCTCTGAGACAGCCAGGCTGAGCATGGACAGGGCAGGCTGGCCCCAGGAGACACATTTGGAAGTCTTAATTTCAGTCTAAGTAGGGGAAGGACATGTGCACAGATGACTTTTCCTGAATTATGCATTGGTGAAGTACATTTTTTGCAATGAATGCTTTCTCTTTTAGGACTACATCTGACTTATTTAGATTTTTTTTTTCCCTAATACATGTTTTAGCTAGCTATATCGAGTCATCATTCTATTGTCTGATGGGTAACCACACTAAATTGTACTAAAAATAATGCCTAAGAGAGCTATTGGGAAGAGATTTACAACAAACCAGATATTTTTCAGGGCATTATGCTTATCTCAGTGAAGCTGATGTGGTTACCTCCCCTCCTGCATTACAAAATCCAGCACAGACCCTTCCTGCTTGCCTGCAGAAGGACAGAGGTGGTGCCACCTCTGCCTGGGACTGACAGAAGAGCCAGTCAGTGGCAAAGTGCTGCAAAAGGCACAGCAGGGTTCAGGGGTTTCATTGCTCTGATGCCTCCTGGAGCCATTGTGTGGGCCAGGGACCAACTTCAAATTCTGACTGCTGGAGGCTGCTTTAAAGCAGTGAAACCAGACCAAGCAGAACAAAAATTCACCTTCTGGCAATGTACTGCTGGAACATAGCAGCCTAGAAAGGATGCATTTCAAAGTGTGCCCATCCCTTTGTACATGCCAGTGACAGCTTTGTTACCTGTATAATAAAACCCATTTGTCCACAGGGGGTCCTGCAGACCTCACTGTTGCCCTCAGCCTTGCAACTCCCTGACAGATTGTGGAAGTGCTCCTGGCCTCTCCAGCACAAAGTCAGCTGTGGTTTTTTGCTTCACATATGGATTCAGCCAAAGCACAACTGCTGATGCTCAGAAGGCAGAGGGGTATTGCAGCATGCAGAGAGATTGAGCTGCATGAGAATCTTGCTTAGACATCTATAAATCAGCTAAGCAAAACCACCTGCCTGCCTTGCATTCAACCTCCTAAAGGATTTCTCTGACCTTCAGTCCCACAGCAAGCTCCCTGGTCAGTGGGAAGGGAGAAGCTGCATCCTTCTTACCTCCCTTATGCTCTCCCTTCCACTTTCCTCTTCAAGAAGAAAACAAGTGAAAAAGCCTGATGCTTCAGGACTCAGCTTATGTCACCTCCTCAAAGTCGTCAATAAATCAGAAAAGAGAATAGGAAGAGAAATTGTGGCCCAGATCCATTATCACTCAGAGTTTCCAACTCTGGAGGTCTTTTCGCTGCACAAAGCCAAGTGAGTGCTGCAGCAGTGACCTGACAAAGCAGCCCTTGGTGGCTCCTGTGGCTCCCTTGGCTCTTCTTCCTTTGATTCATTTTAATGAACCATGCAGAGTCTGAAGTATAAATTTTAACCTTAATTCCTTTTTTTTTTTGGCTAATCCCATGATCAGAATAAAATCTTGGCTTCAAATACACTCAGTGCTTTTGGAATATGCCATTTATGTCTGGATCAATCACACAAAAACTCCCTGAAGCATTATGTGTAGGGGGTTTTCCCCCTGCCCCCTTTCATTAAATACTAAACTGCAAAAGTGAGATGCCTAAATGAGCTAAGGTGACACTCTTTTATAGTAAAAAGTTCCTCATATACTCAGCTCTTTCCCTCTTGGAACCTCCCATCATTTTTCATTATTTGTTAAGTTTTCATGACTTTATCAGGCAAGTTATATACATTTTTCCCTTGCACACTGAGGGTATCTAGGAATTACATTAACTACATTTGATATGAAAGGCTGTATTCATCCATGTGACACACGAGGCCAAAAAATCACGTTATAAGAACTGTGAATTAACTGTTTACGTGGCACAGCATAATCCTGAATGAGTTCCAAAAGACACCAAAATATGGAGACCCCAGTTTTAAATCTCAGATTGTTTTTCTGAAGATTTTGCTTTTCTCTCAGTACTGGCTGAGACTGGCTGTTCCAGTGAACTTTCAGAGATCTATCTGAAATGAGGTGTGAAGAAAGATACAAGAACAGGGAGACAGCATCACCTGGATCCATCAGGCCAGGGGGAGGTCTCATCTCATCCTACAGGGTGCTCAGACACAGCTATGAAGTGAGCAGAACTTGGAGGACAGAAGTCTTCAGGTTCATAAAAGCTCTTTTCTGTGGCTTTAGAGTAGAAAGTTTTAAAGATGAAAGTTAGGCAACAATTTCAGTTCAAACTAGGTGATGTGTTTGTTTTGTTTCCTTCTGAAATTTCAGTGCAAAGCAAGGACAGCTGGGTATCCCAGAGGAACCCTCACAAGCAGAGTGCTCTCTGGTTGTTGGTTTGGTTTTGTTCTCTGAAAAGGTTCAGGCCTTCAGGAAAAGATCTTTTGAATTTGACTGCACCTCTACAGGGATCTGAGCACTCCGTTGCCCTTGCAGTGTCTTTGGTGGCGAACATGCAGAATCTTCAGCTTCCACAAGGCTTTCCTTGTTTGTCCTGACAATTAAATGTCATCGCCTCTTCTCCTGAGAAAATTTATTAATGAAAGATGAGACACTACATTTCATAGTAAAAAATTAATGCTCCTCCAGTAACTGCTGAGAGCTCACAGCATGGAAAGGTGAAGCAGCGAGCCAGCTTGCTTCCAAAGGAACAGTCTCCTCAAATATTTGTCTCAGAACCACACATATCTTCCTGAAACTTCAAATTACACTAAGCTCCAAGTCCCCTGTGTTCATAACTTTTAAAAAGCAGTCGTATTTGGGGAATAAGCTTCTGTACAGAGCTCTGTGGGTATCTGACACATGTCAGACTATGCAGTCTCCTTAAATCTGGCTGAATGACATTACTGAGACTTCTTTCTAGGAATTCCTGCTGATAATCTGTGTCCACGATGCTCAAGAGTCTTGCAAGGATTTTGGCTTGACAGAGACAAAAGACAGGTTGTATGGGATCCTTCAAAGGTCCAGGTTCCTGTGCCTGGGTGCCAAGGGCAGAGCGCCTGATAGATCTATCACCTCCAGGGAGTGAGAGCTCCCTGCTGTGCCTCCTGACTGACCAGCAGCTCAGATCCCTGCAGAGCCAGAGGTACCATACACAGACCTCCCCATGAATGTACCTCACTGCTCTGAGAATTCACCTACCTGCTCCTTCCGTCTCCACAACAATAAATGGCACAGTTTCACAGCTCAGAACAGCTCTGTGGAGAAACACCTCCTTTTAGCTGATCTTACATGAGACCATCTTACCTGAAGGTGGCTTGCTGCCAGCTGTGTGATTCCTTTTTGAAATGAGAGGGGGAGGTCCGTAGGATATCAAAACTGTATAAAGTGTTTAAAATGTGGGCACACAACAGATATATAGAGCTGCACAGCAATGCTTTCTGGTTTATTCTCCAGTCTTTTCCCAGTAATTACTCCCATTCTAGCTGGGGTTTTGGTTTGTTTAGTTTTGCTTTGCCGCTGAATTGACAAAATAATGGATAGTCCTATAAAACCACCTAGGGAAGAGATCTTGGAGGTAATAGCTAGTTCAGAAACCATCACAGTGTGTTTTTCCTCCCATGTGCATCACTGCACATTTATCAACAATGAATTTCATCTGCCATTTTGTCAAAGTGTTTGACAATATGAGCTTGGGGATCCATTCCTGCAAACTCCAATTGCTCTGCAGGGTTGGCTCAGCTGAGCTCAGGACAGGCTGCTTGGAGCTCTCTCATCAGCACAGGGGGAGCAATCTGCTGGCAAACCGTACCAACACAGAATAGTTAACTCTAGTTTTTAAAAAAAAGTGGCCTAAAAGAGGTACAGAAGGAAGGAACTGTGGGGTTTGTCTCACCAGCCTGGGAGCATGGGAACTGGGAAAGCACATAGTCCCAAATCAACACTGCTTTTGCCAACACCAGAACACAGTGCACACGCACATTAAGACAGAATACAAATGAACAAGCCCTCAAAGAGACACTGTATCATTTTTATGTTACCCTACAACTCCCTGTGGCGTGATTTAATGTACAGAGCAGGCCGCTTTTCTTACTTGGTGCTTTCCCTCTGAGAGAGCTTGCACACACCCCCACCCTACACCCAGTTCAAGGAATCAATGGTGACTCCTATGGTTAATCTGTTTCTCACAGAGATATTTGCCTTCTCTTCTCAGAGTGCCCTGTGTTTCTGCTGAAGGCAAGGACAGCTCCTGTGAGAGACAACTGCTTTTGGAGAGCTGATTCAGACAAAGCACCTCAGAGAGAGGAGTCATCTCAAGGCAGTGAATAACACCACAGTTATGAGCTTCTGTACAATAGAAAAGAGCTTGCAGTCTGGGACAGGAGCGTTTAGTCATGTCACAGCTCCACGGTCTCCAACATGATGCAGTTGTTAGTCATGAAAGACAAGGAGTGCTCTAAATTCAGGAATTAAGCTTTGCTCCAAAACCTAGCAATGTGAATAGAAAAACTGGGTTTTGTTTTGGTGGCCTCTGAGAGGTTCAAGCTTTTAAATTCATATTTTAGCAGCAGTTATAAAAAAATGCATTACTTCAGACATATTGGATATTTGCTCAGCTTGTGTGTTCAACAATCAAGACAAAGAGACCTCAGAATTCAGCGCACAGACAGCCTGGATTATCCTTTCTGAAGGAAAAGTCACAGCAGTAGACACATGAGAAATATATGGCCTTATCAAGAGCTTCATCAACACCAATGCAGTCAAGCCTTGCTCATGCAGCATCCAGAGTCCAGGTGAGAATCCTGAGGTGCTGCTGGTGGTGTTCCCCCGTCACAGCCTCTCTGCAGAGGTCTCCCTGCAACAGCTACATAGAGGAGCCCCAGTCTGTACAGGGTCACACACACCCATGAGCCCAGAAGCAGGGCCTGATTTCTGCAAATCCAGATTTTGACAGAATCTAATGAGCTGACAGCTTCACTGGCACTGACCAGTGTGTAATAACTTTTTTTTTTTTTTTTTTTTTTTTTTAATTGTGAGCATCTGCAGCCAGCAATATGCAGGATAATAAAATGCAGCTAGAGAGCCTGACTTTCAAGAAAGGAGAATGCTATAGCTCCCTCCTATGGCTTGATTCATGCCCTTTTTCCTGGTCATTTTCAACAGTGGTCATCCTCTTTTAGTATTTCATTAACATTCTTCATTTAATAAATTAACCTGCAGTGACAATCTCAGGGAAGTCACATTCTTTTTGTGTTGTGCCATTCTGCTTTCCTTTAAATTAGAGATGTCTGTCCACAGGAATGCTGGCCATGATATAAATTATTTAAGGAAAATGGAAAAAACTCATCAATCAAGAAAAATAATTTATGATCTTTCCAAACACAATAATCTATCTTGTAATAATTTCCTTCATGAAGTGTCATCCTAGAGTTGAATAGCCCAGTTCAGGACCACATTGGGAAGAGACCAGATGTAAGTAGACTGACACTTTTAGCTTGTGAGATTTGTCATTACAGAGGGTACTGAGTTTCATGGGGTTTCTCTGACACTTCTTGCTTTCAGAGCCACCTTCCCCACACCACTGCTCTCCTCGATCCCTTCAATGCCAACGGTTGTTGTGTTGTCCTTCAAAGGATCTGCCTGAATGGCAGCCTAGAAAACATCAGTACAGGCAATGAAGCTGATGCCATTATATGAAAAGGGCCATTAAATCACCATTTTAAAAAATAATTTTTAACCTACACTATTGGGGTCACTAATTAAAAATCAATTCCTCTCTGTGTTGCAAATCTGACAGTAATTCTGCCTCCAATAGGTACAGCAAGATTAACAGCACATCAGGTAAATGCAGCTGGGAAATGACATTTTCATTAGTGATTTATTGGGTGTGAAATTTCCACCATGGTGAAATATTCATGAACAAAGCAGGTTAGAATGTCTCCATAAATATCCATGTTACTAATTACTGCTGAAGCCCACGCTGGATTAAATGTTCACAAAGCAAAGCATTCACAAGCCACAGGAGAATTCTCTAGGACAAGACTTTTAGGGAGAAACCAAAAACACACAAAACCCAATAAGCAGCAAATTAAGAGCTTTCCTACTAATCATGGCATATCACTTCTCCCATCCCCAGAAAAACAATCAAACCAACCCCAAAACCGCAGGAGGAAGCAAAGCAAAGCGATACAGTCTCCATGAATGAAGAGTGCCAGGGAGTGATCCTGGGCCTGAGGACCAAATGGTGGAAAAGGCAGCAGATACTCCATGTCCCCATCCTCGAGCTGGGCCAAAGAATGTCCAGGGGAGCATGTCCAGGTGACCTCACCCACGCTCCAGCACTGGAGAGCCCTTGCTGTGTCCTCACCACCAGCAGCAGTTGCCAGGTCACCTTGTCCCTGTCCCGTGTCACCTCAGTGACACCTCACTGTAATGGCCCCAGTCCTGCTTGCCTTTAGCACCTGGCTGCTCTGAGTTATCCTGGGGACAGAATCAGAGGAAGCTGGATTGCCACAGCACCCAGAAAGCTTCAGACAGCCCATGCAGCCCCAGCCAAGAGAGACCTGCAGCTTTCTCGGGGCACAAAGGGCAAAGCCAGCAGAGCAAGAGGCACTAATTGGAACAGCCCATGCATTTTCTGTCTGCTGACTGAAGGTAGACAGAGTGGGACTGCAGGTCCCACTCTGGGACTGGTCAGCAATTGTGTATGAGCTTGTGCCAGCTTTTATGGGCAGCCACATCAGGGTCTGGGCCCTTCTAGAACCTGAAAAGGTGAATTTAAGCCACATTGGCTCCCAGTCATTGGTACTGGTTTTTTTGTACTCAGTTAGATCACATCACAGCTTTGTGTTAAAGCACAACCACACAGATGTGCACAGAGACCACCACTCTCTGGCGGGAAGGGTGAAGAGGAGGCCACCAGGGAGCCTTTGGATTGGGATGGACACCCCATAAACCACTTCTGCTGTTGACAGATTGGCAACATAGGGCCCCAGACACAAACACATTTTGTCTTAACATGAACATTTATGGGCAGCAAGATAAATCTGCATTGTTGAGCAACCAGGCTTTTCCTTTTTCTTCACTTTTGTACAAATCTTCCACGTGATTAATTGCTTAAGCCAAGGTAACTTCTCTGTCAAATGTGGTACTTGATCACACCAAATATTTCTCATGTTTGGTGCTTTCCAACCGGCACAGCTTCAATAGGATTCAATCCAGTGGAATGAGCTGCACTGTGCAACAAGGCCCAGAATGGGAGAATTAATAGCTGGCCACAGTTAATAATCTGATAGGTCTCCTCTGGCTTTGACAGCCCCTGAATAACAACATGCAACATAAAGATATTTAGAGAGAAGTGCAATCCTCAGAGTGCTTCATGTCTTGTAGGTTGGAAACTCCAAATTGTTAAAAAATAGCTTTATGAAATCCAATTTTGCACAGTTTTGACTAAATAGAAGAAACTGAAGAAGCTGATGAAAATGCAAAAGCAGCAAGTTTAAATGAATTGAACCTCAGAAGCTGATGGAAGATAATGGCTTCAGGAGTCATCCATTCTGCTCACTGCCAGCTTTACACCAGGGCTTCTGCATCTCTTTTTCAGCTCATTGCTAAAAGCATCACTACATATTACCAACATTGTTGTTGCTGACTAAAATACTTAGTAATGACACAAACATCATTCAAAATCAAATTATCAGATGTACTGACAACATACTCTAGAATTTAATAGCATGTTAAATGATTGTGGGGAAACGTTCTGTGAAGTCAGTGAAGCAGCAGCAAAAACTAATTCAATTCTCAAATGAGTAAAAGTGAGAAACTGTTCTTATAAAACCAACATTGTAAAAATACATGCTGGCATACACTGCTGACTTCTAGGGGAAGGAGAAGGAATTTCTTCCTCTAGCAATAACAACCTAATTTGGTGACTGATGTAGTTCACCTTGAATCAAAACTGATCCATGTGCCTGGAGTAAGACTGTCCAAAATACTGCACGGAGGAATGTCATACATTCAAAATACCAGTCATGGCTCGAAACTATTTATCACTGATCATGTTACGATGAACATATGGATCTCAAGTTAAATTAAATTCATCTTAAATTTCTGGAAACTGCTAAAGAGCAAGAGCAGAGCTTGTCTGTTACCTTCTGGAGCAAACAGCACCCTGGCATGAAATTTGCATGGAACACAAAAGTTTCACATTGCCCTAAATGAGTGAAATGTGCATTGATGATCACACAGCTCCATCAGCCTTGCCCTGGCAGCATGTCCTGGGAGAGCTGTAATGCTCCAGCCATTGCCAGCTTCCAAACACCTCACTCCAACTAGGAAGAGTTTTCATAATACATCATCTCTTGGAGATGGGTTATAATGGTGCTTGAGATTAAGTAACATGTAGGAGAATAGAGAGAATAAAATTATGGAAGTTTTAATAAAGTGATGAAAGTTTTAATAAAATGCATGTCAAAAAAAAAAAAGAACACAAATCTTGTTATAAACAAGAAAGCACAGTATGTTTGAACTTTATGCCTCTTATAAGCTCTTTTTTATTAATGTTTTCTTTACAAAGCTCAGCATGTCTTTAAAGCATTGAACAAGTCACAGCATCCACAGTGGGCCCATATATTGGCTTAGAATGGCTGGTGAAGTGCTCCATGTCTATGATAGAAATCAAGATTTATAAACAAATAAAACAGGCAAAAAAAGCTATAATGTTCAACAAATTCATGCTCCCTAGTTTACACAGAGCTGGTTTGTGTGAATGAAGAACACCAGAAAACTCACTCCCATTTATGCATTCATCCCAGCCCGTAGATCTGCTGTCCTGCACTGAGTATCCACCCCAAGCCAGGCTCAGGTCCCTGCCCTAAATAACAGATGCAGCACCCAGGAGAAGGACTGCCTTCACCCAGACCTGCTGAGCCTCTGTGGGTTTGCAGCCCTCCTCATGCTCTCCTCTCTCCTCCTGCTGGAGGCAGACTTTAGCTCTGGAGACTCAGGGCAGGAGCAGTGCCCAGCTCCCCTGGGTGCAAACACTCCATGTCAGCTGGGAACATCAGGAACCCCCCACACCCCTGCACTCCCCAGAAGTGACTATTGCAGAGCTTCTAGCAGAAGGCTCAAACTGAAGAAACTCCCCCATTCTGGAGAAAAAGATCATAGCCCTGGATCTGTGGCTTTGATGAGCAAAATGCCAACACCAATGGAAAGGATTCATCCCTGTGATACAGAAGGGGAGTGTGACATGAATGTTAACCATATTCCAACACTGGTGGAAGCAGGGAGCTCACACAGAGCCCTCCCCTCCACAGCAGACACTGACTGAGGTGCAGATCCAGCCAGCATCTGAACTGAACTCGCACAGAGCTGCCGGAGAGTCACAATTCATTTTACTTATTGCATATTTTACTTTACATTTCCTTTTTGCTGCTTCTAGCTATTTTATTTAATTAGCAATGTACTAATAGCCAAATTACAAACCTTACTATTTTGCTGAGCTGTCCAGGGTCAAAAACTATCCCTAATGAAAAGCAATCTCTGGCTGCTCTCTGTATTTGGGGAAAATGGGCAGCAAAATTCAACAGATGTCATGCACAATTCTGTGAAAGGAATCTGTAAATCATCTTCTAAGAAACAGAATTTATTTGCTTTCTAGCAATGGCATCTTTTTATGCCATTTATGAACTCAATAGGAAAAAAAATCAGAGAAACCTAATTGATATTAGATATTCTGTTTTGGGGTTCTCAAATGGAGTGTTTAAGAATATTGATTTTTGTAGAGCTGTTACATTGTATTCCCAAACATTAAACATTAAAATGTTTTCTAGGCAGATACTTGACAACAGACATCAAGTTTCCATTAGCTACTTTCTTGTAGAGACCTTGCTTTTAGAAAAGTGCTCAAGACAGGGAGACAAATCCTAAGTGCTCAAGACAGGGAGACAATCCTAAGAACTTATAATTACACTTATAATCCTGTCTCTGTCTGGTATTTTTGAAAATAAAAAGCCCAGAAAGACAAACAAAACAGCTCAGGAAGGACAGCCCTATGGTCAGTACTCAGTGCCTTGGTTCACTTCCCAGCTTTGTTTTTAGCTATGGGCCACTCAAATTGTCTGTCTTTTTCTCCCCTACAGCAGGTATAACACTCTGATCAGGAAATACTCAATAGGCACATGTGGGAAGAGGCCATTGTGCTGACACAATTTAAAGGGTAAGAAAGACTGCTTTAATAACCAAATGGCATATTTAAAAGTCCACTCCAAAGTCAATGGGAGTTTTGCCTTTACTGCAATCAAGATTTCTGCATTAAACACTCAGGGATCCTGTGTCTAGTCCCTAAACCTGTTCCATCTCATGCAGTATCACAGTATCTGCACATATTTCACAACATGTTAAAAGAAGTGTACAAGGGGAACACTGAAAACCTGCAGCCAGTGTGCTCAGAGGGGGACAATGTGCTGGCATGTGTGAATTAGGATTGTTTCAGCTTATAAAATCATCTTTTATAAAGACAGGAGGATGACTCCTGCAGCATTCACATTTCCAACACAGCCAGTATCTTTCAAAGCCCAGCATGCTCAGAATGAGATCCCAAGTCCCATGTATTACATTGATTTTATAATTGATTCTCTTCCCAGGGTCACTATCTGGAAAGCTGTAAGACATAATTTTTTTTCAACTGATTTGTCTCCCTGGACAGCTGCTGCTTACAACTTCCAACTTTCCAATAGATGATGACAGCACAGTGAAAGATGGCTCGAGTACTGTGATCATTCACTTCCACCCTGTGGGCTGCAATCCAAAACTTTCCTACACCTCATTTTTTTCATGCAGTAAATCACCATCGGGAAGAAAGTGTCCAGATTTCCACTAATGTGAAGGCATTTAATTGCTCACCAAAATGTCGTGAGGGCTGATTCAAACACATCTGGTGTGAAGTAAGGTGTTCACTCCCACTACTGACCATGGTTCCCTCTGCTCAGCAGTTCATCTGAAGACACATCTTCCATTTGCAGCTCAATATTTCCAATACCTTGGTATTTTAAAGCCTGTCTTTCCAGACACTTACTGCCTTGTAACTATATAGCTAAGAATCCAAAGTCCACTAAAATCAATGCGAGTCTTCCACTGGCTGTGTGAGCTTAGATTTAACCCCAGAAGGATTTGGCAATATCAGGTTTTCATACAGAAGTACTGTCCTTATAACCTGACAGCCAGTCACTGATCTGGGAGGTCCCTTTGTGGGTCACACACACCAAGGACAGTGGTGAAGCTGAGGATGTGGCATTGCCATTGCTCCTTGCAGGAATGCAACTGCAGGGAGCAAAATCATACATCAGGAGCAAATGAGTAACTGCCTGTGAGTCTGTCACCTGTCCCTGCTCATCTCCCAAGGCAATCCATACAGGCAATTCCTGTGAAGAATTCACTTACACACCCCAGCAGGACATTGCCAGAGGAGTGTGCAAGCAGCAGCCAGCACCAGTGCTCAGCCTGCAGGGAAGATGAAATTGGAAAACCATCCATGAAAGATAAGGAAAGCTGAGAATGCAGAGAACACATCCTCTTAGTGGGGGCTGTGCAGCAGCAGCATCCCCTCTCCCATCCCAGCATGCTTCCAGCAGGCTGGAAAAGGAGCTGGCATTGGCCCCTCTGGCAAGGACACCCAGCTCTGTGAGTCTGACTTGTCAGAGACCTCAGAGACCCTGCAGGTGAGGAGGTCACTGGCGGGGAGTCCTACCCTGAAAGCAAGAAGGAACCAGGCTGGTGGTTCCTCTCCAGAGCCCTGGCTCCTCTCCAGGAATGTCCAAGTACAGAGGGATCACTTTGTAAGTTTTATTGAACACCACCACCCTAGCTGGCTTTAATTCCTGATTACTTCTTCAGAGGTTACCACTTCACTTTACCTGGCAACTATTTTGCTGTGATTAATTACTGGTTTCAAAAGTACCACCTTCATATTTACTAGGCTATATTATAAAGAGCTTTAAACCTCTAAACCTTTGCATCTTATTCACAGTAGGACAGAAGTCCAGTTATGGTCCTCTAGTACAAAATGCATTATACAGACCTACCAAAAACCAATTCCTGCTCCAAGGACTTTACAATTTAAAGCTGTGATTGAACATTTGTTCACATCCTTATCTTGAAGGAGGTAGGTTGTTCCAAAGACTCCAAAGTGATTATTCATCCTATTCATGAATTCAAGAGCATGCATATGTATTTGCACAACTGGAAAAGGCCACAAGAGTTGGAATAATAGCAGGAGGATATAAAGAGAGATAATTGTGACTAATGCAATAAGCAGTGGTTAGAGAAGAGTAGCTGCCAAGCTGTTGCTGAATATTTCATTGGCAGTGCACTAGGGGCAAAAGTCAATGAGAGATTTGAAAAAGGACATTGTAGTATTTTGTTGGCTATTAGAAGAGCCTTTCTTGTGCATTATTATAGGAAAAAGCACAAAAAATTCTGATAGAGATTGGATTAATGGCTTAATTTCTAGGGAGTTTTAAATTACCTGGCATATTGTAGAAGCATTTATAATTTATAAGTAAAATGACATCAGCAATTTACACGAAGCTTAGAGAAATAGTCTAGACAAGAATTATTATATTGAAATCCCAGGTTCACACTACAGGAGTGTGTTTAACACCCATGTCCTGTTAGAGGATCCACCACACAGAGGAAGACATCAGTTTTCCTTCTTTCCCTGCCTCTGCCCTCATGCAGACAGGAGTCAGGATTGAACAGCAGTGCTGGGAAGAAGCAGCCCAGGGGAGCCACTCTGAGACTGCTGGTGAATACAATCCCACTCCAGCTGCACTACTGGTGGATTGCAGAGCCTCAGGAACTGGGCAGGATCCTCCACAACATCATCCATCACTGAAATGCATTACAGAGATGGAAGCTAGAAAACAACATAAAAATCTCTTTCTGCTAAATGATGTTATGGATTGTGGGTTTCCTTCACACGTGTCAGCATTTTGCTTTTAGAGGGATGCTTCCCTGTTGTGGCTAAAACAAGTGTTGCAAGCAATAAAAATAGTACAAGGCTACAAAGAGCCATTTATCAGCTTGCAAAGGCCACACAGCTGAGATCTGCAGGCACAGGACAGGAATCATGGCTAGCTCAGAATTACTGCAGGCTCATGGATGGGGGTGTCATTCCTTTCTCTTTTATTGCCCATGGAACATTCACATTTCAAAATTCACTTTACTCCCCGTTATATAATTTCTAACCCTCCCTATTTTTATCTGCTATTTTATATTCCCTCATTTTTCAGGCCATCAAGAGGTGCAGACAACATTGCCTTCTCTTTTAATAGGCATTCTGAGATTTGTAGCAGTAAATTTTGCCCCCAGAAAGCCACATCAGGGTGATGAGCATTGCTGATAAGGGTGTCTAGCCATGCCACAGAGATAAAGGACAAGCTGCCAAGAGCCTGACTGGCAAACAGGCATTGTCACATAGACAACAGGGTAACTCTTCCTTCAAGGGGTGCAAGGAGGTCACAACCAGCCCCCAGCTGCTCTGTGACCCCACAAGGCTGCCTGCAGAGTGTGGCACTATTCCACAGTCTAGATGCAAATCATTTAAATTTAAGTCCAAGTCCTATTATCAGAACACAAATTGAATCCTGTACCCTCTTCATGCCCAAAACTCTCTGTGCTGGGCCAGGCAGCTCTGGGAGCTGCTTGGGTTTGTTGGAAGGTGCCCTGCCCTGTGTTTGCTCTCCATCCCATGCCAGGGGATGGGGAGCATAAGGACATTCCAGATCTGCAGGTGCTGGAGCAAGACAAACTGCAGCACTGTCACAGAGCTGCTGTGAGTTAGGGCTGAAAGCTAGGAACAACACAGCAGAGAGAAGGAGGTAATAAATACCAGATGGCAAAAAAATTCCCACTGTTGGATAGCTGGTGAAAAAAGGGATCAAAACTCTTGGGTTTTAACATCTTTATAGATAGCTGTAGCTAGGCAGTTTTCTTCAGGAGTTGCCAATACAATTTGTTTTAAAAATATTCTAAATATAATGCTAAAAATAACGGAAAACTGAATTACTCTCAAGGAATGCCCTTTCTAATAATCTTTAAAACATGTCTACATTTAATGTCACATTTTCAACTTCTGCAAAATGCACTCGAGCAATGGATTCTGTGCAGCAGGGAGGTATTAATTTAGCATTTTAGTGTGAGCCTGTTGTTGCTCAGTTAACTTCAGGCTATTGATGTTTTATTGAGTGAATAAATTAGTCAGGTCCTATTTATTACATATCTTTATTTGGCTTTGCATCTTTCTTGTGAGCACTGAGGGTGAATGGAGGCAGCTGAGGCCAGAGACCGGTGAGCTCTTGGGCACATCAAGACCTTAGATCCTTCTGAACCACCGGCCAAAACCAAGAACATCATAACTGCATTTTATCTTGTAGGAAGCCTGTGATGTGCAGGGGGAGGCCATGAGCCTGCCTGCTCAGGAGCTGCCTGGTCCCACAGGAGCACAGTCCCACTGAGCAGCACCTTGCTGTAATGGCGTGGTAAGGGCTCCTCATCCTGGAGACCAAATCAATGTCCCGAAGTGGAGAAAGTCTCTGGAAGCTCAGCATGGAAGAAACATTTATTTAAATGCTGGCAGAGGCAATGGCTTTGTTCATTCTTACCCTGACAATTCCAGTGACATTACTTCTTTCTCTCTTGCCCTAGTATGATTTCACTGTCTCTGCTGCACATTGGAGCATTCCAGAAATGGAGGGAGCATTGAAGTGTTTGGGTGCAAGCAGCACGCTGGCACTACTGGGATTCAAGCATCTCCTAGCAACCTAGAGGGGCTGGTTATCCCCAGAACACTGGGCTTGTTTTGAGCAGCCACTCTGGAGCTGAGCTTTAAACAGAAGGCCTAAGTAAATCATTTTACCTGTTTTGTAACTCTACCATATAACCAAGAAATAAACCTGCTCTTGTACAAATCCTGAGATGAAGCAGCTGCTAAATCCCTCTCCTCTAACGACTTCTGCTGTGAAGCAAAGTAATTGTTTTTAAATGCTGCTCAACACTTAGCAAAACTAAACTGAAGATTAATGGTTTATAGTTTTCATTTGTATTTCCTCTAGAAACAAGAAAAGCAGCCAAGCAAATATCCAATTGCCTCTCTGCACAGCTCTGGTACAGTATGACCAAGCAAATGAGTTCTGTGTTTTCCAAAGAAAAGGAAAAAAATTTGTCCTGCAGCAAACTTGCTTTTACCTCTTTGAACTTTTCTGAAAATATAATTTCTTGGAGCTTATGTTTGAAAACAGAAAAGTACCACAAAATTATAATAAAACAGCATTTTCCAGTGAATCCTATGTTATTAAATGCATTGTTTGTAAGGGATATTTTAAATATTAACTAGGAAGATAAATAAAACCCTTCACAGGCCATAGGTCTGCAAAATCTCCCCTCAAGGAGCAGGGATGCTTCAGGCTCTGTTTCTCTCCAGTTGTTCTCCAGAAGCACAAAATCTCTTCTGCTGCTCAAAGGGCTCGTTTCAGAGCCATGTCTTGGTCTGGCAGTGCTTCCCAACACCTTACACAGCGCTGCTGAGAGAGAGATTGATAAAGACAATGGGTACAAAAGGGAAATGCATGTTTTAGATGAATTAAGGGGTTCAAGTTTCTGGGCCAGACAATCTTTTTTTTGTCTAGGGATTGCTTTGGTCCTGACAGCCTCGCAAACACCAGCAGAAACAATTCGGGGAAACTGAATTTTTGTCTTCAAAAAAGAAACAAAGAACCTCTGTACAAATATTGAATTCTAGGAACAGATTCTTTTTTTATCACCTACTTCAAAAAGTCATTTTACAGCAAGTGTGTTGCATGAGCTCACAATATCATTTGTCACATTGGACAATACCAATGCTGGTATTGACTTTTCCCTGCTGTTCACTGTAACTATGAATAAGATATTAACTTGTCCCATTTAAGTGTTTCTCCTACTTTTACTCCACAAGCACAAATAGAGTTGTGCATAAATATGTACCTTTTTGTTAAATATAAAAATCCATTTTGCAGGGAGGTGGATGTGAAACACAGCCGGGACTATTATTGCATGTATCATGAATTAACTGAATCTTCTACTGTACTGAGACATTCATATTTTCAAGACTTCAGCA
This sequence comes from Motacilla alba alba, assembly GCF_015832195.1. NCBI lineage: Eukaryota > Metazoa > Chordata > Aves > Passeriformes > Motacillidae > Motacilla > Motacilla alba. Next base: position 7,998,218 of record NC_052029.1, on the reverse strand, counting down.
ATTACATCTGTATACAATTATTAATTACATCTGTATACAATTATTATGCAGAGCATACTCAAATTTGAGTACTTAAAAAGATCTCGATGCAACCACTTGGGAATCTACTCCCAAATTCTCTGTGTGTGTGCAGGGGTAAATGTGAAAACGCTCCTGGCAATGTGTGCACTTTAGAAGCTCCTTTTAGGGGCCAGCCAGGACCTGGGGCACCCAGAAATGCACTCCTGTGACACTGATATGTGACTGCAGAAAAGGACCAGCTCAGCCCTGCAAAACCCACAGTCAAGTCTTTTTCTCAAAATACAACTCCTAAGCCCCTGAAACTGTTTGGAGAAAACAACAGAGCAGTAATGGAAGAAATAAGGATATAATGAAACCACAAACATGCCACCTATTCACAGATGCCTGTAAAAAAGATCAAGCTATTATTACTGGATGCATTTCTAACACAACAGCAGTATCTCTCTAACAAAACATTTCAGGATTTCAAATAAAAGTAGAATAATGTCATGTTAGTGCCTCTTGCAAACCTGTAACTGCAAAAAGGTGATGTTTCCTCTATAGAGGGAGCAGGTACTGACTGCTGGTGGGTCTCTGAACCTTCCTACCCTGGGCTAACATATTTTGGGGAAAGAAACTTTAATCTGACGTGTATTTAAACTGCCTTTCAATATAGGAACATATTAAATTGTTTTCTGTCTTTATTGTTTTCTTTCTTTTAATTATTTTCCTTCTCTGTGGTTATACCAATGCAAGGATGTAGCAGACAGTAGGAGAGGATCTAAGATGCTCTAAGTGGAAATTAAAAGCAGCCTCTGGGTAAGGATTGAAGTTTAGAGCTACAGCAAAAAAATAAAATCTGATTCAGGTCTGAGTTTTGGTTACCCATGTAGGTACCATGTAATGGGAAAGGATGCACTTCAACACACTGTCATCAGGAGTTAATGAGTCATAAATGATGGAATTTGATAAGGAAAATGAAGCTCCCAATATGCAAAGATTTCATTAAAAAAACCCCAAAACACCTCACACTCACTGACACTAAAGTAAAGGTAACTGTGCAGTAGGCAGTATCATTTTGATAGGCTGGGAGGGAAGGAATGTTTTAATAAACTAATAAAGAGATACAGATGATCAGGCCAATAAAACCAGGAAGATGGGTTTCATTATCCTATCCTGTACTGCATACTGTGCACCCAAGTGTGCACAGCAAACAGAAACCTTCAGCTGTACAACTTCAGGATGTTAAAAACAGCACAATAACAACATGTACTTGGGGCTAATAACGGCACTGTAAATAGACATCAATTTCAGCAATCAAGGCCACCAGAGCACAGATGTCATTAAATGCATAATAAAAACCTCCAACTCAACAAAGTGGGAGTAGAAAGCAAATCAGAGCTGCCTGGCTGCTCTGCTGGCATTGGTTGTGCTGACACCGCACAGACAGAGTTTTAGCACATAACATTAGGTATGGACTTGTGGCACTGGACTCTCAGGGCGTTTTTATCCCCTCAGAAGTTTGTTGGTGCCTTTTGGAGATGATATGACTTCACATTTGATGTTCAAGCTGATTACTAAATATTTTTTATATTTTAATATTTTTAATATAAAATATTCATATTTTTATATAATTTTTCACTAGAAAGTGTTAAATTTAAGGAACATGAAAGGATTAGAAAGGGATAAATGTAAGAAGGACATCATCAAGACCATCCACTGAACAGCCAGTGTAGCAGTCTATTTGCCAACATGGAATTTTTTACTGAATTGTCTCAAGCACCAAAATCCTTTCAGACACATTTGCAAATAACACTTTAACTAATCAATTTGTTTGCTTCTCCAAATGCATATATGTATAAAGTGAGATTTCATGCTAAAAAAGTCACCTACCAACAATTAATCATCCACTTTCCACTTAGAAAGTACCGATGTCTTTCTATCAATTTGTTTCCTTGATATTACTAAGTACAGCAAAAATAAACAAGGATAAGATTATCCAAACCACTCAGCATATTAGTCTCCTTTTAACGTGCTTTGATCAGGCAAGTCACCATCATAATGTTGTTTAAGAACTAATTTGTATGTTAAGTACAAATCAATTAATATCATCCTAAAAGCCATGCAGAGTCCTTGCTTGTGAAGAAAACTTCACAAAGCAATGAGCTCCATCTCAGTTCTGTCTGCTGGCACACTGATGGCTGCAGATCAGGCACCAGCTGGTGCCAGTGCCCTCCCCTGCTGCCTGGTGGCACAGGTTCCCTCTGCTGTCCCCCTGCTCCAGCCATCCTTCCTGGCCACTGCTGTCACCACTCTGAGACTGTAAATGCTCAGAGGTTTGTAAAGGAACTCCCACGGGAGGAAATACTGCCTAAAGTAGGACTAGGAAAATATTTGGATTTTACAAAAGGCTTCTGCATTCAAAAAGAAATTAATTACTATGTAGTTTCACTTACACCATATTAAAATGTGTTGTGATTGGATTCTATTATCCAAATGTATCTTCTGATACTACAAAATTTTCAATATAAAAAAGAAATCTACAGAATTATCATGCTTGGGACTCTGTGCTCCTGTACTCAATTCTTACCAGATTTACAAGGCATCAGTGATGCTACTCTGAATTAAGTACAAGAGAGCTTTGCTTCACTCTGCAGAACATGTCACTAATAGAAACTGAGAGGCTGCAAGTACCACAAAGCCTCACAGAGGAAAATGCAGACACTCCTTTCCTATGATCCTTTGTAAATGGTCTCTTGAATTCTCAATCCAGCTCTGCCATTGACATTACCAGACTATTCAAAGTCTGTCACAAAAAGTTTTACAGACAATGCAATGCCCCCATGGATGGAGAGGAGACAAGCTGTGCTGTCTGCCACTGGCAGAGACTCCCCCTCCTAACACAAACACCTCAGTGGGATAGCAGCTCAGGAGGTGTGAATATCATGTCCCACCCAAGAAGTTAGGACAACTGTTTCAATCTTTTTTATTTGGTTTGTTGTTGCTGTTGTTTTGGTTTGGTTTTAGGGTTTTTTCGTTTTGTTTGTTTGGGTTTTTGATTGTTTTGGTTTGGGTTTGGGGTTTTTTGTTTAGTTTTGGTTTTGGTTTTGGGGGGGGGTTTTGTTGTGTTTTCCCAGAATTGCAAACAGATTTGGATATTCAGAAAATTCATTTTCTTACTGCTCAAACTGGTGCACTGGCAGTGACTGGGCACGAGGGTGCCTGACAGACCCTCAGAGGGCCAGCCAAGCCCTCCCAGAGTGCCTGGGTAACTTGTATTTACTGCCAAGTGTGTTCTACAGAGAGCACACAGGTCTGGAAACATCCAAATGTGTCATTCGAAATGATGCAGCACAATGTGAGCGTGTCACAGTGCTGAGAGCACATGGAGAGCTCCCAGCAGAAGCTCAGACACAGCCTGGGTGCCCGGGCTGCTGCAGGGCTGGCACCCCCATGGGAAGGGCACTGCTGCCAGCATCCTGCCAGGGCACAGCTCCCTGGGAAATGGCTGAAGTGACAGCCAGTACTTGGAGCTGCTCTCCAGACTGGCATTTAACAAGCTGTCAGGATGACTTAAAAATAGCACAGGATCTAACTGCAAAACAGAGTTCTGGTTTGCTTGTTCTGCTTTCCCTGCTGTGATTTTATCAGGAATTGGCCAGCTTAATTTAGCTTTGCTAGTTGCCAGGAAATAGCATAATTTTGTTTCAAATTTGCTTCTTGGCTGGGTTTTCCAAGCTAACCCAGCCCTAACTGCCCCTCAGTGACAGGCTGCAGCAGCTTGCACCAGACCCTGGGCCAGGAGAGCTGGGCCCTGTGCTTGCTCTCACTGCTGAGGACACGTGGCCACCAGGCAGCCCTTGTGTCCCCTCGTGCTCCCGTGCTCACATTTATAAAAACAAGTTATTTTTACTGCCTATAAGAAAAGCTGATGCTTTTGTAAATGCTCAGAAGCAGAAATGCCTCATTACAGTGTTACCTTGTGAAGGTGTAAGCTTCTGGGATGAGCTGGGAGGAGGTGTGAAATAAAGGAATATAAAGCAACTGCAGCACTGACACTGGAGCTGAGACACCTTCCAACTGGCTGTGACTTTAAATGGCTTGCAAGACTGAGATCCTCCTCCAGCTCAAGAAGAGCTGTTTTGTCAGTTTGAAACTAATCCAGCCAAGGTAAAAATCAAGTTTTAACCAGCACCGATAAAATGAAAGTGATCATGAAACTCTTCAAAAGGTAATCCATTACCTTGCTTAAAACTTAATATTCAGACAAAACAATAACATGCTTTTGAACAGGATTTAAGATTACTAAAAGTAGAGAGGTAATTTGGAAAATGTCACAGCCTTGGTAATCAGATCTAGGGAAGGGCTGAAAGTACCTAGCGGCATGTTAAAAGATAAGTCATTCATACTTAGAATTCATCAACATAGAGTATGAGGATCTCTTGGATTTCTGGTTTATCTGTCTCTATCTTTCAGTTTGCCTTTTTGCATTATATTTCAATGTCTTGAACTTGACTTCCTCCTTCAGACACAAATAAAAACTATCCCCAAGAAATTTACAAAATTCTTCTAGCAAAGAAGTGATAGCTTCTTTATATCTTTTAATCTGTTTGCAGAAAGACTTCAACACAGCTGGACCCTGGGTAGCTTCTCTTTACAATTTCCTTTACATGTTCTGTTAGAAAAATACTTTCCAATATTTTTGAGATCAGATTCTCTTCTAACAATCCTATTTTTATCTTGCTTTTATGAGAGACTGAAGAACATTGCTTGGTCATCATCCAGAGTTGCATTTCTTTTCATGTATCAAATTCCATCTGTAACTGCTATCCAACTGCACTAAGACTATTCTTTAGCTAAGCAATCTAGAAATATTGCTTTTTCACCCATTTTCCTTTTCCAGTCTTTCCTGTTCTGTAACACTGTCTTCCTTGGTAAAATCTAAAACTACCCCAGCCCCGGCTTATTTCTTGTCCATCACACAGATCAAATTAGTCAAAGGCTCTTTTGCAATCAAAGACCATGAACTTGTGTTGCTGGGCTGTTATGTAAGAAACCAAGCCTGACCTTATTTCCCAGAGAGCACTTCCTCCATCTCCCACCTTCACAGGTGTCTGGCTCGCTGCCAGGCACTTTAGGGATCCAGGACTTCCCAGACTCTGGCAGTTGCTGCCTACATTCCCAGATTCAAAAATGGGAACCAAGATGTCTTTGTGTAAGCCCCAAGCATGATCCTGCTGCTCTGTCTAGTTCTCTGAAATCTTACCTGCCTAAAATCCCCCAAGGCTCATGGATCCTGCTGCAGGTAAACTTCTGCTGTCCCTCCTGCTCATGGTAATATACCTCAAACAGCAAACTTCTATTTGTTTTTGTAGATCTGAATAAATCCCTCCCCAAAACAATGCAAACTCTTCCTGTTTTTACTGAAAAAACAAATTAATTTACATATGTTTGGAGGATGCTGCTGCTTTTAGGAAGTGCCCCTTGTGCAAACTGATGAGGAAATTGGGAACTGTCAGATATGAGTTTCTCTCTTCTTGTTATTCTCACATAATCTACCCCAAAAGAAATAATCAGAAAGCAAAATTCTCCAAACTCCAAGTATGGAGAGGAAATGTGGGCAAAGAATAACTTTTTTAAGGATCCAAGAAAGAGAATTTGCATATCTAAAATTTGTAGGCAGCCCTGCAAACCGTATTTCTTTCTCTTTTGAAAGCAACTTCTCTCTGCATTCACAATTCAGCCTAATAAATTTCACAGCAAGCCTGTGAAGTGCACAAATAACAGACCTCAATAAGTCACAGTAAGAACTCGGAGAGCCTAGGACAGAAAGAGGTCCCAAAGCTGCCTTGAAATACCTGATTTCTCAGGACAGTTACCACCCAGCATTGACACTGCCTCTTCCAATACTCCAAAGGCAGTCTGTGTCTCAACTGCCTTCATTTTCCTCTGCAGCAATACCACCCCTGCTCTGCAGGACTCAGCACTCCCTGCAAGAGCAGGGCTTGAGGTCAGTTCTGGCTGTCACAGCATCCTCACAGGCAGCTGTCAGCAGGGACAGGAGCAGCCAGAGGCAGGGAAGCACCCATCAGAAAACAGGCCATTGATGTGTATGGTTTGTGTTGTAACATGGATTGGTGATCTTGTCACAGTGACATGACAAATACCTAAGAAGTAACATAAGATTTTAAAAAAGCATATTCTTGGTGCCAATGACTATTGAAATTTTAGTTAAGACTTACACAAATATTTATCCTGTCTCAGTCTCTAGCAACTCCTACTTAGCTGCAAGAAGGAAATACTTAGATATGCACATTATCTGGTCCAGTTAAGTCAAAGAAAATGAACATAAATTAAAAAATTTCAGGGCTAAAATTATGTTTTAGGAGATTCAAATAACTCCTTGTTCCTCTAGCAACACTGAGCATTGACAGGGATAAACCCAGCCAGGAGATTGCTTGGGTTTCCTGAAGAAAAGACCAGGACCTGCTGTCCCCTGGGAATACTGCAGCAGCCTGGGTGCATCCACAGATCCTAATCTTGTAATGCTAAAGACTCAGTGTGAGGGCATGGTGAGCTCTAGTAATGGTTTTGCTGGTGCTAGATTAGGAACAAACTCCATTGGGGATGTAGGTGAGAGCTGGGAAGCCAAGGAGAGGACACAGCAGCCCAGCAGGCAGCCTTGGAGCCAGCCGGAGGGAGCAGCCTTCAGGGAGACCATGCCAGAAGCACACAAAGGCTTCAGTCTCCAAAGCTGTTTAAAAAGAACACAGAATCCTAAACAAGAACAACACAACTCTCCAGATACAAAACACAAATCTTCTGATTTCAAAACAAATCCTGTCTCCCGTCCCACCACTGTGTCCTTGCAGAGTTGCCTTCTTTCTCCCTTTGCTTTCCACACACCTGCCGCGACTCCCCTGGCCCACATTCCCTTTGTCTGCCTGCAGCAACCCCATTTCCCTTCTCCCACTGCCATCTGTGCCCCCAGCTCATGCCCTGTGTGTGTCTCCTCCTGGAGTCTGTCCTACCCCACTGCTCCGGAGGTGAGCACTCCTGCCATCATCCATCCATTCCTAATCCATCCATCATCCATCCATCCATCCATCCATCCATCCATCCATCCATCCATCCATCCATCCATCCATCCATCCATCCATCATCCATCCATCCATCTATCTTCCATCCATCCATAATCCATCCATCCATCCATCCATCCATCCATCCATCCATCCATCCATAATCCATCCATCCATCCATCACCCACCCATCCATCCATCCATCCCAGGAGGTCTCTCTGGCCAGACCTCAGAGATCCACAAAGCAACCCTGACACCCCAAATGTTTGTCCTTGGAAAATTCAAAACAGAAGAACAAGGTTCCTCCTCTCATGCTGTAAAGGACAAACACAGTGAGAGGAAACCCACCAGCCCCTTGCTTTTCCTGTAATGTCAGCACTAGATCAGTACACTGAGCATTTAGGAAAGAGCAGTAACTAATCTGGAACAATGGCAGGCAGGCAGAGAGACAGCTCAGAGGCAGCTCTGTGCACGCAGATCATCAGGGAAGGTGTCCCATCAGGGAAACAATCAGGGCTCTGCCTCACAGGGAAACGCCAACAGGCACCTGCTGGGGAGTTTGCTCTCCCCTCCTGCAGCTCCATTCCCACTGCTGCCCTGGGGCAGTCCCAGCCCATCACCATCAAGGCAGTTGTGATAGCTCCAATGGCTAAACCACTTCTGGTTTACAGGATTTATGTTTTTACTTTCTCTATTAATCTGAAAAACTGTCAAGATCCTCCTTCATGTGACCAGCAAACTTTTAGGAACACACATACACATCTCATGTTGAAAATGTTTGAAACTACTGACTGATCTGCCTGAAACCCGATTACTTATTAGTACTTATCTAAAAAGCAGTTCAGGATTCCTATCATAATTTTATTTTTTCCTACATCTCCTGGCGTTACTATTTTAGGTACAGAACTAAGAATGGGAAAACACAAAGAAAGGAATGAATATATTTCCCAGAAAAAAAAACTGCTGTTTGAATTTTGTTCTAGGAGCCAGCAAAAATCCAATCCTGTTGTGCTTTTTATCTGTCATTTTCCCTGGAAGGTGTTATTAGCTCAATTAGCAGAGCTATCCATACTGAAATTTCTCCTTCTATCATTACTTTGCAGCTCTTGAATGTAAAATTCAAGAGGCAGAACTCAGAGACACAATTTATGGCAAGTTTTAGAATCTTTCAGTCTTTTACCTCGTTACCATCCACAAAGCTGTGTATTTAACTTTATTCCAGGTTGAGGTAACAGAGCTGGTCTGCAGTCAGGCCACACCACAGCAGAGCCCTTGTGGACATTGAGGCACTCAGAATGTCACTGCAAGGGCCTGGCAGCTCCTGCTGGGGACCTGCACAGCTCAATTGGCCAGTGTGGCCACCAGCTGTGGGACTGGGCAGGTGAGGTTCCCACACAAGAGCATGTGGGCACAGAGACCACCTTTGAAAGCAAGAAGTTAATGGTTTGATCGAATGCTAGTCCTGCCTTGCTGCAACAAAGCCATCTCAGGCCATAAGGCAGCCTTTCAGTGCTTCTGTCATTGTTATTCTATTAACACACTCTACCTTTTATTCTGCCTGAAATAACATTGACTTACACCTTTCCTTAAGGGCAGTTTTGGGATGCGAGTGAACTGCTACCTCTGCAGTACCTGAAACAGAGCAAACGTTTTCTATCAAGTCTTCACCTCTTCAAGAAACACACACCTCCACTTGTGTGCATTCGGTGCTGTGCCTGGGAGGGATGCTCACAGTGTCTGCCTCAGCTGGGGACTCAAAGGGAAACAAATTCCAGGGGTTGCCTGCCTGCCGTGGTTGGTGCTCAGCGGGAGCCAGGAGCGAGTGCCTGACATTTCCAAAGCTGTGCTTTGTGACTGCAGAAACCAAGCACTCCTTACATCTTCCTGTGAACCCAGCAGCTAAGTCAGAGAGCTGCCACAGAGGAAAGAATAGTTTTTTCTTCTCAGTCTCCCTTTCCCTCCAGATCCATTCTTTCATTACTGTGTACCCTGTGCAGAATAGGAGGATGAAGGATGCAACCCAAGATCTCCCAGTCCTAGGGTAGCCCTACAAACAGAACCCCTACGAGAATTAGACTTTGAGAATGAGCTTCCAGGAGAATTCCAAATGCTGTCAATACAGTTATTCAACCTTCTGAAAGGGCAAAAATACTAATAAAGGAGTCAAAAGAGATGAATTGTATGAGTCAACGTGGCCTGTGCAGAATACATGTAATACTTTTGCAGAAGGCAATTCAAGTAAAGGAGAAGCATTCAGTAGCTTGGTGTGATATTGTCAGCATTGTTACCATCACAGGATAGCAGCCCCAGCAGGATCTGTAAATGTCTGTAGAGTAAAGAGGCATTTCAAATATTACAACTGTATATGCAAACAGCATACTTTCAACAGCACAAATTAGGTGTTTCATTTTTGTACCTCTATTTAAAAAATTCTAGTGCAAAATATGTCAAAAGCATCCCTCTATCTGAAGTAAAAAAAAAATCATTTCTTGGTAGACTGACAATCACTGCTGTTTCTGTAAACTGTGAATCAACTTCCCACACCTTAAATCAGCAAATTACCGTATTATTTCTCTTGTGCTTGTCATTCAGAGCACTTTACCTCGAGAGGAAAGAAAGAATTTGTTTCTTTGACAGTGGCTGATAATGAGTATACTTGTAGAAAAGCATTTTATAAGGGTCAGTAGCCTGTTACAGAGGGATGCTTCTATAGCTTTTCATCACAGAGCAAATGGAGAACATGCTTTTGCTGCGATTGAATCATATCCATTCCTGAAAATTACTGTGCTTCCTCAATTTACAGTGTGATTGAGACAGAGAAAGAAAAATATCAGGTCAGTACTCACAGCATGTATCAACAATATCAGTATTACAACAATAGAGAAATTCTGAATACCATAAAGCACTAGAAAACATGATGTTACCATGTCTCTCCCATTATCACCTGCCATGCTGGACTGTAATGGAGGTAGGGCAAGGCTTCAGAGCACTAAATGCATCAATCCACGAGGATCAGGCAATTTTTCTTCTATTATTCTAGCTGTACTACAGCTTCCATAGGTTGGTCATGACTTTGTTTGAAAAGCGGGTGTATACCTCTATAAAGGTAAGCAGGAATATCAGTCTTCTATTTCTTTTATATTAACTTCTTTTGTATTGTCCAACACTTGTGAAATGTCTCTCATTAAAGCATAATTCTGCATTGAAATAGGATTAGTAATTTTTCTACTCTGAATCTACTGGTGTTCCTATCAGTACTTTGACATTCAGAACTGAATTTCTGCTTCTGAACCACATTTAAGAAAGTTATTTTTGCTGGCAATTTATATTGTACTATTCTTATTAAGAAACAGGCTTAAAAAGAGAGCAATATCAAAGGTTTTTGGTTTTTAAAAGCTGAAGGCCTGATGGGAACAGAGGGAGCCCCATTTCTAACCCAGAACCACAAACTTAAATTGGCACGGTGTGTTAGCAAAACAAAACAATTCAGAAGAACAGAAATTAGAGAATGTAACAGACAGAAAGAATTGATTAATCCTATTGATTCAGAACAGCACTATCTGCATTTAACACTACCTAGAAATAAGACTCTTCCTAGTGTAGAATTTACATGTCTAATAGAAACACCATTACATTAAGGACAATGCACACTGAGAAACAGAACCACCACCCCCATCTTCAAACAGCACTAAAACTTTCCAGCTTGAGGCCTTAGACAGTTGAGACCACCCACCTGAGCAGCTTTTCATGATATAAGAATAATAACCTTATATGAAGAATAATAACCTTATATGTAATCTGATATCAGACGATCAGCTGATCTTTAGAGTCTTTTCCAAGGGTCATCTCTTCCACAAAACTTCTGAGACAGACACATCCCCAAGGCAACTTTCTAACTCTAGATAATAATCATTATGTGTGTACCAACAGTGGACATTTAGTGCAGATGAGGACAGAAAAAGCTCAGTGTTTGGTCTGAAGTTGCCTGGAGAAAAGGGATGACAGGATTCCAGGTGACTAAGTTGATTTTAAGGTACTCTCACATTCAGATCACTGTCCCATGGGCCCTTTCCTCAGTCGCTGCAGTTCATGGCCTCGGGTCTTTAAACTGCCATTCACATTGAAATGTCAGACTGTGAATTGTAGGGGCAAGACAGAACCAGAGATTTGTCTCCAGCATCTCTGCTGCACAGGCTGTAACCTCTGGCTACAGAGCAGAGCTGGGACCCAGGAGTAGCAATGGCTGAGTCACTGTTAACTGAGGCAAACTATACCCAGACTCATGACTGGTGGAAAGCAAGGATCTTGAGGATAAAGATATCAAAATTTAAGACAACAGGTATTTAAAGAAATAGAACTGAAACTGCAGCATCAATTCTGCACTAAATCTCGTGCTGTAAATAAAAATCAATGATAATCTTGTCTCTAACTTTTTAGGATGTGTTCAACAGCTATATTTCAAAGACTCTGAAAGCTAATGGAGCCTGGAATATGAGTTTCATCCTTAAAACGATATGTAACGCAATTATGCATAATGTTCTACTGTGTTACAAATTTACAGGAGAAAATTGACTTCTGTATAATTGCTTATTTGACATTAGTGTCTGTGTAACTGAAACCACATTGAGCTTTCAGCTTGTCAAATATTTTGTGCCTTTTCACCTGTTTTCACCTGAAACATTAGAATTAGCCTAACTTTTCCACTCAAATCTAGCCCAAGTGAAATGCCCGTTCTTGGCTTTAGGTATTGTTTGAAGCCACCCACAGCCACCTACACTGTCACCATGAGAAGTAAATGTCCTTCTCAAGGACACGAGGCACAAACAGTACACCAAACCCAGAAAAGAGAGAAACATGTTTCTCAGGTTTCTCAGCACTTGCTGTGTGGTAGAGGAAACCTGATTACAAGCAGCAGTATTTACTCAGTTCTAAGGCAAAATAAAGGTTAAGAGAGTCCCCCCTCTAGGACACAAGGTCCTCACTCACACATGGGTGATCAGTACCCATCCCCCTCTGCACAGGATTTCCTCTCCTGCACATTCTACTTTCATCACATGGGAGATTATTTGGATCCAGAGAGCACAAGGAACCTGCAACTGTCCCGTGCTAGGCAGAAACTTGAAGTGAACTCAAAGAGCACCCTTGGTCAGCAATTAGCTCCTTCTCACCAAGGGATCTCCTTAAAAAAAAGTTGAGCTGAAGATCAAATAGACTGGCAAGTTTACCTGCAGTCAAAGGTGAGCATCCTCTGCACCTACTACAATTTTTCCTCCCAGTAACAGGCATTATAGCCAAGAGGCTCCAAGCATTGCTATATGAGCACACTATAACACCAAAATAATCAGGCTTTAAGTATTCTGAATTCTTACTTGAATGCCCTGCTACATTGGTAAGAGATTTCTGTTTTAAATTAACAAGGACAATGTGAATAAAGATGATTTTGAATTCATAAAGATGAATTTATTTGGATTAAAGGAACGGGCATGCAAACTTCTCACACAGCTAAGCTTCCCTTATCTGGCAGCAAAAACAAAGGCAACACCACAAAATCACTAGAAACTAGGTTAAAAAAGACAGTGTGAAAAGAAGATTGAAAAAGGTGAAAACCAACAGCAATGAAGGTTAAAACCCAATCTACATACTCTGCCTTTTCATACACATGATTCACTGCAAAGAAAAAAACATTATCTCCCACCAGTGGAATGGCTCATTGCCCCAAGGAAATGCAAAACAATTGCTGTTACAGAATAGAAAAAGACCATAGGATATGGGAAGAAATATTGTCGTTCCCCCCACACACACCGCCCCCCAAAAAAACACAACAAAAAAAACAAAATGCAAGAACAACCTTACTGCATACAAATGAATGAAAACACATAGCAAAATGACATCAAAAAACCCAGCATGAAGTCGTGTAATACAAACACTTACAAACTGAGTTCTCCCAAAAACAATGGGAATATTCTTCCCAGATTAAATTTTGCCCGCTCAAGCAATCAGCCCATGCAAAAATCCCAGGAACATCTCATGAAGCTCTACCCATGTCTCACACAAAAGAAAATAATTTCATAATGCATGGCAACCAAGGAAGAACTGATCCTGATTTTTCATTGTTATTATAAATTAGGAACTATTTTACAGCACCCACTGAAATTACTGTACCCAGACAGAAACTCTGCAGATGTAAAATGAAGTTCAGGCTCAAGAGGAAACATTGACTCCCTAATTTTGAATCCTCCTGCAGCAGAAGGTGTTTTGTTATTGACACAAGGAAGGAAAACACAAACAGCAAATCACTTTTGACCATGTTTTCAGTTTATGATTAACATAAAACAGTTTCCACTTTTTTTTTTTTTCATAGCTGTTTTGGTGCTTATAGAACTTCCATCACTGATCTAACATCATGGAATGAATATTTTAAAGAAAAAACAACACCAGTGGCAGGACAAAGTTTGTTTCTCAGGCAGGCAAGCTGCCATCCCTCAGAAGACAGCTGAGTCACAGAGTGTATAAATAACTCAGTCAGGAGAATAACTTAGCTTGACTGTGAAACCACTCAGCAGAGCCAGAAAGGTGGGACACAGCAGGTGTTTCCAGGGCTCAAGCAGTTCCCTTTCTCCCCACGTCATTTGCAACAGCTTTTGCCTCTTTCCAGCAGCATGAAGGCAGACAGGAATGTTTGTTCCCAAGTGGAGGCATCAGGTTTTGTGAGAATTCATTAACTCTGACAATTCACAAATCTTAACTGTGCTGGGAGGTCCCTGGAGTGACCGTGTGTCAATTAGATGTGACAAGAAAGGGAGCCATACACAAACCTGGTGAGGAGAAGTGGAGGGTCACATCCCACCCAGCAGTATTTCCCTGCTCTCAGACACAGCACACCCTCACCTGCCCCTCCCTGAGTAGCCAGAACACACTGAGTAGAAACTCAAGGTCATTGGAACAGGGGCAGCAGAGAGGCAGGGATTCTCGGGACCACTCTCACGGAAGCACATAGAAACATTTGCCTGCATCAAGTATTGCTTTGGGGAACAGGCTTTTAAATTAACAAAGCTTACACAAGAATTTTGGTGCATTAAACCATTTATAACTTAACTCATGACCTCAGATGTAAATTCACATATTCTTCAGCTAAGACTTTTCTTGTACCTTAACTCTTTCTTCTTTACATCCAGAAGTAACACAAAGACTTTTAAGCCTGTCCCTAGAACTGTATTTAGCCAAACCCTTCTGGTACAAAGTCGAGGGAAATCCACTTCATCCCTGAAACAGTCACACCACTTCCAACATTAACACAGTATTGTCTCATCTGTTGGCATGCTCAAGAACTCAAGGCTGCATGAAGATCAAAATATTTTATATAACTTCATAAAAATATGCAACATAAGGCACTAAAGCCCCACTTTACAAACTATTTGCTCTTCTGCTTTTATGTTCTTTCAAGTCCATTTGTCTCTCAGAAATTTCAGTCCTCCAAAGAAATTCTGAAAAAAAGCTCCCAATCTAAATGCAAAGTAATGCCCTGGATTTCTGACAGGTAAAATATGAGGAGTCCTTTGAGTCCCATCCCAAAGGCTGTGTGCAGTCATCATTTCCACTGACTTCAGGGAGAAGTCTGATGGAAATATCAGCCTAAAAAGAAATGTAAAGATCCAAAATAAAGATGCAATTCTGGATGTACTTTTGCTCTAAAGACATGTCTTGTATGACTTGTACTTCCTTAAGAGAATAACCAGTTCCTTGGTTCCTGGGCTACCAAATTTTGTTCCAAATCATGTGATGCAATATGAACAGCTGGAAACATCCAAACATGTTTTACTCTCCATCTGTAATCTGCCCTCCTTGGTAAACACCATTACAGACTTGAATCCTCAGCTATACCATTTTCTTATTTTTAGCTGGAGTAAATGTAGACATTAGCATAATCCATGGCCAAATATTATTGTATTTCATTGCCTTTTAACAGAGGCAACAGCTAAGGTAAAGTCATCCATAGCCCAATATCCTGCCTCAAAAACAAAGCTTTCTCTGGGTAGCAATGCTTATTATTCTTTTTTATCCACTCCTTTGCCTTCCTCTATCTTCTCCATCTATGCTGCAGATATTTTTCTATTTTCTACTTTATTTTTATGCTCATTTTACATCTGTGCCATTCACGACCTCAAGTAAGGATCACAAAAATGATACTGAAAACCTCCACACTGCTGACATTTTCTTTCTATTTGATTTCTATAGAAAGAAAAACTGGGCTTCTACCCGCTGTCATCGCCTTATCATAACACAGCAAAACGTTTCAGGCTTAAACTGAAAAATTAACTTTTCTCCTGTATCTCGGGAGTAATTGGTGCCCTGGAGACAATGTGAATGCAGAGAGGGGCAGGCTGTGCTGCCAAGGCTGCTCCCTGGCCACGGGACTGGGAGGTTCCTCACTGCCAGGCTCCAGCAGGCAGGCATGATCCCACTGCTGCATCCCACCGGGAGAGCAGGAAGGCTGCAGCACAATGCAGCTCTCACATTTATCTCCCTTTCACAGATGCCCAACATCCATGAATACAAATGAAGGGATACGATGAAAATAAGTTTGTTTGTCATTGAGAGTCAACTGTGAATGACTAACAATCAATGAATAACCCAGTGGGTGTTTGATTACATGGCCTGCATGTTAGGTTTTTGAAGACTAACCTCTCAAAGCATATTTCCATCCTCTTGGCTCCCTGTGAGAGGATAAACTTTTCAAAGAAGGCACTGTCTCCTGCAGTATTTGTTTGTACAGTGCCCTAGCACAATGGGGCTCTGTTCTCCAAGCAGTTCTTAATGAGAAGTTCAACACCCATTTCCTTTTACAATCACACAATAAACAGTTTGTGTTTAGACTTCTACTTTCGTGGCAGGCAAAAGCTTTATTGATCAGATCCCCTGTTAGTTAGTTAGTTGTTCACCTCAGCAAGAATCCTCTTTCTAGGTAAGAGAGGAGAAAGAAATTGTTTTCCTCAGCAGCTGCATTCTTTCTTGTGTTCACTTCCACAAATAATTTCAGCTAAAGACTACTTTATTTTTTCCTCCAAGATAGGCATTTGTTAAAATTCAGTTTGAGAGATGAGTTGAGCAGAAGTAAAATTTTTAGAGACCACTTCAGCTGTGAATACTGGTCTCTGCTTTGCCCCTTTGAAAACATGTCTTCCTGAGCTACTAGTGATCAAGATTCCAAACTGAACACATACTGTTAGAAGCTAGATGTTGTTCTAAAGAGTGAGCATGTCTGCAGCATCTTGGTGTCCCTTTAGATGAAGCACTCTCAGGCAGGTTGACTCCCAGATGCACCCATACTGCATTTTGTCTCATCAGTTTTTGTTAACAAAGTGACTTAAGCCCTGCTTTTGCTTCTAGGCTTGGAGAACAGTTTTTTGTGTAACAGACCTCCCCAGGAGCAGCTCCACTGCAGCAGCAAACACCCAGAGAGCCAAGCTCCAGCAGTGCCCACCTTTCCTCTGCCCCAGGCTGGAATGGGCAATTCCCTCCCAGGGCTGGAAGAAGCTGTGCAGTGTTCGCCAGGGCCACCTGCAAATCTGCCTCCTCTGCTGCCCTTTTTGCTCCTCCATCATTTTTTTACTGATAATTGGTATGGCCACTTTCATTTCATTGTTCTGCCTCATAATGGTTTAGTGCCATTGGGTGTTGGAAAGCAGATTAAAATCTTTAATTTTAAAGTGTATAGGAGGGTGTACCACCCTGCTATAAAACTGAGCAATTTTTTATCAATAATGAAAATTATGTAAAGTAGTAGAGGAATCTGCAAGACTAAGACTAATAAACTCTGGTACCCTTTTTGTACCTTTTTTTGGACATATTGCTGCTGGAAATCCTGATAAATAGGAAAGAAATTCCCAACATTCATTGAGAAATGTGTAAGTTGAGGAGCAAACCTGAGAATGTTAATTTTACAGAATGCCATAATGCTAACTGCCACAAACACATGAAGGGTGGGGATGATGAATTTCCAGAAATGCTATCTGGCCACTTTTGCAAGTTTGAGAGCCTGGAAAGATTAGTAAATATAACTGGCTGACATGGCTGAAGGTGCTGCTACCAGTGCCACCTGGTAATATAAAGGACAAACTACGTGTTCTAAATGCAACATAGCCTTTGGAAAGAAAAAGGGGTTGAACAACGTCTAAACATTAAGGGAAAGGAGGAAGGCCAAAGGGAAAATTACAAAAGAGAGGACACTCTCTATTTTGGTTTTGCCTTACTCTGACTGTAGTGTTTTTCTCAAGCCAAACCACTTGTCAATCTACTTCAAGAACAACATGAATGAGGCTTTTCAAACTATGGCAACTCAGTGAAGTTGCACCTTTTACGGATGAGCATCCATGGAAATTCCTCCTGGTGCCCACTGTTACACTTTGCACCGGACCCTGTAGGATAGCATTGCCCCAGATATGTCATGGTGAATTAGGACATCAGTGCAGAGTAATGAGATCCATGAAACCAGCATAAGAGAGACAGGAATAGTCCCTTGGTAAAGGCAACCTTCACTTCTTATCTGCTTTAGACTCACTGTCGAGCTGAAACAGCTCACAAAAGTATCAATTTAGAGTCACATGTAAGGGTAGTTTTCATATAATGGGCAGCTGGTCTGCTCCCAGTGAGTCTGGGCCCACCAATTTATTTCATGCAGCAATCAAACATTAATGGGTTTCTGGTTTAACCTGTTCAGAGCAGAAATGGTGACTGAAAGAGATTAAATTGCATTCCATCATGGGTCTGCACAGTCAACGAGGTCCTTTCATCTTGCAATCACTTTTTTGCCTTTGTGGTAAAAGGAAAGTTGGGATCTGTAAAAACTTCAAACACATTGCATTCTCCAAGCAGGAACTTCCCTGTCAATTTATCATAGATTTCAGTCTCTTGATCTTTTCTTTGTATCTCATGATAAGACCCAATGCCAAGAAAGACTTTTCTTAAAGGGTTAGCCTATAAAAACAAGCAAGGGGGTTTTATTTCATACCTTAAAATTATAAATGCATTATTTATAGAATCATTAATTATATATTTTGGGTTTATAACCAAGATTTGAAGAAAAGCACAATATTTGAATGTACATAATTGCTATCACAGCATACAATCACATTTTTATTAAGCACAGACCCCATTTCCTCCCTGTATGAATATTTTATTCTGAAAACGTGTTCCACTTATTTGGCAATACCTCCTTTTCCATTTCAGCCCTTATTCTGAGAGAAGGAAACTCAGATGTGAAGATTTCCTACTGATACAATCTAGTTCTACTTCTAAATCAAAATAAATTGGAAGTGCAATGTCTTAAAAAAACCCAAATGCTCCCAGCTCTCTCCAGGCCTCAGATCCACAGGCTGGAGGAACTGCAGGCACTTCAGGCCATGGATGCATCTTCCCTGCCCTCTCTAAGTCACAGGGCAGGACCTGCCTTGCCATGGTTTGCACAGAATATTCATTGCTGAAGGGTTTTGCATGGCAGTGAGTTGAGCTGCAGTCCTTCAGAGAGCTCTCTGTGTTTGTGTGCATGTGCATCATTTCCTCTCAGAACAGGGACAGAGAAGGAACCTCTCGGGGTTTCAGCCACCCTAAGGAAACTGCACTAAGTGAAGGCTTCATCCAAGACTCCAGGGAGATTTATCAAAATATAAACCAGGCCAAGCAATGTAGATGTACCAGAAGGAAGATTATAAACTTCTGTGGACATGTGTCCCACCATTTTTGCCAGGTGTGCTACTATGTGTCCCAGGAGCTGCGGGAGCTCTAGCCCAAAGCCTGGCAGGGCAGGATGAGCTGGGGGTGCCAGGGCACAGGAGAGACAGCAGATCTGCAGGGCCAAGGGGCCATGATTCCCCCCAGCCTCACCAACTTCTTTGCTCTGTGACAAAAGGCAGCTCTTGTACATTAAATGCACTGCTGAGTGACAGTGTAGGCCAGGCTTCCTTCACATAAAATTAGAGTCTTGCACTGAAGGATCTTTGGGTTATTTTTTTCCTTTCATGGAATAAGGAAGATGTTTGATTCCCACAAACACACACACAACTTCCAAGCTTAGACAAGTACAGCAGAAGTAGGAGATGATGCCCTATGCTCTAATCTTGTCATTCATTCAGTAGTGAGAAATATTTATAAAAACTTAATTTTCAGAACCACAGCTAGGAGTCCAGGCTCAGCTGACACGCTTTGAAGATGCAGATTCAGTACCCCAAGTTACCACATGGGATTTAGGAGTGAAAACCTGATCTTCAGCCTTCCTGCTTCACCTCCTCACTGCTACAACAGGGAAGCAGATGCTGCACCAGCCCCAGTCTGCTCAAAGCAGGGCCGTGGAGCCAAAATCAATTCATGAGTACAGGTAACTACAGAACTCTGTAGTTGTAACCAGCTGCTATGTTAAGTAACTGAGAGCAAAGAATCTGATATTCTACTATTATTTTGGATTTCATTTCTCTAGGTATGACTACACTAATAGAAAAACTTTAGCTACTGAGACTGAGAAAACGGGATCTTTGATGTCTTTTATGCTTACTTCATTTGTAGAGTAGGTACTAAACCTCCTGCTTTAGAAACTGAAGACTGCTTCATTACTAAATGGCTGTGCATCATGGCCCTTACAAATCTCTATTAAACTGAGGATTAGGCAAGGGCTGGAACAGATAGACAGTATATTTTCATTCAATCTCCTTTAAAATAATGATGCATGCAACTTCATATCATTACTCTTTAATGGTCTTAAGCCTATTTAATAGCACAGTAATATTCCAAAAAGGAAAAGGGAATTATTTCCACATTTAATTTTCATCGCAAAAGTGAATGTGGTTCTTTCCATAGCAGATAAGCAGCTAAAGCTGCTTGGTACCTTAACTGGGATATGACTGCATTAGCTCTGCTACATTACAACTGGGCTAATGAAACAAAGCAAAATGATTAGCTTCAGACTCCCTGGAGTATCTGGAAGTAACATTTGGCTTGTTTCTAGGGATGTCCATAGGGGCAATGGGATGTACAGGTGACAGACCCAGATGGGATCAGGCTAGGTCTGTGTGACCAGCCTGGCTTCCCACACAGGTCCCTGGCACAGGTCCTGTGTGGGGCTGCACAGGGACTGTTATGGCCCTGGCCATGGCCCCTCTGCTGCAGCAGGAGCTGGGTATTGCCAAGGGAAGAGTTACCTTACCAACCCTTTGTTCTGCCTTTACTTACACTGCTGGAACTCTGTGAATGCTGTAGATCCACTCCTGCTGCACCTCTGCACAAAGGAGCTGTCACTTGGGCTTCCCAGCTCCTGCATCCCAAGTGGAAATAAGAAGTTTTTCCTTCTAAAAAAAAAAAAAATCACAATCCACTATTTGTTACCTCGTAGTTGTTACCTTGTTACATCCTGCTAGTTAACATCAAAACAATAAGATTCAGATGGGCGTTGTGCAATTGAACACAAAGGGTATCTGAGTCAAGGCTCAAAATCTTTCTTTTAATGCAATAATGTCATTGATTTTTCCCTCCTGGGGGTGTTACTATATTCATATTTCAGCTTTAATTATCTTCTCCAGGATTGCTAGTGTTTCCACAAGATTCCTTCCAAGTACTAATTATACCTACTGGATAGATTAGCCAGTGTTTGATAACCTTTTATAGCCAATTGACTTCAGCTTCATGTGTACAAAAATCCGAGCTGGACAAGGAAGAGAAATTGTATCAAAGGACTAAAATCAAGTCATTGAAGCAGAGCAGCTCTACCCCTGCCTTCCTGTGCTGGTACATGAGCCTCACCAGAGAGAAAACTCTCATCACCCAGGCAGCAGCAAAGAGCCTGCTTATACGCAGGACCCAGGAGATATTACACTTTATTTAATATAAAGTTCTACTCTTTAACAGAAAAGTTGTCTGTGGACCAAAAATATAGGATTATTTGCACTAGGGTTATTAATCTAGGGTAAGTGGCACTGTAATCTAAAGTATTTAAAGATTTTCCTTGCCAGGCTGCACTAGTCCTTAAAATCTACAAGCTTTTCATTGACTTTTCCCAAGGATATAAGAACAAAAATTGCATTAATTTTTATCAAATGTATTATTTTCAACTACGAATATTCTAAAAAATTCCACCTTTGAAGGCATTATAAGACTGCAAATGTGGACAGAAACACATAAAACTCGGGAACTTCACTAGACAAACACACTGACTGGTAAATAAAACATAACTTTGCTCGTCATGCAGGAATAAAATCTATTGGGTTTTTTTTTTTTACCTTAACCATTAATTAATGAGGTTTCAACAGTATGAATGATTTACAGTGACATGCTCTGACAGGTTATACACGGTGAGTAATGCCTTGTCAGACGCCTCAGTATTTATATTGAGATGAATGGCACATAATGTGCTGCACATGCTAACAATGAGCATCAATATTTAGTACTCCCAGCAAAGCCTGCTGGTATGATGAATTTGGGCTTAACTTCATATCTATCTGCAGACTTGCCTTTCAGCTATTTATGTAAAGAAATATTTCCAGAGAACCCTTATCAAGTGTGTTTACACATCCTCACTGTTTTGGCTAGAACTTTTACTTCTCCTTGGAGCTGTGAGTTCCACTACATCCCTTTACCCTGAAATCCATCAAGGCCAGCCAGGCTCGCAGCATCCAGGTAAGAGCCAAACAAACACACAGTGACCAGCAAGGCTGCTGGGCAGACAGACACCTCTTACATTTATACACCAACATGGGCTTGGCAATCTTGAAAGACCCCTTCCAACCCCAATAATGCTGTGATTTCCTTCCAGAAAAGCCATGACACAGCAAATGCAGTCCTGATAAGCCATGGAGAAGGTACCATAATGCCAAGCACCATCACACAAATCAACAGATCAAAAATAGGCAACAGCTACATCCCTATCCATGCTCTTCCTGCAGTTTTGTAGGGTTGTTTCCTGCCACCCAAGCCCCTTTCATCCTGTGATATGATGGTGTTATTCTCAGTGACTGGGCTCAAAACCTTACTGCTTTGTATGGTCTGAAGTGATCCTGTAAAGAATTCTTTGAAAGCTACTATTAGGATGATGTATGGCCTAATTTTGGTTGCTGTAGTATTTAGAGTCAGACTTATGACTGGGGAAACAATCTCCCACTCACTTGAAATGCAGGAAAAGCTTTCAGTGCTGCAAGAAAAGGCTTTCTGGCTGAAAAGTCATATTTTAAAGTTTACAGCTCCTGCTTCTGGCTCAGCACTGCTACAGCAGCAAGGAGAGGAGAGCCAGCCTGGCAGGGTTGTGCAGGGCCCTGGCTGAGGCCACTCCAGGATTCTGCTGTAGCTGCTTTATGGGAGGAATGTAGCAGCAGTTTATTACCAGAAGCACCAAGCTGCCATTCGAATTTTTCTACAGTTTTAAAGCAGCACGTTTTTATTAAGATAGAAATGACTGTGAGGAACCAAGTGCATTTTAACACAGGCAGTGAGATGGAATGCAAGAACACTGAGCAAGCCTTTATGGCTGGCAATAGACACCATTGCTATCAACCTTTTCTGTTGCCTTCCATCAAGTTTAACATGCATAACCTTGGTGGCAGAACCTCATCTCACACTCTCTGGCCTTGAGGCCACATAAACAAATAAATCAAACTAAAGCCAAATCCCAAAGCAGACAGGAGAAACTCCTTTTCTCTCTTCATTCTACATATATCTGTTCATATGACAGAGAACCTCAAAGC
Organism: Motacilla alba alba; assembly: GCF_015832195.1. NCBI lineage: Eukaryota > Metazoa > Chordata > Aves > Passeriformes > Motacillidae > Motacilla > Motacilla alba. The sequence goes on along the minus strand of NC_052029.1, from coordinate 7,975,420 downwards.
ACTACTGAATATATGCATTGTACTCCATGAAAACCAATCCTCATTTTAGAAATGAACACAGGAAAGTCGAATTTAAAACCTTCCTCCAGTTCTGAATGCCTCAGCTCATCTATTTTAGCAGGATTTTACAAGTCCTAAGCACCAGTTTCAGAAGCAGCTTATACTTGTACCTAGTTTCATTGATGTTCAATCAGATCTTTAGGAGTCATGAACTAGGTTCTCAAGAATTAGGAAATGGCTTTAAAACATGATTTTCAAGGCAGGAAAAATATCCTGTTAATAATAATATACCTTAGATAAATCCAACCAAGCCAATCAGAATAACCTATCAATTTCTTGGATATGAGACAAACTTTTACATGCAACCACAACTCTCCAGACTAAGAATGTACACACGAGTCATTTAGTTCACCTTTACTTCTTTCCAGGTAACTTTTCCAGCTGGGGAATAGAATCTTTTTTAAGGCACACCTATTTATGACAGCTACTAAACTAGCTAATGTGCTTCGTGTGCTTCTGCAGATTTTCACCAACCTGCTGCATGAGGTACCTGTGGCTTACACAATGCACATGGTTGATGAATTTCTGTTAAACTAATCTCTGGTACTGTTCTCACTCCCAGCAATTTTAGCAGTGTCCACTCCCATTACTACACTGAAAAGTCATTCCCTGATTGCAAAGCAGATGCTTGGACATCCCCCAGAGAACAGAAATGTCCTGCTCAGTGCGATTCCAGGGCTGCTAAAGAACTTTTCATTTCCTACCACTGACACTCTGTCTCGCCTCCAAACCTTAAATAGGTGCAACTCTGAGTTCTTACATACTCATTCTTACATACCCCCTTCCCCGAGAGATTCATGCCCTTGTTTAGTTGTTGCCAGAATCTTTGGTCTGGCCAACCATAGCGTATGCATGATTGCAAAATGTCACCTTCTGTATCTCTACCTTTCTTACTCTCTCTCTCTGAATGCCAGCTTGCTCTGCTGCAGGAAAGCCATCACCCCCTAAGTGTTTCACAGGCAGCTGCTGCAACCCCACAGCACTCCCAGATCCAGCAGAGCCGGCAATGCAGCATCCCAAGGTGACAGCACTGCATTTCAAATTCCTGTACTCTGGCACAACTCCACATTTACACTAAGCACTTAAACACACATAACACAGACTACGTTCTTTCCTACCATTAAAAATACTCTCCAAGAAATAATTCTTTTGCAAAATTCACTCGGGCTTTTGTGTGACCTGATTGTTTGTTTGGGGTTTGTTTGGGTTGGTTTGGTTTTTTTGAGAGGGAAGGATTTTTTTTCCTTAAGAAAAAACCCATACTCTAGTGATCTTTCAGTGAAATCCTTATATGTTTCCTTCAGAAATCCACAACACATTATCCAGAAGGTCTGTATTGACAGACTGGATGCTAAAAGACTTTTTATTATTTTGTTTCTTCCTTGTTTTACTTCAGACATTTTCCCAGCAGTTCTAATCTGTAATAGAATATTAAGCTCTATCTCCTGTAGCTCTGTTGGTCACAGTTACTGATAAGATTTGATTCCTACTGTTCTTAAAATGCAAGGGACAGGCTTTGCCAGGGCATGCATGACCTTTCCAAAGCCATGGCCTGGTAGGAGCTGCGTTGATTGCTCTGACCTGTCAATGGGCAAGAGCTGCAAAGCCAGCAGGAGAACACGTTCTGATGCCTGTAGTTAAATAACAGCACCTCAGGAGAGCACATATATGAAATATCTGAAGGCTGAAAGGTCACTCTCAATGAATCTCCCCTTTCTTGGGAGCAAGAGCTGCCATTTCCCAGCCGCTCCTCTGGCTGGGCAGGCTGCACCACAGCGGCCTGGGCCTGCAGGGCTCCAGGCCACTTCAGAAGAGGAAGTATTTTCATAGATATGAGCTTTTCTCCATAATTTATTATAATTAAAGCAACACCAAACTTTGGATAGAAATTTTAAAGTACCCCACGGGGTGGAAGTTCTTTAAACCAGCAGTAAGGCCCGCCCGCCTCTTCACACAGGTTCACAGAGGTCTCCCTTCTGGGGCCAAGGGCCTCCAAGCACCACCCACAGCAAGAAAAGCTTTTATCCCTTCAAACATCCCACAGTTAGAGTTTGGAAACCTTCCAGAACTTACCACAACACGCTAGGAATCATGGCATCCCTCCAAGTTTTTAACCCAGACAGCTTGGTACGCCCACAGAGCTCTCATCCCCCCACACTGCTCTGGCCCCAGCTCGGCAGCCCCGAGCTCCTGCCCCAGTCCCTTCACTGCCAATTCCTGCAAATCCTCACAGCTCCTTGCAGCAAGTAACTCTTCATTGAGCAGAACCTGACTTGCAGGAAAAACAGGCCCTTTCACACACCCCAAGAGCCACAGCTCCTACCTTTGCCTCTTTCTTGGTGTGTTCTCCTGATTTCCACACTGCTCTCCTGCTGCTTTTAGGTGCCTCCACACCTGTTCAAATGACAGATGAAAATCAAACTGATAGCATGCCTCTGTTTGTACATACTCTGGTCTTTGGATACTTCAGCTTACTTTTAGAGAAAGTAGATTTAGAGTTTCCTGTTCTTAGTCCAAGTGAAGGGAGCTGGTATGGGTATCAGCCTCTAAGTCTGGTGTGGTGCTTTTTAGACTGTACACATCCATCAGCATAACAACAGGAACATCTAAGAGCTAAACAGTATTTTTTTCCATGAGCTGTTTTGTTGCCAGCTTAAAGAGCAAGTGTCTCAAAACTAGATCTTTTATCACAAGCATCATCAGCTTGAAGTAACTCAAGTGGTTTACTTTTTTTTTCTTTTTCATTTCCTCATGTCTTCCATCTCTTGACATCTTCCCTCCCTTGTTTAAAAGCTTTTCTAATCCAGAATGGCATAAGAAACAGAATACTGTAAAGTGCATACATTGAAGTCTGACTGGGTAATTTGGCAGTAGTCTTACAATAACTGTTTTTCCAAACCTACTAGTACACTTTCTCAGTGTTCCAGTTATTATATAAAAATAATGCTTAAACTGTACAACTTCTATAAAAACCTAGAGCAGGCAATGCATTCCTTGGTGCAACCACACATTTCAAAAATGGGATTTTTATCACAGTATTTCATTTCCAGTCAATCGAGGTCTGCATTCATAGATCATTTTGCACACACATTACTCAGCCACTGCTGCTTCTATCTCTAGTCTGGTAAATATTTTTTGCCTTGTGCAAAGGATATATGGGCAAAACAGCCAAGATGAATTCTTGCATTAGTCTTGCAGCCCAGATGACAGTGACATACAGCAAGATGTTAGAGCACTCTGGTATCAGAAATGTACAGTAAGCCTGAGTAAAGGATGTAGCCTAGAGTTTTATAACCTAAGACCCAGCAAAACTAAGATAAAAGGTACACTTCCACTGTAGCGTAGGCCAAGTTTAGTCATTCAGAATAATACACCACATCAATTAAATTTAACCTATTGATTCATCATCTTCCTGGAGCCAGCCCAGGTGCCTGAGATGACAGCTTGGCCTATTTCATGCAGTGCAATAGAGATCAATAAGGAGGTGTTATGGGGTAGTGGATGGTGCCCATGTGTCTAGCTAAGAAAAAAAAAAAAAGTAACTTAGAGTTATTAAACTGTTTTACTGCTTCTAAATGGACATCGGTATTCTCTAACGTAATCCAGCAGTAAAGCCGTAGAGAAGTTTGGCTCTTGAAATTGTTAAAAGGCTGCTGTGATTTTCTGAGGGGCAGCAGGATATTGCTCCCAGCAAGTTCCAAGTTCTGGGAGCAGGCTGGTGTCAGTTTTATGGGCACACCAGAGGCAGCTGCAGAGCAGTGCATAACCAGTCTGTCATGAGCAAAGAACACTTTGTTTTTCTACACTGATGGGAAATCTTCATTTCTCTTCACAGGCATTAATCCACTGAAATCAGGCATATTTAAAAGAGACTTCAGGTTAAAGCATTCGTTCAGCAATGCTGCACGTACAGCATTTATGCTTCCAGCCTTATCAGCATTCAAAGCCACATCAGTTTAGCTAACAGTGCTAACATTTTAAAACAGCTAATGAATTCTGAGCATGGCTAGCACTACTTTAATTCAAATTTGCCTTATAGTGATTTCTCTCAGCTCAGCAAAGAAGGCAGTTTAATGTGCAATTAAGGCTCTCTCTGCTATGTAAGCTGCTTCTATTATATCAAAAATCATAAATGAGAAGAATTAACACATTGGAGAGTCAGTGTAAGGTGATGAAGAAGAGGCAAGATTATGCAAAACACAGAATGTGTCCAAGTTTCAGTCACCTTGAAGACCATGGAAACACCAAAGAGCTCATATAACATTTTATTAGTCAAATTGCTAAAATGATACAGAAGGACCATGGAGCTGTAGCAGAGTGACTGCTGAAATCCCTTCATATGTGACCTGTACTATCCTGTTCTTATTTGTAAATTTATATGAGATGTCATAAACACATAGATAAATAACACAAAAACAGTCTTGTGATAGTAAGTAATCCACACAAATTCTATCAGTGCAATAAACTCTCCCAGAATTTTATCCTCAGGGCTCCAGATAACCTCATCCAGTGAGGAATTCAATAACTCCATCACTCAAGAACCAGAAAGCTGGGTGGTAACTGGGTTTGGAAGCAATGCTACTGAAACTCTACAGATGCAGCTTTTCAAACTGAATTAATTTGATGAGAATAGAACACAGAGAATCATTTCAGGCTTATTTTTTGACATCTTTCAAAGTTAGAATACTTCCAAATTTATATGCTTGAAACCCTAGCAACTGCCTCAATTTTCCAATGTAATATCTTTGTGAGTAGAATCCTGGAAGACAAAAATTTATTAGCACATGGCAGTACTATTTAATCTAACTTGGTCTGCAGGCTCAAAACACTTAATCTAAATTCCTATGGAGTTAACCATATTTAGTGTTACTATGACTGAATTTTAATAACCTGAAATTAATGCTGGGCCAGTTGGAGGAGGGAGGCATAAAAACTGAGCTACTCATTTTTTGCTTTCAAACACTTGCAAGTTCTTCTTCATTTTTAACAAGTGAGAGAACTCCAGGCATGGCAGATATCCTAGTTTGGCAGGTATTCTATAAAATAAGATGAAGCTAAAAAATGAATACTTTTCTTTCTTCCAAATAACTTTCAATTAAAATATGAAAAAAAAATTTAAAAGACCAAACAGATCAAGGCATGAAGAAACAGCACTGCTTTATGAAAGCTTAGTGGTTTAAAGCCAAGTGTCTCACATTTTTTCCCGGCAGAAATATTCTGAGGCATTTGATGGTGTGATGGGCTTGTGTGAAAGTGGGAACATGAAAAAATTTCAAGTAGTTGGCTCACAGTGACACACTGGGAAGATGAACTGGAGGGAAAGGCTGAAGAGAGGGAAGGATCTCTTCGGAGACATGGTAGAAGGGTCACACTGCCAGCCTTGGTCAGTGTTCAGTGGAAGAGACAGAAGATGTCAACGAAGAGCTGAATCCAGAACAGCATGAGCTCAAAGAAACTGTCTCAAAAGTTGTCTTAGCAACTGCACAGGGTAACTCATGTATGCCAGAAGACTGCCCCATTTCAAAACTTACCTTGCACTTGCAGGTTAACTGGGACTAACAGACTTTGTAAATCAGGACCAATGGGGATACAACTGTGCTGGCTGCTGTCATTTCTGCTGCTAAAACTCTAACCACATCTGGGGAGAAAAACACATCTGGGGAAAAAAATTATAGTTTTGGTATGTGATACTAACGGTAACGTGTCACAAGTTTTCAGGAGTGTGTTGCCAGGCTAAGATGCAGAATCAAACAAGACATTGTAACTTAGAGAAGCTGCATAACTTCAGGTATTTATCTTTGACAGGAATGCCCTGTGGGAAGCACATCTCTCTTATTTATACAGAAAAATTCAGGCTTCTAAACTAAGAGGGTCTGCATCTCCACATCGACTCAGGCTGTCAAACATAGCCACAATAAAAAGCACCATCCTACTTGGATTTCTTATTGATCCATGTTCTACCATGAATGGCATAATTTTCTTCCTTGACCTCAGTTCAGGGACCAATTTAGAAGCTTTTCAAAATCTGCTTTTCTATTATTCAGAGACAGATCTGAATATATTGAACAAGAGCTCCTTTTACAAATGCTTTTTTTTTCTGGATTATTTTTTTCTTTCCATCATGCTTTTTTGTTCTTTCCCTCCCATCCCAAGGTGGATGTGAACCTCAGGCTGCTTGAGCAGCTTTTAAACATTAAACAAAACACATCTGCTTGCCATGTCTGTCTCAGCAGAAAGTCAATATTCACTCCAGGAGCAATCAAGCACCCAAGCACAGAGGCTATAGCAAAAGGCTGTAAAAAATGTAGTAACCATGCCTGAAACTGCTTTGAGTAAAGGTTTTCTTGTAAACCTTCACTTGAAACCAACTTTATATAAGAAATAACAAAGGCTTTGATCAATCTGATCTAAATTTTGATATTACAAACCCAATATGTGGCCAAGTGTAATTTTGAGCCATGCAATGCACGAGGACCTTCTACCAAGTTTACTGACATTCTAGTAATAAAGTTTTTGTATAAATTTTGCAATTCTATACCTTTGATGTGCACAGAATTTTAGCTAACCTGCATCTCAGGATCTTTATTACTTCTTTACATGCAAATAATGAGGAAAATATTCATTTTCTAGCAGCACAGCTTTGAAAATCTTTACCTAATAAATAAACAAACCTATTTCACATATGTCACTGATCACACACTGGATGACAAATGTTTTTTATCACTATCAATCTCAAGAAGAGTTTCAATGAAGAAACACCTAATTCAAGAACAATACATACTATAAATGACTTTTTTCCCCAGAACAGCTCAAAAATAATTTAGTTAACCCATCCAAAATTTTACCCTTCATCCTATGAAAGTACAAATGCTTTCTTTGTTGTGAAAAATCTGCATAAATAAAACAAATAAAAAGTCTACAGACTTAAAAATAAATTGCATATTATTAAATAGCTCAGATAAGTGCTACATAATTTTACCCTTAAATAAGTAACCTTGAGAAACGTTTCTAAATCTGCAGATTGGGTGGTCACTGTCAAAACTACATGCTGAGATGCAGAATGGACAGGAAATTGGTTCTGTGCTTATCCAACCTTTGCCACCAAAAGATAAAAGCACCTGTGTTCTCAGGTACTTGCTGAGGTACAAGGAAGTGATTTAATTTCTATTTAATAGCATTTTGTTTCTTCAAAGGAAAAGGCCAAACTAATTCTACTGTAATTTATCCAATAATTCCGACTTCTTAGAATGCTTTCCATTCTCAGCCATGCACTGCTGCTGGCAAAATGGTGGGGAAAAGAAAAGGAAGAACTCACAGTAACAACAAAAAAACCAAAACAAAAAACCAAAAACCAACAACAACAACAAAAAAAAAAACCAACCAAACAAACAAAAAACCCCATTATGAATAAATAGGATTTCCTGTAAGGGCTACTAAAGATTTCATAACAGACTAGCACCTAACAAGGTAATTATTTCTGTATATGTAACAAAGGCCAAATCCCACCATGACTTAGGAGCATTCTCAGCATTCCCTGCAGCTGAATCAAGTGAGTGCAACCAAGTCACACCATGAAATAAAACAAATGCTTGTAGAATGAGAGGCTTATGAGATCAAAGAGAAAGCTATTCAAATTAAAATGGGTTGAAGCAGGCACATGATATGGGTAGGTACATCAGTGAACAAAACTGGTTTTCATTTTTCTAACAAAAAAATATGTCTTGACATTATAAAGCAGCATTCAATAAAAGAGACAGAGACTAATCTTGGGAAACAGAAGTGGAAGGGGAAAACAGGACTTTTACCTGAAATACAATCAGAGTAGCAGGCATGCAGCTTTTTACCTGAAATTTAGAAAATAACTCAGCCTCAAATCTCTGAAGGTTTATTAAATCAACTAAAAAGTACTCCCCAACACAGAGCATTACACTTGCTTTCAGAGAGAACACTGCTTAATTTACAGCCTATTCAATAACAAACATGTAAAGGTTAGGATCTACATTCTTGCAAGACACCATTGAAAATCCACCTTTGTTCATTTTTAAGAGATGCTTTTTTTTCTATTTTAACCATTTACTCCCTATCTGTTCTTTGCACAGTAAAATAAGCAGCGTGTTTCAGTTTGAGCAGTGGCTCATCCACCCCAGCTTTGCTTTACAGAAGCTGCCCCCCAGGTTCTGATCTCAAAGGGAGCCAGGCAGAGCAAGGGATTCTTCAAGGGAGTTGATGAGTCTCACAAGTACCCTGGCCAGCTGAATGCCACCTCTAATTGAACTGTGTCACCAAAGGGGCAGATATGATCATGGCAAGAGGCATAACTCTTTTAAATCAACATTTTAAAAGATCACAGAATGAACTGAAGAATACTCATCTGTCCATCAGCATCCCCAGTGCTACAAAACATATTTATATTTGATAATGTTAACAGTAACATTCATTCTCTTGAAGACTTTTCAAGGTCAAGATGATTGTGGAAAGTGCTGAAGGCCTGAGAAACACAAATGTCATTAAAATTGCAATTTTAGTTGTGAAGAAAGGTTCATTAATATGAGTTAGACTGTGAGTCAGCAATGCTGGCATCCTTGCTAACACAGCAAGGTGGTCTCAGCTCAGGAGCCTTAAATGTGGGAGCAAACAGCACCAGCAGAACACTGGCTCTGGAGTGTAAACATTTATCATAAAGAGAAACTGATCCTAATCCTGACTTTCTGGGCTTTAAATCTTCTTATAGTTTGCAGCATTTGCACAAAAATACTGGGGGGGGTAATGCATAAACTACAGAGTCAAAACATTTCAGACAAGGAAAATCATATCAAGGAAACACCAACTCCTCATGCTTTCAGAATATGTAAATATTTTACACTTAGAAAAACATTTAAATGCTCATAATTGCAATGGGTACTTATTCCCTGAGAGCTCAGTTGATTCAGGAATAGACACGTCAGCAGACATGCCTGTTCAAATGCAACTTATAAAATAAGTGAGAAGAGTATTTCTATATACCTAACAAAGAATCTATCTTTCCATGTTTCTATCATGGAAACAACATTATTTTACAACAGGTGTTGTGGAAACACTCATTAGTCCCCAAAAAAGCCACACCAAAAGAACAACTTCAGCACCTTAAATCAGGATTTACAAGCAGTCACAAGCTCCAAATTATCTACAAATTATGATCTGTCCCAGAATTACACAGCCATCTTGCACACAAGCATGACTGCTCTGGAGCTCATGATTTTTTTAAAAGCCAAACTTCTGTCTTGGCAGCAGAATTTAATCTCTCTTATTTATGGTTCTCCCAATTCCCCAAACAATTAGGTGGCAGCAGAAAGAGGGAGACACCGACAGAGGCTGATGTCTCCTCCCACACCACAGCCATTGGGCACTCCTCCTTTCTGGCACTCTGGAGTCAGGGTGGCATCACAAGGTTGTGATGATTTGTAGCACCAGAGGATTGCAGAAGCCTCAAGCAATTGTGAGAAGCCTTGGCTTCCTAGTAGAGCTTACTGAATTATTTCCAAATTTATTACTATGCCAAACAGCTGCCAAATAATCTCAGTGCCCACAGCCCAGAAAGGCAGAGAGGAGTGAATTAAGTTCAGAAGAGATATAAAGTTTCTGTCCATGCAAGATGTCACCATCACATCAACACAGGTTGATTTACTTTTTAGTGACCCAAGTGCATCCTTTCAGTGCCTGATCATTCTGGAGGCCATGAGAAAGATGACACTTCTCCAATAACAGGTTAATTATAAAATTATATAGTAGGAGACGAGATACTGATGTTATAGATCAAGATTCTCCCTAATACTTATTGAGAAGAAAATAAAAGATATTTCTGCAGCTTTAATTAGCAACTGTTAAATGGGTGCAAAAGGCAAAGCCTGAGCTAGAGGCTGAGGGGCTGTATAACAGAGCACCTGTACAATAGAGCACTTACAGCACACCTGGAACACAAACACCCGGTTTTAGTTCATAATTCCTCTTACCTCTGCCTCTGCTTGCTCATCTCTAAAGCAGAACTGCAATTTCTTACAATCTTAGCTGATGCATTTGGAGGATTTTGATATTTGAGAGACATGACATGGTACCAACATGGGCTGTGGCTGTGATTGTGACTGAGGAATGGTTTGCCAAGTCAGGGAGTGGATGTCACAGTGTGCATGCAGTGCAAGCCAAAGTGACTTACTGTCCTCACCCAGCTCATTTTCCTGCTGATGGAAGAACACAGGGATGGTCCCACCTAGGGCCTTTGGAGAAGCCAGGGACTCAGTGATGACCTCCAGGATTTTGGAGTCGGGGGTATAGGGAGCCCAAGGCCCACTAAGACCCCACTGAAATAGAGATATTAGTAGCATATAAAGGGGTTGGAGCTGCTTCAGAAGCAATCAGTGGAGAAGCACAGCTTCTCTAGGCACCACAGTGTTGAATTATTTGTTCCCAACACTGGTCTGTTTTTTCCCTTACCTGCTCCATAGCGCACTCCCTTCTTTACATCAAACTCACTATTTTTTTAATAATGATCTGCCAAATTTTTAAAAAGCATTTTATTTTAATAAGATATTTTCAACTGATTATGAACAACAAAACCGAAAAACAATATCTTGAATAACAATATAAGTAATTTGAGGAGCTGATCCACATCTTCAGAAATGAAAAACAGAGAGCTTGCTAAAAGCCATGTGTAACTCTAAAAATGTCTGTACTAGCATAAAAAAAAGCAGAATGAAAAACTTGTAATTGCTGCTCCTTAAAACTGTGTATTTCCTAAAAAAACTACTCTGAATGTTCAGAATTTTCTCACATTAAATCACTATATTAATAAAATATCAGTTTATATATATTTATATGCAGCTCATTGACTAATATGCATATTTAAAAAAGAAAGTGCTATTTGGTTTGGATGGGGTGGTTTAGAAAAGACTTTTTGCATTTGGCAAACTAGATTAGCAGTCTTCGAGAGAACATAAGAGAGCAGATTTTAATATGTGAAATAAATTAACTGCAATTGTTACAGAATTGCCCTAACCCTTACACCACCACTACTGCATTTCCTCTTGCAGCCTCCCTTCTGCAGTAACCTCTTCTACTCTGAGACAGGCCTAATGAAAAAAGCACAAATATACTCAAGTCCTTTAAGCCAACCAAAGTTCATCCCAGCTAATTTTCTTCCAAACTTCTCCTATTTACCAAACTCAGCAATGCTGTGTACAGTGCTGCAGCAATAAAAATGTCATCTTTTGCACTTTGCTGCTGGCACAGCTGTTGTGTCATCCCTTTGATATAACATACTCTCCCTGCCTACAATGTATTAAAAGTCTCTCCTACTGTTGCTACGAGTTTTTGCTCTTAAATGAGGTGTATGAAACAAAGGACATCAGTGACTATTACCTGGTAATTCTGCTTTCTCCGTTATGAAGGAAGTTTTCCAGTAGAGCTGCAATCTCTCTCTGCTCTCAGTAAGCCCAGCTCCACAAGTTAAGGGAGCCAAACCCATCTGTCATTCATTTGCACTGAGGCTTATCCACAGCTGCCTGGAAAGAGCTCCTTCTCCTCTTCCCTCACCCCATTCTCTCTACTAGTGTTTGCCTCTTCCCTTTCCCTACTACTCATTTGGGGAAATTAATTCATTTTTAGCTTCACATAATTTCAAAAACTTTTTCATGTGTCACACTCTGCCCGCAACACAGCTTGTTCCTCTCTGGGAGCAGCAGGGAGCTGCGCAGTGACTTACACGCAGGCTTGGCTGTTTTCCCCTAAACAAAGGCAAAACTACCCAAAACCTTCACATGCTCCGTGTGCCCAGCCCAGCTGCTCACTCCCACCACAGACACCAGCCCTGGGAGCCCTCTGCTGTTTTCATTTGGTCACTCTGATCTCTGGCTTTTCCTTGTAGAAGATATTCCCACTCAGGACACCTCTCTATGCCTCTCGGGTTTTTCCTGTTCCCTTCCCTGACTGATCCAGGTCACTACAGAACTGCTGCCAGTGTGGAAAAGCCCCACTCACATGGCAGAGCCAGCTCTGACCTGGAGGCTGTGGAGCTTGACAGGACAGCACAGGGAGGAGACCCCCACACAGTCCTGGGGCTGTGAGACAGCCCTGCCTGAGCTCAGGGACACCGAGGAGCTGGGCACAGCCCAGGGACTGCCCGTCCTGAACAGCCAACACATTCACCTGCTGGGAACACACCTCGAAAGGGCATTGTCTGCCTGTAAAACTAAAAGGAAAAAATAAAATAAAAAAAAATCAGCCCACTTTTTTTCCTCAATTTCTGTCAATTAGGTGACTGAAATCTAAATGCGTCTGGAGATGAGCACATCTCTATCAGGCAAAATAATTAGAGGGAGATTTTCAAAAACTCATGAACAAAAGATAGGGATGTTTTGCAGGCGCTGAGGATGGCTTTGGACACTTCTGCCTTCAGAAAGCAGAACATTTGAACAGAGTAGGAGAAAAAGGGTCATGTCCAGCAAATGAAAGTATCTGTAATGGTACAAACAGTCTGATCCAGAAGACTGCAGAAATCCTGTGCACAAAAGAGAACAGTTCTGCTTCAAATGACAACCTGTCAAAAAAGGTGCTGCCCCCCTAAACGTACCAGAGAGAGATTTAGCTTTACAATTATTGAACAAAAAAGGAGCCAAGAAGAGGAGAGGAGGCTGCTATGATGGAACATGCAGGAACAATGATTTAGGAAACAGGTACCAGCTATTCCCAAGGGATTAACAACTACAGCAGAACTGCAGGGAGAGGCAAGGAGCTAGGCATAGTAAAGAAGATAGATGGAAAACTTCCAAGGTCTAGTGAGCATGGTAATATTAACTTCTACGTTTTCCTGAGATAATATAAGCAATTCTAATATATTAGGACTTCTTAAGAAATCCACACTTGAATGCAAGTGATAGAAAACTGACAGCAATCAATTTTTTTCTTCAACAGTTGGGAATGGAGCAACAAAAAAGCATTTAACTCATGGATAAAGACAGAGCTACAATCAGCCTGCAAACCACACCTGAATAGTTTTTGAGGAGTTAAATCACTCAAACCTTAATCACAATTCATGCTGAAATTTCTGCAAGTTGAGTTTTGTGGCTGTCTCAGTACACACCTAAAGCATCATAAAACCTGTAAGAATCAGCAGTAAATAAACGTATAAATAGTTGTTTGACATAAAGGATCAAAATTCTTCACAAGCATTTAGCCCTTGGATGGATGAGGCAAACATCTGATAAGAGAGGAATATATAAAAGAAAAGCAGAATTAAACATCAAAATGCAGAACACTTATAGGCAGTACTACCTTTTTCCTTCTAGGAGGTCTTGAAAAAGAGAAGCCTGTTCCTATCTTTGGGCCTGGCTCACAATACCACCACACTTCTTTTACTGTGATCAGGTAGCACTAAGGACCTCATCTGAAAGCAGCCTTGATAAGGACCTCTCCTCTGTGCAATTTACCCATCTATGTTCTCAAATTTAAGTCATAATATTTAATACCTCATTCCCACATAATATCTGTGAAAAGAGATGAAAATAAACATCACAGAAGTGGAAAGTCTTATTTCTATGGCAGCACTGATGGTAATAGAAACCTCAGAGATAATGGTAACATCATTCTCCTCTGCAAGGCCACTCACCAGTTTTTGTGCTATCAAGGAAAAACAAATAAAGGAAACCAGGAGGAATCCAGTTCCTAAGCAACGCTGTATTTCTGTACCCCACTCAGGCTCTGGCAGAGGTTTATCTTGCTCCAGGCTCTGAAAAAGGACACAAAAGGTCTGTGGGACTGTCTGGGATGCACAGTCCAGCTTCCAGTGACACCTTATTAAATCACACTCTTCTTGGGCTGTTATTACTAACCTGTATGATGAAAATAATTTCTTTTCCTTTTTTCAGGCCTTTGTGTTTCTCATCTGTCTACGCAATAGAGCCATCAGAGCAGCAATCAGACCTTTCTGTGGCTGCACAATGGCAGGCAACAGGAAGCCCTGAATTCAGAGGGAGGATCTCTGATGTGACTGCAATGCAAAACGTAACAGCACCAAACAGCCTGGACAAAAACCCAGATTTTCCTTCTGCCAGTTGCTACATTTGGTGTTTGTTTCTCTGAACACCTCACCTGCAGTAAACAGATCTTCTGCAACCAGAAGCAGGTTAAATTGCAGCACTGCCACAGACCAAGAGCATGCACAGGGCTGTGAGGTGAGGAGTCTCCATGTGCACAGGAGAACCACCCAATACACCCTGGTTATAAACTGCTGGCCTCCTGTCAGCCCCTCGTGCATGACACTGTACCAGGACCTGTGGAAACCAGAATATCTGCCATCTGTTCAGGAAGATATGGCACAACTAAAAACATCCAGGTAAGGGGGGGGGGGGGGGGGGGGGGAAATCACCTTTTCATAGTTATCACTAGGGTATTTCTTACACCAAGCACAAAGCAGTGGCATAGACCACCAAAACATCACTGTTACAGGACAACTAACAAAAAAAAAAATTGTTTTTCCCTAGCACACAGACACACACAGAATGCATCCTCGATTGCATAAAGCTCCATGGGCAATTTTGTAGAAGGATTATTTTGTCTTCATGCAGTTGCCTAGTGATAATATTTGTCCATCTGTTGTAAGGCATATTTCCATATCCAAAGGCACAGTACACATTGCCCTGAGCTGGAAGGGATGCAGGATTCTCGCCTTGCAAATCAGCCCATTGATCATGATGAAAAATGGCAAAATGCCAATAGTTCATGCGCTGAGACATCTCAAGGATCCACAGCTGAACAGCTATTTAAATTATAAACCTACCCTACTTCAAGTCATATTTAGAGCTAAGTATCACCAGACTAACAACTTTTTCGGCAGTACAATGTTCTTTATAAGTAATAAGCGATGTAAATTTTTGCAAGCTGAAGCATAAAGCCATAACTATACAAATAATCACTACATATAAAGGTAGAACTTTTGACCTCAGCACAGTTATTTCACTCAGAGGAATACTTCTGTTTATGAAAGGTGTATTTGTTCTGGCCCCACTTCTTCTAATGATGGCCTGCTATAATCACACATAGATGTGAGGTTGATTTGAATTATTTCTTTTGTTCCTAAAATTGGTATTTGCATCTAAGCATTAGTGCACAAAGTCCAAGTTGTTCCACTACATGACTTTAACCACAAATAAAGGAGAAAAGGCTCTCCAAACAAAACTTCTCCTATATATCTTATGTTTTAACAGCAGAACCACCCATTACTAAATGGAAATTATCACCTCACTATTAATCTAACCATTCACCAATTACAGCAATTGAACAGATGTCATTATTGAGCCTGGGCTCACTCTCCCTGAATCCCAGACAGGTGAAATTTCAATTCTGACCCTGGTTTTCAGGGGTCCCACAGGCTCTTGCCTTTCTAAAGTACATCAACAAAACTGTAGCATTCAGTTACAAATGATTAGCACTGAAGAAACACAGGTTTAACCTTTATGGAGATGTTTGCAGCATGGGCAAAGCACTCTCAGAGTTCACCACTAATGACTTTAACCCAGTCTAGATGAGCCAGACTTCCAAGTGGTTAAAGCTAATTTAGATTAGATGCTAATTTAGGTCTGGGCCTCTCCTGTGAGCAGTTTATGCCATATTGAATATGGTGCTCTTGTGATATGGGATTACAATCAAAAGAATTAAGGAGCAGCTACCTAATTAATTTCAGTTAATGATAGTTACAGACACACAGCTGTATACAAACCAGCTTCCCAGCACCAAGGAGTGCAATAACATTTCATTCACAAAGTTACTGAGTGCCCATAGCGTGGCCACGCTGACAGGCACATGGCTGGTGCCACAGCCCTGCCTTTGCCTATCTGAGCAGCACAGGCAGGTCCCTTGTCCCCTCTCTGGCACAGCGTGGAGCACGTCCTGCCCTCTGCCTGGATCACTGCTGCCAGGGAGGCATGTAGGATGGGCAAGAAACAGCTGCAATGAAAGGTTCAAGGTATGAAAAATGCAGTTTTCCAATATTTCCCTTCCAAGAACTCTGCAGTCCCTCTGCCCAGTGCAGGTCTCTGACATAGCCTCAGGTGGCTCAGCAATCCCCGGGGACAATTTCCATGGCTGTCACTGGGCTTCCCACACAGACACTGAGGGGCCAAAGAACCCACTGCTATGAAGAGTCCCACTGAAGGGATGTTTTTGCATGGTAAGACACCTCTGTGCAGCTGCTGCAGAAGGTCGTCTGAAGCTCTGGATACCCCATGGGAACCTTGCTGTAAGAATCTCCTCCCTCTTCTAATACACAAGTCCTGCATTTACCTCAGTGGTGCTGCTCAGGGACTGTAGGACATCAGTGTCCTGGTTGAGACAGTCACAATACAAAGCAACACTCCATTTTCAGAAGGCTTCAAACCCATTTTTATTCTAGCATGCATGTTTTTTATACATTCTTTAAAAACTCCTAAGTTTACACTTTACTCATTGGGCAGAAGAGACAAACAAAGCTTATTGGGATAGACAGTTGCAGGTTTCTCTTATTTATCCTTCTTTCTTTCTTGGTGTCTATGTCAACAACATTGGTAGGAAATTCTTTCGGGGTAAACATGGATCCTCTTATCAAACTTCTCTCTAGCTCACAGAAGTCACTGTAAAACCTCTCCCACACATCAGGGGTGTGCTGCCAGCACTGGGGACTGACTCTAAGGGAATGAGCTCTGCTGACAGGTGGTCAGGAAAAGGACTACTCAGTATAGGAATGTGACACAAAAGAAAAAGGGCTTGCTTTATGTATGCTCAGCCTGGTGATGGTTTTGAGCCATCAGTGAAGAAAATGGAGAGCTGCATGCTGAGTGTTGTTAAAATCTATTCTGGGTCAAACTCCAAGGCCACCAACCCAACCTAAATTCTCCTCCAGTTTTTCCCTGACCTCCTCATTTTCAAGTCATAATTGTATCACCTTCTTTCCTGCACAGGAAATTAAAAGTACATAAATATTATTACCTATGCCAAAAGTTATCTGTATTTTTAATACACTTTGAAGATACTATAAAAATGTTTAAGGCTTGTGAAGAGTGGAACACTGAAATCATAAGCAGGATCTCCACTGAAAATTGATACCAAGAGTTTGCTGCCTTTTTAAAAAAATTTCAACATAATGCTACCAACTCTTTTTTGCTTTACATAAAAATGCCACTGCAGAAAGTCAGATCCCCTCTACCCCCTCAGAGGTGGCAAAATGTAAATGTTCAGAGATGTCTGGATCATTATTTTAAATGTCACCAAATCCAAACCTCAGCATTACAGGAGTTATTAGCTAAATCCATGTTCTGTACATGCCAAAACATTTGCTCTCTCATCAACCATTCTTTTCTATTCTGCTCTTAATTTACTAAGTTCTGAACTCACAGATGGCTTCAGTAAGTTTAGCTTACAGAGTAAGCAGTACTGGAGAAAAACTACAGCAATGAAAAATGTTTTCAACAAGCCACACTTGGGGAGATCCATAACATCCTGCTTTTGAAAGTATGCAGTAAATCCCTCTCACCTGTCACATTCACATACTCGCAGATAATCATGGCAATCTGAGCTTATTTGAATAAACTGAAAAAATAAAACTGATAATTTAAATCACTAAAGCATATTCACTTTTGCTTTTATCAATTTAAAACAAGTAATTTGCAGACAAGATGTCTTCATTTATGGATGGATTGAATAAGGAGCAGAGACTCTGACAGAGGAGAAATTAAATTCACTTAATATATCCTCTCATGAGAGGGGGGAACAAGAAGAACTCTGAACAGCCAAAATACATGGCTTTATTGGAAACCTGCTCATCATGATGATTCCATTAAAATGGGATACCAATACAAGTGGCAGTGATGGTCTCTAATGAACCTGTGATAGCAGATTACAGGTCTGGGTGTGAAATTTTAGCCCAAGTGCCAAATGCTAGGCTGAATATTTTGTGATTTCACAGCTCCAAGCAGTTTCTCCCCTCACTTTCAGTGAATACAGGGGTAACATTTCAAGCAGTCACTTGCTCATACTGTATCCCAGGGACCTGGAAATATCCTCCTGGGAGGGGCGATAAGGTTATAGCTCTGCATTTCTGCTCTCCTCTTTCAATTAAGGCTTTTAATGTCACCAAAATATGTTTTACATAAATGCAAATCAAGGATTTGTTACTGAGCTGCATTTGGTATTTATAAACTTGTGAGAGAGCAGGCAGTGAGGCTCGTGGTTTATTGCTGCTTTAAGCCCATTGTAATCTACAAAATATGATCAATTATTGTGGCAGCTCCGAGTATTTAAAGCAAAATCCATTTTTCTTTGTCAACCACTTTATGTGATATGAGATGTTAGACACACAGACTGAGTCATTTTCTCATTAGCCCAGCCAAGCATATACATCTTTCCCCATCCACTCCTTGAATTTATGTTATGAAAAGATACATATTTTGAAGCAAGCCATTTTCTCTGCATGTTAAAAACAAAATGAAGTTGGAGACTGAGAAGGGGAGAAAAGGAACAGCTGAAAGTAATCTGAATCCCAGAATCCATTTAAAGAGAAGAACAATGTATACTTCTATTGGAGATAAGCCATATTGAGCTTATCAAAAAGACAGCCCTTGGATGCCACAGTTTGCATGTGGCTTAAAGATAAAGAAACAATGCTGCTTTCTTCCACTCTCTAATCCTTCAAATGTGCAGCTTTAAAACATCCCATAATTTAAGTATGGATTTATGATCAGAAATCAGGTACATTTATTTTTCACAGCTAATTGCATTCAGAGTGATTAAGAAATCAGTATATTCTAGAGCTTTTGGAAAACAAATTGTGAAGTTCTAGGACTATTTCTACAGTGCTGCTCACTGGGCTCATAGTCAGGATTACTGTACCCAACACAGCTTTGCTAAATTTCACTCAGAGAGTTCTGCTACATTCTATTTATTCTAAATTAATATAGTTTTCATTTCATTAACTGCAAGAAATGGGGATAATGAATCGGGAATTACATTTGTAATGATTCAAAGCCAGAGAAACCAAGGCTGTCTCAAAAAAGCAAAAGACTGAAATTCCAAACACCAGATTTCCAGCCTCTCCAAACACCTGAGTGACTTAAATACACAACTCATGCCATTAAAGCCACAAGACAGGTGCGTGCTTGGCTAGGGCCACATGCTTTTAGACAAATTGATTTATGTGAACAGAGCTCACTCCTCTGCCCACAGCCTGGGTGAGACTGAGGTGGGAATTCTTCCATCGTGTCAATCAATGGCCAGGTTTTCACTCTGGAAACACAGCAAAGATCTCTCAGCCTCACACAGTTTCACCCTCAGTAAAACACAGCTGGGTCCTTGCAGGCACAGCTCTCCCCAGGGCACCAGAAGTGCCAGTCCCATCCTTCCTTCCCAAGCTGGAACAGGAAAGCCTGACTGTGCCTTGGCCGAGCAGAGTGACACCAGCACCCTGCAAGCTGCTGCAGGGAGAGGGTGCTCTGTAAAACTCCCCTGCACCACAACATGTAGTCTCTGCTGTTCCACAAGACACATCCCCATGCAAAAATAATGCAATATTCCATTCAAATTCTGCTTTAGGGGAACAATAGCTTGTTATTTTTGAACACGTCAGAAGCAATAGAGATTTCAAGGCACAAACTGTGTAAGCAACAAATACTAATGCCTGCTTGAGCTGCTCTGTAATATTTTATCTGGAGATCTGCCAAATTCTTTGTCTGAAATTCAGCTGAAGTTTGATGATCACAAGTAGAATGGCTGTTTTTGTATCCCACATGCATATTATCAGGAATAAAAAGACAAATTGTCAAGTGAATGGCACTGTTGTTACAAAGGTGGTATTTAAACAATTGGAGAACTTAGAAGTAAATAGAAGGCAACCAGCCAATTCCACATTGCTTCAATTGACATTTTCACAAGCTCCGTTTTCCAATTATTTCACATAACATGCTCTGCTCTATGGGATTGGATCTTCAGTGCAAGGCTGCAACACAAACTCCATCGAGTGCTGGGAAAAGAGACTTCTTAGGCTATTTTGAAAAACACTTTTATTAAAAGTAACTAAAGCCAGAAGGACAATTTGCATGCATAAACACAGCTTTCTGGCTGTTTATCACTGCTGTCAGGCAAACGTTAGCTGTGCTCAGCATGGCATTTCCCCTCAGCTTTATTTTGTAGCTTCCATTGCACACTGGAAATGGGGCTCACCAAGAAAAGTGTTTATGAAAGGTTTACTGCTAAGGATAAACTAATTCATGAAAATTTCAACCACACACTGAACATCCCTCAACATGATAACAATGACAATCTCACTTTCTATCCCATCTGCTTCTCCAAGTCTGGAAGTGCACATTCTCTCCCACTTTTACACGACACTGCCAGCACACACAGACTTCCATCACACCCAGTCCCTCAGGCACCCTGCTTTTCCCTCTCTATATCACAGTTAGCCCAGTATCTGATCTCTTTCAATGATTTTTTTTAGACACCAACTGTCTCTAGATTCCCTATGCCCCTTGTCCTTGTTCTTGTCTCCAGGTAGTAGTAAAGTATAACCTTCTCACCAGACTCATCAGGATAAACTTCCTTCTCCTGGTTCCAAGAGGAAAAAGAGCAATGGATCAAGAGCTCAGTGATAGAGACCTCCCCAGAATTATGAATTCTTCTAAAGCCCTTTAAAACAAATCAAAATACTCATGTTTCATTTTATTTATTAAATAGGCAATATATCTTTTGCCTACAGATGCTTGCTTTAGGGGTCACCAAATACTGAGAAGTCTCACTTTTCACCGATGGGCATTTTCCCCTCTTGACCCAAAAGCTGCTGGGGGAGAAGAAAAAGGAATGACTAAATTAGCAGAAAGATGGTCTCTCTCTCTCTCTTTGTTCCATTAGTCATAAAGACACACATTTTATTAGTCAAAATGAAATGGTTTTAAGTTTTGCTTGCTAAAACAGTGCTGCCACCTCCCCCACAGTCTCCCAGCCATCTCTGCCAGTGGCAGATGGGCTCAGAAGAAACCTCCACAGAGCAGCCATCAAGAGCATGTGCAAAGATTTGCTCCAGAGGAACACAAAGGGAAGGAGCTCTCTTCAGCAGCAGCTGTTCTAGGAACAGCCTCACCAGGTGACTGACAACAGCCTTATGTCATCTCAAACTTATCCACCACGATTTATATTTTCCCTACAGCTAACTTTTTGAAAGATATACACTGATCATGTCTTGTCTTCGTCTGCTCACAACTCAGTCTCTATTTTTTAAAACTTAACTTGCTCATCTCTGACATGCACAGGCTCTTTCATCAACCACAGACTGCCTAGACATATGCTGTGTGACATGTCCAACCTGAGCACTTCATGCAAAATTCCCAAACCCTGCAGTATTGTGGTCAAAGGTTGTTCTGGTTTGTGTCTCTCTGCCTTCAGGCATCCCACACTCTGTCCCACACCTTAACAGCTGGCAAACCAGATGTGAATTTGAGACAATCTCGAGCATGTTCCTGTCAGAAGCACTGTAAGCTGGAATGCTGATTCTGGCTGCAGTGCCCTGGTCTGCCTCAATATTCCCTGGAAGACCTTTCCCTCCCCCTGGGTGTGCACCATCATCTCTTGCCTGCAGCACTGCGACTGAACTCTGGCATTTTTAGTGGCTCTTTGCTTTATGTCATGAGGAATCTGGTTTAATAAACAATAACAAACAGACCTGTGGTCCCAGACAGGTAAACTTCTGCAGTATAAAAATGTAACAAATCATTACATTTACTCTGTTGTAAGCTATTATGTAAGGTACTTGCAACAAAGAAATTAAATTGGCAGATACCAAAATCAGTATTGAGAGCAACAGCTTGAAATGGGAAAAAAATAACAAAGAAGAAAAGAAAATCACTCAGAGATTTAGGTTCAAATGTTCCAAAATTTGCAGACACAACCAGCTGCAGCAAATGGGATGTCCTGGGTTCTCCAACCCAACATTATGGCTCACCCAATCCAAACCACTCTTACACTTCGACACAGGTGCAATACTTCAAGTCCTCCTCATAAAGATGCAAGAGCCCTGAGAATGCCCTTAAATAAGAATATTAATTTACTGAGCAGCATCACCCGGGGAAACCAGGCTGACTCCAAGCATTCCACTCAGTTGCCAGCCACAAACCTCAGCATTCCTGGGCTCCATGAGCAATCCTCAACTCTCAGCAGTGAAGGGACAAGTTCATTGCAAACATTTAGTTATTCACCCAGCCTGACAAAAGGCCTGCAGGCCACCTCCCTTGCCCATTCACAGAGAGTAGCATGGTTTGCTGATTAAGTGTATTTCCATTCTCTGAGATGATGATTATGGTTGCTGGAAGGGATGCTAGCCTCCCAGGACATTATCATGATTCAAAGCCTGCTTTGGCAAAGACATTTATTTAATTATCCAAGGGGTATTTAGGAAAATGTTTTTGTTATATATATGTAATGAATAATTACATATATATGTATGTTATATTTGTAATGAAGGAGCACTGCACTGTGGTTATCTGTACATCAATCAAGTGTGATTATGGGGTGACTGCCACATTCTCCCACAATTTTTTAGAAATTAGGAAATGAGAAAACAAATTTTCTTTAAATCTTCTTCTTTTACCATCATCACTTAGGCAGATATAATTTTCATTATTCTGTAAATACCAGGTCTCCTCTTCCCTGTGGTCTCATCCTGTCTAATTATTACTGTCAGAAGCACTTAAACACTCATTTAAGACCCTATACCTAATCATTTCAGCAGAGAAGCTAGGGGAAAAAAAATTGCTAAGCACTAGGCTTATTTTTTGCCTGAGTATGAGACTTCAGATGACCATAAAATAATAATTCTAAGTGGACAGAAGTAAAAATATCTAAAGACCTGACTGTATATTTAAAATAATAATTTATTCTGGTACCCAAGACATAAGGTGTATTAAGTAGGATTAGTTCAGAAGTGTATTTTAAATGTCTGTTTTAAAAGTACATCTCATTTCTCAAAGAGAACACACCACAGCCTCCCCTGCTTGAAAACAATGAAATTTATGAATGTGGATGAGGATCCTCAGCAGGAAAGGCTTTTGAACAGGGTCAGGTTTCTACCTTCAAAAAAAAGAGCAATTCTTGTCTCCGCTGCCAATCCCACATTGCTTGGGAGTTGTGCTGAATACTCATCTCATCAGTCAACATTTTGATTTTACCCTTGTACATATATTGAAGACAGAGCACCTCAAAGTGTAATCACTGGAATATCATGATATCCACAATAATTTAAGAGGTTCAAGCCTTCCACTTACTATCCTCTATTATAAAAGATGTTTGTCCTTGTCAAAGGCATTAGCATTTAGCAGGGTGTGGAAAATAACTATCATATTTAACACTGCACATTAACAACGTGTAGCTCCAACTTTAACTTTTAAGCTGAAGTTTTTGCTGTTTCATGCCCAGTTCAAAACCAAAATCCAACCCCAGCCTTTTAGGCATTTTGCTCTGCTTGCTCTGAAGGTGCTAAGTCACTGGGGAAAAACATTATTAGATTGCAATAACTTTCTACCACTTCTACTTGGACTGTACTTCACTGTACTTAGTCCCAGCTGTCTCCTACTGCTTTCAGATTGGCCTCAATTCTATTTGTCTACAGACACAGGAACTCACATATCTACATACCTATCTACACATCAAAAACATAGCTTATTGTTCCTGATTCTAATCATTTAGTTGAAATTCTTAAGGAGGCCT
The DNA here is from genome assembly GCF_015832195.1 of Motacilla alba alba. Taxonomy (NCBI): domain Eukaryota; kingdom Metazoa; phylum Chordata; class Aves; order Passeriformes; family Motacillidae; genus Motacilla; species Motacilla alba. The sequence goes on along the minus strand of NC_052029.1, from coordinate 7,951,612 downwards.
TAAAGGAATTATTTTTCTGCAGAACAGAAACACTGAAGGAATCCTGATCCTGCCGGCACAGAAAACTACATTTGAGTGCTCAGGATATTCAGGAAGGCTTGAGTGACTCATACAAGCACATGGCTGCAGAATAAATGTTTTTATTAATTATTTATTAATCCTCAGTGTTTCAATGCCATACTGAGTTAGCATAACTTTCTGAATAAATTATTCAGCTTTTCACAGTTCAACCCAAGCACAGCACAGCTCAGAAGAGATGACAAACCTGTGACATATAGCACATACTCACTAAACCCCTTCTCTCTTTGAGCTCTTGATATTTTAATCACATTTCTACCCAGGGATGCACTCCCTAGCATCAGGCAGTGTAAATCAGAGGGATTCAGTTGTAAATACTACAGAAATTCAGCTGCTGTCCCAGTTGTTGGCACAACCACAAACTGAACGAGCCCTGGAAGGAGGAGGAGGAGGTCCCAGCACTGGGATGCTCCTGCCGGCCAGCCAGGCTGGCTCAGGGTCCAGCCTTGCCCTGACCCTCTGACAGTCTCACAGGGACTGGCACAGCAGCCAGGCACTCTTCTCTTCCCCACCTGCAGGGAAGTGCTCCCTCATGAACCATTGTCTGGTGACCTGAGGCTACGGCATCTTCGGCATTTGCCAAATTCATGTTTTCCACTCTTGATGCTGCAGCTCTGAAGAATATTGCACATGTATAAAAAGCCAGTTCAAAATCTTGCCAAGTCTATGGCCTAGGTGGTGTTGTACAGCCATGAAATTCAGAACCTCACTGTGTATTATGGTGCTTAAAAACAAAAGAGGGAGCTAGAAAAAGGCAGTGCCTGAGGAAAAAATACCCATAAAGCAAGCTAGATGAGAAGGTTTTTGAGCATTTCCTTCTGCAGAGTTACCTTCACTGGAACAACCTCTCCTGCCTGGGCAAGGGGAGAGCAAACTCATTCCTGCAGCTCTGCAGATCCTGTGCCCAGCCAGCCACCCAGATCCTGTGCCCAGCCACCCTCAGCACAGCACTGGAGCGAGGGCAGAAACTGCAATGCACCCTGTGCTGCTGACTGAGGCACCTTCATCTACCTCCTCCAAAAATCAATCAATCCCTGATTTCATTTACGTTGGCACAGTCCACAGGCTCAGGGAGGATTTGGTTCCTCAAACAAATTGCTCCCCACAAAGGGATGTGTCCTGCTTGAAGGACTCCTGAGATCCTCAAGAATGTGCCTGCAGCCTGGGATTTCTGGTGTGCCCAAGGACTCACATGATTTGGGCACTTTACTCTGTTCAGCTCCTTTTCTGTGCCTCTGGCTACACAAGGAAACTACTACAACAGAAAACACAACCACTCAAACCAACCTCCAGCCAACCTCTACTGGCAAAGCAGAAAACTCAGAAAAATGGAATAAGAGGCAACAAAAAATAAAAAAATAAAACCCAAACCAACTTCCTAATGGATTATAAATTATAGAAATAACATTCTTTGCTATGTAATTAATGGAAATTTACTATTTTTAAGCTTCCAGAGGGAAATTTTCCATGTCAAATCAATTTGTAGGTAGGACCCAAGAGGCAGAAAATCACAACTGCTTCAGTATGCTTCTTCATTACACTGTTGCTGGGGTTTAATTTTCACTCACGTTCTGTGGTGACTTTGATCTTTGATGACAGTGTTAACTCTATTTGGTTCTCAGTACTGCATTGATTTTAAAAAGCCTTTTGAGATACCCTCACTAATTATTTCAGTGGAAGTTTAATTAAATCTTGTCACACAGGAATAAGCTGCTTCTTGGAATAGCTGCTAAACATTATACAGCATGTAATTGGAGAAAAAGGAGGATGGATAATTATAGTTGGACAGACAAGCACACGAAGAAAAAGCAGAAAGCTTTTTCTAAATATGAATTTAAGTGCAAGTGTCTGTGAACCTTCTCAGCCTCCTTTGTGCACAGAAGTAGCAGACTTCTTGCACTTGTTCTGTTTTCCATCTAGATATCTCTGTGTCAACACTTCCATTCCCTGATCTCATCCTAATCTCTGCAATACAGGCAACTTTTTAACACACAAATTTATTGAGATTCCGATTGGAAAGGAATTATTAACATTTAGCCAGGAATAATTTAGGAGTGGATGTCTTCCTTCAGACAACTGGTCTGCTCATGTTTATTTTACAATGCAACAAAAGAAAAGTTGCAAGGATTTCTTTTTCATTAAATTCTTGTACCCACAATTCCTCCCTGTTGATCTCTAACTGCCTTTTCTTTTCCATATGGAGTCCCATAAATTTATAAATAAAGGATATTAGATTTTAGCAGAGATTGAATTTATTCCTCAGCCAGATATACACAGACAAAAATGGGACCTGTTATTTCTTTTTGTAAAAGATTTCACTATCTTTCTATTTCCTTCTGATTCTTTGATTCCCTACAGCAATGAATAAGCCTTTTACTACAGGTATTTCACCCAGCTCTAATGTTGCATGTCACATGCATATATTTCTTACTGAGCCAGCAGCTAGTTTAGTATGTTCCACTTGGAAAACTCAGCAAAAAAAGAAATATATATGCCTAAGGTTAACCACATACTTTTTGCAAGCCAATATATTTTCTTATTAACTGATATAAATATGGCATTCATACATAAACACCATACTTTTATGATGATGCCAATATTTCTTTTTGGGGGAAAAGAAATATAACCTGATTTTGAATGAGCTTTAAGAGCAGAAGAACCTGTTTCGAAGGTGTATCAACCAGAACAAAACAGGAAGAAGTAAAATTAAAACTTAATGGTAAGTGAAAGGAGACAGCAAAATGTATTTATTTCATAATATGAATATTAATACATGAACAGCATAAGACTGCAGGATCAGACTTAAAGTTCCCTAGAGATTGACTAAAACCCTCAAGAGGATTGTATAATAAACAAAAATGGTCAAATTGGACTCAACAAAAGGAAAGCAACACCATCTGTTTTGAGGAGGAGGGTAACAGCAGTGGCACCACCAACAAAGAGAAGAGCTGAACAGGAAAGCCAGGCCTTGGTCTGTGTTCTCAAAAACCCCTTAAGGGAAATTAGGGACTTGAACAAGGCATTACTTTTAATCTCATTAATACATCTACAATATGGCTGGAACATTCAAGAACAGGAATTTGCTTTCCAGCCCTTGAACAAATGAGTGTGGCCATCTGGAGAGATTGTTCTTCATCCAAATGGGCTGGAAAGTCTCTGAGAATAAACACTCCTGCTTGGATATTCAGAATAAAATCTCTGTCATTGGCACTTCTTTGACACCTTTCTCAGGTCTAGCAGAAGCACCACAAGGCAGAAGTTTGTTTCTTGTTTCAGGAAAGAAAAAAATAGCACTTTCTCGTGTTACTTCAGAAGCATTCCAGTAAATATTATAGGACTTGTATCCCCTCTACAAAGATGTGGGGGCTCTCTAAATCCCCCCAGCAGGGGTTTAATTATCAGGTTCTGCAGAACTTCCTCATTCTCTTCCTCATTTTGCTGCACAATAGTTTTTCCCTCTGTACCTTAACTTTATTTTACTTCTGTTAATTATTATCTTGTGTCCTGACTATAGGCCTCTCACCTCTGAAATAAATCTAACAAGTCCTTTAAAATTTGTCACCTCTAAAGCAATAGCCAAGCTTTTCTGTCACATTCATCCTACCTGAGAGAGCTTCCAGCAGGATGCCTGCTATGGCCAAACTCACTAACAAACCCTTCAGAGCAGTTGACCTCGTGTCTGATCACTCTCAGTGGATTTTCACATCACAATAACAGAATTCAGTTGGTTTATTTCAAAGTAAAGCTTCAGCCCACTGATCTCTCCTCTGACAGGTTTACTTTGCCCACAGGTTGTTTTCAAGCACTTGCAGGCAGGGAGAGGCTGGCCCTGCAGAACCCAGCCCCCAGCCCAGCTCCACGAGGCCGAGTCCCCCTGGCCACCTCTGCAGCATCCCAGGGATGTTGTCAGAGCAGTTATTGCTGGAGTTATGGATGGCAGGGGATGACATATGGATCATCTGCCCTTCTGTCAGCAGGGATCAGCAGACACACTGAAGTTACTGATTAGGTCAGCACCGCTGCACAGCTCCGGGCTGGGGAATCTATACCATCCTTTATTCTCTGTGGTTTTGGAGCTTCCCGCACATTAATCTCTTCAGGCTGGGGCTGAAACATCCTCCAAACACGTGCTGGAGCTGTACTCACACGAGTTTTCTTGCTTTTTTCCTAGCTCCCTTTCCTTTCCAATACCAGCCTGGCTGACCCCAGCAGATCAGGGTGTTCATGAACTGAGGAGTGCCTGGAGCAGAGGAGGCTGCAGAACATCCCCCTCCTGCACTGACAGTGCCACACTGACAGTGCTCAGCAAAGCCATGTTTGTGTCTGCCTAATCACCATCTTTAGGAAGGGGCCATCATGTTCTGTTTACACCCTCAGCTCCTGAGGGCAGGAGTCCCACACTGCATGCTCCTGGGACGACATTTTCAGTCGTGGGTACTGGAATTCAAAGATGTTAGCAGCTCTCCAGGGGAATTAGTTAAAATAACTGTATGGAAGGACAGAAGAGAGAAAACTGTTTTTTCTTCTCCTATCCATGTTCAGTCAAAAGAACTTTGGGTGTTACCTTGTTTAAAAAAATAGAAGGGTAATATTTCAATATTTGCAGACAGTATGATCCTCAAATATGTCTCTCTTGTTGCATAAAGCTTAGCAAAATGATGGAACCAGATATCACTCCTGTTCTGACTCTGAAGCACAGTATAATTTATTTGTTTCTAACCTCTCTGAGATTGACATTCCTTAATAAATAAAAAACAAAACAAAACACTACCAGACCAGAACAGTAATGGGAAGATAAAAATACTCCAAAGTAAACAGTGCAACCAAATCAGATATGAAAGGGAAGAAAAGTGTGCTGACCTCTATTATGGAGACTGATTATCAGCAAATGAATAAGCACTTAGAAAAGTCCTTCCTTTTGATCTGAGTAGGAAACAAGGCAGACCTCTGTAGAAATAATGCCAAAAGGGATTTTCCTGCTAGGTTCTGTGGGAACAGCAGGCAGTGACCCTTCACAAACTATTTGTTTGACTTCACACTTAGTGAAAAACAACAGTCCCTGCGACATAATTTCTGATTTCTCTGCTAAACTGTTTGAGACCTCCAGAAGGACACTCAGCAATTTGCTCTGCTGAGCAGTAAACAACCCCTGCACACAGCAGGAACATGTGCAAAGCAAACTCCACCTGCATGTTCTTCTCCAAATTGCCAGAGGCTGTTAGAACAACTGCATCTCATTTTTTAAAAAGAAAAAAAAATCACCACAGGAAAATTGCATCATTTTCCAGAACAGGTTGTTAAAGCTCCACATAAAGAGGAAGTACCATCTGATGTACTGTCAATAACTAAAATTAAACTCACATTTAACATGGCAATAACAAAGCAGGCAGCCAAGCTTCAGTTTGTTCTTTGCAAACATTTTTAAGTTATAAACTGATGCAGGTATTCCAGACTCTGTTCCTGGCTATGTTATCCCTACAAGTTCTGATTTGGCACTAATGAATCCCACCAAGGGCAGCCACAGCCATGTCTGAAAATGTTTTATCCAGTCTCTGTGGAAATGAAAATGCATAGTGTGTAGCTCACCAAAAAAAAAAAGATAATTTTAAAAAGAAAATTTGCATAGCAAAGTGTTCATATTGAGAGGTTCTGTGATATTGTAGAATTAAAAGACAATTAATAGATTTCACATTGATCAGTTTTATTGCTCACAGAATTGCCCAAGGTTCCTTTGGAGAAGTTTTTGCAGGAGATGGCAAAAGAGTCAGGAATATCCTCTGCAATGTGTGAGAGTGTGATGTTGTGATATGGAAAACAAGAATCGTGATAGATCAGTCACCTACACCCACAACAGAGTTTCTTGATTTCTGTTAAATAACACAAGAAATGCACTCACAGAAGTGCAGAGCCTAGCAAGTACTTTTAAAAGTGTTTTTTTATCATTTATTTTGTTACTTGAAGACACCTAAGGGGATTTTCAGTCTACTGTCTCCCTTTCAGAAGAATTTTTTAGGCAAAAATCTGCTAACTATTGTATGGTCACAAATTGTATAATATTAACAGGAGAAAATGGAGCTAAGGGCAATATTTGTTATCTATATGATTCTGTCAACTGTATGGCTTACAAAAGAAGAGAGACCCCTACCTCTGTTATCTGTGAATCTTACTGAATTTCACAGAACCTTGCAATACAGGTCTTTATGACTAATGACAAAATGAAATTATAGAATTATCTAGGTTGAAAAATACTTTTAAGATCTTTGAATCCAACTGTTAACCTGGTTTTTAAAGTTTTGCAGGCCACCTGTTGGCCTGCAGCAGTAGAAGAGATAATTATGGTAAAGATAGAGAATTCCATCTAAAACAATTGAATTGTTGTTGTTAGAAGCATAGAAGGATTTAGTTTGGAAAAGAGCTCAAAGATCCTCAAATCAACCATTAACTGCCACAGCCACCAGCAAACCCTGTCCCCTTAAATGCCTCCAGGGATGGTGACTCCACCACTGCCCTGGGCTGCCTGCTCCAGTCCTTGGCAATTCTTTGGGGAAGAAATGCTCCCCAATACCCACTCCAATTTCACACATCTACCCCACCCCACTTCAGCACAGCTTGAGGCAGTTTCCTCTCACCCTATTGCTTGTTCCCTGGGAGCAAAGCCTGACCCCACCTGGCTCCAGCCTCCTGTCATGGAATTGGAGAGAAATTTATCCTTTCCTCCAGGATAGACTCCCTCAGCCGCTGCTCATCAGATTTGTGCTTCCATTTAAAATTATTCTATTACCAATCTTTCTACACATTTGTGTCTATTGCAACTAAAGCACAGCATGGTACCCCTCAGGAAAAGGCAAAACCCACAAATCTTTGTAAATGAGATGTTCTGCGGGAAAGCAAAGATGTTTCCAAAGAAAAACATCTGAGGAAGAGTCTGTGCCAGAATCCTTCCCAGGACCATTCCCCTCCCAGGACATTGTAGCTCAGTGGCATCTAGACTCATCTGTGATTAATGAATTAGAAATGCCTGAAATGTATAGATTTATTGCTCATTTACCACAGTAGGGTGGTGTTTTGGTCTGTTTTTCCAGAAATTGTTTAGCTGTAATTTCTAAATTAACTGAAATATCAATTTTATGTGAACAAATTATAGCAGCACCTCACACAGTAAATTTTTTAGGACAGTCAGATAGTTATTTGCCTAAACAGAATTAAGAGAAAATACACACCTATTTTATAGAAGCAGAAAACATTAAAGAGCATGGTTTATGGCCATATTCATTGTGTCTCAGTGCTAACCTCGGGGTATGTTGAACTGAGGGACACTTTATGTGAAATCAATGCCTGTTGTGTACACACAAGGTTTTTTTCAAATATTAGTGTACAGATTGACATGTGTTTTAATGGAAATGTCATTTACTGCAGGCAGCCAGCCCTAATACTATTGAAAGATGTGATTATATTTGCACTAATGGTGTTATGATGCTGCAGCTACAGGCTTGTAATCTCAAAGCTGTAATGTCCCACGAGCAGTAAGAAGCCTTGTATAGATGGAATTACCAGGGATACTCAATGGATACACAATTAATACTCCTCTAGGAACTGGGAATGAGAGCCCTGGCACCTCTGTTGTGCTGCAGCTGCTGCAGTGTAAATCCTCTGCTCACAGAGGCCCTGCAGGAACACCAAAGCTTTGCAGAAATAATCAATTGTCATATATGTTACAACTTACCTGTATTCAGTAAATTGAGGGCCACACCTGAAGACAGTTTATCTGGTAACACTTCAGAGAAAAGTGGTTGTTAGCAGACTAAATGCCAACACGAAAACTGGTAAAAACCTTTTTAAACCCTGCCCACACTCAGCTCCACAACCTGCTGCCCTGGTTTACCAATGAAAGCAAGAACTGGGTGCTTAATGGCCTTTAGGAAGGATTCAGTAATCTGTAGGATAAGCTAATTAAAGCCAGATAAGTACTGAAGAAAATCTTAAATCAGAAGAAAAGTTGAATGAGGTTAGGCACAAATTCAAAGGTCAATACTCAGGCTTACAGATCCAGATGTTCAATCGGGACATTAATTAATGCAACTTTTCTTTACACAGCTGTGGAAACAAACACATATTTGTTTATCAAGAGACAGGGGCTGCTCCTGGGTGGTGCTGAATATTCTGATTGCCTGAAAATAATGGTGTTAAAAAGAGATCTGTGATACACTGAAGAAAACCAATTTTGCAAACCCTGAATCGCCCACAATACCCTTTATAATGTGTACAAACCTCCACGTTTTGTGTTAAATAACACAGAGGATCAGTGCAGAACACAAAGATGTGCTTGTGCTGCTATTTATCTGTCTCATTTGCTTATTTGGGGCACGCTTAGTCATAATTAAACAATATTGAAGGGATGTTTAAACAATTTCTGTATGGATTTGCCCACAGGGCTCCCAGCAAACCATCTCTTCCTGTTCAAATGAGCAAAACAATTCAAGAGTTTTCACCAGAAATGCACATTTTAACTGTCTTTTAATGACAGAATAATGAATATTTTATGGCTGCAGCTTCTGCTTTAAATGAGATATTTTTATTGATGTTGGGATTGTCCTGGAATGATTCCATTTCAAAGCGGGTAGGATTATAATGAGGTATTTTTCTAAATATTTGTTACTTTTTCTGATCATTCTGATAGGTACAATTTTTGTATAGCTGAATATGCCAATCATTAAAATGACTCAGTTGTAAAGCAAATAGATCTGTCTGATCAAAAATGCACTGCAACAGATTATGAATCTTTTTTAAATTGTGTATTCATGTCTTTGAACATACTTTTGAAATACACATTACAACAGAACCAGCAAACTTATATTTTTAGTAACATGTCCAATTTTTCTTAGTTTTACTCAGGAAAACTTAGTTTTATGCAACAGAAAAAAAACCAAGAGAATTTTATTGTGTCAATGTACAGAAAAGATTCTGCATTAAACAACAGCAGTGCTGGCTATCTAGAAATGTACAACCTCTATAAATCTCTTTAATTTGGGAAATGGGTGAGTTATAGACACTTTTTCTCTTAAGAATACCATGATCTAATAATTTTTCAAGTACGCACAGACTGTGTGTAGAAATAACAAGAGAGTGGATTGCAAAGCTCTCTGGGCGCCCTGGGCAGGCCATGCAGAGGTGACCAACCCCTGTGGCTGTGCTGGGAGCACTGGGGCACCAGGCACCCCCAGCAGCCACGTGTTCTCAGTGGCCACAGGTTTAGCTTTCTGAAGAATATAATTGCAGCATGTGTTGAGTTTTACTAATTTAGAGAATCAGACTCACTCACTCCAGTGAGTTCCACAGAATAATTTTCACAGAATTCACAGAGAATTCACAGAATGACTAGGAAGGAAGAGACATTAAAGGTCATCGAGTCCAACCCATGCCCCAACACCTCAACTAATTCATGGCCTCATGTGCCACATCCAGGCTTTTTTAAAACACATCCACATGTTCATATCCATCTGACAAAGGCATGCAGTTTAGTGACTTCATTATTTGTCTTAATTTTACAAAGAAATGTTCACATTTCATTAATTGAAAGTATTAGAAAATGGCCTAATTTTGAATAAGGAATTAAGAAAATATGCTTACTATAGAAAACCAACTTTGAAAAACAAAATGGAACATTCAACACTGTAGTAAAATTACATCAATAAACACAATTATAGGGAAACAGAGATTACTGTAAAGTGGCAACAGTAATGGTGGTTATTCAGTGTTACACTTCATCTTGAAATGATGTACTACCTTGTCAGCAAAGAAAAGTCTTAGTTCTCGTCTGCTAAGAGTTCTAACAAGCAATAAAAGAGAAGGTTTTGGTTCATTTACCCCTAGAAGTCGACTCCAATTCAAAAGTTATTTGAGTTAATGATGTATGACCTGAAGGGTATAATATAGATTTAGCCAGGAAGGTCTCGTACCTGATGTATGGCAAAATATGCAACCCCACCAGTCCTGATGCCTGGATGGTGCCATGCTCTGATGTTTCTTAAGTTTCTAAGGAAATGGGGTTCAGCATGCTAGAGTCATCTGGACAATGAGCACTTCAGCAAATACTCTACCATCACTTTCCTCTCATTTCCCTTCTGAATTTTGCTTTGGAGACACATTTCCATTCTGTTCTTAATGATGAGTGTGCTCACACATTACTTCTCCTTCTCTAGGGTAAGCTCCAGGGGTTCTGAGCCTCCTGCCATCACAGCTCTCCATGCACAGTTCTGGTTCAGGGGATGGTAACTGCCACGAATAGATTGTGCACTGCAGATCTGATTATGCAGCTCAGTCAATGGGAAGCTGCCCATTGACTTTTAGCAGCTGCATGGGACCCAAGTTGTGCAGTCTCATTTTGGAGGGTGTGGAAGTGATGTGTTGCTAGCAGAGTGCTGGGAGAAGCTGTTTGTTGGGTTTTTTCAGGTTTTGTACAGGAAAAGGGGGGAGGAAGGCTGTTGGTGCTGCACATTTCCTTGCTGCCTTGTGCTCAATTTTCAGGCCAAGGATAGACATGTGGTGCAACACCTGACTCCCCTGTTTGGAGTTAGATGTCATCAAAACATGGAAGGGATTCAAGAAACATATTGTGACCTGTTTTGCATGCTCACAAGTCTTGGTAGTTTGGTTTGTTGCAGACATTGTTGGTGGGAAGTTTTTGCAGCATGGTTCTATTCACCTGGATTTCCAGGTGAGGTACTTTCAATGATTGAATATGATCTTGCAAGACATATCTCATTCTCAGACAAATTTCCAAAACATTATTCCTGGGGATGATGTTTTGCAAAATGTATGCATTCTCAGCTTTCTCTCCTTCCCCTGCATGGAGTTTCTAACACCCTAGAATTAAGGTGGGAGAGATGAGTAACACAGAATTGAAAATATCATCATGGCTCTTGCATATGCAAAAACAGCTTTGGAAATGCTAGCTGATAAGTTTTCTTCCGATTTGCATGTAAAAACACTCAGCTTTTTCTTCCCACTTCCTTAGTGTGGAATTTCTCTCCATGACAATCAGATTCTGGCTCTGTAGAAGTGATGGGAAGAAGGCTGTTACTGTGTGATGTATGGTCATTTAAGCAGCTCTCATTCTTTCAGGGGTTCATTTATCTCTCTAACGTGGTAGTGGTGATAATCCCATTTACAGCAATCGTGCCCTATTAACAGGAGGATCAGCACATTCTGGCAGCTGACCTGGGGACTTGGTGCATGCTCTGCTCCCACCTTGCTGCTGACTCCCTGTATGACCTTCAGCAAGGCTCCAGCCTTTCCTGGGACTGCCAGAAATATCCCCATTACCAATGGTAATGACACTGAAATACCTTTGTAATAGGATAGGAGATCCTTGGAAGTGATAGACTCGCTGTACATACCCTGCCATGTATGCTAAATTCTCTTCTTCTTTTATTATAATGTTGCTCCCAAGAGAATATTAAGTGGACAGGGTGACATTTTCTGTAACACAAAGTTCTGGTCTAATTCCACTCCTGTAAAAGTTTATGAGCACTTTGACTTCACTGTCCTGTGAATCATTCATCGCACTAAACTCTGTCTGACAGCCATTCCAGAAGATGGTACAACACTTTTCCCTATGATTTCCTCGTCTACTCATATTATATAAGTGCTTTTTAATCTGAATTGGCAGAAACCAGTGGAACCTCAGCGGATAATTTTGTGTTTCCAAGTCATACATGGTTTAGGTGCTGAGTGTCTGAAAGACCATTTGTTTTTTTCAGGTGATGACATAATGTTTGTCTCAAGATGGTGTAAGTTCTAGCACACCTGCTTGGAAAGAAATGAAGCTGTTGACAAGGCCTTATTTAAAATGATTCTGTCAGTCCAGGGTGGTTTTCAAGATCCAATGGTCCAAACTAAAGCCTATTTTTAATCATAAAAAGAGACTGAAGAAGGGAATGTCATTTTTTATGTGCTTTTATGGCATCATTCACAATGGGATGCAGGCTGGGTTGAATTCTGCTCACGACTGCAATAGCAGTGTTTTAAATCAATAGCAATGGTATTTCAGTCACAGTGCTCTAAGGGTGTAAAAAATATAATGTTCACACAGCGAAGTTATATCTTTTGTTCAGCCAGTGCAACCAGATAAAGCAGGTAAACTTTCAGGCAACAGTGGTAATTGTAAAATCATAATGTTTATAGTAAAATGTTAATGTTAATAAAAATATTGCATGTTTCTTAGCAGTACAGAGTTAGAAAAGCTTTATACCAAATATAAAGTAATTGCTAAGCTAAAAATTCCATTGAGTTTGAATCACTGCAAAAGGCCTCAGCATTAGTAATCTGTTAGATTTTCATGAAATACAGTTGTTATAATAATAATTGTGGTTATAAGCTTAATTATAATCACTTGCACAAGGACTGCAACTATGCTCATGCCAATAGATTGGTCTAATAATTTAATTTTCTGCTTTAGAGAAGGCTTACCAGGAAAGCATAAAAATATGTGTATAGTAAATTACTATGAAAGGAAATCAAATGAACTTCAGAATACTATTACAGTAGTTGGTTAAAAACATTTCTTACAGCAAAGCCTGGCTCCCCAGACACATCTGGGATGTGTTCTCTGATTTGGGACCAAATGATGCTATTTTTGTGAATAGCTGCCAGTTCAGTATCTTGTGCCAGAGCAGGGGCTGATCTGGCTCCTGAGCAAACCCCCACAGCAGTCCTTTCTTCTGCCCCTGTGGAAAGCTTGGCAAGAGAAGCATGAGGGACTCCCCAGCAGGAGACAGAAACACTGGATGGTGGGGTAGCCCCTCCTGTGTTTAGGCCAGGTTGAGTTCAGAGCAGGAGCCCTGATACACTAAACTGGGCTGGGTATGAATCTTACAGCCATCCCATGGCGAACAACTGGGTACTTCAGAGCAGGCTGAGCAGGACAGCTTCCTCAGATTTGTTCTTTCCCTCAAGCTAAAAAAAAAAAAAGTGCATGCTGTCTAGTTATGGGAGTTATTTTTAGCTGGTTGCATGCTGTTCTGGTGGTGGTTGTAGAATATTCAGAGCAGGAACTCCACTTTTCCTGTCTATCATCTCTTAGAGACTTTCCACACGTGAAGGTTTTCCCATTTGTACCTATTTGAAAAAATCATCTCAGCAGCTGTCAGAGCTTTGTGGGGGGAGAGAGGTGTCTAAACCTCCTCACAGCAGAGAAAGGTGGCCCTGTGCTGGATGGGACTGCTCAGTGATGAATAATGTGGTAGTTCCAGAGGCAGGTGTGAACTCTGCAGACTTTTTTTTAAAACCTCCTGCCACAATTCCATTTTGCTTCACGGCACAAAATAATGCTATTGTGAAATATTAGTGTGAGTGCAATCACTGCATGTCATTGCAATTATTCAGGTGGTTTTATGCTCCTTGCAAAGGACTTAGTCAAGCTCAGCTGTAAATAAAGAGGCATCCTGCTTAAGAATGATTTAGGCCACTGGGGAAAATTCTGTGTCCCTCCTGAGGAGTGCAGGTTGCTGTGGACCTGCTGCACTGTGAGGAAGTAGTTGACTTTAGCCAAGCAGCCCCAAGGTGGAGCAGAAGGATTGGAAAACTGCACCAAGAAGTGTAGAAGCTGCTGTTCCAATAACATGCATGAATGCAATCTGAGCAGCCTGGGGGACATACAGGACTCCTAAACACCAAGGCACGATAAACAGGGAAGCAAGAAGTGTGGAAGTCTCTCTTGCTGCATGGGTGACAGCATTTTGCCAAACTTTGCCCTGAGGTTTGAGCTTTACAGGGAGGAGAGGTCAAGCTTGTCAGAGCTCTGGTGCCTGGCTCAAGGCCACCAAGGTGATGGGAGCCACTGCCTTGTCTGCCCCTCCAGATAACTGAAAGCGATTTTTAGTTTGGCCTCCAAGAACAGAGAGAGCAAAAAAGGAAAATAAAGGATATATTTCTTGTTTTGTGACCACTGTCATACCCTCCTTACAGGGGTGACCCCTCAGGTTGTCTGTGCCTTTGTCTTAACTGTGTTGTTTTTTCCTAGAGGAGCCACTCACTGCTTCCCTCCTAGAGCAGCAAAGCACACACTTTATTTGTAAATTCTTTTTCTCCCTACTCTTTTTGTAAAAGTTGTATCAAAACAACTTGTAGTTTTGCTCCCTAAGATTTAATCATTATTTTGTATTTGAAATCTTTGTCCAAGTATACTTTGGCTTCCTAACAGCAGTCATGGTCTTCCAGGCAGAGCTACCCAGGTGACTGTAGAATTTTAGAGAAAATTCCCTGACTGCAATAATAGCTTTTAACCTGTTACTTTCACCATATTTCAATTTTTCTTTTGTGCTGTTCATATCTTGTTTGGATACAGGCAGTGATTTCCATATTGCTCTCACTGAACTGATTTAAACCTTCCTGGTTTTAGGTGACCTTCCCTTTGTGTTGTTGTAGGAGACATTTGATAGGAGAAAACCTAAATGGCAAGGTGATGAATTTGTAACTGGGCATTTTTTATAGGAAGGAAATTCCTAATCCCTTTTAGGTTTTTTTCTTGACTCTCTTCATTCACTTAGAAATAAGCTTGGAAAAGAAATCAGTGTTTGGCTTTGCTGATGGTCCATAACTAGATCTGCACTTCTAAGAGCAGAGCTCCAACTTAGCACTAACCAAGGGACACCAGGATTTCCAAAAGCATTTGGCATCCTCAGCTCTATTGGAAATCTGAGCTGGTGCATTTGCAAGTTAAACTTTTTTAATGCTCTGTCACTGTTGTCAGCATTTCATTATTCAGTGATGAATTAGCCTAGTAGAAACATTAACTTTTCCCTGGGATGCAAATTTGCTGTTGCTATTTTTTCCTACTTATTTTTGAGACATTTATTTTTATATAAAAAGCCTGAAGTGATGATGATGGAAAAAACCCAGTTTCTTTCATTATTTTCTCTTTTCCCTCCATGAATTCTGCTCAGTAATGTTAATGTGAATGAAGCCATTCAAATTTTAATTCTCTAGCTTGGTGCAGCCTTTCAGGGGGACAGTTTTAACTTGACAATATATTAATTCCTGGGGAAACCATCCAAAAAATATGCTTTGGCTATCATTTCACCCACTCCCATCTTCCACTCTCCACTGATAATCAGTTTTCCAAGGGTATATTACTAACACTTTGAACAGAAATACCATTATTTATCTGGCAGGCTTTCATTGCTTGCTGCTGTCTTGGTTGCATAATTAATTCTTAACTTGCAAGTGCCTCCCCAAAAAGTAGATTAGAAAGAAATTGAGTCTAGGAAAGGGAAGAAATGGACAGTACTTGACAGAGTTCCTCTGCAGGTTTTTGGTTTTTTTTCTAGCAAATATTAAGAGGAGGTGCTGTAGGCTCCCTTCAAAGCAGGGGGACATGCCACCTGCTGGGATAGGAATTTTGTTCCTCCCTGGAAGTGCAAAGGTGTCTTTACATGTAAAAGCTGTATAGTTGCAGGGAAACCAGGACAAACAGCTCAGCACTGTTTAAAGGTGAAAATAATTATGTATTTTTTGTCAAAAGAGGAGATAAGATGCATCTCACCCATAGGTAAGCAGCAGTAAGCAGTCACAGCTGGTCACTCATGCCTTGGGGTAATCAAATAGAACATGGTTCTTAGTCTTCATTGAGAGGCTTCAAGTAAAATTAATAATGTGATAATTACTTTTACTGACAACAAAAATCTTCACATAACTCCAGATGTACACACTTAAAAATAATATTCTCTGCAAATTAAACTCAGTTAGCACTGGCAGTGCAGTTTTCCAGGATTAGATGGCAGCATTAAGAGCACTGTAAAAAATTTCCATTAGTCTTCTCTGGTTTTGCTTTGCAATCAATATGAATCAGTGAGAAATATGTTGTTGGAATGTAAAAAGCAGAAGTATAATTTCTTATTGATTATTCTAACATAGCCAGACGCTAAAGAAAACAGTGCTTCAAATGCTAAAACAGGGAGGAAAGCAAGTTAAAGAGCACGATCAATTCATTGAATTCCAAAAGTTTGTGGCTTGTTTTGAAAAAAATTCACCATGAGTTTCCAGTGATTTGATTAATGAAACTCTTCCTTGATCTTCTCTGGACAGAGTTACAAAGAAGGCAGAATTTAGAGCAAAGTGTGCATGGAAAAACCTGTCTCCCATGAGGATGGGAGACCCCAGTCCTTACTCTGTTAGATTGTCTCAGTAAGAGAAGAGTTAAAGGCTAACTGAATTGTTCTGTGTAAGCAACTTTTTATACAAACTCTTCCAAAACCTTTTTCCATCAAGATGTACCAGCTAGGTCAATAACTCATTTGATTACTCTGTGTTGCATGCTCTGGGTTTCAAAAAACTCTTTAAACTCAAGGAACTGTCTGGTCTCCTCATTCTGTCTCTCCTGATTTTACCCTTGAAGCATCCCTTTGAGTTCTGGGATTTTTTTAATACCAGGACAAAGTTGGTGAGGTGTATTTAGAGGTATAAAGATAGAAATCTGGGTAAATTTAACCAAACATGAAGATCTCTCACTTCTGTTTTCTTTGCTGATGAAATTCTTCTTTAATTTTGGGGATAGTGCTGTATGAAGAAGGCAGAAGCGTTGCATCCTGACTTCCCACTGCTCCTTGGTGCTGACAGATGGTATTTTTCACCCTCAGCCAGGGCAATGCAGTGAGGACAAGCTTCAGGATCTTGTGTTTTATCTTGATATTTGTGTGTGTTTTCACCTGTAAAAACAGTAGATTTTAGTTGTCTGAGCCAGGTTTATGTCTGGCTTGTTTTTATTTGAGAGCAGCCTCTGCTTATGTGGGGAACAAAATGCAAAAGGAGCCTGAGTTCCTCTGTAGCAGACCTGAAATTCAGTCTTACTACAAGTCCCATAGGTAGCCTAGGCTTGCTCAAACTGTTGTCACTGTGGTTTT
Organism: Motacilla alba alba; assembly: GCF_015832195.1. Lineage (NCBI taxonomy): Eukaryota > Metazoa > Chordata > Aves > Passeriformes > Motacillidae > Motacilla > Motacilla alba. Next base: position 7,934,636 of record NC_052029.1, on the reverse strand, counting down.
AAGGACATCTGATGGCATTATAATTGGAAATTCTATTTTGGAAATACATTTCATGTAGTAGTAAAGGACTCTGATGAGGTAGTGTAAATAACAGAGTCAACACATTTGGGATAGTGCAACTCTGGAGATTTCATTTCATAAGGAAGAAATCCTATCCAAAACATGAGAGAGAATGTGAGGGGCCAGCACTTATGGTAATATATATAGCTTGATGTTGGATTGTGGAATGCATTTGCTTTGGCTGTCCTTGGAGACATTCAGTGTTAAATTATCGAAGTGTTAAGATTGGGATCTGGTCTTTTCTTGTTAGAGTGCAGTGTCTAGTTGTTTTCAACATCTTTTAGGAGAAAATATAAAAGCTAGAAAGAGGTATTTAGAGTTGAAAGACATTTGTCAGCATATGTCTATGGAAACTGCTGGCAAGAAATGGTAAAAAGCCTCTCAAACCCAGCACCACTCACCCTCCTCCTCCAGCCCTCAGAAGACTCTAAGTCCAAATCTTATCAGTGTGATACAGCTTATGCTCAGAGCTGCTGCATTTCAGGAGGTGCTTCTGGGAGCACTTGCGAACAAGATGTAGAATCTGTATCTTTTCTTCCTTTTTATAGAATAATTTGCTAAATTTATTGGTTCTTCTCCAAGTACTGGCTCTGGTTTACGTGTGAATCAAGGCTGTGCTGGTTGACCTGCCCTATATCTTTGTCTTCTCAGCTGTGACTGCAGAAAGTGGCCCTGAGGCATATGTCCCACAAATGATCAGAGAAGCCTTGTGTTTGAGCTTTCAAATCCTCTCATAATTGGAATTTGTCCCTAATACTGAATGACACTGAAAACACCAGAATGTGCAAAAAAAATCTTTGCCATTTTGAAATATCATCATCTGCTCTTTGCTGGAATGTAATTTAATTCATCAAACTGCTTCATTAATCCAACAGACTCATTCAGAGAGACATTTGATCACATGCATTGAGTCATCATGTCATCCTAACTACTTCTGAAATCATCTGAAAATCTATTCCTGTCACAGAAGCAGTAACAAGACTGTAAATTTGAAATGAAATAGAAAGGCAGCTAACTGGATCAATGATTTGTTAATGATGATATTGAACAACTCCCTTACTCTTGATCCACAGCAGAATTTTCAAAAACTAGTGTGGGCAGGGTGTCCCAAACTGACAAGGTGCCAACACAGAGCTTGTGTGCAGGGATAATGATACTGCTTGTAGGGCTCTAAGCTGCCATGCCAGGGAGCAAAGCTTTTGGCACAGCTGGCTGTGGTGGAAACCCATCTGTATTTCTCCCTGCACAGCTTTGGCTTTTGTTAGATGAGAGGGAGCAATTGCTCCTGACTGTTGCTTTTCAATATGCTGTGCAGGCATTAGGAGTGGCAAACCCAAAGCACACATTAGTTCAGCCTTTGCTCCTTCCTCTGGGCCAAGCCAGCTCTGAACTACAGAGCAGCTGCAGCCCAGTGCTGTGGAGACATGACCCATGGCTGCCTTGGGCATTGCTTTTGGTATTAATGGCAATGCCAGCCTCAAACTGCACATTCTGCTGCTCCATCACTCGTGCCAGGCAGAGCAGAGGCTGGGCAGAGCCTGCCTGTCCCCGTGCCTGGCTGGGGAAGGAGCTGCTGCCACCTCTGGGGTGGGGCTGGGACCCTCTGCAGGCCCCTCACATGCTGAGGGCTGACAGTAAACAAATTTCTAAATCTTAGCTCAGAATCTACCACACAAATGCTTGGGGAAAAGGCCTGATTTTAAGGTTTTTTGGATACAGTGACTCAGGTATGCAAACCTAGGTGCTGATTGCAGATGTGGGTGAGTGGCCACATCTGAGCTGGAGTTTCACCCCCTTTCTGCAATAAATGTCACCCTGGCAGGATGATGTTTAGCTTTAGCACAGGAGGCTGTTGCCTAGAGCAGTGAGTTTCTGCAGATGGGCAGGCAGGAGCCCAGCCCCTCTCTCTCTCCTCCTGGCAATCCTGTGCTGTGCTTGCTGCTGCTGAGGGGGGCAGGGGAGCAGCTCATGGCAAGGTGTGACCACCCTGCTGTGCCACAAGGGTGGAGCAATTCCCTGGCACAATAGTTCTAATAAATCCTTTATTTGGAGAAGGGGAAAGTATCTCCAATGATTAGCTTATGCTGCTCCAAATTCCTGACCTGGCTCTAGTAAGTTAGATATGTGGAATTCATTGCTCTGTCTCAAAAATGAGATTGCAATCACCTATTACAAAAGATCACTCAATTTCAGATGGCCTTAAGCTCCTTATGCCTCTGGGCATGTGCTAACCAATGCCACTGTTTAGCAGTCCTGTTTGCAATATACATTTTGTAAATTATTTCTGCCTAAATTTCCCCAAACAAATTTAGTTTGCTGTTTAAATGAGTCTCAGATACAGTCCCAGGCTTTGCTTTCAACAAGCAGTTGTCGGAACAAAACATAGTGCTCATAAATATTTGCTGAAAGCAAACAGCTGGGGCAAAATTCTGGGCTTTAAGTGGCTGAAATGGCTCTGAATACATTTGTTCTTTGCTCATTGTGATTATTCATCACTCTTCATCTTGGAAGGAGAATGAAGCTGAAATTATATGCAGTGCTGCTAAGTAGGAAAAACAAAGGCTTTGTTAGAGAAACTGGGTTTTACATGTCTATAGGTCAGATCCCTTTACTGCTTGTATTTATTTTTTCACTGACAGTAATTTCAGGAAGTATTCTTGCTCATCCTGTGTGCAAGCTCGTGGTTTGTTTTTTTGCTGGTATCACTGACATAACGATTTACTGATGAGCTAATATCATAATCCATGGACTTTTGATCTTTTATGTCAATCTAAGATAAATTGGTACATATCACATACCCCTGTCACTGATGTCAGAATCCAGTAGTTGCTAATCACTAAAGGTTGGCTGACATTTACACTGGAGTTTCCACAGCTATTCAAGTGCTGTGTCATCAGAAAGGGAACTTCTGCTGAAGTGACAGCTGCTATCTGCTACCTGCAGCTGATCCCATCTTGATTTCCTGCTTCTTCTGACCCTGCCTACAAGACAAGAATTGCCTGGATAATGCAGTGGGTAAATGTACAGTGAGAGAACATATGATATTAAGGATTTGATTTTAGCCAGCTGCTTTATTCCCCATATGCCACTGAACATGTTTTCACAATATAGATCATGTGGTTTCTGTAAATCAGTACTCAGTTTCTGTATTCTTTTAGTTTATATGTAGTTTGGTTTGTTTTTCTTTAATGAAACTGCTGCAATTTAGGCTCTTTCCTATTTAATACCTGTCATTGAGAGAAATTATTGTAGAATATCTGTTTCTAGAATATCTATCTATCTATCTATCTATCTATCTATCATAACAATTTCCGTTTCTCAAAGAAATGGCACCTTGCAAGTGCCACCAGTCCCCAGCATAAATTCTCCTTAGTCATACTGCTGTGCTTCAGTCTTGGCTGTTTAAAAGAAGCCAGTGCAATCAGAAATGCTAAATTGACAGGATTATAAAGAAAGTGAATAAATGCTTTGAATATTTGTCCAACATAAGACTGTTAAGATATATTTTGTTATTATTCCATAATATACCTATATTTAAGCTTCCTGAAATGAGTACTTAAACTAGAATTTTTCTTTCCAACATGAAATAGTCTGAAGAGAATGGCCTGGTAAGGTTAGATAATATATTGTAGTTATAGAACTTAAGCCAAATAGGCTTTATAAAAATACAGTAAATGATGAAATATAAACTAAAAGAAAACAATTTTGCATGAGTGATTGGAGCCTATATAAAAGAAGAAAGCAGGAAAGATTAGTTTCATAAGATTGGTTTGAAACAACATAAAGCAAGCTAAAATTTCTGGGTTACAAGCACATGGGGAGATCATGGGACCATGGAAAGCTGAAGATGCAGCCTTGTGTGTGTAATGCTGTATTTATAATTAATGTGAAAATGGTTTGCATCCCCTTTACCTGCCCTTGTTATCCAAGTAAGATAAAAACAAATTGTGCATGGCTTAAACTCTTCATTGTCAGGATAAACATTTCTTGGAGCTGTTTAAAGCTCCAATCTAAAAGTATATTGTCATGGGGCTTGAGCATAAATTGGCAAAATCTGTTCATATGATTAAATTATAAGTCTAAAACCACCTCATAAATAGAATACCTTGTGGAGGAGGCCAGTAAGAATGAAAACAGTTTGTTTTATATTAAAGATATAATAGATAAGAAGCCATAGAACTCTGGGTAGAGAGTTAAATCACAGTGATTATTTTTGTATTGGAATGCACACCACATGGTATTATGGAGTCCTTCTTTAAGAGTACCCTCCTTCTACAAAAAGGGGAGAATTTTAATATAGTTGTGTGTTACTGATGCTCCAAATAGAGTTCATTATTAGCAGCTGCAAACTGGCAAAATGTGTCAGCGTGCAGTGACCCTGGGAATAAACTGTGCTAGGCTTGTCCTGTGCATCTCTGCTACCTGCAGCATCCAAGGGCCGGTCCTTTATCAGCTCACAAACTGAAGTTCTGAAGAAGTTCAAATTACTCTTTTGCATCAGAAAAGCTCTGTCATAAAGATGTCATGGTTATTTGTAATTCTCAAGGATAAACTGTATATCTGATCTTTTGAAATGCTGCTGTGCCTAGTCAGTGATTCCTTGAACTAATTCTGTAGTAATTAATGAAGACACTTCTAATCCCTTTTCCCCAGTCTTCAAGCTGGCTCATCTCTTCTCTGCCACCAAGCCAAATCATCAGAGAGCTGGAGCCATTCCCATTGAAACTTTTTAGGGAGATAAGCACAGCCTGAGTTCAGTGGCAAGGCTCCCCAGTTTTAATGTAAAAATGCCCTTCTGTTGGGCAGCCAGGTGGCAGCAGGAGGAGGCACAGGAGTTCCACAGGTGGGGTGCTAAGGGGAAAGGTGTTCTGAGCCCTGGCTGGGCTCCTCTGTAACCAAGAACAAAAAGGGAGGAAATTTCTGATCTGCTGCTGTGATCTAATCCTGGAATAGAAGCTCTACAAGAGCTTCTGTTTTAGAGAAAGATTCCTTTTGTTAATTTTGGGTGCATGCTGGGGTCAGGATTTGGGCTCTTGTCACTTATTTTTTTGAAGCATCTGCAGAGAAAAGCAACACGTGCTCCACTGTGCTATTCTGAACTTGCTGGCTTTGCTGTCAGGCTAATGAGCCTGTCACATGAGGCTGCATTCCAAATGGTAAGAATTATTTGGATGAAATAATACCAGAGTGTGTAAGAGGAAAAAAAAAATCGTATTTTATTTTTAATGTAAAAGGGAAAAAAATTACCCAGCAAATCCTGCAGCATCTGCTGCTCTCAGGTCATTGCACAGTCACAGGGCTCTGGGCTTTGTGGCACAGAAATGGGCCTCAATGCAATTAGAAGATACTTTTGGGGATCTGAAAACCTGGCACTTTCTGGACCCTTTACCTGGTGGACTTTGAAGCTCACACTTTCTAGAGCATTTTTTCAAGTCCATGCCAGCTCACTGGGCATGCAGCACATTCCTGAAATAACATCCATTCTGGGGCTGGGTGCTGCCTGGATGGCAGCAGTGATGCTTCCAACCCTTGTTACATTTGGCTCATATTTGGGATATTTGGTACAGTGAAAAACTGGAGATTTCTCAGCCACCACTGGGCTGAGAACTTGCTGAAAATTTGGTTGGACATGTTTTGCTTGTTAGATGGAATGTAGATTGGGCTTTGGCAAGTAGATTGGGATTTTTGTTAAAGAATTTTGAGACTGTATTGCCATTTCAACTTTTATTCTGACTAATAGTGGAGTATGGCTATTTGTCTCTGGTTCCCAAGATCACATACTCACTCTTGCAGACATAGGTACCAACATTTGTTAGTTAGCATGGCAGTAATTTTGAGGACCATTTGCTATGTTTTGTTACTGGTTTTAGAGTATTGAAAGGAATTGATTGAAAAGAGATATCTCTGGTTGAGAGATGAAAAATACAGTGTAATAAATATAAACGGTCAAATGGTCAGAAGAATAAAGTTTGAAAGCCTCTGAGATTTTTTTGCAAGAGGAATTCCCTCTAAGAATAATAAATGTTGATCTTTTGTCATAGGTCAGTTGACTTAGGTGAGTTCAGAGTTGAACAGAATAATTTTTAGAGCATCACCTCTGGGACAGCTGGAGGCCCTCCCAGCCACACACATGTGCAAAAGGCTGTAGCAGACAGAGGGCTGATGGTGGCAACAAACCAGCATTGCCAGGTTAAGAGAAGTGGATATAAATGGTGAGGGAGCAAACAGAACACACAAAAGGGAACAAGACCATAGCTTGGGATGGAAACCACAGCAACCACCTTAGAGGCAGCCTCAGCAGTTTCCAGCAGCCCTTATCAGGACCAGGGTAATTGTTCAGACAGCTTCAGCAGAGCAGTTGATTTCCAGAGGGAATAACCTTTGCCAAAACATAAAAAGAAGCCTTGAGTTAGTTTTGAAGGCAAAAAGAAAGTGAAGGGGCAGCTGAATCTGCAGCCGAGCAAGTTCTGAGACTCACTTGCAATCAACTTCTCTGCTAAAGAGACCTTGGCACTCCTTGTCCTCTCTCATAATCAGGAACCTCTGGTTTCTGCAGCTCTGCCTGATGCAAATTTATGTTTTGAAAGTGCAGAGCAGTCTGTGGGTGTGGGCCATTGCAGGCAGGGGTTAATGCTCACCTGGTTCTGATAAACCTTTCTGCTTCTGAACTTTCAGCTTGCACGCGAGTTTTCTGTGTAACCTTTTCTCAGCATCCTTGAGGGCTAGGAGCTGGTAAGGAAGGACTTGAGTTTCTCAACTAATTACATCAGTCTCAGCAAAAAGTTTCAACAACTGCCTCAAATATTGTAGGACTCCAGATAAAACTTAAATAACTGAGATGACATGTTCTGGGAAAGGAATTGAAATGACAGATACAGCAAAATCAGGAACAGTGGCATGCTTGGAGCTGTATTGGCCTCAACATTTCCAAGCAACAAACTGTATTTTAGGTCAAAGAACATTTAAAAGGATTAAAATTAAGGTCTTTAAACAAATGTGAAGTTTTAACATCAGTTAATTTCTGACAACAGATATGTTTCTCTTTCTCTAAAAATAGGAAGTATTCTTAATTATCCACTGTGCTGCTGAACACTGACAAGTATTACTGCCAATATAATAAGTAAACTGTCATTTTAAATGATGTTTTAAAGGATGTTCTTGCATTTAAAAATTAATTTTTTTTATAATGATGTCAACTTGGAAAGCAGTTCTCAAAAGTCTGCTACCAAAATTCAAACGTTCTTGCAGGCAGCAGTCATAGAAAAGAGTTGCTTCTAAAATAAGTTTGGGAACTCTTTTTATTGGTAAGAATTTCTTCAGCAAGCAGAAAAATCTTCTGTGAATATTAAAAGTGTTCTGTGGGGCCGGGGTGGAGTTTTGGGGGACTTAGGGCAGCGCTGGTCTTGCAGGACAGCTGGGGCTCCCTCCTCCCTGTTGGGAGACAAAGCTCTGTGAATGCCTCCTGCTCACGGCTCTGTGCAGCCCTGCAGAGGGTTCTCGGGCTTTGCTGGGGAGATGGGAGAGCCTCGTGCCCTGCTGAGGGGCTGCTGGCTGTGCCACCTGCCTCAGAGCACAGACCCCAGGCAGGCAGAGCCCTGGAGCCTCCTCCTGTGGCCAGGGATGGGGTTTGATCACAGCCCTTTGTCTCCTTGCCTTTGGGAGCAGGGCTTGATGGAATGTTCATTCCTGCAGCCAGCCCAGCTTTCCAGCACCACTGTTCATATTGCTTCTTGCCATGTTTTATTAATGCAGCAAGTGGGAAAAGAGCTCTTCTGACAGAAAGGAAAAGTGTTTAGTACTGGAGAGGAGAATACATTTGGTATGTTTCCCTTTCATTAAACTGGAATAGAATTCACTCTTTTATTGATGCAAGGCACCACATTTTATTAAGAGAAAGGCATTCTATGCAGGGGGAACAGTTCATGTTTGGGAAGTTTTGTTTTTATGAAAATTTAATTGCTTCTTGTATAAAAAGTTTTACACAGGCAATGGAAGGATTTGAAAGAAACAGATCTCTGGAAAGCTGAGACATTAATGCTCAGCCAAGGGAAGGCAGGATGAATTTGGGAACAACACTGAGCAGTAAATTTTGCATTCTATTGCTTTGGGGTGAGTCCTGTCCCAGCTGACCTGAGCTGCAGCCTCTGGGCTTGGAGGGCTCAGTGCTGGGTCCCAGCTGCCTGTGCTGCCTCACCCTGCATCCTGCTGCTGCAAACTGCATTGCCTGAGAGACCTTTTGCTGATAAAAAGAAGCTCACCTGCACCTTTAATGATGAGTTTCTGGGTGTCAGATCTATCAGCAGAACATTTCACTGACCAGACTGTTTCTCCTTACATGATGTTTCTATAGAGAGGTTGCCTGTAGCAACACCAGTAGCAAAAAACCTTCCAAGGAGTTTATTCTATGGACCTAACAGAAATATTCAAGGATTTCAGCAAAAGGGTAGTATTTAACCAGGAGATTTTTTACTGTTTTCATGTGACAATATACTGAACTTGAACCAGCTTTTCTTTTGAATGAGAATTTTGGCCTCATAACAAAATTGGGAAAAAGAAATCCTTTTCAAACACAAACCAAGAAGAATTACAGACTGCTTTCAAAGTTTTTTTGTGTTTTACAGCAGAAAAAAAAGAAATTTTCCCTTCTAGAGGTTCTGTTTATTTTTGGGATAATGATAAGTTATTTTAAAATGTCTGTACAGTTGGGTTTTGTCACACATTCAGGTCCATTTTTACAAACAGGTACTTGGTACTCATTACTTAGACAAAGACACATCTTAAGACTTGAGATGACAAAATTCTCTGGAGAGCAATGCAAAAAATTTGAGGAATATCCAAAAAACAAGCAGGAGAAACAGGTGCCACTAACACTTGACAGAGGAAAACTGAGTGGCTAAAAGAGTGCCTGTGAAAAACACACATGCTCTGCATTGCCTGATTGAGTGAGTTTGGAGTGGAAACACTGTAGATCATCAATCCATCATGGATTGATGCTGCTCTTTGCTGTTATTTCCAATGCCTCTTTCATCACATTTGTAGCTGGAGCTTTACCTAATATCCTTCTTCAGGAGAAAATCCCCTAGCAGGGGGGAAAGCCAGCAGCCACCCTTTGTGTGCATCTGCTTGGAAAAGAATGCCTCATGCTGAAAAAGCAAGGGGCGACCAGAGAGAGCAGAGGCAACCTGGAGGGAAATGCAAGCAGCTCAATTAATCCACAAGTGGCATGAGTTTGGCAGTCTGTGACTTCACAGGTCTGGTTTCAAGTACCTAAGGCCGCCCCATGGCTTTGTGCATCTGTCAGGTCTGCTCTGCAGTTCAGATCTAAGCGAGGGGCACTGCAAGGGAGCAGAGCTGGACAGGCTGTTCGTGTGTGGGGGCACCTGTGTGTGCAGCTGTGGCTCGTGGAAACAGATTGCTGAGGGGAAGTTCAGATTTTTGGGTGCTGCTTAAATCACTGTTGGTAAACAGCCAAGTTCAGAGGCTGCAGCTCTGCAGCCATGGAGAATGAGGAGCAGGAACCAGCAATCAGATGTGATTACATGAAAACACAAATAGCTGGTTGTTACTGAGGCTTGGCTCTTCTCTTACACCATCACACACTGTGCTGGACCTCGTGGAAAAAGCACTTGAGGGAAATCTGGCACTAAAGGATGTTTCTCACAGGTGCTGACCAGCTTAGGGTGAAGAATGAAATGTGTCAGTGTATAGAGGGACAAACAAGAGGATTTAGCATCTGATCCTTTATAGATGAAACTTCACTAAAAGGTATAAAGCCCATTAGCTCTAGCACGAGCATTGCACAGGCTGATGCTCCAGACTGTGCTCCTGCTACAGCAGCACAGAAGTGAACAGCAACCCCAGAGGGGCAGACTGCTGTGTGCACCCAGGGCTGGAGTCCTGCACAACTGGAACTGTACAGCACAGATAGGGACTGGGTATGGTGTGTGAGCTGCAGAAAATGGGATTTTCCTGTCTGATTTACAGACAATCTGATATTCTTTGGGATAGCTGGGAAGCTTGGACTTCACTGGTAAGGTTGGGAAGTCTACTCAGAGAAAGGTCTTGGGGCTGGGCTCTCTGGACTCAGGGCTTCAGATAGTGCCGTCTGTCTGTCTGGTGTTGACAAGGCACAGAGCCAACATTTAATCCTAAAGGTAAAGAAGAAAATCAGCTTTAGATGTCACAGTTTTATTTTCAGCTGCAGCAAATGCATTGTACCACACTAGCAGAGCAGTCAGAAGTTTGATGCTAACCAGGACGTGATGTTGGCTCTATGAACTGGTAGTTTCAGTGTTCAGTGAGGAGTGAATAACCTCTCCAGCAGAATTATGTACTCAGAAAAACACATGACTGAAAGTGACAGGGGCCACCAATGCTGGAGAGCTGCCTGTCTCATCCCATGGCACTGGGTGGGGGCTAAGGAAGAGGTTTGGTCCCCAGCTCTGCTGCCAGGACAATGTGAGCAGATTTCAGGTGATTGGTTTTATTTCAGGTAGGTTGGTTTGCATTGTTTTGTCATAAGGTTGCTGTCTGTGTAAGATGGGTCAATGCAACAGGTGGACAGACAGTTCAGTGGAAAAGCAGGAGGATGTGTTTAGAAGCACAAGTCTCTGGTGTATACACACAGTTTTGTTCAAGAAATCAATTTCCAGGGAGCTTTCTCAAGCATTCTGAAATAATAATATCTGTGGACTTCTGTTATGGACTTGCTTTGTTTTCAGCTTTACATCCTTAGCTGGTCTGGATGGTTTCATTTTTGTGAATATACCAAATGTTTAAGGTGTAGTTTCATGTGGCATTTGTGGTCTTGCTGTGTGAGGATTAGTCTCAATGGATATATTTTGGTGAAGGAAAGTGATGCTTTTCAGTAGAAAAATATTATTTTGTCAACAGATCTTCTCCCTCTTATTTCAAAGAATATTTCCAGCACACTTTGTCAGGCAGACAGAGATAGAGCACCTTATTGCTTTAATAGTCAGTGCTTCTTTGTCTGCATCTTTTATTTCAATAGCTACCCTAATTTATGGTAGATGAACATGTGACCTATAATTAATTTCAATTTTAATACTAATGATGGACAATATAAAATCTGTAAGGGCTTACATGTAAACAGCTTTATGCGAGGAACTATGAATAATAGAAAAGGGCAAATAGAGTGAAAGTTTACCCATTCATTGCCTTTTTACTCATATTTCAAATATGAGTTTCTAAATGAGGAAGTCCCTTTAAATCTATTTGTGGATCATTGAGTGTCAGTTGTGGGAAGGTTATTTGGGTTCTAAACATTGATGTTCAGATTTTCAGATATTTTCTTACTGTTTCTTTATTGCATCTGACCTTTAGTATTAATTTTTCTTCATTCAAAATTTCCATGATATTTTTCTGAAAATGCCAGGTTCAGGAACAGTGACTGTTTGCTTTGCTTTTCATCAGTGGTCTGATTGGCAAATCCTATTTCACAGGAGCCCTGCTTATGTAGCAACAATTATACCTGGAGTTGACTCATCAGGAAATAATATTATGTATCTTTTAAATATCCCAAAAGGGAAAAAAATCTGGTTATTGGGTGTTTGCATCTGAGATTTTTTGCTAGTTACTAGAAAACCACACCTGTATATGTAAACTATGTTGTTGTCTGTCTTTTCAGCCTACTTTAAAAATTTCTCACTCCTTTTGTTTTTATGCTTTGAAGAAGCCATTTAAAAAAAAAAAAAGAAAAAAAGGAACTGGTAGTGGTTACTTTGATTTTTCATGGGCCAGGCAAGGATCCCATGTGTATTTCCTAACTGACCACATAAATGTCATGGTGTACCCCAGAGTCCACAGGGGTGGGGATGATTATGAAGAGACGATGATGCTTCCTCAGTGCCATTCCAAGTGTGCACAAGAGACTCAATACTGCAAAGCCCGTGGCTGAATCATTAGCCCAGTTTCCACACAGTTCTACTCTATAAACATGTCTATAAATATATCACTTTGGGCACTATTAGAAGACCTGGACTTGGCTCCTTCCTGTGCAATAAATGTACTGTGTGACCTTGGATGCGAGGTGGCCCGTGCTTTTTCCCCAGCAATCCCTTATTTTTGCAAGTCCAAATCATCACAGCAAATATATTTTGTTCTCCTTAATTAATTTTTTAGGAATGCTGATAACCTTCAGCTCCTAATGGTTCAGTGGGACTTGTGTGTAATTGGTGCTTCTGGTAGATGAGGTCTGTTAGCTCCAGCTGGGCTCCCAGACACGGCAAACACAGGAGCACTGCAAAAATCAGTACCCACTTTGGAAATGTTGGTCCTCAGTTCTCAGTGCACTTCTTCCCAGAAAATCCAAGCTGGGATAATAATTCCTTTGGCAATGCTTTCAGACCTGTGAGAAAAATGCTGCCATGAATGAGTATTGTTTGTTACTGAAGCATCGTGCTGGGGTCTGTGCTCAGAGTGCTGTTGGTACACCATTCCCAAGTTTGTGACCAAATCTCACCTGTGCTCCTTCTCCACACTCTTTGGAATCAGATCTCAGTGGACTGAAGTGGGTCATGACAATTGCCTTCAGTTTGATGGAAGAAACAAAAGTTTCACTACTCTTGCAGCATTTAACAAATATTGGTGAGAGGAAAATGGGTTCAAATGCAAGAATTTCAGCACTTCACGCTGGGGCCCCTTTCTGGAAGGGTCTGCAGCACTTTGGAGTGCAGGCTCTGACACCTCTGAAGGTTCAACAGTGCTGCCCTGTGTGTGCCCTTAACTGTGTGCATAAAATGCTGAACTGTTTTCCTGCTGGCACCAAGTTGGGCATTACTTCCAGAGATCACATTTCAGAAGAGGAAGAGCAGGTTTTTCACAGCACAGAGCTTTGGCTTCTTCCTCCCACTGTGATGGGGGGGGAAAAATCACTTTTTAATTCCCACCTGTGTCTCATCAAACTCAGGCATTTACTGGGGTAATGCAGTTGCTCAGAAATTATGCTAAAAGTATCATGAAGAAGGGCTAAGCTGTAATTGAAGTTTTGCTGTTATCTACAACAAGGGAATAGTGACATAATTAGCTGGTTTGACACGAGATATTCTGTATATGCACCTGAAGGGGGCACAGGGAATGTCATCTACTAATATTCCTATCAGAAAGCAATACTGTTTTAACAAAAAAAGTGTCACTTCAGCACAGAAGAATTGCTGGTGCAGCTGTAAAAGTCAGGGGAATTCCAGGAAGCTTCTGTTGGCTTAGGCAGGAGGTTGGGCTTGAAGGGAAGCACATCCAAGGCTGGGATAAATTCAGCCTGTTCTTCCCAGCAAACTGCAGTGTGTGTGAGCAGGAACCCCTGGGCTTGGCTCCCTGGGGTGTCCAGGTTGAGTCAGGCCCAGCTTTACATCCCAGGGATGGAGGGTCTGTCCCACAGTGCTCTGAGTGACCTGGTGGAGAGGCAGTGCCAGAGCCCAGGTGTGTGACACCCTGGAGAGCTGCCTGACCCTCCTGGGGAGCTGCTGTGCAAAGGGTGGGCAGGGAGCAGCTCTGCAGAATGATATGGAGGCAAGTGTTTGGAAGGTCTGGAGCAAATTTTTACTTTTTCCACAGAGAAATCAATGAGCCACTTTGAAATTTGCCCTGTCTTCTAATGATGTAAAAACTTTTGCTCTGTATGGTTCTGTCTCTCCTGTTTGAAATACACACAGAAATGTAGAAAGTCCTGCAAAATGTAGATAATTCAAATATCTGTTGAAAATGCCAGGGGTGCAGTGGAAAGCAATAGCACAACTGAGGAATGCCTATCTGAATTATAATTTTGAGTTTGGTGTTGGATATATTGTCTGGCTCTGGAAGTGATCGATAGAGAAGTATCTTAGACTGACAAGCTGATTTTATATTCTTGATTGCTGCTCTCTCCCCTCAGTTGACATTGTTTTCCTTGAATATTTCTGGGACACAAGGAAAAAATAAAAAAATACATTCACTCCTGTATTTTTGAGCAGGACCTGCACTGGGAAGCGAGTCTGACTGTTTGAAATGTGAAGAAATGCCAGGCAGGTGTGTTCTCCTTTCTGGTCAAGGTAGTGAGAGGGAATACAGAAGGATCTGTATTCAAAAAATCACAGTAGCTGGGAAATTAATTATTTTGAGGAACCTCTGAACAAGGCTGCCTTTCTCAGCAGCACCTGTGAATGCATATGAGATAATGGGTGGATCCCCTAAATCAGTATTTCCTGTGGAGAAGTCTTTTGTTGCTGATGACATTGAGATAGTATCATGCTGAGTTCTGGTAACTATTAAGAGGTTGTTCTACTGAAGCCCGTTTTCATCAGAGTCCCCTTGGATCAAAGCACTTTTATATCTTTCAGCTTCTGTATCCTAGAAGACTTTGATCATAGGGAAGGGATTTAGTGTGATAAATTTAGCAAAGAATGAAAAATGCTGTAGGACTTCTGAACAGCAAGTAATGACTTTAGCCAGGATCTTGTGTAATTGGAAGGATTTATCCTGCCTACAGGATACAAAGGCCACAAAATCTTTTATTTTCCTGTTTATAGCCCCTGTCACTTTACTGTCTTAAGTCGTGATGTGATGATCTGCCCCTTAAAATAGGAATATTTATGAAAGTGAAGCTGTTTCTTTCCTTTACGAGGAGTCATTTCCTGCAAGTGTGTCACCAAAGGGGTGGCTGGTCTGGTGAAGAAACTGTAGCATGGACACAAAGGGCTGTGATAATGTGGAACATGGCTTCAGTGTTTTGTTTTTGTTCAACATGTCTTGTTGAACGTGAGTGTTGTATTCTCCTGTGATTTGTGTAAATCTGTGAACAATTTTTGCCTCCAGAAATTCACTGCGTTCTGTCTTAGTCTCATTTTTCTTTAAAAAGTCCACGAGTGACCTCCTGCCAGGGGCTGTTATTTCAGTCATCAGTCTCACTTCCCATCCCTTATCCAAGATATTTCCCAGAGTCCTGCCATTCACAATGAAGAAAGAATCAAAAGACAAGGCAGTTTCCTTCCTCATTTATCATCCAGGGGACTGCATGTCTGTTAAGTGTTAAGTGAAAGTCAGTGACATCTGTGTCTTAATTATAGCAGACTTTTGGAGCTGGATATGCCCACAAGACTTTATTATAATAGAGGCAGCCTGAAGAAGTGGTATCAACAGACTCATTAGTAACCATGGAAAGAAGGTGTTAATTAGGGAATGTGTGATCCTACCATAAGACCAATTTGGGACCAAAAAAACCTAGGTGAATGATATGGAGATGAGCTGCCAGTGATATATTATATAAAAATTATTGTGCACATTGGACTGGCATTAATGGTAGTGGCATAGCAGAGTGGGATGCTGGTTAATTCACATTAGTGTCAAGTCAGGCAGTTAAAACCCTAAAAATGAAATGAGGAAGTCTAATTGCCTGTTCAGAATCAAATAACATGCACTTTATTACCAAATTCCACCATTAACAGCCCAGGAAACCAATTGTGGCTGTCAGGAAAAGGGACAGCTGAATGACAAATGTAAGGGGGGAACCATCTGGCTGGGGATTGGGTCCCAGTGCTGGTCCTGGCTCAGCAGCACTGCAGGGCCCAGGGCTCAGGAGAGCAGCTGCTCCTGCTAAACACATCTGATCATATGCTGGAGACTCTGGAAACAGAAGTCATGTGCAGGTTAAGGATAAACTGCAAGCTTCCTGCAGTCACTACTTGACAGAGATTTCCATGGGGATTTGGAAGAAAAAAGGAAGCAGTGAAGCTTGGCCTGAGGAGGGTGGAGATCCTGTGACTAAAATACAGACAGGCAGAGGTTGAACAATCTTGCCCAAGGAGAGATTTTTCTACTATCTTTTAAATATTTAGAGCTTGACTTAAAAAGTGGCATCACAGCATATGTCCAGCTGTGTTGATGGGACAAGCTTTAGTTTCTACCCCTGAGAGCTGGGCCCTGCTCTGAGCCCTGCTGATTCACCCCAGGTAACTGCACCCAGCTCAGCTCAAAACTCAGCCAGCTTGGCCAGACTCTCTGTAGGTTTTTCAAGAGGAAGTGGGTGTATAGTCTGTGATCCTTTTACCCTTCACTAATCTTCTTTGCACCAGCATATTCAGTGGTGTTTCCCTTTAATGCTGTTCAGTTCCAGTGCTCATACACAGTCTCTGTGCCAAATGAAGTGCCTCAATCAAGGCAGTGCTATTTCTAATCAGCACAGGCATCCCTGGCTAATTCAGTGATTTCCTTCTGGGCAATGTGGAGCCATTAGCAGGTTCATACCACTTTGCTCTTATTTAATTACACCCCAAGGAGAGGACTGAGCTGGCAGGGCAGCTGAAGGCTGAGGTGACCCAGGAAGGACTCCAGGCATGAAGGTTTCTTTTTTAATAATTCATGCAGCATCCTTGCAGCAGCCTATGGCAGAAGGGCCCTTGGTTTCACTCAATCCAATGTTTCTGTCCACAGCCACAGAAATACCCATTGCTGAGGCTATCACACAGAATCATCAAAGGGGAATTAGCTTTTTGAGGTCCAGCAACACTTCCCACATAAGCTGATTAAGCCAGAGAGAGAGAGAGAGAGAGAAAGGATGCTGAGACCTCCTTTTAGTCTCTTGGGCTCACAGTTTGTGTCTGTCAGAGAAAGCCACAGCACTAATGAAGTCCGCTGTGCTCTGAAGGGCTGTTTTGGCTCAGCCCCTGTGCACCTTGCCAGCCTCTACTCTGAAGGGGCCTGCAATGATGTCTTGGGGAAGGTGTGATTGCAGGTTTCACTGCTGATGTCCTGTAGCCTGAGACTTTGGTGGGAGCTCTTTTGATCAGTGCTGAACAGCCACCAGTGCCTTGCAGGGAACTGGTTCCTCATTTCACAGGGCTGCACACACCTCTGGAAGTGCACTCATTAGAGCACACACAAGGAATTAGGTTAAAAGTGATAAAGCAATATCCAGAAATTAGAGGTGCTTGAGATTTGTCCAGTAAAAGATAATGAGACAAAGGTAACAAATAGAATCATAGTCACAGGGTTTGTTTTTTTCTTTTTAATGCAGAGATAATTTGGACTGTTCTATTTCTATTGTACACAGAAGCCTAGGTGACTAAGGGCTTTATAAGGTAATTAACATTTTCTACTGATAAGATTCATACTGTTTTTCCTGTCTTCTTTTCTTGTGTCTTTTATTTTCTCAGCTTGCTTTTGATCTACCTTTCCAGCAGAGAAAAATGACTACTTGCTGCTAAATTAACACTCATAGATGGGCAATTTTATAGGAATTCATTCTCCTGGTCTAATTAATGATGCCTAAATTTCCACTGGTGCCTCCAGTAATCCTTTGACAAAGGGTGTCTTCAAAACCTCTGGAAGTTTTAACTTTTCAAGGAGAGAATGAAGTGAAGGTGAAACTATTTAGGATGGGATTAAGGAGGAAGCAGAATTAATAACAAATGTGCTTTGGAGTGCCTTTATGATAAGGGAGTGAGTCCTATGCTAGCTTCTATGGAAAGTGTTCTTCACTGGATTGATTCAGATCTCACTGGGACTGATCAGAAGATTTCTTTTGATTTCAGTGGCCTTTGGGTCTGGTTCAGGGATTAAGTTCTACCTAGAGTTTGCTTTAAGGGAAAGGAATTTAGCATCACTTAGCATCACTTTAGTATCACTATTAGCCACAAGGAGATGGAGAATGTACAGATCAGAACCACATCTCTGCATTATAAAAGGGAACAAAAGGTGAGTCTGGCCAATAACTTAATAAAGAAAAAACATAAAATATTGCAATACCTGTAAACACAAATGTGAACCAAATAGGAATGGAATCTCTTACAGATTCTTGGATTTGTATTTAGCCCATACTTTGTATTGTTCTGCTTCCTGTAGTCAAGTCCTCTCCTCCTGATGGTTAAACCATGCAAACTGAGCCATTCAGGCTGGTTTATTTTATTTTGTTTTATTGTAATCACTGCTGTTAAGACCCAAGAATTGAATGGGAGAGAAAATTGTATTGTTTGCCATTCCTGAAAGGATCTGCTGACACATCTTGGAGCTCTCTGGCTGTTCTGCTGTCTGGGACAGGGGCTTCTATGGCTGAAGGCTCTTAGGGATGTTCCTTTTGCTGAGTGCCTGAATGGATTCAGTGTAAAGCCTGTGATGAATGATGCTTGTGCAGTGCTGTGTGAGCAGCTCGGCTGTCACAGAGCTGTCTGTGTGCTGGGCTGCTCAGCTGGGCTGTGCCCAGCAGCCAGGGGCAGCTCCTGGCCCACAGGGATGGGACACATCCCTGGGGCTCCCAGCAGGGCTGCTGGTGGCTACCAAAGCTTCTCCCAGCGCACATCAGTCAGACCCAAAGCTGTACAGCTGCACCACATCCAAGCTGCCTTGGAGCACAGGCAGCCACACTCCAGGGGACAGGGAGAGGTTGAAGAGCCCCTGTGGCTCTTGCTCAGGTCCTTGCTCTGCTCCAGGCTTTCAGGAGTCCTACAGGTTAGCAGAATAAAAATGCACCAGCTCTGCAAATTACTGCCCAGGACTAGGGGACCCCAGATCTCTTCCCTGTAATATTTTTTAGGTGCTCTAGGCTGACCTGTGACAAAGCACTGGATTAGAGCCTGTCTCCTTTGGTCTCAGGGATTCAATTTCTGACTCAAAATCAGAATAGGCAATACCACATCCTAAGAGCTGAACAGGCTGGGATTCAGAGTCTGGGAGCTGAGAACGAGAGTGAGAAACTTCATCTTGCTGAGCAGGGCAATAGCTCTTGGATCCACTGGAGGAAACAATAGCAAAGAGCTCCACAGAGAGGTTAAGGTGGGAGGGGGGGACTGGGGAAAATTGTTGACTGAGAAAGGAAACTTGAGTAGGAAAATGAAGCGAACAAGAGAGAGCAAACTTACCTGGGGGAGACGTAGCAGAGCAGAGGTGAAGCATCTTGCCTGCTTCTCCCCTGACATTCCACACTGACAAGTGCTTGGTGTTATAAAGAGGAGCATTCAAAAGTACACAGGGAGACTCAGGTGCACAACTCCCACTCACTTTCATTTACTGGAAATTTGGGAGCTGCTGCTGTGGATTTTACAGGATCTCCCACCATCTGATCAGAAGTAACACCTATGACTTTATCCAAAGCCTGCTAAAAGCAAGAGTCTCCCCCACGAATTTCAGTGTGAGCTTTAATAGAATGTCAGTGTGCTGTGGCAAATTACTCAAATGAAGCTGTCAGTCAGGACTCAGAGCATCAGTCTGTATTCCATGAGCTGGGAGATAGACATCACCCAGAAAGTCTGAAAGCACAGTTGGCTGAATTAGCTTCTGCTATATAATTATGGTAAACCTGTTGATCAATATTGTGTGCATTTTTAATACCTTCATATTGAGGCTTCTGATCTCTCTATATTAATGCTGATAATAGTTCTGCTTCTCTCTGCAATCAAAGAGTTTAAGCTTGAGGTTTCTTTCTTCTTGCCTCTTGCTCCCACAGTTAATTACTCCTTTAGCTCAGTAAAGCAAATGGGGATTCCATTATTTTATTATTTTACTAACTTTGAAAGAAAAGAAAGTAAAAATGTCCACACCAGGAGATGGGCTGATGGACAGTGAGCCCATGAGAACTCTATTAGTGCAGTCCCTAATAATAAGCCTTCATAAATCCTTGAAATATTGAAGGCTAAAAGAGCAGCATTTCACCAATAAGAGCTTATTATTTACCTGTCTTTAAAGGCATTAAGCAGTATAATCCTGTGTTCATCCTTCCCCAGAACCTGGTTCCAGTTTTCTGTTTCCTCTGCCTTCCCCTCTGCATTGTGCTGATTCATCTCAGTTGTTTCAGCACCATCACACTTGCTCCAGCTCCAGAGCTCGGGCAGAACACACAGCACAGCTGCTCCTCAGGAAGCTCTTCAAGTTTCTTTGGGAAGCTCTGAGTCTTACCTGCCTGCCATGCCACCCTTTTAGAGGTTACAGGATTTTCAAGACTATAAATCATCTTCACCAGAATTCAATTTGAAGACTAATGTATTTGAGATCCTAAGATGTTGAATTCTGTTATGTGCAAGTCCAACTTGAAAATGCCTACAGCCAAGGACTTCAGGAGCCTTTTAAGTAGCTTTCATGGTCTATCCAAATATATAAAAAGCAAATTAATAGATAAAGAGAGAGGTGGGACTCTTCTGCTATAGATTCTGATTTATTGAGTCACTGATTCCACTCCTATAACAGAGTGCAGATCACATCTCCACCTTACAACCTTGCCTGTCATTACTGTGGAGCAACCCATGCACCTCAATGTGAATTGTATTTTACAGAGGATTTTAGCTGAAGCTTTGATTTGACTCTCAATGTATTTTATGAAAACCTTTAGTTACCACGGGGCCTATTTTTTACCAATTACTGTGCAGGGAGACCCCTGCATCACTTAAACCCCATCAGTGTCAAATGGAGCAGAGGGTGGCTGGAGGATCAGAGCTGGGCTTGGCATAGCAAACCACCAGCAATGTCAAAGTGTGCAAAATGTGCAAAGCCTACAGCTGCTCATCAGAAAAGGCAGCTTATAATTCCCCTTCTCCTACAGGACTTCCATGAGCTGCACAATTTATCACATTCATGCAAATGCCAGTCTAACTTTCCTAATGAATGCAAATCCTAATAATCCAATATATGTCAGAATATAGCCACAGAGTCATAATCCTCTCTGTCTGCTGTTTGATTCATTCCATTCAGACCCTAATTTGTAGTAAATCTTGTATTTGGAAGCTGCTGTGGCTCATACCATTTGTGTCAAGGCCAAACTGGTAACAAGACTTCTATCTGCTGATGAAATGTTGCAATCAACCCCTGTATGTAATAGATTCTTCAGTAAAAAGTGGCCCAGGTGATTATCTCAGCTACTTTCAGTAGGATTGGAGTCCTAAGTTCCTTTTCAAAATGTTCACCAGGATGTATAATTTCTTTTCTGTAAAAAATTTCAGCCCAAATAGTTTGAAAATATTGAAAATTAATGATTTTTTCCCTAGCAGAACAAAAATGTTTTAAAATAGATTAGGAAATTGCACTATTTATCATTCAAGGAAAATTTTATTTTTAATAAATGCAATTAAAGTTATTTTTAAGTTAGTTTAGTACAGAAATTCTGTTGCCTGAAGCGCCACGTTCCCTGGTGCTCATGTAGGGTCATATTTGTTGCACCTGGTGATCTTGAATTAAGCATATCAGCTCAGTTCAACAACAGGTCACCACCACATTAGCTTCAGGTGAAATCACTTAATTTGATTTTCCAAAGCAAGATTTTCTTTATGTTGAAAATGTTGATTTTCTGCAAAGCTGTTGATTTGGTGGAAATGAAGTGTTTAGTTCAAATGCCAACAGATGAACTGGGGCAGTTTTACTGGTCCGTTGTGCCAGTACCACAGCAAAGGCAGTGCTTTGATCCCAGGGAGGGTACTGCCAAGCTGGCTTTAAATAAAGCTCTTTGCATGCTGGGCACAGTTAAATTGCAGCAGCACAGGTTTGGAGTCCTGCTGAGAAGCAAAGCAAAGTGCTCCATGCTGAGAAGTGACTCAGCAGTGTAGGCATAATCCATCTTGGGAGGCTGAATGTGGAAATGGGAAATTACCCTGAGCTGGAGCAGGCTCAGCGCTCTGGCAGTGCTTGGCTTCACTGGAAGGCACATTTTCTCCTGGTGGAATGCCTGCACCTACCCTAAACACCTCTTGGAGTGAGGTTTCTGACACAACTCCCACCAGTAAAAAGGCTAAAAGTAAAACTGGAATGTTCTCTTTCTTCACAGAGGGTTTTAATCACTTAGGGGACAAAGTGACGCTGCATTATTGAAGCAAATAGCCTAAGTACCTAATGCATAATATAGCAACTTGCTGAAATCTTATACATTTCAGGGTGAATCATGACTGATGAGAAATGAATCAGGATTTGCATTTCACACAGTGACTAATCCTCTGCTAAAATAGCACCTGAAACAAACCAGTAAGGATCATGTCAAGGCACACAATACTGGCTCATTTGAGCAAGTACTTACAATATGTTTGTGCTTTTAGCATCAGGAGTATAAAAGTTTATTTTTGGAAATTATTCTCTGAAGTTGACTGAGAAGCAAAATATGATTTTGGAGATGTGCAGAAAAGGAAATCACTTTCAAGCTAAAAAAGGAGTTTATTTTCTTGAACAATGGTTATTGATTTTCTTTTTTTAAACAAAAATCTCCTGCGGGATGAAAAAAACCCACTATTGGTAACACACTTGCGGCATAAAAATACTTCACCTAAAATATATTGACATAAAAATACTTTAGTAAAAATGTCTTGATATAAAAAATGTATTAAATTTTTTCCACATTTCAGGACTTCCCATTTTCTAAATCTGCTGCTATGTTTTTGGAGCTCAGATATGTTTGGCTCTGACACTAGAGCTTCATAAAACAAACCTGTAATTTCCTTGCCCTATGACATAATTCACTGTATAAATTCTTGAAAACAAATTGTGCAGCAGTTTCATGTACATTCAAGCTGTCAGGAATTCCAAAATGTGTTTGTTTGGTTTTTTTTTCCCCAAACTCTTTGTTATGGGAACAGTGCAGTAGATGTTGTCCCTGTTCCAGTGCTCCTGCTCCTCAGGATCTCAGCTCAAGGCAGTGAAGATTTTTATCCTGGACCTTCATTCCAGGGCAGTCAGGAGCCAGGGATGCCTGTGCAGGAGGGAAGTGTGGCAGTCTTATTTTCTGGAAAAATTCCTTTGCCCAGGATTTCTCTCCTAGGAAGCTAAGAAGCCTCAGAGAAAAAGGAAAACAATAATTATCTGATTTGCTTCTGCTGTGTTTTGCTGCTTTGGAATGAGTTTGGAGGTTGTTTACCCACAGGTGATTGTTTCATTGCTTTCTGCTGTGAATTATTTTCACTCTTTGGCCAATCTGTGCCAAGCTGTGTCAGGGCTCTGGAGAGAGTCAAGAGTTTTCATTATTATCTTTTTAGCCTTCTGTCTGTATCCTTTCTGTATTCTTTAGCATAGTTCAGTATAGTATTCTTTAATATAATACAGTATCATAAAATAATAAATTAGCCTTCTGAGAGCATGGAGTGAGATTCATCATTCCTCCCATCCTCTGGGCACCCCACAAATACAATAGGGAAGCAATGCTCCAGGGCTCTGGGTTTGCTCATTTGACCCCAGGGGCCAAAACAGGCCCCAAAGATGTCTCTCTTACAGGAGAGATGATCAGTTAGTGTCACTCTGATACCCAGTCATCAGTGCTCAGTAGCTGTCACCTCATTTAGCTGTTGCTGGTTGCACATTGCTGGCTTATGCTTATGAGTTCTGATATGTTTTCTAATGGTAAGTAGGTTAATCCCTCTTCCTGGCTGAAAAACATGAAGTTAGATGCAAAAGTCCCCAAAGCAAGAAGACTTACTTGGAAAAAATTACAGAAGTGTAAATCAAGAAAGCAATATTGAACTTTAGAAGACAGCATACAATAATATGACACTTTATTCTGCTGCTGCCTGAGGTTTATATATGCTACTGTCATTTTCTTGCTGTTCTCCACCAGTAGTAATTTTCTTTCAATCTAAATTTTATTTCCCAAGGGTTTGCTAAGGTTAAAAGTGCTAGAAAACCAATGACTATTCACTTGCCAAAGGACAATAAATTAAATTAACCACTGTTGGTAGCCAAGTCAGGTCTGAACTATTTATATGTAAATAGGTGCAAAACCCTGATGGCATAGTGCATGATTATTAGCAGCTCATTGCAGACTCCATATTGAAAATTAAATACACTGGAAAAAGCAATGTGTTTCCTTTAAATTCTGCCTGCAAGAAAAACTTCTGAATTTCTGTTTTCATGGTAGCTTGTCATTACTGGCCTTACTATGCATTAGAAACCTAATTATTCAAGGTCAAACTTAATGGGATTTTTTACTAACTTGTTTTATTTTAATTATCTTAATAATCATAACCACATAACCATAGTAGTGATTTCCAATTGATGGGGTAATTTTAATAAGGGTCACATTGCTCTGCTGTTGTCCAGGAAACGACTGCTACTGTAAGTGGTATTTAGTGACCACATTGTGTGCTGAGATCAAACCTCTCAGTGACCCTTTCCCACATCCAATTTGGTGGCCAGGTAATAACAATTCATCTATCAGTAGCATATTTCTGTGGCACATCTTTTTCCTATAAGATCCTTGGGCTTTTAGATAGGGTATGAATTGTTTATTCTCTCTGGGATCTCTAGGATGGCAGCTGGAGTTGTACCACCCCAAACTCAGCAGCATCATCACTGAGAACATTTGATTAATAACAAAGATCCAGCCAAAGTTGTGTTTGATAGCCCATTTATATTTAGTTATATTTACTGGTCCTTCATCAGCTTCACTTCCTTCTTCATGAGGTCTAAGAAAAGCCTTGAAAAGCATGAATCAGCCCCTCTGGATATCAGGAATAAATGCTGTACATGATGTGAAGTGCCAGTCACACTCTCATTCAGTCTGATGCAACAGCAGTTACAAGACTGTGAGCCCACAGTTCTGCATCTCCAGTGCTGGCTGCACAGGAAGAGCCACACCACCAATGCATGCTCAGAGTGCAGCTGTGACACTCAGGGCACAGTGCACAGGGACACATCTTGGTGCTGAGCAACAGAGTTAAATGCATCCATTCATGGGTAATGAACTCGTTTCTGTAATCATCCACGCTCCAAGGCAGATGAGAAAAGTTAACTTCCACAAATAATTGAGACATTGGATTTTAAATTCAAGGAACCAGTCCTGAAAGAGCAAACCAGAAACATCTGATCAGAAGCTAATAAGGATTAAACAACAAATTGCAATCAGTAAATGTTCCCAACTGTGCAATTCCTCCATTCTGGAGATGGAGCACTGATCCTGCAAAGATGCACAATCATGATGAACAATTATTCATGTGGGTGGCTCTGCTCACACTCCTCTGAGCTGATACAGACTTCCCCTTCTTTGTGCTGGGGTTCACCAAGAGGTAATGACTTCAGCCCTAAATATCAAACTACACTGGAAGAAGTTTAGAGACAAAATCATCAGCTTAACTGCAGGGAGGTTGGTGGAACACAGATCTGACCACAGACCTTCCACCCCTGGAAATGAGTGTAAAGGAGGCCTGGTCAGTGGCTACAGTGTTAACCTGCTATCAAGTCCTCCATTTCTCTTAATAAACACAAGATCCTGTCATCAATTTCTTTTCACGTGTTGGCATTTCAAACGTGTTGCTTACAAAGGTCATCCATGTTTGGGGAAAAACAGTTTAATTGATTTTATTATTGCAGAAAAATGGAATAACCACTTGTACCTTTGTTTGCAGATAAAAAACAAAATTAATGGTTGCATACAGCTGAATTAAGCACTTAAAGTTCAGTGTCTACAAAATGCTGACAGTGTAAGCTTAGATCAATACCAAAACAATTTACACTTTAGCAGCACTGGCTCTGGCTATTAACTAGTAATTATGCCAAGTTTACTGTTAAATTGCTTTAACTGTTTCCAAGGTGTAACTGAATTATGGCAAAACTTGTTAACACTGTCAGAGTGGGAACTCTCAGCACAGTCCCAAGCAGGTAACACCTTGCACAGTCCCAGGTTTGCCTGTCCCAGCTGTTCACTCCATTGACCCCTCCATTGACCCCTCCACTCCCCTGACCCCCCTGCTCTGCTGCAAACCTCTCACACTTCAGATTCTGGGTCTGCTGCACACTGTGAGTTACTCAGCAGGGTGAAGAAACTTCTCCTGGGTGACAAACTGCAGCCAGCACGAGCCCTGCTCAGCCCCATACTGGGGCAGTACAGGAGCTGCTAAAATTTTTCCAATATTGTCACAAGTTGTAGGGAATTGCAACTAAACTTTGGACTTCATCTCCAGACTAGAAGCATGATCCTTCCCAGAAAATAAAGTCTAGAGCTTGGCTTTGGCCTCTTGCAGGAAAAAAAAAATGTTTTCCTCAGTTAGTAGATTAAGTTCCCAAACAATAACATAAAGATACAAACACTGCAAGTTTACCTATAAGCAAAAGCAAGGTTTAAAACCCCTTCACATTAAGTTCCCTTTGTGTCCTGCATTTATCCCACAACAGCTGCTGAAATTAATCTTCTTTGTCATGGAAGGACCAGTCTCTCCTTCACATATTGCCCATGTGATGATGAAAAATGCAAAAAGGAGTTATGCCAAAGACAGCAAGCAGAGCAATGTGGGAGGAAATCTGCTGGTAATCGAGTTGGACCAGCAAGACCAGGAAAAAGAGAACTAATTGCCTACCCCAGAGCATGCTCTCTGTGCCTGGCTTTAACAGAAATACATTGTCACACTAATCCTGAAAGTAACTGAGGAGTTTGTTTTAATAATGTTTAAATCAATGTGTACCAGAGACTCACCTGAGTGTGCTACAGCATGTTCACACTATCACCTCTAATTAATGACTCCTGCCGTGGGCTTTGCCTCCCTCTGCTTTCCACCGTACTCCAACCCAAAAAGCAGCCAACACTTTATCAATAGAGCATGCACATTCAAAAGTCAAAGAACATATTAGTCTCATACTTGCTGATTATCTCTATAGCTATATATTTGGCTTTCTTGTACGAAAAATAAAAACTGATGTGAAGAAACAGCCTCAGCACTTAATATAGCTCAGGTCCCTCACCCACATCTCCCTCAGTGGATGAGTTAACATTACCCACCACTGCACATGGGGTTTTAACAGGTTATTAAGACCATCTTTAAACAGAGAGAGGTAGTATAAGATGAATTGATTGGGTGAATATGGCTAAATTAGGCACTACAGAATTTCATCTGCAGAGTTATTTTTCAGCTATATAAAAAGCCTTGGTCATTTACTTGGGAAAAGGGAAAAGAGCTTCAGCCTTTTTGCTGTTTTTAATCAGCCTGGCTTGTTGCCAAACATATTATTTGAAGATGGTGTCAAAAAAAAAAGAAGACATCACAAGGTGAGCTCTCACAACGCAGTTCAGCTAATAATATGATGATTTTTTTTTAGAGTGGAATGATTCTTTAGCTATGGGAAACATTATTTTTGAGGATAACCACATTACCCAGCTGGGTACCTCAGCTTAGGTGACTTTACCTATACCATCAACAGCAGGAGGGAGTGACAAACAATGCAACAACAGCTGAAGTATTTCTTTGCCAGCCTCTTGTGCCCCCCATCTGCACCAAGCACCAGGAAACAAAGGTGTTAGTTTCCTGTGTTGGACAGCATAAGAACAGTTGAGACTGACAGCACCTAAAATTTTAATTCCTCCTTTTGGTTTCTCCATCTCTTTTCCCATCATCTGTTACATTCATCTCTTTGCACCATTCCTGGTTGTTTCAAAAGGCTGCCCTGCCTTTCACCAGTGCCATGGACTTCAGCTGCCTGTCCCGCTTCCACACACCACAAACATCACAAACACCACCCTCAGTGCCTCGAAACCCGTGTGCCACTGCTCCTGCCCAAACACTTCTCACCTGCCACTTCCAGTGCCACTGCAGGAAGCCTGCCCCTGCTCCCACACATGGCACTTTCCTGGCTGCACAGACTAGCTTCATCCCTGCCTTTATGCATCGATGCTGCTCTACCAAAGCACTCAGGAAGATGGGGACATTTGAGTTATGAAGGTGTGACCTTGGCCTGCCGAAGGCCTGAGCCCTCCAGACTCCAGCAGGCACTCAGTGCCTGAGAGTGGGACCTTTTGCCCATCAGATTCAGAATCTCAAGACACAAACATCAGAAGTAATTATGAGTAAAAATGTGCTGGCATGTCTTGAAGTGAAAACCATCAATTCTGAGTAAATCTCTCTTTTTTTGCCACTGATTTTTACCTCCCCTGAAACATATGGCATTTCCTGGCTCTTGTGAAATATTTTGACTGACAATACAGAAGCCAGAGAAATAAGAAAATTGTCTCACCCGTGACTTTTGAAGTCATTTAGTCTGAGGAAAATTTTAGTTATAACCTTCTGATAATTGTAATACACACTTGCCAAGCAGAAATGTCTCAGACATTGAAAAAAGAAAAAAAAAAAAAGAAAAGAAAAGAAAAGAAAAGAAAAGACACTGTCAAATATGTCAATTTCTTGAGCTGTTTTTTTTTTTTTTTCCAGAAACGTGATCAGAAAGTGCAAAACCAAGATTGTAAAGTGGATAAAAATCCCAAATCCTATCTACTAAATATTATAAATTGGACACTTACTTGGGCCTCAAAGATAAAAAAAAAGAGGGTTTAGACAAGACAGATTAGCTTTGCAAACTAGAATTCTTCCTTTACATAAAATAAATTATTTGATAAAAGATCAGGTTGTTTATGAAGCAGTAAGCACTTGCCTTCAGCATTTTCTCATCTGCTGAGTGCTGTGACAGAGGAGCAGGGCAGGCAGGAAAGGATGGGAAGGATGGGGAGGATGGGGAGGAGAGGAAGCAGGGGAAGGATGCCATCCATCCACACAGCCCAGCCACCCCCTGAGCTGGGCTTTTGTCATCCCAGACTGCTCTGCTGGGGCTGCAAGGTCCCCAGTGTGACCGTGCTGTGGTGGCACCAGGAGGGACACAGGGACTGGACTCCATCCCACAAGGGCTCAGTCTGCCTCTCTTACCCAATGCAGCCACACACACAACGATGGCATTTGCCAGCAGCAAACCACTGCTTGTCCCACTCACACAGCACTGCTGTCTCTGGAAATTGGGATTTTCCCTTGCTGCTTCCTTTCATCCTTTAAGTATTTGACTACTGAAAATCAGCATTAATTCAAAAAAATATCTTCTAGAGAGAGCAGAAAGGGGCAATATGCAGAACAACCAGCTCCCACCATTCTATCTCAGCTTCCAAAGGCTGGACAGGCTCTGTGATGTCCCAAACTCAGGAACCATGTGACTGAATCACTTTTTTAAAAACAAAATATTTACAATTATAGCTAGACACTTACAAACAGAGCTTATCCTTAAATACTATTGGGAAAATAACAAGTGCTTTTCAGGACTGGAGAGGGACTTCATTGCTGACCTTTTTTCTTTGGAACTGGCAGTGAAAAAATCACTTTTTTGGGGGCTGCAAACCTCACTGCAAAGGGCAGACAATAGGTACATTTTGCTTGTTTTGTTCAACGAATGTTTCTCCTGGCTGGAGAAGGTATGTTTCCCCTGCTTTTTATTATGCTTTTCCCTACTTTTTCTACATATTATTTTCCATCCACCTTTACCAGAACTAGGCAGAGGCCCATCTCTTCTTATAACTGCCACGTAACTCTGCACATCAAGGAAAAATCATCCCTAGGCAGAGATGCTCCATAAGGGCCCAGCATGAATAAGCCTCCATGATGGGCAGATATTTTTAGGTGACATTTAGGACCTTTCCTGCATGCTGCAGATTTATAAAATCAGCAAGGCAAGCTCAGGAGGAGGAAGATTGTGCCTGGATCCCCTAGAGGGAAAAATCTTGTGGAGACAGAATAATTCATTCGCACCTCTTTCTCACTCCCTACCACTGACAAGTTGCCAAAGTCACAAATCCCAGGGAGCTGCTGCCAAGTTGCTCTTTCTTGGGAACAATTTTCATGGTGGCTGTGGGACAAGCAGCCCCCCTTCCCTGGTGCCAGCCCACCCAGCTGCTTGGAGAGAGTGCAGTGTGTGCCAAGCAGGGAGCCACACAGCAGGGAGCCGTGGCTCTGGGACAGCCTGCCTGTCACAAGCAGGGTGCCACAGCCTGCTCTGCAGCAGGGAGCCGTGGCTCTGGGACAGCATGGCTGCCTGGGCTTCTCCAAGCAGCTCCTGGCTCTGTCACACCTGCTCTGCACAACGAGGTTGTCACCTGTCAGCTGTGACACTGGCACAGAGACTGGCCTGCTGCCAGCGTGCAGGGTGCCATGCTATCCCTGTGCTGTCCTGTGCTGTCCCTGTGCTCCAGTGTGGCAGCCCCTCTCTTCCCAAACACCAAGAGGGCTGCAGCATGACAGACCAGCCCGCAGCTCCTCTACAGGCTGTGCTCCAGCTCACTGCAACATGCAGGAGCCACAGGAGGCACCAAACCACTTCTGCCCGCTCAGGTATCACCCCTTACCTGCCCCAGCTCCCAGCTGTCCTTCCCAAAATCCATCTCACTCAAGTGAGCCACTCAACATCATCAAAAGCCTCAGAAACACAGCAGGGTCCATCTGCAACACCACTTCTGTAGGGAAACAGGACTCCAGAGGGGTCTGGAAAGAAATACACTAGGAATGCTGGTGTGCTTGAGCTGCACTGGAGACCACCTCTCCCTCCTGGGCAGGAGTCAGCACGAGCAGCAGGAACAAACTGGAGCACTTGGAGGGCTGGCAGAGGTTAGCTGGGCTGAATTTAGGGGGCCTCTCACAAAAGGCACGTAGTAAATGAGCTTCATGAGTGATGTACTGCTCCCAAAGGAATTACAAGTTACCCTCAGGGGTCAGGGTGGCTGTGCTGAGCTGATCATCTACATCTATGTACAGTGACTGCATAATTTAGGAAGTCAAACCCATGATCAACTCAGTTCAGAGATCAGGTAAGTCAGTTCTTGCACAGAACATGTCGAATAACCAAAACCTAATTTTATTTTTTGTTGTTGTTTAGCATGAAGGAGGTTTGGCTCCAAAGGAGTAGGTTCATTATTCATCAAATACACTTAGAAAACTTTCTCAACATAAAAGAAGTCCTGTGCCACAGGTACATTTCTCTGCTGCTTTTCTTATGTGGTAATAGATAAGGACTGACTTTGGGAAATTGCTGCAGCAAGCTGAGAATGTTTCATGAAGAGAGAAATTCTGCCCAATGCACAGAGAATATGGATGTGTTATGTTACTTGCTGTGCATTAGACAGATACACAATATTCATCTCAGTCACAGCAGCAGCCAGTAAAGCCTTCAAAGCCCAAACTGTTGTGCACACCTGATACAAAACCCAGCAAAGCTGATGGCTCACTCCTCATGGAGTCCTGGCAGCAAAAAGGGGAGGTGGACAAATGTGTGTAAATAAACAGGAGGTGAGGGAAAGCAGAGGGTACCAGAGGGCAGCAGGGGGGAAGCAAAAGCCAGCATCAAGAGTATAAGAAGCTCTGTAAGGATCCAGTCTCAATCATGAGCACAATACATGTGTGGAGATGCACAGAAGGAATTAAACTCCAAAAGAGCACAAGAGCAGCACAGCTGTGTGCTAAGATACCCCAAAGGGCATGTAGGAACACTTGTAGTGACTTTAAAACACACCTAACTCTGGGATTTCCCTCCTAAGCCACTAAATTGCTACTTATTGCTCTTAGTGCCCACCATATATTTGGCAGTACACGAGAGAGAGCAGTAAAGGCATGAGGAGGGTAACAGCTGCATCCCAGGCTTCATCAAACAGTTCATCCATTTTCCCTGTGCTCCTAACTGTAGGCATCTGAAAAAAAAACCACAACCACCTTTGTGGGAACAACCTCCTCTTCCAAACATGTGCTGCTACAGGGAGCCCCCTTGGCTACACTCCACATTTCTTTATTCCAAGAGAGCACAGAGCACTGAGCTACCAAGCCAGCAAATCTCCCCTTTTCCCACCAGCTCCATCTGCCCAGGAGCAGCACCTGAGGCATCCCTAGCTGGCTCCTCCACCTCCTCTTTTCTGGAGAGGGGATTCTGTCTCCATCTGTGCTAGGATTTCTAAAGTGCATCTGCACAAGAGCTCAAAGACAACATTACCTTGCTTTAAGAATGATGCAGCTGCCCCTCTCTTGGGCCCATTCCTTCCCTGTAGCATCCCAGGTCTCCTTTGATCACTCCTTGCCCCACAGCCTGCTGAGGCTCTCGGCCTCCAAAGACCAGACCAGTTTATTTTGCTTTAAGAGCATATTCTGTGAATGCAAAGATCTGCTGCATGCAAAAATCAGCTTTGTATGGGAATGGAGGTGTGGGAGAACAGCCCTGAATAATAACAGCCTGGAACAAAGTCCATGCTGACCTACAGCTGACCTTCCTGCTCTCAGTCACACAAGTGAGAAGTCCCTTTGCAAATCCATGCTGAAATACCTCCTTTTTCAGGACCCCAAGAAAATACCAAATGTATAAAAAGCAAAATCACCTCCTTCCTTTTTTGTTCCTGCATATGCAGGACACATCCCTTGTGTCTTTGTGAGAGTGTTAACCGAGTCTCCATGCGACCCTGGGAGCTCTCAGTGATTCTGTGCTCAGTGCCACAGGCTACCTGACCTGCATTTCAAAGGAACCAAACAGTTTTGTTATTCCAGAAACTCAACTCATTACAGAGCCCTGCACTGGCAGCAATCTGTGAGCAGCTCAGCTCCCAGGGCAGATGGAAAGGCAGTGGTGCTGTACAAGTGATATGCTGCTTGCTGGTGATGCTAAAATTCTTGTGGAAAACTAAATAGCAAGACATGTTCAGCAGAAAAAGAACAAAAAATCCAACCTGATGAAGATTCTGGGTCTCTGCTCTAAATAATGCTAAAAAGAATTAGAAGCTAACAGTATGATCTTTTTTCTTCTTTGATTGTCATTTTGCTAACAAAATACACTGGGAATTCTCCCATCCAAAAACCATCTATTCCACCCTTCATCTCTGATAAGGATTCCCAGTCCTACAGATTTCTCATCAATATCTGGTAATGCCTTTGCAGAAGCATTAGTGTGCAATATGGACCATTCCCTCCAGCAGCTCCCTGCCTCCCTCTCCACCCTCGCTGCTGCTGCCTCAGGACAGGATCTGCTCCAGACTCCTGGCCCTGCTGGGCACACTCACACCACAGCCTCCATCTCCTGCCCAGCCTCTCCTGTGGCTAAAGGTGGCCCGACTGCTTTACACTGCCAAAAAACACCCCAGCTGACACTGCAAGCTTCATATCAGTGCTCCTCTAAAGGCATTTAAATATACATTTATTTATATTTGTAAGGAAAGGAACACATCCAAGCTCTTCTACACACTCTGTGCACCATCCCCTTTCCCCTGTAGCCCCACCAGGTGTAATTCAGGCATTGATTAAAAATTAATCCCACATTGTTTGGCTTTCAGGGAACAATTGTTGGGGTTTTTTTTAAGCTTAAGGTATTATTCAAAGGAATCCTTTAATATTTGCAGGATAAATTGAATGTAAGTTAAAATCTATTTCTCTTCCACTTCAACATCCTGCACATTCTCGTGATCTTTGTGACTTTTGTACAGAAGTTGCCACAAACTTCTCTGGAGGAAGAGCACAGCTAAGGGAATTCCTTGGTTGAAGATTTAGCATTAATTTTGCAGGCATGTTCATTCTAGGATTTTAAGACAGACTTAAAAAAATCTTCAGCAAAACTGAAGCTAGGCATTCAAAATATGAATGTGAGTATTAGGCAATTACTTTTTCTTCAGTTTTCAAAATGTTGCATAAATTGTTAATAACCCCACACTGAGGAAATAATTTTATCATATATGATTAGCTATTTTCTGAAGGAAATAGCAGAGTGAGAAGTACAAATTGACAGAATTCCACTATTTTTCCTCTTTAGAGTTGCAGATCAACATATTCATCTCATCTTCTTCCCTCTCTAATTATCATGCAATGGCATGTCTTGAAGAAAATAAATGGTATGTGCATTTCTGTGACAAGTGAAGCAATTCTCTGACATGTAACTACAAAATACTTGGGAATCCATAAAGGACAAAGAAACACCCAATAAAAAATTTAGATAGCACCAGTTCTTCATGCTGACAGAGTCTAAAATTAAAAACTGAAAGTCTAGAATAACTGCACAGAATCTACACATGGAAATGAAAAGCTGAAGAGAGCACAGCCTCATCTCATCTTATATACTGGTTACTGCCATCCATCCACCAGCACCTGTGATAGCCAGAGCCACAAGCTCTTAGACAGAAGTTACTCATTTTGGAATTCTCATTTTCCTTAAAGGCCTCAGAGGAAGAAGAGTAATTCAACAGTTTACAGCAAACTGGCCACATCTTGAACAAAAGCATGCAAACACCATCTTAATTAACACCACACAGTTACCTCTGCTCATCTCACTTCCCAGAGCCAGATACAGCCTTGGCAGGTTTTCCTAACAATAAAATGCAATAAATGAATTTATGTCCTGAAGGACTCTAAGCTGCAATGTTACAAAGCCATTAAAGATAAATTATGTCCTAACTAATTTTCTGATTTATTATTCCTCCAACTTTACTCATTTTGGGATGAGGAGAACTCATTTTTCTGTTTGGCAGATAGCTGTGTCAATCTTGTTAATAGCTACTATTACCATCACATGAGCATGTTTGTGAAAACAAGTGTAGTTTCATTCTGACACTGACCTCACAGCACTTCAGTTTTATTACAAACACAAGATCTGTCAGTAACAAAAATTGATGCACTTATCCACAGATTCTGCTTGTCTCCCACTAGCACTTTATTCATTTTTCTTCTGCAGAAGTTCATCCTTAAGCAAGGGCAGATTCATAGTTTAAATTGCTGTCTTGACACATCATCTGTTGCTTTGTAAATTCGCACAAAGAACATAATTTCCACAGTCTTTAGGAGATAAAGGATTACTGTTAACCATCACTGCAGGCACTGTACTGATCTGAATCTAACCTGAACTGTGTAAACCTAAATGGGCTTAAAAGTGGCTACTAGAAACATTTCCTCATCAAACATTCAGACTGAGAATACTCTGAACTGAGTAACCCCATTTAATGCTAATAAGATGCTTTTAGTTGTCAGGACTCAACAGATGGATTTTAGGGTGATATTTTCCAAACCTCAGCTGTCTGAAATTGTGGACTTTTTAGCATTTAATGGGAGTAGGTTTATGCCAGTGATTAGGAAAATACTGAAATTTTGTCCACTCTGCCCCTTGAAGTGTCTATATTTAACTGCATTGTTTCTGAACATGATTCTCATTCTAGATGTCCTTGATTGGTGCTCCTAACACATATAAATACATATCTAAATAAACACACACATCCCTTCAAGGATTTTGTACCTGCTTGATGTCTATCAATCGGCTTCTCACATCCCTAAATGCAATTATTTGTGAGGGATCTTGGTGGTCATTCTTCTTGCCAAGATAGTTGCTTCTGGAAGAAGCCAGCAGAGCTGAAGTCAAGATCTTCTGAACTTCTGAACTGAAGTCAAGGCACTTCTGAACTTCTCCTCTGGTGGAATCTCAATTCAGTAACCAGATTGACTTGACCACACAGACTGGATCCTTCCTAAATTAGGACTAACATATCAATGCCTAGAAATGCTAGCAACTACTGTTATGCCACCTTTCCATGTGCTAACAAAAAGATAAGAAGGAAATGAGCTTTTTGTGCATTGTCATTTACATGAGGGCCATCACAGCCCAAGGAGTTTCCCACAGCAAAGCTTTGTTGTTTTCTCTTGGCAAGAAAGAGTCACTGATTTTTCAGGACCACCAGCAGGTTGTGTTGTATAGTCAGAAAGTCTTTGCAGCAGTTAGGTGAGATTCTTAGAGCATCAGGTGTTAGAACAGACTGCATGGCAGGAGCAGGAACAGGCCCGGGCAATCTCCTAATGCAGGGAAACCAAACCAGTGCAAATCACCTCTCCCTGCCATGCCACCTGGTGCAACTCTGCTCAGAGCTTTGGGCTTCATTATGCATAGGAGAAAATAAAATTGTTTACTATTATACCCTCCGTGTACCTCAAATGACACCAAATATTGCAATGTCTCAGAGTGTTTCCTAAGGGAATGAGTTACCTCTGTTGTTCCTGTGGGGCTTTGGTGCAACACTGTCATAGCTGTGCTTGACCATAGGACACCAATGCCCTCTCAGAAGACACTGGGTGTCCTCCCTCAACTCAATCCATCCCATCTGCCCAAAAGTGTTAGAAAAAGGAAAAAAAAACAAAACAAAAAAAAACACAAAACAAAACAAAACAAACAAACAAAACAAACAAAAAACCACCTTACAGTTGCTTTCTCAAGAGGCAATATGTGTTCTAAAAAATTAGTACATTCTATCCCTCAGAGAGATGTTTAGTACATTTTTTCCACGTAAATGAGCATAACTAAAACAGTAAATGCTACTTTTTTTTTTCCTTTAACAATTTGGTGTTTCACAAGGTGCACTTTGCTTGGGCTGTATTTTTGAGATATAGCTATGTGGACAACTTGCTTGTTTTTTCAAAATAATTTTAAAACCTTTCTAATCTTCCATTTTGCTCAGAAGTTGGTGTGAGCTGCCTACTAAAAGGAGAGAGACAAGAGAAAAGAATGAAACAACAGCCAAAAGTCTCATATTCACTATCAGCCCTGTATGACATTCTCTAAAGCCAAGGAAAGCAGCTAATCATTGGAAGCCCCTCTTTTTCCACAAAGGTATGTTAAAATCAACATATGCACATGCAGGCCACTGTGGTAAGTGGGTGATTAACTGCTTTGTGCTAGATTCTAAAATTTGTACAAAGCATTTTGCCTTCCCCATCTCTGCAATCTATCCTGTTTTACTCTGTCATAAACACCTGCTGTTCAGACAACTGCATTTAAGATCCCAAGATTGGGCTAAAACACTGTAATATCAGTCTTAAATTAGAGCCTGAGCTGGACCCAGGGAAAATGCCATCCCTTTGGAGGCACACCACCAGGGGCTGGGGGAGCTGCGGTGAGGGCAGGGCCAGACTGGAGATGGGAGAAGCTGTTCTGCAGGGCAGGGAGCCTCGGGAGGTGACAACTGAGTCCCAGCAGGGGACAACAGAATCGTGCCTGAAGAGATGTGTGTGCGTTTACAGCTAGGGAAAGCCAGGAGGAAATGGGGTGAAAAGCATGAGCTGTCTGCACAGCAGTGAACTGCAGAGCCCTTTGATCCTGCAGGGTTTGGGGTCTCTGGGGGCAATGGGCACTGTGGCTCTGGCTCTGCAGGGACAGCTTTTCTGCACTGGGACTGCCACAGACCACTGAGGGCTGAGACACAGCTGATGCCAAGTGCCCAGTGCAACAACTCCTCTGAAGAAAAAGGCATTTCTCACCTGCCAGGCTCCACAGGGGTTAGCTCCAACAGGTTTGACATCTCAGGATCACCTCTACGTTTGGCCTGAGCAGCACATCTGTTCTGTCCTTCTCTTGTAGAAGATCTTTTGCTGTCTTGCTCAGCAGAGATCATGTTAAGCCCAGAATGACTTTTACTGCATCATCTTCTGGATGAAAGCTCTTCCATCATGTACTGTATTAAAGATGTTATTAACATCCATGGCAGAAACACGGGCTGGGTGACACCTCCTATGCGAAGTTGATTCATGCTTGTGCTAAACCTGGGTCTGGTCCAGCTGACACAGGCAGCTGAGTTACTGCACTGCCAGTTTAATATTTTGCCATCTGCTAACTGAGAGCTCTGCTGCCTGCTGGGTCCCATAAAGACTTTTATTTATTACATTATACATGGCAACATCTGCCACAGGATTCAGCTCAGCTCAGCTTCCTAATTAAACAAACAAACACTACATCTCCTGTACATGATTGGGTCTAACTATTATTTATAAAATCTGAGATAGGTATTTAGAAGATATACATTATCTGTTCCAGACGAATAACTACCCCTCCCACCATTGGGGAGGGACTGTTAGAATAAGCTCAAGGGTCTCAAACACTCCATGTTATTACAACAAAGCAACCAGAAGTTATTGCATTTGTTGTTGTTTTGCTCTTATTTTATTCCTTAAATTATTCAATGTTACACTAATTAGAAAAATCAGATTATTTCAAATTCTTGTTAGCTCCTCTCCTGAGGACTGCCTGTAAAGCAGAGGAGAATACAAGAGACTTCCTCTGTGTTTGATTTCAGAGAAGAGACCCAACCTGAGCAACATCTCACCATCAGCCACCACCAAAGGCACCATGAATGCACTGCCCAAGTCCATGTCAAACTTAATTGCAAAGGGAGGAATCCCTGAGCAATATCACTGGTTACACACCTACATCAAGGCTCTCCCATCTGTTCCAGTCACCTGCAGTTAAATCAAACTGGGAGAAAACCTGGATAAAATCCAGGCCTAATGAATTCAGCAGGAATGTCCCAAGTTCTTCATGTTTTTTTCAAAATCAGTCCTAAACAAAAAGTTAAATTTTATTTGAACTTTAACTTTTCTTTAACCAATTTCCATTCTTTTAACAAATCTCTTATTTTAAAGATTAAAGGGCACGTACAATTCCAAATACACCCCCTCTAAAAAAAATCAGGTTTAGCTTTCAAAAATCAAATGGACAGTGTAGCAGAACTAGAGTTACATTTTCCAGTCTTCCACTCTTTCATCTGAGTTTTTGTTTACTGCATTCAGTTGCAAAAAAAAAAAAAAAAAAAAAAAAAAAAAAAAAAAAAAAAAAAAAAAAACAACAACACACCTAACCAGATAAACCAAACCAAAAAAATCCAAGCCAGTATACAAGCCTTCTGTAGGGGTAAAAAAAAAAATAAGAAGAAAAGAAAATCCCTTCTTAGCTCTAATTCTTTAAAAATATGTTGATCTTGGTTTCATTTTTAACCAAGTCCAGTTGCCCCCAGTGCCTCTGTCACACCAAAGCAGTTCTTTCGTTGTCTTTAAAAATTTGGCCTCATTCCTCCTTCAATCAAGAAACAGAAGCCATTTAATTTGCACCCCAACAATAGGAGTGAGCTGTCTGCCAACACCCCCAGTCCCTTGGGGCAGAAAGTCATCCCAAAGAAAATAATTGTTTTATTTATGAAAGCAACATTGATTTTTTCAGTTAAAGTCATTGCCTTTACAGTATTTTTGCAAAGTCACTGATAGCATAGGAATTTTTTATGCCTACACTTGGTGGTCAGGACCATGGGCACCCTCCCACCCACTGCCAGGACAGGATGGGGATCCCAGCCCTGCAGCTCCCTCAGGGGGCTGATTCAAGGCCACAGCTCCTCTCTGAGTGCCAAAATAGGCACCTCCACAGCCACAGAAATTGATCAGTAATATAACACAGCCAAACCATCAGCTGTTCAATAGCTCCACACCCTGAGCTGTTCAGGAGTGACTTCACAGACTGCCCACCCACCTTCACCTCCCAGCATTACACAAAGCCCTTACCTAACAATATCAAGCTCTACTGTACAATTCCTTTGCCACAACACAAATAAGACAAGATCTTAATAAACAACTTATCAGCTCCATGATCCATAGCACCTATATATGTAACATTCATAAAATTCTTTTTATTTCCAAGCCTGGAAAAACTGCCAGCTCTACATATTCAGATTAAACAAGATGTGCTACACGATATGTTTGATGTAACTGCTTTTATTTAATTTTTGAGTGTAACATTTGGGTATTTACAGGCTCAAGGAAATTATGAACCTTTTTTCTGTACCACTGGTGCTCGCACAATGAATTATTTATGATTCAATCATCACAAACAGATGACCCCCCCAACAACATGTGATCTTTATTATCTCTCTTCTCTAGTTCAAATATTAAGTCTGACATTGTTTTTCTTAAGACCCTGTGTTCCTTTGGTACAAAAAGAGGCGGTGATAAAGAGGCAGAAGCTCAATTACTTGCACATGAAAAGATGAGCACATCTGCCAGATGCTGTCAGCACCAACCAACAAAGATCAGGCTCAAAGAGCTGGAAATTGGCCCTTGAGATGGCAACTCCCATGTGCCCCAGGAGCCTATGGGCACACTGCACACCTTCCCAGGTAGCCTTTTCCATTTAAAATGGCACTTTCCAACTTCCCCTGTCCTGTTCTGGCCTCAGCCCTGGTTGCAAGGGAATTCCAGGAGCTCATGGCATTCAGGTGAGAATGACACCCTCCTGCCCCACTCCCCACACCAGGAGCTTTCCCTGGCAGCAAATGATGCTCTGGAAAGGGGGAGAGGACAGAGGGGACTCCTGATGAGACACCTCTGTCCCAGGCAGGTGCATGAATCAGTGTCTGGAGGCTCTGTGCACTGAGCCAGCTGAGTTGATGCTGGAGGAAGAAGTGCCTGTAAGTTTGCTATGTTACACTGCCTCTTAACACCTCACACATTGTGGGTGAGCAGGGCATTTCAAATACTTAAGGAGATGTTAACAGAATTTGACAATTTGCATCATCACAAACGTGTCCGGCCCTCAGGAGAATCCCGAGAAGAGTTTGTGACCGCTCGCACAGAGCGCCTCAGCCAGGAGGGGAACTTATCTCAAGGCCTTGCCAATCAGACGTGCACCTCAGCAGGGGAATTACTGCTGCTGGGTGCCACGAGCTGTGCAGCACGTTTGTCAAAGTGACAGGCCCTGCCCTGCGTGGAGCTCTTCGTTGTGTGCACGCTCCAGCTGTGGCTCCTGCGGCCGCTGAGTGCGGCTGAACCCAACCCCAGCCCTCCCCCGTGAAGCAGAAGATTTTCCCACTGCCACAGCAAATCCTTCCTTATGCCACATAACTCCTTGGGCTCCTGGGTCAGTTCCCAAATCAGTCAGGAGCATATCCCTGAGGTTTCCTTTCCTTGTCAAAGGGAGCAGCTCATTTCTGTTCAGAACTGCTGTGGTTAAACCTCAGCTGGCAGCTAAGCACCTCACAGCCGCTGGCTCACTTTCCCCACACGGATTGGGGCGAGAGCTGAAGAACTAAAGTGAGAAAGCTCATGGGTCGGGATGAGGACAGTTTAACAGGTAAAGCACACACAAGCAAAGCAGAAGGAGGAATTCATTCAGCACTGGCCACGGGCAGGCTGGTGTTGAGGAGAGCAGGGCTCCATCACTGCTAATGGCATCCTGGAAGGAGAAATGCCACCACTCCAAATGTATGTGTGTTGTCTGTCCCCCTCCTTCCCAACTGAGCACGACATCCTGAGGTCTGGAACATCCCTTGGGCCACCTGGGCTCAGCTGTGTCCCCTCCCTGCTCCTCATGCATCCCCAGGCTCCTCACTGTGGGGTGAGAGCACAAAAGGCCTCAGCTCTGTGCTGACCAGAAATAAACAAAACATCTCTGAACTACCAACACTGTTTCCAGCACAAATCCAAAATGCAGCCCCTTATCAGCTGCGATAGAAACCAACCCTGTGCCAGCCAAAACCAGCACAGGGATCATTGCTGGGAGATGTCCTGTTGACAGGATTATCCTCTCCTGACAGGAAGGCAATTCCAAGAAGGTACATGCACAATTTATTCTAATAATCTCCTACAGAAAGCAGGAGAGATTTCTGTGTAACTGTACAAAATTCTAGTCATTGCACATAGAATTTTCTCCATGTAATAGATTCCTACTTTTTGCGGGGGAGGGGGGGGTGTCACTTACATTCAGTAGAGGTTTATCACAGAAATTCCCTCAGCTGTTGCTCTACTGAATTCCTTTTGGTTCAAATAATAGAACTCAATTCCCAAACGCCTCTCTGACCCAAAGAGCCCTATATCTGTAGCATTCTGCACTTTTCATCCACAGATTTCCTTGAAAGCACTGACCTATTTTTTTTCTTGCCAAAATACTAAATAAGAGTGAAAATGAAAGAAACAATCCTACCAGAAAGCATACTGAAAGTAACTGCTGGGACTTTCACTTCTGAAGTCATATAGAATACAACTCCAAAAAATGACAAGTGAAACTTCAGTCTATTGAAGAGAAAATTGGCAAGAATAACAAAGTTCTCCCTGAAATGGCTGATTCAGTATGCATGGAAAAGCTAGATAAACATCACATGATCTCCCTAGACCCTCTAGACATAAACAATGCAATTAAAAGGAAACATTTACTTCCACTCTTGATGGCATTACCTGAGGGATAGCAGATGCCAGATAGTTCAGTGTTTATTAGAAGCAAGTAGCAAGTTTGGCAATTGGAACTGGCTCAACCCTCTCTCACATTTTTGTAATTTTATAACACCATATGGTCACTACAGATCTATCTGACAATCTCCTGGTTTAAGTTCAGCTGTTTCACAGAACATTTAAGCTGAAGTTAAGCATATTGAAGACATAACGGTAAGCAACAAAGATATTTCTGAGAAATGCATCTTTGCCATTCTGAGAGAATTCTGAGAAATGCAGCTTGCCATTTAAATGAGTCAAT
Source organism: Motacilla alba alba (assembly GCF_015832195.1). Lineage (NCBI taxonomy): Eukaryota > Metazoa > Chordata > Aves > Passeriformes > Motacillidae > Motacilla > Motacilla alba. The sequence continues at coordinate 7,892,615 of NC_052029.1, read as the reverse complement.
ATTTGTTGATAAAACACTTGGTACCTTTGGGCTTCGGGTGTGTGCTGGACCCCAGCCTCACAAGGCCACAGCAAGGCTGCTGGGCTGAAGCACAGCATGATCCTGAGGTGCTGCTGCACCCCCTGAACACACCAGGGCTGCTGACAGCTCAGGAGATAAGCACAGGGACAGAAACCAGCTCGACCTCCACTGCCTGCATTTACATTCAGTATTCCAGTTAGTGCTGCCAGGGAAATTACCCACGGGCTGATGCTTAAAGAGATTGGCCTGCTCATAGTGGAGCCCTGCTCCTAAAACTAAATATGAGCACTGATGCTGGCTAGAGGACAGGCAACTCCAGTCATGGTCAATTGGCTTATGGGGTGCCAATCAAATGCCACTGACTTCCCAGGGAATTGAGGGCAACTAGAGCTCCAGCTAATAAAGTCCTACATTTACTGGATTATCAACAAAATGTATTTTCTAAAAATGCAATGACACAAGTATGACACAGCAATTGGTTTTGCTAGCAACTTATTAAACTGTATAATTTATTGATGATATCTACAGCAAGAAAAAGTATCCACAAGTCCTTGCTCCTCCAAGGCTGAGAGAATAAATATATAAATCATATGAAACAGAAAAACTCAAGACAGTATTTAAAGCCTGCTCTTGTTTTAGCTCCACAGACTTAAACAACTTGACACTATGGTAATGTAATGGGTCTGGGCCTCATTAATTTTTAATCAACCTTTATCCACCATAGCTTTTGAAACGAACTGTTACTAATGACGAGTCATATGTCAGTCTAATGAATGGGATGCAAACTTCCATTAAAATAATGAAATTAGCTTGTTTGACTTTTGTTCCAGTTCCATGGCACACAGCCCCAGGTAATTACAGTTTGCACTACTTGCCCATATTAACGTCTGTTTATTTACTTAAGGTCTTTAGTCAGGACATCCCAATTTAGCTCATGTCAGCTGTTTTTTATGAGTCTAAGAGTATTTGTCTTATTAACAAAGCGATAAATACATGCAGGCAGTGCAAAGTGCTAAAACATCAATTATGCACACATGGAACATTGTGAAAAAACAGAACAGAATAAGCAGACAATCCCTATTGATGTAAACACATCCCAGCGTTTCCCTGTGGCAGCAGCATTTACTTTTGGAAAATGGAACAAGGCCTGAAAGGCATCTTTGCTGGGTATAATTTGGCCTCTTCCAGCAACCTTTGCCCTTTAGGATCCCAACTATAGGCTAAAAAAATCCCCAAAACTAAATTTCCAAATATTATTGTGCTCTAGAGTACACGAGTCATGACACACTGCAGTGACCTTGTTTTAAAAGTGTATCACTCTGGCTCTGCAATGTGCCCCCGAGGAATGAAGGCCTTTCTGACTAACTTGCAGTGAAAAGCTGTTATCAATATGTTATTACATAAAAATATGTTACAGCATCAATAACCTGAGCAGGTCAAATTCCAACTTCACAACAGCTTCTTCCAAAGTCCTTCAGCAAGCCCCTACCTCCCATAATCACAGACAACATCTGAAAGTGATGTGGATCAGCCCTCCAGAGATGATTTTGGAGCAGCTGAGGTTTTGGTGTGAGCATGCCCCTGTGCACAGCCGATTTAACTGCTAACAGAGGATTTCCTAAAGAGCAGCTTCTCTTTTATAAGACTAAAATAATCGGCAATAAATAGCCTCAAGTGCCAAAGCAAGATCTGTTAAAGGAAGAACCATCACTAAAGCTACCTGAGAAATTAATACAAGTCTCTGTTGTCTCAGAGAATGCATTGGAATAATTTTTATACTTTTAATGTCTCTTGGGTTTTCAGTGAACAATTCTGATCAGTCCTGAGGTTTACAAGCAATGCTGTGAACTCTGCAGAGAGCCAGCAGCCACTCTGCTCAGCCCTCCCAGGCTGTGCCCAGGAACTGAACCCTCTGCAGACACAGGGCCTGCCCTGCAAACAGGATAAAACATTTCCTACTCACACAGCTCAGAGGCACAGCCAGGAAAAGCCATGGATTCATTCTCCTGACATGGCAGGGAGAGCCATAACTCTGTCTACCAGACACAGAATATCTCACCTGAAGAGTAGACAAACGAGGAATTTAACATTAGACATCTTGCTCAAAGAACACCAATACCACCTAAACCCAAGTTTTTCCACACTTCCCTTTTTTCCCCAAAAGTAGACAGAATATTGATCTAGATTGTCTCCCCAGTACCTACCTGAACTCTGGTCTGTGAAAGACCAGAGAAGACAATTTCTCTCTTCTTGCTCTGACTGATGGATCCTCACCTCTCCCTTCCCAGATTCCCCCAGAAGCCTCCAAAAGATCTTGTCTCTCATTGCTAATGGAAAACTGCACAGCTTTCTAACAATCTGCACAAGACAAGGAGAAAAACATCTTTGCCTTTCACATCTTTATGAATTATGTGCTTGCAATAAATGGTATTCACAAGCACAGAAATCCATCATTATTTACACAGAAACTCCCACTTTCTGAATTCATTCTCAAATTGACCACAATAGGAATATCTGTGAAACAGATTTTTTTCTCTTTCCTCAGATGCATCCAGCCACCTATAAACAGAGATTTGGAACAAATACAAGCCAGGAGAGAGCTTGTGATTTAACAGGATTTAACAGGAAAGACTGAATTACTCAGCTGACTGCTGTAAAAATAAAGTAACCAAAGAAATGCAGGGTGAGATCTATGTCCAGTGCCAGTCACCATGTCAGAGCTGACATCAAAGGCTGGATTCTCCCAGCTCAGAGCTGACACTTGTGACTGACAGTGCAAGTGCCAGCTTGAAAACCCATCAAAGCCTGCACTGAAGGGACATGCTGTGCTCACAGAGGACTGCCTGTCCTGCAGGAGAGATCAAGGGCTGCCTTCCTGTCCTGCTCAAGGTGCATGAGATTTGATGACCATCTGACTAATAAAAGTCACCCTTGAACACCTCGTGGGGCTTTTTCCTGAGCATATAGAGTACACAATGTTAAAATAACATTTGTAAAAAAGACAGAACAAAGGAAAAAATTTATCAGGTCTGCTTTCCTCTCTATCGTTATCTTCCTCCTGAAAAACAAAAACATTGACTTTACTAGATACTCTTCCTGGGAGAGCCAGGCAAAGTAAGCCAGCTCATGTTACTGGCTTGTCCCTCTCCCCACAAGCCAGAGGACACATTGATCTCAGCTAACCTGATTTAGCTCAATCTGCAGTCTTTCTTCTTTTCTATTGCATTAGGCCCCAATCTGTCTTTCAAATTACCTTTGGCAATTAACTGAGGTGGCTAATTCAGGAGCTTAATTGCTCTCTGTTAGTCATGTAATCAATATAGGCAAACCTCTGCATTAGCATACCAGGTAACTCTGGTTTCATAGTTAAAGTTTTCAGGTTTGATTCAAGCCTTAGAGCCCTAGAGTCCCTCCTAGAAACAAGTCCAGGTGACTTTCTCATTTTAATGTAAAAGCTTAGCACAGCAAAGAGCCAAGCTCAGACACCCAGGGACCTACACCATCACTTCTACCAAAAATTACTTCCCCTTTCATCAGGACCCTTTACAGAAGGTCACACAAGTGATTCCTGACCAATTCCTGAGAGAATTCCTGTACCGCAGTATGTCAGACAGGGGCTTCCTGTGGCTGGACTCTTACCTGATGCTTCGGGGAGGATTTAGAAACAGATAATCAGGTGTGCAAGAGGTCAGTTCCCAGCTCTCATTGGGTCAAAGAGAGCTTGAACTCTGAAGCACAATGGGTTGTTTTTTTTTATTTTTCCAAAGACTGCTAGATTAAATAACCCTGTAACTTTTGTAGGTTCTCAGTTCTACCCTGAATTTTAGACCCCAGTTAACCCTCATGGCACCAAGTCCTGTGCAGTGGGTGAGAATTAATTTCTTTTACCATGTCAGAATTTCCTGAACACGTGGTAAGAGGTCTTCAATCATATTTGAAGGTAAAAAGGAGAAACAAATGTTGTAATTTAAAAAACACCCTGAATTATCAATTATCAATTACCTTTCCAATCACCATAAAGGAGTCATCTTTTTAAATGTATCTTTATGTAACTGTTCCCTCCTCCCCAAACCTGCCCCAGTTTTGCAACAAATTTTAGACAGACAACTGCAGCTCACTGTGCTCTGCCATCTTCCCATCTGGATCATCACTTGTCATATTTCTCGTGCATGGAAAATTTGTATATTTTTATTTCAGCTGCACATGAAGTACCCCACAGTGACACCTCAGTGTCAGACCTGGGCAGATATTCAAATCTCTATATAATGCATTGTGTAATTTAAGTTTTTCCTCTGGTATGTACTAGCAACAGCTGTATTTAGCAAAATCCATCACTTTTCACTTGTTTCACAAGTCCCCCTGAGTGAAACCCTCAATTCAAATTAGGTCTCAAAAAATTAATGAGTTGCACTTGCAAGAATTGCTGTATTTTTAAAATAACATAAAACTTGTAAAGAATAATGACTGCAGAAACAAATAGCTAAAATAAGGTATTTGGGAAATGTATTTGCAAAGTTCTATGAGCTTTTCTGTAGTTTATGCTAGCAGTTAGAATTATAAACACTAAGATGAAATAGGAAAAATATTTCCTTTCTTCTGGCAATGCATAAATTGCCTTTATTTAGTATTACTGCCATAAATTTTCAGCACTGTCAAACAAGCCTGTACTGTTAACAGCATCCAGTGATTACTGTGAAGAGTAGGACTCATTCATAACATACCATAAGTACATCAGGAAAATGAATTTTTAAACGTCATAAAGCAGTATTCCACAGCTATCTTAAAAAAAAACCCAAACAAAATATTCTTCTCCTTGAAATATATTTGTAACATTTGCATTTTGCTAGCTCAGATCTAAAGACCCAGATCTGAAGTCAGCAAGATGACTGAAAAGGGCTTCACACCAGGCTCCAGTATCCCAAATCCTGGATTCAGATGTCTCTGAACTATCAATGCCTCAGTTCAAGGGACACACAATCACATATGTATATATTTCACAGAAACACAGAACCAGAAAAGGCCTCTGAGATCAAGTCCAACCTAGAACCAAACACAACCTTGTCAACTAAAGCTCCTTCTGCCTTTGTTGTACAGGTAATGTCTCTTTTTTAAATGAGCAGTGACATGACAAAGTTAACTGCAAATTCAACACAATATATAGCCAGGTATTTTATGGTTTACAACACTTCCTGGACCCTCCTGCTTCAGAGGGAGCTCATTTCTCTGCAAAACTTTGTTTTACCTTTCTGTCAAAGAGGAAAAAGTCAGGAACACCCTTCTATAATACCAGCAGTAGGGGCTGACAGACATTATGTGACCATACACAGATATCAACTAATTAACCTTCAGCATTTAATTCAGCCAGTGTGCTGGACTGGGCAGACAGCTGTAACTGCAGATTCCCTCAACAATTGTACAGAAAGATAATTTTATGTGAAAAGTTGCTTAATTTATTTTTTTAAGTAGAACACAATACTGCATTTATGTATGTCCATGTTCCATATTTACATGTGTTCCCATGTCAGTTTTAGGAGCCCCATGAGAGCAGTAAGGCCAGTGTAGGTGCACAGACACCTGTGGGGCAATGCCAGCCTATCCCTTGGCTGCAGAGAAACAGGGAAATGGGGAAATTCCCCACTGAAACAGGGAAATGGGGAAAATCCACAAGGCTGGCCTGAGTTTGCAGGGCTGGCATAGACCTGCCTTGGGATTTCTGCCTCACCTTTCCTGCTAGCACTGAGTCCCCAAATGCCAACCATAAATTTACTTAACAGGTTGCAAATGCCATGCTGATATTTGCTTAGTCTTCCAGAAGTTCCTGGGAATGCAGACAGCATCATTTTTATTGCTGCAACAAATAGCAATGAATTTTCATTGTCCCAAGGTTCTGCCTACAACTGCTGCAGGCAGGCAGGCAGGTGTGTGTTCCACAGGCAGCCATCCTAAAGCTCCCAGCTTTCCCCAGCTGCTGTCAGCCCAGTCAGTGATTTCCAAAAGGTATTAGAATATTCATAGCCACTTCCAAGCAGATTAGGCATAGGCAGTAAATCATATGAGATTAATTTGGCAAAACATTTTTATCCTTTCATGTGCAGCTGTTCAAATGTCTGTAGCAAAAGAGATTGTTTCATTCAGCTCTAATATTTGGGTTTACCTTTGCAACACAGAGGTGTGGAAGGAATGAAGAGAGATCAAGAAACTCAAGTTTTACCCAGTATGCAAAACAGTGGGTTTGCTCTAAATCTCTCAAGCACACAGACATGCCCACATTATAGACATCCTTCCTGAAAAAGCAGTGGGAAACTCCAGGATAAGAACAGATCAATAAACTTAAGGTTAACAGCAAGAAGCAATAACAACAACAAAAAAAAAAAAGTGCGGGTTTTTTTGGTTTTTTTTTAAGACCTACACAATAAAAAATGAAAAGGCATATGATAAGCAGGAATGGACTCCATCTGCCACGTAAACACCAAACAGCAAATAGCAAGCACACTTAAAACTCAGATTCTTCAGTTATTTGCTCACCTGAGTTCAGCAGAAGTAAATTCAATTCAGATTCAAATTCTAATTTTTTGTGAGACTATTTTTTCTTAATTGAATTAGGGTTTCACTCTTCCAGCTGTTTTTAAAATTTAAATATAATCTTCTGTGGACATGGGATGCCAGCTCTGCAGCTGGACTGACATGCACTAGTGTGCTCTGATACAATACAAGCCAATAAATATCTTCTCAGACATCAACAGAGAGAATTTTTGCTCATTGACCATCCTATGCTTCCCATTGCACCCCACATAAAATGGACATGAATCTCTGATAACACATCTCATGACAGATTAACCAAATTAACTCTGCTCTGACAATGAGCTTTGATCAGGCTCCCTGCTGGTCCACAGCACTTACAGGTGCTGGAAAAAGGTGCTTCCTGCCAAGCTTCTGAATTGTGAAAATACTTGCACAAACCCAACCTTCATGACAGTTTGCAAGTAATTCCTGCCCTCCTCACCTTTAATGTGAAAGGAGTAATGAGGGACACTAAGGCAGCACAAGATCAGAAATCATTTTACTTGGAAAGAACAAAACACATTTTCAGGTTGCACAATGCCAGGCAATACTTTCAGCTTAGCCACCTCAGTTCTCCCAAACTTCCTGTCTCCATGCATTAAGCAGTCTCTCTTTGAAGGAGTGTCACATATTCCATAGTTTGTTTCAGGGTACTCAGATACATTATATTAGAGCAGACTGACTACTCTTCTGCAGAACCCAACTGTTTCATGGTAACATATGAAATCATCATCCCAAAGGCCATTAACAATTCATCAAGTGCTTTTTCCATTGGCATCAAATATACTTTGGGTCAGCTCAACAGGGGGATAGTAATTACCAAGATTTCACTAAAATAAAATAATTTCTTACCCTACCATCTCCCTCCAAATTCTCTTCCTTCTACTCCCTGCTGGCCAGGAGCAATCAGGATTGAAATGTGGTAGCAAAATCCTCCTCCTTGACAGAGCCAAACCCATAAAACAAGTACTTAAATGGAAAACAAAGCTGTATTATGATAATTTTAGCAGCAAGATACCATATTTCAAGTGCAAAAGTATGCACAGAGGTTAGAAAGCTGCTGGCTTTTCTCTACAGAAAAAACAAGATCATCTGCTGAGGCACTTTTTAAGGCAGAGAAACCAATACTCTTGAGCTTCTGTTTCACTTCCTCTAATATAATTACCCAGCTTTGTGAGCACAAACAAGATTTGTGCCAGAGAGCAGAACAGCTCTTGAAGCCTCTCTGATTCAGGAGCCAAAGACTAACAGGGTTAATGAACTTCAACTTTGAGTCCAGCCAACATAAAACACAGCAGAAAAGCAGCCTGTCTTGTAATGTTCCTGTCCAAACAAATTAATATTGTCCTTGTCACACTCTACATCAGCCCAGGGCCACTTGTTTGGCTCTCCTGGGAAAGGCTGAGCAGGGGAGGCCCAGCAGGTTTGGGCTCACCTGGCTGCCTGGTCAGGGAGAGCCTGCACACAGGTTCTGTGCTCAATCTTTGTGAGCCTGGCTATTGAATTTATTCAAGGAAAAGGAGCTGCTTCCACTTTGTTTCCATGACAACAACCCTGAGAATTTTGTCTTCATATAAGTGAGTTATCGCTTTTTGTGCTTCCATAGTCTAGGCAGAAAAATTAACATAATATGGTCTCAAGGAAGACAATCAAATCTTCCTATCCTCCCAACACTCCTACAGGCAGCAAATTCTTAGATTTCATTATAGAGGTATAAATGGGTTGAAAAAACAATCCTCATTGTTTATTACTGAGAGATTAAATTTCAACAAAAAACTTCAATTAAAGAGGATTCTTTTGCTGACCATGTTTGTGCACACATTAGCGGAAGAGAACAACCTACTGTATCATTGCCTATCTATAGTCTTTTGAAAGCAGCTTTGGGATATTTATCCATAAATTTTGGTCTCTATTCCTCTCCATAAATTATTTCAACTTTTATTTATTGGTGATGCAGTCTGAATATTTTGAGTGCTACAAAACAAGTAAATTTTTCCAGAACACAAAGATCAAAGTCTATACAAGACTGACATTTAAAACATAAAAACACTGATATATCTATTTGAATTACTCATGCTAAATCTGTAGTGTATGCACCAAAAACCCAGAGAATAAGTACAGGGCTACAGGTTTCATTTCCATTGAACCAGCAGTGAAACTGCTCTCCTGTGAAAACTGGATCTGATTTAAGAGATCTTCATCACAAAAGGAGGATGCTTCAGAAGAGTCTTGAACTGAACAGCTTGGTGACTGACTTGGTTGAGAAAATATTTCAGGATATCTGTGAGAAATTCTAAGCAGTCCCACCAGAGAAGTCAAATGTGTTCACCTTGTTTCACATCATTCAGCCCACAGTTAAATACTTAAGAGATGTGAAATGAAAATAGAAAACAGCTTTTCAGAGCAGAAAAAAAGGTCATTCTCTTTCCATCTCGTTCAGTCTTGTTTCCTGAATTACAAGAACCACCAGATCCCCACATCAGAGTGCTCCCAGCAAAGGACATAGATCACAAATAAAAGTAGCACTACAGGAATTTCACAGCACAGCACAACTGGGACACTTTTCTCAAAATCAAGTGACAAGGTGAGACAGATCTCATTGTGCGCTAAAAATTGTTGCAGTTCCACTGCCTTCACTGAAAGGCTTATTACACCAGCTGAAAAGTTGGACCCAGCTCCAGATATTTTTCTGATTGTGGCTATCCTGGAGTTGACTCACAAGGAGCAGCTCTGATGGATCCTGGGCTCCTTTCAGCACTTGAAGATAGATGGGTTCACAAGCATGGCATTCACGCTGGTATCGGGCATGTAAGTGAGCACACTAAATCACCACAGAACAATGAATGCTTTAAGGTCAGCTGAGCAGGGGAATCCAGCTCTGGAAACAGTAAGGACACAGAGGTTTTTCTTCAATGAGAAAAGAGGGGAGGGGAGGAAAAAAAGCAAAGCACCTGTTGACTAAAATATGGTCAAAACATTGAAGAGCCAGGAGAAGACAAATGGAGGGAAGCACCGCCAGGTGCAGTGCTTGCAGTCCCTGCCCTGTAAAGCACACACCTTGCACAGCTGGGCTGGCAGCCAGGAGCTGCTTTGGGGCTAACCCCAAACCTGGCTGATCCACGAGGTTGTCAGGATTATCAGAGCAAGGACACCAGCTCTGAGGAACCACCACATCTGACCCTGATTCCTACAAGGGAGGGGCATAAGGGTCCCTGAGGCAGTTGAGCAAGTCAGACCCACTTTATAAGGCTACACTTTCAAACCCCATGGCTGAATATTCCTGGTCAGCATGGGAACAAAAAGATTGTTTCCATCTAACCCTCAACATGTAGTTCAGCCCAACATGAAATCTTAAAACAGTGATCAATTCTGAATTATACCAATAGATTCAAAAGGCAGTGTGTTCTTAAAAGGAATAGGGGAATACCAGGAATTGGCTGGTAATTTACACAGGAATAATAAATGCAAAAGTCAAATCAGATTTTCATTAGGAATCACTCTAGTCAGAAATGCAAGTGAACAAAGCCATGCAAACTACCATTCTGAAGAGAAGAACTGATGTCTGTGGGGATATAAAAGATTAGGAAACCATGAAGTGGCAAGAACAGATGGGGTTTTTTTGAACTGAACTTCACTTAGTTCTAATCTCTCTAATTCCCATTATTATTTTTAGGCAGAAAAAGGTTTCATTTTCCAAACATAATTGCCCTGCTATTTTCTGTGGTATTGCAAGTCTCACATTGTATCCTCCATATATTATTTTTGCTCCTACATTATTTTCTTTTTATATAATTTACCAAGGCTGATTCTTCTTTCTAATCTCTCTGCAGTCTCCTATTTCACTGCTAAAATGTTGCCTTGAGATGACTGATGACATGTTTGACATTTACATTTTATTGGAAAGAATATAGATTGCATCTTTCTTATCTGTTCCTAAAATATTTCCTCCATTCTCTCACAACACATTTTTGGGAACAATAGTTGCATCCCCATCAATTTTCTCCAATTCATTACATACTTCTTCGAATACTGACTTTTCAAAGTTTAATATTTGTGTGCCATTACTCTTTGTACATATTGTATCCTCATGAATATTTCAGATCCAATAGCAGTATGATCACTCAACCTTATAAAAGCTCACCAGCATCTTATTTATCATACAGGTCCTGCTTCAATTCCTGGGATTATGTCCAAAATATCCTCTGAGATTGTTTTCTCTTATAATTTGTATAAGCAAGTGAAAAACCCTTACACTAACACATGTATCATTTCTCAAGCATTAAGCAATTATTATTCCAGTCAAACTTGAAGTAATTGAAATCCTCTGTGATCAGTGCACCATCCCTTTAATGAGTCTCCACAAGTATTTCTTGATTTTCCTGCTTAGGATCATACCTTCAACCACTTCTGGACTCTATTTTAAACTCCAGCTTCCCAAGTTTTTTCTTATCAGCTGAAGTCCAAACATGATACACCCCCCTACCTGTTCTTCCATTTTCCTGTGTACCCCACTGCTGAGCTCCAGCTGTAAAATCTACAACATTTCATTGACTGGTATTCCTTAAAAACTTCTCAAACCCCTAATTTACACAAGAATTTACTTCCAGCAACTCACAAACTAGAGTGAATGTTTGGAGGATTCTCTTTTTATTGAAGAAAGTGATTTAAGGTCCCACTCTAATTTTTATTTTTTTTTAATCATCAAAGGGCAGCACAGGTGTTACAGAGCAGGCTGAGGTGGGTGCTGTTTGCCCCAGTGGTTTCACTCACTGGGGGACCTGTGGAGCATGAGCTGCTTGCTCAGGCCACAGAACTGTCCCTGCCACAGTCCTGGGTGCTGTGGATTCTGGCACCATCAAAGCTGCTGCATCCTGGCCTTCCGCTCTCTCCTCCCCTCGGGCAGCACAGGCTCCCTCCAGCAGCAGCCTGGGGCTCCTGCACAGCTGCTGGGGCTCTGCAGCAGGACCCAGCTGCTCCCCACATGTGGTGAAAGGAGCCCCAAACCCATCCTGCAGGCTGAGAACCCCACCACGGCCATCGAGCTTCTGCAGGAAGAGACTTGCTGCAGCAAGATCAAGCAGTACATGAGTCATTTCCAAATGATGACATTATTGTATCCATCTGCCAAGATCTATGTCTGTTCACCAGAGAGTGCTGGCAAGAACAGATGAAGAACTGGCCAATTAATGAAATCTGCACACATCTGTTGGAAAAATACTGAATATTTTATCACCTGCACAGCGGAGAAGTAGCTCCACTGAGGAGCCAACTTCAGCCATGTGAGCAGCAGCTCACAAGAGACAAATCAATGCATGGGTGCAAAGCCCCTCTTAGCTTGAAAATATTTTTCACAAATTTTTTTCTTACAAAACTCAGTCTTTTTGTAAAATCCACAAGCTGCCATAGGTTTAAATGTAATTCTAGCATAACAGATAGAAAACAATTTCCCAGACTAAGTAACAGGTGCCCAGGTCTATACTTGCTTCAAAAAGCTGCTCTGAAGCCAAGAGAGACAAAAGGAATACAGAATTTCAGAATATGTTGCTTTTCTATGCCTGCCTGGAAAAAACAGCTCAATGGACTACAACAGAACAGAGTTATCACCTTCCAGATGAACAAGGTCATGAAAATTCTGAAACTTCCCATTGCATGGTGTGGCATGCAGGAAGCTAATGAAACAAGGCAAGAAACCTTTTCTCCCTACACCCTTTCTTGCAGATAAAGAAGAGGCTTTACCCTGCACAGACACACAGTAAAACCTCCAAAACAACTGTGATCCTAGTAAAAAAGTCAGCTGCCAAATAGTACAAACTGAGGGCAAATAAAAACTCTTTGGTTAGAGAATTCCACAGCTTCCAATAGCTTTATTTAGAATTTTAATCCCTCTAGGCTTCTCTAATTAAAATCAGATGAATTTCCAAGTGATGCCAGCATCCCCAACAGCTCATATTCCCTGGGATCTCCATCATTTCCCTGATCTGCCAGTCACCTCTTAGTACCAATCATAAAAACTCTTCATCAAGATCCATCTCTCCAGGTTCACCTACAAAAATTAAGGTCATTTACTCTCAAAGCTCTTGGCTGCTATCCTATATTATCCAAAGTTCCTCTTCCACAATATTTCTCTGTTCTGGGATTGAAGAAAATAGGAACAGGGAGTAATAGGGGACTACATGCAAGTTTTTCATCTTTACACCACAGCCTTTTCATCCCCAGGGTGAATCATTTCCTGGAGCACCTGGATAGGCTCAAATACACAGAGTGCACAAGGAAACAGTCACCCAGATGTCCACTTCCACAACCCCCACAGTTCAAAACTTCTCTTTAAGACTCCCAGCAGATTAAACTGCTTTCCATTTAGTTTCTTTACTTAAATAAAAGGGAACCCCAGACTGCCTGATGCACTTTTGTGTCTCCTTAAGAAGGCAGTTCCATTTCAGCAGCATGAAAATCTTCATTGCACATTGTTTGTGAGCTGTTTTCTGATCCTCCAGCATGAAAGTCACTACATGGTAAGCTATTAATAATAACAATGGGGTGGCTATTTTAATTGTGTTTAAGTATCCCTCCCTTACACTACTCTTCTTCTAAAAAGTATGACTCAATCATTTCAGTTATTAAGGCAAGAGAAAAAAAATCAAAATAATATTTGGGGAAAGCCAAACCTAGGTACAACAGTCTCACAGACAAAGGTGGGTATTTTCCAGGCTTTAAAGAAAAAGCAAGCCCATCCCAGCTCTAGGAACCCACATTTAACTGAATCTCAGGGTGGAGCAGCTACAAAGCTTTGAGCACCCTTTGGCCTGCAGCCTCTGAAGAGCAGCACAAGAACACCCAGCCTGCAGTCCCTGTACCACAGTGTCCCACCAGGTGAAACTGATGGTGGTGCAGCAGAGGCAGTACAACAATGATGCCCTCTAATATCATTTCAAAATAACAACAAAGTGTTATTAATAGAATTTCAGTGACTGGGGCCTTGGGCTTGCTCCATGGACAGAAGAAAATTTATTTCTCCATAAGAAAACAAGTAGCATTAAAAAAAAGGCAGCAAGACTGCAAAAAGGTATTTGTGGGTTGCACCTAGCTGAAACCAAAAACATTCACCTTCTGCAAACTACTCAGATAAACAATTACCTTACTCATCCATTCCAGTTCAGGTGTCTTTTCTGTGTATGTTTGGTCTGGAGGCTCCATGAAGAATGTTATTGATCCTTTTAATGGGTAAGGACCTCGCTAAGTGATGAACTGTCCACCCACTTTCCCTAATTAAGAAAAATCCAATTACCACACACAAGTGTAGACTGTGAGACTGTAAATACCACCCATCAGTCTTCAGGAGCTGGTACAGCTGGCAATGTGTTCCCAAACCATCTGCACAGGAAAGGACTCATTACAAATTCAAAATGACTTGACAACTTGTGTACTGGATCGCAGGACAGCAACTTGACTGAAAAGCATCAGCCCTTGGAAGTGGTTACAAAGCACCTCCAAATTACCCACATTCTCCTCAGGAAAGTGATGTGCTCAGAGAGGCTTTCCAGAGCATGGAGAGAGTTCTCCTCTAAGTTCTGTGGAACAGCCATACAGATTGATCTTCTCCCCATAGCCCCCAAGAGAAGATGAAGTGAGAAAAGCTCCTGGAGAGGTGGAAATGCAGAACAGCTCTGCAGAACACACAGAACCCATGGAGCTGCCAGAGGGGAACAGAGCAAACATCCTGGAGGTGATGTGATGCCACCACACCTTGGAAACCAGGCTTCCAAAATGACACTTAGAGGGGCAGAAGCCATGGGAAGGAACAGATCTGCAACATAAAATCAAGATTTGGGGGAAAAGGTGGAGATTGCCAGTACAACGAAGAATATACAAAAATCTTGAGGAAAAACAGCAGTGGAAGAAGAGATCCTCTTGAATAATTAAAGCAAGCCCTCCACTCCTCACTGCAAATCAAATTTAGGGCTCAGACCAGAAAAGGGCTTTATTTCTTCCCTTACCTCCATTCCTGAAGTTTAAGAACATTGTAATATGGTGTTAAAATTATTCTGCATTGATCAAAAGAATCTTTGGAAGGAGGATTACAGAAATTTAGATCATCCTCCTCGAGGATACAGTCAATATGTGCTGCCACGCCTGTCACAGATTAAGAAAAAAAAAGAAAATAATTCAAGTCTACTTTATTAAATAGGCAGACTTAAAATTTCTTTTTAATTTTTTTCTTTAACCATTGAAAACAGCATAAAGGAGGAAAATTACACAGAAAGGTAAAGCATTGAGTAAGACAGACAGAGATAGTAATAGCAAGACTGACAAGCACATTTATAAATGTGAAAGATGATACCAAAGAGACTATAGGAGTCTTAAGTAGTCAAAAAGATTCAGAAGACTGGACAGTAATAGAAAAAAAAAGGGGTAAGTGGCCATCTGAAAAAAAAAATTGAAGAAAATGGGAAAATAACTGTAAATGCCAGGACTAAAAGCAAAGAGTAGGAAAAAAGATACATCACAAGGGAATTACAGGTAGAGCGATATGGCCTAGAGAACTGCATTATACTTGTACCAAAGCTGGAAACCGGAGTGCCAGGAGGGAGATCAGGCCCCAGGGAGGGAGAACTCCACCAGACAGTGGCAGTGTAAGGTTGTTACTCAAACCAAGGCTACAACAACTGCTGTCACAGTCACACTGCCTGGGTTGATACAGAATAGGAAAGGTCTGGGCAAAGGAATGCAAAATAGGGATAAAACTCATCACCTTGTTCTGGCCAGCTGAAGTAATCAATGAAAGTTAAAGAAGAAACCTATCAACTTCCATACAAATTTTACATTACAAACCCTTTTTTGAACATGAATAAGTGCCACAATCTATACCCCAATCTCTGTTTTCCAGGGGTGTGTGAACACACCATAGGTGTGGGTTAGATCTTGTGGAAGTTCGTGGCACACAGAGGGAGGATCCTCTTGACACACAGCAGTGACCACTGTGTGACCCACCTAAAAACATTCACATCATGCCAAATACAAATGTGTTCTGCCTGGTGTTCATCTCCTAGACCAGGAATAAGGTGTGCTCTACACACCATGGGATTTGCAAAGAATCAAGACACCCAGCAAAGGAAAACACAAAATTAAGAAGAGGCAAGAGAAAGATGCTTCAGACACCAAATTTTCATGTCTTTCTTTATTGATTTATGTACTGAAAAAAGTCATTCATCAGTACCCTCCGCATACCCTTTGTCTGCATAATTCAGTACTAGCAAACAATACCAATCAAGGTGATTTAAGTTAATCTATATCTTGCAATGTTGATGGTGGATCCCATGCTTGTCTTACAAGGGTTAGCTTCATTTCCTTCAAAATTTGAACACAGTTCACTTCCTTTAAATACTACAAGAGTATTTCATTGGAGGGCTGAATTCTAACCAACTGAAGAAATACCTATTTAAAAATTACTTGTCCTGTGATGCCTTGGGTTTCAGCTTTCATATTTTTTGTATTCTGTGCTGCCTTGCTCTGTAGCTCTGAGCTTTACGTTAGGTGTCAGTAAGTTCTCTTCCCAGGGTAGGTAGGTAAAACAATCCCTTTCCAGCTTGAGACCGAGGACAACCATTACAAGTTTCAGGCCCAGAAGGTAAAAACAGCTGAAGAGATAATTAAGAGAACTGAAGAGAGCAACAAGGAGGATGGAACTGCATAACCTGAAGCTCTAGTTGGACAATTAACTTCAATATGCAAATGGAGTAGAACTCATAAAAGTGAGAGACCTCGTGACTGGCTGTTCATTTTGTGACCATTTTGGGTTTACCTTGGGTATAGCCCTGGCTGGGGTCTTGTAGTGCCCAAGGTGGATCCATTGAGGTCTTTTAATAAATCCTTACATTATTCTTTAGCTGTGTCCAGTCTCTGCTCCAGGTCAGCCTCTCAAGGCACCACCTGCACACAGCACTCAGCCCCCCTACACCTCACCAGGACAGGGGTGAGGGCCACAGACACAGAGAGGGTCTGGGCAGGGTGCAAGCACTGGATCAGTGCCTGTGTGTTCATCCCCAAACCCCTGCACAAGCACTGGATCAGTGCCTGTCTGTTCCATCCCCAAACCCCTGCATATCCCCAAACCCCTGCACATGCACTGGATCAGTGCCTGTGTGTTCATCCCCAAACCCCTGCCCATCCCCAAACCCCTGCACAAGCACTGGATCAGTGCCTGTGTGTTCATCCCCAAACCCCTGCACAAACACTGGATCAGTGCCTGTGTGTTCATCCCCAAACCCCTGCACAAGCACTGGATCAGTGCCTGTGTGTTCATCCCCCAAACCCCTGCACAAGCACTGGATCAGTGCCTGTGTGTTCCATCCCCAAACCCCTGCCCTCCTCAGGGCACACAGGATCATTGATCAGCCTGCCCTGCCTGTGTGTGCTGTCAGGGATGAGCTGGGGAGCGTGGCTGCGGGTCAGCGAGACAGGACTCGGAATTGATGGCTGCACCAGGCAGCCTGGAGCAGAATTTATTTCCTCTGCTGGCAAGCACTAACTGTTCCTTCTGCTGAAGAAAATAGTCAGTAATGGAAATCCTGCCACCACCTTAATTATAACATCTCCAGCTCGGTGCCAGATTAATGAGTAGCTGTGGAATAACATTTTTAAAGTTTGACTAGTGGTGATGTAGGTAATGGCTGAAGCATGAAGGCATCTACACCCTGAAATGCTCTAGGTTTGGACAAATTTGTCCTATTACACCTGAAAATATGACAAAAAAGAAAACAAAATTGTGACTTGGGAATTGGGAAACTGATTTAAGGCATTTTATTTCCTTAGGATGATCAGATATGGGAAATCACCAACACTTAAAAGAAAATATTTTTAACTTGAAAAAAAACTAAAGATCACATCTTTCTAAGAAAATGCAAATGGACGATTTAGGACACCAATAACCATGCATAAATGTTCTCTATTTCTGTGCAGGCAGTGAAATAAGGAGGAAGCTTCTGACACAATATCATATTTATATTTCACTTTTTTTTTCAGCAGCACCAGCTTCCACCAAAAAATGAAAACCGAATAAGAAAAAAGACTTCTGCATGAAATGAAGATACACACACGTCTCTGAAGCAAAAACCAGAGAAAAATGACATTAAAAAGCTTTCTCGTGTTTGAGGGACAAGTCCAGCAAAACTAAGGAAGATTAACTGCTCCAAATACATCTGTGGTCAAGAACCAGGAAAGGAAATAAACAAATACTTCCAGCTCATCTCTATGCATCATAAAACAAATTAAATTAGGTTTTTGTTCACTGTGTTGTGCAAAAAAGTAATTTCATCAAGAGTCAGTGTGATAAAGTCAGGCTGCTTCTCAATCACTGCACAAACAACTTTTTCCTCAAAGCTTATCTTCCAAGGACATTTTAAATACAAATATATGTACACAAAGTTTATGCCTTTCATACCTAGCATGTTTACTTCAAATGTGTGCTGGGATACTAAGCCTAGAAATATTGTTGATATTGTTCTAGTTTATACATTTTATTAGAACTAAAGCTGCAGGAATTCTCACTGGCATAAGGGAAAGTACACCTTTTATGACTACCTACTGGCAGGATTGAAAGACATCTTGAAAAACAACCAATAAAGCTACAAATAGGAATTTTGTGTATTAGCCCACAGTTTCATAAATATAATAGTAGAGTGGATATTAAGCTGATACTTACACTTCTTCAATAAAGCCAGAATGGCAGAAGTAGAGGTACTCTGACAGTACCTAAAAAACTTAATTACAAGTTTTGCCAGTGACAGACAGACTCCTTATAAGCTCATTCCACATTCACATAATGAAGATGCAAAGTTTTGCCTTTTCTCTAGAGAATACAATTTTCAAATGTTTGCTTTATTCTCTATGTAGATATATTTCATATTTATGAAGTCCACACCTTACCCTGACAAGCTTCAAGTGCTTTTTAGGTGTAGTAAGCAGGTTAAATAGTTGCCACATTTTGAAAAGAAATGCAACGGTAGATGCAGAAATACAGGAGCAATTTTCAAGATGAAAGCTATGCTGCTAGAAATGAGTTGGCATACATAGATATAGAGATATATAGATATATACATATGACTGTAGACAAGTAAGATTGATAGATCTATATTAAGCTTTTGCATTTTGACAGTAGGATGCCAAATGATTTAGGGATCGTAGCAAAAATGTATTTATGAGAGAAGCTTGCAATAAAAAGTTCTCTCCAAGAGAAAATCCTACCAAGCAAGGATATCTGGGAAAATTTTCAATTACAAAGTTGAGGAGGGGGGAAAAAGAAATTTGAAAGCATGAAAGTGATTACTGACTTCAGCACAAGCAATTAATGAGCAGAAAGCAAGCTTTCCACCTACTTCAAGCTTCACTTTCAAAAGGATATATAGTAGTCCTGTGGCAAATATTTTTTTAACTAAAGTTGTTGCTGTGTTAACAATAGATGTTCTCGAATCTGCTGAATGTTACCTCTGTATTTTACACTAACAGCTGTTTGGAACAAGCCAGAAAGCTTGGCATGCACATGGGAGAGAAGAGCTGCTGGAGTCCCCACCTGCCCCTGGAATAAAGCCCAGCACTCCCCCAGGGTTCCTGCCCAGGTGGAGATTTTCTGTTCAGCTATCAGCTGGGGGCCTGGGCACCAGCCCACGGGATCAAGGGCACTCTGCTTTCTGCAGAAACAGATTTGGGTCACCCTCCTGTCTCACAAGCAAACAGCCCTGGATTGCTTCTCACATTGGCTATAGAAAAGTTTCCTGGGAACAGATGACCTGGTCTGACACCTCAGGCCAATATCCCCCTCTTCTGAGCCTGTCACCTTGCAAAGCTGGGCCCAGGTGCACACACCCCCACTGGAGAACTCCTTCCAGAACTATTCCGTTGTTCTTATAGCTTGTTTCAATTACTAAACTGTTCTTATCTCCATCCATGAGATTTACTTCTTCCACACCCAATTCTCCTCCCTAGTGGGGTGACAGGAAGGACAAGAGGAGTGAGTGGCTGCATGGTATTTGTCATCTGGGGTTAATCCACAACAAGATTGATTCCCGAAAATTTTTTTAAGTAAGAGATGATTTTTTTTTTTTTTTCTGGGTGGATGGATGGCACAGACTTAGCCAAACTGAACAAAGAGCTAATAAATATATAGGATTACATTATGCAATTACAACAAACACTCCTAACTATAATATTGAAATTATCAATGGGCTACTATGGAGGTGTTTGAAAACACGACATGTTTACCCTAATGAGACAAAAATAGACCAACACACATTTATGCCAGCTAGAGACAGAGCTGCCTTTGCTTCAGCTTGTGTGAATCAGCCCAGCTCAAGCTCTCATCCATCCTGTGCACAACCTGGCTGCAGCTCCCTCCTTCTTTTGGGCACAGAGAGTGAAGACAAAGCTTCTCCCACTTCCAGAGAACTTCTAACATATTACAGGTTCCCATTTCCAAGGTCTGCACACACCTTATACTTCTGCTTTCCCCTCCTACATCCTATTATGGTGCAAACATATATTTTCCCTTGAACCCAAGTTTAGTGGGAGAGGTTTAACTTCCATGAAAACATTCCACATCCAGTATCACACAAGCTGCATGTGTGTATTTGATCACCACTAATGGCTGGTCTTGCTACAGAACAAACAAAACAGGTAGTTAAAAATCACTCAGTTTTAAAACAACGACTATCCCCACAACTTGTAAAATCCAAAACTTCATAACTTAAGAGTGAGAATTTCCAAGCACAAGCAGCAATCACACAGTGTCTCAGGGAAATGTGATAGACCTTTTTTCTTCTATACACACAAAGTGAGAGCACTGCCTCCACTGCCAAAGCATTTTGTGACAGCTGAAGCTGGTGAATCCTTTGGGTAACACCCAGCCTGAGTGAAATTGAGTGTCACAGGCTTTGACCTTCAGTAATGTCTCTAATTAAGAAAGCCTGATACTGGGAAGTGGAAAGAATTGTTTTGTTTGCAAGAAAAAGACAATTCTGGCTGTCTCTCCTGAAAGAGGAGTATTTTTGCACATCTCTACATCTGGCAGAGTAAGCTGAACAAAGAGCAGTGTTTGTAGGATAATTGAAATTTGGTTACAGGCAGAGACAGACAAAGGTTAAAGACACAATTTTAACAATACATTGTACTTCACATACAAAACCAAATGTGACACCCTGTCATCTGTTCACAGCAATCTCTGTCTCCTCCCACACTGAGCAAACAACCCAGCCCTGTAAATGTATTGCTGCTAAAAACACAGGAGAGAACCACACAACACAGTATTTCCATCAGTTAATCACACATTTGCTCTGTGGTGACCCACTTTCAAATCACCTTGGGATATGCAGGAAATTATTTTAGTTACAGACTGCTAAAAAATGAAAAAAGAAAGGTTAAATGAAAAATTGAACCCTCTTTTTGTTTGTGCAAAATAGTCATTACCCAGCTGAAGAGACAAATAAAACCATCAAGCACCAGTTACAAGTTCACTTATAACTAATGGAAAAGGTCTAAGGTTGGAAGCTTTAGCTCTGATTCCCCTTAAATCTTGAGGACAATGGCTTTTAAAATGCTGCAGAATTCCTATGACTGTGTATTCAGCCAAGGCTGGAATTCACCAGATGATGGGAGAGCTGTCCAGCTTTTCCCAGCTAAGCACAAGTGAGAGCTAGAAGGAATCCTCAGAGATTACAAAGAATTATTTCAACAGTCACAGTATTTAAATTAGTAACCACTGTAAAAAGCCCAGCAATCAGGTGCCAAGACTGGGAACTCCTCCTTGCAATCTCTTTTCTTCCCTTTCTTCTCCCTTGTCCCACAGTATCACAAGAAGCAGAGAGAACACGCCCTTCACCTGAATTAAGAATAACTTACTTAACATCAGAGGCAGAACAGGTTTAGATAAGATACAAAACTACCTAAAGGCACAGGCTAAGCTGTGGCAAAAATCAGTGATCCTGTGAACAAAATGTTCAATTAACATTAAAAACAATGCACGTGTTAAGAGTTTGAGCTAAGTTAATCAGTCACTTCTTCCATTTCAAATCTATATTTGCACATGTAAACAGTGCAGCACTCACAGATTTATCTGAAATAAAATGAGAAAAATGGGCAATTTCCCTCTAGAGGGGCAGATGTTTAAGTTGTTCTTGTGATTTTTCACAGATGTTCCCCTCCTAGTATATTTTAAATGGGATTTCTATCTCAGTTCTGAAAATCCACATTCTCATGCCAAAATGCAGGCAGCTGCAATAGGCTGTGTGCACATTTTGTGATACCTGCACAAGCAGCCAGAACCAGGAGGAAAGGAATTCTGCATCCACATGTACCCCCAGCAGGTGGGACATGCCCCGCCTTGGCTGCTGCAGCTTTTTTGTGGTAATTAAGGACATGACTGATGGATCTTCTCCATAGAGAATGAAAATTGTGGGATTTATTACAAATATTACAAAATACCACAAGGCCCCAGAGCGCAGGCTCTCCTTGCTCTGAGCATTGCACAGTCCTCAGCAAGGAGCTTGCACCTGTCTCAGGAGCATCCAGGATAAAAAGGTAAGGCTAAAAGCTGCCAGTGTCCCTGCTGGTGTTCCCACACTGGCACAGGGGGAAAAGGACACGTTCCTGGAGGTTTCAGACTGCTAACAGACATGCTTAATGCCAATATCAGAGCCGCTGCTAATTAGCAATACACAGCCCTCCCCTACTGCTCTTGCACCCTAAAGAAGAAAATAAAATGACATTTGGAAACATGATAGAACAGAAGGGGTAGAACAGCCTTCTTCCTGAAAGTCCAAAATCAAGGACAGGAAATAAAGGGAGAATGTGAAAACTTTCTCCTAAAATATTAAATAAATAAATGAATGAAAAATGTCAAAGGGCAGCCTTGTATGATTTCCTTAAATCAGTTTCTTCACAGGCTGGGCAAGGTCAGTGGGGGATCACACTCTTCCAGTGTCCAGTTTATCCTGCAGGGCACCTGTCTCTCAAAGTCTTCCTGAAGCCACAGACCTTCCTCCTGCCAGACAGTCCTTGAGGACAGTCCTCCAGCACAGCTGCAGAGCTCAGGGTGAGCTCCCTGGCAGCAGCACCTGAAGTGCTCATCAGCAAACAGGTGGGTTTGGTAAGGAGCAGCACCCCTCCTGCACTGCCTCCTCCCCTCCAGTTAGAGATGGACAGTGAGATGAGTGGCTCTCACAATTAAGGGATGACTATTGTGGGAATATTAAGAAAAGCTTTAGTGATGCACAGTTATGTTATTGTAGTTTAGATGTCCTCTGCTCTCGCCACAGTTCCCTTTCCCCCCCTGTATTGTTGCCATCAGACAGCCAGGGTTGTCCAGGACAGGTAAAAGAAGGCGTGCACACGTGTCCCTTACCTGGGGCAGGTGGGAACAGAAAAGCTTGGTGCTTAGGGGGTGCAGCATGGCAACACCTGACCTCCAATCCAGTCACAAGAAAGCAGTCTCCACTGGTAAATGGTAAAGAAGAGCTGACTGACAGACTCTGGGAGGGGCCAGGGCTGGCTGATGCAACCCTCAAGGGTATAAAAGACTGAGCATCCATCTTGAAGGTAAACTGGCCCTGTGGTATCCACAAGGGCAGTTCCCAGAGCTGCAAATTTTTCCTTATGTAGTCCTTTGTTGTTTTTGTCAAGGTTTAGTAAACCTTTTTAAATTTTCAAAGGGAGCAGCTGTTTCTCACACCTCCCATCTTATCAGTGGATCCAGCCCCAGCTCAGGGTGTGACAACAATGAATGGATCTGACACAGGTTCCCGTGGGAGCTCTCCGAGACACCTTGGGCCCATTGGGAGGTGCTGTGGCTGCCTGGCACGACCACCCTGGGGCAAAGGGTGTTTAAAACACCCACCCTGCTGGAAACAAGCATTGCCATCCTGCTTTTGCCAGGCTCAGGTGCTCAGGAGAAGGACAAGCAGGGGTGGGAGGTGTTCAGGACAGGAGCCAAGGGCTCTTAGGCAGCCCTGGACCAGGGCTCTCATAAGCAGTCAAAGCAAACAGATAAACACATGAGAACCAAGACTGCAGGATTTTCTTCTCTGGAGTTTTACAAAAATAATTCAGTTGTAATTGGAGAAGCTGGGATTCATGGAACATTTTCCTTTCCACCAGGCAGATGAATCTATGATTTGTATTCTGATTTTAAATGAGATTCTCACCCATCTTCAGTGGATTTGATTGATACAGCACATGAGGCCACTCAGTAAAATGATACAGTGTAGATCAAAGCATGAAAGATAATTTTCCCTGAAATGTATGTAGCTAAGGGTAAGTTATGACTCTTTGTTTCACAGTTTATGGAACACAATTTCATTTAAAGCCTAAATCTGTCATTTCAGCATTGTTTATCAAAATGCATCCAATACCCTCTCCCCCAGAAGAATGGGACCAAGTCAAAGGCAGGAAATCAAACCTGTACAAAGACATTATTTCAAATATTTAACCAGCTTGTGATTTGCATAAATATTATCCACATATGATGCATTTGATGCAAGCAAAAGTAATTCATCTGCAAGTTAAATATCCAGAGTGGCAAAAGGTGCTGTAAAATTTATGACAGCAACACTGCCTGATGTATACCTAAAGATGCTATGAACTGCCTTCACCTGCTTCTATATCTATATTTCATCACTTTGGTTTTTGTCATGCAGGAGCTGAAGAATATTCCCAACAATGTTCATTTTTAATCTTCTTTCTTCATTACCTGCTTTTTTGGCTCACTGGCACTCTGGGAGTAGATTTTTCCTCAAAATGATTTCCCTGCCAAATTACTATGTGCAACATAATTAAATTCACTCCATTTTGGATTTTATTTTTGTTTGGTTGGGGTTTATTTCATTACATAAACACGAGGCTGGTTGGTTCAAAAACAACCTTGCAAACAACCCTGGCACTTCCCTTCCTCCCAGTAAAGCTGCATCACCCCTTTGAGTAAATGTTTACAAACTTAATAGGCTAAAGTGAATTTGGGAGAAATTCCAGAAAGAAAAGAATAGTCATAAGAAAACACATGGAAAGAAGAAGAGAGATGACAAAGATAAAACAAAATTCAAACTATTCTATGCTTGTACTTTAATTTTTTTTCTTCTGTAAAATTTTCAGTGTAAATTTAATTAAGACACCTTTCTGGAGAGCAATAAATTTATGTCAATCACTGCAGCCCTGGTATCACTGAAAGAGAAATCACATGCCAAGTCTGTCTTCTGTTATCCCTGTGGATCCTTGAATCCTTCAGAATCACTTTCGTGCTCAGCCTGAAGCTGTTCCACTAAAACATACACAGATTAAGGATGATTAAATCACTCTTGCTTTGATCCTTCCTAAAGAGCAGCCCCAGGGGATGCCTCAGCTGTGGTCAGGATGTTTCCATGGCTGCTGGATCTGTTGTGTGCTCATACCTGCAGGGCTGTGAGAATATCTGATGTTGTTACAGGTACATACAATACAATAACAATGTATTATCAGAGATGTGCTGGTGGATCTGATC
Source organism: Motacilla alba alba (assembly GCF_015832195.1). NCBI lineage: Eukaryota > Metazoa > Chordata > Aves > Passeriformes > Motacillidae > Motacilla > Motacilla alba. The sequence goes on along the minus strand of NC_052029.1, from coordinate 7,867,519 downwards.
CTGTCCTGCCAACCAATAAAAAGGAAATCTCTCACTGGACCAATCACCTCCACTGGACAACAGCTAACAGAACAGCAATCAGCAGCCTTTCCTTCCACGGGAAAATCTGTGCTTTCACAATCCAGCTCCACTCACAAATGTGACATATTCAGTTAAAGCACATTCAAACATACTTGTCTTAAAACATATTCGCTTAAAACACTCCCTCCTGTCTCCAAGCTCGAGAGGCAGCCATTGAAGATGACATTAAGCAATTAAGTTATCATGTTAGAAGCAGCATCCAGGATCTAATGGGGTAGAGGACAGATGCTGTGAAAGGTGCAAGGCACAGTTCAGCGCACTCACGTTGTTAAGGCTCTTGGAAATTCAAGGAGTGTACAGTGCATTCTTGAAACACATTGTTTAGCTGCCAGCCTCGGGGGAGATGGAAGGCAGAGGCTCTCAGGACTCTGAACCAGGGCATTCCCTCTCCTCAAGCACAGGGCCCAGCCCTGGGAGCTGGAAGAGGGGAGAGCCAGGGCTCCCCCTTGGACATGTGTCCAGGTGTGAGCATCTCCCACTCCTTCACCTCCACCTCCATCCCCTTGAGGGCTTTCACTGGGGCTTCCATGAGGGGGAGGCGTTTCAGAAAGTTTAGGCTGAGGTCCCAGAGGAGACAGAGTGCAGAGAGAAGCTCAGCCTGCTCTTTACCCAGCAATGGGCAGTGTTGTGGAAGAGCAGTGCAGGGTAAGGGATGCTCTGAGGTTCTTTGTGCAGCAGCTGCCAAAGAGCACTGCCCCTGCACAGTGAAATTCTTTGCATCTGACACCAGGATCTGGACAGGAACAGGATGTGCTGGTCTCAGAAGGAAGTACAGACAACACACCAGGGTTTATGTGCCAGTCAGACAGGTAACACTGCCCGTAGCTGGGACATGTGGTGTTTAATTTAATTAAGCTTCAGGAAGGGTAGAGATAAAGAGAGGAACTCAGTCACCAGCTTGTGTCATTTCCCTCTGCTTCAGCACCATGACTCTTTCTCCTTTCTATAAAAAACATGCAATTCCCTGGCTGAAGCATGAAAAGGCTGAACAAACCCTGCAGAGAGCCACAAGAAATACACTGCCTTTGCAAGAAACTTTTGAGGAGGGAAAAAAAAAAGGAAAATAAATAATTTTATATTCACTAAAATACTGTGATTAGTCTGTTTGCAGACTCTCTTGCCCTACAAGGCTGCCTGCAGGGCAGTCAGCCAGCCAAGGTATTTAGGCAAGATATACCAGAAAACAGGATTTTTCTTCTGACATAATTCATCAGTGGAAACAAATTCATGTTATTACCAAGCATAAAACCCTGCACGAAGCTATAAAAGCAGGGCTTTTGTTCTGCTGCACAGGAGGAGAATCAGGGTTGCTTATTACTCGGTGAGAAATGCCTACAGAAATCCTGCAGGAGGTTTTGTTAACAATATATTAGCTATCAGCAGAGGGGCTTCATTTTAAATTTCTTCTTAATAGGTTTGTCAGATTTTATAATCAGCTAAAAAAAAAAGTCATAAATGGCCGTAGCTCATTCAGCTACTTAAACTAGACAGAGAATTTCCCCTTATCATAGTTTAATAGCAATGCATAAATAATTGAATCCAAGTCAAACCAAAACTACTGCAAGGTAAGAGATGGACAGACTTTCACCCTTCTACCCAATGTCTATTGATGGAAACATCACAAGGCATTCCTTCCTGTGGACAGAAAAGGCAGCCATACCTCCAGAAATCACTTATTTTTGGTGTGGAGCCACATCAGTTTGGAGTGTGAAGTGCTGGATAACATTTGACAGTCCCTCCCCCATCAAGTTGTTATAAGGGAAATTCAGTTTGTATTGAGTGAAGGTTGAGTTGATTATTGAGTTGATTACCAGTTTGTATGGAGTGAAGGTTGATTATTGAGTTGATTACCAGTTTGTATTGGGTGAAGGTTGATTATTGAGTTGATTACCAGTTTGTATTGGGTGAAGGTTGAGTTGATTATTGAGTTGATTACCAGTTTGTATTGAGTGAAGGTTGATTATTGAGTTGATTACCAGTTTGTATTGGGTGAAGGTTGAGTTAACTATTGAGTTGATTACCAGTTTGTATTGAGTGAAGGTTGAGTTGATTATTGAGTTGATTACCAGTTTGTATTGAGTGAAGGTTGAGTTGATTATTGTACGGTGTAATTCCCCTTGGGGAGTCATTGTTTTAAGGGGGTTGGTCAATGTTCTCTGCACGTTCTAAAGGGCCCAGGACACAGCAGGGGATGGTGCCAAGGGGCAGAACGACACCCAGGAACAGTCAGCGCAGTAGAACCAGCGCCGCCGAAGGGGATTGGACGAAAGGCCTAACCAATCATTCGACACCCCAGGAAATGATTGGCCAGGAATGGACAATACCGACCAATAGGAACGCCAGAAACCAGCCAATCACGGCACAGATCCAAACCCACCAATCCTGGACCCGGGAAGGCTATAAAAACAGGAGTTCAGTGCAGTTTGGGGCTCCTCTGAGGAACTGGCCTCCTGGAGAGCCCGGGGTGCATGCGGGGCAGACACACTGTCATTTTTATTTGAGTTGTTGCATGAGCCTGTCTCGGGTCTTCCATCTCCTGCAGCTCTGTTTAAACAAACAGAGCCTTTTTCTCTGAAGAAAGTCTGGCCTTGTTCGTCCATAACAATTTCAGCTACATCTTAAGTTCCTTAGTCATGCGCAGCTTCTCACCTGCAGCAGGCAGGAGGGCTGGCGTCAGCGAGCTGCCCAGGAACACAGAACCTCTGCAAAGCTCTGCAGGAAGTGCCTGGTGGGATGAGCTCCTCGAGGCAACCCAGTCCTGTACAGAACCATAACCCCCCTCACAGCTCTATGGATGCACCATTAATGCATCTCCCATCCTCTCTATTTTCTACATCCTAATTTGATTTTGTTATTTTAACCTCAAAGCATTTCTCCTTTCCTCCTTCCTTCAAATATGTCCAAAAAGTTTTTTTTAGGGTCTATATAAAGACTTTGAGAAAATCCTTTTTTTACAGCTGGAAAAATGTTATGAATGCTTTTGGTTCCTGACAATTTCAAATATAAGATTATTCCTATCTACTGAAATGATCCTTGTAATGCTAAAAAGCAAAAAAGCAAAAAAAAAAAAAAAACCAAACAAAACAAAACAGAAAAAAAAACACAAAAGAAACAAACAAAAAACAAAACCAAAAAAAAAAAGCCCAAAAAACCAAAACAAAATAAACAAAAAATACACCAAAACAAACAAACCAGAAAACCTGCAAAAAACAAGTTTTAAAAACAAACAAAAAAAACACAAAAAAACCCCCAAAAACTCACAAAAAACCCAAACCAAACCAAAAAAATGAAAAAACAAAGTAACAATAACAAAAAAACACCAAAAACAAACAAACAAAAGAAAAACAAACAAAACAAGAACCAAAACAAAAACAAAAAAGGACCCTAAAAACCAAAACCCCATAACAACAGAAGCCCACTCTGTGTTTATTCCTGTTCCCCACGCGCTGCAAGCTCAGCTCCATCTCCCTTGCCCAGGCTGACCCTGCTGAGCTGCAGGCTGCACCTGTGCTTGGGCCCAACTCCCTGCTCTGTTCCACATCCCCTGTCCCACAAACACACATCTGCATGGCCAGCATGTGCCCACAGCACCTCTGTTACCTGTCCCTCAGTGTCCTTTGATGCTCAGGCACAGCCATTTCCCTTCTCTACCAACAGCAGCAGGCTGTGCTTGCCAGCACGAGCACCTACATCACACCTGGCAAGAAATGGGAGCCACTGTGACGGTGTTCGAGGGTCCCAGGATGGGGGAACAGATGAGAATCTGACTCCATGTTTCAGAAGGCTGATTTGTTATATTATGATATTATATTATATTAAAAATGCTATACTAAAACTATACTAAAAGAAATAGAAAGATACAGACAGAAGGCTGGACAAGAATAGAATGGAATGGTAGCAAAAGCTCGTGACAGACCAGAGCCTCGACACAGCTGGAATGATTGGTCACCAAGCAAAACCAATTCATGTGAGACAAATCAAAGATGCACTTGTTGGTAAAGCATCTCCAGACCACATTCCACAGCCCTCAGATAGTTATTGTTTACATTTCTTTTCTGAGGCTTCTCAGGAGAAAAAATCCTGGCAAAGGGATTTTCATAAAATATCACTGTGACAAGCCACTGCTGGGAAATCCAATGATCTAATTGAAACAAGCAGGCTGCCTTGAAAAGCATTTATTATTCATTGTGGCTCCATTAATACTGCATGGCACAGAAGTGATCACACTGAAAAGGTTACTGCCAGAGGAGTAAGGAATCTCTTTGTCACTACAGGAAGGTCAACATCTCAGACTAGGACTGAGCAGGCATTTATACACAGCATGGTGAAAAATGACAGAGCTGGAGACAGACCCACCACCAGAGCTTCACTTTGAATTATTCAGCAATCCTTTTGTTCTTCTCCGTGGAACCTGACAATAGTTTGCATTTTCTTAAATTGCCCTGATAAGGCCATGAGAAATGTTCTACTGATAAAAGTGCAGAATACAAATTGGTGCTGGATTTACTTAACTGCCCACAATAGATCATCTTGGCATACTTTTCCCCTTAAGCAACCAAAGGGAGGGAAGAAAAGCAAGCAGTGTTCCACTTCCAAGTGTGTACCAGACAAATGTTTCTGTTTCAAGATAAAACATGAGACCAAAGAGAATAAGGACAGCCCTAGCAGGAAACCTGTTTCATATGTGCACATGCATGTATTGAAAAAATTCTAAATCAAAATAATTTCATTTCTTACATTAATTCTTACAATAACTAAGAGATGACAACACGTCCTAACAAATAGTGGATGATACTGTTTAAGAGGGGGAGATAAGAATCTGGAAGGAGGGTAACCATACCTTCCACAAACTCCATCTGGATCCAAATAAAATTTGAGGTCTCTACACAAAATGCTTCCTTCCAGACAGGGCATGACACGGGATGTGAAGGATCTTTGCTGGCAGCATTCCACCTCACACTCCTTTCCAGTAGCCAGGATTACTGCAGGAGGAAGCCCACATGACTTGAAGGGGTGGCTTTTCATGGTGATGTTCCCTCTGTTTCTCCCCCCCATTCCAGTTTCCCAAAGCTGTTCTCAGGTGTGCAGGCATCACCTGCACAAACTGCACAAGGCAGATCCAAGCTGGGAATTCACTGCTTTCACCTTTACCAAATTTGTGAAAATGTTGTCAGTGGTGCATTCACTGTAATGCCCAGGAAAGATCAATTTCCCTAGATTAACCTGTAAAAGCAGGTATTAGAGGGAAAGGAACCTAACATCCTTGAAAGGGATAACACCTAATCAACTAACTTTATGATAATTAATTAAAATGTTACCAGTTCTCTAACTGAAAAATGTTGAACGTATTCCCTAGAACCTTTCATTATTTTTTTCCATTACATTAATCATTAAAGGATGCCTGCTCCAGATTACCCCTTTCAAACACAATCTTCCTGATAGAAAAAGTCAGGAATGCTGGCAAGGTCAAATGCCCAGCCAAACCCCAGGGAGAGCAGGCAATCAGTGATTAGAGTGCTTGGTAAGATTTAGAAAATGTCAAACTGATAAATGATGGCTTTCCAGATTTAAGGCAGAGCACAGGCAGTACACAAGTCAATACCTCCCCATGAATAATGTATTTGCCTTGTGAGGTGGTCCACATGCAGCCTTAGTTCTCTCCCACCTCACAGGAATTAACTAAACAAGCTTTGGGTAGGATCTACTTCTACAAAATACTGAAGGAAGGGGGTTTATCTTCTTCAGGTGATAGATGTTCCATAATACCTCAATCCTCTCAGTTTTTGTTTTTTTGGGGTTTTTTTTGTTTTGTTTTGTTTAGTTTTGGGTTTTTTTTGTGAGTTACAAACATTCTTTAAATATACACTTAATATCAGTGTACTTCAGCTCCTTCTCAGATGCATAGAATCCATGACAACGTGAGTTCATAATCACCAGAACAGTGAGTAAATATTTTTCATGTTTTTCACATATGTGAAAGTTATATATGCATAAGTTATTTCTGTAGATGGTGCAGTACAGGAGCTGCCTGTGATTTGTCTCTTAATTGATGCCTTTGGAGATCAGGAGAGGGGAAGAGCTCTGAAGTGCATTCCATCACAGCCAGGAGACAGCTGGCATCACTGATCTCTCTTTCCTTCTTTCTACCTGCCTCATCATTTTGTCTGATCAATATGAGTGCTCCCACACTGGTAGCACCATGGGCACGAGGTGTTTCAGTGACACACGGGAGTCACAGCAGAGACAGAACAGGTCTGCAGCCACAGTTCAGGGCATGCAGCACGTGGCAGGGGTGCTTATGATGGAGCATCCACGTGGAGAGGTGCAAGCCAGTATGGCATGGAAAACAAGATCTAAGGGAGGAGTATTGGGGGACTGGAGGAGCTAGAGATTGATGTCACTCTTACCTCCTTATAAAGAAAATCAGGCAGGCTGGCAGTGAGAAGGTGCCTGCTGCAAAATAACATTTAACACTAATCCTGAGGCAGAGCTTGGTGGGGAAAGCAATAATTCATATCATCCTATGCACAAAGGCAAATGAAGAGCACAGGGCAGAGAGCCTGATGGCAAACAGAGGCTGTCCAGGGCAGAGCTGGGCTGGGAGCTCACCTGAGAGCTCTTGTGTGGCCGAGCTAATCATGAACTTCAGCCTCTTGTTACAGCAGAGATTTTTTATTCTTTATCTGGCATTCCCTGCTTGGATGAGCATAACTAGGCTGTGTCTTCCAAGCACATTATTGCCCATCTTCATTGTTTTAAAATAATCCTTTCCCACAGAGAGATTATTTCAATGAGTCAGAAATTAATAAACAGAAAGAAGTGACAAGCAGTGTTTGCTAATGGCACATCTCCAGTCACAATAGGGGCTCAACCCTTGCTGGCACCTGCAGCTGTTAAACCACATCCTTTAAAGAAACACAACTAAAAATCAGGAGACCAGATGAAGATTCATGCTGACTAAACAAGTAGCACTACCTGTAAATTTTCTCAAAAATGGGTAAAACTTCTGCTACAAGGCGCACAGGAATGGGAAATATTTCCTCAACCAATATGCCATTTTGAAGTTACAACAAAACAGAATGTAGATACACATCTATACATCACCAAGTTCACCCACTGACAGCCTGCCTGTCTGGATGTTGGGCACCTGCTCTGATTTAGCAGTTTGGCCCCCTCTAAACCCCAGACAGCCATGCACATTTCCCCCTGAACAGGAGACAGTGGAAACAGCAGCTGATGGACCCAGCCTGTGTGGTGCTCAAGGAAGGATAAGCACCAGCAACTTGATTGCCATGGGCAGTTCCAAAGGAGTTGAGATCTTCAGTTCACTGCTATTCCAAATTAAAACATTTAATGTGCTATTTCAAGGAACTGTGGCTGCAACTTCACTGAACCAATATTAATTCAATGAACTAAAAAGAAAAAACAAACAAACAAACAAACAAAAGACCCCAAAGTTATTTGTTTCCCTTTCCAAACTTTAGGGAAATAAGTCTTCCAGCTGTGCTGTGTGTACTGAATGTGCGTGTTCAGCAATGGTTTAATGGGCAAACCTGTACCAACTTCTGAACTGTGATTATGGTGGCACATTAAGGTTTTCAGTCACTGGTGGAGTTTATGGTCCCTGCACATGTCACATAATATATGGCTTGTCTTACACACACAAAGCACACACCATAACTGCAAACACTTGCCCGTGGGACAGACTGCTTTATGGCTTAATATGCTTATGGTTGTAATAAAATTTATTTTAGGAGAAAGCAGTAAAACAAAATTTAGAGAGTAGAATAATGGGATAATTATGCTCTAAAACCAAATGGGCTTTCTTTATGTCACCATTTCATAAAGTCAAAACAATTTATTATAGCAGTACCTCAATAACCTCACTACCTATTGGTCAGTTGCCACTTCCATTATAAATTCTGCTTTTCAAGACCTTCATAGAGCACAGCAATTCCACCTTGTATTAACTAAAACTTGCCATATTGACAAGTTATCAGCACAAATGCCGTTCTCCACACCTCAATTGGCTAAAATCCATTTTTAGGATCAGGATATATTTGGGGAGAGGGAGTCTGGGGTAGAAGGTTTGCTTCCAGGAACACAGGTGAACAATAGGATAATATTAGCTATAGAAATATCACAGCCTTTTCCAGGTTCTCAGTGTTTCTGGCATTGCAGGGATAAGGAATGGAACAGATCCTTAGGCTGGTTAAAGTAAAGCCCACGGTCCCAAAAGTAGGGGCAGTGGGGAAGAAAGATGAAGCCCAGTTATTTATGTACTAGGAATAATGCTGTACCATCTATTTTACAGCTTAGACAGGGAGGCCATGCACTGAATTTCCCTTATGTGCAAAATTTTAATTCCCTAGAAGTTGAGGAATTGAGAGCAGTTTCTTAAGCAAAAGAGGAGACAAATGAAGCAGAAAAAAAGAATACTTAAAAGCACCAATAGGCTCTCAGCTCTATATCAGAATCCTCATATAAACAGTAATCTCATAAAAATTAATAACAGACATTTTTTCAAGAGAAAGTTAGGAGCATTCTGTAACACTTAGCATGCAAATGAGACAGTAGTAACACATGCATTCAGGCTGAACACTTGATAAGTTCCAAGTTTTTGAAATGAGTCCTACAGAAACAGATGCTGTCATTTCTCATTCCTCCAATTGTTCCTTGCTCCTGCTGCCTTTAGAAGCAGCTGCAGGTTCAGAGTTAGCTCTGGGATGCCTCCCTCAGCACAATCTTTCCCTTTCCTCCTCTCCTTTGGGCAGAAGCAGCCCAGCCCCGGGCCAGCCACAGATCATCAGCCTTGGGATGGCAAAACCCAGAGTGCCTCACACTGCTGGGAAGCCCCGTGCTGGCCCTGCTGCAGGGGAGATGCTGCTGGGACTTCAGCAGAGCCAGCCAGGGTCCAGCCACCACTGAGCTGCACATCTGAGAGCCAGGAGCGATCCTACAGTTGATGCCTTGAGAAGGCTGACCTGGAACAGAGACTAGACAGAGCTAAAAAATAAAGTAGGGATTTATTAAGACACCTCAAATAGATGCACCTTGGGCAGCACGCCCCAAAATGGCCACAAAATGGACATGGGGTCTCACACTTTTGTAAGTTCTGCTCCATTTGCACATTGGAGCTAATTGTCCAATTCCAGCTTTAGCCCATGCAGTCCCATCCTTCTTGTTTTTCTCTCTTCAGCCCACGTTGTTTGTGCTCTTGGGCCTGAGATTTGGATCGTTCGTCCTTGGTCGCCAGCTGGTGAAGGAATTGTTTTGTCTACCCACTCTGTGAAGAGAGCTCACCATCCCCTAATATGAAGCCTAGACTTACACACTAAAGCAGAATAGAATCTGAAAAATGTAAAAGCTGAAACCTGAGGCACCACAGTCAGGGGAAGAACCCCTTCCCAGGATCCAGCAACAAAGCAAATCTTTCAGGCAAGAGTTCTTCATGATTCCATTTTAGCAAAACAGTTTGCAAGTCTAATCCACATATTATCTGTAACCTTGTGCATGCTTCTTTTGTGTCTGGCTGTTAAAACTGAGCTGGCACTCAGCACCTCCAGTACTAATCAGAAATCAGTAGCACTGTCCTGCTGGAGACATTCTACAGAGAATAATAGCACTACAGGGTCACCTAGAAAATCACTACTTCCTTCCCCATACTGTGGCAAGACTGCAGGGAAGTCCACACAGTCTAAACTTCCATATTAATTCTGAAGCCTTCCAATTTACCACTTCTTCCCATCAAATATAGATTAGTTTCTTTAATTGCCCTGTATAAATTCATAGCTGAAATGTTTGACTTGCCCAGAACAAATTGTCTGTCAGGATGATGCTTTGCAGCCAAGCAGATAGCTTAATTGGGTATTTAACTTAACTGCAGGCTTTGTTTCTTCATATTTCAAGTCTTATTCCTTAGTGTTTGCTGAATTATGCATTCTGAACACATCTCTAGATTGTCTGACTTTGAGTGTTCTGTTGTTCTTTGAAAATAAACACGTTTCACTATTAGCTTCTAGCTCCCTGCCATTCCTACATGATTTTCCCATATTCCAAAAAACCCATGACAGGCAGGTCCCTCCAGGACGTGAAACACAAAGCAACTCTGCTGTCCCCAGTTAGCATTTGGAGAATTACAATCTGGAAATATTTATTTGCAGACGAGAAACCTCCCTGGCAGTGAAGCAGGGCACATCTGGATGGAGCACAGACTTGCAGAGATCAAGGGAGTGCAGGTTCTCAGCTGACAGAACAGGATACTACCCAAAACTCCTGCTGCTTCTATGATTCCAGACATCCTATGTCAAGAATGTTTATTTATGGCCACAAACTTCCCTCCAGAGCTCAGTGGGTGCATCAGCTCTGCCACCTCCCCACCCCATCCCCACAGAGCCAGAACCGCTGCACACCTCCACACACAGGCAAGCCTGGGGAAAACAGTGGCAGCCAAAATTTCTCTGACTTCCCCATAGAGCTTTCACCAGGAAAAGCAAATTGTCATTTCAGATCCCAGCCTCCTTTTCCCTTTGCTGTTGTTAGGGTCACAAGAATGCAGTTTTCTGGCAAATTATTGAGCACAGCACCCACCCAAATTATTGAGCACAGCACCCACCCAAGCTGCCCAACTCACACTCAGTGGCCCATGTTACAACCAAAGGAGGAACCTCTGCAATGGCCTTGCTCCCACCAGATCCTTAACATTCTCCTGGTGAACTTTTCCATATTTTTGTGTAATGATAAGCACATAAGAGAAAACAGAACATATACTTAAAATTTATATCCCGTAGCATATGGCAAATTGGATCAGGAGCTTAGTAAAGTGAATAAATTATATAGATTGGGATGCTTCTGATTTTATTATCAACTTTGTCTTTGGGCACCTGTTCTCTTTGAAAGCTGCACAACTTTTGCTGATAATGGCCTCCCCTCCTCCTGCTTAGCACAATGCATGATTCCATTGTCTAACTGATTGGATGTTTGATAATTTTTCAACATCACTTATTCAGCTATTATTGATTTTCAGTTGAATCTAATTGCATGACACTCAGAACCCTCAGGTAAGAAGCTTTATATTCTGTGAGATGAGGTCAAAATAACATTGGAAGTCCAGCAAGAGTCAGAAAACCCACTTCCATAAGTCCTATATGCACTTGTAAATACATAATACTTTTAGTGCCCCAAGTAAAGCCAACCAGCTCACAAAGGTTCTCAGAATGACATCTCACCATTAGATCTCACACCTGGATTTACAGTCAAAGCAACACTGGTTCTGTCTAGGACAGTCTACTGAAACCCATTTGCTGTGCTGATTTTTTTTTTTATTTTTATACCTTATTATTAGTAATGACAGGATAACCTTCACAACTGTTTCATAGTTTGCTTTTAAACAAGTTCTACTTCATATTTCTCTTTTACTTCATTACACAACGGAACTTGTCCTTTTTGAAGAAGTTCATTGCAATGCAATTTCTAATCTCTTCTTCAGGGTTGGAATACAGATTTCTGAGAATAAAAATCAATGTGGAATGAAACAAATCTGCTCTACAGAACAGGGTGCACAAGATGAGCTGAATGTTCAGTTTAAGTATGAAGGAAACTTAAATTTAGCTGTAAAGCTGTGTTGCATCCTGCTTTGATAAAAGGCTTGCACTGCACACAGCACATCACTCAAAACACCCATGTAGTTAGAACAGGAGCAGCAGTGGTCTTATCAGCTCAAAAGCATCTGATGAAGGGAACCACAGTATTTTGACTATGTTATGATAAAAATTAATAACGAGCACCTACTGAAACCAAGACAGAGAACATTATATGGAGTAGATGGTGAATGACACAATATATATACACAAACAGAGCTGAGATGTTGCTTTTCAAATAGTTAATGAATAATTAATGGTTCACTTGATGAAACGAATTTGCTTATTTTCATAATTTCCATACTGTCAAACCCTTTGCACCTACATCAAAAAAAAGGGACAGGAGAAGGAGAAGAAAATGGCAATTTGTTTGAAAGCCTGCTTCATTAATATTCAAGATCATCCATTTTAAAGCAGCCATTTACAAATCAAACATTCAGTGTGTGCCATTTTGCATACCAACAACATTATAATATGAACAACATCAAATTTCAATTACAAGCCCATGAAGCTAAAATCAGCTCTCAAGCAAAAGTAGGATAGATGAACAAGAATGCTCTAAATTCTTAGTGTAGGGCTTGATGGAACTTTAGAGCTTTCTCTCTGCTCAAAGAAAATTATTCCTTTGTCCCACAGGCCAACATGAAGAATGTATTTGGCTTCCATAAATGGTTCTGATTCTTCTCCACTGTACACCCCTTTCATATCAAATTAAAGGAAGCAAACTAACAGAAAATGAGCTCAGCAGCCTGACAAATGCTTTTGCTCATGTTTTCCCACATACCCTTCATAGATTTAGCCCTACCTACTTTAGCAATAAAATCAGACTACTTAAAAATATTTATAACACCTATTTCTATAAATTCCTAACATTCAATATTGGACACAAATTCCAGCCCATAGAAAAGCTGATAAATGCTGTTATTACATAATTTCAGCAGACAGGCTCCTGAGCATATCCTGTTTCTCAATCTGGCCACAGAAATACCCATCACAAGTGTTTTGTAGAAACACTGGCAATTAGTAAACAAAGAATCACCATAATAAACTAAGCCTAAGTATTGGTAGCTCTTCATTTAATTTAACCTGTTTTCCAGCATTGACAGTAGTTGTTAGTGAACCAGTAAAGACAGAGAGCATTCTTAGATAGGGGAGTAAGACCAAAGACCTCTCTTTAAATTCAAGTAAGAAAACACAAAGCTTTGCACACTGCAAATAGAAGTGAACTTTCCCTCCCAGCAAGGTTCTGCCAAAGTTTGTAGGAGTTCCAAGTCATTTGTAGTCTTCAAAGTCATCCAATCTACCTGGTGACAAAGGGAACCTTCTTTCCATGTGGGTTTTGCCCAAAATGCAAATGGCAGCAGCAATACTACAATTGCAAATAATTAATGTGCTGCAGTGATAGGTAAACTTGCTAATTATCCATTGATTTTTCCATCCAGTCACTGCCATTAGTGAAGTCAGTTGAAACCAGAATGAGCAAAGGAACTTATTAATTCTAGTAACAAACCAGTCACAGCTGGGAAGAAGCTTGGAGCTTCAGTTTGCAGCTTTGCCCACGTGTCCCTCCTCAGGACTGCTTTAATACATGCACACAAAATTCCACAGAGCAATCCATCACTGCAGGGTGAAACACATCAGTTTCTGAGTTGGGGCTTCAGGAACTGACTCAGTCCATGCACTTGGGTAACCACATTCACACCCACAACCAGGAAGGACAAGTCAAATGAACCTGAAGAATCAGGAGCTCTGGATGCAGCAGTGAGTTTAGTGACTGAAGTATTTACAGAAGAGGATGGATTAAAACATGCACCCTGTTGCTAAAGGGCAAAAGGAATATCAGTGGCCTTTGTGGCACAAAGGGGTAGCTGGGATTTGTGTTTATGTAGGTACCAGCAGCTCCTGGTGTTTGGTGTAGACAAGGGGCTTTGAAATACTAATGATGCACCAAAGAATTGACTCACACAGCATTTACAGACCAGGAGCAGCAGGACAGAAATGCTAGCAGGTAAATCAGAGGGTTATTAGGAGGAAAAAAAACCCTAAAACATTATTATAAAATACCTTATAACCCAAACACTTGATTGCTGGCAGGAGGGAGATGCCTGGATATCACAACAAAGGATTTTGCTGTAGATGCTCAGCAAAGCCACCCACAGAGGCCACTGAACAGGAGCAAACTGATGAGCTGGAAGAGCAAAAGGGCAAACCAGTGCAGATCTGAGACACAGAGAGCAGGCACCCAGCTGGGAAGGCTGAGGGATCAAAGGTGCAATTAATAGTCTGCAGACAAGAATAGACATATTGACCAGCAGAGCTACACAGCTCGAAATGTAGAACAGCAGGTAACTCCACAGAGGGTGGGAGATGCATTAAGGTCAACCCAGGCAGGATTTCAATCAAGAAGAGCAAGGTAACACCTGGTCAGAGGCTGAGAGGGCATGAAAATGAATCTCTGAATGCTGCAGAGGATCCAAGCTGCTGAAAGAGGAAAATTCTGGTCCAAACTGGACAAACAGAGCAGACTGGCAGGCACTGCAGACATTCTGCATCCATAGATTTGGCTAACCCTGGGTTAATGTTTTTATTAGATCAACACCTGATTGCTATTTACTGCTTCAGCTAAAGACCAGAACATCATGAGAATGGTGAAGACAGTTTTATTCACTCAACAAGCTCTGCTGACCTGGAGGGCACATGGCCATCATTTGTGTACCTGAACCTGGTGTGGGCTAGCTCCCATTCCATTAAAAAAGAGCTGCCAACTGATTTTTGTTACCATTAGCAAAACTCATGTTTTATTAAAATCTCTCCCAAAAAAGTTATTTAGTCCTGTTTTAGCAATACAAATGAAAAAAAAAATAGTAGTGGCCTGTTTTTTTTTCCTCCTATGATGCCTTTCATGGATACAGATGTATTTTCCTTTCCATCTAATGTGGATTTACTTGACTCTGGTTCCAGTTCTCTTTCCACACTCAGTTACAAACATTGTGTGTCTCTGCACTAATTTCCAGAGCCTTTTTAACACCCAGTATTTTACCCCCATGAATGCCTTTTAATCAAGCAACTTTCCAATCTTCTTTTTATACACTAAATGGATTAAATTCATATGTTTTTCACTTGAAGACACATTCTGAAACCACTGAAGCGTTTCATGATTTTTTTTCTCAAACCCTAGAATTTTGCAACTTCCATTTAAAAAATCTCCAGGACTATCTGCAACAGATGCTTGCCTCTTGCTCCCCAAATTTCTGCTCATTACTGCCCAGAGTGCCACATGTTCCTGTTGCTCTGGAACACACTTTTGATTGTCCAGGATATTCCCCTTCCAAGAGTCCCTACTGGATTTTTTTTGTTTTCCCCAGTATTTCAACATTTCATTCAACATTTCTCACAGCCCAGTTAGACTGCACTGCATGTGACAAAAATCAGGTTTATTTAGCACAACTCACCTGTCACACCCAAACAATATTAAACAATAAAATCACTTTGTGATCACTGAACAGCAATCCTCAGGTCCTGGAACACCTCCCACAGAACTCTGGGCCAAGTAAATGATGTCCTGTTGGCATCTGCCTTGGAGATTTCTCACTGCCCATTCTTATCCAGGTGCCTCAGAATCAAAGCACTGAGGATTTCTAAATCAGGTATCTTTAAACAGTTTAGGGAAGTTAAATTAATGCAATTACATCCAAATTTATAATCTCAGGAGAAAGCTCTAGGCTTGCCTAGGTTTTTTTCCAACAAAGCCATGGAGATGGACTTTAATTAAATCCCTCTACTTATAGAACTGATATTTCCCAAGAGCTTTTAGGTTTTATGCATCCTTATTAAAATTACACACATTTCAAAAATTTTGCTTACAACTGCTCCTTTCCTAGAAACAAAAATCGTTGCTTGTACCGCCCACCCCTGAAGGACTCTCCCCTTTTGCTTCTATTTTCCCTTCCACATTCTCCCTTAAATATTTTTAACAGTTTTTTCAACCTTTAATTTACGTTTATAAGCTTGATTCTGCTGTACCTAAGAACATTCAGATCTTACCTGTAGTTTCAATAACAAAATCTGAGAGTGGACCTACAAAGGCAGACTTTTCTGGAAGAACAGAAATTTCCTTTTTCTAAAATGTTCACTTGGAATGGTTTCTTCTTTGGTCATGCCAGCCCTTCCTAGGCTTCTCCACAGGCTGAAACATGAGGAGCTTTTCTTGCTGCATGACTCACTTCCCTGCACCAGCATAAAAACCTCTGATGTTACTCAGGATGTTCTTTATAATTATCTGGAGATGCAGATCTGCATGAATAATGCATGTATTGGGTTGGTAACAGAACCAAAATATGTATTAGAAGTTCATTTGACTCATGCAAAAAGTAAAATGTTAAGGCTTTTTAAAGGAATACAAATGTAAATTCCCTTTTCAGATCAACCTCTGAAGGATTTTTGAGGACCAAAGTTTAAGAAAAAGCTAATTGCAAAGACCCATTTCAAAAGTTTAACAGTCAACATTCCTGAAAAAGTTTTCTGCCACTTATGGAATACCGGATTATGTCTGAAAAAGATGCAACCCAAATTTAAGAGATCTGTCTCCTCAAAAATTCAGCAAATTTCTTCTCCAGAAAAAAATCCCCCAGTCCTAATTGCACATAGATCTGCTTGAGTCCCTGCTTTAAATGTCAGTGCAGAGCTAAAAGGTGAAGTAGCTTTATAAATAATAAAAGGTGTGGGCTCCCAGGCTGGCAGGAGCTGTGGGCTGTGACCTTGGGCACGTGTCCTGGGGGATGCATGGGAAGAAGAGATCCAACCCTTCTCCAGCCTGGAACAGCCCTGCAGCCAGGCAACAGGCCTGCAAGTTCCCAATCCTCATGTACTTTGATAAAGCAAGATAAAGCTGAATCAATGCCAGACCAGACTGTTTACACAGAGCATTGAAATCATTTCCAGCTACAGGGACACTCAGTAAAACTCTGCCTGTGCACCTACATTGCAAAGCTCCCCTCTATTGCACAGCTTCATCTAATCCCACACAAATCTGGTTATCAGCACAGCCTTCACTGGTACCCTGCTTCAGTCCATGCAATTTTAATTTTGGATATTTGGATTTCCTGAGGTGTCTGTTAAGAAAAATGCTCAGGACAGCAATTAGCTTTCAAAGCATTTTTAACCAGACAGGGCAGCTGCATTTCCATCCTGTAAAGAATTAAGTACCTGATGGTAAAACCCAGTTCAAATTTCATAAACAGAGAAATAATTTTTTTTTACAGATGGTAGGGAACTATGAAAATGCACTGCTTTAGGTCACCAGGTGTATTTCAGGGATGAGACCTGAAACTCTGCCTCCTTCTGCAGTTTCAGCATTAATGCACCGAAGTGCCAGTGAAACAGTCTTGATACTCTCTTTAGATCTTAAGTGTACTTTTATTTATAAATAAAATAAAGTACAACACATAAAATTTAAGAGATGTGGTTCATTACATAGGAGTATAGTTAAATCTGACTGGGCTCCTTTGAACTTCATGGAAGCCAGGATAAATCTTCTTGGAATAAAAATAAATAACTAAGCAAATGAGATTTCCTAGTGTTTTATCTAATTAATCCACCTCTCAACTCAAATTAATTAGCTTTTTAATTACCAGTAAATCTCATCCATTCAATTAGGGGCTTTTCTGCTCATACTTCACCTTTAAAGTTGACCAGTGGTATCTTTGGGTGTGTGGGGTTCTGGGGTTATTGTTGGGCTTTGTCCTAGTTTAGGGCAAATTTGGGAGAAAATCTACAAAAGGAGGCCCCTTCAGAAAGCAAACCCACACAGCCCCCCCCCCCCCCCCAACCGGTTTGGGAAGGATTCCTCGGAGAGAAGTGGAAAGAACCTGTTTATTTAACAGGCACAGCACCCCCAGCACACAGAATGAACAATACCAGATGATAACACTCCTTCACCACTCTGAAAAGGATGACAAATTCAGAAAGTCTCTCTTGGGGGGTGGTTGCTCTGTTGTCAGTCCCTCCGGCGCTGGAGATGGCTGCTACAAGCCACGAGGTGCAAGCTCTCGGTGTTTCCAGGTCCCAGTCCAGAGCAGGTTCGAGTAGTTCCAAAAAGGGGAGGAAAAAAAGGAAAAAGGAAAAAAAAAAAAGAAAAAAAAAGGAAAAAAACAGTCCAGGGAAAAAAAAAAAATTGGACTGTTTAGCTAAACTAGCTAATGAGCAGAAGCAGAAGCAAAAGCAAGAGCAAAGCAGGAGCAAGCAGAAGCCAGAGCAAGAGCAAAGCAAAAAGCCCAGCAAAAAGCAAAAGCCGCACTTTGTACTCCCTGTCCCTGTGTCCCGCCAGCCGTGGGGGAGTGGGCAGATAACAAAACCCAAAACAAAACATTCACTCTTCAGAGCCAGTCTTGAAGGCACAGAACATAATATCCAGCATAAACAGAACACACAAATGGGGATACAAGCATCATAACGTCACCCTAGGACAGGCTTCTTTTTAAAAAAGGGTCTGTCTTATTTACCTTCATGGGCATAATATTGGAAACAATAACAATACACCCTCCCTGTTTAAAGGTGTTACTGTCTAAGAACAGCTAGATCAGACTACATTTCTAATGCTTTGTCCCTGGTATAAAAGAACAGCACAGAAATCTTCCAGGTTATCTATTGACCAACCTTGCTGTAATGCAGAGGATTCTTCATAAAGCTTTCATTGGGATGAATTACAGAACATCATTGTTGGATATTATGTAAGGAATTGTAAAAGCAAACACATCATTTTTCACTTATTTCCAATATTTAAGCCAGAAATTTGAAATATTATATTTAAAGTGACCAAAATTTAGTTTTAAAAATTTAAAAAAAAAGTCACAAAGCTGTTTGAATGTGATCTATACCATCTACCTCTAAACACTCAGATTCCAAAACACTGCTCTGTTGAACTGATGTCTTGCCAACACAAATCACAATACTATTTTTGGTTATTTATGAACAAAGCTAGTACTTTTAGCAGACTTCATTCATTTTTAAGCATCTCACTCTTGCAAGGAAATTGTATTTTGCCATCAGAAACATAACTCACAGTGTTGTCCTCCAAATCAACTGGCACCTTGCTTGGTTTACAATGCTTCAACCAAAAGCTGAAAAATATAACTTCAAAATTGAAATTTAAGTAGTATAGGCAGTTTTCTTGGTCAGCCGAGAATGTTTCCCAACATGAATTCCCCAGTATTTACACATCCATATTTCTGCAAGTACAGTTTATACCTCACTTACAATATACAGCCATATCTGTCAAAGTCAATCAAACACAGAATCATGCTTCTTGAGCTTTCCTAACAACACAACCATAAATCACAAATTCTGCAGACAAATTAAATTTATTAAGCAGTTTATGCTGCTCTCAAGGAGCTCCCTGTACAACCTCCTCTGTCCTACTTGGCTGCAGGTAGAGAAGTAAAGCAAATTACCTGCCACGGGTAGAGTACATTTATTGGGTAACCCAAACAGCACACAAAGATCTCACATGGTTTTTCATTTAAAGGAAAGAGTATTAAACTGCTTTTCCACAAAAGAAAAAAGAATCATAAATAAATGGGACAACAAGGTAATTGTTGGATGCATTTAGGTGCCACTGAATTATGCCATTTGATGGCTGAATACCCTCTGAGGTGCCACTGCACAGACAGCACAGCACAGCTGTGTCCTGGCCACACTGCACATCCTGCTCCTCTGAGCCAGCTGCAAGGTGCCACAGGAATCCTGAGCATTTCTTGACTGCTTGTCTCAGTCCAGACTGCATCCAGAGCAAGTCTGGGATTTTACACTCGGGGAGGGGCAGCAGGGGGTGGTGCAAGGGGAGTATTCAGACTTCAAGCTCTTTAATCTCCATCCAGGACAGACAGGAGGCAGAGCTAGAAGGCTAAGTATTATTTATTCTAAACATCTCCTGGCAAGAAACACAACCTTTGAAGTGTAATTAATTTTTTTTTTAAAGGCACAATTTAATATAACCTCAAGATTTCTTCTAGCATCAAAAATTTAGAAGGAAGCATCATTTATCACAGTCTGGAGGCTGGGAAACTTCACTGCAGGTGCATTTATCCTGGCAGTATCTCTGATATCTTACAATTCACCTCTTGAAGGGCTAGAGTTATTCTATACACACAAGCACTTGCCAGTAAGATCTGACATCAAAATTAAAATGCAGTTGTGTAAGTGTAAACAGCATCTCAGAGTCAAAAAACAGATGGGATAGATGTTAGCTCAAGAGCTGTACAAAAAGGCAAGGAGAGCTTAAACAGGGAGAGACTGACATAAAAAAAAAATCACTTTAAGTACATTCCTACTTTACCTTAGGAGGCATTTTGACAGGATTATGTAAAATAATCAAGTTTCCCTGGGAAACCATCCCAGCAGATTACAGCAATATGCTCCATCTGATCTCCCCATCTTTTCTGGGCATTTATATGTCAATCTCCAGAAAGCCATGAGGTTGCAGCAAGACAGATGCAGACATTTCATATATTTTCATAAATTTATTGTAGGCAAAGATTAATCCAATGGTGTACAGCCACCAGTCTGACACTGTAGAGTCTGCATCAGTGCCTGCAATTCAGATGCACAGTATTTTCACTGAAGTAAAACCTTCACAAAACCTTAGGTGTCCCTGCCCATGACAGGGCTTTGGAACAAGATGTTCTCTGAGCATCACCTTCCAACCCAGATCTTTCTAGAACTCTTCAGCTGTCTCACATTTCAAGCCAAATCATTCAGATGGGTCTTACATATTCCCTCCCAATTCCCTTTCTCCTGCTCAACCCTCTGAGCCTCTGACATCTGCCACATCTCAGGGTCACTGCCAGCCCCAGTCCCAGCTGAAAGGCAGGAGATTAGAGAAGCTGAGTTTCTTTAAGAGGAAGGGTTTAAGTTCTTTAGGAGAACACGAAGAGCCAGGTTCTGCTGGATTACATTTCCCTGTAACACTGACTAGTTTCAGCTGCTGATACAGCAACGCCAATAACTCAACGCAATGTGACCTCATATCCTCAGGGACTGCACAGAAAAGGCATGGTGTGAGGAAGAGGGGCAAAAGCCCAAGTAGGATGGTGTGTGCATGGTCAGGGTATATGCATAGAGCACATCATGTAGCAGTACAGCTTATAAACCTGATCCTCTCAGATAACAGCACCCATGATAACCTACTCCCAGAAGGGCCTCATGAAATTATGCAGGGCAGAGTTCTTAATCAACATTAAGGATACAAATGCCACAAAACTGATGCTTGAATTACACACGCTGAAATCACTGAATGTCACCTGTGCCTCAGTCATAAAAAATCTGAGAAAAGGAGAAGAATTATTTGGTGTGCATTCAGTATGATTCACCCAGGCTTAGGTTGCTCAAACAGAAATATCTTCACTCTGAAATTCTCATATATGAGATTTACCATCAGGCCCCTCCACATTTAAAAGACTCCACCAGTCCCTTTGTTTCTAGTTGTCTCACTAGAATTACACAGAATTTTGTAATATCTCTACTGAACAGGAATATTATTTGTGTTCATACTCTGTGATATTTCATTTGTCATAAAAATCAATAGAAATTTTCAGAAAGGGCATTTTGTGCTCTGAATGTGCTAATATGACATTCACCAGGCCAAATTAATTCTCCGAGCAACAACTGGCATCCTGGAGTTCTGATTTAAATAAGAGCCCAGTCTAGTTCTTTCCTTCCCCACCATGTGCACTAAGGGAGATTCCACCCTTGGTGAGGTGCAGCAGACAGCAAAGAAGTTGGGACAGCTCCACTGTGGATTTGCCATCCCTGTCTCAGTTAATCGCTCTCAGTGATCACTCTCTCACCCCGGAGTAAGAGACACAAAGTTTGTCTCCTGTGATTCACTCCCCACCCTCCTCTCCTTGCACTGCTCCTCCCAGTTCCTCATGGGAGTTTCACACGCTTGGGCTGTTATAGCCACAATCCCATTCAATTTCCATGCTGAAAACTCCATCCTGGACAAAGCCTCAGCCACCCAGCAGGGCTTCCAGGAGCTCCATCCATTGATGGGATCTAAGAGCAGAAAAAAGACTTTGATTTGGTGAATGCAAACAATTAAGAGAATGGGTTTATCACAAACCCAATGGCCTCAGATCTTCAGGAGAAATATCTTGGCTTCAGAGCCCTGGCCTTCTGCCAGGGGGCTTTGGCCAGTGAAAAACCTGAACTCAGAAGATCTGTAGGTTTCTGCTCTGTCAGATCTGAAAACAAACATATTTCAAACGGCTCAAAGGATGCATTGGCAAGTTAGTGATCACTTGCAGGGCTCTGCTAAGGATTTTTCAATAAAAACACAATAAAGAGCACAAGTGACCCCTGAACCAACACCTACAAAAGCCTTTTAGATCTCCTTTCCAAACCATTCTGCCCCTTCCGTGGGGCCATGTCCTGTCCCAGTTTCCAGCCCTCAGAGGGTGCCCACCCCCAGCTGGGTCCCTGGCTGGTCACCAAGCTGTGTCCAGGCTCCAGGCAGGAGCAGCTGGCAGCTCCCTGCAGCCCAGCACAGCTCAGCAGTTGGGTTTTCTCCAGAAGCACAAGGAGAGGGGCAGCTCTCCCCCAGCCAGCCCTGGGCTGCTCTGTCTGCAGCCACCATCAGGTTTAGAACCAGGAGCTGGCAGCAATCCCTTTCACCTCCAGTGCCCTACAGAGCAGCTCCAGGGAAAATAAACCCACAAAAGCAGCAAACATCCCCTAGCAGCAGCATTTGTCACAAATCATCCCTGCTCTGCTTCCCATCTCCAAATGGACCTGGCCTTCTCTGGGTTCTCCTTCCTACACACCAAAATCATGAGCACTGCCTTGGAGGATCGATCACCTGAGGCACTGACAGACCTGAGCTGAGAATCAGAGAGCACTCTCTGCCAGGGGACAGTGCAAAAGCCTCAGCTGGGTGCCCCCAGAGCAGGTTCCTTGGGTGGCCAGAGAGAAAAACTCGTCCATGCAGTCTGTCCTCAGCCACAGAGCAGTGCTGGGACACCTGGGACACCAGAGCCTGCCAGCCAGAGCAGTGCTGGGACACCAGAGACACCAGAGCCTGCCAGCCAGAGCAGTGCTGGGACACCTGGGACACCAGAGCCTGCCCAGCCAGAGCAGTGCTGGGACACCTGGGACACCAGAGCCTGCCAGCCAGGGCAGTGCTGGGACACCAGGGACACCAGAGCCTGCCAGCCAGAGCAGTGCTGGGACAGCAGGGACACCAGAGCCTGCCAGCCAGAGCAGTGCTGGGACAGCAGGGACACCAGAGCCTGCCCAGCCAGGCAGCAAGGGAGAGGGAACAGCCCTGAAACCAGAGCTCAAGGAACAAGAACAGCTCATTCCATCCCTCCAAAAGGCAGAAACCCCTGTGCAATCCTGGTGCCTTCCTGTTGACCATGGTTTACTGAAAAAGCACAAGGATTTTGATCTCAAGCTACATCATTGCTAGAAAAAGTGAAAGGCTTTGATTTAGTGGGGAAAAGCTTTTAGAGACTAAATACACAATTCATCTAAACAGTATCTCTCCATCAGACACAGTTGTGCACAGGTTAATGCCAGCCTGTCACACTTTTCAATGAGCAGCATCCTTATCTTGCCCATATAATTCAACTATTGTACATAGAAAGCAGTCAGAAAAACCCTGGAAGACAGAAGAACGTTAAAATAAAAGAATTAAAATGCATTCCAGTCAAGAATGCAAGCGCTCAAAAAATGGCACACTACTCCACAGCAAAGCTGTACAAGCAAATTGATTCTTTTGGTTCACTGACAGAAAAAAAACCCAGCTTTGGCTAACAGCAGAGGGTTACTTCACCCTTCTTTAAATAAAGGTAGACCCAAGCCCACTGCACAGTCACAGGTGTCTGTTGCTCTGTCTCACAGCTGCAGGAGCTCATGTAGGAACACAAGCATCTCACCATTTACTGATCTGTGGATGCACACTGAGGACAAAGTACATCCAGACTTTTCAAGGCTCCTGAAGAGACCTAAGGCTAAGAAATACATTTTTCTTTAAAATATCTTCATTTAGTGTAAAGAAAATGCTATTGTCAGATGGGGGTGGGGAAGGCAAATATAATAAAAAAGCTCAGATGTCAAAGCTAATCTGTTATTCTAAATTTTAAATGTGACATTTTGGAAATTACTAACATCAAACAGATATTATTTGATTTCAGCAGTAGTTTAGAGGTTTTCTCTTCCATAACTTTGGTAGTGTATGGCAGAGCAGATATTTCACATAGAACCCACCCAGCATCTTTCCTAAGATACCATAAATAAAACACTCCAAAACATCTCTACTCCAGTGATTTTCTGTTTTCCATCACAAATTGCCTGCAGTGTTATTAAGAAAAAAGTAATCTATCACACAACAAAACCTAAGTGGAGCTCATGTGTTTCTATCAGCACTCCCACCTCACAGGAACAAATTCTATTTTCAATAACATTAATTACTTTTCTTAACAGTCCTCCTCTTCTGCATTCACAGCTTCCATTTTAAGCCATTGTGTAAACTTCTGCCAGGGTAACCCCTGTTTGAGACAGATTAACACAATAAAGGTATTTTAAATTTATTGGTTTATGATTTATGAAGGATCAGAGCATGGCTGGCAGTCAATAAGTGGAAGAAATCTAATTATTTGGTATGCTTCCAGTTAAAACTGTGAATAGTCTGTGTTCATAAAGTAGTTTGGGACTCTTCTTCCTCAGTAAAAGGCTCAGATTTTTTTGGTGGGGGTGTTATTGCCCTGCATCTGACCTCCTGCCTGTCACAGCAGCAGCACCTCTCACTGAGCCTGGCGCTGAGATGGCACCTGGCACCTGCCCCCACTGCTGCTCAAAGCACTGCTGCTGATTCCAAGGCAGCCTGGGGTTTGTGTATGCCCTGCTATTAGGGGAAGCTTGCATGTGAATTTCTGGAATACAGCTGTTTTCAGAGCTCCAGCCCTGCTCTTCAGCACACAGGCTCAATATTGAACCCCCCTCCCAGAATGGGAGAGCTGAGACTGCTGTGACAGGGACCCAGGATTTGGGGGAGCAGCCAGGTTTGAGCTCAGGTCTGTCCCTGACTGCCACAGTGCTCTGTGCTGACAAACAGAGGAAAAACTACATGGGTAGTAAAAAAAAAAAAAATAAAAAAAAAAAAATATATATATATATATATATATATATGCAAAAGCCATGATCTAAGAATCTTACATCATTTTTACCACTGAAATAGAACAACTGAATCTTCCCCCCACAATGGTGAGTGAGTGGCCAGAAAGGGGTAAGATCAACCCTGCCTACATTTTCCACGAGCCTTTTGAGGAGCCAGGAGGGCTTTTTATTCTCAACTCTACCAATGAGTACCCTAAAAAGAAATCATGCCCCTTTTTTACCTGATAATCCCAAGTGTTGAGAGTGACACTACAATGATCAATTAGTTGGGAAGATCTTATCTCTCCCTGCCTTTACACAGTGAATAGTTACTAATGACTTCTTTTAATTCTCATAACAGATTTAACAGGGAACAGTGAATAGTTAACCCATACCTTTTAAAATCCCCCATAAAAACTACAATGCAATCCATAGGGACTATTTATATGCTAAGAGAAGAGTTTGACATCTAAATGCACTAAAGATGAGAAAAGAGGATATTAATGCTTCTTTTACAAGTGTCAAGCTATTTTTCTAGCTTTTTGAACAAAGGAAAGATTGGTAGACCTGAAGACTGCGCCAACGTGGTCTATTTATTTAATAGGAAGAATATCCATTCTTTATCAAAATTGTGCACAGAAACAACTTAGTCATCATCACATACTTACCAACGAGGTTTTTTTTGCAAAATTAGCCTACTAGCTCCAGAAAACTACCCAGGTGAAACATCCTCCCCATCATGGCAAGCACCTAAAAGGGCAGCTAAGGATTACAAGCCATCAGCAAAGCTCTCTTTTCAAACAATCCCATGTCCAGAGACCCTGAACACGTTTTGTTGAGTTCCTTTCACACCATCCCATAGGCAGCAGCAGACAGTGGATTTATGGCTGCACAGCAAGGAAAGGCTGTGTTACACTCCCCATCATCATATCATGTCTCTTGCCTTTATTGACAGACTTAGGTGCCTTACTCCTCTTTGTGGTCAATATAATTTCCGGCTGAAGAGAGCAAAAGGCTGCAGCTTTTACTAAAAAAACACCCAGATATGAGGTATTGATGTACCTTAATTCAGTAGATTAGCAAGGGCCTTATTCTCATTTCCATATGCATTCTTTGTAATGTGCTCCAAGTACACTTATACAAACTGCTTAATATTTCTGAATTAAGTACAACGAGCCTCTTGTGGCTAGAGATATTTGTTATTCTAACTATTTTAGGTTGTCAGGCTGATTTCATTTAGATTACTATCCACTGCTTTACTCCCTTAATATTCTTCTTTAAGAAGCCACACTTGCTGTATCAGCCAAGGAGTTCCTACCGTCAGTGTTTTGCCAGGAGCCCCCTCCCCTACAGAAATCAACTCCTTCAACTCTTCTGCTGCATGCTCTACAGAACTTGTGGCAATAAACATTTGTCACTAAAAAGGTGACTGGGGAAATCACACCTTATTAGCAAAGCAAGCCTCTTGCTCTGCACTCAAAAAAGCATCATGTTTAATTATGAATTTTACAGGAACTGTGTGATACAGTAATTGGGATGAATTAGAAGTGCCTTCAGCAAGCTCCATTTAAAGAAAATTAAGATAGTCTAAAGAAATATTCATTATATTTAGCCATTAGTAAATATTTTCTAATTTCTAACTAATACAGCAGTGGGAAAAAACCAATTCCTAGAAGAAACATTTCTGTGTTTTCTGTAATTATTGAAAATCAAAATATATTTGGTAGAAAGCGATGTAATTATTTGCTTGCACTGGCAAACTTTGCAGCTATTCAGGGTTAGGTTTTCCCCCAGTTAATGAAATATCGCTTCAGGAACCAAACTCATTGCTCATTTCTTTTCTCCACTCCTATTCACTCCACAGATTAACAAGCCATTATTCTAGAACCAAAACATTATTCTATCAGTGTGCAGCTCTTACACTTTACTGGAATGATAAACAGGCATCTGTAGAGCTGCACACTTTCAAAGGCATTTATTGCTAATAACTGCTTGAAAATCACTGCTCCTGCATCAACAACCAGGAAGGACAAAAAAAAAAAAAAACATCAGGAAGGCACCAGCTGCCAACAGGCTAGAGAGTGTTCACTACTCTGATCTAGCCCTTACTGGTTTCATTCAAGAAAAGAAGAAAGCCCGCAGCAGAATTAATTCCCACAAGCTCCTTTGATTTGGATTTTTTTTTAATTGCCATATCTAGTCTGTATATTAGATGCAAGATAAAGTAACTACAGCATCTTGTGATAACATCGCATGCAACAAACAGCATCGTCATAAAC
This sequence comes from Motacilla alba alba, assembly GCF_015832195.1. NCBI lineage: Eukaryota > Metazoa > Chordata > Aves > Passeriformes > Motacillidae > Motacilla > Motacilla alba. The sequence continues at coordinate 7,840,371 of NC_052029.1, read as the reverse complement.
CTGAGCGCTTCTTTAGCTCTGATATGATTTGTACATTTTGTCCTTGCAAGTGTAAATTACCTTCTTTGCCCCTTGGCTTTTTTCTTTGCAACTCTTATCACTGAAGGTCATCACATCGTTATCATCCACCATTCAGAGCATGCCAGGTTGCTGATAACACCCTCAGTGAAGCTTCCATCCCAGGACTGGGGGGCAGAGAGGGGCTAGAAAAGGAATTGTGCCATTTGAAAACATAATTCAATGGCAGCCCGGCTTGTTTGTCACAGCATCTCAGACTTGTAGCTCAGGAATTTACTGCACCATGACTACAGCCCGGGAGACAATCACAGCTTTCATCAGGTGCTAAGAATCCTTTCATTCCATCACACAAATTTTAACCAAGTATGTTGCTGGGTACACAAAATCTGGCTAAAAACAATCTGAGGCAGATTTCCCAGACGGGATTTTCAAGGGCTCCAAGGAGTCAGGCACACACCTTCAAGCAGGATTTGGTTTTATTAGAAAACACTGGCCTCCCTCCCCAGCTCCAAATCCATACCTGCGCTCTAAAGCTCCCCAGGGATGGTTTCTGTGCTGCCATCCCTTCTCAGCAGCTCCTTCTGAGTGGAGTGCTTGCAGGCTGAGCTGCAGGCAGGAAAACTGGAGCTCAGCTCTATTCCTAAGGTTTAGCTTATCTCCATTGTGAAGGAAATGATGGAGCCTGAGAGTGCTAAATGTGCTAGGAAAACATGTACCCAAATAATTATAATAAGTCATTAATAAGGATTAAACATTAATAAAATTACTTGCAGAGGGTTCAGTCAATTGCTGGTATCTTTCATGTTAATTAATACTTGGCACTGTATAAATACTCAGAACATACTTTATTACATTTGCACAAGACAGCTTCCAGAGCAATTTTAGGTACCTGCTAATGAGAAATAATGGTTGCCTGAGCAAAGCATTGGACTGAGCTGAAATCCAAAGCTTTGTTCCAGAATTCAAGAGCTGCCCATGATTCCCAAGAGTGTCTTTCACTCCAGCCCATACCTGGTGCAGACTATCAAGGTTCTCAAGATACAAGAGCTCTGCCATGCACATGCTTTTTTTTTTTTTTTTTTTTAAGGACAAAATCCTGTCTTGTGCTTAGCCCCACAAACACATCAGTGCTCTGTGTATGGATATATCAATCCCCCTGGTCCACCTTTTCCACTCACCAGAAAAAAGACAGCTTCATTCCTTTTTCAAGATCTAAATCCAAATTTTTGCCTTCTCTCCAGACTAAATGCTGAAATGAGTTTGTCTGGCATCCTCATCTCTCCATGACCACCACAGCAGCCCTCATTCCAGCACAAATCCTTTCCAGAAGGGACAACTGGGGCCTATTTAGCTTCAGTCTGGCTGTGTGGAATAATTCATTTGGACAGTTGGTAATGCTACTCTCTAAAATGCCAGCCAAACACGCTCAGAGGCAGGAGGAAAGGCCTTCAGCCCAGACTAAAACACTGATTTCTTCACTGCTGTGCACTTCAGGTGCTCCTTTAAACAGCAATTGGACACCTGCAGTGGGCTCATGGGGAAATGTCCCTGCTGTGTCTTCAGAGCTGCAGATCTCTCTATCACTGGGGAACACTGCCTGCCTGGGAAAATCGTGGGAAAATCGTGGGAAAATCGTGGGAAAATCATCCACTGACATTTAGTATTCCATCTATTCTTCTCCCAGTTACACTGCAGATCACCTACCCACTTTACCAAGCTGAAACAAACTGTGGAAGTTATCACTCAATAAATGGGAGAGGAGCAACACCCACTCCATCCCCTCAAAGGGAAAAGGTGTTTGCTGTAGCAATAAGGAAGGAAAATTGATGCTCAAACTCATTTTTATTTTCCCACTAAGAATGGAACTGTAAAACTTAGGTCAGGTGGGCCTTAGAGGCCAGTCAAGATGCTCCAGCTTTATTTCTGCAAATGCAAAACCAATCCTTCATGCTGTAAGAAAACAACCATTCCTTGATAAAGTAGAAAAAAAACTCACAGCTTTTCCATATCCCCCCTAGATCATCAGGATTTTTTCTGGTCCTGCTGAGCTCAAATGATGACAGTACTAGACAGGTTATCATCACACTGTCAGAGATTCTTCAAGCTGCCAGCTGCTGCTACTTCAGCCTGTTTTTCAATAACCACAGCTCACCCTGCTGCCTGCCAAAGCTCCCATTGCTGGAACAGCCACTGCCAGCTGGCAGGATTCCTTCAGGGAGGAGAAAGGCTTTGCTAATGTCTGCTTCTCCCCTCCCCAAGAGGAAGTGTCACTCAGTGACAGGTCCCTGTCACCTGCAGTGACTGGCAGGTTACTTGCATTCCTCTTGAGAGCACATTTTGTTAATATGTCCTTAAAACTTCTAAAAGCCCACGGGTCAAAAAAGCTTAACAGCAGCTCTCCAAGTAGAAGGACAGCTTAAGGTTAACTGCTTCCTTAATGTGCAATAGTAAAATAGATTTACATGGATGAAGTCCTTGGATTTTAAGCAGCACTTCCTTCTAGGATGGCTCCACCATGAAGGAGACATGACCTGGTTCAAGCACCCTTTGAACTAACAGCACAGGAGACCTCTCAGGGACAAGTTTCCCAGATTCTGCTCACTGAAGGAGCTTTCTCCTGCAGCAGAGAGGAATATCAAACACTTTGGTACAGGGCTTTGCTCAATAATGAATAGGTTTGGTGAGCAAGCACAGAAAACCTGCCTGGGACCAGATTGCACTGGTACAGCCCACAAGGGAAGGAATGGAAGGAAAAACACCACAAATTTGCAGCAAGCAGGACAGCCCATCTTAAACAAAATCCATGTGATAGAAACACTTGCAAGGATGTGGGTTACCCAGGAGCACCAATACTCACCAGGCAAAGCAATACCTGAGGCAAATGTTTGCAGATTGGCAGGATGCACTGGATGCTGCAGAATAAATGTCAGTATAAAACAGGAATTCCCCAACCAATTTAAATATTCTTAGCAATAAAAGCATAGTTTTGGGAATAGGTAAAGGAAAATATCACACAAATATATAACTAGCTCTATTTGCAAAGCCTGAAGGGTCACCAAATGCCTCAACAGGTATGCACACTGTACAGAGGGTTGGCAGCCACACCTCCCCAAGGACAACAGGAGACACATCCCAGGCATCCTGTGGGAAGCAGCAGCCCCCACACCAGGGGAAGGTGTAAACCTGAGGAAAATGTACTTGGGGATGTCCTGCGGAGGGCTAAGAGCTGTCCCTGTGTTCCCTCGGGGTCCCCTCCAGCTCAGAATATTCTGTGCTTCCATGACAGGGGAGAGCTCACACACCCTGGAGCTTTTCCCAGCTTCACCTTTTCCCCAGCAGCCTCTCCCAGCTTCACCTGTTGGTCCAGTGAGAGATGTCACCTCTCCCTCCAAACCTCATGTGAAACCAGAGCAGGGGGTCATCCTGCTCTGTGGGTCCCACACAGAGCCCACCCTGCTGCCACCCCTGCAGCACCCTCTGTGCTGGTGCCCACACCCAGTGTGTGACACTGGGACATTCACAAAGCACCCTCCAAGACCTTTAGATTAAACCATTAATTATTACAGTCATTAAGATCCCCACTTCAAGATTTATCTTCTTCCCATGTCCCCATTAAACAAATTGGATGTTAGTTTCCAGTTATTCATTCAGCACAGGCAAATCCATCAGTGAACTAATGCAGTAATTTTGCACATTAACTCCACTCCTGCAAGACAGATTTATATTTTTTCCCCAGTTTTCAGAGAGGGGCTGCTCAGCCATGCAGAGGCACTGCTGCCCAGGCCCTGCCATGGAAAGCAGAGTGGTTTGTGAGAGAAGATCCTCACCAGCAGCTGAAAATAAAAGTGACCCAGAGCCAAAAGGTCAACAGCAGGGACCTCGGAAGGAGTTTCCTCACACTCTGAGCCAGAGGAGAATATGTCTTAGTAAAACCCGATCCACACAGCAGGTGGAAGTTCTACCCCATCCTAAAAATGGTTCACACATTATTTGACTGGAAGGTAAAACAGCACAGGAAGGGAAAACAGCAGACAGAAGTGGAGGTGCCAATTCAAGTTATACGGGAGAGCAGAAATATAAGCAAAGATATTTTCAAAAATCTGTGTCCCTACTCTAAACTCTTGATGAACCTGCCTCCCTTTTTCAAGCCAAGTCCTTCCTCTCCTTCTAGGAGAGGAGGAAAACACCACCAGCTGGCAGTTCTGAACTCTTTTCCTGTTTGTTCCCATTATTTAAAAGGAGGCATTCCAGTAACTCTGCATTATTTCTGGTTGCACTATTTGCCTGTTGAAAAGTGCATGAGTAAGAGAAAGTCTAACAGCGCTGAAAAAAAATTAAAAGCCACATTTATCATCCTGTAAAGGTTCAGAGCTTTCAGTCAACATCCAGAGTAATGAGGTCTTGGTATCTCAGTCCTTTAAAAGTTCTCCAGCAGAATCAGGGAGAGGAGAGCCAGGGGCCTCCCATGTCAGTGCTCCTCCTGAGCTGATGTTATACCCAAGGGACTCTACTCTTCAACAGAAAGAATTGTATCTCCATTAGGATGAATTTCCAGACTAAAGGATGTGTCTAATTTTAGTTTGCTATGCATAGATAATTGAGTTTATACTGAAATTGCTGTCATTTTATGTTTATCATATTCAGATCTGATGAGCCACTTGAGGAGTAGGAATTACTCCTCTCAGGTTTGATTTATTTATGATAGCTTTTCTCCTTACTACAAAGGAAAGAGAACAATCTCTGGCCCATGTCCAGGACACACACTGAGTCTGTTTTATGTGTGACATACCAGGAAGTCACATTTGTACATCTCACTTCCAGTGCTATCTGCAGAAATGTTACACTACTGCTGCAATGGATACCTTAAACAGGAATTCAGTGATGCACATTTGGTTTTGCTTCCGAATTAATCCATTCTCTGGCTCCTCACTGCAGCTCCTTACACTGATCTGCTGCTCTGCACACACCAGCACCCTCAAATTCTGCACAGCAGCAATGTGTGCTCCAGCACAGTCACACTCCACTATCCCACAGCTTTTCCTCCTGCTTCAGGAAAGATCAGATGTGTTTTAAAACTCCAGTCCCCATTGTATCAGCAAGGCTTTACTCTCCTTCCTTGAAAGCATCCAACCCCAAATATCCTGCTTGGCTCACACCTTCTCAGACTGCAGTCCTGAGAGGGAACATGGGCACACTGAGGATCATCCAAAGCAACAGCAGAGATAAACAATTCTCTACATCACACATGACACACAGGAGATGATCTTCCTTTTAGATCACAGCAGGTCGAGATGAAGTATTAACTCTCATTTCAAAGTTACATTTTAATTCTTGTGTGCTGCCTGGGATCCATCCATAATTATATCCTACTGAGAGTCCTCTAAACTACCAAGTAGACCTAGTTTTGTTTTCTGTTTTGGGGTGTCTATTAAAACACCTCTTCTGCTTTGAGACCAAAAGAAGAGGGAGGAGGTAGAAGGCAGAACACCTGAGAGATATCACTAAAAATCCTCACCTTACTGCATAGCAATTTTGAATAGCAGCATTTACAAAGGTCTAGGGACTACCAGGTTATACATAGTGCAGAAAACACACAGAGGTTTGGGAATGGCAGTATGGCTCAATGCAAATTAAGAGCCACTTGTTAGTACTTCCTGCTGGAGGGCATATGTCATCACCACATGGCAACTCATGGAAGTGTGAAATAGGATCATTATCCACTCCTGCCCCCCATTCTGAAATAATGATAATGAAAACAATCTATTCCTCAGTCCTCCCAGGAGCAGAAAGACTTGGAGAGGAACAAGAATATTGAAATAAAAATATATCAGGGGAGAAAAGTGATTTTTCAAACTCCAAAGCAGTCTACAAGCTCAAACACCTCCCTTGCAAGCGCATTTTCAGTTTAGCAATAATTAGATCCCCAGTCAGAAGCAGCAGTGGTCAGAGCAGCACTCATTTACAGCACCTGCAGCACAGTGCCAAGCAGCACCTGCAGAGCCCAGGCTGAGCAGAGGAGCCCTCAGAACACATTGCACTGAGCTCACAAAGCCCAGGGGTTTGCTGCAGCCTCTTCCTTGCTTTCCAACAAAGCTCCAGGCAGACACAGCAAGACTCTTGGAACAGGACAAGTCATGCAAGACTGCAAGTCTGTAATTCAGTGTGCACAGCAGGCAGAACCAGCAGCAGTGAGCACCATCCCAGGCTGGAGGCCACACAGGAGCACTGAGGCTCAGGGCTATCCCAAAAATGAGCAAGCTCCTCCTGGGAGAACTTACCTGGTTGTGCAGGAGAAAGGCTTGTAGGTTGTCTCCTCACTGCAAACTCAGGTTGTACTGCAGCCTTCCAGGGTGAAGCCTTCCTTCAGGAGACACAGGTGGAAAACATCTCATCTCACCTCACCAGCTTCAGCAGCTGGGCTGTAAGGGGTTTTTTGTTCATAGCTTTATGTTCCTGGGGGTTTAAGCACAGTCTCCTGCCAGAACAGGGGAACTTCTCAGCACCTCTTTCTGCAGGGATTTCAGTCATAGGTGGGTCCCTCCACTGCTGTAAACCTCAAACACCTCTCCTCAGCCCTTCCCCTGCAGGCTCCTCTCCCCTGCTGACCCTTTGATCCCAGCACTCCATCCCACGGACCAGCCAGGCCTGGGAGCCTCCTGCTCAAACCTCAACAGTCCAGCAGAGCTGCTGCTCCAGCATCAGGTTAAGCTGTAAAGCCATGTAAAACAGGTTATTTTAAAAGTGAGGAAGAGGAGGGTACAGGTGATGGCTCTTTGAGATATTAATCAATCGCCAGGGAAACTTTTCTGCAGCAGGGAAGGTGTACTGTGCTTGCAATGCCTGTCACAGTTTCTCAGGAGCCACGAGCACCCACACACTCAGGAAGAGCCTGTCACAAACTTACAAGTTCTGAGCTGCAATAAATCCAGCTGGCCACTGATTTCTTTCCCTGCTTAAGACATCCTTGTGGCCCTTACGAGTTGGGCTGTTCAGAGGTTTGGCTTTTGCTGGTCCCAGCCCCAGGTGCAATCGTGCCTGGGATTGTTGTTCCCTGCAGAGGATGCTACTGCTCTCAGCTGAGGGGAGGCTCACACTGACTGCAGTGCCTGAGCTCCCTAAAACTGCCCCCCTCCAGTGCTGGCAGCTTTTAGCAGGGGGCTTTGAAGCTGCCGTCCTCAGTTTATTTATTCGGGTTTCTCTGTGCTGAGTTGAAGGCTGCAGCAGCTGATTCACAGCCCAGATCTCCTATCTTTATGTTTAAAACACCTTCTTGAGATGCTGAGATCCCTTCACCCGGTCTAGCAGGGAGGAGTGACTGGAATCTGAATGATGTCCTGCTCTCCAAATGAGGGCTTCAAGTGACAAAGGTGACACTGAATGTAAAGGAGTGGAAAAGATTTCAGGGAAAAACTGAGAAAGGTCTCATTTATGTCCTAACCTAAAAAAGAGAGAAAAAATTCTAAGCTTCAAACCACTATCGAGATATGGAATATTCCAGGGATGGGGCAGCCTCAGCTTCTCTGAGCATCCTGTGCCAGGGCCCCCCCGAGGTCACAGGGAAGAATTTTTTTCCTAATATTTAATCTAAATCTACTCTCTGTCAGTTTAAAGTCATTCCCTCTTGGCCTATCACTACATGGCCCTGCCAGAAGTCCCTCTCCAGGAGTCTTGTAGCCCCTTTAGGCACTGGAAGATGCTGCAAGCTCAGCCCAGAGCCTCCTCCAGGCTGAGCCCCCCAGCTCCCTCAGCCTCTCCTCAAAAGGGAGGTGCTCCAGCCCTGGCATCAGCCTGGTGGTTTCCTCTGACTCATTTCAACAGATCCCTGACTTTCTTGTTTATTTTAGATTTTTTTTTATGTTACCAAATGAAAAGAAATAACCATAAAAATCAATTAAAATAATTTAGCTCAGCAATTACAGATTTTTTAATTAAATTGAAAGTTCTTGTTCCTTTTTTAACATTATAGTACTAAATTTACTTATTTAATATTATTTAATTGATATTAATATAATAATGTATATTAATTTAATTGTATCTAAATATAAATAATATCTGTAAATAAATATAAATTATATACAAATAACTATAAATACAATTAATCTATAAACGTGAATTAATTTATATTAATATATTTTTAAATTATTAAATTAATAAAGATATAATAAAAAGTAAAATTATATATAAGAAAAAAAAAACTCTCCCAGTATGTCTGTTTCTAGTATTTTTAAATGTGTTTTTATTGAAATCAACACTTCTTTATTCATTTAATTCATCACCATTTTTTGGGTTATTATTCCCAGTGCTAACCAGAGTACTCAGCTTCTGTAGGAAAAAATGTGATGACATGCAATAAAGTCACCAAGTATTTTCATCTGGAATATAAATGGAAGTAACCTTTCCAAACAGAATATATTAACATATGCCAGAGAATCCATTGGTTATTCTGAGACTTCTTTCTCTCAGTCTTTAATCACTAATGCTATCATTTTAAAGTCAGTTTTACAAATGACAAAAGGGCCAATAGCTCTCCTGAGAATGTGGGATTTTTCTCAGTCCCAGCAAGGTCTCACAACTGAGTTATGTCCTAGTAATTAATTTTTAAGCAGAAGTGTTGTCCCATTCCCTTAAATGATAAACAAAGCTGATTTTTCAGAATTCTATTAAGCTCCTTGCTAATGAAATAATCCTCATCTGAGAAGTACAAATATGCAGATGGCCTATTATTCTTCTATTCTTCTATTATCATTCTATTATGTCTTATTCCTTCAAGCAGAAGGAAATTGGAAGGAACCAGAAACTAACAAATATCCGCAGGCAAGGTTTGCAAGACCCTGAAGAAAATGGAGAAGCACAGAAGCACATCTGTTGCTCTTCATCTCTTGTGGTATGAACAAAACTGATGCAATACACCTAAAAAGGGTCATGAGAGGGGAGAGGAAACTGAGAAAGTTGTCAGGCGCTCAGGAGCTGTATTGCCACAGAGCCTTAAAGACCAAATCTCTCTGAGCTATCTTCAGTCAATAAAGCTCGTGCTCCTGGCTTTAGGAGAAGAATTAGATTGTACTAGGTTTTGTTAGGTAAAGAATGATTCTAAAAGCAGATCTGGGTTATATCCATCAGAACTAGAGCCAGAGTTTGGATACCTAAGAGACAGTGACTCTAAACTATTTTTTAAAAAAGTACATGAACCAAGGGAGATCAGAAAGGTTCTGCAGGATTGTAATATTTAATTGCATAATATAATAAGCACTGCTGTTGGTTATTTCTATGGAATTGAAATCTTTGATTTGACACCAGCTCTGCGCTCCCCTCCCATCCACAGTACAGATGAAGTGTGATCTGGAACAGAAATCTATATGTTGCTATAAGCAACATCTATAGGCAGAAGTATTGTTTCCTATATAAAAATTAATGAATGCAATAATCACAGATAGCATTCAGTCCCAGAGAGAACATAGGCACATTGACATAGCATGAAGCTCAAGGCAGGGCTTTATGGATGGAGGTTTTTGCTATTTTGATGGAGAAAGGAAACCTTGCACAGCAAACTGAGGAATAAAAGCTAAATAGCCAAATATGGCTGTGCCCCCATGTTTTATCATGTTTATACAACTTCCTTTCAGCCTTTATTTAAATGACTGAAAACTGTAACAACAAAGCCTTGTAACTGTGTAGGCCATCTTTTCTTTATTGAAAAGCTGAGCTTTTTCAGTATTTTGCACTTTTTGCAGCAGAAGATCAGTCTGCGTCTTTAAAGTGTGACAGAAGCATACCTAAAGACTGGAAATAGAACTGTACACGAGTCCAAATATGAGCCTGGACCTACACAGCAAACATTTTGTGAAGCACAGTTTGTTTTCAGGGAGATGCTGCTTTGCAGCCTGGTAGTGGGTGTTCGAGTACCCAGTGCCCCAGTGGTGATGGAGGCAGAAAAAGCCAGCAGCTCATTTGTGAAATAGTCATTTATTCCACGTATTCAAGACACAGCAAGGAGAGCTGGTGCCAGGTTGCAGGGAACAGAAGCAACAGAGTTGCTTGTACTTGTGCTCTGCAGTCCCACCGAGCCTTCCCAAGGATAACAGCACATACAGCTGGAGCGTGGAACAGAAGGGAAACTCCATTTCTGACTTTATATGCTTAAGAAAACTTGCATCCACTTTCCATATTTATTATAACACAGGAATTTTTTCTCTCTGCAAGTAAGGGGCTTCGCTGCTCCAGTGACAGAGAGGGCTGGTTTGGGTGGGCTGGGAAGGGCAGGTGCTGGTTAAACGTTGTCAGGCCTGTGTGTGGAGCAGGAGCCAACACACGCAGGCCCTTTATACACTCAATGAACGCTGGAGTTTGTCTGCACAGAGGAATCGTCCCTGTCTGTCACACACCACACTGAGAAATGGGGAGAGGAGGGCCTGGGCAGCATCCCAGCCCTCCCTCTGCAGGGAGCAGAGCCTCTGCAGGCAGCGGAGCGCATGAACAAGCAGGAAGGCTTGGGGTGGGAATTTGTTGTGTTTTACCACAACCCTGTGCTCAAAAAAAGTAGTTGGACTCGCTGCGGTGAGAGAGCTGTGAATAAGCTGGTCTTACTGATGGGGATTTAATTATTCTGGTATTGACAAAAATGAGAATTAAAGGAGGAATCAACCTGCCGACTTCCACAGGCAGTAAAAAACAAGTTTATCTTTCACTGTGTATTGAGCTGGTAGCTATGATAAATTCAATAATGGTCTGTGGGTGTTTAGTGCTTTATGATAACATATCATTTGGCTTCAAGCCACCACAGTCTTAGGCTATGAAGCTAACAAATAAGACTTCAGACAGCATTATGTTGCTAAGCTCAAATATTCCCAGAAAGATGGTGGGAGAGGAGGGGGGAGAACAAGGAAGAAGTGATATTTAAAGCAAAGAGAGTAAATAATGCAATCAGGTTGATCCCAGCAACAGCAAAGCTGAAAGTGATAATGGAAGTTACTGGAGTAAAGCAACAACATATCAAATATAGACAGAAAGCAATTACAAAAGGTATAATAGAAAATTGAAAGGACAAGCTAACTGATGTAAAAAGCTCACAAAAGCTCTGTAAACATTCAAGGGGGAAAAGTTGCTAATAATAATCCATGAAGGCTCAGGGAATACTAATCAGCCTTGAGCTGTTCTTCATTTGTACAAGGACATATGGGCCCATTCCAGGTTTAAATAAATGACTGAATGACAGAGATTAAACTCATTGAGGTTCTTTTCAAAGAAAATAAAAAAATAAATAAATAAAAAGTGAGAATTCTGGCATCAGTCAATAATGCACCAGAAATAGATTTGCTGAAGTTTTAGAGATTTTCTAAAGCCACTAATCTATCTGCAAGGAAAACATGACTTACCACACATAAAGTGAACCCACCACTGGGTGTGATGTGGGCCAATGCTGTTGTGCTCAGCTCAGAAAATTTGCTGCCTTTCAGGCCTTTTCTACATCACTCATTTTACTGCATTTACCTTTGCAAGAAGCCAAATTTAAATTACTTTCAGAGTAGACAAAAATAGAACTACAGATGCTGTACAAAGCAAGGAATACTGAATAGCAGGAAAATTAGACAGCAGTCATCTCAGGGTTCAATTCCACACTCAGCCTCAGCTTTCCTGAACAAGTCAGTTACTCGGATTTCTGGCAGGATTTCTAACGCCATCTCACCTTCAAAGCCTCACTGCTTAGTGCACGTTTCCTCAGCACAGGGGTCCTCATTAATTATTAGAATTGCTAATTCTACAATTGCACTTTCAGTGTCTGAGGAACAAAATTCACATGAAGATGAAGAGCAGCAGGAACCAAATTGCTGTCTCAGATGGGCAATGCTGAAGGCCCACAGATTTGCCTATTTATTTTCCCAGTATGGACATTTTCTGATACAAAGGAAAATACAAAAGGGTAACACCACAGCACTGAAGTGCCATGTCAGAGGGTGGCCTGTTTGCTGAAATTTCATCTCGTTCTCTCCTTGGTGGGTTAAGAGAAGCTGGCAACATTCATATTCTGCTGAGTAAAAAGTAACCTGGTAGGAGGTGGGGAGCCTTGGTCACTCTGTCAGCACATAAAGAAGCACCACAGATTTGAGAGATTTCATCCTGAAATTCTGCCCTCAGTGGGAAGGGAAGCACTGAGCTCTCTATTTTAAGTATTTGTTTTCTTGCTTTTAAAGCACATTTGTTGTTTTTTTAATTGCTGTATCTTTAACACTGGTGGTGCTCATGCTAATCAAAAACACTTGTTCTTGAAGTGTGACAGACATCTAATAAAGAAATACAGAAATTAAGCTGAACCATCTATAAAGAAATTGTAAAACTCAATATTAATGACCCATTTCAATGTTAAACAATAGTTTTGTGCATCAGTGATGAATCAGCCAAATATATGTAATATTCATTGTTACTTTTAACAGAAAAAATAAGTAACATGCAATCTCTATCCAGAGGGCCTTTCTCTCATTTCCCACATAATTCAGCCATTTGCCCATATTTAGCTCACCAAGCAAATAAATTAATCATTTTTTTCACTACTGTGCCTGCAAAAAAGTATAATAAACACTGAGTCTTGAAAGATTTCCAGTAAGTCATTCTTTGCATTCACATAAATTAATGAAAGATGCAACAAGCAGCTTTAACTGATGTTTTCCATAATTTGGACAGGGCCAGTCCAACCATTACTGGAGTCTTAAGAGCACAAACTGGAACCTTGACATGCAGAGTGAGTGAAAGCTGGGCATTGCAGCCAGCAGAGAACAGAAGGCAGTGCTGACCCCAATGCCCCATTTCTGCACGGAGTGCTGCTGCCCAAGCACATCCTGTCTATGCTCCAGAGCTCTGCCCAGCAGCAGAGCCCTCTCCCAGGGCTGCGGTGAGGGGCTGGGGGCACTGCAGAGGTGCCAGGTACAGCCCCTGCCCCCCCTCTGCACAAACCCTCTGGACACAGACCTGTCTGTCCGTCCTGCTTCATGCTCCTGGCTCTGGGCATTGCTGAGACCACACTCATCTTTCTGCTTGGGCCTGTATATCTGATTATTGGTTTCTAAAAATAATTGAAGATACTGGTTCCTTGGCATTTAGTTCTGGTTCAAAAATTATCTCATGCTTTAGTTTTCCCTGTTTTCTCAGAGCACAACTTCTCTGCCAACTGAGGAGATATAATTTTTGTAGGAATTAACACTTCAACAGCAGAATAAATCTCAAAACATGGGACTCACAGTCATAAATGTGATGCAGAAGGCAAAGAAAATACAACTTTGAAAAGAGACAGTGGGAAAATTCTACATTTAGAAGAAAACATTAAATTAGCAAGAACTGTCACTTTTTTTTCTTTTTATTAACAGCAGTTCCAATGTTTAAATTCAATCATCAGTCAGTCTCACAGTTCAGAGATCAGAATACCTGGAACTCCTCTGAGGCACATGGATATGTGCACTTCTTCCTCATACATTCCCCAAAGTAGCAATAACTTTCTTAACATTCACCAGCTCAAAATAAAAATGTACTGAAAACATACAATTTATCATAAGTCTTAGAACACCTTGTCTTTTCCCCATATATTTCATCACAGCAATATGAAATTCAAAGTCTTTAAGCACAGCATGATAATTTATTAGAGCTTCATCTCAAGCTCCATACATTTTGCTTTTTCAACATTCTACATTCTTGTTATGGTCCTGACAAATTTCCCTCGGAGTGACAGAATAATCACCGAATGAAGTTTTAATTATTTAGGCCCAAACTCTCGCAAAGTGCAAAAAAACAAGCATAAAACCTTCAGCATCCAAATTTCTAAGAATGGTGGGGCTTGTAAGCTTAAAGATTTAAATGTAAGGGGACTTTTATTTCAAGTACTGTAAAAGAGAAACATTGCCACTTACTGGCAGTACCAATGTCTTTGCAATATTTGTAGGCATTTATGTGCACCTTCAAATGCTCTGTTAACCTTTATAGTATTTGTCAATAAAAAGCCCCATTAGCATTTAAACTGTGTATGTCCAACTGCCTACTTCGAGCAGGAATCAAAAGAGAACCTGTAAGAAACAGGTTGTTTATTACAGACTACATTATTGGGACTTTACACACTGGAGATTTCAAAAAAAAAGTCACATTCCTTACAGTTAAAAAACCCAAAAGGTAAAAAAAGGTTAAAAAAAATTCAATCATTAATTGGGAAAAAGGCTGAGCATGGCCTGAGCAGGAGATGTGACCACCATGGGTGAATGGCAACACAGAGAACACAGTACAGCTTTGGAAAGAGTAGTGCAGCTTTGGCAAGAGTAGTGCAGCCAGCTGGAGCCACCTCAGGAACACTGGAGGTCTAAAGAGATCACACTGGACAAGAAACTAAATTGTGATTGTGATGTTCCTATTCCTTTTGCAACAGGAACATCAGAACTTACCTGATATTATCAACTAACCTTACCTGACATGGAGAATTTGTCTTCATTGGGCAAAAACTTAATCAAAGATAACATAATCACTGGACAAGAACTGAAATCAGACAGACTCTTCAATCAAGCTGCTGAACTGGAAGTGACAATGGCATAAGTCACCAGACTGCCTATGTCCCCTAAAATTCTGTTTCAAGCAACACTGATTTAGTAGAATCCCTGTGTGCTGCATCTGTAAAGTATTTCAAAAGGTAAGGAAAAACCATTCCAAAATCTAAAGACTGAAACTGAAATCAAGTATTATCTATTACCACTGCTTTTATAAATCATTAATAAGGACAGCATGACCTGTTCCAATGAAAAGGAAAAAAAAACATTAATTGTCCTCAAGTATGAGAGATGCACTCACAGTGACAGCAGAGGCATTCATTTAATCACTTTACAACAGGGAAATCTATAGACTCCATAGAAAATTTACAACCAAAATGGAGCTAATGTGACAAATGGTGCTCATGTAGCAAAACCAGAAAATGTCAAGTCTGCAAATTCAACAAAGATGTGTTTCAGTGGCTTTGCTCCTCAGGCTCCAGTTTGACAGTGCACCACTTCAGCCAGTCCCTCCTTTCAGCTCACGTCCGTCTCGTCTTCTGTTTCTTCGTTTGTCTCTTGGCATCCTCTGAGCCCCCGGTGTCAGAGCCTGCCTGCCCAAGGGCACGCACCCCTTGCAGCCGAGCTGTCAGCTGCAGCAGTAAGGGAATAAGCTGGGAAAAAAAAAAAAAGGAAGCAAGTTGTGGTTACAATGGTATGTAAGGGCTGAATGGTATGGTTCTCTAGACATGTAGCCCCTACATGACTCTATCATCAGCATCAACAGCACATCTACAAAGACATCACAAGATCTTGGCAGCAAATCTTGGGGAGGAATCAAACCAAACTTCTGGGAATTTCTGATACTCAGAACCTAAAGGGATTGTTTGAGAGGAAATCAAACTGCACAGACAAATTTAATTTCTCTTTTTGGTAAAACAGAAATCTAATCATATCAGAAAAGACTAGACAACCATAGATTGATAACAAAGGCAGAGGGAGTTGTATAGCAGGTATTTGTATTCCTCTTGAGAGCTTTTGCACTAAGGAGGGTATAAAGCTGAAGAGACCAGACCTGAAGACTTGCAAGACTTTTTCCATTCTGATTGTGCCTGAAGCAAATAAAACAATTATTTTCATTCTTATTATCACTGAGTCTGGTTATCTGAATTTTAATGATGCTTCATTGTTTTTTTCTCAGAGCGATCAAATGAGAAACCAAAATTCAGCCACAGCACAGGAACTCACCTTCACACTAAGCTTTTTTAAAGGAAGGTAATTGTCCAAAAACATGGCTAGAATTGTCCACAATGGCTACATTGTGGCTTTTCTTAGAATCACATAAGGGGACTGTGACTGCACCTCTGTTTGGATAACAAACCCTCGCTGAGCACAGTGCAGGGTATCCACTGACAGGACAGTAGTATTTGGGCAGGAGCAGAAGCAGCCCTGACCCACCTTATCGTGGTTGTACCCAGCCAGCAGCAGGAGCAGCGTCAGCGGTAACGCGATGTAAGACCCTTGGGCAATGTCTTGTTCAGGCAGCTTTCTCTGGAAACAGTGCAGATCGTGGATTTTATTTTTTTTTTAAGCTGACTGTGAAATCCCTCAGCTCTAAGAAACACCAGCAATAGGATCATGAGGCACATCCAGCCCTTCTTATCTCATTTCCTTCCAAGTGCTGTTCTAGGATTTACTTTACTTCCCACTTCAAAGCCACCCTCTGGATCAGTCTCTCATGTATTACCCCTTCCTGAAGTGTGCTGGTTTGTAAAGCCAATTCATTGATGGTCAGTCTTCACTGACAGTCAGTCTGGTTGCTTTGGTTTACCTGTCCCATGCTGCCCACACCTCTGTGACCCCACTACAGCAGCCATGCCAGCAGAGGACCTTTGAGGCACATCTGCACCCTCCAATTCCTACTGCTGTCCCATGTCCCCATGTCTCCCATTCCACTGGCACCTGAACACACAGCAAATCTAAATTAATGCCACTCATAAACCTCTTTATATTTACACTAACAGAAAGCCTGGCCATGAGCACAAAATACATGCAGGTTTTAACACCAAATACTGCTCCCAAGGTGAACATTGGAACATGAAAATGTTTAGTACTTACAGTGGGACTGAAGACCAATGTAATGTGTTTATGATATCCAATGGCAGTGAAAGAAACTTGAGGCAGGGTGTAGTCATACTGTGATTTAGACAATGTAGAATCCAGGAGCACCACGTAATTCTGTGGGTAAAAAATACACTCAGGCTACAGCATCAGGAGCAGTCTGAGACAAAAATCACATTTAAAGGCAAAGCTCAGTTAAAGAGGCTTCAAATCTTCCAAGACATTGGTTAATGCAGCATGAATACAGCTCTGCAGGCACCCCAAAAATTACACTTCAGTGTCCTTAGGGAAAAAAATTAAGTGATCCCAGCTAATTTTCCAGCAATATTCTTACCTCTCCATCTCGGAGTAGTGGTGGGAAATGAAAAAACAGGGATAGGCCTAAGTTGACTGTATGAATTGGGTTGTCAAGATTTTCACTTTTGTAGAGCTTCACCTGTAAGTGAAGGAAGAAACACAAACAAGGCATTTCCAAGCTTGCACCACAATAAATATTTCAGACATCCCAGACTTTCAGGGATAAAAGCATTTCCAAATTCATCATGCGCTCTTATAAACAGAAAGTTGTCAAGTAAGAACACCTGGAAATGCTCTAATCTGGGATGTGAAAAGTCACCAAAGACTCTTTTTATAGAACTTGAAATAATTTAGGAATGGCTGCTATCTGACATTTTCACATAGCCAGTGTATGAAAAGCAGTCTGTGCTGAGGAGCACAAAACTGCTCTCACTTGTGTCTGGACCCAGTCTTAGCACATCTTTCAACAAGAATGTCTGCATTGGAGGCCAGGGTGATGACATGCACCCATCGACAGCTCACATGCAGTACATGCAACACAAGACCCCACCTAATATGAAGAAGGCACTGGCTTGGATAACCTCCATATAATCAAATTTTAACATCAATTCTTATTGGCTTAGGCTGTTTAAATTTCCCCAGGAAGATGGGACACAAGCTCAGGGGCTCTTCAGTAAGGTGACACATTTTCCCTTCACACCTGCTCTGAGTGTTGGATCCTTTGGATGTCTCCCAAAAAACCCAAGAGCATAGCAATGAGATCTTGGCAGGTGAGATACATAACAAACTAGTGTGAAAGGAATCCAAGCACTGCACTTGTATTTGTAGGTAACATTTTATGGAGCTTTTGAACATGAGAAATGATACTGTAACTCCTACCCCACTAACACCTCTTGCAGACACTTCCAGCATTTGCGCCCTAAGGAAAAAGGCTCAGAGGTGTTAGCAAGCTTTTTCAGATCACAGTACAGTGTTCTGAATTTTGAAAGTTTCAATTTTCCTATTTGTCTCATACTGTCTATTATAATGTACTTTTAAATTCACATATTCCATGGTATCGCTGCATTCACATGGTATCTTCAGGTTTTGACATACAAGTCAAAAATTTCAGGTGTTTCAGGAATTAATGCAGTTCTCTGATACAAAGGACTCATTTCACCCTTGCTGTTTTGATGCCCCTACAGACAGAGCATCCCTAATCAGGGAAATATATCCCAAAATGTACAGGCCAACCAGAGAAGGTATTTCTTAAACATATTCCCATGAAAAAAGGAAACATTAAAGCAAAGCATCAGGAACACAGCAATCTTCATTCTATCTGGAAATCAAATTCACCTTCATTAAACTATTAATTCTAATTTGAATTAAATGTGTGCTCTGGCTACTGAACCATTTCCCGTGACCCTGCAGAAAAAAAAAATCATTGTAAAAGCAGTAACAAATACATTTGAAAAGATGAAAAGCTTGAACTTACACATAAAGTGGAGAGATATTCAGAAGCTGTAATCACATTTCCACTTAAATCAAACTGATTAATTTGCCGGAATGCTATAATATTAACGTCATCAATGTCACTGTTCCCAACCTGCAACGGAAAACACACTCAGGTTTTTACCAGCACAGGGACAGTTAACAAAGGACAGCAACACAGCTGTTAACACAGCACAAACATTGCTGATCATTTCAAATAAAAAGTGGATTTTGTTCTATACTAACCACACGGAAGCTCGAAAGCTTTCCCACTGCAAGTCCCTGCTCTCAGAGTGCACAGCTTGCAATAGCAGACTTGGGCATTATCAGCATGAGGCCCATGACATTAGGCTAAACTAAAAATGGAAGTCTCAAAAGCACACACTATTCTGGAAAAGGCTGAGGTACATCCACAGGACTGCCTGATTTCAGAACACTGGTCTCATGATTTTGCATCTGTGCTGAGAAATGCACAGAGATGTTTACAGAGTTGATTAATGTGGAATATTTAACAAGATTCCACCAGTTTTCAATGTGAAGTTAATCCTAGATTTTATAAAGGTAAAAGTGCTAGTCCAAATTAGAATTTCACCTACATCAAGACTGCATGATTTGGACCCAATAAAACATAACAATTTCTCTCTGCCCGTAACTAAATACAACTGTAGGACAATATGACAATTTATGACATCCTCAAGATACCATTGCTTTGTTCCACATCACAAAGAAATGCTGAAAGGTATTCCATACATTTATTCTCTTGTTTCTGGATGCAGTTTTCATGACTGTGAAAGAATCCTTTTCACTTGTTTACTGTTTGGGCTTTATCTCACTTCAGTTTTATGGTGCTGACACACAATATGGGGCTTGTTTTTAGGGAGCTAACTTGCTGAAAGGTACTTGTCTAAACAGAATGCCTTCACTACATTGCTGCTGACAGAACAGACAGAATGCCAAGACAGACCCATTTCATATTTAAGTGATGCTACAAAAAAAAGGAAAAATTACCTCAATTGCCCGATGCTGTGGTAAAGCTCTTTCAATGTGATCATTGCCTTCAGCTTTGAGTTGGACATGATACACACAGCCAGGCTGAAAGCAACATTCAGATGATAAATCCCAACACTGAATAATACATACTTTCATTTTAGAGAGCAGTAAAGAGAATTTTCTGACACTCCATTTAAGATGCACCACCCAAACAGATTTAACTCTATGCAGTTAAAGTTTTCCTTATCTCAAATAGAAAATTCAGCTCAATAACAGGATTAGGAGTGTTTACTGTCAGAAAATAAGAAAAGGCTATATAGAATTTCATTACTTTGTTGCATCACAGTGTTAAAAGAAATTATCTGCTGTGATGAAGGAAAACACAGGATTGAAACCTGATCAAACATTGCCTTTTACTTCAGCAAATTGTTGATTTCTTCCATAATGGTGCCATAAATTCAGCTTCCCCATTTCCTGAAGAGCTTACTTCGCATACATGCTGTGCAACCAACATCACATGCACACCCAATATCCTGCTAAAAAAAAGCTGTTGGTATCTTCACAGGAGAAACTAAACACTTCCCCAAATTCTTTTGCCTATGAAAATTCCCTGCTGGTCACCCAAGCACTGACCAGGGGATTGTCTCATGTCACACCAACTGCTCAGTGTTTGTGGTGGCAGCACAGTATGCTGCCAGCAAGCTCACAGACTTCCAACACAAACTTTTCTCTTCCCCTTTTCTCAGGCTCACTGTTCACTACTTGACAGTGTTTCTTCACACAGAGAGACTCAGGGGAGTCTGAGTTAGCAAACACGATGGGAAAACAGAAACCAGTGCTACTGAACAGAACCCATTTCAGTGCTCCATTGTCACACTGACAGACAAGGGAATGACACAGCCTCCTACTCCTTACCCGCAGGCCACGGAGCCTGAATTTGCCCTCCTCATCAGTTATTGTGTCCTCTCCATAGATGCTGCAATCCTTCTGTCCCACGGCTTCCACTGAGACTCCCTGCTCAGGCTCTCCATTTAAAGAGGAAACTGTGCCATAACAGCTGGAGGTATAAAGAGAACAGTTGTTACAGATATGCAGATGCCATTTTAATGCATATTTTAAAGACATTTTATTGTCATAATTGATGGGAAAAGTACTTAATGTATTTACCATAGCATGAAGAAGAAAAGGGGTATTTATAACGTGTGTGCAAAACAGTTTAAATCATCAGAATTCACTGTAGTATGGAGCACAACTTTAAGAATCCAAGTTTCCTAGACTCCATCAACAGCAGCTCTTTCTTATCCCTGAGGGTAAGGTCACATATCTGAATTGGTCTACCACACCTAGAGCAGTCCTCTCCTACTGGAGGTAGCACAAACAACTTCAGTGAGACAGTGCTTTCATAGCCACTGTTCTTCCTACAGCTCTGCCATCTGGGCTTAGCTATATATCCACAACGATAAAAAAAAGCCAAGAAACTACTTATATACAGCACAATTAAGTTAAATTGAGACTTGGAAAGTCTCCTCCAAGCCTGCAAGAACAGAGGTGTGCTGGGAGGAAACACATTTGGCACAATACATCCTGATACAGCCCACAGCATTTTCCATGGATTCCAGCTCCACTGACCTGTAAGCTGTTCTGTAACCAGTTATCTGGATTTTTAGATTTTGTCCTTCCTGCACTTCAATCATTTGTGATGATGGTTCAAACCGAAATTCTTTCATCATGGGTTTAAAGTAATATTGCCCTGGGCTCTGCAAAGAGGCACAAAACAAGCTGTTTACTCACAGTGATGCAGAAACTCACCAACTCCAAACAAATATGCTTTGTGAGAGCTCTCTGAAGAGCTGAGGTGCTCTGTTCCAACCACAGGTTAAACCTCTCACAAAATGTGAGCAGTGAAAAACAGGGAGCACATTGGACAATAAACTGATGGAACTCCCACCTGGTGACAAAAGTAAGAGAGAAAGGAAACTACAGCCCTAAAACCTTACTACAAAACCTCAAGGACAGGAAAGTGACCACAAAAGAAGGATGTCTGCAAAGAAACTATTCAAGCATGTCTACACACATATAGATCAATAATGTAATTAGATTTCCTTCCCCCTAAAGACTCTCCAATGATTATCAACAAATTGGCTTGTTTCATGTTTACAGACTGCAAATTAGTAACAGATCAATCAACATCATCTACGACCTGTTGGGGAGAAACCTCTTGCCACGTTAGATTTCACATCTTTCCCTTGCTAAGATTCTAAGTACTGTTTATTCTCAGGGATGTGCATCTCTCATGGTGGGTTAGGGTTTCAAAGGACACCTGCCACTCAGGAGAGCCCTGTTTGGGAGGGCAGAGGAACACAGCCCCACACACAGCCATGCCCTGAAGAATCACTTCAACTTACCAGATTGGAAAATGTCAGCATGCCATCGTCCTGTGTGAGGAGGTTGGACCGAAACACCCCTCCACTGAGAGACAAGAGAACTCCAGCAAGAGCCTGGTCATCCTCTGATTTGATCTGTTTTTGAAAAACCAGGAATTTTAAGTGTGAGGGTTTCTTTATGGAGAAGGGTTCAGTTGAAAAGCCCCTTGCAGAGTGCAAAGGTGGGCTGGCCCTGAGCACTCAGCTGTGAGCAGAACTAACCACATCTGCACTGCCCCTCCTGCCCGACCACAGGGCTGCAGAGCCCTCTGCTCCCAAGCCCTGGGCAGTCACAGCCCATGGCACACCATGTGCCACCACAGCAGCCATTCTCTACCACTCCACACCACACACAGAGAGGCCAGAACAAAGCACCCCAAACACTGGAACCAAGCACTAGCTGGACCAGACTACATCTATACCTTGAGGGATAAAACTCATTAAAACAGAGTGGTCCAACTCTACAAAAGCAAATAAAGCCAGTCTTGGACTCTATAAACCTTGCAAAGTATCTTCTGCATGGCAAGTCATGGTCTACAACTGAGCTCATCCCCTGAGATTTGTTTCCTCATGACAAAAATTATTATCCAAATAATAAAAAATTATCCCAAAATCCCACACCCATTTGTCTTTGGAAGACAAAAATGAACTTTTTGCCTGTCCAGCTCCAACTGCACACACTATTCATTTAGAACCCAAAATGTTCAGAACATTACCTCAAATGTCACCCCAGCAAGAGCAAAAGCTTTGAAGTCTCCAACTGTTCCTTCTACAGCAGTCAAAACAAAACCTTCCTTCTGAGCAGCGATTGTGTATTCCAAGTCACTGTGCAGTGGCCCAACACTTCAAATAAAACAGAACTTGTTTCAGAACGAACACTTGGATATTACATTGTCAAGTAACCACTGCATTTTAACTAAAGAATCCAAAGGTTCAAAACCAATCTGCTCATTACCTGTAAGTGCCTTTGTCATCGGTGAAAACCGTGATAAGTGCAGAAGTTGCTCCCTTCTCACTAATGACAATCTCAACACCTTCCAATTCAGGATGAATTCGCCCTTCCAGAAATAAGCCTGCTTTTCCATGGATCTCTATCAGCTTCCCAGGACAACTCTCTTGGCCATTGTGAAGGGGATTTAAGACAAAGAAAAAGGTCAAAAATACACTTGACACTCTGGCTTACAACAGGAGTTTAACTACTCCCAAAGTGATCAGCTGGTGGCCTTTTGAACAAGAGATCAATCCACACAATTTCATGGCCTCTAAACACATCTTGCAACATCTGAACAGCACCAAAATGGGTAACAACATTTCAAAGCTATAAGCACATCCCCAAAAAAAGTTTCTGGATTTCTGAAGTTGGAGGTCTCAGTGAGTTACATACACTGCAGCCACACAGAGACAATGGCAATGAAACTTCCTTCTAGGCAGATTACACTGAGCTTTGACCACATTTTTTGAGTTCAAATTCAGGTCAGCATATGTCACGTTCAATGACATTAAGTAAAATTTTATTTTCCTCCCTCAAATGCATTTTGAATGTGCAAACAGAGTCACATGAAAAGAGGCACTTAACATTTCCTTGTGATTTCAAATAAAATATGTTCACTTAAGAACCTGAGGACATGATGGACACTGACCTAACAAGCAGCATCAATAACCCTAACAATTTTGAAGTTTATCTGTTTTGTGAATATTTTTATTACTGTTATCCAGTGGGGAGGAAAAAAAACTTTAAGAGAAACTTGAATTTGGTAACAAATTCAAAATAGAAACCTTGTTTTTGCACAACCCTTTCTAGGTGACAGTACTATGAACAATTCTGAGAATCTGGTGTAACACCCAGAACTCTGGCCTTCCTCTTGTGCTAGGTGGTTTTTCAGCACTTGGAAGAATATTCCGCTGATAAAAACTGTACCTGCATCCTCTATCAAATAACTTCAAAATTCCAGAATTAAACTGGCCCAAAGAAATAGCTGCAACTGAAACTTCCCTAACATTACTTTTTGAGTTATTCATATGTTTATCTACATAGATACATTTCAACCATAAAAATCCTATCCTTTCAAACAATAAATTATTCATATTTACCTCCACTAACAACTGCTTCCACATAAGGTGGGTAGAAGAGCAGCTCTTTTGACGATGGTGTTACAGTAATTTTCTCTCCAGACCTGTAAAACACAAATAAGACATAATCAGAAGAAAATTGAATTAGCAGCTCTCACGCAGAGCAGAGTGCAAGAATGTATCTAAATACTCCCAGAAAAAAGTATTAAGAACAACCTAAGCAAAATTCTTACTGTGCTACTAAGATTCCTTGTAGCTCAGAATCACCAAAAGCACCCAGCCAGCAGCTCTGTCCTACCTGGAATTGTATCACTACCCCGTTGGACAGAAACACCACACAACAGTACGAACAACACATCTTGTCTATTACTGGAGCTTGGTATTACCTTGCCCAGTATGAAAATTCATATAAGAATGGTCCCTGGAGCTCCTCCACCATTTCTTGCACTGGTGGCTTTGTTCCTTCCTCCTCCTGAGCCTTCTTTTCTCTCTCCTGCCGGCGGCTCTCGATTTCTGCCAGCTGCTGCTCCCTGCGGAGCTCCTGAATGGACTTCAGGGGCCCCAGAACCAAGGCAGGTTCACTGTCAATGGATGACCTGAAAATATGGAAAAAACCCAAGATCATCTCCTGCCCTATGTAAGAACTTGTTGCATCTGTTAATTACTGCCTTTACACCACCACAGACAAGTCCCAGGGCATTTTTTGAACCCATCCCTCTTTAACTGCTCTGTTTATACTGGTAACAGCGCAGGAATGGTAAATTTTTAGGCAAAAGGATCAGTTTGCAAGAATACCTTTAACAAAGACCTAAACTAGAAGAGAAGGCTGGAATGTCAAACCTGAGAACAAGCTTAATACAGAAAGTACAAAATAAATAAAAAGACTGCTAAGCTTGCTTTTTTTTTCAGAACTAGGGACTTTTGTCTCAGAACCTACCTCTCAGGAACAGAGAATAAAAAGAGAAAATAACTTCTATCACACATAAATACTTCCAAGAGCCAGAAATTCCCAGGAAAAGCTCTGAGTTCTCACCTATCTGCCCTATTCATTTGAACTACCCAGCTATCTTGTCACTGTCCACTGAACAGATTACTAGATAAATTCAACCAAGTTCTTAGAATCAGCACAGAACAATGCATTTTATTTCACTCTCCCTGATCTTGCTTCCTCTTTTCTAGCATTTCCTTCTAGACTCCAATCATCCTTTGTATCTCATAATCTCTCTTCTCTAACAGTCTGAATTCTCAGTGAGGACTGAACTGAAATGACCACAATCACTTTTCCTGCAGCCACTTTAGATTACCAGGATAGTTCTGTCTCCTGCTTCAGCCTTCACCTCTAGTTTGTCTTTTTTAAGAGACATAGTTACTATTGTTCTATCACACTAAGTCTCATCAAGGCTTTATAGTCTTTCTCTGCAATCCAGACACAATACAGAAACCTGTAATATTTTTTTGTCTGAAAGCCTATTAAAAATTTGTACAGGCACACACAGTCTCAAGATACTCATAATACATTACTGCAGTCTTATTTTTAAAACATACCAAGCCATTATCAAGAACTGATGAGAATCAGCTTTGCTTTTGGTTGAGAAGGTTTGGAGTTTTTTGTTAACTCAAAGTTAATGCGTCACAGCCATGGATCTGGTACACAGACTTGTAAAAACACATGGCTTGTTTTTAAACCCAGAGCTGCTCCCTTTATGTCAATGGCACTTCACAAACTGGAATTCAGCTGAAAAGCTTGAGGCAGGATTGACAGATACCTGTGGCAACTAAGCTGCCTTCAAAGCACTAGCCAACAGTCTCCAAAAAGCCAACAAGCTGAGAAGGTTAGTACAATATTCACCTCCTCACTAAGCTGTTTTTAAAATCCTAATGGGTTTCTGCTGTCTCAGTGTCTCCTTTCCAGCTGCTGGAGCTGCCCAGCAGTTGCAGTGACAGGGTCATTAATCTTGGAGAACTCAAGGCAGTGCTCTGCAGGTAATGTTCTCTGAAAAGATGTTTTCTGCACTCAAAAAGTTTGAGAACCCATAGCCTAGAACAAGTAGACACCAGCAGAGTATCAATAAAACAGTCATCATTACCAGACACTTTCAGGCAGATTTGGCACCTCATACAATTAAAGCTGTTCACAAATCAGTGCTCCCTAGTGAGCTGTCTGTTCAGCTAAACATAAATTGCTGCATTAGCGTGCAATCACTCTGCATGTTTTTCCTTTTATAACCCTCCTCACACCAGTTACAATGCTCTAAAACAGCAAATTCTCATTCTGAGGAAAGAAAAAAGGGAAAAAATATACACCAGTGCCTTAAAGAGCTCAGATCTAAGCTTAAACTATACCCTCTGAATTCTGAAACATCAGTTCATTAAAGTATATAAAAACTCAGAAAATCATTCCTTTTTACCAAGACACAGAAGTAGGGAGGGGCAATGTTCAAACGATGAGAAAATACTCAAAATGAGGCTGGATTTATCTCTCTCCAGAGAACTCAAAGCACATCTCAGCATTAAAAACCTCTTGCAGCCTAGGGTAGGATGCCATCCCCTTAGAAAGCAGCCACTGCAGCACTAAAACTGGAGTAAAGCTTTATGAGAAAAATGTCTTTTTCCTCCACCTTTTATAGCCCCATGATTTCTTTGTCCTTACTTAATGGTAACAGTCACATCCATCAGTTTATCAGTTACAATGGTGCCAAGGACATGGTGGCGGACTGCAGTGAGCGTCAGGATACTGGGAGAGGACCTGCAAATCAAAGGAACAAAGACATGAATTCAAGGTCCCCTTGCCAAATAAACAAATCTTATTTAGCAGAGTCTGTGCTCTCACCCCTGAGACTGAAATGCTTTATTAAAGATTACACAGAAATTACACAGCAAATCTGTAGTGCTGGGATGGTCATCTCTCAGAAAAGGAGCATTTCCTAAATTGAGCCCCAAAGCAACTCCTTCCTTTGAGCCTTCTGCTTCCTTTCAAGATGAAGCTGATTTGATTGATTTATATGTCAAAGTGTCATTAAACATATCACCAGACCATAATCTATAAATAACTAATAAACTTGCCTGTCCAAGGAAGATCAGCACTGCTTCGTTGGGATAAGGGTGAACATTTATTCAGCTTGCAAAAAATGGGGTGAGCAGAATCCCACCACCAGAGGGTCATGGCATCAGTGACATGCAATAGTGGCAAGGGCCTCTTAGCAATCTTACTGTCCTATCTTTTGCCTTTCAGCTCTCAGACGTGAGCAACAGTTTTCACTGAAATAACTCTTTTCTGTTACAAAGCAAACCCAACACTAAACAGACAGAAAGCTGACAAGAACACACACCTAAAATAACTAAAGCATCTTTAAACCCTCGCATTAGTTGATTTTTATTACTTTTAAGACAGGAAGGGCAAGAGAACACATGTGATACACCCTTCTAGAGCTTCCCTCTACACATCCTGTCCTGCTGAAAGCAAGCAGGAGAAGGAAGCTTTATGGAGAATCATGCTGGTAGGAGTAAGGTGAGGAACAGTCACACTCTTACGTGTCGTAGGTGTAATACTCATGTTCAAACTGGTGGCAGGAGCGCGGGGTCACCTCATACACACCTACAAACAGCAAGGCAAAGAATGACCACTGAAAAAGTCAACTTTTAGAGCAGAGGTATAGAAACAACTACAAAATTTGACTGTATACCTGCTGCCTTTCACACAGAAACCTTCTAATGTGTCTGACAAACAGAATCTATATGAATGAGATTATTTTAACATGACCTTCATTCATCAAAGATGAAATAGTTCCATCACCAAGAAAAGAAATAGTAACATTTTATTTTTGGAATTTAGATTTGGTGAAGGACTAAACAGCAGAAGAAATGGAGAATTCTAAAAACTTAGAACAGATCATTTATATACAGATGTAATTAAAACAATGCCTTTCAGAAACCACAACAAATTGTTTTAGTTCCCAGCGGTATTAACTAACCGGTTATTTTTCATTTTTTAAACTAATATTTTAGAGCTGTTACCTGGCTTTGAAAGACAGAATCGATTAACTCCTTTGGACAGGTTATAAACACCAACATTCTCTGGTCCATTTCCATCCTGATAAAATTCCTGTGAAGCCACAGCACAATTCATTATTAACAATTACTAAACAACAAAATGAAAACAGTATTTGCCTGAAGATACATCAATGCCATCTCTTTTGTAACATCTAACATCACAAGACCATTTCACCAAACTTAAAAAGACAAATCTTCAAGAACTCTAAACATCAATGTTCCATGCTCTGTGACCCTCCAGAGACAGAAGAAAGCCTTGATTCCAAGCATAAGCCAGCTGCCTTCACAAGGTCATTAAAAACATACAAGAACATTTGTTTCCTACGTACCAGTGTGATTGCATGAGAAAGAGAACACCTCAGCATATATCCAGTCTGCCTGAATTCTACTCCTGACACATCTTCCTCCAAGACTTCCAATTCCAAAGACTTATTCTTCCAGCACCAATCTTCATGTACAATGCTTACTAGAATGTACACCACACAAAGCATTTCAGTAATGTAAAGCTGAGTAAATAATGGCAGGTTTTGTGACATGAGAAGCTTGTATCTCTCTAGCTTCTCTGGCAATAATCTGCAAAGCATCTACTACATGACAATGCTGTAGTAACAGACCTGGCTCTCAGCTCTGCAGCATCACCAGGAACCCAACACATCTATCAGGAAAGCTGTGCTATGAAAAGGAATAATGAAGCCTGGCCACCCTGGAAGGCTCCTCAATGGGCACTACCATTGTGAGAGGCAAAGCAGCCTAGAGGACATTACAACCTAACTCAAATTTTACCTGGTGGAAAGATGTTCCTACTCCTGTATAAAGAGTGCAATCTATATACTCCTTCTATACCTTTCCCTGGAAAACAATTTATTTTCACAGGCCAAGGCAGGCTGGCCAAAATACATGCTATTCTTAGGAGCAGCACTCTGGAAGCAGAACCACACTCTGTCCCTGTTCTTAGGCTTGGGACTAGTTCATGATAAAGCTCACTTACCCCACACCAGCCATGCAGACCCTAAAACTCAAGGGAGTAGTAACCTTTGAGCTGACACAGGATTAAACATCCAACATTAAGAAAAAATGATGCACTGTTGTAAGGTGTTTTTCCAGATTCTCTCAAGTTTCACAACTGTGTTGGGCATGCTGCAAAAGGTATCCATGATTAGAGAAGTGCTCAGATTAGGTCACAAATTGAGCTACCAAGGTTCCCCCAAGCAGTTCCCTGCTCCTACCTTTGTACTTGCCCGGGAGCACGCCCTCGAAGGTGAAAGGCACCGAGTCGCGGCTCCCGGCCAGCTGCAGGCTGCGCTTCTCCCCCTGGCGGCTCCCGGCCTGCAGTGTCACCGTCAGGTCACCGCACGCGTCTGCGAGGGAACACAACCCGTCAGGCTGCACCCCTACCCAGCCACACCTCGGGGTGCTAAATGAAATGCTAACCCCCTCCCAGCACAGGATGTTTCCAGTTAAAACTTATTTCTTAGGCACGTATCATGGGTTTTTGCATTCTGCAGGATTTTGAGACTGTTAATCATGTTCTTTTATCTAATGGCAAGAAAAAACCTGAGATCAACATTAAATCCCTGGGTTCACCTCACTCTGCAGAGACTTAAGAGCTTAGTAAACACCTGAGAGGCAGAACACAAAGTGCAGGGAGGATTCAGAGAGGAAAAAGGAAGGGTAAAAATGACAAAAATCAGGCTCCAATCATCATCTGCTGAAATCAGTGGGTAATCGAGGAAAATACCAGATGAGAGGAACCTTAGACTAAAATAAAGACAAAAAGCTTATTGAAGAGAACAGAGGTTGAAAGATTCTGCCAACAGCTTGAGCATCTATCCTACAGTTTTTACATGCACTGCTTTTCTCCCTTTTTTTTTGGTAAACTTCTTTTTCACCTCCAGTACTTCTCTGACTGATGTACACTATCCCAAGTAGCAGTCAGGATCATTTCCTTCCAGAACCCCTCCATCTTCTGAGGAAGGAATACTTGCTTATCCCTAGCAAGTGTCAAAAGGAGGTACATAACTTTACTCCAAACTTTGTTAAGGTACCTTACTAGGCCACACCACCTCCTAAGGAGAGCTGCTTTTTCCATGTGCTGCAAGTTTCATTTACTTATCTGCTGATGGGACTAACCACAGTGTCTTGATGTCAACAACAGTCACTCACACATGCAATGCTGAAGTTCTGCATTCCATTGCCATTTCACTTTCACAATGGACTTACCTAAACAAGAGATCTTCCCTGAGACAGATGCCAAAAATTGAGAGAAGGTCACATCCATCACTGGTCTGTCAGTAACAGTGACAGGGAACATTTTGGGTTTCAAAGCCAACCCTGCTCTGGTCTCAGCCTCTGGAATAATTACCTGTAGAGTATATGACATCAAGGCATCAGCACCTTTCAGACACCAGTCCAAAACCACACTCTGCTGCCTTCAAAGCATTTATCAGAAATTAGAAAATAGAAATCTACTGCAAATCCCAGGCAAAGCAAAATCAGCCTCTCCAACATGCTTTCCAAAATTTCAAAATCTTCTAAAACACTGTGACAGTCCTACAAAGAAGAAATGAAAGCTCATTCTTACCTGAACATTGTATGTACCCGATTTTGCCTTGAAACAAAATGCTCCATGAGAGTCAGTTTCTGTTGTAACCAGTGATGCTTTGTCTTTGTCTTCAGGTATCATGGTTACCTTGTATTTACTGATCTGTTTGACTGTGTCAGGGAATCGAGTAACTGAGATGCGGCCACACACACTGAACCTGTTAAATAAAAGCCAGTCATCAGAATAAATATCTTGATTTGACAAAGATCACAAAAAAACACTTGTTTTAGAACTTCCTCACAAAGTAAACCTCATCATGTTGAGGTAATAACACCTGAATTTGAAAGTAATTCTCCTGAAAGAGAGATTTGCAAGCAACTTGCTTCACTCTTCCCTGCCATCAACCCAATTATTTCAAGTTCTTTTCCTTTTTTTTTTTTTTTTTTTTTTTTGTGTTAAGCAGGCAACGGATTTCTCCCCTCAGGTTTTAAATAGTTTCAAACATTTTGTGTCAAAAACTTAAAATAGGATAGGTAATCCACGGAACACAACCTTGGTACACCTACACTTGTGAAAGCACAAGACAAAATGACAAATTAGAAGCTGGTAAGTTTTATTCATTGCCTTCAACAGCATAACAAATTTAGTTACTGAATAAATTGTACCCCATCATTTAGCAACACAGGGTTTTTTCTAATTGGCTGGCTATGTCTGTACAAGCTGACTGCTATTTGACTCAGTAAATTCCAAGTTTTCCCTTCTGCAGAACACTGCCACTATTTCCTCCTCTGAAGTCCGGGACAAAGAACCACAGCCCTTTCATCTTCCTCAGCTCACGCTGTATCTCCCACCTCTGCACAGCCTTAGACTCACAGTCAGAGCATCAAACAAGAAAAAAGACAATTCAGGGTAAGGCAACAATGACCTTGAGAGTGAGCAGTAAAATGCAGAGATTTGGTACAACACTGCACCAGACAGCTGTGTGACATATCCTCCTCCTGTGCAAGAGTGAAGTGGCAGAAAGCTTCTCTGCTGCTTTCTTGGTCCACATACCATTCTAAAATTCCTAATTTACCCATGCCTTAGTGTCCTTACTTGCAAGGGAGAGCTTATTAAGAGAATGCTCTAAACCTGAATTATTACTGAGCAAAATACTGTGCACAAAACACACTCTCATGCTGCTCTATTTACCTTTAATTTCTTCAGCAACATTTAGCTCCTGACAACACAGTTCTGGGTATGGCATGGAAATGATCACCCATTTTCACAGCCTCATCCACACATCAAAGTGCATTTTCATCCTGACACCAATCCTTACCCCGTTGCAATGATGTTTGCCAGCTGAGGTGTATTTGGCGCAATCTTCACAGTAATAGTGTCAAAAAACAGGTGTTCTTTCCTGGCATGAATTGTGTATGTACCTGTTGTTATGTTCTCAAGGCGGAAAGAGCCATCAGCTTTTGTCTTCACTGTAACAAATAACAAGAGTTAAAAACCAGAGCATATGTTAACCTTATGTATCAACAGATCCAGAGGACACACATTGCTTTAGGCTATTTTAAATTCATATTACACAACAAATAGTTTTATGCTTTTTTACTAGATGAACCTTCATTTCTGTATTTCAAAGTACAAGCTGGCATATGGCTGAAAGCAATTAAGAAATTTTCAACTGCCAAACAAATGAATATTTAATGCTCTCATCTAAACCAGAAAACGCAAAATTTATCAACTGCATGAAATGCACTTCAATATTTCATATAAATTGCAACAAAAGCAGAGTATTATCCTGAAGGGTTAATTCCACATCATACACTAGTCCTGTACTTGAGTTTTATAAAGGCTTCCCTGTAGCAACAAAGATCAAGAGCACTGCACACCTTTAATCTGATTGTTCAGAGTCACAGTGGCATCAGCAACTCCTTCTCCTTCAGGACCATTCAACACCCTGCCTGTGACAGAGAAACCCATCACATGGAAAACAGGCTGAAATGGGAAAAAAGTAACATCATTCTTTACTCAGGAAGTGCAAACACACACCTACAGCAATCAACACCGTTTTCTCCCCATGCACTTAAAAAGGAACCTTAGTTACAGCTCTAGGAAAAAAATGTACCAGGATAATCACTGTGAAAGTACAAACTGATCTCCAGGCAAACTGTTCCCCTAAGTACAAAACACACATTCTCGATTTATCTGCACTGGTACAGCTCAGAGGGCCACAGTCACAGATCATAATGCCATTACACAAGGCACTTTGTCACATCTCTGGAGAGGGCCTGTAGGTTTTTCTGGTTTGCAATCTCGACAAGGAAATATAGGCAACCTGGAGGACTTCTGCCTGTTTGCAACACGGACATGAAAGTGAACACAGCAGACAGCTCTGCCCTATTTTGTTTCTTCCTACTAAAAGGGGCTGAAGTACAGAAACACAGCACAGTACTAGAAACTGTCTTCTACCTGCTGTGCATAAATAAGTGCCTTCAACTTCTTTCAAAGAAGTTTTTTCCACAATTCAGCTGCTTTCTGCTAAAATCAGTTAGGCTTTTACAGGAATGAGTGGCACAAAAGGATTATTCCCTCTGCAGGCCTTACCTCAATCTGTAAACTGTCATGCTCTACAAGGAAGTCCAATCTAGATGGAGCAACATCAAAGGTGATTCTCTCTCCCCTGTAGAATGGTATCTGAAAGAAGACACATGCCTTTGACTCCTAAGCTGTGATGACAGAGTGGTTATCCTCTACCATTTTTCATGTTCTTATTGCCATCAGTCACCTCTACCAATCGTCAAATGAGCTGCAAACCTCCTGGAAATAAGTATTCAGAGGCGTGGAGACACTAATATGGGCAATATTTCAAGACTGATGGAAACTATGAAATTATCAGAAAATATGGAAAAGTAACTCCCTAGTCAGAATACAGCATACTTGGATGTGCAAGAGCTTACAGATAGGAGACTGTATGATTGCTAGAATGATTAAAGGAATGAGAGAAGCCTGAATCCCATTTGTAGAGCACGGACTGAGAATGCAGGACCAACACTCCAGGCAGTGCACAGAGAACGTGCTCCCACAACATCCAGATGTAAGAAAGGGAATGGGAAATAAAGGAAACAGCTTAAAGGAGAGGAGGTGGCAATAGCACACTCTGGTTTAGAAAATGAAAATTAACAACCCACTCAATAGAAAAGCAATGAATTTCTAGTCACTTACCACAGTGTATTTCCCACTTGGCAGAGAAAGAAAGCTGAAAGATCCATCCTCTTTTGATACAACATTGCACAAATAGGATAAAGACTCATCTCTTGATTGGAACCCATCCACAGGAGAAATACTGCAGCCCACAACATCCTGTAGTAATAAATGCAATACAACTTCTTGTCTCAAAGAAGAACACAGAAAGTAATTGCGGGGGAGAGGGGTACAGGAGGGTTCAAAATATTCAACTGTGAATGACTGATGGGAGGTATAAAACCATTTTAGAGGCAAAGTTTGATGACATGGCTTAAAATTCATGTATAGGTAAACAGGAAAAAACAGCAAATATTCAACTTTATCAACAAGAACACTGGAAAATTCAACAACCCCAAAACTGTACCCTGTGTCTTAACTGACTTCAGTTCTGTGGACATTGCAGAACAGAGCTCAGCTCTATATGACCCAATGTTTCACACTCATTTCTTAATACATTTGTATGGTGGCAATAGAAGCTGTGGAACTTTGTCTTCCCATGAAAAGGGCAAAGAGTAATAAAGATATCATGCTGAAGACAAATTACAGCTACTGTACAATGAATTATGAAATAATTCCATGGAGGTCATGTTGGATTACAAGGGCCTTGTTAGTATAAAAAAAGAAAAGAAATCACACAAAAGAACCAAACACAAAAGAACCAAACACAAAAACACAGTTTAAGGAATTGTACAAGCCAGTGAAGGACAGATGAGTATCAGGGCAACATGAACCTAAAAGCTATTTGGTTCTTCTTATTTATAGCCATAGTCATATTGAAAAGGTACTGATCAACCATTACCTCTTTAGAGACTGAAGAAGAGAAAAGGAGAAACATGACCCCCTTCATGGGTTCTCCATCACTCCTCACAGACCCAGAGACGTTGTAGCCTGCAACAATCAGGGGGCTGGCAGCATAAGCATTGGAGCTCGTCACCCGCACCACTGTCTTCGACTGAAATACAGAAACAAACATTTTCATCAAAAGCAGGCATCAGGTCTCATTTACAGCACCTAAAAACAATCAGAGACTGTACACTGAACAACAGGAACAGAAGCCAGAGCAGCAGAACTCAAAGAGGGTCTCCAGGCTACTCAGGACATTAAAGCAAAGATACTTTCTAAAACATTATTTTTCCTGCTCCACTGATTTAGGAAATGGTCAGCATATCAAAGCTCCTCAAAAAAAAAGCGGTCTGGGAGGGAAGGATTTGAGCTACAATATTCTTGCAAAATGTACGGGATAGAAGATGGAAAGTAAAAGCAAAAGCTCATTTTGTCCTTCCCTGGCTGACTTCACTATCTCCAAAATGGGTCTGTATGAGGCAGTTTCTTGTCCACCTGAATTAGATGTAGAAAAACTCCAGTAACCCTGTCCACCCACAAAGCCCCTTCCTCACTCTAACTGATCCAGACAAGGTCTAGCAGATCCATCCTCTCTAACCAGACAAACCAGAACTTCTGTAGGTTCTAACCTCTTTCAACATCCAGGTAGGATGCGATGCAAAGATTTCATATTCGCCAGGAAGCACTTTAAAGAAAGCAAACCTGCAAGGCAAGAAAGGGATTATGTCTCTTCAGAAACAGCCACAAACATCTGCTCACAGAAAAACAATTCACTCTATTCACATATTAGAAAAAATACTTCAGAACTCTTACAGACGCAGTCAGTATGGCAGAATTGAAAGGATCTTGTGCAAATGAACAGATGAATTAAGTATGCACCACCCACACTCACTTTCCTCCAGGTTGTGTAATAGTTGCTTGTATGTTTGTGTCACTGCCAGCATTTCTCAGTACAACCTGAACTCCAGCAGGACCTAATGTCTGACCTTTGCTGAGAACCTGTCAAAATAAAAAGAAACAGAAGTATGAATGAATGAAAATAACATGTAGAGCTGAATTTGAATGTGTTTATGAAGGTTGAATTAGCATAAGGTGGAATAAATGAAGATAAAGGAGTCTAACCTTTCCGTTCACAGAAAATCCTGTGAACACAAAGTTAATATCACCTCCCTTTGTGCAAATGTCATTAATGCCATCCACATGGATGTCTACACTGGTTGGTTCTGGAAGAGAAGAACGATGAAACAGCATGATAGTTAGCGAGAGAGCAACCACAAAGAAACTCTGCTTCAGCTTTACACAACTGCCACAGAAATGTATTCATCCAAGCATGGCAAGCATTGCTCTTTCTTCAGCAAAGGTAAAGCACCCCCAAATCCTGATTCTGAAAATCCTCTTTCCCTCCTCCCATTTTTGCCTCCTGTAGCCATTTTTGTCAAAATCCCACATTCCTTCAAATCAGTCCAAGGGTTATTTTGTCAGTGCCTACCACTCAGCTTTACCTTCCCCAGGTACAGAAAGTACACATCAGTTATTAAACCATGCAGTATGCTTTATAGGTTTGGGAAAGTGCTCTATATTCCCTGCCAGCTGCAAATTAGAGATAAGTCCCACACTGCAGATACAGTGTTCTATTGTAAGAAGACATACAACCACTTACCAAAACTCCACCCTAGGGGAGGCTCAATTTTAAGAATGAAATCCCCCTAAAAAAAATAAAAAGCAATAACTGTCTTCGTTGATCTAAATTTAATTTAGCTAACAAATGAAAAAGTCAGAACACAAGCATCATGCTGCAGAGAGGAACACAAGACTCAAGTGCACCAATATCCACCATTCTCCTTTCCTCCTCCTTATGACTCTGTTCAAAGCAGCTGCCATATCTACCCAGACAGGCTGGGATGCTGGGCTCACATCCAGCCAAGAGCAGAAATTAACCATGTTTATCCCACTTCCAGCACAAACCTGGAACACGGTCAAACAGCTCAGTGCTACAAAGTGTTCAAATCTACCTCCACCTGCCCCAACAGATGGGCTCTAAGTCAGCCTTTGGTATTTCCACTGGGTCATACTCA
Organism: Motacilla alba alba; assembly: GCF_015832195.1. Taxonomy (NCBI): domain Eukaryota; kingdom Metazoa; phylum Chordata; class Aves; order Passeriformes; family Motacillidae; genus Motacilla; species Motacilla alba. The sequence goes on along the minus strand of NC_052029.1, from coordinate 7,803,746 downwards.
ACCGTTCTGCCCAAACACAGGATAACAAAATTCCAATCCTTTTAAAAGCTCTGATCCAAAAGGGTATTAATCAATCCTCTTTGTATCAGAGAGCACCACATGTGTTCAGCCACACATATTCTGAAGTTCATCCCTGGAAAGGCTCAAAGGCCTAAGAATGAAATCACCAGGATCAGAAAGCTTTGGGAAGGAATTGGGGAGAGAAGGAATTATTTGGTGGCAGGACTAGATGACCTTTAAAGGTGTCTTCCAACCCAAACCATTTTGTGTTTCTACTTCTGAACCCTAAGTTAACTATCTCCTTAAAAGAGCAAAACACCTTGACCATCTAAGAGTAGCTTGCATTTAATTTAATTTGCATGTAAACAACCTTTCCAGTCTAAGCAGACATCAAATTACTGATACATTTTGAGTTTCCTAGATCATTATTTCCATAAAACATTTTTAATATCTGCAATTAACCATTCAGGTTATTTTCAATTCAGTCATATCAAAACACCTTCTCATATATATTTATTTCCATTTCTACAGGTAAAAAATCTGAAAGCTTTATCTGTACTTTGTAGGAGCCTGTATTTTTTGTGCAGTATTTGTACAGCTACAGACACAGCTGCTGGCAGGAATTCAGGCTCCCAATGCTGCAGTCATTCCAATAAACAGCAAAAATGCAATACTGCAGCCACAGCTGGCAGGCTTTTCTCTTCATAATTAGCACTGGGAAACAAAATCGTTGCATTACAAAAAAGAAACAATTGAAACTTTGATCCAAACCAAACTAAGTGGTGTCCTGATTCAAATGTTTCATGGGTGGGTGTTGCTCTGAGATTTAATCTGCCGGCAGATCGAGGTGGAGGCAGCTGCTGCCTCCAGCATAGAGGGGACAGCGCCCGTATTTGTGTCTTACCTTGTCATAGAGGGGAATCATGAAATACCCATTGTTCGGAGCACAGTCTGTCTGGTATTTCAGAGTACCATGTTTTGTATACAACTTAATCTAAAAAAGAACAAACAAAACGAACACAAAGATATTTTTTAAAAGGCGAGGAGCTCTGGAACCAGGCACTTTCTAACCCAGTGCTGTAACACAGCAGCAGCAGCCGTGCCAGGGGGCAGCAGGACACGGTTTATGGCAAGCAGGCTGCGGAGTGCCAGGCTGAGGAAGAGCCGCAGCTCCACCGCCACCTGTGACCGCGGCCCGGGCGGCAGCGCTCGGCACGCCCGGCAGGCAGCCGGGGCCGGCGGCGCGCACCTCGATGAGGGAGTAGTTGATCTCCACGTCGGACTTGACGAAGCCGCCGCAGCCCACGACGATGTCCTCGGAGCCCCGCGCCAGGGCGCAGCACAGCGCGCAGAGCAGCGCGGCCGCCGCCCGGGGCCGCATCCCCTCACCGCCGCCACCGCCCGCAGCCAGCGCCGCCGGAAGGGCCGCGCCGGGCCGCGACAGCGCCTCCTGCCGGCCCGGAGGGCTCCGGGCTGGACACGGCCCGGCACGGCCCCGATCCCGGCCCGGCCCCATCCCCGCGATGCCTCCGACCGGGATTATCCGTCCCCAGCTGCCCCTTCGCACCCTTTGTAGGCGTAGCTTGTGGCAGGTCACTTCGACAAAATAAATTCTTTTCAATAAAGAAAAGAATTTTGTGTTTCAAGCATTGCGTAAAGTTCTATATCATTTATATAAATATGCATCAGGTAGGTGGAGAATATGACTTAGGTGGGCGTGTTCATGTAAATTCCACTGTATTAAAAAATATTGGTGTTACCCCCTTGGCGTGCTGATTTTGTGGAAAGAATAAACATAATCTTTTCTAAAATGCAGGCTGTGTCTGTGCTTAGAGAGCTCCAATAAGCGGCAGTCCCGGGGGCTCCGGGAGCGCGCTGCTGCTGCCGCGGCCGGACTTTGGCCGCAGCGGGACGGGGCGGACGGGGCGGACGGGGCTCTGAGCAGCCGCTCCCACGCCCGGCGGGACCGGAGCTCTGCCCAGCGAGAAAACACCACCGGGCACCGGCCGAGGGTCCCGGGCGGAGCGCCCATGGGTGCGGGCACGGCGCTGTGCGGGCCCCGGGACGGCCCCGCCGCGCCCCGGGTGAGTGAGCGGTGAGGGGATGAGGGGGTGAAGGGATGAGGGGGTGAAGGGATGAGAGGATGAGGGGGTGAAGGGATGAGGCCGCGGCACCCGCGGCCCCCGAGCCCCGCGGGCCGGAGCGGGTGCGGCGCTGAGGGGACGCGGCCCACACTCCCCCGTGAGGGCAGCGCTGTTTCCGCCAGGGCCGGCTGCGGAGCGGACTTTGCCTCCCCGGGACGCTGTTCGCCCGAACAGACCGCTCAGCTGCAGTACCTGTGATGAGCTGCGAGTGAGGACCAGCCCGGACACACTACAGAGATACCTTTAAAAGGGCTCTAGCGAGTCCATCAGTCCGGACTCGCGTAGGTTTCCATCCCCGATGTTGATAAACTCCCCTAATAGCTTGCGAGTCATCATCTCCTTCCTCTTTCCGTCATGGGATTCCTGTCCCCAGCCTTGCTCTGCATCTTGTCCTTCACTTCTGCATTGTTTCTGTTTCAGGACTGGAACCAGACATGGCATACAAACATCCCAGGAGTGACCTGGTGCTTCGAGAGCTCCATCATCGCCTGGATCCCTTGTGCCTATCTTTGGATCTGTTTTCCTTTCTACTACTGGTACCTTCGACACAGAAACAAAGGCTACATTAGGATGTCCCACATCTTCAAAGCCAAAATGGTAAGGAGTAAAGCATAGGGTTAGGTTAATCCTAAAATGATCTCAACCTTGATGCAAGGCTTAACTTTCCTAATTTATTGATTCTTTCCTGATGATCCATCTCTGCTGGGTTTTTTGACATTTACCAGCTCAGGTCAATATAAATCAAGTTAAGTTTTAGGAAGATATAAGATCTTCTCCCCTGTATTTCCATTTGATTCCCTGACACTTCTGTAACATTCTCCATCCCAGATTTGATCTTCCACCCTCTAGTCTTACTGCCCAGGCAGCTTGGATCAGTCAGTTTGGTAGATTTTGTCCCAGCATTTCAGTTCATTCCAGTGTGTGTTTTCTGTCTCCGCCCCAGGTCCTTGGATTCATCCTGGTAATATTGTGTTTTTCTAATGTCTTCTTCATGGTGTGGGAGAAAAGCCAAGGAATCCCACGGACCCCCGCACTCTTCATTAGCCCTGCTGTGGTGGGAGTCACAATGGTAATTCCTCCCTTGTTTGTCTGCACGTGGCCAAGCTTAGCCCTCCCGGGACAGAGCTTGTATTTCCCACGGTTCTTGCTGTCTCTGAGCACAAATTTGGCTGGTGGGGAGCAGAAGGTTGGGGATGCACTTTGTGCCTCTCTGCTGTGTGACACATCAGGGGGTTGAAGTTGGGGCAGACCCTGTGGGCAGAGCACACCTGGCAGGAGCTGAGGTTTCAGTAGGGTTTAGAAAGAGGTCTCACAACAATGAGACAAGATTTCATTTCTCATAACCACAGTATGTGATTGAATATGGTTTAGAATGAAATGTGATTTCTGTTCAATAAATCAATGCCTATTCTCCCCTTCTGTCATTGCATCCTCATAGCCTCAGTCCTTCCAGCCTGTTGGCCCAATGGTAATTGCATTACTGCCTTCTCTGTAGACATTCTTGAGTGCAAAATTGCACACAAAGCTTTTCAGTGTTAGCCTCTTAGGAACAATACTGCAACTCTGAACATCTTGAAATGTTTGGGCAAGAAGCTAACTGATTTTTCTCTATTGTATTCATTAATTTGATAACAGTGTTTGGCATTCCATTACCAGGTATTTATTTGGGCAAATTTGTACTTCCTCACAGGTCCTTGCCTTGTTCCTTACCCAAGCAGAAAGAATGATGGGCATCCAGTCTTCAGGGGTCCTATTGATTTACTGGCTGCTCTCATTTGTGGCTGCACTGGTGATGCTTAGTTCCAAAATTCAGCATGCCCTGGAAAGAGTAAGTGAGATCACATACCTTTAATGTGCAGACTACAGAGTCTCTTAACAACAGGGCTGGTTTTGTCTCACTGACTGCAAGGGGGAGAATCAAATTCCTCTTTTAAAATATGTGCTGAGAAAAATGGTTCATGACACTTTATATTTGTGGTGCATGTTAATTTGCAGAGGTAGAACATGAGAAGCTCTTTCTCTGCTGGTTAAACATGGAGGTTCTGACCTCATTTTCACCAGTGTTCTGTTCCTTAGGGATTCCAGGATGACCATTTCCACCATGTTACAACTTACCTTCATGCTGGCCTGGTGCTAGGAGAACTTGTGTTATTCTGCTTAGTTGATCACCCTCCCTTCTTCTCTAAAGCTGACAACAATCCTGTAAGTATGAGCTTTTCCTAATGCTTTGCTTCATTGCTGAGACAGGATTTTAAATGTATGGGGAAACACAGGCACATGGGGATCGGGGTGATGTGAGATGCATCATTCTGTAAAAAAGCTGACAGTTTTAAAAGGTATCCGGCAGAATTTAGGATAACAGTGTTCTGTCTCTCTATGTAAGCTTTTCAAAACTAAAAGCCTATCCATAATGTTTCTTGTCACTGAAACCAGTACAGGGCATCTATTGCTTCCCCTAGTGCTGCTCTCCTGTGCTGCAGTACCCTGTTGTGGAAAAGCTCTGTGCTTAAGAAAATAAATGTCTTTGGATATGAAGAATTATATTCTTTGTTCTTCCATATGCAAAGTCAAATTCCTAAAAATCTTCCAATCCCATTGAGCCTCCACAATACTCTTACTCTGGTTCAATGAATGGGGAGGGGGACAACTCTGATTGCTTTTCCTGGGGAAGCACAGAAGGGAGCTATATTCATCTGACACATGCCCTTTTCTTTATATAAATATCACACGTGTTTTCTCTCCCATCAGAATCAGTGCCCAGAAGCCAGCAGCTCTTTTCTTTCCAAAATCACATACTGGTGGTTCTCTGGGTAAGAAAACAGAAGATGTGGTTTTGCTTCAATATCAGAAAAAAGCAGCAGCATCAGAGATCAGAGAGGGTGTAGAGGGCAGCCAATGGGAAATACCTCAGCCCTGAGTTAGCTTATGGAGTGAGGATTCAAATTATTTCTTTAAATTATTTGCTTTGTGAGGTATTCCCACAAAATCAAATTATAAAAATTAAATTTACTTTTCTCAAATAAGTTTAAAATGCAAATTTGTAATTCTAGATAATTCTCTTCTACCTCCTAACCACCCCTCCAGTGCCCTCCCAATCTTGAAATAGATCTCATCAATATCAAAAGATCACTGTATACCAACCACAACCCTCTCTGCTGGCCAGACCTTGGTCTCATCTGCCTTTTATGGAGCCCAGAGAAAGTTAAACTCAACTTTCTACTCCTCTACCCAAGACTCTCAGTATGGACTAGAAATTAGGGCTGACTTGCAAATGCCCATTGTGCTGACAGAAGATAGCCTAGGGATGCAAATCAAAGCTGCTGTTCCTGACATTCATGTTTATTGTGGGACAGGACAGTCCTGAGTGGTGTCGTGATCAGTGCTGTGTGCTGTCTGTGGTGCACTGCCTTGATGCCCCTGTGTTCTGAAAGAGTCACACACAGCACAGATCCTGCTGTGCTCCCCTGACTGCATCTGTGTCCTCCAGGCTCCTCTGGAAGGGCTCTCAGCAGGCCTTGGGGGTGGATGACTTGTGGCCAGTGAGGAAACAGGACTCCTCTGAAGAAATTGTTGCCTGGGCAGAAAGAGAATGGAAGAAGTGTCACAGCAGAAGCCAGCAGTGAGTATTAGATCTGGAGGGCACATCATGGGCTCAGCTGGGCAGTTCTAGATGATCTAAGCAAATACACTCACAGGTACTGGTGTGTGAGTCCTTTTGTGCAAAATCTGATTTTAAGTGTTAAAATCTGCTGGAGAACATCTTCCACTCCTGGAAGCACAGAACTAACTTTCTGTGAGAGGGGTCAGTTTTTGATGACTTTTTTACTGGACATGGTATGCGACCCAGTGTGAGATATTTAGTGATTTTTTGAAGATACAAATTTCCCAAGCTTTCTCCAGTTGTAGGTAACTTTCTCATTGTTTCTTCCTTCAGGAAAATGGAGTCTGCCATATTTAAAAAGGGTCAGAAAACTGAAAATGGTATAGCAGAAGCTGAAGAGACAGAGGCTCTACTACAATCAAAGCACAGTCAGAGCAGGCCCTTACTGAGAATGTTTTGGAGCATGTTTGGAACTTATTTCCTTCTCAGCACTGTCTGCTTAGTTATCTGTGATGTCTTCTTGTTCTCCACCCCAAAGGTACTGAGGTATGTGCACATTTAAGATGTATTTCTGTCACATGTACAAGATTGCTGTGTGCATGAGCTCAGAGATGTGTATGGCAGCACTCACAGACATACAAACAACGACCTTTTGAAATTTTCTCTTGCTGATGAAGGGAGCTCAGGTGTCATTTGTGCTAAACCCCCTGTCAAGTCAGGAGGGAAATACAAAAAGCCACTGTGTGAAGCTGTGCACACTGTCTGCACTGCTGTGCACCAGCAGTGGGAAGGACAGGATGCACCAAGCCATTTGACAACATCAGTGGAACAGGAGTTATTTGATGGATCTGTATATCACATCACTTGCTACTTCCTGTAGTCTTAAGGCTCCATGTTCCCTGCCTAATAAAGAGCATACCTGTGCATCCTACACATCTTAACTAGCTTTGTTAACTGATTAAATGCTTTGTGGGTTATCTTGGTACAACACCAACCTGCATTACGTTATATTTTCATGGGCAAAATCCATTCTTACTCATTAAGATTAGGAGAAGTTCTGGAAATATCAATGATTTCCTTAGATTACAGCTACTGCTTTGCATATTTGTGACAAATTCCTGAAAATCAGGAGCCATCCTTAACACTGAAAATGAGGTCTACCCAGAGAGGATGCTGAGATCAGAAATCGCTTCAAAACCACGAGTGGCTAGATTTCAAAAATCAGGATGTTATATGTTCCAATTCTTCTGCTATTTACTGATAAACCTCAGCCAGAGAGAATACAAAAAAAAAAAATCCCCACTGTTTCTGCCAGTTTATTTTTGTGTGTCTGATATTTCATCAGTACTGTGTGGATTCAGCAACATTTGGCTCCTGTCTTGCAGCCTTTTCCTGAAGTTCATTGAAGATCAGGCAGCCCCAAGCTGGCTTGGCTACTTCTATGCCTTCAGCATGTTCCTGCTGGGCTGTCTCCAGACTCTGTTTGAGCAACGCTACATGTACATGTGCCTTGTTCTGGGGCTGAGGCTGAGAACTGCACTCACAGGCCTTGTGTACAGGAAGGTGAGGCTGCAGCTCCTTTTTTAGCTTTGCTTTTTTCTAACCCTGCCTTACTGTCCATACATTACATTGTCCATAGCAATATCAGGGGAGGTGTCATTAGAAACTAGTTTTAGGATGTAGACTCCTCTCTGAGCAGTACATGGCAGGTACATTTTTTAGAGCTTCCCTATGAAGGAAAAGCCAAGAAAATGAAAGAGCAAAAAATCAACATGGACTTTCTTATGCTGTATGTACATGTATAAGTAACATGCATTTCTTGTGGTGGCTGGGGAAAAGGAGTAAATGCTTCATCTTGAAGTGAAGTCACATGGCCCAGGTAGCAGCATGGTTTCAATACCTCAGATTTGACATTTTTCTCACTCTCTTTGTTCTCTGTGAGGAAAAGAATGTTGTTTGACTCTTGGACCAAAGCTGTTGTTTGATAATGTCTTTTCTTTCTTCTCTGCCCTGTCTAGATCCTCGTTATGTCAAATGCCTCAAGGAAAGCAACAACCACAGGTGAAATTGTTAATCTGGTGTCTGTTGATGTGCAAAAGCTAATGGATCTGATTATCTATTTTAATGGGACCTGGCTGGCTCCTATTCGGATTATCATCTGCTTTGTCTTCTTGTGGCAGGTAATATATGACAGTATTTATCAATCCCTTTCTATTCTAAATATCAAAGGAAAAAGGAAGTTTCAAAATTATACTTACTAGTTTGAATTACATGAAATTGCTATATTTTTCTTAGCTCTGTAGCACAGTGGATTCACTTTTCTTTCCGAAAGATATTTTTATTGATACAGAATTCTTGTCTGATCCTTCAATTCATCTTCTCACCTGTGTATTCAGCATTCAGTCCCTTTTAGGAGTCTGTGAGTATGGTTATTGTGAGCTGACTGATAAACTTCTGCTTCAGATTTTCCTGTCACCTCTCTTTACAACCAAAAGGTGGTGGCCCAGTGTAGGCTGAAAGTCCAGTTCCAGGTCCTTGGCACAGTCCCAGAACATAATGGGGAATGGTCTGAAATAGCAACTTGACATACTTCATCCTGAAGCCTGATTACCACAAGATCAGTGAACAGCTTGAAGCGAAGTTACATGCCATTCAGAAAGAGTATTGAATACTTTGGATTTCATAGGTATCAAGGAATTCAGCAAGGAGACAGCAAAACCTGAATTAGAAATAATGGATGGTAATCTTTTCTCAGCAGTACAGAGCCCTATTGTTTAGTCCCTGTTCTTGGCCAATGGAAGCATGAGCATTATAGAGACAAGTGATTCACAGGAGCTTTCCAGAGACCTTTGAGGCCTTCCTTTACTACCCAGGATGGATTGTGCCTCGTGCCTGGCAGGATGCTGTGACTGTGAAAATCAGTAGCCCTGGTACAGACTGTTGTGAAGTCATCATCCCTTTTCTAATGACCTTGACAAGTTGAATGTGGTTGGAGCATAATTACATTTTCTTTGCTGGTGTTCACAGACCATTTGTGCAGACAATACCTGTAACTCTATATGTTACTCCCCTCTCCAGCCATCCCTAGGGAGATGTAACTAACCCATAAAAAACAAGTGTTAATACATAATTGTTATGAACCCTGAGATCCAAGAGCTGTCCCAAGATAATGGCACAGGATAATGCCACCATTTCATCTCATGCAGACAAGCTGGGCTATTTATGCTGCAAGAATACTTGGTTGAGGGTTTGGGTTTGTTTTGAAGGAAAACCGGGTGTTGTCTGGGGTCACTTACTCAGGGCAGCCACAAGATGTCCTTCTGAACGCATCCAGGGATGCATGAGAAGAGCCGGGAATGACTTGAATTGCCAGCGTGCCTCTGGATCGCCTTCAGCACCGATCTAGCTCCTAACAAGGGAGCGAATAAATTCAGCACAGCCTGATGACAGGAGTTATCCGGCTTGGAGAGTTAACAATCCACAGTGCTTAGGAGCACAGCTCCCTGGAAAGGCAAAGGCAAGATTACAGTAAAGGCTTGGCCAGAGGGATGTTATGCACAAGTTCAAATAAGAGGGAAGGTAAGCAAGGGAACGAAAAGCAATCTTGCCTAGTCATCACCAGAAGTTCCTTCTCTTTTCTTTTTTCTCTTGGCAGCTTCTAGGGACATCTGCCTTGACTGCAATTGCTGTATTTCTTTTTCTTTTGCCTCTGAATTTTGTGATCACCAAGAAGAGGAGTCAGTTTCAGGTACATTTTGCTTCATAAAAATGAAGCGGTTTACTGAGTTATGTGATAACTTCTATTTATTCATGCTTTCCATGACTGTCTGAAGTAACATAGGAGGATTTGAGGCCTGCAAAGTTTCTTGAAATTTAGAGTAAGCTCTTCCATATTCAGCCTTTTTACTGTGTTCGCCCTACTATTCTCTTGTTTTTATGTACTGCCAGTAAAAATAAAACTCTGAAGATGAAAAGTAAAATATTTCCCAGCCTAGAAGAGTCATAAGCAAAACAGTATATACAGCTCAACTGCAGGGAAATTTATTCAGGACTTGGAGGCAGGAATAAGGTATTTTTCCTCAGAATAATTGCACCATTAAACATACAACCTATTAAATGATAAAACTCAAACATTCATTACAGGAAATCCAGATGAAACATAAGGATGAAAGGGCCAAACTCACCAATGAAATTCTCAGTAACATTAAAGTAATCAAACTGTATGGCTGGGAGAAAACCTTCATGGAGAAAGTACTTGGAATCCGAAAGCAAGAACTTCAGGCCTTAAAAAGATCTCAGATTCTCTTTTCAGCATCCCTAGTTTCTTTCCATTCGTCAACTTTCCTGGTGAGTGGATCACCTTCCTACATAAAACATATGCTGTACTTCCCTTTTCCTTTGTACTCCTGCCTGGACAGATTTTTCCTATGGACAGCTAAAGATTCTATCTGCCTGGAGCTGGAGGTCACAGGAGTTGCTGTGGCTGCTGCACCAAAAGCTCCTTAAAGCAGAACATCCAGTGATCAAACTTGGTTCTGTCACCCACATGCCAGACCTTTTCCTATGGTGCAGGACAGGCACCTAGAGGGGATAGCCTGGATTTAACCAGATGGGTCCCAGAGTCCTGAAGGGCCTGTCACCCTTGAACCATTCTGAAGCAAGTGGTTTGCTTGTCCTTTGCTCCCTTTCAGATCACATTTGTCATGTTTGCTGTCTACACCCTGGTGGACAACACACACGTGCTGGATGCTGAGAAGGCCTTTGTGTCCTTGACGCTGATCAACATCCTCAACACTGCCCACTCCTTCCTGCCCTTCTCCATCAATGCTGCTGTCCAGGTTAACTGCAGGCCCTGTTCCTCTTCTTTGGCCATAATGGGTTTTTACATATCCCCATTAACAGGTAAAGGCAGGGATTTCTTAGGGCTCTTCACATCAGCTGTTTAATTGCCACTGTGAAATGGTGACGTGCAAGGGCTTGCAGCCAAAGGTACTTTGTGGCATTGCTTTTCAGAAAGACTCCTTTATATTGACAAAATAGTCAACAAGAATTATTCCTAAGTCTTTTGTAGCTCAGCACAAGCACCTTAGATCTCAGAGAGGCTTCCAGTTCTGTTTTTATTCACAGAAATCAGAACATGGAACAAAATCTCCATAGGGGAGGCCCTGCTAGTCCAGGCCAGAGAAAAAAGCAATTCACTGTTCAGTAAGAAATTAGGAAATTCATTTCCCTCTTACCCTCTAAGACTGTCACAGATTTTCATGCACAGAAGCAATTGCTGGAAAGATTGCAGGAAGAATTGGATGAAAAGTGCCAATTTCACTGAACCGGAAGCACAGGGAAGGATTTGGAGGTTTTGCTTAGCTAAGTGGAAATAAAGGCAGGTAACATAAGGAAGGCCTTTGCCCATCTAAGCCTACAGCATCTGCAGCATAGCACGAGTCAGTATTCTAAGTGGGTCTTCAAACTGAGTCTTCACTTTGGGTTTTTGCTCCCTTTCTACTCTAAATCTTATTTTCTTCTGTGTGCTTCTTCATTTCAGGCCAAAGTTTCCTTAAACCGTTTAGCAGCTTTTCTGAATCTGGAAGAACTGAATCCTGAGAGCTCAAGCAGAAACACTTCTGGCTGTGGTCAGCTTTTATGTTAGCACTTTTGTCTTATAAGAGGAGTAATTTCCATTGTTCAGCTTCTACTCAGGGTGTCTACCATAGTCAAGAGAAAAATATTTGCTCCTTACTGTCACTTTATCTCTCTGGCCTCATTATTTCTAACAATGAAATCTAATCCGGTGATTTACCCCTTCTTTTCATAATAAAAGTTGATTTTATGTAACATAAATACACACTGAAACATAAAATCACATAAATTGGGACATTTCTGTAGCTATCTCTGCATTTACAAGTGGTCTGTCTCTCTTCATGTTTTAGTACAAGCAAGTATCACCATAAGAAATGGGACTTTTTGCTGGAGCAAAGAAACTTCTCCTTGTCTTAGAAGGTACAGACTTACCTTTAGTCATCCCTCAATACTGTACGTCAGGGTGGATGCTGGATGAACTAATTCCTCAGGGCCTAAGTGAAACCAGGGTGGAATATCCAGAGGCTTCTGAGTTTGCTTCATATTCAGTGTTGAATTCTGAAAATTATAAAATCAGAAAAAACATCATTTTGCTTTTATGTTGAGGAGCACATAAATGGGAAGGTGCCTGTATCTGGATGTTGCCTTATTATATGTGACTGTTTTGTTTATACAGTTTTCTTGCCCAAATATGAAATTACAGTGATTTAAGGAAAAAAAATAGAACAGATGGAATGCAGGTATTATATATGACATCACTACGTGCTTATTTCAAAAGGGATTGACATTTTAGAAAAGAAAAGCTTTGAAAAATTCTGATGTTCAGGAGTGTTCTACATCCAGTGTTTTGGGCTAGCCTGTCTCCAGAGTGAGGATCTGGGTATGAAACTCAGATGGGGATGTGGATGAAGACTTTCTGGTTGGAGGTGCTGAAGGGATGAAATTAGAGGATTTACTCGATACATACCCGACTATAGCAAGAATTTTGATAATCAGTACAATTATTTGCTTTCAGAAAGTGTATCTAAAATGTGGTAAGAGATTGTCTTTTCCCCCAGCATAGAGCTCAGTGTGCCCCAGGGCTCTCTGCTGGCTGTGGTTGGCCAGGTGGGTGCTGGCAAGTCCTCCCTGCTGGCAGCGGTGCTGGGCGAGCTGGAGGCCACCGAGGACTGCGTGACCATGAAGGTAAATTTTGTCCTCAGCATTTGCTTCTAATTAGGCTGTTCTCAGGAACTGTAAGGTATGAACCACAGCATCAGTCACCTGAGGAAACCCATTTACTGCTGAATTTTAACACAGGCTGTATGTATCAGTCCACATTTAGTTATCTGAAGGTGCTGCAGACTTCTCAGATGAGCCTGAACTTTGTGAATAGGAACTGGAACAATACTTCAAACATCCAGTTCTATTTCTCCCTCTCACAGTAGGCTGAAGTGCCATCCTAGTAAATTGCATCCTGTACTTGCACCTCTGTTCACTCCCCTGTAAGGTAATAACAGTGGAGGCTCATATTTTGCAAAGCCTTCTGAGAATTGCCAGTGCTGATGATCATTCCAGATTCCCACAACTGAGAGCTTTTCTTCAAAGGTGGGTTCTCACAGTGTCAAGTTGAGCTTATGGAAAAGTTTGCTAACATTCTTCCACTTTTATAGGACACTGCAGCTTATGTCCCCCAGCAAGCTTGGGTTCTAAATGCTTCAGTGGAAGATAATATTCTGTTTGGGAGAGAGATGGATGAAACCTGGTTCAGTAGAGTGACAGAGGCTTGTGCGCTGCACCCTGATTTGGAGACCTTCCCTGCAGGGCAGAAGAGTGAAATAGGAGAAAAGGTACTGCCTTGGGTTTATGTTCTGGCCAACTTTTCCCTGAGTAGCTACAACTTCAGCTGTCCTGCTTAAAACATCTACCTCTGAGTAACTACAACTTTGGGAGTTGTGATAAAAACACAAGAAAACTAAACGCACAAGAGGCAGGTGCTCAGGAATTTCTGGAAAGTTAGGCCATGATTTAATTTAATTTAAGCCCACCTTCTGACAGCCTAGGCAGAGCCATAAGAGATGTTTGGGTGCTCTTTTGCAGGAAAGATTTGTTCAAGACACTCTGCCTCTGCAAGAGCCCTGGAGGGAGGGTGGGAGGTCCCCTGATCTAAAAATAAGGAAGTCAGCAGTTGGGAAATATGCTGTAGCTTTGAAATAAGCAGAGTCAATATCTTTTCCAGGGAATCAATCTGTCTGGAGGGCAGAAGCAGAGAGTGAGCCTTGCTCGGGCTGTGTACCAGAAGGCTGCGATTTACCTGCTCGATGATCCCCTGGCAGCTCTTGATGCCCACGTTGGGCAGCACATTTTTGAACATGTTCTTGGACCCAATGGTTTACTGAAGGACAAGGTGTGTGTGAACCTGAACTGTAAACACTTACACAATGACTCTAATTAAGCAGAGCCCCCAAAATGTTTCCAGTAGGGTGGGTTGCTCGGTTTGTCAAAGGCTCACAAACACTTTTTTGCAGCAGCAGCGGGGGACTGGGGAACCTCTGCAGGCCACACAGCACCTGCAAGTCCTGCAGGAAATCTCATTTAGGAGGAGGAAGGCTGCCTTTATACTCATGCAAGCCACATGCCTAGTGCCAGCCTTACTTTCACAGCAGGTTTACAGTTCTTTGGTCCTCTATCAACATCCTCCCCTCCTTTGAGATTGACTTCTAGAACAGTTCAGAGGAGCTGCCTCATCTCTTCCAAATTCTATCACCGTGCTGTCTAATCCCATTACTTCTGAGTAGTTCAGTGGCACCTTTACAGTTCTCATCATCCAAATGTTCATCACTTAAACACATCTCCTCCATTCTGTGTGCATTGGCTGTGTTTTGTTTTTTCTTTGGTATTCCTCTGCTGTCAAGCTATCTGGATAACAAAGCATGGTTACATGAGAAGGAATGCTAGGGCAGCTCTTTTGGATTCATACTATAAATTGCCTAGAAATACTCAATTCAGTTTCACAGTATAGAAGGGAAACAGGAAGAAGGCAATTTCTTGCATTACGAAGTCCAATTAAAACAAACATATATGATTACAAATACCTTTCACTCCAGGAGATTGGTTGCAAGTATCAGAATATAATTAATGTATTGAAACAGAATTACTTCCTAAGAACAATGTATCAGACATAAGGTGTACTCAAAGGGCTTGACTGTATATTACAAATGCGGAATATGCCAGTTTATCTAGGGAAAAATTACTTTTCTTACATCCTTTCCTCCAATTATCTGTGCAAATATGCTCAGAAATGTAAATAAAAGAAAATACCCTTTAATTCCATTTTTGAGGCCTAAATTTGATCCTGAAATACTGATACCAGTACTGACAGCAGAACAATTGTAACTGCTCCCTCTTTATTCAAGCAGACTCGTGTGCTGGTGACTCACACAATTAACATTTTGCCTCAAGTGGATAACATTGTTTTTCTGGTGGATGGAATGATCTCAGAAACTGGTTCCTACCAAGAACTTCTACAGAGAAATGGAGCCTTTGCAGATTTTCTTCGTTCACACGTTACTGCAGAAGAGAAGCCACCTGCTGGTTTTCCAGGTAACCCAGATGGGTTGGAATCATCCTAGGTCTATCAGTCAACAGTTCCCTTCATATCACATCTGTTTTATTATGGACATTTAAAGCACAGATCTAATCACAGTAAAGTGTTGCTTTGTGTGGGGAAAAATATGCCTGTCAAATCAGCTGAGTCATCACCTCAAAATTGGTTCTTAAATTCATATTAGTAGACAATAATCAAGCAGTAAGCTATTACCCACTGTATGTGCTATTCTTCAAGCCTCACCTTGATATTTCTGCCTTTAGAAACAATTTTTTAAAATTAATCTTTCCTCCATATATTACCAGTCTTTCAAAGGCTGTATAGGACAAAACAGGATTATAAAGCATTTAGAAAAAAATACATTTATTTCACAGCTATGGGAGACACCAAGGGCACTATCACCACTGGGAATGGTCCATCTCAGCAGAAACCCCTCAGGTAAGCTTAAAGCAGTCTCAGATACTGAAGAATTGACTCCAAAAGCCCATCTAAGCCTACACAGAGGCTCTTACTGAGTATTATACAGGTTTGGGATTGATCCATAAATAAGTAACAAGAGCAAACAAGCAAAACTCAAGAATAGGTAAAAACCTGCTCTTGAATGTGGAAGATGACTGACATATCTTCTGTATTTCACAAGGAGGCACAACAGAGCTAAAGCACAGGCTCCTTGATACATTTGGTTGCTGATCACTTCCCTGTGGGGCTGTAAGGTCAGACTGATCCCAAACCAGCCTCAGAGTGAATGCTTTTTTCTGCTCCTCAGTGGCTTGACAGAGCCCAGTCCTTATGACAAACATGGACAGTGGCTCGGGACACTCTGGAGGAGCCTGAAAACTGCAGCCCTCAAGACAGGCATGGATTTAAGTGTGGATGGGTGGCTAAAAATTGAAGGTATTTTTGTTTTCTTCCTGAAGTGGTGATTCCGTAAAATCTGCTGTGGGAAGGGAGACCATTCCTGTGAGCCCAGACTGCACCAGAGCTGCAGCCACCAGTGGAGGATTAACCAAGGCAGAGAGAACTCAGCACGGCAGGGTAAGCACAGCACCTTCCTGCAGAGGCAAGGACACATTCCATGGGGATAACACACCCATGGCAGGCAGGCCAGCTCCCTGCCTCAGCTAAAGCACAGCCAGGGCATCAGCTGAGCTCTACAAGTGTGCCCTGTAACTGAGACAAGGACATACCATACTGAGAAGAAGAAATGAGAAAAAGAAGTCAGAAACCTCAAAAGAGGCAGCTTTTTCTTTAGGGAGCCCCAGCACTAGCCAGACTGGGATCCCCTCACCTCTCGTGATCAGCAGGTCCCCACGCAAGCACCCAGTGTAAACATGACAGCTCTCTCACACCAGCACACAGGAAAACCACTGCCTGACATAAAGAAACCCTTACATGTATTCCAGAAGTAACATGAGCCTATTGCATAACCTTGATCAGTTGATTATAATCATTCATTAGTGGTTTCTTTAACTATGCCTTAATTATTCATCCATGAGGAAAACAAAACAAGAATCAACACGGTTGCTGTGACTGTGACATATCACTGAGAAATCCCATTATAAATCACTCCTTGCTTCAGAGCTGCTTTTTTTAGCTAACAACCCCCTCTCCTCCTCTTTGTGCCCACGTGTCTCTGCAGGTCAGGGCTGGGGTGTACGGAGCCTACCTGCGGGCGGCAGGCCGGGCGCTGGCTGTGTACGTGCTCCTGTCCTTCGCCTGCCAGCAGGCCGTGGCCTTCTCCCGGGGCTACTGGCTCAGCCTCTGGGCAGATGACCCCGTGCACAACGGGACACAGCAGCACACAGAGCTCAGACTTGGAGTCTTTGGTGCTTTAGGAGTGGTTCAAGGTGTGTTGAAGGTGCTCACCTAATTCTCTGTATTCCCAGTTCCCTGTCCCATATCCAGGATGTGTTCTCAGAATATAAACAAGTGCATACCCTTGGGCTTTTGGACCCGACCCTAAAGGTTTTTCATCTCTTCTCATCATTCCAGTATAAATTAATCATATAAATGTGCAAGTGGGGGCTCTTCTCCATGCTGAATGAAGTCTTGACTTATGTCACATGAAAGAGAGAGAAAAGAAGAGAAACTTGTGGACTTCTACATTTTTTATCTTTTTCTTTTAAAAGAGCCACCATTCTTTTGGTCACTATTTAAAAAGAAAAATATCACTGAGCAATTTAAAGTAATCCCATTCAAGCTTATTTTGTGATGAAGGAATAATTTGTCCTGCATGTTTAAGTTCCTGAATACATGCCCCCCATCAAGCTGGCTTAGAAGGTCTTTGGCCACTCTGTAACTACCCTCCAGAAAGGGCAGCTTACCCTGCAACTCTGAGGCTTGGTTTAATTCCTGATAAAGAGAGGTTTAATTCCTGTTGCACCTCCCTGAATGCACACAGGACTGAGTGGAAATCACCATCTTGCTAAGGAGAGCTCCAAGGTGGGTTTGTTCAGACCCAGTAATAATAATTTCTTTTCTGTTACAGCCCTTGGTAGGTTTGCCTGCACAGCAGCAGTGCTGCTGGGGGGAGTGTTAGCCTCACACCAGCTCTTCCTGCAGCTGCTCAGCAATGTCATGAGGTCCCCAATGCTCTTCTTTGAGCAAACACCCATTGGACACCTGCTGAACCGCTTCTCCAGAGACATGGATGCTGTTGATTCTGTCATCCCTGACAAGCTTAAGTCTGTGCTGGGATTCTTGTTCACCTTACTGGAGATCTACCTGGTGATTGTGGTGGCTACACCATGGGCAACAGTGGCCATAGTAGCCTTGACTGTTCTTTATGCAGCATTCCAGGTAGGAGCTCACAGGTAACACACACAGGAGAGGCTGAAGCAGCACAGCCATGGCCCTGCAGAAAGCCTCCTTCCATTTCTTAGGAGTGAAGGCATGCAGAAATTAGTTGCATCATCTCGAGTTGCATCTGAGCAAGAGTAATGTCAGTCCCTTTCCCACATCACCTCAGCCTTCCAAAGCACCCCAGAGCCTTCACAAACAGGCTTGTGCTTTTCTGGTGTCTAAAACAAATCCTGCTTAGGTTGTATCCCTCATCTCCATTAGTGTGAATCACATGAAAACCAAAAGCATTTTCCTTTCCTGCAGAATTCCTGCACTACTTTTTAATGTATCCACGTTTGCCAGCCAGGACTGAGCATTAGGGAGGGGCAAGTACATATCTGTTCTCCATCGAGCAAAGGGCTCAGCTGCAGGAGAAACTGAGTGTAGAGGTTTTGTGGGTTCACAGCACCCTGGCTCCTTTGCCCCAACCAAATTAGGAATGTTAGGAATTAGGAATAGTTATGATTATTCCTAATAAAGACAGGACATAACAGAGGTAGGAACACTGCCTCATCTTTTGGGAGCATGTCGTACATGCACAAAAGGTTTTGTAACACGAGGTTAGTACATACTGTTGCACTTGTTCAGGCCTTCCCAAATTTCCTCTGGAGTACCTCCACAGAAGCATGAGCCTTCTAATGACTGTCCCTTTCTTTCCCCTTGTCCCAGCACTTCTATGTCAGCACCTCCTGCCAGCTGAGGCGCATGGAGGCTGCCAGCAGGTCACCCATCTACTCCCACATCTCAGAAACCTTCCAAGGCAGCAGTGTGATCCGTGCTCACAAAGACCAGCAGAGGTTTATTTCAAAGAGCAATTTCCTAGTGGATGAGAACCAGCGAATTTGCTTCCCTGGAGCTGTTGCTGACAGGTACAAATCTGCCCAGCAACTCCTTAAGTGTTCTGTAAAGTAATCATGTTTTGGGAGAAAGGGAAAGGGCACCCAGCAACAGCTCTGTGCTCCCCTCCTCCTGCAGGTGGCTTGCTACAAACCTGGAGTTCCTGGGCAATGGCATCGTGCTGTTTGCAGCCCTGTTTGCAGCTATGGGCAGGACACAGCTCAGTCCAGGAACTGCTGGCTTCTCCCTTTCCTATGCTCTCCAGGTAACCCAGTGGGGAAATAATACCATGCTTGCCTTTATCAAAAGCAACTGCATTTTAATTTCTGCTATGAACTATTTCTGTGCCTTTTTAGATGCCTTTTCCTACCAAATCCTGCTGTCATTGCTGAAATCCAGAGCATTTGGAGCACATGGCTCCTTAGGGAAAGAACCTCATAAACACATGTATGGGCCATCTTCCTCCTACACCTGAACTCAAAATCTAAGTTAAAGCAAGCCCTGGGCAGCTGAAGCAAGGTCTTCAGAACCTGTCTTACCTGCTTGTAGACTAGTTGCACAAGAGCCTAAGAAATAGCTACACCATCTTTGAGCATCCAAGTCAATAGCATTTCATTCTCTATAAACATGCTGAATGGGCTGTGGCAGGACCTGGCTTTCACTTTAGCATTTTAAGGTTTTCTGATATAATCTAATTTCTGATATAATTAGCTGATGAGGAGATCCTTAGAAATAAACACTAAGACAAAGTATCAGGTATCTCCTGAGCACAGGCCAGGGCTCATTTAATCTGCCCTAATGCTTCTGTTCCTCTGTGGCAGATAACTGGTGTTCTGAACTGGATGGTTCGCTCCTGGACAGAAGTAGAGAACAACACTGTTTCTGTGGAGAGAGTGAGGGAATACCTGAGGACTCCTAAGGAGGTAGCTAATCCACTACTGACCTTACTAGAAGGGGCTGAACATCTCTGCAAACTCAATGAGTAACTTTTCAGTTCCACCTGAAAAACCTCTAGTTTCCCCCTTCTAAAAGGCTTGTCACGTTTCCTTTAAAGAACTGCAGCATTTGGGGTTTATCCAACTGACTAGACTTGTTTTATAACCACTGATCATTATTTCCTTAAGACAGTTATGCACTGGATTGCCATTAAAATAGCTTCACTTGTTAACACTCATGGAATGAGACATTTCCTGCCCATATTTGGAGTATTTATTATGTGACTTCAGATGCAGCTCACTGATAAGTAATGTATCCTAGATAGCCTTTTAGCTGCTAAAAGTCTCCAGTGCAGTAATTTTTGTTCTGTAATCATTAAAATTATATCTCCATATGCTGCCCTGAGAGAGGAGGCTTTCACAGTCCTGTTTATAGGGGCATATAATATTTTTTTTATTGAACCACTCAGTTTCAGAACTCTGACATTCAAGCGAACATTCATCCCCATTTTCAGTAAAGAAAATCCGACCAGCATCTTTGGATAAAGTAAAAAGCAACATCTGCAGTATGAAAGTTAGAGGCCTTTTTCTGGTTTGGAAACTGCAAAGAGATTGGGGGGCAGTTGGCACAGGTGTCTTCATGAACTTCCCATTCCAGTATTGTAGCTTGATTGGCAATACTGGAATGGGAAGCTCATGAAGACACCTGTGGGTAATTTAAGTTCATGAAGACACCTTGATTGGGTAATTTAAACCAGCCTTCAACACTGCTGTTTTCTTCCATCTCTTCAGGCACCCTGGACTCTGAATGCCAAACTTCAAGGGCAAGTTTGGCCCACTGAGGGAAGGATTGAATTTAGAAACTACAGCCTGTGCTACAGGCCAGGTTTGGAGTTAGCACTGAGGCATGTCAGTGTGACCATCAATGGGCATGAGAAGGTAAAAAACCACTCTCTTAGCAGTGTGAGCAGTGCTGGGCACTGACCAGATCCAGGGCATCCAGCCCCTGTCTGCACCCAGCTACAGCAACCTGGAAGCTGCAGGAAAGCAGGAGCCCATCTCCCACACTGCACACCTTGTCCAGCTTATTACAGCAGATGAATTCCACTTTCTCAGTCTAGTTCCACATCAAGGCCCTGTTCAAACTGCTAAGTTGTGTAATTATTCTTCCCTTCAAAGGCTTTTGTGACTCCTTTTCATACAAAACAATTGTGAGCTATAAATGCTTCCAATTTCAAGAAAGTATTGCCAGACTGTGTGAATCACAAACAGCACTAAAGATCTGATCTGTGCAAAGCTGCCTCCCATCAAATGGCCAAGAGGAACTACCTGATATGTTTGTCCACCTGTGAGAAAACAATCAACATCAAAACCAAAGTCCTGCCATTGCCCTTTTCAGATTGGCATAACTGGCAGAACAGGAGCTGGGAAATCCAGCCTTGCCGTGGGCTTGCTGCGACTGGTGGAAGCTGCAGAAGGAGCCATCCTCATTGATGGACAGGACATTGCCCAACTAGGTCTCCATGAACTCAGGACCAAGATCACCGTCATTCCCCAGGTATGAAACTCATTTCTAAAATCCTTGAGCAGTGTCTTGAACACCTGGGAAGGGTTTATAAAGATTCTGTGAGAAGAGAGACATTGAGCAATTTCCAAGCTGGAAATAACCTCTGCCATGTTCATGTGCCATTCAATATAGCATTAGCCACAGATTCCCACCCAGCAGGCAGGACCCAAGAGCTCATTGTTACAGTTCATTTCAGGAGTTGTTTGTACTGTCTCTGTGCTCAGGATCCAGTTTTGTTTTCTGGCTCCCTAAGAATGAATCTCGACCCATTAAACCAATACACTGATGCAGACATCTGGACAGCTTTGGAACTGACTCAGCTCAAGAACTTTGTTGCAGATTTGCCAGAACAGCTGGAATATAAGTGCACTGACCAAGGGGAAAACCTAAGGTACCTTTATCTGCAGAAAGACAGTGGCAGGGCAGTGCCAGCCCCTGGGCTAGGAGAACAGAGCTGGTTGGATAAGAAGGCTCATTCCTTAAAAAAAAAAAAAAAAAAATCATTAATGATGTCCAGACTGCAAATTGCTGCATTACTGTCCTGTTTAGCAGCATGAAATCAAATCCTAAGACACTAAGGAAGACCTTTCAGACTTAATGACTGTGCTGGTTTGCATCTGTGCAGTACCTAAACCCCTGCAATCTGTTCCAAGTGCTGCTCTTCTGGGTGCCATAGCAATACCTGCCCCTCCCTTCCTTAGGCCGTTTCATGCTGTTAGCTACCTGCAGTGCCACCAGCCTCAATCACTCTTTCAGAGAAGGGGAAAAATCACCTTTTCATTATTGATTTCAAATGAATCATCTGTTCTGACCCCAAGAAAAAGTGACTACTGGCCTCAGCTTACCATCCCACTTCTTACTTCCAGCACTGGTCAGAAACAGCTGCTCTGCCTGGCCAGAGCACTCCTGCAGAAAGCCAAAATCCTCGTTCTGGATGAGGCCACAGCAGCAGTGGATTTAGAGACTGACGTCCAGATTCAGTCCATGCTGAGGACTCAGCTCAGGGACAGCACCGTGCTGACGATCGCCCACCGGGTGAGCAGCGTCCTGGACTGTGACAGGTGAGGACAGCTCTGAGCAGGGGAGCACTCGGGCAGCTGCTGTGACTGACACCCACCATGGTGCTGAACAGCAACTCCATTTCTGTCCTCTTCGTGTTTAAACCTCCAAGCCTTGCTTTAGAGTTTGGAGGATCTCTCTTAAACCAGCAGGGCACCAGCAGGTTAATCAGAGATCCTTTACTCCCACACTGTGCCTTTCCTGCTGTGTCACAGCCCTGTCCCTGCCACTGACAGCAAAACCATGACTACAGCTCCTTGGTCACCTGAAAGCTGTGAAACTAAAACACCCAATACCCCTTCACAAATCTCACTCCAGTCTCAGCTGCAAAAACCCCTCCTCCCAAACTCAGCCCTTGAACAGTCACTCATCAGAAACCCTTTCTACCCCAGCACTGTTTCCCAGCTGAAAAGCTGTCAGAAAGCTTGGCTGAATAACCAGCAAGTACTGAAACTGATTTTAAAACTAACTAGAAATTAGTATGTTTATTATAGGTGCTGGTGTAATCCCAAACTTACACTTCTTTTAATGTTCACAGGATTTTAGTCTTGGAAAATGGCCGGATAGCAGAATTTGATACTCCAGAACACTTAATAGCTCAGAAGGGACTATTCTACAGACTGATGGAAGAATCAGGCCTTGCATGACTCACCCATAGCAGCACCACCATCAGGAGTAATTGACCTCATAATTGAGTTATTTTGGTTTGTCTCAAAAATGCCTGACACTCAACCAAAGCTTGTTTGAGCCAGAACTGCAGTGAGAAGATGGAAAGGGGTAACTTGGGATACATGTTATTTCCATAGGAAACTCAGCAATTCCACTGTCATTATCTTTCCAGACACCAAAACCTCACTTGATTGCTGAAAACAAGCCAGTCAGGACTTAAATACTTTTCTGGTATAAAAGCAAACAAGTCAAAAGAGAAAGACCACAGCATTCCTAATTTGTACTGTAAATGGAACCCAAATACCCATCATACTTCAAGATTACACAAATTATTTTTAAAAGCCAAGAAGATTTTATGGACAGCAAGGAAGAATTTAACTGGTAGCAAGGAAACTTAACTGTTTGCAGTTGATGCTGAGCCCCAGGCAGAACAAATGTTGTATTTTGTCAATGTCTTAAGGACTGCTCACCCCGGCACTGTTCTTACACAGCTGTGGACTCCAAGGCAGCAGCTGGAGCTCATCATCCAAAGTGCACAAACAGTGGGGCAGGAGGGAAGAGGAGGCAGGATACCACTGAGCAGGAGAGCACAGGCTGCCTGTTGTCTCAGCTGGGGATCAGATCCACCCCCTCCCTGTGCAGGAGCAGAGCCAGCTCCAGCAGGGACAGGACAGGAACGTGGCTGGGAGTGGCAGCAGAGCATCCATCACTCCTGCCCGGGGCTTGGAGCATTCCCACTGCCAAGTGCCAGGTGCTCACAGCAGGGCATGTCCAAACATTGACACCAACATTTCCAAACTGAATTTGGCCACGAGGAATTTTGCATGGTTGAAAGTGCCCTCCTCTCTGATCCCTGCAGCACATGAGGAGACAGCAGGATCTCACCTGTTGACCCGATGGTTCATTCCTGGTTTTCCTCTTGAGTGCAAGCTGACTCTTGCATGTGCCACCCTGGTGCTGCAGAGCCTCTGGCATGGTCACCTGTCAGGTGTTGCTTTAACCAAAACAGAAGCAAAAGCTTCCTGGGCTTCCCACAGTGTCTGTGGCCAGAGCTGTCCCAAGGTTGCTCCTCAGGAATCACAGGATGACAATGTGACAGTCCAATACACACAGAGATACTGCTCCTTGCTGTGACTTTTGTTAAAGCACCCATTTTCTAGAGAGCTGAAATAAAAATAGAATCAAGTATTTAAATGGGTTCTCTTCAGTAAACTCAAGCAAACACAACACAGAAAGGGGCAGTGGGGAGGGGATGGGAGAGTTCCAGCTGCAACAACCAACCCAGACTGAACCAGCAGCTCATTCTCCAACAGCTCCTCAGTGGCTTCTGCACCCAAGTCAAAAACAGTTTAGAGTTTCTGCTGGACAAGTGCCTGAGATATTGAGGTCCAGTGCCTGCTGGTGCTCAGCTACCAGGAGAGAATTATTTTCCCCTCTGCTTTCCCCAGCTCTCATACTTGAGGGCACAGACAAAACAATTTCAAACCCAGATACAAGTTATGAGCACTCCAGAGGTTTATCAATGGATCTCAAAACCAGGAGCATTTAGAAATACTGAGATAAAAGTTAGGTATTTTTCCTTTTTAACTAAAGCAAGGAGGAACAGAATTGCCCGTGTTGCTGGGTAATTCTGAAGCAGACACCTTTTAGCATTCCATAATCTCCAATACAAACGTCTTTAAATGCTCATTTTCTGTTCCTAAGGTAAAGAGGGAAGGCAACAGGAGACAATAATCAAAACATACTTTCACACTGGTAACCTCTGAAAGGGCACAGTTTTGCTGTTGGCTAACGCAAAGTAAGAGCAAGCAAAAATATCATCAGCTTTCACACATCAAATTGTGCTGCAAAGGCAAAAGAAAAGCAATTGCCCAAATTACATATGAAAAATCCAGCATGTTTCAGATGTGCCAGAGTCCCCAGGAATATCTCCAAGTACTGTCCAAGATGAATCTGGAGCTCAAATCTCTCAGAAGTTACCTGGAAGTTGGTTAAAGCAAAATATATAAAGGAGTTAACACTTGGAGACACCATGTAGGAGAGAAATGCTACCTTAAAAAATCCTTGTCCCATGATTCCAAGTTTAAGGCAATACTGAAACGGTTAAAGCCAGAAAATAAATCAAAATGTCATGCATTGATTTACACCAAGTTCAGGCCATACATGTACTGTGCAAGTCACACTCCCAGTGCCCCAGATGGTCACAAGACACACAGGAATGCCAAAATGTTAAAGGTGTCAGTGACCCAAGGCACAGTTGTTGCTGTGCCATGTCACTGTCACACCACAAAAGGATCTTCATGTGGGTCAGGACTGGGAACACTTACAGAAGTAGCTCTGTTCACACACATGAATTAGGGTGGTTTCTGCAGGTCTTCTAAAAATTCTGAGCTGTTTTTTTGGCAGAATCAGCTTTTCCAGATGTGAGAAATCTTCCATGTTGCAGTAAATAATGTCAGCCCAGATACATCAATGTGCACTGAAATCAGATACAGTAAATTCAACTGTACAGCAGCTCCTCTTCCTCTTCCTTGCCAGGAATGGGGTGGAAGGGGAGGATCAAAGTGTTCCTGGAGGATGACTGCTCCCAAGCAGGAAAGGTGTCTCAGTGGCACTGACAGTTCCCCCCCTGGGTCTCTGCAGGGAGCTCCATCTCCACCTTAATGTACAACACCAGCCTCAGCCCTTAGCACAGACTCCAAGCTGTGCTCCAAGCATCCCACCCTTCTGTCCACCCTCCAAAAACTAACTCACAGCTCATCCCCAAACTCTCCAGTCAGCCCCTGCTCGTTCCATTTCCACAGAGAAAATTCACACCAAGCTCCGGAGATGTGGCAGACACAGGCCATGGACACCACTGGGGGTGACAAAGAGCACTGTGGCTCCTGCTCTGCTGAGCCTTCATTGTCACCTGCTCTGCTCAGCAAACCACTAAGCAAGGCAGCCCTACTGCACAGTTATCTACACTCGTGGCTTCTTACCCACCACCCTAACAACCCCAGACACCAGGCCAAGCTGAATGATCAGTCTCAGCAGGACCAACAGTTTCTACTTTCAAGGCAAAAAGCTGAACTGACAAAGCAAACCCTCTGTCAAACACGAGGCAAGACAGAACACGTTTTCTTTCAAACAATTTTTTACTGCAAGTTCTTTGCAAATATTTGCATTGTCATTACAAAAAATACCAAAGAAATTTTCAGTCTATTCAATTTCAGAGTGTCATAATTTACAAAAAAAATAAATAGCTTTACTCTAAGGACAAGAATTGTCTAGTATTAAGGTCAGCAATATCAATCACAGAAGTCCACATTCTCAGTGCTGAGTATCTGGATCCATCTGACTTAGTTTGCTTTCTTCCAGCATTTTCCTTTAAAATAAGACTAATCAGAACATTAGAAAAGTAACTTTTTTCTTACCACAGAAAGCTGAAAATTCAACATAGATCTTGAAAACCAGACTCCGCTGCCATTTTAATTGTTAGACCCTTCCGACACAAAACTTTAAAAACGCCTTGTTTTTTTTTAAACAACTGCAACAGAACATTTTCCCACAAAAAATTAAGAGTCAACAGCAGCAGCATGAAGGGCATGTTTCTTTGATATAAGGCTAATGGTCCTTGATGTGGCAGAGCTGTTATGAAAGCACAGAACTCCCAAAGCCAAGGGTGTTACAATCAAGGTCACCCTGAGCCTGCAGCCTCTGCTCAGGCAAATCCTCACTGCTCAGCCCTGTCCCCACAGGTGTCACCAGCACTGGGCACCCCAGCCGGAATTCCTGAGTGAGCTGGGGGTAAGATCAGCACACAGCAACACACCAACTGCTGCACACTTTGGTTCTGGAGTGGTTGTCATTCCAGACATGCTGAAACACTGCTCTGAAGTTGGCTGTGCTTTTCACATCAGCACTGCTGACATGACAGGGAACTTGCTGCTCTACGCTGTAAACACATGAAACCTTGAGGACAATGCATAAAGCATTAACCATGTACAGTAAATGCCATAAGGAGAAAGTCTGGCACACATTTTATTTCACAAGAAGAAAAATCTTTGGACTATAGTACTTTATGCCACAAAATGTTCCAAGTGCATCCCACAACAGATGGCTCATGAAATGAGGAATCCGCAAAGAAGCAAATAACTAACATTTGCAAAAATGTTTTAAACAAAAAAAAAAAAAAAGGGAGGGAACTTCAGAACATAAAAGAGATGAGAAGAAAAACCTTTCTCTCTGAATGAATTTCTCTCTGATGAATCACTCCACTGTATATTTGAGTGTATAATGACAGATTTCAGGCAAAAAATAGGAGTCTCTGAAGTGTCTTCCACAGTGTATGAGCTTCTCCTAAAGGTGGCTAAAATCAATACTAAGGAGAAATAAAAAATAAAAAATTGCATCTTTATGTTGCTTCCATTGCCATGCTCTGGCTAACTTCACTGTGTCTGAAACTCAGCTGTGTGGTTCAGTCCAGCTCAGGAGAAGTTACAGTTCTCCAAATGTATCACCTCCCTCTTCCCCACAGTAAATAGCCACGTTCAAGTGCTACACCAAGCCTGAATCTTTGGCCATGCTATAGAAAATGCCTTTTTCCTGAAGTAGTTGGTCTGGGGTACCACACTCCACCACTTCTCCTCTCTCCAGGACTAAAACTCTGTAAAACAAGAAGAGGGGGTGGAAAAAAAAAAGGGAAAATAGTCACAAGAAGATCCAGAAAGCCAGTGAACCAGATATATGTGTACAGACAGAGACTGCAGCATAGCCATTATTTGCAAGTGAAGACAGTGAACAGGCTGAGGTTCTCTCTGACCCTCCCCAGCTCTCTGCAGATGGTCTGTGTGGTGCCTTGTTCATGTAGCACATGGTCACCCATCTCCTCCTGAACAGGAGGCTCTGGACTGTGCTCTGAGCCAGCCAGAAGCGAGCTGGCAGCTCTTCTTGTCAAGGTGTGTGAGGGCTTGTAAGACCCTGCAAGACCTGGGAGACCCTTCCCTTAACACCTTAACACCTTCCCTTAACACCACCAACTGCTGTTCCACAGCTTCCGTGACAAACAAAAACATCCAGCTGGCACAAGGAAGCCCACCAAGTCAGTGGTCAGCTCACTGTGAAGCCCTGTTCCAGCCTCCCCCATGGATGGAAGGCACTGCAGAGATGTCACCAAGCCCCTGGCAGGGGCTGCTGCCTGGTGTCACCACTGCCACGGCTGAGCTGGATGTTCCCCTGCTGGCAGTGCTCCTCTCTCTGACCTGTCACTACTGACAGCACAGAGGGCTACAAAAGTACACTGAAATCCTAGCAGTGGTCACTTTGCCATTCTGTGATAAAAGGGACAAGAGTCTAAAACTGAAATATGAGACAACAGCTTGGCCCTCAAGCACACCTTAGCAAGGCAGCCAGCACGAGGGAGGCTGTATGAACTACAACCAGAAGGGATGGAAAGTGGAACACCAATCAACTTCAGAGGGCAGGATCTGCCCCTCGGCACTCCCTATGCTGTCTGTGCCTAAATTAGGGCAAGATCCAGGAACAGACTCCTGTCCTTGCCTCTTCCCCCTTCCCAGTCTGCCCAGGCAGGAACAGCACAACAGCAGTGTGACAGGGACAAGAGGAGCTCCCCAGGGCAAACACAGCCACCACAAGCCAGAGCACACACACACCCTGCCCCTCAAAACAGGGATTCCAGCAGCTCTGTGCAGAGGCAGCTAAAAAGGAACCAGTAAACAGCCAACTAACACAAAGATTGCCATTTAAGAGGAGCACAGTGCAGGTCACACAGTCAGCAGGCTAAGAGCAGCACCCCTTTACCTGGTGTAGTCCATGATTGTGTTCAGACGATGTGCTATAGTTAACACAGTACATTCTTCAAATTGAGACTTTATAGTTGACTGTATGAGCTTATCTGTTTCAAGATCAACAGCAGCTGTGGCTTCATCCAGAACCAGGATTTTGGACTTCCTGAGCAGAGCTCGAGCCAGGCACACCAGCTGGCGCTGACCCACACTGCACAGATGGGATGGAGCAGGGGGAGAAAAGTCAGAACAGGTTTAGAGCATTCATTGGTATTTATCTTGAAACCTGGCAATTCCTTGGTCTAAAGATAAGCTGAGTCTCACTATTTCCCTGCAGAGTATCTAACAGCATCTGAAACTACATCCCCCTCACATGAGGTCCTGGCAGTGCAGTAGGAGCATACAAGTGGTTTCAGCATCACTGCATCAGGCTGACTCACTGCATCAGTGCAGTGCTGAGGACTGGACTTTAAATGGTTTCTAAAAACTGAACATATAAAACCCTGATAAGGTGCAAATAGCAACTGAACAGCTTCCTTAGAATAATGCTGCTGCTTAAATGCTTTCCAAGGCTGCCCAAGCTGACAAACCTCCCAGCACTCAAAGTATTTCTTAAAATTATTTGAAATTCCCAAACTCAAGACTAAAAACATGTTGAATAAAACCGAGTTGGTTGATTGCCTGGTCACACATAAAGAATTCTCCAGCTGCCTCCCCAGATTCTGACAGGGCTGGGTCATTACAACTTGCACAAGCACACCCAGGATTCAGTTCAGCACACAGGAATTTCTTTGACCTACCTGAGGTTCTCACCACCCTCAGCACACTCATGATTCAGTTTATCAGGAAGGGATGATACAAAGCTTTTCAGGTGAGCCAATTCCAAAGACCTCCAAATGTCTTCATCAGAGTGTTGGTCAAAAGGATCAAGATTCATACGCAGAGAGCCAGAAAACAGTATTGGATCCTGGCCATGGAAAGAGGTAACTGACCATGGACACAGAACATGGCAAGTGCTCCACAAATATTTCTTAGATAACAAAAGGAAACAACATGTACAGATGCAGTTGCAAGCAAGCTAATATACTGAATTTAGGAGTGAGGGCTCATTTTTTTCCAATAAAAAGTTATTCTCACTCTTATTCCTTACTCTTCTTGGGGGCCTGACCTCTTCCCTTTGCAGATTCTTGCAGTCCAGACCTTTCCATTAGTCAGTAACTCATGAATTCAGAAAAAAAACCCCAAAAAACAAACAAACCAGAACACCCAAACCCCAGCCAACTTTCTTTTTACTGGACCTCTAGTCTAAAATAGAGGCCCTCCCTGCTCAACCTTCTGTCAGCAGGGACTACTAGGTCAACTTTTCTCTTCTCAGGGAATTACCATCTGTAAATATTTCAAAACCCTTCAGCTGCAGTATGAATGTATGAATGAAATTACTCCCTTTTTTTTCTTTTTTTCTTAGATAGGAAGAAATACTACTATGGAAATATTGATGCAAAACAAACAAAAGGAAAGAGCAAAGTCCTCCCCAGATTTCCAAAAGAGGTGGTACAGAAAACCTTTTACAGTGAGCTCACTTGTTTTTGCCAGTGTGCTGCAGTGGTAATTGAAAACATGACATTTTACAGTCTTACTTTGAATCAGAACAGGCAATAAAGGCTACACAGTAAGAACAAAAACATTTGAGACTAAATCCAATGCTCATAAAGCTGTATTTCCAAATGTTTAGGACCATCAAACCCACAGCTGCCTGGGCTAGACGGGGATGGTTTCTGTGCAAGAACAGCACTGATAGCACACACTCTGCCCAGTTCACAAGGGGATCCCAAGCAGGTGCTCAGCTGGGATCAGCCCTTCCCACTCAGGCTGAGCTGTCTGTAGCCTGTAAGTGATCAGCTCCTGAATCCAGAGGCCAAGGCTTTGCTTCCACAACACAGCTCAGTCACAGCCAAGCTCCTACTTGTTACCTGGCACAGGCAAGTTGAAACCAGCCTAGGGAAAAAAGCTTGGTTTCAAGTCCATGAAAGGGCAAGCTGAAGTGACTGAATTTCATAGCACAGAGCAGAGGAGGAATAACAATTTTCCCCTCAGTACTTCATGGAAAGAGCACTGCAAAGAGCAAAGTTTAGGTAGTGGCAGGATTTTGCACCCACCTGAGGGATGATGGTGATCTTGAACCGCAAGTCATGGAGCCCTATCTTGGCAATATTAATCCCATCAATGATAATTTCACCTTCAGCTGCTTCATTAATCCGAAACAAACCCAAAGTAAGTGAGGATTTTCCAGCTCCCGTTCTTCCAACTATTCCAATCTGTTGGGAAGAAATACAAGAACAACTTACTCTGGGAAACAGTTAAAGCATTTCCAAGCATTTCCACCTGAAACCAACACATTGTCATACTTTTGGGGTTAGCCACACACCAGAAGCATTCAGTTTCACACTGTATGTTTTACTTCCCAGTTAGACTGCAGCCTTGATCAATTCTTTTCAAATATGAAAGATTGCTGCTTTGGTTGGCTGATACACCTCTTGCCATCTGTCCATTCTAACCACTTGAGGTAGCATTCTGCCCATATTGGTAGGCAGAAAGTGTGCACTCAGGAGAAAATAAATGCCCAGTTGGCTACCACAAATAAGGAAGCTGAACAGTAGATCTCTCATAGCTACCTTTTATGCTGCTGTGCAAGACCACACTATTAATAAACATCAGAGAATCCACACAGGACCAGGCAAGGAAGCAGGAGGAGAAAGATCAGCTTGGCCAGATCCAGAGAATCTGCTCTGAAGTCCCATTTTTTCCTGCAGTCTCACCTTGCAACTTCTGCCTCACTAGATCAGGTTTCCCCCCTCTACTGTAGGCTACTTTCCTGAGATTATAATTAACTTAATCTCTCTGCAACCTACTCCTCTTTGCTTATGGCAAACAAATTAGCAAGATTCCCTGGGAAGGGGAGACAAGACAGGATAAACCTCACCTCCCAGTGAAACCAGGCCAAATGATACTTGGCAGCCCCACATAAGAGTGTCTCCTTATCCCTGATGCAGAACACACCTTGCAAAGGCTGAGAACCCACAACATCTGCACTTACAACAGCGCTGATTCCACAGAAGCTTTTCTAGTTCTTAAGAGCCCCAGACACAGAACAGAACAGGGTTAAACCTCACTTCTGCTTCTGCATGCAGACCTGTGAACTCAGCACTGCCACGAGTTCAGTCCTTACCTTTTCCCCCCCATTGATGGTAACGTTGATGTTTTTCAGGACCAGGTCCAA
Organism: Motacilla alba alba; assembly: GCF_015832195.1. Lineage (NCBI taxonomy): Eukaryota > Metazoa > Chordata > Aves > Passeriformes > Motacillidae > Motacilla > Motacilla alba. The sequence goes on along the minus strand of NC_052029.1, from coordinate 7,771,867 downwards.
GTCGTCGCGGTAGCGCAAACCGTAGCCTCGGAACTCCACCTTCCCCTCCTCGGGCCAGCTGCTGGCTGGGGCTGTTTGCTCAATGCTCCACTCAGCCTGCAAGAGCCACACCAACACCTCTGATCAGCTCCTGCTTCAACCAGCACAGGCTCAGAGGACTCAGATTGCAATTAAGAAAAATCCTTCTTAGGGGATAATTTGCAAAAGGAACTGTGATGAGGAGAGGAGAGCAGTCTAAGACAGATGAAATGGTGTGAGTAGCCAAGGGCTTGGCTATCTCCAGTCCCACCTGCTGGATAAACTTCCCTCTTGCCAATGGCAGAATCATGCAGGCAGCACACATTCAGACAACCTGTCTGTACACCCCACCATGGCAAGGAAACCTCTGGGGTGGCCACACGTGCCACTAGAAGCAGTTAGGCTGAGACTGTGCACTAAAACATCCATAAGCTGGTAAAAAGCTGCTGCCTCAGCCTCCCACAGAGGTGAGAAAGAACACACCTCGCTGCATTCACTGCCACTGCCAAATAAAAAAGCTTTTGCATGTATAAACACTGGTCTGCTACCAGAACTTAAGAAAAAAAATCTAGGAAGGATCTTCATGTTTGGTTGCAAAAATAGTGACCCAGATCAGGTTCAAGTGACAGGCAAGGCAAGGAAAAGACCCAGGGAACTCTGTAACCATAAAAGGAACAGCCACATATTAAATCAATAATGTGACTTGAATCAAAACAAAAAAAAAAAAGTTAAACCTTTTTTTTATTCCCCACACTGAGTGCAAAAAGAGAAACAGATAAAAACATGTTTGAAGTCTTAGGAAATGAAAACATTTGTGCTACCCTACTGCTTAGCCTTGAACATAAGAGCACATTTCCTAAACAGCACTGTGTAAATACCAGTGGGTACACCTCAAAAGCACCAAGAGGAACTTCCCACTGAGACCCAGCCTGCTCCTGGCAGGCACTCACAGCCCTGAGCTCTGTCCCACCCCTGAGCTCAGAGCACAGGCCCACCCCCCAACCCACTCAGTGGGCAGCTGAGACCTCAGAACAGGGCACAAGTGTGGTGGAGAGCTCACTGTACCTCCTTCTCCATTTCAGAGTATTCCTTGACTCTTTCAACAGCAACAATGTTGGTTTCCAGCTCGGATGACATGCGAACCAGCCAGTTCAGGTACGCTGTGATCTGCAAGGAGGAAAGCAGTCAGAGAGCTCTTTACACTGAACAGGTTACCTGCAATAAATGAAAAACATGGAATAACCAAAGCACTGCAATTTCAGGCAAGATCTTGGCTAATCAGTGCTGGACAGGAGGAAAGCCTAAATGCCTTTAAGATGCACAGGAAAAGACACATTGGCCACATCCCCTCACACAGGGAAAGCAAAGAAGAAACTTCCCAGCATCTTCTCAGATACTATTTGTAATTATTATTTTTTGTCTTCTTTATATTAGTTTTCCATCCAAAGCCACATCAAGGTTCTGACTTTCTGATGCAGTCTAACGATTCAGAAGTTTTGCTCTTTTTAGAAAAGGCAAAATTACCTGCAGTGAGTAGGACACTGAGAGGCCAACCAGGCCTGCACTGAGTTTGTTGCGTGCAATCACTGCAAACAATGCTGCAAACAGGACAATGCAGTTCCCCACGTACTCCAGACGGACTGCCAGCCACCTGCAAGGCACAAACACATCTCTCCAGTACTTCACCCACAGAGATCAGAGATGTGGACAACAAATGGTCTGTTACACATCTTTTTTTTGTTGGATTAATAATACGGCATGTGTGTCCTGTTAGTGACACAAGCACTGCAAGATGTTTGAGATTCTGCTTCAGCAGTGTGTGAATCTAGAGGCATCCAAAATTAATGAGTCTTTCAGGCACATAAACTCCTTTCTTAACTACTACTACTGCTGCTGCTTTATGAACATAGGGATCAATAAAACAGAACTTTTAAAATAACAGAACCCAGAAGCAAGGCAGGAACTCTGGGAAAGATGAGAGATTCAGAAGTAGTTTTAATTTCATCACAGAAATTTGAACAAAACATCTCTGAAACGGATTTATCCGCAGAGACAAGCACGCCAAGAGCTGTGCCAGATAAGGAGCACAGCCAGCACATCCATGTCCTCCCCAGTCACTGCTGTTCCACCCGCAGCCCCGCTGGTACCTGTTTGCAACAATGCTGGGATAGTAAGCCTTCTGGTTCTCATCCACCTTCATGTCGTTCTGGCGGATGAAGCGGCTCTGCTCCTCGAAGGCGCGGATGACGCTGACGCCCAGCAGGGTCTCGTTGAAGTGCGAGTACACGGGAGAGCGGCTGACGGACTCCAGGCGCTTCAGCTGCCGCGACGTGGCCACGTAAAACCTCTGCCAATCACAGCATGAGAGTTATGGTTACATCCAGATTCTGTCTGGAAAGACGAGGGGAATCATCGACAGTTCCCTGCCGTCTGGGCTGTCAGCGACAGAGACTGAACTTGCACCTGGGAATACACACCTCCTCCAACACTTTCAGGCCTAAAGGACAATGACAAACACTCTGCTGCCTTCAAACAACTGCCAATCAACCCATCTCATGCCAGAGCCATTTTCTCCTCTTTCTTTTATCAGCAAGTTAAGTTAAACAGTATAAAAGACACATATCATCACTTTACTAATGGAGCCAAAAGGATTTACAAATTCAAGAGCCAAAGTCAAACCCCAGCTGCTTCTCTTCAATCTGTGCTGGCTCTTCCAGTTTCTAGGAGTGAAGCAAGCACACCGTGCCCACACAGGACAAGAGTGAAAGGCTGCCACCCACTCTGTTGCTCTGTAGACAATATGCTGATGAAACAGGCACATGAGCAACACACACACATATCCCTCTAAAGGCTACTCTCACGTTTGGAAAGCAGTCTTGGAAAAGCCCATGTTTTCCATATTTGGGCTCTGAGCAACAAGCTGTGCAAAATTTGCCACAAAATCTAATGGCATTTTTATCAAGTAGGTATTAAAGGATTACCTTCTGCACAGAAGTCATTTTACACTTGACAAAGGAAGGAAAAGCTGTGCTAACATCAGATTATCAGCAAACCAAGCAAAGCACAGTCAGTCAAGCATGACTCAAACCCAACACATTAAAATCCTTCCTCGTGCAGGGTAAGAACAGTCCCAAATAACAGAGGATGTGACTGCTGCTCCTGACTGCCCCAGGTAACACCCTTTACCTGCACAAACAAGTAGACAAGTCCCAGGGGTGGAATGATGACAGCAGCTATAGGTGTGGCCAGCAGGATGATGATACAAGCCCCAATCACGTTAAATGTGGAGCCCATGAACATCTTGATGATGGGTGGGATGGTGGAGTCAATGGTGTCTATCTCCTTGGAGAAGCGGTTCACCAGGTTCCCACTGGGAGTGCGCTCAAAGAAGCTCATGGGGGACCTGAGGACGTTGTGCAGCAGGTTAAGGTGCAGGTGTCGTGATGCAAAGATTCCTCCTATTGACACCACCATTGAGTAGCCAAACACAGCAATGCCTAGAAAAGGAGACTCACTATTAACTGCTGCCACCTCTCACACAACACATTTTCCTCATTCTGTCATCATTCAGCATTAGGATGTGTCTAGTGCAGTAATCCTGAGAACTTGGGTTCACTTCAGGTAGACTCAGCAAGTATGTCAAGTAGTTAAAAAAAATAAAAGCAGTGCAAACACCACATTCCTTTCATTGCTTCTCCGTTACAAAAATTGGTGCAATATTTGAACACTTTCCCTGAGAAAAAAAAAATCACTGAATTTGCTCTTGGCATTTGTTTTTTTATTGTAGGATTTTCATGGCACTTCTGAAGCGGGGTACTTGGGGTGTTGGGTTTCATGGCAAACAAACTCTAGACCACAAAGAGGACACAAAACAAAACATCACTGAAGCAACCTCCCACCAGTGCCCTGGGTGGAGCCACAGGCAGCCAGAGCAAACCCCAGCCAGGGCAGCTGAGCCAGGCTGGGGCTGCAGGGAGGCAGCACAGCCACAGCCCCCTGTGACAAACTGCCCTGCACACCAGGCCAGCAGAGTCTGCTGACAGGCCAAGGAGACACCTCTCAGGTCAGACATTCTGTCCCAGTTCTGACTCATCAGCCAGCAAAACACTTCTCACTTTGAACATTTCATTAACAAATGAAAGGAAAAACACATTTTGTAACTGAATAATTGTATAGGTTGGTTTGCTTGCTTTTTTTTTTTTTTAATTGAAGTTTTTTCAGTTTTCTATGAAAACACACACTCAAATCCTGAGTAAATGCTGCTACAGACACCAAGACCACTGGAAACACTGAACCAGCAATGTTAAAATACACCAAACCAAGCAAACCTTGAGAAATTCCCAGTGCTCCATATACTCCCAGTCTGAGAGTTGTGTTCTGCTGCGTCCCATTGATAACAGGATCATCTGTCCATAAACTCAGCCAGTAGTTGGAAGCCAAGGAGGCAATATGATTACACATAAAGAGGAAAATGGCCAAGAAAGACATAAAGAGTCCAATTGCTTTCATGTAGTCCCAGTACACTGATGCCTTCACCTGAAAAAAGATGACAGAAAGAAACACTCATTTTGCAGCTAGGTTTCAAAACCAGCAGCTCCCCCTTGTCCAACACCTATTTTAAGTCAGTATCCCTCCACGAGGCCATGAAAACACAGCAGAGAGCCACAGCCTGGGAACACAGGCTGCAAAGCATTCTGTGGAGACACGCCAACTCCAACACTGCCTCAGGGCAGGCACACATCATCCCTCCCCTGTCATCCAAGGGAAGGGAGGAGTAGGGAGGGACCTGCCTGAAGTGCCACAGAGCATCAGTAGCAGAGCCAAAAACTTCACTGAGGAGTTCCAGTTTCTGGCTCCCTGTACCACAAGATTATAAAGCCTTAAAACCAACCCTTGCTCCACATGGCCTGTATCCCATGATCTATCTTTAACCAACAGCAAGCAATCCAAGCTTGGATTCAAGCAACACCGCTAGGAGCTGTAACTGCCACTTTCCCAGGAACCTCAGCCTCAGGTTTCTCCAAAAGCCCAGGGTATCCTGGGATTAGATCCTCATGTCTACAGTGGAAACTTGGCTTAAATTCATCTGAGTCAACTGCAGCTCCTTACTGAAGGGCAGTTTTTATTAGGTCACCTAATTTGTCACAACCTCTCTCCAAGAAATAGCTGCAAGGTTTTCATTCCTCCTCCTACACTTTGATGTGGTCAGGCCCATCACCTCACACAAGTTTTGTGTTGGCATTCTTCCTGCAGGCAATCGTGGGGCTCAGGTTTGGGAGCAGAGGGCACAGCAACACTTCCATCAAATATTACACAAAGCAGCAAGCTCAAGAACTCACTCAGCCCGTTCTCACAGCAGTTACATGGTCTTCAGAAGTTATTTCCTTCTGAAATAGATTTTTCCAAAACTGAAGAAGGGCACAGGAAGTGGGAGCTGGAGCCTTACCCTCCCAGTCTTTGCTGTGTCAGCCTCTGTCAGTTTCCAGGAATTCTTCTCAGCAAGTGGCTTCTGCAGCTCTGCTGTGCTGCTCTGCTGCTGGGGCTTCCCAGTGTCTCTGCTGTATGTTGAAGAGTTACTGAGCTGCCTGTTTGAAGACATTTCATTTTTAGTCTTAGCTTGACACAGGACACGTGTTACCTCACATCTTTGGCAGTCCACAGCTCCAAGATGTCACCCTGATTTTTTAAGACTTTGCTAAGCCTTCTGATGTTTGCATTCTTCTAACAAACTTTCTCACACACAATTCTGTAAATAACTTATGTTTTGCATTCTTTCATGGAGGAGGAGAGAATTGATGGACTCTTAGTCTGTCCAGTGTCATTGGAGAGGTGACACTGTCACCCTCCAATCCACTGTCACTTTTAAAAAACTATAAATGTTTGAGTCAGAAAATAAAAGTCCCTCTTTTTGTTCACCTGAAGAGCAACAGTGGCCGTGTCATCATTTCGTGTCGTATTGCGACACCAAGTCAGTGGTTTACACTCCTATGGAGATGTCCTAACCTGCCGTTATGGGCCAGAGGTTCCTTGAGCCCCCCTCGTCCCCTCAGGGCACTCTCCCAACCCTCCCTGACAGCACTCACTTCCCAAGTACCGATGTCCAGGTGCAAGTAACAGTCACCAGATAAAGAAGTCTTGGTGCACAATCACTCCAGAAAGAAAAATGCATTGTGGCCATCGAGACCAGCCTTTACAAACCCCATCATCAGCTCAGCAGCTGGTGGGGTGTGAAAAGGGTACCTGCCCTCCCCTCAAAACAGGCCATTTAACTCCCAGGCACTCATCAGCTTCCAGAAAGAGTGTCTCCAGAGCACCATGAGAACAGGGGCACTATCAGAGCACCGTAAGAATGAGGCACACACCAGGAGATGGTTTTGGAAAGGTGCAATCAGAGTGACTGAAGCAGAACAGCAGCTGCATTAGGCCACACTAAAGGTGCCCTTGGCACTTCATCCCATCTGACAGCAGTAAAAGGCAGCAGCCTTAGGAGCACACACAGAAGCTGCACTAGCCAATAGAGCACTCTCCCTTTTGTGCAGGCCAAACCCACAATATCTTGCTACAACACAAGAGTTTCTTGCCATGGAAGAGCATCACGAGAGCTGTGTGTGTGCAGCCACGCTGTGCCTCAGCCTGTGCCAGCTGCATGGGCTGCAGCCCAGGGGCTCCCATGCCAGGGGCAGCAGGGACTGAGCCCAGCACTGCAGAGATGCACAGGCACAGAATGGATGCCCAGAGCAAACCTGGTCCTGCCCAGGCACAGAGGGCCTGAGGAGCCCCCGTGGTGCTGGCTTTGGGGGCTGTCAGGTGCCTGCTGGGCTGGAACCACAGAGCAGCAGCAGCTTTGCCCTTCTCAGGCTGCTGATCCAGCAGGATATACCTTCCCTCTAACAAATACCATCAAATTACTGTTTATCCACTTCTGAGTGACTGGATTGAATGGATGTGGGACAAGAGGAAAAGAAAAAAAAAATATAACCACACACCTATGCATCAACTTTCCAGGGGCTTCATTCACAAGGCCTCCATTTTCTATAGGCTTGCCTTCCTTTGCAGATGGACTGTTTGTATCTGAGAGGGTGAAAAAGCAAACAGGAAAAAGGTTAGGCAAAGAAACACAAGCATTTCATTTCAATCCTAACTGCCAGTGGCAGTCTTCACGTGCAAACAAAGCAGGGAGCACAAGTATTTACAGATAATAACAGAAAACTGACCAGGTGAACAAATCAGTTTAGTTCAACTCCCAACAGGGTTGATTGCCAAGACAGGGAACATTTATTTTTCTAGCAAATGTAGGTCAGTAATAATGTAATATAATTATGAGGACATATTTTATGTACAAACATGCAATACCAAGTCACATGTGACCCACTCCATGGAAACAAACCCAACACTCCAGCCACTCCTTTCCAAACCACAGCCTCTACATAGTTAGTTATAAATTCTTTTGTTTTAAAATGCAATGAGAAGACATTCTATAAATGATGAAGCTGTAAGAACAGCAGCCATGTGCTAGTAACTGTGAGTCTTCCTGCAAAGCTGAGCAAGAAGAAATGTGCAAAATCCTGGTGTTTTAGGCAACTGCAGGAATCAGATGACTTTGAGCAAGTGATCTTTCCATGAGTTGTCATCCCACAACATCCTGCTTGTACCAAGATGCAGCACACATGAGATAAGTGTCTAAAACATTCCAGAAAACCTGTCAGCTTGAAACAGTAACCTTTTCTGAGCAATTTAATTCAGTGTAGTAGAGTGCCATGAGTAAAACTAGGTTCAGCTTATGTCGATTTTCCCTATAAAACCAATTGTCAGACTCCTAAAAAGTCAGCTGTCAGTAAAGGAACTCTATTTTCACATATGGAAGTTCATTTGGAATTTGCAACAGAGTTCTGCATTTTTGAAGGATCTATGCATAGTTTATGCAAAGGAATCAACCTGAATATACTCAAAAGATATTCAGGAAAATTTGTGTAGATCTAGAGTCTGACATTTTCATGTTTTTATACAAAAGCAAAATACATGTATAAAACAATGATCAACACATTAAGTGTGGACTGCTTTCCTTTCTGTGTCAGGAAACTGAATATTGGTTCATTACTCTAAACACCCAAAAATAAATTGTTCAGCATAGTCTTAAAAAGACAAAAAGCAGACAATGTTAAAAATTCAATTATTTAGCTCTTTTTTAAGTGAATAAGATCAAACCTAGATGGGACTGCTGGTTATTTTAAGCCCTTGACTGCATTTGTTTTGAAAGGTTCCCATATGAAAACCAGCAAGCATTCCAGCAACATACTGCTTTAGAACATTGCTGAAGAAAACAAAACCACAAATAAACCATCCTCCCCCTAAAAGCTCAAATTGGATTTCATGTTGTAGGCTACAAAGATTTCTTGCTTATACTGCTTTTAGCTCTGAGAGCAAAGAAATGCTTCAGAGTGCCAGAGCTAATCTGACATGTGCACCTAGGGTGTAAGCACAGTAGTGAGGGTTCTGCTGAAAAAAGTACCCAGAAATGATAAAAGGGAACAGCTGTGAGTAGTGAACAGACATTTGAGAACAAAAGGGACCCTCAGGGCTCAATCCTGAATGATGCTTCTCTGGGTACACTCGCTACATTGCTAGGTCCAGGGGTATCTATAAAACTAATTTAAAGCTTCCTCATGGAAGCCTGAGATACAGAACTGCTGCTGCTGAATTACCCACGAGCTGCCACACAGCACCTGCTGCTGCTCACACAACCAAGGACACGCAGACCATGCAGATACCTCCTACTGCACAGATAAAATTCTCCTAATAATGACCCAGTCTCTTGTAAACAAACTGCAGCTACTCATGTTACTCCAAGGCAAGCACTAATATAAAGCCCACACTGCAAACAGTTACCTGTTTCCAGAGGTTGAATCGTTCCTTCTAATGAAGTATCTGACTCTAAAAGCACATATAATTAACTTTTTTCCAGAACACACTCTACTATTTTCAATCTTTACAACCTCACATCCAAGTAGAATAACCTAAACCACAAAACCCAAGGCAGAATCAAATTTGCTGAAATGAAGCTATTTTTAACCCCAAGCCACAAGCCCAGTTCTCCCACCCAGAGAAGCAGCCCCACGAAGCTGAGGATGGAAAGGCAGCAGTACAGCACACAGGCAGGGAACCCTCAGCAAGCCCAGAGGGAGCTGAGGGTGAGGAAGGCTGGGAGGGACCAGAGCTGCAGCCAGACCCCAGGGGCTGCCTAGGAGGAGAGGCTTTCCCAGCCTTGGGGCAGCAGATGCATTCCAGCCAGAAGGCACCAGCCCTCTGTGTTCTCAGGCTGCCAACAGAGCTCCAGACACAAGGGAGCCTCCCTTCAAAAGTGGGTGTGCAGACAGCCTCCAGCCAGCTCAGCCTGACTCCATCACACACTGCTGGGCTCCTCCGAGAGCCTGTGACTCTCAGCAACAGTGACCTTTCACACATTCAATAAACATGACTGATATCCCTGTGAATCAGACAAACAATGCCTCTACTTTTCACTTTTTACCACTGGCAGAAGATCACTTGACTAGAACTGATGAACAAATTCACTGCAAACAGGCCAAGCCTGTGATCCAGCAACCCCCTCCAGATCACCAGGGTGGTACTGAGGTTAGAAGTGCCTCTTATGAGAAAACTGCAGAGAATCATGGCAAAAGTTAAAGCACTGGCTCACTTTCCAAAAGAAGGTTCAGTAATTAAATGGAAAAATAAAGTAATTTAGTTTAATGAGAAGGATTTCAAAACCTACTTTTCCACATTTGAAAAAGGGAGGAGACAAAGACTAAAAGAACAAGGCTATTAAATGAGGCAAATCTTCACATTCAAGTTAACTGCCTAGGGAAGCCCAGAGAAAGTTAATTTGCCTAAGAATTTCACATAGGCTGAAGACTGCAACGAGTCTGACTGTACCCCAAGTGGCTACAGAAGCACCTACAGAAAACACACAGCAGTTAGCCTGCTCCCAAACTCGTGTCACCAACTTCACCCCAGCCAGGCACCCCGGCACTTCTCGGCAGCAGTGGCAGGAAATCACCACAGGCAAGCCATGAAGAAAACAGGCTGGAGGCAAAGACTAAGTTCCCCTATTAAAATCCAATACTGTAACTGTCTGTAGATAAAAGAAAAATAAATCTGAAGCGTATTCCTGTACCAGTGCAGCTCTACAGCTGTTTTGTAAAGCAGAAGCAGGAGTCAAGGACAGCAGCTAGAACATTGAGCTGCTTCCTCCTCCTCCCCATCCCCAAAGGAATTAGTTGCATAAAGAAGACACATGTTAACAGAGGCAGGAAGGGTGTATGAACCCCAGCTGGCCTTTATGCAGTCTCACTACCTTCTGAATTTTGCACCGAGAGGAAATTTTACTACAGATCTGTTAGACATTTTCCTGATTTTAAGAAAGAATGTGTGTTTAACCTCACAACCTTCAACATCCTCAAGAAATAAGCACCTCTACCTACATAGGCAATCACAAGAAACAGTAATTTAACTTTCCTATCAGTGCTACTGTTTTTCCTGTAACAGGACTCCCTTATTAACATGACAGACATCAAGAGAGTTCATTAGTGAGCTTACCACTGCTCTCCATGGTTTGTTCAGCATTAGCATATGTGCGAAGAAACTCAGCAAAAGCCCCATCTTGCTTCAGCAGCTCCTGGTAAGAGCCCATCTCAGATATTTCTCCATCAGTCATTACCAGAATTGTATCCATCTGAGGCAGATAGTTGATTGCATGGGTTACCAAAACCCGAGTCTAAAAGGCAGAAGAAAAATAAAGGGTTTCTGTAATCTCAAATTGGTGAATACCATGGTTGGACTACTGCTCTTCACTGCTTGAATTCTGTGTATAAGAGAAGAGCAATGAGGGACAGGCATGCAGAATTTTAAGAGAACACTGTCTTGATTTTTCCATCAAATATTTTTTAATTACAGAAACCAAAGTACCTTTCACTACAATAATGTCAGTGCTTTATAAAAGTCCTCTAAAAATTGCAGAAGGATCCTTTCATTTTTTCAGCTGTTAGAAACAGAAGTCTAAATGTGCAACTTGACAAACTTGAACTCAGCCAAGAAAAAGTGTTCTCTAAAGACATTATAACATACTTTATTTTTCAGGATTCCTTTTGGTCCAATAACTTTTTCAAAAATATGTTTCCCAACATGAGCGTCAACAGCTGATAAAGGATCATCAAGTAAATAGACATCTGCATTGCAGTAAACTGCCCGAGCAAGACTGACTCGCTGCTTCTGTCCTCCAGACAAATTCACCCCCTGAGGAAACAAGAAAACATGAGCCTTTATTTACAGCTGAAACAAGATGTCTTGCTACAGTATATGAAAGACACGAGTCACAGGTGGTTTACTTAAATCTGAGGAAATTCAACACTGCACGAAACAGATCTCCACAAATCATTTCACTACCACAATAGCATAAGCAATCAGTCACAATCCTCTTGCAGAGAAGCACATCTCTTCTGTTCTCACTGTCAGTGAAGGGCTAGCCAAACCAAAAAATAATGTTTGCTAGTCCTGAACAGCAATTAACCCTGACTGGCCCACCTGGCTCTGTACATTCAGAGGCTGCTTTTCAAATTCTCAGCTGTATTTCTGCAGTGCTGCCTCTGATTTAAGAAACAAGCTCTGCTCCCCTGCACAATGTGACTGGCCTGCTGACCAACGAGATAAAGCTGTACCTTCACTGCACGTGGGGCTGTCAGCTCTGTGCCCAGCTGGGAGTACAGGTCCCTGCAGCCAGCCAGAGCACAGAGCAGAGAGCAGCAGCTCAGAGCCCCCAGCAGCCACAGCGCCCTGGCAGCCCCTGGCACAGGGACACTGGCTCCTGCTCCACAGCACTGCACCATCCACGCACGTTTCCAAAGCCCACCCCAGGCCTGCTTTGGTAACCAAGGGCCAGATTTGGGGTGATGGTTGTTTTTGTGGATTGTGATTTGGAATTTTTGGAGGGGTGTTTGCTTGTTTTGAACAAAACTGAAGTGTTCAGAAAACTTTTCTCTTCTTAATTCTATATAGTTTTCTGCTCTATAACCATGGCAATGTAAAAACAATTACAAACTGTCACTGCAAGATGGTTTTATATTTGTAACTGAGCACAGGTTTCCTCCCCTTTGAGGCTCAAGGAGAAGGAAAACACACTGTTCAAATCTGCCTCTTATTCTAGAGGATTCCTGCTCTGAAAGTTTTAAATTCAATACAACTTCAAGATAAAGTATAAAAAAAGAGTCACACAGCCTTAAATACAAGCAATAGCACTGTTATGGTGGAGTGGGCATTGAAATACCTTTTCTCCAATTTCAGTTTTGTCTCCTGAAGGAAGAATCTCTATGTCAGGCAGCAGGGCACAAGCCTCAACCACACGCTTGTAGCGGCTCTCGCTCATCTCCCTTCCAAAGATAATGTTATCTTCCAGAGTTGCATTTTGGACCCAGGCTTGCTGAGGAACGTAGGCTACAGAGCCCTGCAGGAAAAATAAAGTTCAGTACTTTAGACGAAGAGTCTGCCCAGAGAGTCAGGGCACAGCAGGGCCTTGTGAGGCAGGCAGAGCTATTCACCTCACAAATTACCTACGGTCACTTCCAAACAAAGCACTTCTTGGGCTCCCGCCTCCTCCAAAATGTTATTTTTATAATCCTCTCTACAAGTGAGTGTAACAAAGTGCACCGGTGGAAAATAAAGGGCTTCAAACAAAATAAGATTAACACAAACCTGGAGGAAACATTTGTTTAGAGGATGTTTGCACAATTGCTGCATGTCAAAAGTCATTACTTCTTTCATATAATTATAAATTATGTTCTGCACAAAAGAGTTTAATCTGGAATGCAAGTGTTTAACAAATGCACCCCTGCCAAGAGATTTCTGCAGAATGCAGAGGAAGTGGTTTTCATATAAAAGTCACTTCAAAGGAGGAGACTGAGATAATGCAGAGTATTTTGCTTTGAGTATCAGCTCTGTCTTCTCTTTCTGCACTAATAATTAGGGACTGGATCTCAACTAGTTTATTTTTCCTCAACAATTCTGAAGGTGGCCAAACCTACAGACTTTTAAATGCAACAGATTTGTTTTGCTCTTATAGTAATTTTATTTCCAGGTCATTTTTTCTGTGTTAGCTCTGTGCAGCTCTGATGTCTAAGAAAGAACAAACTGCAACAGGAGCTTTTTCCACGTTCAGGTGTCTGGATGCACCCTCTCCTTGTAATTCTCTGATGTCTGGGAAGGAAGAACCCAACACTGCTCTTTCTCAGAGAGTATGTAACAGGGTCTCCCCATCTCATACCCAGCTGCTAACAAGACTCACCAGAACACTCATCTTTGAGCGCTCCACTGTTTTATTTGGCTGAATCTGACACCAACAGATTTGGATTCCGTTGGGTCAAGGCTTAACAGGCAATGGCACAGAGTGGAGGCTAAGGCATATACATGGTTTGCCAGGAAAGCAGGCTAAAAAGGCTAAAAAGGGCATTCATTTGAAAGGCTGTCTCTTCCCTCTTCACACCACTTGGAAATCTAGAATCCCTCTGGCAATACCCACGAACAGCTGAACAACTCTCCAAACATGTCACACCTTGACAACCACGTAGCCTTCCTTTTTGTCCATCTCCCCCAGTAAGGCAGACAGCAGTGAAGACTTTCCACAGCCAACTTGACCAACAACAGCCACCAAGGAGCCTTCAGGAACAGTGAAATTAATGCTGAAATAAAGTGCACACAGTTCAGCCTTGCTTGCTGGCACAGCCCAGTAGTTAAACAGTCAGGTGAATTGCCCATCTAAAACACAAACCACCAGGTGCTTTGTGAACACCCTCTGCAAATACTGACTCAGCACTGAAACTGTAACTGCCTGAAAACCCAAACCTCTCACTCAGAAAGCACCTAGCTCTCCTCATGCTTAGAACACAGAACATAATCTTAATATGTAATGAGTCGAAAAGGGAAGAAAATAGAAAGAAAAAAAGCACTATGACCCCCAATCTTGCCAAGATTTCTCTCAAGCGTTCTATGAACACAAATGTAAATGCAGCAAACTTTGTCCCAAAGAATTTGCCATTTAAGGCCCAAGTAAAAGCAGCCAAAGTTAAGGAAGGGAACAGGGCAGAGGGAGCACACAGCTTACTGCTGCATCACTGTTTGCTTTCTGCAGCCCGGGATGAAGGGCAGCCGAGCCAGTGAGAATCAGGCTGTGAAATGGAGCCTGAGGGCACGGCAAACAGGAGGGAGCAGAGCTGAGAGGGGCTGAGCTGGCTGCACCCTCTAGATGGAGCTCAGCCCATCTGCAGCACACAGCCTGAGCTGAAATCCCCTGCAGCTCTCTCCTCCTTGATGCCCACCTCTCCCCCTACCTCCCTTCATGCATTCCCATAAATGCAATAAACTGTAAATCCCTCCAGTTCATAAAGCCCCAATTTAAAAAAAAATATATATACAACTGATGTTATTTGTTCTCTTTCGTTATGGCAACAAACTCTTCTTCACAAGTACTTTATAATTAAAATATAGATAATTTATGGTGCAGCAGGATTATGGAAAGGAATAAAGAGCACCAATCTTTACCTGTTCAGCAAAGGAGGATCGGTTTTGGCCCAGCTAAACGTTGCATTCTTCACAACAATGCATCCTTCAGCTGCAAAGAGAAAACTCATACTTATAAAAGTACCAATGCAAGGAGCTAAACTGTGTGCTCACAATCCAAAGTCAATCCAAACACATGTGGGCAGAAGCCTAAAGTTACTTTTTCAGAAGAACAACAGCCCACTGCTTGCCAAAAACTTGTGTTCTGGTTTTACTGAATTTAGCAAGACAGCAGAGATCCCAAGGTTACCCTCGCTCAGGAACCAGGGGGTACATGAACATCAGCTACACAGAGATACCAACTAATTCAGCTGCATCTCCAGCACTGCCAAATCAGTTGTGAAGAGGAAAAGAAACTCTCTGAGAAGGAAGAAGAACCTGTACATAATTTTCATTTTCCAAACTCCCTTCTCTGTCTTCTGTCTCAAATTTATCAGTTAAACCCACCAAAAATGCAGTAGATTTGTTTTAGAAAGCAAAAGAAACCACCCAAAACCTGCACACATTGATTTGCAGCAGGCAAAGAAACTCACCCTCTTTGATAGGACCCCTGACTATGCTGTCTGGATCTAACTCCTCATGAGACAGGAACACCCTGAGGCGCTTCAAGGAGACACTGGCCTGCATGGAAAAAGATGCAAAACTCTTTATACTCTGCTTGTTACATTTAAATGCTCACTGCTTTGTGCCACATACCCATTATATCATTATTATGCACTCCTAATCCCTCCTTTAATCCATTCCATAGTTGTTTGGATAGCCAAACTTTCACTTCCCAAGCCACAAGAAGTGTGGGTGATGTAAGGAGAACCTATCCACCATAACTGGGATTATTCCACTAGGAACTGCAAGGTCCCTTCCAGAGGTGGCCACAGTCATTCTCTAAGCAGGGGATGTAATCTTTCCCCCCAGGGCCTCCTTCTGCACACAAAGCACCTGTAAATGACTGAACTCTTACTTCTACTATGTTGCTGATGACCATAGGGAGCATGTTCAGTGGGAACCTGAGGATGTTGAATAATGCCAGAGAAACAAAGGCCTTCTGAGCGTCCAAGATGTTGTTCTTGTCTACCATGACATACACAGCAAACGTGGACAGGGCAACCTGAAACCAAGGGTAAAGGCCACAGTGAAGGTCACGTCTTAAAGCCACCAAGTCAGGAGCACAGTGTGACAACACGAATCAGACTATAAATCAAAGATAACTTTTTGTTCCTGACAACACTTTTTGCAAAACAAATACATGATTAAAATCTGCTGTTGTAAAAAGAGGTTGATTGCTCCTATTTAAAAAGAGCCAAGTGCTCACTTTCCTCACATAGCAGAAGTGAAACCACAAACGTCCCAGGCTATTTGAGGTCACAGAGCAGCAGAAGGGGAAGTAGAGAAATGATCACTGGTCTTTTTTCCTGATCTCTTTCAGTTTTAAGACACTCCTCAAAGTATCAGATATTGGATCAGTAACATACATTGGCAGGAAAGTTAGAAGCACCCCAATACTAACCTGATTTATGTAGAGACTACCACAACCCTAGATTTCCAAATACAGTCCACTTTATCATGGACAAGGAACCTGAAATGTCACTACATTGCAAAGATGAAGCTTTTTCTGTTGTGAACTGTTTCAGTTTCGTACTGAACAAGAAAATTACACTGAACCATTGTTATCATGAATCGTAAGCTATAAAAATAACTCAAATAACTCATTTTTTTAAATGTATTGAATATATTACAGTAAAGTAAAGCAAACTAAGTAAAATCAGGTGTTTGCTTTCACAACTCTTCCCTTCATAGTGTTATCTTCCATGATAATACCCTCACACCTCAGTATACCACAAGATCCAGCAGCTTTTTTCCCACTGATTGCCAATTAAAACAAGAAATCAAGGTAGATAAACTTCTGGCATCCTCCCTCCTGAAAGACTTGAAATAATGAGCTCCCCATCTAAGTCTCATCTAAGCACAGCATCCACTGAAGACATCAGTGCTTCTGTTAACAAATCTGACTGCTGTGAAGACACGTATTGTTCTGGGTGCAGCAGCTGACTCAGCTGTGCCTTGTACAGCAGCTTGTTTGTACAGCCCTTAGTTTGGACAACCCTACCCCAGGGAGAAAGCTCTCCCATGGAGATCAAAAACAAGACAGGGTCCAAAGAATAACCTCCCAAGCAGCCTGTCTGCACTCTTGTGTTAGCAGCAGTTAGTCTGAAATACACCCTCAGCAGCACACAAGGCAGCAGGGGAGGCACTGCAGAGCCAGCAGGTCCTGACACTGGTACCCAACAATGGCTCTAAAAACCCTGTCCTTGGAAACGGGAAGCAGTAGAGGAAATAAAAGTTTTGAAGGTTAAAAGTGTTTCCAAGTAGGCACTTGCAATAATTTTTTTTTATCAAAACATACAAAAAAAAAACCCCAACAATCCAAGCAACAAGATGTTGAAGAGCTGCCTTGCCCCCCAGGTTGTGCCCCAGCGGCAAAGCCCCCGCAGAGCCAGTGCCACCCACCCCCTGTGTGAGCTGGGACAGGGCTGCACATCCCACCAGCCTGCCTTCCCAGCCTCCACAGAACAGCACTGGGGAGTCCACCTGCAGGGTTTTATTTAGAAATTTCATTTAATAATGTATTTACATTAAGATAATCCCAGACTTCTTTTAGAAAAGCATTCACTTAAGAATGCAGCTGATGCTTCTCTGCCTTTCATCACACCCCGAGCACAATGTAAACACTAAAAATGTTTGCAGGGAAGGAATCTGAGACTGGAAAGGACACTTAAACACCTTCAACTGGAACAGCACATATTTTATCCTAATGTAGTCATGGCTTTTAATTGTTTCAGCAAACAAGAGCAATGGCTTCTCATTCTAATAGGGTCTGAAGCAATTTTGATGTGATCTCACTCTTCTCTCCCTTGTATTAGTTGAAATGTAAGCTAACCACAAACACAGGAGGGATGTTGGGCATATCATGGATTTTTTTAAAATAAGAATTTGAAGCTATCTCAGGCCACACAATGGTTTTGCCTTTTGCACATTGTTCTTACACAGATGCTGGGAGAATCCCAGCCAGAGGCACTCCTAGAGCCCAACATCCCATTCAGTCAGGAACTCGTGTAAGGACCTGCTGCTGCTCAGAGACATGTTGAAATAAGGGATTTTTTTATTCTCCTAAATCTGACCATACATTTCATCTCAGATTCCTCAAGTACTCTACTAAAAATAGGAGGGGATGCAGAGGAGGTTTTTATTTTCCAATACCTGGACATTAACTTCTAGAATACATCCAACCTGGATGTTACTGAGTTTCAAAGAAAACAGTAGTGCCTTTCTCCACAGAGAAGTGGATCCCTCAGTGTTCAAGCACCCACCTTTCTGGAGGGCATCTTGGCTCAACTCATTAAAACACAAAACCAAAAGAAGTCCTCAAGTGCTGTCTTGGAAAGCACAACCCCAAAAAGGAGAGAAGACTTCTACATTTGTTTCACTTACCAAAAACGGAGCACAAACCCAAGTGAAGGTTGCCATTGCAGCAAGGTAAGCAGATTTTTTTAGGACTTGGAGTTCTTTCTGTCTGATTTCTAATACCTTCTCTCTGAAGGCTAATTCCCAAGCATAAAGTTTCAGAACTTTAATCCCATTGAGAATTTCATTCATCAGCTTAATTCTGTTGTCTTTGCTCTTCATTTGAGCCACCTAAAAACAACATTGCAAAAAATAATTAACAGAGCACAATACTTGGCAGAACCTCAAAGTTCTGAGCTTTGTATTTTGCAATGGCAAATTTACCTCATTATCATCAAAAGCTTACTAGCTTCCCAAGCAGGAAATCTGAGATACTATCTGAACAAACAAATATGCAGAATTAACAAGATGTTTTAAACCAATTAAAAGAATGCTTCATGTAACTACAAATCCAAAACAAGATCAAAACAAGTGTGGCACTGGTTTAAGTGTGATTAACCCTGCAACAGGGAGCCCTGGGACTCAGGTACAATATGCAGTTAAAAAATAAACCAGTGTAAGATATGCAGCTTGCATCTAACCGTAGACCAAACTTAATTTTGCTTTATTTTCAGCACTATCAATGGCTTCTTTCTTCTTCATCTTTCCAGGAAACAAACAGACAGAACAAGCCACACATCCTGGAAACACGAATATTTCATTCATGGCCATTAGGCAGACAGTAGTTTACTTTTGCACTTTAGTTTTTAGGCAAGTTAAAAACTGAACTAATTCCTAATAATTCAATCAATGGACATCTCATGAAGCTGTCTGAAGTGCTACCTTGGTCTTCACTACTGCAGGTTTTTAGACCATTACATACAGATAAGCTGTAAGGCTGAAAAATACATCAGTTTGTTTATTCTGAATACACAACACCTCTGACCTTTCCTTCCTTTCCCTTTTTAAAGGGATAGTTAGAGGGATGGGGAAAAAAATAAGGAAAAACCTCCAGGAACAAGTCAAAGAATAGAAGTTTCTTAAAAGCACTCTATAGAGATGCTAACCTGGTAAGTTTTTGTCTTCATTGCCATCACAGCATTTATTGGAACCAGAAGGATCATGACAGCCACACCTGCCAGTACTGGAGGACCTAAATTCTGAAAAGTACATAATTGTAAGCATTTATTCAAACTAATTTTTCTAAATCTTGGCTCAAATCACTGCATACTTTACAGAAAATCATTCCAAATTAGACTTTCAGCCTGGGAGAAGAAGAGAAGGATCAAGTAGAGGCTTAGGTTACTATCTACATACTTTGACTCTTTAAACAAACATATATATATATATGTAGCCCTCATACAGAAGTACATATAGATCAATCTCTCTTCAAATGTATCTCTATACACACACATAAATATGTTTTAACACTTTGCAGTTTTTGCTGATTTGTCTGTTTTTCTGAAGAGTCAGCCCAGTGCTGAACTAGAAACAGCAACATCTCATGTTACTCTGAGCACAGAGCAAAGACCACTTTTATTTATGTGGACAAGTGAGATCCTTTAGGTGCTGCAGTTCCCAAAAGACAATAGTTCCCCTCTGCATCCTCCCCATATGAACTCAGATGTGCAAATTCAGAACCTCCTGCCTTCCTTCCTGACAGCAGTGACAAAAGCAGCTCTGAATGGCTTCTTAAGAAACAGCACTTTCTCCTCACTGCTGCCAACCCTCCAGTGGTCTGAACAACAGGTGTGTGTAGGCACAGAATCATGGAAGCAGCACAGTGCCAAAGCCACAACAAGAAACAACACACAGTGCTCACCGTCCACAGTAAGTACAGCGCCAGGATCACCTGCAGAGGGGCAGACCAAATCATGTTTATATAGGTAGCCAAGTCCATGAATCTCTGAGCATCCACAGACATCAGATTCACAATCTCACCCACAGTAGAAGTCTTCCTAGCAGAATTTGTGATAACAAGTGCCTGCATGCAGGTAAAAAAAAACCCAAACATTTAAAATAACATGAGGACAGACTTAGTCATTTGTATTTTCTCCACAGAAGTCAAGTGCTTTACACAACTGCATATTTTAAATTACAAGCAATCATTTTTCTCCTTCATATTATGTTTACCCTGTACATCCTGCAAAATGCAAGTTGTACAGTTTGAATCAATCAGCTGGGTTTAAGCTAATATAGAATTAAAGTCAATAAGCAAACTTAGGGGTATGGGCTGGTGGGTTTATTGCTTGGGGATACAGTTTACTTGGTTTGTTACTTGTTTTTGTTTTAGTGTAAGAAGTGGAATCCTCACTTCTTGTGACACATTTTCCTCACACAAAGCTATCAGTCCACAGCTTTCTAAAATGTTCCAGCTTATGCTAAGATGGCACTGCTGGTAAATCCCAAAGGAAGCTGTAAATGTAGATGCATCTTTAATTTCCGCACCATCTGAAGCACTGCACACCCCAAGTCTAAATGAGGAAAGTTTTCTTCTTGGCAGTGAGAAGAAGCATGTTAAGTAGCAAATTAGAAAACTGCCCTGGCTTAAAGGCTTTTATTTATAAATTAGACATGCTCTTATTTCTATTAAGAGTCAGGAATCAGCATACCAGAGTCTCCTACCTTATTACTCAGACTTAAGTGATGCATTCTCACAGTCACAGATATTGCATATTTGTAGTCACAGTATTGTTACATATTTAAAGAAACACCTACCTTTCTATAAATTACACCAACAATGGCTGTTTTGAGCCTCATTCCAGTTACAAAGCAAATATGAAAATACTGGTGAAGGATCAGTGTCTGAAGACAGGCACAGACAAACAGCAGTACTGTATAAAAGTAGCCCTGCCAGTTTGGGGCAGCTTTGTTGTTTACAAAGTTGAGCAGCAATCTGTGGAGAGAGAAATGAGTTCTCTTGATAGATGGAAAACAAAACCAAATGTCATGGTTGCAGCCTTAGGTTATACCAAACATTGTACAGGTCAGGCAATCACCTGAAGTACCAAACTGAGATAAAACACTTCAGCAAACTTCTTAGAAACTGGAGATCACTTTGTATGAGCATGCATCACTCCCTCCTCAATGCACCAGTCTGAAACATGAAGTAACACATAGCTGACATGTACAGCATTCTCTTGGAGCTACACTGAGAAGCCCAATATCCCCTGCAGCAGAAATACAACCACTCGCAGTTCCTTTAGCCCTTAGCTCAAAGCAATACAACCCTCCCAGCTCCTCAGCTCTCTGTGGCACCTACTCTGATGTGTGGGCACAGAATAATTACAAGTTATAACTGAGTAAACTCTCCTGCAACTGCTGATTATGTTCCTGCCCTGCCTTCCTGGTGCTGAAAAGGAAAAGAAGTTAAACATTTATTGCATGATGTTGTAATTTGAAAACCAATGGACAAAAATCATGTTTGTTCCCTTTTATGACATCTCTTCCTCATTGTATCAGCTGAAGGCAAAGCAGCTTGGGGAGTGAAATACCAGCATGTTTGAAATCCTGTTCACATACTTTTAACCCAATAATAAAGTATATAGGTCATTCTTACTTCAGAATTTCCGGGCCTGCAAACATCAAGAGATCGTGTGCAGCTTTAAAAAGGAAGCTCATGAGAAAATATGGTCCAAAGGTTTTGTATAACACCTTGAATAAAGATGCTTCAGAACTCTTCTGAGATGGTTTTATAATCAAAGCTTCAACCTCTTCTGTCACATCACCATTTGAGTCGCCTGATTTTTGCTGCTTTTTGGGCGCATATGACATGTTTAGTGATTGCCTGAAAAAAGATCAGGTAGAGAATGTAGCCTTTATTCAAGCATAAAGCCAACTGGAAAAATGTTCACTGTACAAATGAGATGTAAACGAGCTGCTTATTGTGATTCTTAACAGTTTAACTGAGTTTTACTGTCAAACGTATTTAATCATGCAACATAACTAAATGAACTGGCTGCTCAGAAATGGCTTTCTTTGCTTGGATAGGTAACGTTCCTGTAAATCTCTCCCTTAAGTCTGCCCTGGGGAATGAGGAATAGAGCTCTAACTCGTAAGCTTAAAGAGCAGAGAACATTATTATTATTCTAGAACCCAGTATGCTGAACTTCCATCAAAACCAATGCTTCACTGTACCACCAGAGGTAACAGACTGAAGTCAGCTTAATGCCAAGACATCCCCAATGGACTGAACACATTCTTTTCCTACATCTGGGTTATGCTAAACTCCATGCTCTGAATTTCTGAGGACAAGCTGGATGTAAAACACACAGTGTAAGCAAGCACACAGTTTCCCTTCAATGAAAAGGTGCTCCTATTTGCTGCAGCCAAGGATGATGAAAGTAGGATGGAGACTGCAGGCATGCAGTCTTTCTAATTTTAGTCATCTGGCTTAGATGCTCAGACTCCCTATATAGTCAAAAGAAGGGAATGAGCTGCTCACTTTGACACCCTGAACTACCCTCCCGAGGCTTCGCCAGCTACAGAGGGAGCCCAAGCTCCTAAATTACACAGCAGCAGTTTGTGTCCAAACACTCTCTCCCCAGGGGAAAACCACACATCAAAAGTCACAGTAATAAGTTTTGGATCATGAAAGATGAAGGGAAAGTTGATGCAGCTCTTCATAAGGAAGAAACAAATGCCCCAGATGGTTCCAGCTCCCTGAGCACTCAAGGACAAACAGGGGCAGCCTTACAAAAGCAGGTTTGGTAACAAACAACAAACACCTCTAAGCAGAGGCTGAGTCACTTGAGCTCTTAAACCTCTGTGTCTTGGCAGAACTGAAAGCCAGGATAACTGAACTTACCTCTTGGTCTTTGACCACTCTTTTGCCCAATTTCTAGCCAAACCTGGCACTATTTGCTCTGATTTGTCCTCTTTATTTAATGACCATAAATCCTTGGCTTCCAAAGGGTTCCGATAACCCTGAATCATCAACCTGTATTAGAAGGAGTCAGCAATATAAATTTAAGAGCATCAGAAATGTTTGTGTATATACAGAGACAGACATATAGATCCAGCTGCATCCAGCCCCAGAACAGAGCCAGCTCTCCACAAAGATGCAAGCAAGCATAAGTGCCTGCAGCAACACAGGCCCAGATGCTAAAACATACATCCTCCTGTCTTTTCTGAGAGAACTAGACACCAAAACAGCCAAGGATCCAGGATATACCACTGAATTCAAATTCCAGGGAAAATAAAAGAAAGAATGAAGATCTCATTTGAAAATCAGCCAGGCAATTAATATTCCCATGCCTAGCAAGTTTCAAAATATTTATTAGCCTTTAATTTCACAAAGCAACTCCTTTCATCTAGCTTTCTGTTGGAACTCTGGCCAAGTACCAGCCACAACTATACACCAATATTATTTTACATGCTTCTGTGATTTAACTCACAAATCATACTGCATAAGTAAAATTATGGGAAAATTAATGGGAAAAAAGAGCCTATTGCTCAAAAAGAGTTAATAGTTTCTAAATACAGCAGACAATATCTCCTAAGACATTGAAAACTTTCTCATATTTCCCAAGAAATTTTTTTATTCTATTCCTTCATCAAACATACTAAATACAGACTGGCAAAATTTAAAATTACAAAGACCCTAAAAAGAAAGTTAAAAATATTAATCAAGCTTTTTAAAAAATTAATTTAATCTATCTACAAAGCAACCAACGAAAATTATTGTTGCATTGCTATTGCTAATTTAGCTCTGAAAGCAGGATCCCAAAGTGCAATCTGACTTGAACTGGTGCTTTGTGCAACAGCTTGATCTTACCCAGTGATCCACCAGAATGTGATTCTGGAGAGGAAAGAAGCACTGAACTCTGGACATGGATTCTAAAGGAGAGAAAAAGAAATCAGTCCACACACAAAATGACTGCAGGGCCAAAAGAAACAAGCAAAGCAGAAAAGATGTTTTTGAAATTCCTTTTGTTGACAGTATTTTTTTCACATTACTAAAACTTGCCATTCATGCTGCTGAGAGCAAACACAAGCCCAGCTTCAGGGCTGTCAGCAGGCTCCACCAGTGGGACACAGGAATAGCAGTGCTCCATATCAACAACACAACAAACAGCTGAAGGAATTTCAGAGGCCACAGAGGCCAGACAGTGTCTCCAGATGTCCTGTTCAGTGCCTATGCCAATGCAAGGTATGCTGCCTACCATGAGAGGGCACAAATATGTTAACTGGGTAATCATGAATGAAAAATTCAGTTCTCCTGTGCCAGCAGTGAAGTGCTGGGACTCCAATGGCACAGATGCACAAATGAAAAAAATGTGCAACTCCATAAAAGCATCCCAAAACACCCCTTAGGAGCCCTGCATCTCATCCATCAGGTATGGGAAACTGAAGTATCAATGCACTCCTAAGCTGGCTGGGTTCAAAGAGCATAAAGAAAGGCTGGGAGAATTTCAAAGGTATGAAAAGTTCATTTACTGGCAGAATTTCTGTGCACATTTCTCTCGTCCCTCTTTCAGAGCTCTGAACAGCATCTAAATGCTAAAACCACTCCTTAGGCACAACAAACCACTGGTTTTACCATCAACCATAACTGAAGCAACTCAGTCAATCTGTAAAAGTCACCAAACCTCATTAAAGTATTGCAATTAAACCAGCCAGAGCCAAGTGTTCCCAACATTTGCCATTTTTAACTCTTGTTTGTGCAGCCTGTACTGTGCTGTCCTGCACTGTGCTCCAACCCAGCTACACAAAGCACAGTCCTGCATTTTCTCTTTTTCACATCACTATTTCTGCAACCTTTACAGGGAACAATAGCAGTATGTATCAGGGAGATGCTTTTGTTTTTTGAAAGGGGATGAGAGTTTCACATTTGCAAAGTATCCAAACATTTGCAGTAAAATTATGGCAAACAAATCCAACACTCTCAATTAGTGAATAAATAAAAATTTTTGAAGTCACAGAAGGGGATGGGGGCAAAACTTCCAGTGTTCAGCCACTCCTGCTTTCCTGACAGACAGATTTCTACTTCAGCAAATACAGGGAATACTTTCAACTGCATCAAAATGTAAAAATATTCTGAATTTTACATGAAGTGCTGTGTTGCTTTTTTCCTTTATATTTTTCTTTAATCTACTTGCTGGTGGAAACTCTAAATTTAAGGGCCCACTAGATCCTGTCCTACCAAAAACTGGACTTGGTTTGCATAAAGCCCAAATTTAAAATATTAAAATATGTTAGGTTACCTTTAAAATACTACTACTTTTGATAAAATTTAATAGTTATCACACAAATAATTCATAATCTTACTAAATTTCATGCCAGATAGAAAGAAGACAAGTTTTAACAAGTCTAGATTTATGTAATATAAACAAGATACAAAACACATTGCCTAACTTCTACATACATCAGCATCTACATCTCAGAAATTTCACTGTAGTTTGCTGGCTTAAGTAAACATACTCTAAAATTTTACTTAAAGCTTACAGACATTTCTGGTTTGGAAATATTTGGTAAAAGGGCATAAAGCAGAATTTAAGTCTGACTAACATGACTTCTTTGCTCTTTTCCCCAACAAAATGAAAGGTTAAAATTGGAAGTCTGCCCTGTTTCCTGAAGACATTCTAAATTCCTAGAAATACTCAGAACAGAAAAATAAATCACTGTGGTCTCAAAGCACCTTGTAATTATTCCAACCATGATCAAAGAAGAAAAGGTTTCCTTACACCCACAGTATCCTGTCAAATATATTTAACCCCTGAATGAGATGAAAAGAATCAAAAGATGAAGAGGATCCAAAGCCTCAGGAATCTGTTCCTCCTCCCAGGCACACACACAGAGACTGCCATGGCCAGGCAGAGCACCCTGGCACCAGGACACTGCTGGAGAAGGTAACTGTGGCATTCAGGAAGTGCTCATGGACCCTTCCCACAGTTACAAAGGCAGCATTTATTTCCCCCCTCAGACATTTCACACTTTCCTTCATCAGTCAGAGTCACTGAACTCCCATCAAACCACAGTCAGAACTTGCATAAAGCTAAAATTCCTAAACTTGGCACATCCAAACTCCAGGCAGTGCCCAGTGTCACCCCCTGTGACCCAGAACATCTAACCCAGAGGGGGTGCAAGGATGATCCAGCATCTCTTGGGTCACTTCAGATCCATGCCATAAAGCAGGGACATATTATTAAGAACACAAGCTAAAAAGATCATGTCTGGGTAAAATTAAATCTCTACATCCAAACCACCTTCTAGCATTAGCTGCTCTTGCATCTGAGCTGGTTAAACCTTTACTTGACACAAGTGTGATAAAAACAGAAATCAAACACATCTGCCCAAGTTGAAAATCTTTCCAGGTCTAAATTCTTCCCTGTGTTCAAATGAAAGTGAATCCACATGCTACTCCTGCTGAACATATCAGATAACCAGGAGCACAGCATTTCAAATCACTACTTCCCACTGACTGCCAGCAGCACTACTGAATATAAATACACAGAACTTACCCTTCAGGAATGCTATTCAGCAATGAGGGCAACTGTATTTTTGCACTTTTTCTTACATACAGCCCCTCCCTTCCCCCAGTTTTGCACGTCATGGGCTTCTTTTGCATCACCAAATAAAAAGCAGAATTTCAATTGTTTGTCATCTTGGAGACTTTGGCCCTGTAGCTCATTACACAGAATATTGCACATATGATACTTGGCACTCTGTACAGACTCACTCACAGGATCATTTACTGTTTCAGAAAACAAAGGTGGTTGCTCTGGAAAACAACACAGGATGAGCTCTACTAATACCAGGACAAAGTAGATACAGAAGGTGGCATAACGAAATGCATCCTCATCAGCACCCTGCAAAGGAAGGTCATATTCCAATTAGAAGGCTTGAGGAATTTATTTTAAATAACATGTTATGATTAAACAGAAAACAGCTCCTTACTGTAAATTCTGCAAACTAAGTGCTACCCTACTCACCCCCTTGCAAATTAAAGTCAATGTCTATTTTGGTAAAGGGAAGGTAATGAGAGGGGAGAGGATGTGAAAGACATTTATTTTTATTCAGTCATTACCATTAAAATACAAGCATGAATTTCTTACATAAAAAGTTCTCTTTAACACATGGTTTGTGCCAACACAGCCCCATTTTGAAGTCAGCGTGTTCCTTACAGGGGCAAGAACATTTATGCACTGGGTAGCAAGGAGTATTAAATCAAATTTTTTAATTCACAGAATTAAAAAAAATTACAGAGAGCAGAATTTACATTACACTTTGTTCCACTGTGTGCAAAATTCAGAGGTTCTTTCAGTTTTTAAGACTGGGACTGATGCATAACACATAAGCCACAGAAGTCAAAGCACAGGTATAGATGGACACACATCCCCAGTAAAATCCCATTCCCAACAGCTGAAGACAAAAGCTGGGTGAAAGTTCTCAAAATTGCCAATGCAGCTTAAGGGTTTAGAGAAATAAAAGTGCCATTTTCAGGCAGCTCCACAATTAGTCTGATAATTGAGGTGGTCTTACTACGGGGCAAATAGGCATAAAAATATTTCACTTTCATTTTTCCCAAGCAGGTGAGACCACACCAGCACTGAACAAAGTGTTTCAGGAAATCCACTGCACAGTCAACAGGAAGATGACAAAAACACCCAGCCAGAGCAGCTTGATAGCAAAGATTACAGAGAATTTGAGTGCACTCGAGCAGACACATCCGCTTGCTGCAACAGCCAACCCAATTCTCTTGGCAACAGTTGCTACAGTTAAAATCACCATGAATCTCATGAGCATTTCCAAACAGAAGACATGAATTCCTGCTTCCCTTGCTGTTACAACCCAAGGAATGCAGGTACACTAAATGAATCAATAACTGATTTGACTGGTGTAATTGCCAAGCAACTATTCTATCACTGCAGCATTTGGGATCATTTTCAACTGAATGAGGCTGAAAGGCACTTACCAAATTTAAGGCATGTTTTATTTTGGATATAAAAATCATTGTGGCACATAACAATGAGATGAACCAGAAAATTGTCATTACACCAGAAGACTGGACTCCTTTTATTCTTTCATATTGTATTAAAAATGTGGCCAGCAACTGTAGATAAATAAAATGAAAATATATTCACAAATTAAGTTTTACAATGTTATGCACTTGTAAAAGGTACTGTGCTAAAGTCTGCTAATTTAACATTTCTAACCCAGTATCTCCCCGACCTTCTAAACCCCTGAAATTTTAGGTGTAATTCAAAAATACATTTAAATAGGAAATTCACTGTATCAGTATAGATAAGGAGCAGACAAAAAAGGAAAAAGGAATATGCATTAAATATAAATAAACAATCACATACACAAAAGTACTGCCAACCTTTACTTCTTTACTTTTCTGGTTCTATATCACAAATCATCATGGAATTAAGGCACTTCCTGACAAGCTCTTTTTAAAATAAATAGATTTCTTTTCATACAAGCCGTAACACCACACAACACCAACCAAGTATTAGTCTATTTCTCTATTTTGTGTGTTTTCAGAGCCCTTTAGGAAGCTCTACATCTCACTTATCTACTGCAACATGCATTTTCAATCAGCCTGACAAAAGCTTGACAGTTGCATTATTAAATGACCACAAACTACTTAACAGCTCTTGCATTTGTCAGTGTGTTTGAGGGTTGTTTGGGGCTTTTTTTGGTAGCTGTTGGGCTTGTGGTGTCCCCTTGAGCATCATGTTTAATCATTCCAACTCTGTAATAAACCTAAGGCAGCAAATGAATAGCAAGGCATCCTCCTTGAAAGGCAGGGACATTGGTGTGAAAGCAGAAAACCCCAGCACATCTAGGTCAAAGGAAGTTGCTGGGGACACCTGTGTGACTTGTGGCTTTCAAGGCTATCCACTGTGCCATCAAGAGTAACAAAGATAACACACACTCAAGAAGGTTATATGAGAGTTTGTCATGAGATACTTCCCGCCAGGTTCAGGGGTTTGTGTTATCTGGGTTGAATCAGCTCTCTCTCAATGCCTGAGCCAAACTATTAAATGGATGCTAGCTCAGGCCTACCAAAACAAGACAACTGAAACTGCCTTGTGTGCTGGTGTGCAACACACTGAGCACAGACAGGTGACAGGCTGATTTTTCTCTTTTTTTATTAAAAGAAAGCAGGTATTTCAGAGTCAATATTTCACAGCTCAACTGCAGTGTAAGTCTGTATATAAAGGCTGCAGCTTAAAGGATTACAGCACTGTGAATAATCCAGAGATGGTGTTATTGCTTACAGCTTTGCATGGACAATGGCTGTGCAGAAGAACTTACCATTGTTATACCCAATACTGTAGGGCTAACGAGAAAAAATGGAGCTCGAAAAATATTTTGACTTCTTTCCCAGAAAGAGTAGAAAAGGTCTGCCCAGCAGACTATCCACAGTATTATGCCCAAAGCCTGCAATAAAAAAAGTGTCTTTAATATATCAATTCACAAAGATAATGCAGCACAATATACAGATGAACACTAGATGTTGTGTGTTAGCAGGAGTCATAATCAGATCATGTCATTTGGGCAATTCTACCACGTGCACAAAAGAAAAGCAATTTGGCTTTAATTATTGAATTCCTACTAGAAGAAAAAAGTTCACTGATTTTTAATTCCATGTAATTCAGTCTATTATGAGCTGGCCTCCTGAATAACTGACTGCAGAGAAAAAAACTCTCCAATATACCATGTCATTACAGCCCTTCTTAAAACTGTGCACTTATTCTACAGGGAAGAAAAAACCAAAACCATTAAGTACCTATTTCACAATAGAAGTGGAATAGAACACCTGCAGCAGCTCTAGAAATGTATGCTGTGTAACTTAAGAAGCTGACAGGATAATAAATTCTTTTTATGATAGAAATAAGGGCCTTGAGACTGAGTTGCCTTAAAATAGTCTTCTCCCACTGCTCTTTAAAAGGATTTGCATGTTTGTTGCTATGCCAGGGTAAATTTCAGAAAGTCTGATAAAAGGGCAAGGGAAACAGGAAAGGCTGGGAAATCAAACACAAGCAGAACAAATAAGTTACCCCTGCAGTGTGCACACAGGTCAAGACTGATGCTCAATACTGTGCTAAAACACAGCTGAGAAGAGATTCCATTTCCAAAGAAGGCTGGCATGCTGTGATTTCAGAGAGCACGTACCGTTTTGGCTTTGTTGAGGTTTGACACCTGGATGTAGCCCCTGTCATGACGGCGAAGGTACAGGGAGTACACTGGGAAGCAGAGCCACAGGTAAATGCAAGGAATCCAGACCAGGACTGTGTTCTGAAAGCACAGGGTGAAGTCTGGATCTTCTGTGTGCCATGTCAGATTCCAATCCTGAGGCAAGAAAACAGGCTAAGTTACAGAAAAAGCCAACACTGCACATCAGTGTTTGAAAATCAGAAATAGGGACTCAGAATAAAAAAAAATCCGTAACAACAGGCATAGAATCAAGCAAAAGGCTCACCCTTGCAGTTCGTTTTCTACTCACCAAGAAGAGGATGTAAATTGACCTAATTCAATGTTTTATTACTTCTCTCAACATGATTTTCAAGCCCAAGGTAAATCACCATACAATCAAACCAGAACTGATGATCACAGTAGTAAAACCATGACCATTTTAATTACTGGCACAAGGACTATCCACAGTGACAGATTATTTAGTAGTAACACGAGCTTTCATACCATATTTATGATTGTTCTGAGTTTGGAAAATCTATTGCAGCAAATTTTACCTTTAAGCCATTGACCTTGCTGAAAGTGTTGCATGTGGTAAGTTTTCTCTCAAGTGCTGTAGATCTTTGACTCTCCAACAGAATAATGCAATGCACAATATTGCAGCTGTAGATGGACTGCAATATTCAACAGCCAAAGCATTGCTCCCAGGCTTCTGTTTAAAAGTCACAGAGCCAAGAGCAGCAGTCCCATGCCCAAAGGCTTGTAACTTTTCAGTGGCAAAGCATTTTTTCAGGCAGTTGCACAGCTTACACTACACAAAACACCAGTACCACTACTGGGACATAATGTCAGCAATCCTACTCCTTTATAAAAGCCTGAGCTGGTCACTGAAACAGGTGCCATTATCCACATTTTATAGATGAGGAAACAGAACCAAAAGGAGCTGTAGTGCCTGTTCCCTCTATTCCAACATCAAAGCCGAAAGCAGATCCCACTGCCCAGAATCACCACACTTTGATCCTTGTTTGTCCCCATGTTCCACTGAATAAACAGCTTCAAACACAATTACAAAGAGAACACAGATCTGAAGAGGAATGGAAGATACATTTTCCTCCCCCATTTCCCTCAATTTCTATCAGAATCTAGGCCTTGATACAACAGACAGCATACACAGGACACTCAGTGTTATTTTTCTCCTCTAATTCCACAGCATTCTAAAAATCCTTCTCACTTTGTATCATTTTTAATTTTTCATTTTAAGAAAATCTCTGAGCCGGTTCCAGGGCATTAACACTAGTAGAACATAAGAATGCCCAGTTATGTCTGACTGTGTCTGTGGAGGGGTCACAAGCTGTTGGTGACAAGGCAGTGGCTGTGAGATTTTGTGGGCCAGCCACACACTCACTGGGTTTCCTGACTGCATAACTCATCAGAAATTTCAGCTGAGTCATCCTTACATTTAGCCACCACACAAATGTTTTTGGCTCTCTAAGTCCCAGCTGCTCTACTGCAGCACAAGCGCCAAGAAAAAGTCTCATGACTCTGCAGAACAGTTTACAATTCACAAATTAAGATAGTTATAAGATTATACAAGTAAATCAACCGGGTGTAATCAGCTTTACAACAAACAAACAAAAGCACTGACATCTTTTTATTGAATAAACTTCAGGAGATCTACTCACTGTTTAGAAAGAGGTTAACTTCTTTTTCCTTGTTTGCAAATGCTTACTATAAAATGAATCTGGCAAATACCAGCGAGGTCAGGGCAGGTAACACATGCCACTGCCACATGGCAAAATAAAAGCAAGAAGTGCTGTATGCATGACTGCTATGCACACTGGCTGGAGGATATTCCAAAAACATGCAACCTTCCATTTCACTTTCATATTTACAAGTTATCTGGAGGTGTTTGTTTCTGCATAAAAGGCAAGAGTGTACAATGCAATGGTACTTCAGGGTTCAGAACAGAAAGATGGGACAAATGGGCAATTTTGGGCAAGACTACTGCTAGAATTTAACAGCAACATCAGTACTTTCTTTCATGTTTCCAGGATTTCATCCAGAGGCTGTTGCTATCAAGTAGGAACATGCTTAGCTTAAAAACACTTCTCTGTACAAAAGAAATGGCAACACACAGGTGAGATGCAGAAGCCACTTCCATTTTACATTCATTTCAGGAGGCAAAAGGCATGAGGAACACATGAGGAGAGAGCAGCATTTTCCTGCTGATTCCCTCAGGCTGTGTCCACACAAGGCAGTAGCACAGACAGGAGCAGAGGTGCAGAGCCCATCCTTGCTCTGAGCACCCCATGTCCTCACAGAGCCCCTCCACCCAGGGCCACACGCGCTGGGTCACAGCTCCCCACCCTGACCAGCAGCCAAGGGAGGATCCCAGCTAACAGCAGCCCAAAAGACACTGGGGCCACAGGAGGATCCCAGCTAACAGCAGCCCAAAAGACACTGGGGCCACTGGAGGATCCCAGCTAACAGCAGCCCAAAAGGCACTGGGGCCACAGGAGGATCCCAGCTAACACAGCCCAAAAGGCACTGGGGCCACAGGAGGATCCCAGCTAACACAGCCCAAAAGGCACTGGGGCCACAGGAGGATCCCAGCTAACAGCAGCCCAAAAGGCACTGGGGCCACAGGAGGATCCCAGCTAACAGCAGCCCAAAAGGCACTGGGGCCACAGGAGGATCCCAGCTAACACAGCCCAAAAGGCACTGGGGCCACAGGAGGATCCCAGCTAACACAGCCCAAAAGGCACTGGGGCCACAGGAGGATCCCAGCTAACAGCAGCCCAAAAGGCACTGGGGCCACAGGAGGATCCCAGCTAACAGCAGCCCAAAAGGCACTGGGGCCACAGGAGGATCCCAGCTAACGGCAGCCCAAAAGGCACTGGGGCCACAGCAGGGACACAGCAGCAGCAGGCTCTCAGGCTGAACCCAGCTGGGGTCACCACCAGTGGACAAAGCCAAGAGGAACTCAATCCATGACAAAAGGCAGGCATGCCCTAAGTTCTGCATGGAGGACACCACAGTTCAGGAGATTCCACTGCAGCTGGAAAACGTGTCGCTCTCATCATGAAACCAGCATGCATTCACATTTGAATTATAGGTTCAGTCACACAAGTCTAGACTAGTGCCAGTGGAAAGTACATGCTTCTCCTTTGCTTTATATAAACCCAGATTCAGTTTTGGTTTTTTCCATCACAAACAAAATGCAGAAACACTCACTGAAGCAGACCTTTGTATTTAACAGACATTAAATAGCAAATTAATGACATTTTTTCTGACTCAAGTTTTAGAAACACTGTTTTAACAAGCTGGACTAAAACATGAAATTACTCCATTTTTCTCAGCTCAAAGATTAACCATTTTCATTCTGACTGATCAGTCAACTTTTGTGCTTTGCAAAGTCACATCAAATGACAGAGATACAACTACTGAAAGCCTACACAAACTAGCAGCCTCCTGCCATAAAGGAAGAGGAGGAAAAAACAGGGTAAAGTCTATAGCTACTAGACTGTATAATCTGGAAATGGCCATTATTTTAAGCTGTGACTGCAGGAACCCACTGGAGAAGAATCAGTCTGATCCTTGTTGCTTTCCTGGTAGATGCTGGGAGAGATACACTGTTGGCTTAGTGTAAATGTGGTCCAGAAGAACCATAACTCAGATGGTAAATAGTTTCAGGTTGGTTTTTCTTTTCTTTTCAAAAATTCCGTAACAAT
Organism: Motacilla alba alba; assembly: GCF_015832195.1. NCBI lineage: Eukaryota > Metazoa > Chordata > Aves > Passeriformes > Motacillidae > Motacilla > Motacilla alba. Next base: position 7,737,935 of record NC_052029.1, on the reverse strand, counting down.
TTTAAAGTCTCCCAGAATAGCAGATGGGTATTTTTAATTTTACCTGACCTATTTCTCAGTTTTCACTTCTATCATCAGCACTACGGTTCAAAAATACCAGTTCACAGTTCTAGTGCCCTGTAGCATGTTTTCTTTCATGGCACAAAAAAGCTTCCTATCACATCTGAAAGGAAACCCTCTGTCTACAAGAAGGGCACAAAAATGCTTGGCATTCCCCAGAATCAAGCTGATCCATTCACAGGTAAACCACTTACTTAACAGTGCATAAAGCCTAAGAAAATTAAGAACTATACTAACTCCTGTCTAAAATTTCAGGAACGGGCAAGATAAAAAGCATTGGCAGTAGAACTATAAGACAAAGTTGCAACACAAAAGGCCAGTTATTCTGCCTTTGCTGGGGGAAGATAGATCAAGGACAGCTGCATGCCTCTTGTATGGCTAATCTGAGGAAAAACAGTATTTGATGCTGGCTGCCTCTCCTGGCAGCAGGAAAGGCTGTCAAGTGAGCAGCCAGGGGTTGCCTGTTCTCACATCAATAATCCCACTTGACCCACAGCACATTTTAGAATTCTCACTGGCAGAAATGGAGAGACCCAAATTGCTTGGTTTCATGCCTGCTGTGTGCAAGTGTGCTAGAGATGCAGGCTGCCAACCACAATGTTAAATCCACCTGCATGAACCAAATTGTGACTGAAAAGTGACTTAAAACATTACCACACAGCTATGTAAAAAATGGAATTACAAAAGCACACTGGAATCTTAACATCATGGTCAACACTAACTCCTTCAAATGGAGCTTGACACTGACATTGTGTACCCACTACTTTAATATCACCCACAGAAGAACCTCTTCCCTTGTAATACCAAGATAAAGTTTCTCAATCTTATCTCCCCAACAATAAAAAAGACTTTCTGTTTAATGCAATGTTTACATTTAGTTGACTGAAAGTAATTAGCTCTCTCCGGTACTAACACTGTAATTGCAGCTGACAACTTTCATTATAATAGTATCATCACTTTCCCACTGAAATAGGAAGTCTTACAATCTGCCAGCTCTAGATACAGGATTGAAAAATTTCCCAGTGGAGCACCTATAAAACCATGAGCTGACTGAACCACTCTCTATCTCAGTGTAGGCTAAAAGCCAATGGCCTCATGGCATCTACCTAGGACAGCAAATTTCCTGCCTCTCCCCAGACAGGAGATCTGGCAGATCTGGCTAAGCCTACAGCTTCAGAGGAGCTGCATCAGTGCACAAGAGAGAGGGGGCAAGGGAAGTGCAGAACAGGACCTCTCTCTTTCAGGCTGCTTTAAAGGAGCTCTGACCTTGCTTTAAAAAAGTCCCTGATACCTGATATGCCATCTTTGTTCTGCCATTCACATTCTGGAGTCAGATCATGAAACCTGTGCTGAGGCTCACCATTTGTCTAAGAGCATGTTTAGAATGGAGCCTAAACAAGCACGATGATCACAGCACAATCTTCACCAGCATCAGATCTGCTCAGCTGTGCTCACTGTTCAGCCCACATCACAGGGGAGTGACAAGCTGGTAAGACAATAGATATTCGTAGAAGAAAAGTACTCCAGAATCCCTGCAAAAGTTTTCTAGCCCAGCTTCCCACAACACCACGTGCAGACTGAGACCTCTGAAAAGGGAAGACACCATGCCTCTCCTTTGCTTTAAATTCTGACACCTAAGCTTTATTCTTGAAGTATCTTAATGTTGTCAAAGACAAGATTGTTAGAGCAAGAGGTGGAAAAGTTACAATATAATAATTACATAATAAACAAGGGTCCTAAATTTTTTTTATCATGTATATAAAGAATATGGGGGGGGGGGGGGGGGGGGGCAAACACCAGTGTTTCTAGTGACAAGAAAATGCCCTTAATTTCTCATAATGTTTACTATTAGAAATGGTTTTAGCAAGTTATAAATGGTTTTAATGGTTTAAGTTCTCAACAGTAATTACTTACATAATGCAGATTTGACTTGTTAACACAGACAAGGAAAAGGCTCTACCTTCCAATAAGTGGTCCTGAACTTAAATCAGGTGTCTGTACCTCCCTGTCCCAAACCCAGACATTTCCTAATATTTACAAAAAGCTGAGATCCTTTATTATAGAAAGCACTGCATCAGCTGGAACTGTGTGTTAAATTCCAAGGAAAAAAGCATATTTTGCTTTTTTCTTCTCTTTAGCCTAAAATAAGAAGCAGGTGCTAACAAATTGCCAGAGAAAGGAGCACCTGCAGCTGTGGCATTTACAAGAGCTGAGCTTTGTAACCTAAGAAGCTAAAACTATGGCTATTTTTTTGTGTCAGAGAAACATATAACAGATTATATTAGGACTTGCAGAATTAAAATTTAGCCTCTCTCTACAGACATTGCATTTCCATACCCTGCCATATCTGCAAGTACCACATCAAAACATTTGGCTACGTGACAACAAAATATTTACCACTTCTAGTTTCAGAACCTAAGGATGGTTTTTACCTTTCTGCAAAGTTTTTCACTGAAATCACTGTTACCTAAAAGGATACAAGAAAAAGATTCCTGCTCTCATCTCCTCCTTCCACCAAACACAGGGCTTCTGCTAAATAATGCAACAACCTGTACCTTGAGTTCAGACCACTGAGAAGTTTGAACACACCTGGGTAATAATCTTACCAAGGGACTAAGGTAACAGCTTAAGTTGGGATAAACTGTATCTGAAGGTAGCACAGGTGCAAAGAGTGAGAAAACAGTAATGCAAGGAATTCTGACTCTATTAAAAGTAAGCTAAAGGTCAGTACCCGGCAGTAGGCTTTTTAGAGATGTGACCCAGAGTGACTTCAGCCATCCCCAGCTGACCTTCACTCGATCCCAGTATAGCACAGTGCTTCAATGTAAACTGCATTGTAATTGCACGAAATGGCACAAGTTACTCAGGCATTTTGCCACCTTTTTTCCCTTTTTTAACTTTTCTGAGCAATTCCGAATTGCCAGCTGTAGAATGACAGGTGACCTGTTCAGAAAATCCCCATCGGCAACAGATTATCAGGCTTAATTTCCCTGGTTTTCCCTTAAATTGATCTATTCTGGATCAAGGAGTATCAGTTTTATTTCTAATCTAAGTTTAATTTTTCTAAGCACATTTAGACCACCCTTATTCATAAATGGAACAAAGCTGACAAATATGCCTCTGGCTTTCATTGCTAAAAAACACAACAGCCAAGGCATGAGAATCATGCAATCTGCTGTTAATCACAATAAAGCACCATTTTGTGTAAAGGCTTCCTTGTTTATGACTCTGCTACTGCTCTGTTCTAAACGCTGTGCACATATGACCTTCCTGTGTCAGTGAACATGAGTGGTTTCGTGACCCGCACACTCTTCAGCAGAGACTAAACTCATAGTTTTTATCAAGCTCACCCAGTACCCTCCCAGAGCACCTCCAACTCCCTCCCTAGCTTGCCACAAACACGCTGAAAAGCACTAAAGACGTATCTTCCAGTGCAAAGAGCTGCAGGGTTCCAAGAGATGTGCCAATTTACTGCCTATCTGATGTGTAACAGCATAAGCCACAGATCTTCAGAACATGAAATTGCTCCTTACATAAGAAGACTAGTTTTTCTTCAGAAGTCTATTTTGGTAAAACTACCAGTGTCTTCATAAATAACATAAGCACAGCAGCTGTTTGTGTCACACAGTATCACTTCACAAATGTCAGTTAATAAATGCAATGCATTAAAGAATATTAATTCTTTTTTTTTTAATAAAATTCTATCGAGCTACATTATGGATCTCTCCCACTACAACAATGTCACCCAAATACAAAACACATTGTCTTTGACAAATACTAAGAAAATACATTTATTTAGGCAGACAAACATGCCCAAAAGAACTCTACACAACTCTCAAACATGCCTCAGCCAGAACTCTACACAATGGCAAAGAAAGCAAAGCCCAATCCCTCCAAGCTGGTCCCTAGATTTTGTCTATGAGCTCTGCCTCACCTTCACTCACCCAGTCTGTTCTTCTGTAGTTTGTTTTCACACAAAAAGAGCTAAAAGAAGCTTCACAAAAGCTTTCTGAACAAACAGGGAAGAAATAGGCCAGGGTTTACACCTTGAATCATTACAGGATTTTCAAAACAAAACAGAGAATCTCAAAACTTGCTTTTCTCCTAGGAGTGAATGCAATTACTACTCACTTTCAATCATTCCTCAACAACAAAAAGCCCAACCAGAAAACTGTGGGAAAAAATCTTACTAAATTTCTACTGAAATAAAGAACTTCTATCGAAATTAACTTTAAAAAACAAAGTGTCTGTCTGTGAACAACACAACAGGAATTTATATTTATATAAACCATTTATGTCACATTCCCTTAAGTATTACCAAGAAACTCAAAAGTTTCAGATGCATATTTCCCACTTCTTTTTCACAAAACCATATTGTGAGCTTTGAAATCCCGAAGTGTCACAAAAACTGTTAACCTCTTCCTTTAGCAACTTCAATCATGAAAAGACTTCTCTAAACATGATACCACAGAGTTTACAAGCTCTGAAAAAAAACTGAAACCACGATTTTATTCAAAGAAAAAACCAGCAGATTATTTCAAAATGCACATGCACGGAGACCACCAACTGTGCATGTGCTGCTATCTCCAGACAGGCAGGTCAGGAGGCCAAAGTGTACAGTGAGTTCTACATCTGCTATGACATTTATCCTGCTTACCTGGAAACAGCTTTCCTCACCCTGCTTTACCTCTGCCTTTCTGTGTGCTGCTATTGAAACAAGGTAGGCTGTGCTCAGACACAGTGATATTCTAGCCAAAGCTATCTGTGTGTCAGGTCACACATTTTTACAGCTTGAACAGGCCCTTAAATTCACTGAACTGGAATGCAAGTGGTGCACTATGGTTTTTCAAGCTTTTATTGTAATCAACAACTATCAGTAAATAGTAGTTTCATCGTGCACAGCTGTACCTTTCTTTACATTATGGATGGAATAGTCATTCCAAGACACTCAATGATGGTAGAGCAAGCAAAGATTAACTGTACTTGTCCAAAAGGGGAGTCTAAAGGAAGCAAGATGCAGTGAAGTTCTGTAGAAGAACTATGTACAGTAAAATCTGATTGCACAGTTAACACACTGAGTAGTGTGGGAATCCTTAAATTCAGAGGGTTTTGGGAAAGTTGTAAAAGGTAGGTCTTAGAAACAGCAGAACTGCAATTAGAGTTAAGGAGTAGCTACAAGATTTGTTAGTACCCACCCTTCCTAACAGGATTCCCAGGACAACTTGTTGCTGTGTTGCAATAAGTAGGGCCACAGAGATAGGTTAGACAGTGAGAAAGAAAAAAAAAAAATCATGAAGATGGCATGAGATCCTTGGGTTCCCAACCTAAGTATTAGATAAAACAAATCTGTTTAATTCTCAGACAAGAACTTTCAACAATAACATTCCTTGGGTGTGCAAACAAGAAAAATCCTGGCCAGCAAAGCCTAAGAAGATTAGCATACAGTTTTAAGGGTCCATTAGGTCCTTTCAGCCACGGTCTCCCCCACAATTTAAAATGAGTTGTCCACAACTCAGGATCACCTTTGACAGAAAACGCATCATCTCCTTGAAGTGGAGCTTGCCAGAAATCCCACTGCTCCACTAGCACCAACCAAAACAGCCGATGCAGCCACCACAAGAACGCAGCAACACGTGCCACTGTGTATCCAGCTATCACCCGGCTCTGAGAAGCTCAAGAGTGCAGTCCAGAAGCCAGGAAGAACAGCAGCCCAACCACAGGACATATCCAAAAGCCCAGTAAACTCTGCATATACATGGACAATTTCTGAAAATCCACTACAACTTCAGCTTTAAAGAGCAGCAACAATGAAAATACCAGAAGAAGCAGCAGCCAGAGTACCCACAAGCACCCAAACTGGCATTTCTACTCTCCCCTACTGGGAATGATGCAAGAGGAAACAGAGTGTTACTTATGAAGACAAGTTCAGCACAAAGGAAGATTTTTTCCAGGCACTGCTAACCCTCACTCAAATGCACAATTATTCTTCTGCAGGATCAGAAGAACCCAGAAATCAAACAACCAGACCAATAGGATCTTTAGCTGGCAGAAATGAAAGGCAGACTCCATGTGATTTGGAGAAGGATGACAAATCCCAAAACACTGCGAATCAATGCAACTAGTGGAAAAAATGTATGGAGCAGTTTTTACAAAAATACCAGAAATGGCTGTAATAGACATGAGAACAGTTTTCCTAATAAAAGAATCTGCTGCCAAAAATCCTATATAAACTGGCTGCTTCCAACTTTCTATGTATGGCACAACTTCTCTTGTGCCTACCTGATGTTACAATTCCACAGCTCAAAGAATGAGCTGGCAGCTCTTTTTCACAATCCTACTACTCTCTCAAGTCAGTTTCTCCATAAACTCATTCTGGAACATGTATTCTCCTAAGCCCTTCAAATGAAAAGTCTTTTTCTTGGGAAGAGAAAAAAAAACATGTAAATGACAACTCATAATTAAGCCAGTTCTGAAAAACCTGAGAAATAGCAGAAAAGATATATTAGTATAAGCAATATAAACGCAAGTTATCAGAATCACTTTTGATCAGCTGGGAAAAACTAATTGTCTCAGTCTTGATGATTTTAAAAATATCTACTCAGTAACATCCTAATGGTTCTTGAGATACATAGTACAGTGGTATTTATTGAGACATGTGATTTTTATATTTTCACTAGTAAGGCAGCTCATTAGCTCAAAACTATTTGGCAAACATCTGACGAATGCACAAGTAGTTCTCTTCCTATGCTGACTTCAGTAGCTCTCACTCCAGATTTATTTTCCTAATTGCCAGCTCTTCCCTTCCTCCACGCAACCTCCTTGGACACACAGCCAGTTTGCTCCTGAGATGAGTTCTCTCGGTGCTGCTCTGCCAGGTGCCTCGCTGCCGCCAGGACCCGCGTGTCCCCGCACAGGATCCTGTGTCTCAGCTGAGCGAGACCCCACGGCAGCGTCCCCACATCGCTCAGCGCTGCACAGCCGCCTTTCGGGTCACGCACAGCACCTGCGCTCACCACTCTTCGCTAAGGAAGAGCGAAAATGCTGCTGTCCTAAGGTGCGGTGAAGCTGCAGAAAGCGCTGGTCCGTGGCCTCCTTCAGCCGCTCTCGTGTGCCGGCAGCCACCGTTATTGTTGTTACCCGCACGGCCCCGAGTAACGCAGCCGAGCGGCCGAACGCGTGGGCAGAGACCGGCCCCGGCCGCTCGGGAGCCGATTCCCAGCGCCGGGCAGGCACCCCATCGCCAGTTCTCCCTCCAAGCATCTCCCTGCCGGAAGCCCCGCACACGAGGCGCGCCGGCGCCCGCTCCGCGACCCGGCCGTGGGGACACCGCGCCCAGGCGGAGACCACGAGCCGCCGGCACGGCCCGGCCCCGCCGGCCGCGGCCGCTGCGCGCCGGTGCTCACGCCCCACAGCCCCCGCGCTCTGCCCGGGCAGCGCCCGCACCGCAGGCTCCCGCTCCCCCTCGGGCTCCGCAACCACCCCAGCCCCACCCGGCTCCCCGCCATCCCTCCGTGCCGACACCGGCAGCGGCCGCCGAGCCGCCGCGGCCCCATCCCGCCGCTCACCCAGAAGGGCTCGGAAGCGTCCGCGCTGCAGAAGCTCTCGATCCCCATGGAGCGCGGCGAGGCGACCGCGGGCTCCCGCGGCAGCGCTTCCCCGTCCGCAGCTCTCCGGCCCGAGGGGCGGCGGGCGGGGCCGGGCTGGCAGCGCCGGCTCGGAGCCCTGATTGGCTCCGCGTCACGGGGATGCCGGGCCCGGGCCGCCGCCGCCCGCGCTGCGCAGCCCCGCCTCGCCTGGGCAGGGCAGGGGCGGCCGGGCAGCGCCGCGTGCGGGCACCGCGGGGCCCCCAACGCCTCCGCATCGGGGCGCACGACGGGCCCAGGAGCCTCGGCCGGAGCCCGACGCGTGCTTTTGTTCAACGCAGAAGTGCCCCGCGCCCCCGGCGGCGTAGCCGGGGCGGAATCGCTGCCCCCGGAGCACCGCGGGCGCTCCCGCCTGCGCGGGTCAGTTCCCCAGCAGCCTCCAGGGCCCTGCGCCTCGCACCCGCACCGCACCTGCCCGCCGGGCTGGACCGGAGCCAGCCGTGGGCATGACTCCCGCTCCGAGGCGCTGCTCCGGCCCCTGGGAACAGGGTCCCCACGTGTCCCCCGAGGAGAGGCACCGCAGTGCCCCGCTGGCGCCCGGGCCCCGCGGGACTGAGCCAAGGCAGGGTCCTAGGGGAAGGCCCCAGGGAAAGCCTAAGCTCACGTCACATAGCTCACTTCTCAGCGTGAACCCGTTGTACTGGTTTCAATGCCCTTAACCAGTTCAAGTTGACTAGCACGAACAGAACCAAAACAGCTTCATCCAAACCAGGTTTGCATCAAAATACGTAGTAGTTGAGCTGACTGCACAGCCCTGTGGTTGCATTGGGTTGTGTCTCACGGTGTCTTCACATCCTATTTAAAATGCACCAGTTAAATCCGCAGTCAGCTCGCCTGACTACTGTACCAGAATAGACCAGCTAGAGTATGGTGGTACATATGTAGGAATGGCATCACGTGCTGCAGGAAATAGCAGGGTGGTTACATAGTACTCTACAGTAACATCTGAAATCTTTAATCACACAATCCTCAATTTAAAATGCTCTTGTCCATCCAGGGCAATCATGGTAACAGACAGAGTTGTTAAAAAGAGACAGGTCTTGTTTGTTTAATGCCTAACTTAAAAGCAGGCACTGCACACACAAAAAATACATCACAGAGTGCTTCTTTACTCAGCTGCCCTTTCAGAGCTGCACCAGTGGTGGCCAGATTGCCCATCTGACTGCAGTGTTTCTGGTCTGTCCCCCTGGATCCCGCACTCTCTGGGTGTCAGGTGGAAGAGCAGCAGCAGCTGAGTCCAGCCCACCCAGCTCCCGTCTGCATTGATGAACGGAGCAGAATCACCACAGAAAGATCAAACCACACACGTTGGGTGTCAGAAGTGCTAAGAGTTTGTCCGTTTAACCCATACCTTAATACATATCATGTCCAAATCTTTACAGTATTGCACGAGAACAGCTATATGTTCAAGTATGTTTCCCTTCATTTTTATATGCAAGACAGTAAATAAGCATGTACCTAGAAAGATACATTTTTTACCCACAAATGTTTACTGTAAGCTAAAAGACTAACAAAATTTAAGTTTCACATTCCAAATACTTTTCTTTCAGCCCCAGATTGTCCCAATGTCACCAATCATCATGCTCCATGTCAATGTTTCTCCTCAAATAATGATTCTTGGATTTCCACCTCAACCTAGTTCTCTTTCAATTAATTCTATTTCCTTGTAAACCAAAACACAGTCAAAATACAGAGTAAATAATTAATGTGAGAGGAAGCAAAAGAATTCAGAAGAAAACTGTAACAGAGTCAAAATATTTTTTGTGGAGGAGAAAAAGTAGAGCTGACACAAGGCCAAACTTACAGAAATACAGAACCAAATCTCAGAGTACCAGAAAGTCACTGAACGTGGATTTCACAAACCATTCTTTTAAAACACAGAAAATTTAAAATACAAGAAATAGAAACTGAAATCTTTCTAAAAATGAGATTCCTTTGCAAGCAGGAAAAAAAAAAAAAGAACTACACAAATTTTTTTTTATTTATTTTTTAATAGAATACAAATTGAAGCAGGATAGGAAACTGAAGCAGTGTGGAAAACTGCAACAACTTACCAACGGGAAATCAGGTGTGATGGAAGAGTGACTCAGAAGGTCACTCTTTGGACTTCTTCTCTTTGGAGAAGTTTGGAAGGATGCAGAGAAACATGTTTAGACTGTAAAAATGCCATAACATTAAACATAAGCAGCTCCAGGACATACATGAGTTCGTCCCCAGGTCGCCCTGGGGATGCAGGCAGCGGGCTCAGGGTGGCCAGGGGCAAGCACTGCTGGGCTAAGGGAACGCATTGACTTCACCACCACTTCTGATTTTCCTAAATTTTATTTATTGGCCTCTCCTAGAGAGGCTTTGGAAGACTGTCATATTTGCTTTGAGAGGAAATGTAAAAAACAAACAAAACAATCCTAACAAACTCCCCAACCCCCACACTTAAGTCTTGTTTTAGGCTTTACTGCCTAAGACAACTCACATTTTCCTTCAAGCCCCAGCAGATGATAGCAAATCCAGTTTGTTCACCCACACTGGCTGCATTTCCTTTGGGAAATACTTAATGCATTGACAGAATAAACACTCTTGACTCATCCCAGCAACAAGGAGCACACACACAAGCCTCCAGACACGCCAGGGATCCTCAGGCTTGCAAAACAACCCCGTATACAGTTACATTTTGGCAAGTCCTTTTCATTAGAAGCTCAGCCTTGGCGAGTCCTTTTAATCAACAGTACATCTGTCAGGGACTCGGTGCAAAACTCCTCCGCTGCACACATGGAAGAAATTCTCGCTTATTTTCCATGTTCCCTTCCCCGATTTTTGCCAACCTCTGAAATTACAGAAGGAGAAAGCGTGGCAACCCTGACACTCCGCCCAGCTGAAGGGCTGGACAGCAGGACACCGAGCGGTAGCTCCACGGGCAGCACGGAGGCGCTGCTGCTGCTGCTGGTTATTCTATCCCGGCACGACCTGGCCCGCGGGCCGCTGGCAGCAGAGGGATCCCCCGGGGCTCCACTCCCTGAGGGGCCGGGAGGAGCTGCGCTGTCCCCTCAGAGAGCTCCCGGCCCCGGCTTGTTCCCTCAGGGCGCTCCCGGCCCCGGTCTGTTCCCTCAAGGAACTCCCGGCCCCGGTCTGTTCCCTCAGAGAGCTCCCGGCCCCGCGCTGTTCCCTCAGGGAGCTCCCGCCCGGCCCCGATCTGTCCCCTCAGGGCGCTCCCAGCCCCGGTCTTTTCGCTCAGGGAGCTCCCGCCCGGCCCCGGTCTGTCCCCTCAGGGCGCTCCCGCCGCCCGGCCCCGCGCCTGCGCAGTGCGCGCGGCGCCATCCGGGTCCCGGCGCGGCCATGGCGACGGTGGCGGAGCTCAAAGCGGGTCGGGGCCGGGGCTGCGGCCGGGGTCGGGGATGTTTTGGGCTGTTGGGAGGGCAGGAGCGCGGATCGGCCTTCCGCGGCCACCCGGATGGGTCTCAGAGCTGCCACGGGCGCTATAGGGGGCCCCCGTCCCTTGGCGCTGCCCCCACCATGTACCGCCGGCTGCATTTCAGTATGCTTCAGTACTAAACGCATCTTGGTGCAGTAACTTCCTATTTCTTAAATTCCCAGAATGTATGCTTGCGACTAAAAAAATAATGTATTTGTTACTTTTCTGAAGGCTTTATCTGGCACGTGCGTGGCCTGGTGCGTACTGGCAGATGCACAGGTGCAGATACCTTATCGCTGTCGCACTGGCATAGGCCAAAACTCTGCTCTTATCGGGGCCAATCGATGCTGCTGCTTGAATGCGTTTGGCTTTAAATTAACGCGCTTTTTTATGGTGGTAGTTTTAAAGGACACGCTGGAAAAAAGAGGAGCTCTTGCCCAAATCAAAGCGAGGATCAGAGCTGAAGTGTTCAATGCCCTGGACGACCAGAGCGAGCCGCGGCCCACGCTGTCCCGGGAGAACCTGCTGATCAATGAGCTCATCCGGGAGTACCTGGAGTACAACAAGTATAAATACACAGCATCTGTTCTGACGGCAGGTATTGGCCATGAATTTGTCTCATCACTGTAATCGTAATCAGTGATTGTTTGAATAATTCTATTGATATTATGGAATTAGTAAGTGTGACAAGCTGCATAATCTTGTCTTCCCTTGGGAATTAGCAGGGTACAAACAACCTCTCCACAGCTCTACTTGCAGCATTAAGCCAAATCACTCCACTAGTTTTTAAGAAAATCTACTCTCTTCTCCTTTACCCTTGAGGTAAATTGTCTGACACAGTAGTTGATGCAAGGGTAAGAAAACTTGATAACAGCCTGCAAACTCAAATTTCTTGACATGCCTGAGAGTAGTAGTTTAGAGAAGGAATTGTTTACTTGATGAATTAATTTATCTTTACACTATAAAACTTGTTTAATATTTTTCTTAGATTCTTTAAGAGTGAAGAGAAAAACTGTAATGTGCTATTGTAAATTATACCTTGGTATAATTTGGTATATTCATACCTTGGCATGAATCACTAATGCTTGAGCTCCCTGAATTACAATACACTGTTAGTTATTAATAGTCTAAAAGGTGTGTGTGCTCTCATGATCTGTTGAAGTCTTCCAGTAATTGGTGACATTTTTCTTACTGGTCATATTTTCCAGAATCCGGCCAGCCTGAAGTGCCCTTGGATAGACAATTTCTTGCCAAAGAGCTGAATATAGTTGAAGATGCAAGTGGAAAATCAGTGTAAGGAAGAATTTTGGAATGCACAGTATATTCTGTATGCCAGTATATTTTTCTCTTTAGTGTAATTATCAATCACATATAGATGTTCTCACCAATTAAAATGTGGCTGATCCCACACATGTTCTAAAATGCTGGATTCAGCTTCAGGATGCCAAACACGAGGCCATGTTCAGACATACTCCAAACTAACACTGCATTCTGCCAGCACTGTGGCATTTCCAGAGAGTGCCCTTGTGCACCAAAACACAGCCCTCTCACCAGTACAGTCTGCTTTCTACAGAAAGTAGATCTGCTCTGTGCGGATCTGTGAGTTGCTGTGTGGAGCAATAGAAAAATTACTGTGAGATCAGATATAAAATCAGAGTGCTGCAATAAAAGTGCTTTAACGGCCTGAGGCTGAAGCAGGTTCAGACATGTTCAGCATTCTCAGTAGCTCGTGCTGTCTGAACCTGTCAGGTGCTTAGGAAGAGCCAAGTTTGAGATGTGCCAAGGTGGACTGGCCTAAAGCCCACCAAAGTCTGATCTGTTGTGAGTGTGTGGATCCTTCTGATCCATGGGTGAGGATGTGGATCTGTGCTCCTGTGCTGAACACACTCTTGTTCTTCACCTGCCAGGGGAGCTGAAGTTCAGTGGAGAGTGTCTCTTAGTCTGAGCTTTTTAGGGCAGTGCTGCTGTTCAGGGGGAGCTTAGGTCTGTGCTTATTTATGTAATTGTACTTGTATGTGTTTTAAGTTACTAAACATGTATATGCATACTGTACAAGTAAATATTAAGATCTTATAAGAAGTCGTGGGGGAAGGATGTATTTTTAATGCTCAGTATTTCATAGACTTTACAGACTACTTTTGAATTTCTCCCTGAAGCAGACCTCTCCTGTATGGAATTCTGTCTCATTTCTTACATGGTGGTAAAGAAGAAAGTACCCAGAATATCCTTCCAAAAGTGTCTTTGCTGAATTATCCAAAGCAGAACTTTGGCAAACCACTTGCTGAGAGAAATCAAAAAGGTGTGTGCAATGTTATTTTTGCAGAACTTTTATCTGTGACCAGATTTCCTATACCATGGATATGCTTATAAGAGCATAATCATGCAGCTGGACACTGTGTACCTCCTTCTCTGTGCAAGGAGTGCTTTCATCTGACACCAAATGGCTTTACCTTTTCCCTAAAAGTTCAACTGGCCAAATTGTACTTCCTTATAGTATTACAAATCTGAAAAGGATCAGCTAGAGACAGTCTCACTATACCGGGAATTCAACACAATATATTAACCTAAATTCTCAATAAAATATATTAAACAGTGGGCATATCTCTGTTTCTTATCTGGTCTAACCTAATTTCTAGAGAAAGTTCTTAACTCTTTAGCTGTCAGTTCTTTACACGGGCATAAACCTTTTCTGAGAACATAATTCATATCCTATTTGCCACAAAAGCTTAAGCCCAAAGTTCATTGCTCTACAGTAAACACTGCTAAATCTTACTTGCCTTTTCTGGTGTGCTTTTGGATTGGTTACAATTAATACCACCTAAGCTAGAGAATGAAAGGGTTCATTGGCCCACTTTTTCCTTCAAAGAGACTGCTTGGCCTATTGCTTCATTTTTTACTGTGCAAATTTATTACTCTCCTGTTAATATCACGAACTGTTTGGTTTGTATCCAAAATTTTTAAAAGTATGAAGCCTGAGATTTTACTGACATCTAAAAAGGGTGAGAAGTACTAACAGTTTTTTAACAGTTAGTTAATTCATTGAGACAATGATGTTTTCCTTCTGCCAGAAGAGGGGGCTGAAGAAACAAAATTTCCATACCAAAACTACTATAAATTACCTCTTTGTTAGAAAACAATTATTCCTATCAGAAATTTCTCCATTTTTAAAACAAACTGAGTGTATAGGAGATTTGTTTTTAAGGTAGCTTTTGTTTCTGCTGACTCTGCAGGGTCACCCTGCCCTGTTGACTCCAATATAACCTCACATGGAGATTTAATTGGTTACTGTTAGTTACAGAACTCAGGAGCGATCATAAGACACAGCAGCACTTTGCTTTTTTAGAACTAAACTAAAACTTGAATTTTTAAGGCTTTGAACCTTTAAGTAAATATATTCTGAAATTACTTTCTGCATGTGTTTGTGGAGTATGTTAGTAGAGACCTAAAGGCAATGGGTTTAAAATACTAATTATCCTACTGTTTTCAGTAATATAAAGCTTTTATCTCCTACAGCTGCATGGAATCTGTAAAATTTCCTAAATTCCCTATGATGATATTATGCATCAAAGTTGGTAATAGTAGAAGATAACACACCTTGGACCTCCAGATGCATGAGAATATTTTTGTCTGTGTTTCATTTTCAGACAGAATTCCAGAACCAGGAAGGATGGCTGGCACGAGCACCGAAGAGCCTCTTATTTTACAAAGTATAAAGAGATGATATCTTTCATTTTCTAATTTCTCATTTCAAGGTCTGTCACATTTAATTTAGGACATTCTTCATTGCATACATTTCTCCAATAAATCCAGTGGGACCATTTTAGGTTGTAACATCTACTCATGAGACAGGATGACAAGGTCATACTTACTGTCAATGTAAAAAATTGCTCTGTTTTCCCAGTGCTGATAGAAGGAAGTCTGTATAGGGACTCACATTAGTGAATCCTTTGTCTAGAATTGCACCTGAATATACTGAATTTATCCAATAAATTTTTATATAATAACTTAAAATTTTTACATTTATATCTTTGTGTGTTTTTCCTGTGTTTCTGAATAAAAAATTTTAATTTTATTCTGTGTGGTATTTTGAGAATGTTCAAACTAAACATTTTAATCATTCTCAGTAAAAAGAAGCGGCAACTTTTAGATAAGTAAGGGACAGAAATTCTAATAGAAAAACTGAAGTGATTTAGAGGAATAGTTGTTTTTAATTCTCCAGAAATGGGGACTATATTTATCTTCATTCCAGCAAACAAACAAGAGTAACTTTTTTCCATCTGGAGTTGCTATAAATTGTTTGGTGTAACACTGGGTATATGGGAGGCGAAGGAATTTCTGGGGTTTTTTCCCAAACAACATGAAACTAAGTCAGGCAAAGCTAAAAATAAAGTTGATAGTAGATTACTGATTCCCAGAACTCTTTTTTAACTGAGGTATTTACATGTTTTGAAATGGTAATTTATTTTAAAAGCCAAACTTGCAGGGGTACATAAAAAATAACATCTATTTTTTTTCTCTTGTCATTTTAACAAAATGCATAAATGTTAAATATATCCAGTGGTACTGAGAGGAGTTTTGTATAAATAAATCTCTAGAGTCAGGTCCTTAAAAATCTTTGTTAGATAAATGGTACAGTGGAGAGGAGAAGAGGGGAGGAGAACCTGCAGTTTGTGAAGTGGCAAGGACCCCAAGTTATGAATTTCATGCTGTGAAATTTTGCCTTTATCTTGATTTGACCCAGTTAGCATTGCAGGGATACTTTTTATTTCTCCCAGCAGCCTGTACTCTAACGTGGAATTACAGAGAGGCTGCATTTGAAGCCTCAGCAGTGAGCTCATGTCCTCCATGTGACTGGCAGTGCTGGCAGCTCCTCGCTGGCTGATTTGTGAGTGTCTCAGGACTCCTGCCAGGAGGGGAGGACGTGTGTTTGCAGATAAAACTCAATCAAATCCATCTGTAAGTCCTCTGCAGCAGCAGCAGCTGACCACTGGATCAGGCAAGGGAATCTCTGTGTGCTCAGTGCTCACACCTCTGTCACCTTCAGCTGCTGGGCTGAAGAGCCATCCCTGAATTTTTCATTTGATGTTCTAGAAGTTCAGTGCTAGACTCGTGTTTTGCCATGAAGCAGTGAATCAAATTGTTATGTGTATTTGGATTCTGAATTGTCTTTTCAAGGGCAAAGAAAAAGGCTCTGAAAACACAAAAGCTCAAACCTTCTCTGCTATGCAAATGTTTCAGTGTAACCAAAGCCACTGCTTTTGCTTTCTGTCTTCCCACCATTGATCATTCAGATGCTGCCCAGGTGCCATGGAGCTCTCTGGGAAATTAATTTTTGGTGGTAGAAATTAAAAAAAAAAATTGTCCAGGCTGAAGAAGGCAAAGGGATGCTGGGTACCTTCCCTTTCCCAAGCACACAGCTCAGCAGGCTCTTCTCCCCACAGTCAGGAAAGCAGAGGCTGCTACAAGGGCATTCTTCACTGAGCTTTGAGGTGAAGATGTATGTCTGCAATCAGAGACAAAATGCATTTGAAACAAAGGGAATCTTTGGACTGTTTTCTCTGGGGATTCACCCATTGTACAGACACTGTGTTGGACAGGTCCCAAACATTTGGCCTGTTTGCTCTGGGTGTAACTTGAATTTCATCTAATTCTCCAATACCCTCACAGCCCACATCTGGGGGCTAGAAACAGTCTCTTGTTTCAAAGTATAATCATTGTACAAGCAAACTAAAGGCAAATTAAAGTGTATTTCCAGTGATGTTTATTTACAACTAAGCTTTGAAATATGTCTGTGAAAATATACTGGTCTAATAATATTATTAATCGTCTAGCATTTATCTTGTCAGTACACGAAATATGAGAGTATCTTTCAAGATGCTGACATACAGCAAGTCCTCTGAATGTCAGACTGCCTGCCTTGTTACTGGGTGAAGAGGAACTGCAAATCTTTCCCACGTGGATGCACTTATCATTCCTTAAAATTTTAAGGTGAGATCAATATTTGGGTCAAAATATTTCACAGTCCTAGAGTCACAGGTTCAGGTTTTAGAAGAAATTGCCTCCTACTTGAGCATACACAAAAATTATTTTCTAAACTTTGGAAGTTGCATAATTACAGCCTGGGATGTCTTGTATTAACTGCCCTTATTCTTCCTACTGACAAGAGAAAATGAGAAAAAAAATACAAGCATATGGATGTTTAGAGTCTTTAAATAACAAAATGCATTTGTGAGTTTTGTTGGAGATAGAACATTAACCAAGAGCGTTATGGAGGGAATGCCAGTAAAAGAGGCTGTTTGTTGTCCAAGCACATTATCACAAGTGAAGGTGACAAGGAGCCAGTGAAGTCTGGTGTGGATATCAGATCTGGAAAGCACTTTGGAAGAACTTAACCCACAAGTTTTAAAAACAAAAAATTCTTCAAGACCAAATTTTTGCTTTCCCCTTGAAGGAGAGCAAACTGTGTCTCTCAACTGCAGGGCAGCCGTGCTGTTTCAGAGGTTTTAGTTTCTGCCCTGCACAGAGGAGATTTTTTGAAGCTTTATCAGCTCCCCCTGAGGAGTCAGTTACATTTTCCTTCCTGAGCACCCTCATGTCAGGCACCGATCTCGGTGTCACTGGATCAGTTTTCCGGAGGACTGATTAGCCTTGGGTAATCACCTTCAGGAAAAGAAACCCCAAAAGGTTTGTTCACACTTGCAAATACACCCTTTCAGCAGCAGCTGATTCAGACCTGCTCTGTGCACTTCCCAGACTTCACCTGACCACCTGCAGCAGCGTGAAGCACACACACCAAGCAGCTGGGGAGTGTTTTCCCTCATCAGGCTGTTCTCAAGATTGATTGTCCTGGCTTGGACACAGACTGTCCCTCCTGCTGCAAGGGCACAGCTTGACACAGGTGGCAGTCTACCAGTACAATTACCTGTTCTAATTACATTTGTCATCTTAGAGAAACATGGTTGGTAAAACTTGAGTAAAAACATTTTAAAACAAAACCAAAATTGCTTACCTGATGCTTTATTTAACAAACTAACGTCACCATCTGTTTGCTTTTCTTTTTTCCCCTCTCTTGTGTTCAGGTTACATCATGGTAAGGCAGCTAAAAGTTTACTTCTTTCCTTCTTGGGTCCTCTTTCTTTTCCCCAAGTACAATATTTACAGTGCAAATTCAGTAAGGAGATGTTTAAGGGTAGGCTGCTTAATACTTTATTTTTTTCTAGAAAAGTAACTAAAACAAATAAATAAACAAATCAAGGGGGTTTAAACAAAGCTTATTTTCTTCTCACAAACTCATCACCCAATGGAAGTCCACAGCTTTCATTTTGAGGCAACTTTGGTTTAAAGCAAACACAACAACTTTCAGGAACCCCCAACCAGGCTGTCAGATTAGTATATTCTTATTAGCTTTGAAGTGAAGGTTGGAAGCCCTGCTTATACTCGTCAATTCCTACCCCACATGGCTTGAGAGTGCAACTCTTTCAGTCCCAGCAGTAAGCAGTAATATTTTTTTTGACTTTCCAGCTCCATTTAATGTCACATCATATATCACCCTCCAGCACTGCTGCTGTTAAACTCCCTCCTCGGGCAGCAAGCCTGCGTGTGCAGTGGTTTGCAGACCAGCCAGAATAATTTCCACTCCTTTTTAAGCTACTATTATAATGTGTCTGGTTTTGTGAAACAGCTGCATGTGTTTAAAAGGAACTTCTTAGAATAACTTCAATGGATGTTAAAATGATCATACTTTTCAGAGGATTCCCTTGCATTTCATTGTGTTGCTAATTAAAAGCTAAGTTTGCAATCAAGAAACTGCAGGGGAAGAAAGTAAGATAGGGTGAACTACCCTGCCCTGTGAGGAACCTTCTGCTAACAAGTTTCTTGGATTTATGTGGTGGTGATCATTTCCCTGGCTTTGCTCCAACAAAGTCACACATGCACAGGTCTGACATGGTGCTGCTGGGTCCTGGAAGGCTCTGCATGGCTCCATGGCAGCCCCACACCACTGCAGACACCAACCCTTTCTCTGGCAGGACAGTCTGTGACCTCTGGGACTATGTCACTGCCCTGGCAAATCTGGTCTTCTCCAGCTGAGGCCCAAACTTGACCCTGCATCTGATATTTCTGAAATGTTGCAGAGCAGAAGCCCCAGGGCTCTTTCCCTTTCTTTGTCCAATTTTTTTTCATGACTGGCCAGAACTAGAAGGGGCGACAGGTCTATCACACCTGCAAGTTCCTGACCCAGTGACAGCAGAGGTTTTCAGCCCAGCCTCCCCTCATAGGTATTTTTTTAGGATGATGAGACCAATATGAGCCCCATCCATCTTCCCCAGGAGGGTTTATTTTCCAGAGAAGACAGAGCTGTTGATGTTAAGAGAAATAATTTCGCTCAGGCCTGGGCTCTGATCCTTTGGGTATACACCATATTTAGTCTGTTGCTGAGAGGGGGTTGTTTCGGTATTTTGTATTTGGCACGTTGATGGGAATTCCTAGAGGATCCTAGCTTTCCCTTTTTGGGATATCTCCATCCACAGGTCCTACTGCACAAGGCTGTTGGCTACTAGGGGAGGAAGGAGGGGGGACAGCTGGGGACTGAAGGTTTGGGGGGTGTGAGGAAGGTTTGATGAGGACCAGAGCAGTCCCTAACCCCTGCAGGTCTGGCTCCCAGCACCCTGTCCTGCTCTCCCTGCCAGCGCACAGTGCCTGCTCCCTGTTCTGTGTGTGCATCCCGGGGACCGTGC
Source organism: Motacilla alba alba (assembly GCF_015832195.1). Lineage (NCBI taxonomy): Eukaryota > Metazoa > Chordata > Aves > Passeriformes > Motacillidae > Motacilla > Motacilla alba. Next base: position 7,718,091 of record NC_052029.1, on the reverse strand, counting down.
CCCCCCCAGCTCTTCACCACTTCTCTTCTACATTTACGGGCACAGGGAGGTATTTCTAGATATTTCTTATATATGAACAACTATTTACAGTCCTTTCTCAAGAACTGAGCTGCACACTGGATCGCAAAAGAAACTTTGGCAAATCTGCTGGGAAGATGGCAAACAACCCTCCCGTTTCCCAGGGGCAAAGGAGGCTTAAACCAGCCCCAGGCTCCAAATGTCACATAAACACAGAGAGACCCAGAGCCACTTCCACCCACACAGTCCTGCTGTGTTAGGAATAACCCTCTTTGCCCAAGCAACCCCTGAACTCAGAGACTCAGCTCCAACAAAATGCACTGACAGTGGGTAGGAAACATCCTGTGCCACACGGGCCATGACCTGTCCTTTGCCCTTCTAGGCACAGGGCCATGAGGGGCAGGGATTCTGCCAAGGCAGGAAGGAGTTAAAGGTCCCTCTGCTTTGTCAAACAGCAGGGGAAAAGGGTGAAACCCTGAACTTGTGATTTAGGGGCACCCCTTTCATACATCTTTTTGAAAGCCAGAACCAGCTTGCTTCCCTAAAAAGTGGCTCGGGGCAGGGGCCACAGCCCAGGGTTAGGCCTTGCTGGGAACAAGCTCCTTGGCTCGGGCTGTGTTTTTTAAGCCAGGTACCAAAAGGATTTTCCAGCAGGACGTGGTTTCCAGGGCCCCTCCCCACTGACAAAATTCTCCTCCTCTATATAGGGAGGCTGCAAAGGCAGCAAGGACTTGGGCTGTCCCGGCTGGTGGCTGTATCTCCAACTCACTCTGCTCCCCACATTGGACACCTGTGAGTACCACAGGGGGGAGAGGTCCCTGCTGGGGACAGGGCAGGGGGCTCACAGCTTTGGGAGGGGGACTCTGGCAAGTTAACTCTTACTCTGCTCTGCAAACACATCCAGAGCATTAACCTGGGGAGGGGAACAGAGCTTTCAGATGTGCTCGGGCGATTCGTCCTGGTTTGCGTTACTGCTTGGGTTCTGCTTAAAATGCATAGAGACTGTGCATGCTGAAAGTGGGCACAGGTGTTCTAGCCTGCCTCAGGTCACTGCTAGTACTGCCATTGCTGGGTCGAGCCTCAAAGACACCAGAAAGGCTGCAGAGAAGGAGTCCACAAGGTGCAGGGCAGTGCAGGTGGTCACGGCAGCTGCTGCAGGTAACCATCACTTGTGCATTTGGGAATGAAAAACCTGAGCTGCTGAGGTTCCTAACCTCTCAGCGCTGATAAAGGACTGCTGAAAGAAAGTGCAACCAAATAAAATAATCAGTTCATCAGTAACTTGTTCTTTAAACAGGAAAAATGCTTAAAAATTAAAAGTAATGGAATCCCTTTTACATAAATGCCCCAGCATTACATATGTATGTTTTTAATATGCTGGGAACAAATCTGAAGCAAAACTAATCTGACAATTTACTGAACCGCAGTAATTTCAAAGGTGACATGCGGGGTTTTTTAATGGAAAATAAACTTCTAAGAAAATCCCGTAAGTAAATTAAAACGACAGTAGATGGCAGTGCAGAAAGCAGCTTCAGCACCATCCCACAGGTTCATGGGCTTCTTTCACCTATATGTGCGTGTGTCTGTGTTTGTGTGCATGCACACCTATAAAAATGTTGATATTTATGTGAAAGGCATATATTTTTGCATAATTAAGAACCATCATGAGATATTTTCAATATAAGAGAAATCAGAAGGCTTGTCATTATCTAATACATCCATATTAGTAAAACCTTCTCTAAACTACACTTGTTGAAAGACAAGCCCACCTTGCCCTTCACTCCCAGCTTTGCCCTGGCAGGCAGTTTGCAGCAGGATTGTCTGGATGGACTGACTTGCTGAACTCCCCAAGTCCCCCTTCCCTCCAGCCTCTCAGGCAGAGGCTGAGCTGATGAACCCCCCGAGAGCAAAGCTCTGATTAAGTTGTCACTTCAGTTTAATGCCCGATCCTACCCTGGCCGTGTTCGCTTGGATGTAAACAATGAATTTTATTATCTCATTTGCAATTGACACACTAGTCCCTAAAAGGTATTTGTTTTGAATTTGTTATCATTACATTTTTGCGGAACGGGGAGTATTGAGCAGAACATCTCCATAAAAGGCAGCGTGGGGATGTATGCAGAGATCCCAATGCTTTGGAGATCACAGAGACTTATTAGTTGCAAATCTGATGGCTTTTAAGTATGTTAATTTCAGGAGAAGCCAAGAGCTAGAGACAGCTTTCCAACTTGTGCAAAGTCCAGTTAAATTATGGATTATTTGTGAATTCTAATCAATATACAGAATTTTATTTAGTTAATAGAATGACATTACAAGAATTTGAAATAGCTGGTATTTTCCAGATAAAGGGAACCTAGCCCTTTTTTTTTTCCTTCTTTTCTGGTTTTTACAGTTTATAACACTGGTAATAACTAGGGCAAATTTCTTTTAAAAATTAGAAAATTAATCAAGTGTTTAGTCACAGTTATGTAGTAAATCACATAAAAAAGGTGAGATGATTTTACTGTAAATTGAGGCACTTACAGAGAATTTGATTGAAGTATATGGAGAATGCATTACCAAAAAAAGGTGAAAGGCCAGGAGGGATTGATAGCAGTGCTTGTGATAAAACTGTCAATGCTGGGGAACTCCAGTTCCTAAATGAAGGTCACAAGGTTAGGATTCACCCCTAGATTATCTTTTGATTATCTTTTTTTCCAAGCAGTGCTCAGTTGGATGATTCAGTTAAGTACTGGAAAAGTAAGAGATAAGGAAACTGGAAAGATCATAGTCAAGAATTACTGTAGCCCAAGAAATGCAGTTTGAGTCAAGAGCAGGTTACTGCCACACTCTTCCACCAGAAACTACTTCTGAGAGCAGGACTTGGTTTTTTTTAAATAATTGGTTATGTGTTCTTCTGTTGCAATAATTATTCCCTGTACAGATGTGATAAGGCTTTACATTGACATGCACATCCTGCAGAGGAAGGGAGAAGTGTCCTTTATGTTTTCCTTAGGGGAAAAGCAGTCCCTCCAAGCTCTGACTCAGGAGGCAATTCTGCTTGGCCAATAACCTTTTAATTTAAGTGAACTTCCTGGGAATATTTATATTTCACCCTTGAAATAATATACTCAGGATAAACTAATTATCAAGACAGCATTCAGCTTCTGTCATTAACAGGAAAAAGGAAAAGACAGTGAAGGTCAGCCAGATATCTCCATAGTGGGGCAGCAGACAGAGCTGTGGAAGCATCCATGTATGTTTGTGTGTTAGACAAGTACAACAAATGGATCAGGTTAGGTGTAATTTGGCACAATTCTAAGGTAAGAAACTTCACATCAATAGTATTTTTGTGATTTCTTTTTCTCCTCCCACTCTCAGGGTAACTCACCTCTGGGCATTAAGTGTATACTCTTGTACATGATTTGGACTAAATGGCTGAGAACCTCCTACGACCTCTTGCACATGGACTGGGGTCTCCATTTCTCTCAGCCAGTCCTATGGGTGAAACCCAGGAATTGGCTAAAGGGTCAATTTTGCCTTCCCAGGGAATGTTCTCAGCAGGCTGTAAGGAGTCTCTCCCCTTGGCCCATACTCCCAGTATCAATCAGTGTAGTCTTGATCAGAGATGATCAGAAGATATAGTGCCAATTATTAATCAGAAAGCTTCAGCATCTCATTAGCAGCTCATTAGTCCTCACTAGGACAAATTTAGTTGAGTTGGTGGAGTTTATATTCTACCCCTTTCATTCAGATGGAAGACCTTCCTTTATAATGAAAATTAATAGTGCACATTAATAAATAAATTCAATTATTAATAGCCATTAATCTACACTTCATAACTGCATTTCCCTTTTCACTGCAGTGATAGTCAAAGCTGCTAAAACTTTATCCTTAGAATCCAGAGGTTCAGTTGTGAAAAGTTCTTTTCACATAAATCCATGTTTTCTCCTCATTGTGTTTCAGAGTAGTTCTGGGATCCAGTTCAGACTGTCTATTCACTAGTTCTTGTAGGAGATCTATTCCTACCATATTCAAACTAGTCCTAGTGTTTGGATCTAGGGAATAAGAACCTGTGTTTCCAAGTTCTGCAGTTCTTTCCTCATTATATACCTTCCAAATGGATCTTGCTTTGAAAAGATTGAATTTAAAACTTTCTGCACCTGTACATACAGGAAGAAGTAGAACATTATCAAATGCAGACAGACCAGCTCTGAGTTTCATGCTAGAATCTGTGGAAGATGTTTTTGACTTAGCCTGTAACAAAGAAAGGAACTTTTCCTTGGTCCTTGGGCAACAGAAAAGATAAACTTCTGGGATGTCCCACTGTGACATGTTTTGCAACAGACCAAGAGTTTTAGCTATGGTTGGGTTTTTGAGTGGATGGTCAGGATGATTTGGCAGTTTGATTTCCATCATCATTTTCTATGGGCAGCATCAGAATAGCAGGATTTCACCCCATGAAGCTCAGGTCTGCAGTTCAGTCTCACTTTTGGTGTTTCTGAGAGCAGTACCTAATTCCTACTGATATGAAAGTGCTGTCACCTGGCATTTAGCCACAGGCAGCGCTATCCAGCCTTTCTGATGCTTCAGCATGGCCATGGAGCTCTCTTCTGGCCATAGGATGGGCTGAAATCCCTGTCTCCACTGCTGCAGCACTTCCTGCCATGCTGCTGGGGCAGTGGGGTGGAGAATGTGCCTTGCCTGTTGCCACAGCAGTGGGAGAGGCCAGGGCAGCCCCTGCTGCTCCTTGAACCCTGTGCCCCGGGAGCTGCAGCTCTGGGATGGGGCAGAGCTTCCATGGCTCCCCTGTGCAGCAGCTTCCCCCCGCAGCCGCCAGCTGGAGAGCTCAGCAGGAGAGAATACCATCTCCATTATTGGAACTGTGCAGCTCTACCAGCCCTCTTGGCAGCCAGGGAGCATTTTCTGCCTTAATCCACACAGAGGTCAAATAGTTTCCTCTTGCTCTCTTCCAAGAATCTCCTGGGAGCGAGCAGAGGGCCACATCCTACAGATGCTCCCTCGCAGAGCCTCGACAGCGGGGAACACTGCTTAGGGGCCAGTGGCTGTGCACAGGGTCTCCCTCACATATTGCACCTTCATGGATTATCTGGGCAAATTTTCCTCTTTGGGATTTCCAGGCAAGGCTCTAGAACAAGCACATTTAGCTTTTTTTTTTTTTTTTTTTTTTTTTTTTTTTTTTTTTTTTTTTTTTTTAAAGACAAGGCAATTGTCACAGGAGTTTAAAGAGCTGAGGCATCTAATTTCCACTGGATTTCAGTGGGATATCATCTAGGGATATCATCATCTTCTTAGGCAGCTCTAAAAATCCTAGTTTAGTTTTTAAGCTTTATGTCCCCTTCTGCATGATCCATGTTTCCTTCTCAGACCCCTCATAGAGTGTGGCCTAGCAAAAAAACCTTAATCTGTGGGAAGGCTTCAGGGACAAATATTTGGAAAGCAAGCCCTGATACTCCCAGAGCACAGTGTGTCCATTTGGCCACATACCACAGAGCTTGGTGGTTACAAATATTGTCCTGCTTATGGGTTGACTGCCCATGACTGACTGACATCTTTAGCAGTCAGTTCTCCAAGCTCCCTCCAGATTCATGTTTTTTTGAATGCTGTAAATATTAAACTCATTCTCAATAAGGAAATGAAACGGCCTCTGTCTCCTAGAGATGTTTTTCTTGGATACACACTATTTGTAGCTCTTCCCCAGCTCTCCTCTCTGCTCCACTGCACAGCAGGTTTCCCAAGCAGCACACTCATTCTGCCCTAGAGCAAACCACAAATCCTCTGTGTACTCTTCCTGCATTTAGACCTGTGCTCCCATGGGATAGAGCAGAGCACTTACAAAGCTCCAGCACTATCAGTACTGATCTTGCAGCCACATCCAAACTTCAGTGGCCAGAGCAGGAGAGCAGCTGCCTGCTGTCTCAGCACCATGCAAAGCAGCATGAACTCTCCCCTGGCTCTCACCTATGGGGCAGATACATCCAGCTGCTTTCTCCATGTGCAACTGCATGGCATAGCTGCATCATCCTTCCAGTCTGAGCATCATGGTTCAGAGTATCTTCTGGCTGAGGCAATTCCAGGCTTGTTTCATTTCTTCTCTCTCTCATGTGATAGACATTTACCCTTCAGAAATGATCAGCTCCTACTGTCTGATCCATGGGGAGGGGCTAACTCTAAATTACTTCTCCTTCACCAGCAGTATTGACAACATCATCATTTTTCTGCTTTTTCTGTTGACCTTGTCTTAATCTTACTCTTCTCCAAATGAAACATTGTTAAGTGATTGGAAATAGTCCTTTGCAAGAAAGGTTCATTTCTGTCCTTGCTGCAATACAGCCTGGGAATCACCCTTCTACTGTTTATTTCATTATTGCACTGATATTTCAGTATGCACCCAACAGCATTTGGATGATTAGAAATTTTGTATTTGTCTAAATTAACAATTAACTTTGTGATGGGCAAGAGCTGAGGCTGCAGGAAAGTCTGTAGCTGGTGGCCGTGGTGCAGTTCTGACTGTCTCATTGCACAGGCACTAAGTATCCACATGGAAATGTGGGATATGACACAGGACCTATAGTGCTTTGGACCTACTGCAAGGCAGATTTGACAAATGTGTTTTGTCTGGAACATCTCCACATTTGCCTTCCTTTATCCATTTAAAGCAGAATATTTTGCTTCCTCAACAGGTGTCTGCTGAGTCAAAATGGCTCAAAAACCTCTCAGCGATGATGAGAAATTCCTCTTTGTGGACAAAAACTTCATCAACAACCCACTTGCCCAGGCTGACTGGTCAGCAAAGAAACTGGTTTGGATTCCATCAGAGAAACATGGATTTGAAGCAGCAAGTATCAAGGAAGAGAAAGGGGATGAGGTGACAGTTGAACTGGCAGAAAATGGAAAGAAAGTGACACTGAGCAAGGATGACATCCAGAAGATGAACCCTCCAAAGTTCTCCAAAGTGGAGGACATGGCAGAGCTGACTTGCCTCAATGAAGCTTCAGTGCTGCACAATCTAAGGGAGAGATACTTCTCAGGTCTAATTTATGTGAGTAGACCCAAACACATGCAGAGCAGTTCCCATTGCATGTGACCATGTCCCACAGACAGTAAGGTAGATCCCAGCCACCATCTGGGATACAAGCCTTGTGTTACACTGCCATGCAACTACTAACCCCCAGCAATGGCACCCTAACCCAAAAATGTTCTAAATTCACTTTATTCCCCATGATTCTCCTGCTTCTTTGATAATTGCTTCATTACTAAACTAAATTAAAACACATGAAGGTTTCTTTCACAAAATTTACAGATTCTGAAAGAATATTGTTGGCTTGGAAAGTATAGGGAACAAAACCTGAGTCCTGCTGTTTGGGAAAAAAATATAGGGACTTTTAAATTAATTCAATGTAAACCAAAACAATTTTCCAGTAACTTGCAAAAAGAGCATACAGAAAAGGCAAATCATGCAGCTTTTCTCAGGCAAAACTCCCACTGAAAGGCAGCTAAAAAGTTCTGGTTTGGTGGTGCTGGAGTTAAACCTTATGCGTGGATAAAGAGACAAATGCACTGGAATTCAGGCAAGAGTACTTGTATGTACCAGTGTGTCACTGAAGCAGTCAGGCATCCACTAAACCTTTTTGTCCTTCATGTTGATCAAGTTACAGATCAGACAAGCCTGGACAAATTATAATTTCTCTATGTTCATGTGAGTTGTGGCAAGATTATTCTGTCTTTTAGTCCTCACAAGTACATTAACACAACAATACTTGGTATTGATAACCCTGTAATCCAGCCAAATCAACAGTTAGTAAACAGCACAGTAAGAAAGCCCAAAACTTTTCCAAGGAATTTAGCTGTTATCTTTGACTTTACATGAAGGATCCCTCTGCTGTGCTGCAGAAGCTATCTACAGTTTCAATCTATGAAAATTTTACTTGCATGACAGACCACTGATGAGTGAAAGACAGTACGGAGCTTAAGTAGAAACAGTAATCAAGGTCTTATTACTAATATTCACAGAATTCACAGAATTACTAGAATGGAAGAGACCTTAAGATCACTAATATGAAGAATGCTAAATTGAAAAGTAGGAAATTAAGCAAAAAGTAAGATAGTTATATGGACTACAACAAAGAAACTGCTTACTTGTTATGTGTAACTTCAAAGAGCTAAGCTCAAGATCTTTCCTTCAAGAAGCTAGAGTTCCCATCTTTTCATTATTTGAATTTATTGGATTTTAGGTTTGCAGGTGAACATGTGGACCCACGTGCTATTAGATCAGAACATGCAGCCTTAATGATTAAAGTAGACTTTTTCTGAAAGTGTTCTGCATTGTTGCAAGAATTAAAAGAATTAGTACAACGTTAGTGGGATAAAATGGGGGATTGGGTATTCATTGTTGTTTTCAGCAACACTCTGCATAGCTGTTCCAGGGCTTCTATTATGTTTACTTTATGGAATTTTCTCTTTCTACAGAAAGAGGAAATTAATTTCCAAGAGTGGATAATGCAATTAGAAATCAAAGAGTTCTTCATGGAGGCAAAAATGGAAGTGTACCTGAAATTAAATTTGCTGTCTCAAGAGACTAAATTTAAGATAGTAAAATTTCAAAGACATTAATATGACTTGTAGTGCAAGAAGTTATTTGTATTTTCAGCATGCAAAACCTGCTTGAAATTGCCCAGCTTTACACAGTGCTGCCCTACTAGATGCTGCCATAAAAACAGAGGGGACCTCTAAAGAGAATCTGAGTCTCTCCCACTTGCAAAACTAACTGTAAAGAACCATCTCCTGGCTTTGCCATGTGTTGCCTAATTTGCATCCCTTGGAGTCCCACATATTCAAAGAAAACATGACCTTAGCACTTCTCTCCAGAGCATCACTGATGCAAATGGGGATTCCCAAATATGCTAAAGAAAAATAATAAATCCAGCTGGAAAAAGAAATAATCTCCCCCTTGCATTTACATTAAATATTATTAAATAAAAAGATTCAGTGCAGAAATTCACAGGGTGACTGCACACTAGAAAAACACCCTGGCCTTTGGCTTCATCACAGATAATTAAGATAGAAGGGCAAGAAGAAACATGAGTCATGTTTCACATTGCTCAGAACAAAAAGAATCTGCTTTATCCACACACAAATTACACCAAAAATTATTATATAGGCATGAAAAACACAGCAATGCAACTTCAGTGGATTTGAGAGTAGAATCAAATTCCTTCTACTCATAGGCACTACTTGTTCAGTCTTCACTTAACAGTGGAAAATGCTGTCTTTGGTACATAAAGCTAAATATGCATATTGGAACTGAGTTGGACTCTTCTGCCCAAACCTAGCTATTTACAATGCAGATGTGTATTTGTGCCAGTCTCTTGTAAATACCCAGCAGCAGCAATCTGAGGGATACCCAAGCTCAGCACTCCCGTGGAAGTACCCCTAAGATATTTCAGATTATTCTCTTCCTCCAGACCCTCTGGAGAGACAGATTCAGCCCCTCTCTAGAGAGGCTGTGCCCCAGGGAGAAGGACTTCAGGCATGGAAGCTTCTGTGTCCCCACTTTCCATCACACACTTGGCCATGTCAAAACATCATCTGTATTAATCCAGCTCCCCCAAATCCTTGCAAAGCATGCACCTAGAGCTACAATCAGCCAACACAAGAGGGCTTCATTCAATTTCCTGAGGTGACAGATCATATCAGCCACAGTCCAGTAAGAAATGAGGATTCCTGAACTTCATCAGTTCCAGCTTTTGCTCTGCCTTAACAGAACTGCTGTGCCTCAAAAAGCCTCCTGCTTCTTGTGCCTCAAAGTTCGCTCTTTAAAGCTGTGTTACTGTGTGCCTGGGTGTGCAAACAGCCCTGCATGTGGCAAGGCAGGAAACACCTCGAAGTCTCGGGGAAGGGAGGCCTAAATAATGTCCTTGATTTCCTCTCCTAATTTTTTACTTGGGTGGGGATGATTAGTTGAGTGCGTACAGTAAATCTATTTATACTACTAAAAAATGCCTTGCTGTCCTTTCCGTAAGGGCCTTGGTGGCCGTTCTAGGATGAAACTGTCACTTTCCAAGCGTGTTACCCTGGCAACACTACAGCTCATTTTGACAGGAGCAGCAGGGTTTCACTCTGCGGTCCCAGTGTAAATCCAGCCCAGAGTTCCCCCCCGAGGGGCTGAGGCTGGCGCTGCTGAGCCCCGGCGGGGATTGCAGCGGGGCTCTCCGGGGCCCGGCTCCCCCAGGCCCAGGCCGGGCTGTGGGTGCCAGCAGCCCCGGAGCAGCGCGGCCGTGCCGTGGCGGGCTCGGGCCCTGTGTGCTGATACCATATAAAGTGTTCAGCAGTGCCGGGCCGTGCCGGGCCGTTCCCTATTATGGTCAGGAAAGGGAAATCCCTGCGCCCGGAGGCTCCCGGGGCTACGGCCCGGGGAGCGGGGACAGCTCCGGCCACGCCGGGACACAGCCCCGGGGCTGAGGGTGGCACCCCCGGGCTCTGCTTCACACTCACGGCAACAAAATCAAATCAGTAACAATAAATATTATTTTTAAAAATCAAACAAACCACTTCTGCCTATATCAGAAACAGCACAGTTCCATTATTTCTTTTTTTACCATAGGCCAGTTTAAATATCGCAATACTGCTGCCTAATGTGAGGTACTCTCTCCTAATATGAGAAGTATGTTCTCATAACTTGGGTGTTTGTTGGTTTGGTTTTTTGGTTGTTTTTGTTGTTGTTGTTGTTGTTTTATTTTTTTATTTATTTTAGGGGTTTAAATGTTATTAAATTAAATACCCTTACAAATTTCTTTTAGCCACTGTTTGTGAAATATGGCTCTTCATCTAGTATCGTATGGTATTACTTCTGGCCAGGTCAAGAGCTGGAATATTTTGAAATAAAGGAAAATTTTAAACAAACAAACAAACAAACAAATAACCAAGACAGAATGGATGAACACCTATCAGCTGGCAGCCACTATTCTTGTTTATGTATATATTTTTTATATTAATACCTCCATTAAATTCTAAACAAACCACATTTTTCTTTAAGTTTCCTGCAGAAATAGTCATGCAGTGAAGGCATGGTTAGTCTCTCGAGGCATCTATTTGGAACTCGAGCAATTTTATTAAAGGACTCTCATCAATCATCAGTGTTACGTGGTGCTCATAGAAGCTTTTTCTAAAAAAACCCTTCAAACATCAATCTGAGCTTCTTACTTAGGATTTCAGTTTACGAAATTTGATGCCTACCTGAACAGATATTTATATCATATTCTGATAAGAAAATACACATATAAATATTAATTATTACAGTTATCACCATACCCTTATGTGTGATAAGGGTATGGATTATGTAGTGAAAATAACTGAAGTTAAGGGGCTCTAACACCAGGTCACAGTGTTTCTACAGATTGCTAAATTCACCTGCTTTCCAGCAGCTCACTTTTTAGCAATAACAATTTGTGCACTTAGAAACCACCCATGCACATACATTCAGAAAATCTCTGCTTCCTTTGTTACCCTGGGCAGAGCACAAAGGAGCGCTGCCGCTGAAATCCCATTAATTCCCTGCAGCCCATGCCTGTGTTTCCCAGCCTGGACACGGCATTGAGGATGTTAAGTCCAGCTTTTATTTGAATTCCCTTGCAGACTTACTCGGGTCTCTTCTGCGTTGTGATCAACCCCTACAAGCAGCTGCCCATCTACTCAGAGAAGATCATTGACATGTACAAGGGCAAGAAGAGGCACGAGATGCCACCCCACATCTACGCCATCGCCGACACGGCCTACAGGAGCATGCTGCAAGGTAGGACAGCCCTGCAAGCCCTGCCTGGGGCTGCCACAAACACCTGGCAGCTCCACGTGGGCTCCTGCAAGCAGCCAGCCAGGAAAGAGCTCTCACACAGGGCAGCGCTGCCTTTCTAGAAGTTTCAGAGGAATTCTTTGGCAGGAACAGCAGTCCACAAACGCTGTGACTCAAAAAGGAAAAACAATCCTTTCACCCATCTGTGTTGAGGCATGTGGGAAGGTTTCAAAGTCAAGCAAATAGTTTTGGCAAATACGGGCATGGAAAATGCTCCCTCTCCACTAGTGGAGACTATTCCAAAGTTAGCTGTGAGCGCTGCTGGATCAGCTGGATCTGTCAGCATTGCCGCCCTCTCCCCCCAGCAAAGCAGATTCAAACAGGGTTTTGGGGCTGCTTTCCCTATAGCCTGACGTCTTGAACCCTGAGTTGAGATGTCCTGTTTTCCAACAGGGATGGCAGCAAGCAGTGGGAAAGCAGTCGGGCCCCAAAGGGTGCAAACAAACCCCCAAAATTCACAGAGCTCTCCTCCTCCTGCATTAACTTCTGACAGACTGAGGAGCTTTTGTTGTAAGGAAAAACTATCATTTAGGGATTAAAAAGCAAAAGTGATGGATATAGGAGGCTGCAACACCTCCAGACTATAGGGCATAACTAGGCAGCATCTCACATCGAACTTGGGTGCTGCAGGAAACCAGGAGCTCTGCAAAATGTTTTGAAGTTTTTCTGCCCTCATAAAGACCCTGACCCTACAGAAATTCTGGCTGACAACGATGGCTCAGCAAGATTCACAGGCTTGGCCCTAAAGTTTAGGGCTTCCCAGGATTAGGACTTTTTTTCTTCTATGGCTTGTATGACATTTCTTTCCTGGAGCTACTTCAATCCTTTTATTTAAGTGGATCCCAGAATGCAGAGCTACAGTGCAGCAGAGGAGGACCAATAAGTCAACAAAAATATCCTGAAAACAGACCTTCCTACACACTATGTGATATAATCATGGTTATAAAACACTTACTTGGCAGAAGGTTATCCCCTAAGCCACAGTCATATATCTGTGCTCCAGCTTCCCTCCTGAGCTCTGTGCTCTGCATCCAGCACTGTCCAGGGCTCTGAGCAGGCCCTGAAGCCATTCCTCCCTCTGATCCTTTATTTAAGGAGCAAGCCTTGAGGGGAGATCTGGAAGAAGTTCCTGGCTCCTGCAGAACATCACCAGTTGTGCAGGGTACTGTACTTGTCTCTAGAAATGAGGGGGGAAAAAAATAGAAAAGGGATATAAGCTATCTGTAGGAAAGGAAAAAAAAAACCCAAGTATGACTGCAGCCTATGCTGAAACAGAATTGTCTTGTCCTGACAATACATGAGTTTTCTGCCTAAAGTGAAACTAAGCACAGATGAGCCTGATGCAGCACAGGGATGTCTCCCACTCCCTCTCTCTCTGACTGTCTCCTGTCCCTCCAGCACGTTCTTCTGGGCAGTGGGAAGCCACTGGAGCTGCTTTGCCCTCACTGTGGCCATTAACTGCACTTAGAACAGCACGGGTTCAGCTGTGCCTCCCAGGCTGGCTGCCGGAGGGAGGAGGCAGCAAGAGTGCAAGCTCTAATCAATTCACTTCTTTTGGGGTTCAGAATGATTTCCTGGCCCTGTGAGCTTTTGGGGAGTTACTCCTCATTATTCATGTGACCCCACTGCAATTCTTCCTGGCAGCAGAGAGGAGGGGAGAGCAAGTAGAAAGGAACAAGGAGGGAGTAGGTGATCAGCTGAACCTTTAAGAGGATGCTCTTTCACTGCTTTCCACCCCAACCACGCACAGCTGGCATAGCAGCCAGCAAGTGGAACCACCAGAGCTCCAAGCACAAGCCCAGGACACCCACATTTTACTTGCACGTGTCATCTTGGAGTCTCTCCATCTCTGAAGAGGGCCCCAGTTTCTTTTAAAGCTGTGCTTTTGTTTGTAAAAACCTACTCATGTTTTGTGCATGAAACTAAACCAGCCCTCAAAATAACTCTGGTTATTCAGCCAAAATTCTGTTCATGTTGGGGTGGTGAAAGTGGGCGTCAGCACGGTTCTGAGTGAGCCCGCTGCACATATAGGCACAGAGAGCTTCAGGGGGTTGTGAGCACATTTCCAAATGGAATATAAACAAAAGTTCTTACCCATAAACATGGATCAGAGCACTAAATGTTTTCCCTGTGAAAAGTCAGTACTGCTCCTTATCTGGAAACTTGCATAGTTTCTGCTTGCCAAAGTAAAATATGTCGTAGATTCATGAGACTGAGGAATTATATTCTGGTATTTCATGACCAGGGCCGCTTGGCCCAGAGCAATCATCTTGTTCAGATGTCTCAGGGATCCTTTATCTCTTGGTGAATGAAGCCTCTGTGTCTGCAGATCCCTGGTCCTACTGCAGGTTCATCAGCTGGGAATCACAGCCCTCCGCATTCTCACCCTCCCCTGTGTTGGCACAAACATCCAGCAGAAAACATGAGCTGTGCACACTGCATTCCTCCTCTGCTTCAGAGACTTACTTGGTTAATGTATTCATTAGGGATGATGTTTAACTCCCATCAAAGCTCTTCTGATAAAAACACTTAGCCACAGCTATCAGAAATCAGATAATCAGACTTTCTTCCAAATATGCAGAAAAGCTGACATCTCACAGGACACAGGAATTATCAAAGATGTTGGCTGGGAAAAGATAAAATTTCCACTTGTTTCAAGTGGTTCTGAGCACCTAAAACCCTTTTGCAAATCACAGTCATGCTGTCTCATGCTCAGCCAGGAGTGCTGGGCGTCTTGTTGAATCTGCTGATTACCATGTCACTAATGCAGTTTGATCAGTGCCCAGGCACAGCTGTGGATGCTCATTTCCAGCCAGAATGAGAATAAACTCATTCTTTATTTATTTATTTTTTATTTATTGATAATTTTTAAAATTTTAAATAATTTATTTATAATTTATAAAAAATAATTTATTTATTATTATAAAAAAAATTCTTTAATCTCAAAGATTGAGAATTCTACAAGAGCATTTGTGTGTGTGTGTCCCCTGGAGTTATCACACTGAACTGAGCCCTCCTGGCTGTGTTTACAGACTAGCTATGGATGATTACTTCTACACTTGGAGACTGCAATCATAAAACATTTCCCCCTGCTCCTGCACCCTCTGCTCTCTCCTGTGTTTGGGATGAAGTAGCTCCATACAGAGGGCTTGATCCCCATCCCAACTCTTGCACTGCCAGCAGGATTCTTCATGCAGCCAAGATGCAAAACTGCTCCAGGTGAAAGCCACCCCTGGCTTTTTGCTGTGCTGAAGTGGGTCCCCCCTCCTGGGGCACAGTGTGGTCTGTGAATGCTGGTCACAGCAGCAAGGAAGAGGCAGTGCAGGCTGGGGAAGAGGAGCTGGAGGTGGCTGGATGACCCTTCCTGCAGCACTGCCAGCTTCCAGTGATGGTGAAGCTGAGACACTGCTCTGTAAGGAGGAGTAATTCTGCTGTCTTCTGTCATCTTCCCTGCAGAAACAAAAAATAAGTGAGAGACAATACAAATGTGAAAAGTCATGTTACATAGAAGTAGTAACAAAGTTTTTGTGTAGGTGGTTAGGCCTTTATTAAGTTTTCTGGCAGTAAATCATCATGGAGAAGATGTATTACAGCTTTCTGCAGATTCAAGGAGATTATTTTCTGTGGAGCCACTTTTATGCAAGCTTGAGTTAAAAATGGAAAAACAAACAACCTGGTAGATACTCAGAGGTATGGGAGGGAAACACAGTTCCCAAAGTCTCAGAAAAGGAGGCTGCTGTGAGAAGCCATCTGTTTACTGTGTCCTCAGCAGGACTGTACAGAAATGTCCCCTTTAGGCAGTGCAGTTATTAACAAATGTAAAGAAGCAGTAAGTGAGTGGGGGAACATGGTTTCAGTCTGGTTTTTTTCCTTTTATGGTAAAGCTGCCAACTTGCTGCTTCATTGTGATAAACCATCTGATTTTGTTTGTGATTAAGCAGAGCTAACTGGTCTATCAAGGACAGAGGGGCAAGAAATCTTACAGGCAAACTGGAGGTGTTTGGTGAAAAAGTAAGCAGATTCCAGAGAGAAAAAAAACAACTCTGCTGCATGTTTAGGAAAGCTGGTGAGGTTTATAATGTAAGTGTAGGTCTCTATTAAAAATTGAGGAGAAAATTAAAAATAAATGTTTAAACATCTAATATAGACATAGAGGAGGTGGATGATACTCTTCCGGGTAGGGTCAAATTTTCTTAAAAGGCATTAACCAAAAAGATATTAGAATCTAGAAGACCTATTCTGTTGCTTTTTAAGCCCCAGGAATTGCATTTAAGGAGTTTTATTTATTCAACTTTTTCTCTTCTGACAGATCCAACCACATAAAGTTGCAGACTCACAAAATAGGTCACAGTCTTTTCTATATAGAATGAACATTCCAGAACAGAAATAGGATGAATCGAATGGGAGAGCCTTTTAAAGTAAATGAGACCAGTATCTGCAGCTCAGGTCATAACAGAATAGGACAGGACTTCCTGATACGTTTCATCCTTAGAGGTGCAGTTGGAACTGATGCAGGAGACAGAATAACATCTGGAATTCCCCCTCTGTGAGTGTGCACAGCAGTTTGCCAGCATGGGGTTTCTCCCATGATTAACCTATCCCTGAGTACACTTGGTGCAACTTCTGGCCTTCCTCATGCTTCTTCTGCTCTTACACATCCCCAGGCTCCCCCTCCACAGGCACTCACACAAACTCCTGTGGTGGGCCAGTCTGTGAGACACCTTTGGGAGCCTTTGCCTACTGAGGAGCAAAAGAAGGGCAGCAATGGGCAGCAAAGAGTAGTGAGAAAATACTTGGCTTGGAGACCAGCTTTTTCTAATGTTCCCTGAGCTCAGAAATTCCACTGGCAACTCAGTATCAAGAGTGACTTTTATTTTCTTTATGGTATTTATGGGTTAGTGATGCAATATCAATATATGCCCATGGTTTCTATTTACACAACAATGTATTTTTAGCAAAAGTTCTTCCATGCTTTCACTTTTTTAACTTAAAAGAAAGCCTAGCTGATACCCTGCAGTGAAAAACAAAAATGGCTCACAGCTCCTCTCCTCCCAAATGTTTATGTGGAAGAGTCCTGCAGTGCTGATTGCTGACAAATACCTCCAATAAAAATGAGGAATGAGTCATTTTGTACCAATTTACCAAACAAAGCAGTTAAGTGGCATCATTTGTTGTGAGGTAATCAATAAAGCAGTTAATGTTATAGCTATTGAGGAACTGGGAGTAAAACAGTTGTTTAATATCAATCCAAACCATTGCAGAATCCTCTAATGCTTTTCCTAGACTGGCTGTGGGCCAGGCAGCAGTTACAACTTGAGAGCTTAATAAATTGGTTTAAATAGGTTTAAATTATCTCATGGTATTTATGACATACAGGGTCAGCAATAAGGGTGAGCAACCAGATAGGTATTCCTGCAAGTCACCCCACACACTGAGCAAAAGGAGCTGATGTCTGAACCTCTGAGCAAAGCTTGGCGCTGGCTCTGCTTTGGATAAATAATGCCAAACCATACAGAAGCACTGGATTCTGCCTAATTATCTGCCTCAAGTCTCAGATGTGTAAACTATGCACACTTTTAAAAAATGTCTTTGTCCTGCCTGGGAATTATTTTCCCAAGTCAGAAGATTTTTTTTATAGTCTATAAAGGCAAACTGATAGTCTCAGTCAAAGAAGGGCAAACTTCAGGGCTGGGACTGGTTGCTCAAGGCCTTGTTTAAGTCTGCTTCCGAGTAGTTCCAGGGCTGGAAATACCACACCTCTCTGGGAAACTTGCCCTGGTGTTTGACAAGTGAAGGAAACAGCTGTACTTTAGAATGGATCACAGCAAACATGCTCATCATGCCTTTTGGCAGAAAAAACAGTGTAAAAGTTCTGAAGGTAGAGAGAAACTCTGACTCCAAATGAATAAGCAGGGAGGATTGCTCCAAGAACAGGTCATGGAGATGGGCTGCAATCCTCACCCTTCCTGCAGCATTACAGAACTCTGGACACTGGTGTGCTGAAACCTCTCACATGCCTCACCTAGCAAAAATGGAAACTTTGCTCCTCCTTTTTGTAAATCTTGATCCAAAATGTGTTTGATTGTCTGTTTATAGTAAAAAACATGAAGAATACTTACATACTTGTTGACATGATCTTGTATAATCTAAAGTATCTTGTTTTATCTTATTCTTTGGAAGATCTCCCAAAGAAATTACTTTTTCTCTTGATAAAAGTTGTCTCTCAGTCTGAAATGAAATACAGGCTAAATTATTCAGGTATTTGAACTGCTTTGCTTTCAAAAGTCAAAGCTTTGCATGACCAGCTTAAAACATTTTAGTTGTTGATGCCTTATCTGTCCAGACTTTGTTTCGAGTGGGCTGCTGGCCATAGCTCATAAGCATAGTAAAAACTTGAGTTTCAGGTTTGAAATTTTGTTATAATCTTCTTACAGAGAGCCTGATCTTTTTGCTGTCCTCATTACAGTTCATCTCTAATGGAATTTTCAAAAAATATTTTTGATCTCTTAACCTTTTGTTCATTTTTTTGTACAAAATATTTCCATTAGAGATGGTTATTTAAATTCAAGGGCAAATTAAATAAGATGTGAACCCAGTACTTTTTACTAATCATGGTTGGCCAGATTTTAGAAAGTCTAGGCTGTTCAATGTAAATCCTTATAAATATAAGTGCTTCTGTCAGAAAAGCCATTCTCCCTAATTAATGGATTCTTTTTCTTTATTCACAGATAGAGAAGACCAGTCTATCCTGTGCACGTAAGTAAACCCATCTATTTTAGTACATCTCAGTGTCACAGTGTCTTTATTCAAAATTGATTCAAATTCTGATGAAGTGGAACATGTTTGCCTCACCTTCAGTAAGCTTGAGCTCCAATCCCAAACCTACTTCATTAGACAGACCTGTTCATAAGATAAAAAGCAGGTATCAGTGTCACAGGAAATCTTTAATGTATAAAATTATTTATTTAAATAGACTTTCTGAACTTAGAGATTCTACAGTTTACAGTGAACTACTGGAGAGTGTGGTTATTGCTCCACAAAATCCCACTGGTTTGTCATTCCTGCCTGCTTTGAAAAATCACTCAAACTGTTGAACTGGACAAGGATCTCCTGCTTGACCCTCAGTTTTAACTCTCTTTTCATTCTTCTGTTGCTTATTAGTTGGTTTTATTTGCTTGAATGCCATCAAGTATGCTTTTGACAAAGTTTTGTCCTTGTTAAATCAGGCATTTTCCAGTTTTCCTGATAAAAGAGGGGATTTGATTCTATGTAAATGCTAATACATTGGCAGAGCTGGCATGTGCGTTATTTACAGCAGGCTCATGCAATGATGCTGTAATCTGTCAGGTTTAAGTTATCTGAGAAAATGTGGCTACTGACTGAATATATATTTACCCTCAAAAAAGCACTGCTGCTGATCACCAGCCATAACATTACTGTTGACTGCCACTGCTGACTGGAAAAAAATGATGACCTAATAAAAATTGTATCCTGTGTCTGGTACCACAAGGGCTATCATAGCTCTAACCCCTGTTACAACAAGACTTCAGTATTTGTAAGTATACCAATCAAAAATCTGCCCCCAAATGCATTAATACCAAAAAGAAATCTAAAATTCCTGCAATGATGAAGTAAAAATTGACCATCACATTCTTCCCAGGATGAAACATGTCATGATTATTAAGACTAATTTACAATATGCATTTCCTCCTTCTATTTTTGTACTTCAGTTTATTTTTCCACTAGTAAATCTTCTTTTAACTTTGGAGCATTGTTACTTTCAAGAAATTGGAGCGTTGTTTACTTTCTTTTGCAAATCTATGCCTTTTTGTTCATGAAAATCCATTGAAGTATCCACTTCTTGCAGGTACAGTTTATTGACATTACCTGGCCATCTTGCTGGAAGCCTAAAGTGTTTCACACCAGTAATACATAAAATAGAGAAAATTAAATGCTTTTCCATCCAGTAATATATAAAGTAGAGACAATTAAATGCCTTTCCCATTTTGAAAACAGCACAGCAAGTGAATCCCCAAGATGTTTGGTGTAATTGCTGTATGTTGGATGTGCATCATAACCCACAGCTTAAAACAGTCCTTACACGTCTTCTGAATAAAAAGATTGGCCAAGCTAAAGCCAATGTACACAACTTTAACCACTACTGGTTTAACATTCTTGTTGGCCTTATTTGTGCAGAAAGAAGAAAGCTCCCTTGGTTTGCAGCTTGGCAGCCATCAAGTTGAAGCAATTTGCAGTATTATAGAATTGTTAGAAATTATACGAAATTATCTTTTGGCCTAAAATATGTAACAATAACTGAAGACTTCATGGCATTGATCAGCCAGGGTTTTTTCCTTGAAATAGCTACAGGCTTGAGCTTTCCAAGGCCTGGTACCTAAATTGTAAAAGAATAGCTGTAAGGATTCGTATGGATTCCCTGAAATGCTCCTGGGACACAGGCAGGGGAGCAGATCTGAGAACTGAGCCAGATTCTGTGTTTCTGACTGTAAATATACCCATTCTCAGGACTTCACCCTCACCTCATTAAACCTACCCTCATGTGGTTAAGTACTGTTTGCATTCTTTTACAATCTCTACCATTTGTGTGATTAACCATGGTCTGTTTAAAATCTCCATCTGTCTTCAATGCTCATGGGTTCCAGCGCTTCCTCAGAATTCCCTGTCTTTCCAGATTTCATTATTTTCTCTACATTTCGTTAATAACCACACTCACAGTGCCTTTGGCCTCCTTTCCTCTGTGCACACACATCCTTTTGCTGTTAGCTCTTTCCCATGGGTAGCATCACTGAACATCCTCTGGTGTCATTCCCTGCCAGTTGCTCTCTGGCTCTTTACAGTCAACCTCAAAATCCCACATCTTATCATGCACATTTACAGCACAAAATCTTTATACCATGGCTGTGTTTACTAATATATCTGTGGTTGCATTATTGTACCATAACACAACATAGCACAACATATATAATACATACACAATACATAATATTGCACTAAAGGGATGAAATAGGAAATCTTACGCTTTTATGTGTCTGAAAATTAGGACAAATAAGACTTTTCCACCCTTGTGTCTTGGTCTCTGCTGTTCTGAGCAGCCTTCACTGCTCTGCCTGGCTGTTGGGATTTCCTGAAATTCCTGCCTGTGCTTAGGCCTCCCCACTGTGCTCTCTCCTGTTTGACCTCTGACTTTGGCCACGTTTGGCCACGAAATAGTCTGTATTCACTCTTAGTCCATATTGACCAGCACACAGATGTTGATGAAGGAAAAGTCCCAAGAAATCTGTCCAGGTACTCAGAGACCTGAGCAAGCTCAGTGTATCAGCAATGAAATGTGACTTGACATTGACCTAGGCCATGGCCAGTGACCAGACTTGTGGCTTTTCAAGCTTCCTCCAATGGTAGGAGAGGCACAAGCCCTCAAAGGAGACTTCTGGCCTCTTGTTTGATTTCTAAAGACACAAAAAGTGTCTGGAGTTTTCAAAATGTTTTTTACTAAAAATTAACCATGAGAGTTTCAACAATTCCCTCATAAACCTTGTCTGATCTTGGGGTTATCATATTTTAGCCACTTCCTGAAAAGAGCAGGTAGAGTATTTTCTAGAAAGCAAATGTGGCTTAGAGGACTGGGCACAAGTTTCAGTTTAAAAAAAAGCT
Organism: Motacilla alba alba; assembly: GCF_015832195.1. Lineage (NCBI taxonomy): Eukaryota > Metazoa > Chordata > Aves > Passeriformes > Motacillidae > Motacilla > Motacilla alba. Next base: position 7,696,553 of record NC_052029.1, on the reverse strand, counting down.
ACCTTAAATAAATGAGAAAATCTGATCAAAGTTCTGCGTGTTTAGGGTATTGTGAAGCCCATGGAAACAAGTACTTGTGAAACACCTGTACCCATAATGAAGTACTTTTTCACTATCTTTCTGGTTTTTAAAACATGCATGCAGTTTGAATAGCTTCTATAAAAACAGGAAAGTAGCAGGCTCGTATTTCCACTTAATTTGATATGGGAACAGACAAAACATTGAGTGGGGCACTGCCCTGCCCTTTTCACCTTCTTCCCCTCTCTCTCTCTCTGGACAAACCCTCCAGAGCCTCACCCGGCCATGGGACTCCAGCCTATTTCCTTCCCTGACGCGCGTCAAGGAGCAAAATCATCCAGAACATCTCCAAACTGCAAAGCCCCATTAGTCAAAAGACTCCTCCACAAGAGAGCTAAACTCCTCTTTCCCAGCTCAGTAAATCTCAAAGGCTGGAGCTGGCAGTGGCTGCTGCTTGGCCCCTGTCCCACACAGATATCTCATGGAGCTCTAGCCCCAGGCGGAGCTGGTGCTGACCCCGCTCCAAGTCCTTCGGGAATTGTTTTGTAAGTAAACCCGTAGGATCAGGGCTGGCTTCTGAGATAAGTCTCCAGTGGGGTACAGCTGGTCCAGGACAAAGCTTTTCATGATGTTTGCACATCTCATCCTGCAGCACAAAGGCTGCTAAGCCCTAATGTGATTTAGAGCACCTCGTTGAGTGCCCTGCGCACAGGGGCTTCCCACAGTGCCAGCACAGCCGGATTAAGGGATGTGTGAACGGGCAATTCTTGTGGTTCAGTGCTTACTGAACAAATGCTGAAAATAAATTCTGCTGTTGCTTTTCAGATGTTTCCAAAAGTGGAATTAAGCTAAGTCTCATATCATAATACTAACATGGAAAGCTTTCAAATTTTCAACAACAACAAAAGAAAATACACTTTTAAAACTAATTTTTCTCAGTTGTTCTCAAATGTACAAGAGTCCTAGTTACACCACAGGCTCAACCCCAACAGTGGGGCCAACCTGCTAGTGTCACCTTGTTCTTCTATGGAAACCTATTCTAGCTGGGATAATTTTCATATAAGGTGAAAGTAATGGAGTCATGGAGGATTTTTTAGTTCAAGAGGTATAAAAACTCTGCTATAGCTGAGCACTATATATGTGAGTTTACGTGCTGAGGCCCTAAAACAATGACTGGAAAGCAATGAAGGAAGGATAAGCTGAAGTTATACCCCACATTGTGAGAGTGGTATTTCTAACAGAGCAAGCCTGTTAGCCTAGTGGAGCCCTTTGCTCTGGGAAGACCAGAGTTTCTTAGGAGGAAAACTTGCATAGGAAGTAGCTGAAGTACTGCTGTTGGGCTGCTCAGAACTGTGCAATGGGACTTGTTTTTGATATGTTTTTTTGCATTGGCCATCTGAGCTGGGTGCAAAGAACTGCAGGAAAAAAGACCCAGCTTTAAAAATTCAGTCACTGAGCTCAAGAGAGCAAATAGATTTTAAAACAGGTGGGATTTCTCATACCATCTCACAATGGAAGTTGTTTCTGCCCACTCAGAAATGATAGTACTTCAAGGCAGATGCAGAGGAAAAACCTGTTCTGCATGACCAATTCTGTTGCAACTCAATAGCTCTAGGAAGAATTTCATCCACCTGTGAACTAAGATATTCACATGCTCTCCTCCTCCTGGGTCTCTCTGGGTAAACTTCTTGCTATATGGAGGCATTGACCTGACCTAGCAATTCCTCCCCATCAGTACATTTACAAACACATGGCATTTCATCACTGAGGGGAAATCAGACATCATATGGCTGTGATACATCCTTCAGAGTATGAGGGCTACTAGTGTTAAATGGATACTTGTTTATCAGACCTGTCTGTTGTCATGGATGTTTATAATGATCTGATGTGTTGAAAATCAGAGGTATTCATCAGCTAGACACATTATTCTTTATTACTTATTGACCTTGGAGACTTTCTTCCTAATTAACCTAAAGCAGTTAAGGTTCTGTGTGTTTTCTATTTCACATTGAGGAACTTTTTTATTGCCTATTTCAAAAGAAAGTTAAAGCCTCAAAATCTGTCTGCAGAAAACAGGAAAGCCCTCAGCCTGTGCAGAAGCAAAGAGTTAAAGAGCATTACAGTTTGATGGGATAATTACAAGTAAAATGATGCCATATATGGTAATACTCACAGGGATTCAGGGAAAAGCCAAAAGATGGGCACTGTTGCCCTGGGAGAAAGGAAATGCAATGATGATGTGATGAACTACAAATAACCCTTAATAAAATTGAATAGTTCAAAGCCCAGAGTTTGTTTGAAGAAAGTTGTTTTGGTTGTTTTTTTTCCAAAGAAACAAAGACGTAAGGTAGATTTATTTGAAAAGTTTGTATGCATAGGTCTTCAAATTGGTGTGCTTGGTTTGGAATCGTTCCCAGGACACTTAATTTTTATCAATAAAACACAGAAATGTTTTAGCACTGAAGCCCAGACAGAGATGAATCCAATCTCTAAACTGTGCAAATTAACCCAGGTCTTGTGAAAAGGAATCTATTAATCTCACTTACTTGTGGTTCAAACTCTAAAAGCCAGAAGAAACAGTTCTTATCATGTTGTACCTCAGGCAGGAATTGGTTCTGGTCTCCTAAGGTTTATATCAATGTCATTTTGCATTGAAAGTTCTGTCCAGCACTTCTCCATATTTTTATGTCCTTTTATCACTGGTCCTTTGGTAGGGAAAATTAATTCCTGTATTTCCTAATTAGGAAAAGAAGCAGAACTGCAATGGCTTCAGCTAAACAGTTTCAGACTCAAAAAAAGCTGATAAATATCCCTGGGATTTTTGAATGCATTGTTCTTTTATTTTTCTAAAATACATTTTATTATAGATCCAAAGAAAAAGAGGTCCAACTTAGATGGTTGCTCTCCTCACAGCACCAGCTTAGTTGAAAGACCTCATTTGTTACATCCACGCCCACTTTGACTGCTAAGCAGGACAGTATAATAATATTTTTGTGCATATAATCATCAGAGCCAGAGATATCTGAAAGACATAAGATGTAACAATTAGATAGGAAAATTGGCTGGAAAATTCTATTGAGAAAGACTCTGTCAACCTGTACTTTGAAAACCACTCTTTTACTTTAAGAGAGAGTTTAAGAGTTGTTAATAAACTTAACCTGGAAGTCTTCCAAAAGAGAAAAATTACCACTGCCTTCCTGCTTCCCAAGGGACATTGCATGGAGCAGAGCTGGGGTGCCAGTTCTGCTGGTCAGACAAATCCCCGCGATGTCCCTTATTACCCAGGGAGCAGGGACATCTCAGGCAGTTCCCTTCCTGGTCCCACTGAATTCAAGGAGCATCTGAATACAAAATTCAGATGAGGCAGGATCAAGCTGTTAGTCTACTTTAATGCCACAGTTTCAGAAGAGAAAACCATTGTATTACTGCTGATGTTTTCTTTTACTGCTGTATCACATCGTAGTTAATGTTGTACTTTTTGATCTTAAAATATAAGCAGAGTCCCTGCCAACTCCACTTCTCATAAGTGTTCAGATGCTGCCAAAGCAAGATGAACGGCTGTTCAAAAAATGCATCATCTTTTACAATTCCCTTAAATGGCCCAATGTGCACTCAAAATACTACCAGGACAGAGATATAACTCTGATAATGCATTCTTTGCAGGCTGAAGTCAGGTGCGTTTGGGAGGTGCTGTTCTGGGGTAAATAAGAACCGAGCTGGGCAGTTTCCAGCCCTGTTTTTATACACTACGTACATCTACGTGGCAGAAGGACTCCACTGGTTACCTACCTTCTTTTGTGTTATTTTCTTTCCCCTCAGAGGTGAATCTGGTGCTGGCAAGACAGAAAACACCAAAAAGGTCATTCAGTACCTGGCTGTTGTCGCCTCATCACACAAGGGCAAGAAGGACACCAGTGTCACTGTAAGTGAGCCCCTCCATCCCCAGCTCTCCCAGGCCTCTGAGGCTGTGCTGAGGTCACTCTGCAGCTCAGGGACTGGGGCTTGTCAAACAGTGGCATATTAAGAGTACACACTTACGTCACAGCTCTGTGTTTATGGAAGAAAAAAAATTGTTTGACACCATCTTAGGCATCAAATCAGAATGTACTTAGGGAGAACAGAAATATTCATAGTTTTCCATAGGCATAGCACCTATTTATATCCCAGCATGAAGGCCTTGAAGTCTGCAAGGGCTCAAATCCTTGTTTTACCCTTGACCTCTGCCAACTGAGAAGTTTGGGAAAGCCTGTAACAAACACATTGTCCAGCTGCATCACAGAAATGTATGCCAGCATTTAAACTTCCAAAGTTTTGATTGGATTTGTTAGTAAGTTTTCTTACCAACTAGCAAAGAGTCCCAGTATAAAACTTGTCTTTATTTTTTACTGCTCTGTCAGAGGTAACAATTTTGAAAGGCACAATTTTTTCTAAGTGTTTTGCTCCTTCAAAATGTGTAATATTCTTGCCTGAGAGACTAAAGTTCATTTTCTTACTTTGAACCATATACCTGCCCAGTTCCTGGAGATCATTACCATGGCTGAGGCTCTCAGCTCAGTGATACAACTCCAGGTCCTACATCATTTCCAGCCTTTCAAATGTAACTCAAAACTTCTGCAATAAAATGAAGCAATTCACTTTTATGACAAAACAGGCTTAATTCAGGAAGACATTTCATTGTGTCTCAAATACAAGATTGGGTACAAGATAAGTAATTAGTAGGGAAGTGGGAAATAAAGTAAAAATCTCATGCCCACCCCTGTGCTGGGTCTCACGGCTGCCCCTGCCCATGTGTCAGCAGAGCACGAGGTGTGCAGCCCCCCTCTTCCACCACAAATAACTGGGCTTTTATGTACAATGGATTCTAATTTGTAGTAGGCGAGGGAGTTGATGTCCTTTTGAGTCATATTTTCTAGAAATCTGTGATTTAATTTAGTGGAAACAGTCCAAGACTAATGTTTAATATTTAATGTTTATGCAAAAAAAAAATAATATCTTCCTACTGAGTCCCTGCTCAGTAGCTGGGGGAAATGAACTTGGGGTGCCAAGACCATCCCTAACTGCAGTTGCTGCTGACTGCTCTGGGGAATTATGTGAGTCTCAGGACCAAATTTGCCCTGAGACAGACCTGAAGGCAAATATCCATCAGAGAGGAGCTGAGAAAAAGTCTAATTTGTTCAATATCATGCTGACAAATAGTAATTCAGTGATTGGGAATACTGACACTGCAATTTCAGTCATTAAAATATAATGAATAACACAATGCATCAAAGAAGAACTAGAGATATATCATAAAAATATTTGCCCTTGTCTGGTCCTGAGGGACTAACCTAGGACTGGATCCAAATCCCATCTCATTGCTTCAGGATTTTTCTTTTCTTCAGTCAGTATGTTTTAAGTAGGTTAATGGTATTTGTACCCTTGGTATGTCTGCAATAGATTGTTCATATCTGTATTCCTGGTTTATTTGCATGGAAACTCTGTACTGGTTATTTTAATACAGGAAAAACAATAAAAATATCTGTCTAATGGAAATTATACTGACACTTGTTTTATACCATGTTATTCAACACAGCAAGGTCCATCTTTTGCCTACGTGAGTAACTTAGACTGTTTGATGTGTGTTTAAGGCACTGAGTGTAGATCTGCATGCTATTGTTGCACCCCAAAAATTTAAGAGAGATTTTGTTGAAATATGTTGTATGATATGATAAAAGGCAACAATAGCACCAAATGCTCTCACAAATCAACCCTAACTGTGTCAGACTCCATGGTAAAGAATGAGGTCTGACACAGGCAGGGTCATCTTTCAAATATCACTCTCTTCTATATCTCTGTGTGTGTTCAAATTGCCATAGTTTGAATTAAATTTCCCACAATCCTGGAAGAGCCACTCAGCCTGAAATTTAACAATGTGGTTTCTGAATGAAATACCCAAATGCTTTCTGTGCTTCAGGTTGAAGTTTTTAGGACTGTTGTGAAATAATTCCTAAACCTCACAGTGTTTGATTTGTTTGGCTGCATGCTTTTCATTTGTTATTGCTTGGAATTTTACATTTCCATGTAACTGTTGAGAATTGTTCACCACCACAAGAGTTAGCATGTTCTTAGCTTGCTGCTGTGGCGTGTACCAGAGCAATTCCCACTGCAGCACCTGTCTCCAGGTGTGTTACAGACCCTCTTCTCTGTGTGCCATACACATAGCAATGGTTTGGGAATACAGGTAGGTTTGCTGGCACATTCTAGGTGTTTCTGTGCCAGGCAAATGAGATTTATTTTCTTTCATGCAGTTTTTTTTTTCCCCCATTCTGACTGCTGCCTCTCAGACTTCAGCTGTGACAGTGTTACCCCTTAGTTAATTTAGTACTTCTTTTGACAATCTCCCTGAAAATAAAAATTATTCAATGGTTGGCAGGGGCAGCTCTGTGCAGTTTGGTGGACTTACAGCTGCACAAAGTGCTGGCTATCTGGAGCCAAAGTTTTATCCCCAGCTCTATGGCATAGTTCAGTTCTCAGTAGAAGCAGGTGGTGTCTGTCTCATTTTAACAGACAAGGTTCTATTGTAGATGCCTCCATCTGATTGCAGCAACACTCTTTGCTCATACTGGAGTTTTTAAATCTACAGAATGTAACCGGACAGAGCTGCCCAGTACAGAGAATCTTCAGGGACTTTTAGGAATTAATTTCTTATTCTGGGATTCCTGTATGAACTTGTTAGGAAATCTCCCTTCCCTCTTCCTCCAGCTCTTGGATAGTAAGTTTTTAATGATGTTTTTGAGGTAGCCCTCACCATTGACACAGAAGTTACGAGGCATTCAGAAGTGACATTTAGAAAAAAAGTTACCAGATTTGCACGCTAATTGGGAAGCACTTAAATTTTCCAAATTATTTCCTAGATTAAAATGAAATATTGCCTTCATATCTACTTAAAATTATTTAAATTATATCTTACTATCTATCAAGGATTTTTCCTTTTCAGGGTAAGTTATTTGAAATAATGCATATTACTACAGAGTAGTATTCAAAGAATAGTGTGGCAAAGTAAATGTGAATGTAAATGATCTCATAGGACAGAGTTGAATGACAAGTTCTGAAAAGCTGTATGCATATGCAAAGTATTTTTTCAACTTCATTGTTTTGCTCAGAAGTAGGATTAGGTAAATATATAGAATTAAATGCATGCTTGTTTCATTGCATGATTTGTTTCCTTAGCAATAACTAACCACCATTAACAATATAATATGAAGTTTGTGTGTTTGCATGAGAATTCATTATCCTAGTTTGAAATAAATCAATGCAATTCCATATTTAACCTACATAGCCTTGCATGGTTCATTATTAATAGACTTGATGAAATCTGCTTTGTAGCTTTGTGCTGCATTACATTAAAATTATTCTCGGCAAGTTATTCTAATTACATTGTCATTTGCTAGCAAAGGGTCTCAATAAACTAACTTGGAAAAGACATGCTAGAGGTTCCTTTAAGAATATCCCTTTAAAAAATTACATTAAACTGGGAAAAATAATTGACATTGAATGACCCTTTTTTTAAGAAGGCCAGTCGTGATGCTAAACAGATCAATAGAGTTTGATCTGTCACAGGCAACAAGGCTGGAAAAGGGCCATGTATACAGGGCAGCAGTTAATTGCTCAAATAGATAAACACAAAGCTTAATAAAGAATGAAAACAAATCCACATGAAATGCAGTATTCAAAAAAAAAAAGAGACTTAAATTAGATTTCACCTTTCTCTGCTGTGTACGACTGTTAGTTTTAACTAAGTAATTACAAAGTTTAGTGTTAACTGCCTCTGAATGAATTTTAGGGTGAGCTGGAAAAACAGCTTCTCCAAGCAAACCCTATTCTTGAAGCTTTTGGAAATGCCAAAACTGTGAAGAATGACAACTCCTCCAGATTTGTAAGTAGGAAAAATGCAGTTCAGTCTGTGGGTCCATGTAGGTCAACTTTAGCAAAGAGAGTTTCACAGATCCAACCCTGTTCCCTCAATGACCTTGTGGAAATCAAAGTAGAACAAAGTTGTTGTCCTACCCTTGCTTCCAAAGCCTAGTCCAGCAGGGAGAACCCTTTCCCTCTAAGTGCCTGAACAAAATGTGGGGGGGAATCTGTGTAAAGGGAATATCAGAGAAGGTCACTTCCTTTCAGGCTGTTCCACAGGTCACCCCAGCAGGAGGGAATCAAGCATGTTATTCCAGGGAGGGTGATGTACACATCTTATGGAACAGGCTAATTACTGGCTAATACTGGAAAACTGGCACTACCTGAAAGAACAGTCCAATTTAGATCTTCATTTCATTCACAGGGCAAATTCATCCGCATCAACTTCGACGTGACGGGCTACATTGTGGGAGCAAACATAGAGACTTGTATCCTTTCCAGTGAGCTGCACCGGGCTGGGAGGAAGGCACATAAACAAGTTCATTGCATGTCTAAGAAAGGCAAACACTGCTGAGCCTGCTATAAACAAAGAGGGAGGGAAGTGGTCCCGTTAGTGCTATCAGCTTCTGTCCTGCTCTCAGTTTTGTTTCCAGGGCTGTTTTCTCAGCTATAGGAAAGGGAGCTATTCCCCAAATACAGCTTCAGGAACTGGACAGCCCATACCTAAGGCAGTGACAAGGGACAGTTTTGTGTCAGAGGACTTGTCTTACCTGGGTGCTAAATACCAACTGCTGTGTCAAATGACACACCCAGAGCAGTGAGCTGTGTATCAATAACCTCGATGTATTTTTTCAGGGAAAATGGACTGAGAAATTCAGCTCAGTCTGACCTTACTTGTCAAGTATGTTCCCTTGGTATGTTTATGAGCTAGTATATTTTAATGAACACATTAATATGCAGGTGGTTTCCTCAGTGTTGCACTGCTCATCTTTGTATATAGAAAGAGCTTCTTCCTCCAATAAATGAGAAAGAATGATGCAGCTGTATAAAAGTACCTTATCCCTTGAGTGTAACATCAAGCAACAAACAGTTTATCATTCTGCTCTTATTTTGACAACTGATCTTTAGAAAAAATCATTACCATTTAAACATTTTTGGTCTTAACTGAAGTTTTATCTATAGCACTCTAGCTTTTAAAGAGTGAATCACTGACGGGTATCGAAATAGTTACATTATTGATAACTTCATTTTTATTAGCTTATAGTCACAAAAATGGTCCATAAATATAACTTGATTTTATTGCTTTTATACCTACAATACTCACCTCAATAAGTCTTTTTTTTCTAGCAGCCCCACCATATATTGAAAGAATTATATTGGTGCTTCATTTTCAAAGTGGTATGAGTTATATTGTGACTATTAGTTTTAGATCTTGGATTTTAGATTAATTTAGGTCTATTTTGCTTACTGCCATGATTACCAGCATTTGCCCTGCAATAGCAAGTAGGAGATTGATCTGCTTATTGTGATAAGCATTATACCAATACCAGAGCTCCTGCCACAGAATTAGACACATATTCATGTTAGACAAGTACATGGAAATACTTCAACAATGCTATTGATGGTTCTGAGGCTGATGGCACAATTAAGAAAGGACTGAATCATGTTATTGATTTTTTAACACACTTTACAAACAGATTTGCTTGAAAAATCCCGTGCAATTCGTCAGGCTAAAGATGAAAGAACATTTCACATCTTTTACTATTTGATTGCTGGAGCTTCTGAACAGATGAGAAGTAAGTTCCTTACTAATGATTCTCTCATCTCACTGAATAGTCTGAGCAATAGCTTGCCTAAGTATTTATCTTAATTTCTGTAATTATATGTCATTCAATCCTTACTATAAATAAACAGCCATAGAAATAGCTGTGTATTTTAGCTAGAGAAAACAATTTTCTCAAGTGAAGTATAAGAAAGCATCAATTCATGTCCACCTGTTTGAGGCATGCTGTTTGTACTTTACAAGATATTTTAATTTACAGGAAATGTAGACCCATTCAGATCCCATCTTGAATAATATCAAGATGATAAATTGGGAAGAGTTATTAATTGCTTTACACAAAAGAGATTGGCCATTCCAACAAGAATATCAGCTCATTGTTTTAAAATAAATTAAGAGAATGTCTTTGCCACAGCATGTTATTACACTGTGAAAGCCACAGCTTCAGATGTGTTGGAACCTCACGGTTCAAAGATTACATATTTCCCTGAATCACTCATTGCTAAAGAATGTATAAAACAATGGGTTACTCTGTATTTCCCTTGGTTTTTATGTTCCTTACCTAAGAATCTATGTTGGCCATAGAATAGGGCTGAACAGTCTGTTAGTTTGGCTCACTTTGGCTGTTACCTTTTTCTGTTTTTATTATTATGGGCTATGAATCCCCACAGGGAGAGGCACAATTCTGAGTAGGTTACATATGGCACTCAATAAAAGGATTTTGGGAAGAATGGCTCAGATTTGAGTCCATAGGAAACAAAATTGCCCCCAAGTGCAGAGATGTTCTCCAGTCACTAATGAAAACTAGAAACTTAATACCATTAAGCTTGCTAAATAGTTATTTTGAAAATATTTTATAAACCCTAAACTCCTCATACAAGCAGATTTTTCCTTTGGTGATAATGTTGGCTTTTTTCTGTTGTTCCTTAGGAGAATTCATGAACCAAGAGCATTAAGTAAATGTTCTTAAATAAAGCTTTTCTTCTTCTTTTTAGATGATTTGTTGCTGGAAGGCTTCAACAATTACACCTTTCTATCCAGTGGCTACGTGCCTATTCCTTCTCAACAAGATGATGAAATGTTCCAGGAGACCTTGGAAGCCATGAAAATTATGGGCTTTACTGATGAGGAACAGACATGTGAGAACTGTATTCAGCATACACATCTGCAAGCGACACTACATAGAGATGCAAATGCAGACATTAATTCTGTCCAGAATAATCACTTTGCAAAGCTAACTTGTGTTTATGAAAGGGAATATTTCTCATTGGAACCCCCTACATATCCAAAAAGAGACTACTGAGTCTAGGCCAGCTCTATCAACAGTAATGACCACCTAAAGCCATTGTTCAGAACTTTCCAACTAGCAGGAAAAAGTTGCAAAATAACCTGATTTATTTTTGAATGAAACTGAACAGGCTCAAATAGCTCATATGTACTCACTGATTCAGAAAAAAAGAGAAATAAAAACAAAGAGGATGAAACAACAACTAAACTGTTTTGAAAATGTGGGCCTGCCAGAGACATCCACCTGCCTAGCTTTTACCTCTCAGTGCTGCTGGGAGTGTGCAGGGCCCTCGGATGCAAATTGCCATGTCCCAGGTGACACCTGGTGGCAAAAGCAGCGTCCTCCCATTGCTGAGCCTTGGAGCAGCTGCAGCAGCAGCAGCAGAGCACATCCCTCACCTGCATCAGTGGCCGAGGGGTGCTGAGCAAAACCCCAGCCTTGGTCAGCCTGGATGATGGTGCTGGTGCACACTGGTCTGCTCTCCTGCCAGTACTGCCATGGACAGCAACATTCTCCACTGCAGCAACAGGAGTCATTATTTTGCTGTCTGAACCCCTCTGACTTCATGCTCTAAAACAGAAATCCATTAGGACAATATTCTTCTCCTGTATAAATTAGATAAATTTACAGATAAACAAATAGAACTCCCCAAAGTGATACAAACTCATCTGTAACATACTGCTAGATTTTACTACCTGAGATTAGGTGGCATCACATTTATGTATATTTTAGTTATCAAACATTAATAAATACCTCTTCTGATTTTGACATTAATCCTTTTAAAGATAAGTATACATTTGATTTTAGTTGCACAACTAAATATCCACATGTCCCTGAATAACTGGACATTCAGAAGTGCCACACATTTTTTAAGCTGCTGTTAATTCAGATTTATTTTTTATTTAAAAGACTCTTGAGTGACTGAGCAGGGAAGATGCTACAGGCACTGTGAGTGGGAGACAGATTCCTGAGATGTGGGGATCTGCCTGGGGAGCCAGCATAACTTAGCTTGAGGTGCTGGTGTTGCCAGACTGGTCCATTTGCTCCACTGCACAGATTGTGGAGATTTTTGTTCAATCAGTTCTCAAACTCCTCCAGTTTTAAGGCACAGTCCTTTAAAACAAGCCTTACTCTCTCCAGAGAGGTACAGACTATCAGAGGTACTAGAAAGTTATTGCAGAGAACAGAGTTTTCAAAACATGGCCATTCTGTTCCTCATTTATATGATCTGTTTCTCTTACAGCTATCCTGAGGGTCGTTTCATCTGTCCTACAACTGGGTAATATTGTCTTCAAGAAGGAGAGAAACACTGATCAAGCTTCTATGCCAGATGATACTGGTAAGATTTTCCACTTCAAAATTTAGTTAACATTAAGAAATTAATAAAACAGCAACTCTTTATAAATTTTTTTTATTTAATTGTATTATCTGTGTAACTCTCAGGCTTTAAAATATAAACCATGCTTAAAATCAGCTCAATTATCATTACCTTTTCTAGTAATCTTGAATCCATAAATTGATGAATGGTGAATTTGTTACCTGGATCACAAATGTTACTTTTATGGCATCATCTCTTGTATGTACAATAGAGAAGCTTTTAAGAAAGATAAATAATTCTGCATGCTTGCTGAGCTACTCATATTCACACTTACTGACCAGCTAAGAGGCAATTCAGTCTGAAATAAAATCTCACTTTTTTATTCTAGCTGCACAAAAAGTGTGCCACCTGATGGGGATTAATGTGACAGATTTCACAAGATCTATTCTGACCCCAAGGATCAAGGTCGGACGAGATGTTGTGCAGAAAGCTCAGACCAAAGAGCAGGTACCACAAGCACTCTGCCCAGCTCTCCTGAAGCTCTTCTCCCTTTTCCAATTTCTATTTCTCCTTACATCTTGTCTAAAGGGGAACATCAGTTTTCTGTCTCATTTCTACAGAAATTAAGAGTTAAGTGGGTTTCTTCTTTCACTTACAATCTCCTCTGACCTTTTCCAGGCAGACTTTGCCATAGAAGCTTTGGCCAAGGCAAAATTTGAGCGTCTGTTCCGTTGGATCCTGGCTCGCGTGAACAAAGCTCTCGACAAAACAAAAAGACAAGGAGCTTCCTTCTTGGGGATCCTTGACATTGCTGGATTTGAGATCTTTGAGGTGTGTACTGTGAGAAACAAGCTGATTAAACTCATATAGATCCCTAAATTTTAATTATTTTAATATGCAAAAACAAATACAAAATAGCAAATACCATCTTGTCATTTAAGTTCACTCTAGAAGGTCTCTTTCTAATGTTATGAATTCACTTCTTTCCTCTTCACAGATCAATTCCTTTGAGCAGCTGTGCATCAACTACACTAATGAGAAACTTCAGCAGCTTTTCAACCACACAATGTTTATACTGGAGCAAGAGGAATACCAGCGAGAGGGCATTGAATGGAATTTCATTGACTTTGGCCTGGACCTGCAACCTTGCATTGAGCTGATCGAAAGACCAGTAAGATTCTCTCTCTGTAGGTGGGATACTACAGAGGTATCAGTTATGTGTCAGTACAACAGATCCTTTATTTCCTGGAAGGATCTGTAACTTCAGGGGTGAGGAAGGTGGTGCTCTGTCTGTGCCTCTGCTTGTGATGATTCTGATCTGATACTGCTCCCATTGCAGACCAATCCTCCCGGTGTCCTGGCTCTGCTGGATGAAGAGTGCTGGTTCCCCAAGGCTACTGACACATCCTTTGTGGAGAAACTAATTCAAGAACAAGGCAACCATCCCAAATTCCAGAAGCCCAAGCAACTCAAGGACAAAACAGAGTTCTGTATAATGCACTATGCAGGAAAGGTACTGGACAGATTGAGCTATTTTGACTTAGGGAACTTTGGTTCTTTGATACCCAAAGGATCAAAGAGAAACATTCTGGTGCCTGCCTTGGTGAGACATGGCTTTAATTATGAATTGTTCTTATTAAGTGCTTTAATTACACAACACAGGAAATAAGATTTGCAAATCATGGTTGTGCTAAGCTCACAAGAAAACAAAAATTACCATCACCGAGGTTATTGAAAATCCAAGTAATTTGGATTCTTTTCTAGTAAGCAGAGTTTTTAAAGACATTAGTACATGAGAGAATAAATACTCAGCTCTCAACCCTAGAACCCTCTGCACATTATTTGTTGATTTTGAGTTAATACAGTGCCCTGTGTTCTTGGACACTCCAGATTTCTTATTAAGAACAAATTTTTGATGTAGCACTCACTATTCCCTGCAGGTTACCTACAATGCAACTGCCTGGCTGACAAAGAACATGGATCCACTAAATGACAATGTGACTTCTCTGCTGAACCAGTCTTCAGACAAATTTGTAGCAGACCTTTGGAAGGATGGTATGAATCACAATTCTAAATCACTGATGGGTTTAAAGGGAGAAACTCCTACCAGAACTTTTTGACAGCCATCCCTTGCTGGCAGCACACAAGTGTGAACATGATAAGCATAGAAGAGACTGAGCTAAGACATAAGAATAATGTGTTCTAAAGACATCATTAATGAAAAACTTCATTAAAGAGTTTTAAGCACTATCAAAAAATTTCCTTAATATTATTCAGCAACAAAATTAAAATTATTCATTACACAGTTAAAATGTTGCTGAATATTTAAAATTGTGGACCTCATTTAATACAGGTTATTGTTAGGTTTTATGAAGCCTCTCATGCAAGTTCTGTGGAGTTTTATTTAATTCATGGACATAATAAAATATGTTCTGGGTGTTCAGTTGCTCCATTCTGTCACTTCTTAACAAAATCCACATTTTCATCTTTGACAGAAGTAGACTATTTACCCAGAAGGACTTCTACTACATTTGTCAGAATGCTTCTATTGCATTAAAAATATACCTGCCCTCTTTGGCAAGCTGCAGTGTAACCATGGCAGCGAGGAGTGTGATGTGAGGCAAGGAGAGTTTATTTAAACTGTTCCATTCTTTCTTTTCTATTTCAGTGGACCGTATAGTTGGGCTGGACCAAATGGCCAAGATGAGTGAAAGCTCACTCCCCAGTGCTTCAAAAACCAAGAAAGGCATGTTCCGTACCGTTGGACAACTCTACAAGGAGCAGCTGACCAAACTGATGACCACCCTAAGGAACACCAATCCCAACTTTGTCCGCTGCATCATTCCAAATCATGAAAAAAGGGTTGGTTTCAGATGCTCGGTTTTCAGACTCCTGCCACGTCACTCCTGTTGAGCTGCTTGCTGCACGAGGCAGAGCTGAACGATGTCTTCAAACATAGACGTGTGGATGGTAACATTCTTGTAAATCTGAGCTAAAAATACCTTCTGTTCCCTTTTCAGTCTGGCAAACTTGACGCCCATTTAGTGCTGGAGCAGTTGCGCTGCAATGGTGTCCTGGAAGGGATCCGTATCTGCCGGCAGGGATTCCCCAACAGGATCGTCTTCCAGGAGTTCCGCCAGCGGTACGAGCCCTCCGCCCCAGCTCTGCCTTCAGCAGGGCTGTACTTCTGCCTGTCTCTACCAAACCACCCAGTGTGTTTCAGCCTCCCTAACACAAACATCTTTTGGCAGATACGAAATTCTTGCTGCAAATGCCATTCCTAAGGGATTCATGGATGGGAAGCAGGCTTGCATACTCATGGTGAGGAAAGCATTTTTGATCCTATTGATAATCAGGCCTATGCTTTCTATATCAAAGTGTTGAGTCTGAACAGAAATGAGAAGTGATTTTTAGTACTCTAAACCTCAGCACTGGAGTTAAAAAAATATCCCTGTTTTCCTCCAGATTAAAGCACTAGAGCTTGATCCCAACTTGTACAGAATTGGACAGAGTAAAATCTTCTTCAGAACTGGTGTTCTGGCTCACCTGGAAGAAGAGAGAGACCTGAAGATCACAGATGTTATCATCACCTTCCAGGCTATGTCCCGAGGCTACCTAGCAAGAAAGTAAGAATATGTGCTGACAAATAGAATGTTTTGTGCAGCAGAGTATATGCAGGGGCCTTTAGTGTTCCATATAACAAACTGAAGATACATTTCATTATTATTTATATTGCATTAGAACTCATGTCCAATGAAGGTTTCACCTCCAGCCCAGAAAAGGCTGATCAGTGTAATTACAGGGAAGCAGTTACACTGTGAGGCTGCTCACACCCCTCTGGTCAGTAAGCTGACCCATCATTTAAACATTTATGTGTTTGTACCAGCAAGAAAAGAGCTTAGAGCATTCTAAGCTATGACTTGAGCCTTATGCACTACAAGTAGCAGCACCCCTGGCATCTATAAAACATAAAATAATTTCTTCCACAGCTTCAGTGTGGAGCACTGATCATCTAGCATGACCTCAGTTAAAGTACACCACAAAACTATCAGCAATAATGCCTTTTTTATCTGCATACTATCAAGGCTTTCAAATTGCCAGACAAAGAAATATGTCTAAAGAATGATAATCAGTGCAAGATCTGAGTGCCTGTGTACTCTGGAAAGGTGTGCACACCCAGAACTAGATCTATACATCTATGCCTATCCATGGAATACAAACAGACAAAAAACTAAAATAAAATACCACACAGCAAACTAGAGTTCTCACCTTTCCTCAGAAAAGCACAGGCACTGTTAAAGCAACAAAAGAATTTGTGCCAGACTCCCCAAACCATGTGGCTCATCAGCAGACCCTCATGACAGAGTTTAGTTTCTTTGCTTAATGTGTGTACCTTGTAAACACCTTCTATTCTCAGACTGAACAAATTTGCTTTATGTTTTTAATCACAGAGCCTTTGCCAAGAGACAGCAACAGTTGACTGCAATGAAGGTTATCCAAAGAAATTGTGCTGCCTACCTGAAGCTGAGGAACTGGCAGTGGTGGAGACTGTTTACTAAAGTGAGTGACTGCTATCAGTAAATCTCTCCTCAGTTTTCCAAAAGAAATGCATATGATGCCAAGGTACATCTTGGCAGGCACACTTCTTGTTCCAAAGCCCATTGCAGCTGGTGGCAAAAGTCTCATTAGTTTCACAAAATTTGGGGTTAGAAAAATTCTACAATATTCTGGTTCTATAATGCCATTAACATTAAAGTTGGTTCTAACTTGAGAAGAAAACAATCTAGTTAGGCAGAAATTAATATAAGATTTTGCATGCTTGGAGACCTTTAATTGCCACAACATGAAATAATTTCACAGGGGTGGATGATGAGAACATTGAGTAAAACGCGATTTTCCAAACATGCAGAGTGATATATCTATGGGGAAGCAAGTAGCTTGGGAATTCCTAACTGGGACACAAAACATCTTCCTGCTGGGCACCCATGCAAATTAAGTCTATTTTCCTATTAAAGAGGCTCAGGTGTTTCAAGAATGGCCTTCAGTCTGGATTCCTACTTGGATTGATAGCAATCTCCTCTGCAACCCGAAACAGGCAGTAACACCCAGCTGTGTGTGCACATTGCCTTTCTACGCAGATGTAAATTTTGTACATTATCAAGGGATGAAAAGAGGCCTGGAGACATTTCAAAAGTGACACTATCAGAGGCAGAGGTGCTCACATGGCCCCATTAATTAACACAGAGACAGCCAACAGCAACACTGCTGAGGCTTTGGGCTTTAAAGATCAAGCTTGGCTGGACAGTATCTGTCCAGTCTTGAGCAATGACAGCACTACCATTAGTGCCAGTCAGTCCTTGAAGCACCACGCTCAGCAAGACAAATACTGACAGGAAACATGCTTTAAAAAACCTTTCCATTTCCAGGTGAAACCACTGCTGCAAGTCACCCGCCAAGAGGAAGAAATGCAGGCCAAGGATGAAGAGCTACAAAAAACTAAAGAAAGACAACAAAAAGCAGAGAGTGAATTGAAGGAGCTGGAACTGAAACACTCACAGGTGATGTACAGCTCTGAGCCTCTGGGAAACACTAGCTGTTCTTTTACCATGTCTAGAAGCTGTGATAATAAAGGTGTCTCTCTCCTTTGCACTCATGATTGTCTTCATAGCAATGGTCCAGAGCAGGAGGTCAGTGCAGATAGCTCCCAGTCACTTCAGTAAAGGCCCAACATCACACAAGAATGTGTGCTGGAGCTGCCTGCCTGTACCCCAGGAATGTCCAGTAAAACAACCAACTTGCACTCCAAGCTTAACCTCCTCTCCATTTTATTTGTGCAGCTTGTTGAAGAGAAGAACCTCCTGGCAGAGCAGCTTCAGGCAGAAACTGAGCTGTATGCTGAGGCTGAGGAGATGAGAGTCCGTTTAGCTGCTAAGAAACAAGAGCTGGAAGAGGTCCTGCATGAGATGGAAGCCAGAATTGAGGAGGAGGAGGAGCGCAGCCAGCAGCTGCAGGCAGAGAAGAAGAAGATGCAACAACAAATGCTGGTAAGGAGAGATAAGTGACAAATAACTTGGATCTCACTGGGACACAACAGAGACAGGAAAAGCTCAGATCCTAGGACAGTGCTTGCTGCACAACCCTCTGTAGGATATATGTCTGTGCTACTGAAGGAAGGACAATCAATTGATGCTCTTTCCTCCAGAGTTCTCGTCTTCCTCTTCTCAACCCTAACCTTTTCTCTAAAACATTAACAAATCTTTCCTTCCATGTTGTCAAGTATTACAGATTGTCTAGTTCTTAATAAAAACAACAAAGTTTACAACATGCAGTAATAAGCATTAAGCATTTCTTAAGAATTGCAGAAGTAGTATTTTATTTCTAGAATTCATCTTCTGTGGGTTTCTTTTTCCCCCTAAAGGACCTTGAGGAACAGCTGGAAGAAGAAGAAGCTGCAAGGCAGAAACTGCAACTTGAAAAAGTAGCAGCAGATAGCAAAATAAAGAAAATGGAAGATGATATTCTGGTAATGGAAGATCAGAATAACAAGTTAAGCAAGGTATGTTTTGGGTCCACTTTCCTACTCTGAATATAGTGAAAGTTGAGAGAAAAATTTGTCTTCCACAAGAACACCAGGAATACTCTTGACTATCTAAACTCATGGATGCACAGTTACACCAGACCATCAGTCCAGCCTGTATCAAATGCATTTCTGATAGTTTTTCTGTGCTCTTTTAAACAATCCAAAATTGTGTAAAAGTACTCTGTTTGAGACCTGCTGTAGCAACAATATTTTCAAGCAAAATATTTACGGCAGTCATGCACAATCAGTGGAAGATGTATCTTCTTATCCAAGAGCAGACTAAATAATTCTCTTGGTTTTCAACTAATTTCAACAAAACTTCATGATTAAAACTGGAAGGTAAGAATGTCTTCCAGTACTTTTTAAAAGGGAATGCTCCTGTAAACTGGGCCCTGTACCTAGCAGCCATCAGAGAGAGCACAAGATTCTAAGAGCAGCAGCTTAGAGAGCATACAAGTCATAGACACCCCTCCACAGCTCCTCTGTAACTGAAAAATTGAAATGTATCACTACAATCTCAAGAAATACAGCATAAAAGGACAGTCTCTTGGACATTTTTGGTTGGCAGAGAGTTGATTTAGGATCACCAATGACAGACATGTTTGCTAACAGAAATATTTTATTCTTCTTAAGGAAAGAAAACAACTTGAGGAAAGAATAAGTGATCTAACAACAAATCTTGCAGAAGAAGAAGAAAAAGCCAAAAATCTTACAAAGCTCAAGAACAAACATGAATCTATGATTTCTGAACTTGAAGGTAACATGAAAAATAGTTTATTGGGGGCTTTGTAGAATTTCTTCTTTTTCCTTGGCACAGAACAAAAAAAAAAAAAAAAAAAAACCAAAAAAAAAACCACTCAACAGAATCTGGAGAAAACTTTTTAAAAATCTGTGGGGTATTTCCAAATTTTTTATGCTGAATCCAGTTTGGTGATAATTACCAAATCCCCATGATGCCGAACAACAGAAACCTTTTATTCCTTATATATAAAAGACTAGAGAGAAAAATGAGGGGGAAAATGCTTATTTTGGAGAAAGATAAAGAAATGATTCTTCAGGATGGCTAGAAATAAGGCATTGCTTGTTGCTCCACAAACACAGTGACTTGTAGTTAAATGCATGGCCACACTGGAGGCCAGAACCATTTGTTGCCTGAGTTTGAGATGAGATTAAGGACTCCTGGCACTACCACAGTCTGGTGACCAAAATCCCTCCTTTTCCAGTGCGGCTGAAGAAGGAAGAGAAGAGCAGACAAGAACTGGACAAAGCTAAGAGGAAGCTGGAAGGGGAGGCAAATGATCTGCACGAGCAGATTGCAGAGCTCCAGGCACAAATTGCTGACCTGAAGGCACAACTGGCCAAGAAGGAGGAAGAGCTGCAGGCTGCTCTGGCCAGGTACTCACTCCTGGGTCTGCACATGGTGGAAAGCCCAGACTGGAACTTATCTTGCCCCTTCCCAGACACTGAGAAGCCCC
Source organism: Motacilla alba alba (assembly GCF_015832195.1). Classification (NCBI taxonomy): domain Eukaryota; kingdom Metazoa; phylum Chordata; class Aves; order Passeriformes; family Motacillidae; genus Motacilla; species Motacilla alba. The sequence goes on along the minus strand of NC_052029.1, from coordinate 7,676,201 downwards.
AGCCACGAATCTCATCTCTCAGTTCATCCCCTCCATGTGCTTCCCCGTTTTCCAAATGTCCTTTTGTGAAAAGTAATTATGCTATTGCTTGTTCACAGACAAATAATCTATTTTATTAAATTACTTCCAGGTATCAATGAAAACTCCTCTTCCCATAGGCAAGGGCAGTGCTGTCAAGTGTGATGAAATGTAACAATCTACTTCATAGGCAATAGGCAAAAATCAGTTAAGAGTCTGATCTTGATGCACTCCAGAATCTCAGTGGATTTTTTGTATAAACTTAAGAGGGAAAACACTCAACCAAAACTTGCTGAATCAACTGATTAGCATCTCCAGACATTGCATCCAGCTAAAGTACATTTGTCTTATCTTTTTTTCATCAGTCTCTCTCTCTTTAGCACTTTCTTGCAAGAGAACTTATAAATCTTCAGTGTATACTGACTTCCTCAAAGCGAAATAGTTATTACTTTTTTTAGTTTCTAAAATGAAATGCTCTTTTTTCAAAAAGGCTTGAAGATGAAACTACTCAGAAGAACAACGCCCTCAAGAAGATCCGTGAATTGGAATCTGTAATTTCTGATCTCCAGGAAGACTTGGAGTCTGAAAAAGCTGCAAGAAACAAAGCAGAAAAGCAAAAGAGAGACCTCGGTGAAGAGCTGGAGGCTCTTAAGACAGAGCTGGAGGATACTTTGGATACCACAGCCACCCAGCAGGAGCTCAGGTATGGATACGTAGCACAAGGGGCAAAAGGCATGTCCCCAAGCTCAGTACAGTACTGCCCACGGGCATTGCAGTAGGGTGGAATGCTCTTTGCTGCTGCTGCTCCACTGATGTGTGTCACCTTCCAGAGCAAAGCGTGAGCAGGAGGTCACAGTGCTGAAGAGAGCCCTGGAGGAGGAGACTCGAACCCATGAAGCCCAGGTCCAGGAGATGAGGCAAAAGCACACTCAGGCTGTGGAAGAGCTCACAGAGCAGCTGGAACAATTTAAACGGGTAAGCAGAAATCCATCTCATTGAAAACTACCTCCTAGATAACACAATTTCCTCTTATACATCATCTTTATTCACTTCTTCACATGCTTGTAGGCTAAAGCAAACTTGGATAAGACCAAACAGTCACTGGAGAAAGACAATGCTGATCTGGCTAATGAAGTCAGGAGCCTGAATCAGGCCAAACAAGATGTGGAGCACAAGAAGAAGAAGCTGGAAGTACAGCTGCAGGATTTACAGTCCAAATACACTGAGGGAGAGCGTGTTCGGACAGAACTCAATGAAAAAGTCCATAAATTACAGGTAGGAAGGAGTTTGATTCCTTGCTGTGACACCATGGGATTGAGAAGCCCAGTTCGTACTGTCCTGTGAGGGTGAATCTAGAGGAATTATAGCCCTGTGGCCAAAATGCTCGGGTTTTGTCACCTTAAACTCCTACCTCAATTATTACACAATTAATCAACTACAAACACTCCATCTCATGGACTTGGGAGCTTTTAGTCTCACCACCCCTCTGTACGTGTTGCAGTCTGTAATGCCATCACTGATTCAGTGACCATGATGCAGATCTGACAGTTTCTTTCTGTTTGTTCATTTTTGGCTGGTGGGGAAGATTGACAGGTGTGTGGCTTTTGGAAATGTATTAGAAAGCTATTAAACACGTGCTCAGAAAAGATGACAATGAAAGGAGAATGCTCACTTAGCTACAGTTTAAGAAATAACTAAGGATCATTTTAAATGGTTCTCTTGTAGATGTTCAATGTCCAGATATACTAATCAAGCTTATTGTTACATTTTGTTCATAGCTGCAGTAAACTTTGCTTTGTTATTTTAAGCTGGTGGATAAATAAGAAAATATAATCAAATGCATCAACTTCTGTCACACTTGGGAAAATGAAGGAAAATCCATCAAAAATCCCCCTTCTCCTTTGCAGTTCATTGCAAGGAACATACTATTATTGCTTTATGGATATGACAAGATATAGAATAATAAATACTATGATAAACTAGGCAAAAATGGCATTAAATAAGATTTCAGACAAATCCAAGGAAACTAAAGTTTAAGGAAGATTTTGAAGCTTTGCAAAATAACTGAGTTTCTTCTCTGTGGCATCTCACAGGTGGAGGTTGAAAATGTCACCAGTTTGCTCAATGAAGCAGAAAGCAAAAATATCAAATTGACCAAAGATGTTGCAGCCTTAGGATCTCAGCTACAAGATACACAGGTAAACTTGCATCCAAGATCAGCTCACCTACAATATTCATAAAATGCACAATAAAAAGACCTAAACTAATGACTGTCTTGCCAATTGATGTGGTGACTGCAGGAGCTGCTTCAGGAAGAAACACGGCAGAAGCTCAATGTGTCCACCAAGCTCCGCCAGCTGGAGGATGACAAGAACAGCTTGCAGGAGCAGTTGGATGAAGAAGTAGAAGCAAAACAAAATCTGGAGAGACATATTTCAACACTGACAATACAGGTATCAATGCCATAGTTAAATCATTAGCTCCATCACTGAGAGCTGTGTTGGCAATTGCTGAGGATCTGGAGAATTATCCTGGCACAGCACATGGATCTTCAGGGAATTTGTGCTGTTAGCCCAGATGGCACCAGTGGTGCTCCACAATGGAGGCAGCAGTCCCCCTGTCCTTTAAAATGTCATCCCTAGGACAGGTGCAAATGCAAGGTAACTCCACGCATAGTCTTGCACACAAGGCCTGTATGTGCATCCTGGGTCTCTGCTCTGCCTCATTTTATGAAGGCTGGGTGATGGGTGATGGGTAACTTGTCACCAAGTTCACACAGGTCAAACTAGGAAAGCTTCAGGTCTTAGTTGTCTCCTGGCCAAGTTTTTGTCTCTCTGCCAAATTTTGTTGTCACAGCTACAAAGATTTGTCCTTTGAATTCAAATTTCAGCTCTCCGACTCTAAGAAGAAGATACAGGAATTTACCACCACAGTAGAATTCATGGAAGAAGGCAAAAAGAAACTTCAGAAAGAAATTGAAAGTCTCACACAACAGTTTGAGGAAAAGGCTGCTTCTTATGACAAACTGGAAAAAACCAAGAACAGACTCCAGCAGGAGCTGGATGACCTGGTAGTGGACTTGGACAACCAGCGTCAGCTGGTCTCTAACCTGGAGAAGAAACAGAAGAAGTTTGATCAGGTATGGACTTTAGATTGTCCCTTGCTGTGTTATCACCTGTCTGGAACTCACTGAGTCTGGAACTCAGTGTCCACTGGGACAAGGGGACAAAAAAATTAACTAAAATTTAATTATACAAGAAATGGTTAATTTTGTATTTATGTGCCTTTATCAAAAGCAGAGATTCTTCTCTGTCATTAACAACTGACAAGACAGCTGCAGTAGAAAAGCCTGTTACTAATGACCTCCTGTATTGACACTACCTTTTCACAGATGCTAGCTGAAGAGAAGAACATCTCCTCAAAATATGCAGATGAAAGGGACAGAGCAGAAGCTGAAGCTAGAGAAAAGGAAACAAAGGCTCTGTCATTGGCTCGAGCACTTGAAGAGGCTTTGGAAGCCAAAGAAGAACTGGAGAGAACAAACAAAATGTTGAAAGCTGAAATGGAAGATCTTGTTAGCTCCAAAGATGATGTTGGCAAGAATGTAAGTTTTGGCCTTAGAACAATCTCACAACAATAACTTAAAATAGCAGCTAAAAGAAGATATAATTGTTCTCAGTGTGGGAAATTCTCTGCAGCACACAAATCCATTCGGCAAGATCAGATATTTCATACAAAATTCAAAGCTTATTCCATTTGTGTCCAAACTTTCAAGGGACTTGGGCAAAGTAACTGTAAGCTATGTTTATTTTTAACATAACTTCAAGCATGAAGAAGATTCTGACTGACTTCTAAATAATGTATTAATCTATTACACTTCTTTGAAATGGTAAACTCTGCAAATCTTATTTTATTAGTTATATTTGACTTTGCCACCTGGCTTATATTTACTTATATAACTGCAGCAAATTTCCACATCTGCATTGCCAATCACTTCTTTTATTACAGGCATATGATTATATTACTTCTAATACTAAATAAATTAAATTATGATATTTGACTAGATGAAAAATGAAAGATTGGAATATAGAGAATCTCATTATTCTAAGACAGTTTTGCAAGTACAAAATAAAACTAATTTAGCATTTTCAGTGTAAATTAGTTGATTCATTGTCCACACCTGATAGTTTCAAATGTGGCCTATACTGCAGGTATACAGTGTGTAACTAGAATTATTCTTATTTCTCATAACAAGTCTATTAAATTCTCATTGCTTGAAAGGTCCATGAATTGGAGAAATCTAAACGGACCCTTGAACAGCAAGTAGAAGAGATGAAGACACAATTAGAAGAGCTGGAGGATGAGCTACAGGCTGCAGAAGATGCCAAACTCAGGTTGGAAGTTAACATGCAGGCCCTGAAAGGCCAGTTTGAAAGAGATTTACAAGCCAGAGATGAACAGAATGAGGAGAAGAAAAGACAACTCCTCAGACAGGTACCATTCCCAACTACTGCCTTAGTAAATAGCTAACCAAGCCAGTTGAAAGGCCCCAACCTAGTGCCATTATTAAAGCACCTCACTATAATGAAGAAAAAGCATTAGATTGCCTTGAACTTTGTGATTAAAAAAAAAAAACACAAAAAAGAAGAAGAAAAAAAGGGTTATAAAAGGGTTATTGTACTAAAGAAGGTGGGGGGGGGTTCCCTGTTTCAGTAGCAGCTGCACAGTTACCAACAAATGTAGCTGTTTAACTCTACAACCAATATAGTGTAAAACATATGAATTGTTATTTCTGACATAGTCAGAACCACCTTCCCTGTATTCTCAGTGCAAGTGAAAAAAGACAATTTCTAATATATCTGCCTTCCCAAGGTACATTGAATGCATACAAAAGCACTGGAGATGAAAACAGGATTCAACTTATTTGTACAGAAGTGTTGTGACAGCAAGGACAACTGCTGTAGTCATCATCTTGTAACAAACATTTCCATTAATACAGGACCCAAATTGCTGAGTCCTTTCAAAAACTTTTAATTTTGGGACAAAATGAAAATCAGTTTTAACTGCCAGGGAAATCACAGTTAACAGAGATAAGGGGTCTGTATACACTATTCAGACAGAGTGTTTAAGAGTCCCCAAGGACTTTGCTAAACTGAACTTGTTTTCCTTAATGATCAGCTCCATGAATATGAAACAGAACTGGAAGATGAGCGGAAGCAACGTGCCCTGGCAGCTGCTGCCAAAAAGAAGCTGGAGATGGATGTTAAAGACCTGGAGAGCCAGGCTGACTCTGCCAACAAAGGTCGGGAAGAAGCCATCAAACAGCTCCGCAAATTACAGGTAAGTAACCCCAAAAAGACTATTCCCATTGCTGTGTCTTATACAGCCACAATACAGAAGTTAGGTGATGTTTGTGAGTTTGATGCCCATTACAGATGATTGGTCAGGAGAATTTTAACTAGACTGCCACATTCAAATATCAGTATTTGAATGTTCAGTTTGAATGACAGTGGAAAAATTCACAGAGCAAATGATTAAAATCTTAAATTTCATCATGGTAGAGAGCTTACAGATTCTCTAGCCAACACTCATCTGCTACTGACTTACCCGTATGGAGGAAAACAAAGATTCACATGAAGAGAAAGGACTATAAGATAAAATCTACTACAGGGCTTCAATCTGGGTTCAAACACTCGACTAAAGAGCATAAAAGACTGTTCAGAAATCAGGTTGTCTCTAAATTAGCATGTTCCCGTTTATACTTTAAACCTCCATATCAACTGTTCTGTCACATGCTAAGAATTAAACAACAAAAATTTTCTTAATCTGAAACATTAAGACTCTACATGTACTCAAATATTCAGAGGACATATAAGCACTACAAAAGATGCAGTGTTGAAGTGAAAGCATTGCCCTCCTTGGAATAGCATTTCAGATCTTTCCAACACGTGCTACCAGATCTCTCCAGAAAATGTAACTTCAGCAGCATTATGACAATGTAACTGTGTATGTGTTCCGTTCCATCCACATTCCTTTCAACTGAAATTGTAACAAATTTGTTATTCTTTTCAACAAGGCTCAGATGAAGGACTACCAACGAGAGCTGGATGATGCACGGGCTGCCAGAGAAGAAATATTTGCTACAGCCAGAGAAAATGAGAAGAAAGCAAAGAGTCTGGAAGCAGAACTCCTGCAGCTTCAGGAGGTAAAGTGGGAAATGCACAGCAGAATGAAGGAGATTACACATGGCCTTCAGTAGCAAAACAGAAAGGAGCAAAACAGAACTGGCAGGGAAGTAATCTAACAGCTCTTAGGGACTGAACTTATAACAAGTTCCATGTGCTCCATACACTCCACTAAAGCTGTTGGATCTACATCTGAGCACAGTCAGATTGAGCTGAAAAAAAATCACCTTGGAAGAAGGTACAGATCGCCAGCCTTAAAGGGAAATGAACTGTATGATCCAACACAAATTGTTTTCAATAGCAATAAATTCTTGAGGGCTTAGTGCTATTATTCCTACCTGTATTAAATGGCCATCTTGTGACTAAAACAAATAAAACAGAAACCCGCTGACAGGCTGGATAAAGTGTATGTCATTGTACTTCCCTAGGATTTATGACATGACAAGAATTTATTCTGTTAACAAGACAACCCATCTCATACCAGCTTTAGAAAATTTACAGTCCTCTGAATCATGCTATAACTATTTGAACATTTACTCATTTCTTTTCTATGCTGCTTTTTCCATTTCTCTAGGACCTGGCTGCTGCAGAAAGAGCTCGCAAACAAGCAGACCAGGAGAAAGATGAGATGGCAGAGGAACTTGCATCCGCTGCCTCTGGAAGGTAGGAATACACCAAATTACACACAAGGCTCTGAATGTGCTACTAATGCTGCCAAGAGAAGTTTTGCTCTGTTCCCAACAGCCATCTGGTCTTGACAAGACAACATGCACGCATATGACTACTTCCATTGAAATATCTAGTTCTTTTCTGAATTATTGGCAGTTCATAATACAATCATAACATATGGTCAGAGGCAGAACTACTTACTTTTATAATTTAAATTTCCAGGACAAGCCTTCAGGATGAGAAACGGCGCCTGGAGGCAAGAATTGCTCAACTGGAGGAAGAGCTGGAAGAGGAGCAAAGCAACATAGAGGCAATGGGTGACCGCATGAGGAAAGCAGTACAGCAGGTACAGCTCATTCCAGCACACAGCACTTTCTGTTCATATGCCAGCAAAAGCTGCTTGGGGTTCTGAGTATCTGGAGGATTGCCTTCCCTAATTGCCACCTGTCATTTGTCTGAAAGCATGCAACACTTGTGACAGCATCCCTTCCCACCTTGCAGGCAGAGCAGCTGAACAATGAGCTGGCAACAGAGCGCTCAACTGCACAGAAGAACGAAAACGCTCGGCAGCAACTGGAGAGGCAGAACAAAGAGCTAAAGAGTAAGCTGCAGGAGATGGAGGGAGCTGTGAAGAACAAATTCAAAGCCACAATTGCTGCTCTGGAGGCCAAAATTGCTTCTCTCGAAGAGCAATTGGAACAGGAAGCCAGGTACTGGTCTCCCGAGGGCACCGCTGCCCATTTACTGTTCCAGTTAATGAGACAGAAAATAAACAAAAGCAAGCAGGATTTGTGTCATCAGGCTCTCAGTGCCACTTTAAACTTGGTAAAGTCTCTTTCGCACTTAACATTTCTGAGACATATGGCAAGTAACTGGAGTTTCTGATTAAGATCTGCTTCATTGATGAAAAGTTCTACTGGTACCATAGGCAAGGATCTGCTCCCCTACATTTTAGAGTAACTGCCCTATGACTCTGCAAATTTAATTGCCATAACACATTGTGCCACTTGTTGGATAATTACTTGAGGAAATCACCTTGTGCTTCAGAACACATCTCCTGGAGCACCTCTAGCACACAGCAGAGACATATATTTGGTTTTGTTTTGCTCAGAAGAACATGACTTAAAGTTTTCCTTAGAATTCACCTGTTAAATTCAGTAAGACCTTTAACACAGGGGTCCTTGGTGCTGGTTTCGCGAGCCACAAGCCCAAGACAGGTGGAGAGTACAGAGCTTCCATATCACCAAACGCTGCCCTGTCATTGCAGAGACAAGCAGGCAGCAGCCAAGACGCTGCGCCAGAAGGACAAGAAGCTGAAGGATGCACTGCTGCAGGTGGAGGACGAGAGGAAGCAAGCAGAGCAGTACAAAGATCAGGTACAGACCATGTCACAAGGGTCTTAGTTGAGGGCACAGCAGCTTTTAGGTTTTGCCCTAAGAAAGGAAGATTCCATGTTGTGCCTCAAGCAAATGCCCTTCTAGAAAGCAGACTGTATGCTTGGATTCTCTGCTGGGAGAGCCATAAAATCCATTACTAAAAGATGGGACAATATAATTCTTCCATGCTACATCAAGTGCCAAAGCACAAGTCCTTGTTAATCAGCCAGCTACAACAGTCTGTCTGCACAGCAATATACAGGACTGTGCACAACACTCTTGGTCGCAACGTGAATAGAGATGCTGAACATATTTTACATTAAAATTTTAGCTTCATCTAATGCAAATCCATCTGCAAGCCCAAAAAGCAGAGGTAGGACTATGCAGAAAAAGAAACAATGAGGCTGTGTCTGAATACAATCGCTATCAGCAAAGTGAACTCCCACAAAGCAAAGTTATTTTCAGGCTATAAGCTTCCATCTTTGATTTGGGTCATGTTTCAGTACAACTCTCAATAGAAGGATGAAATTAAAACGAGGAATGTGAAGCATTACAAATTAAAACATTACTCTGAAATTTTCCTTTAGGCCGAGAAGGGCAACGTGCGGCTCAAGCAGCTGAAAAGGCAGCTGGAGGAGGCTGAGGAGGAGTCCCAGCGCATCAATGCCAACCGCAGGAAGCTGCAGAGGGAGCTGGATGAAGCCACTGAGAGCAACGAAGCCCTGGGCCGGGAGGTTGCAGCACTAAAGAGCAAGCTCAGGTAGAGTACCCTTGTTTGGGACAGCCCTTCCCACTCATTGACAGCCTTGAAATTTAGAGCTGAACTGCAAAAGTGGAAAAAAATCTGTCAGGTGAGGAACAGACACTGCTAATGCTGCAAAGTTACTCACTCCTTGTGTTAGCCTGGCACTCACAACAAAAGGCCCAAGTCAGGAGTGAAGTGCATTTCACAGACTGCAGCAGCCTCAGGATTTCAGCTGAGATGAACTGTGATAACATGGCACAGGCCTTACTCTTCTCTAATCAAAATCCTTTTGGCTTCAATTGGAACAGAATTAGGCTTGGTTGCTTTTGAAAACACCCTTCATATAATGGCTGTATCTATTTGTACAGAAGCAGTCACAAAAGTGTAGAAATGCTTGTGCTTTTCACACTTTCACACATGCACAACTCACACGTCATGACTGTGAACAGTCTTGGATATCACAGGCAGTAAAAACCAAAGCACATTAAATTTATCTTATTCCAAAGTCTCTTTGGACTTCACCACTATGGGATTCAGTGTCATCAGACCAAGGAAAAGATTAAAACATCCCTTTGCATTTTCTTGTTAAAACTGCATGGGAAAAAGATAAAGCTGTGATCAGTCAGCTACATCCCTGAGTTCTGCACTCACTGGGTTTGAAAACATGAGCTCACTGAAATAAAGAGGCTGACTTGAGTTATAAAGAACTTGCTCTATCTGGATCACTATACCATAAAATTTTGCCTTCTACCTAAGACCAACAGTACAACAGATCAAAACCAAGCAGCCATCTACCTATGTTCTCAAAGTAGTTTGCCAGACTACTTACCAGTAACGTGCTTCAGTGTTCCTGGATGTGGATTCCCTTCAAAGTGAAGGGTTATGGATGTAGCAGCCTTTCCACTAGCACCACCTTGGGTAGTTACATGCTCCTGGCTGCTTTATGAAGCAGTGGCTGCATGCAGCCCTTTTACACAGAACACCATATAGCTCATTTTTGTTTTATCTAAATGTAATGTAATTGGCTGTCATGTACTTTGTTTAATTATTTAAAAGTAATTACCTACCTCTGATCATGACCATGTGCATAGTTTAACTGCCCAGGACTCTTTATCTCTGTTTCAGAGGGACACAGGAACCTTCGCATGACTAAGCAGGTACCATGCCTTCAACTTTGCAGCTAGCTTGTATTGCACAAATTTCCATTTTCTTTGTCCCTGGTTAAAATTATGTGAGGTTTCTGCAAACTGTGAAGGCTTGGATATCTTGGCAATAATCTGTTTTATCAAAAAAGACAAATATTACAATAATCTAGCTACCATCAGCTGTTCATCAGTGATACATCTTTCTTACAAGTAGGTTATGTACTGACGTAGACTTACCAACGTTGCATTCTCACAAGCTCTACCACCAGAGTACCTAAGAAAGTACTCTGATTTTTTTGCATGAATTTTTTTTGCCCATCATCTTTGTGCACTGCCATGAAAAGTAAATTTTTTTTCAAATAAAATACACCATTGATTAGTAAAACTGATTTAAAGGACTAATGAATATGGAGTGTCACAGCATGTCATTAGAATTTCACAGTATTTCTTGTGCCTACTGTAATGCTGACCTAAGGTAAGAGCCCATCTAATGCACCTGAGATTTGGGAAGACCTTACTTGCATGTGATTTATCACACACCACACAATCACAGACAAAAGAGAAAGTCTTGCCTTTCATTACATAGCACTCTGTGCCTGTATTGCTTACAAAGAGTTATTACTGAGGCTTTTAGAGCTATTTTACAGACATTACATTGCTTGTTTACTGCATTAAAAGATAGAGCACGGACACAGACATTAAAGCTGACACTGTAACCTAGCACAGCATTATGTTATACTTATTAGCACATTCTCTGGACACAGGAATAATACCTGCACTGCAAAAATTAAAGAGCTATTGCCTTGTAATATTTGTATATTTTCTATTTTACATATGCTGGATTTTGCTGTGAATACACAAATATTTAAAGATGATGTCTTGTCCTTGCATGTGCCTTTTAGTCAGCCGAATATTTCCAGTCAGACTGTTACTCAAGCTACCACGCCAGTAGCACTTGTTCAAAGGCAGACTAAATAGAGAAGTGCTAAGCAAACACTGGTGCTGGAGGCTCATCCCAGATACACACATTGTTCTAAAGGTACTAATACCAATGGCCACCCAAATGTTATCAAACAATAAACTTCTTTAAGAGGAACAGATATAAACAAAAGGTTTTTATCCACAGGGCCAATACCAGTTAAAAGAACTGGTAAGTTTATGCATATACTGCAACAGTTTAATAAGTAGTTAGTGTGTGATAAGGAGTTCACTCTGTAGCCAAAACTGTAGTGCACAATTTGGTGAGACCCTTGCTCTTATTCCCTCCAGTCCCATGTTCTTTTACAGCACTTCAGTGAACTACTGCAGCACGAACAACTCACGAGTAACCAAGTCCAGACAGCACAAGTCAAAGGGGGCAGAGAGCTCTTCCTTTATTAAAAAGAATTAACAAATTCATTAACCTAATTAGAACTTATTTGCTAAATAATAACAAATCTCTGCTGCTGTAAAATACGAGACCCTGCAGTTAGACCCTGCCAAGCACACACCAGGACAGAAATGACACACCCCTGTGTTCAATACATGCCATCAGCACCAGAACACAACCATGGTTAATTATCAGCAGGTCTTACATGAAGCTTTATTAGCCAGCTAATTGCCTGCTCACACTAAAGTTTAAGGGCAGATTTATGGAAAACAAGACTACATGTCACATTTCCATCTTGGAAATGCAGATTCATGCCTCTGAACTAAGTTAGTCCAGCCAATGTTCCTACCCTCCTCCCATGGAAGACTGAACTTTGGACTTACATAGCTGCTTCAGAAAGGGCACTGGCTTAGTCTTTTGCAAGGACAAGACAAGCCTTTAAATATTTAGGCATGATTGCTGTACCCAAAAGTGCAGTCTCAAATCTATTTAACACCAAATTAGTATTTTTGGCACAATATCCAGTAATCATGAATTTATTTTATTGCTTATATCTGTGGTCTCAAGCCTTTACAAAGGTTTGCTTAATGAGGGGCAAGTGAGAGGCCATGTCACAAAACTGAAATGCTTTACAGCACATTAGCAATGGAGGCCATGGGACAAACCCATTGTCTGTCTCACTTGCTCACACCTCCCCAGAAATTAACCTTGAGGACCAAAGTGTCTCTGCCTTGGAATGTGCCTATGAAATATATGGGGATGGGAGGGAGATGGGAGAGGAAAAGGGGATAAAGTGGGAAAAGCATTTCCTGTAAGACACTTGCACTGCTAAGCATCAGTCCCTGGGTTACAACAGTTCCAAAGCAATGACTGTCTCCTCTCTCTGCTGGGAAAGAGATTGGAATTACTGAGAACCCGGTGTCACACCTGTCACAGCACCTGTGGTGCTCTGACCAGTGCAGCCTGTGCAGAGAGAACTGTGGGCTCAGAAATCTCTGCTGCCATCCACAGCACTGCCCCAGGCCCTGCAGGAGCTGGTGGGCAGAAATTCTGTACAAATTGCTCTGCTTGCTCCTCCAGAGGGACAGGAGGGACACTCCTCTGCTGTGGTGTATGAGCAGTCCCTTTGTCACTCCTTTCAAGTACCTTCAGCTGCAGTTCCCTCAGGAGAAAACAATGAAATGAGGGGAAGAGTGGGGGTGATTTGAGGCTGATGTTTAGAGGAGGACAAGGACACAAGCACAAGAACAGGAAACCAATCTAATTTCCAAACAATTGGGAGTCTCAGCCTGTTCATAAATTACTATTACAAGGTACAGGACAGAATGTGGAATTAGAGGCCCACAGCTCTTGGCTTTTCTGCATTTAGAACCATCAGCCCCACAGGTCCTGTTACAAAACTCTCCTTATTTGTGAGGATTCCAAATGATCTAGCAACTGATTTTCTTTTTTCTATTTTTTTCCCCTCTTACTGCAGGAGGGGAAATGAGCCAACATCTTTTGCCCCACCCCGTAGATCTGGAGGCAGAAGAATAATTGAGAATGCAACAGATGGAGGTGATGACGAAATGGATGCAAGAGATGGAGATTTCAATGGAACAAAAGCCAGTGAATAAACACGCTTCAAAAATTGCACTGCAGCAAGGGAAGGGGGGGAGGACGATATTTAGCACTGTATAAGTCTGCTCTTAGTGTCAAGGTCACATACACCCACTCCTCTGACAGATAAAAGCACAACTGCCTTGTCTCCAATGTATAGATTGACACTAAAAGTACTCCAAAACTTTTTGTACCATGAAGCGTATTTGAAAAGGTGGGGATTTTTAACAGAGTAATTCACTTTGAGAATCTTGCAGAAAGTGAGTTCTAGTAGCTCAAATGATTTAAATCCCAGTAAACTATAGTCTACAGAGGATTTGTGAGGTTGTTGCAGGGAAAAAAGGCATTGGTCAGTTAATCTTTTCCTGAACTTTCATTTTGTTTTGAGTATTCAATTAACATAGGGTTTTCTCCTGGTTACTACACCCCTGATGCACAATTCACAAGGTGGAAGTGCCTTTTTAATCACTTACTGAAAAATATCATTTGTTCAAATTAAGTCAACTGTTACAGTTTTATATGCACCATGGATGTGCTTACACACTAATAAAAGGCTATAAAAATGACTCCACTATTCTTGTGTACAGGTGTCACTTGAAGGGAAGGGGGAATGCAGCAGAGCTTCTGTAAAACCGAAATACTTCTTGCAAAAGTTAATCTGTAATCATTGGAACAAAACCCCGATTTTCTTCAAAGTAATGCTTTTGAAGAAATACAAAAAAGTCAGAGGTGGAAGTGAAACAGCATAACCACAGGGAACAGGTTTGATTCCCTCAGGGACACACAGTGCTGAGGTGCCCTGGGATGCATCCAAGGGCTGACAGGCACAGGACCTGCAGAGACTCACAGCCCTCACGTGCAGGAGCTGGAAAGCAGTGGGGGCCCTACCTGTCTGTCTGTGGACCATGAAGCCAGCCTCTGATGTGTGTTATGTGCAGAAGTATTTCCAGCCAAGCCTCTAGAGCAGGCTGAAACCATTAGAAACAGCAGCCCACACTGAATGCAGGGATCCAAGCCAAGCTATTCTGCACTAAGGGATCAGCATGCAGTTACTTTTTATTTTTGGAGCACTCCAGCAAGACCACAACCTACTCTTGGGAGCTACCAGGACCTACCACAAACCCTTGCAGCTCAAGCACTTTCAGACAGCAGCAGCTCTGTGGTCACACAGGGGCAGTAGGGAGCCATGCACAGCAAAGCAGGACGTAAAATCACTCTAAATCCAGTGCAGAGAGCTTACTTGATGCCTTTGATTGAACAGCAAGTGAACCTTAAGCAGTGTGACTACAGGGAGAGCAAATCATGCACAAACATCCACCTTGACAGCTAAAGCAATCATCTTCTAAATCTAAGCATTGTTTCACAAGTGCAGAGATCACAAACTGGGGATTCAGACTTGGCACCATTCAGCCAGCAGAACCAGAGCCCAGAGAATTCTCTCTTCTCATGAAAGAGTAAAGAAAGAATCCATTTAGAGCAATTAAGATGACAAGCTGAGCAGAGAGGGGTTAGGAGGTACTGGATAAGATTTGATCATTGCTTGATCAGGCACAGAGCTGTAAAGATGCTCAAGAGCTGGTGGTCAACACAGGTTGTGTGCATGTGTGGGAACAAGAAGACAAGCAAGTCAGACTTAGTATTAAATGGTCTTAAGCACCAATGCTTGGAGCAGATCCAGCAAATTGAACATGTATAAACCACAGTAATAACTTGCCCAAAAACTCAAAATGCATCAACAACTCGCATTCAAAATAAGCTTTATTCTGCTCCCCATTTTAACCAACTTCATAGGTGGACTGAGAAATGGGAATCACCTGTGCTTTACATATTCTAGAGAAATAGATGCCTCAGTGGCTGTTTTCACAGCACTTCCTTAAAAAAACCAAAACAAAAACATCAAACCCATTTATGTATTATTTCATCAAGTAAGCTCTCCCCATCCCCTGCCACAAAAAAAAAAAAAAAACATAAAAATTGTTTAGTCATGATTAGTTTAGCAAGTACAGGCTTCCATAAAATACATTAACACTGGGAATGAATTTACTCCATTTAAAAAACAAATGTAGTAACATTCTATAAGGGGAAAATTATTTTTAAAAAACACTCTCTACTCATATACAGTTCTCTAGCATGAAGGGCTTTTCAGGTTAAAAAAGCATTTCTAAATTAGTTACAGCTGATATATTCATATAGAAAAATTAAAAAAAAAACAAAACAGTAACACCCAAGGCACCTTAGTGAAGGGAGGTTTGTAAAGCAGTAAAACCCACCTATCAAGATGTTAGAAGTAGAAACTTGATCAGGTTTGGCCTCCTACAACCACCAGGCTTTATAAGCCACTATGGGATTTAAAAAAAAAAAAGTCTACATGCTATTAGCTCTGGGATCTCCTGAGCACTCTCAGCACTAGACATATCTCACCTTTAACCATGACCTGTTCTGAATGAGAAATCATTGCTTACAGAAACATCTTGCCACTACAGAGGCAGGTTTTTGTGCAGCAACATTCTGGTCAGCAAACACCCCATGGGGAGCTGAGCAGCTTCCCTGCAGAGATACACCTTTCACCACATAAAAACAGCTCTTTAATTTGGGTGACTGCAGCACACAACACCCATGGTAGAAAGCAGAATTCCAGCCAGAACTGCTGGTGTATTAACACCAAAAGCCAAAGCCTGAGGAGCTGCATAGTGAATATTGCTGTGTTGCAGGCAGGACAATTGCTTTGGTAGTGTCAAAAGAAGCAACCTTCAAGGAGCTATTCACTGTAGCTGATGCAGGAAGCAATTCCCAGTCCTCCACTGACAAAGTCAGCATTGCTTTGTCACACCTTGTCACCCACAGAACTTGCCCAGAGGCCACACTGGAAGCCACTACCAACTGTGACTGCTTGTTCAGTTCTCACCTACCCTGACACTGCTGTCTGCTTGCTCACTGATACTCTCTTTAAAACTAAAGTTTGAAATACACATTTCTTCTTCTTTCCCAAAGCCAGCCAGGCTTTTCACAGCAGCATCTTGACAACACTTTGTGAGGGATGGCTCACAGGTCCTGGAAGGTGTGAAGGCCGTGTTCCAAACTCCAGGCGTTTCACCAACCTGCAAGTGCAAAACTGAAGTCAGGGCATTTCTCTCTCAGTGTAACCATGCTCAGAATAACTGCTCACTTCCAGAACAAACCACTCAGCTGAGGTGAGAGAACAGCACTCTGAGCACTGCACGAACCCATTCTTTAACCGGGCTGAGTTTCCACTCCAGCACAGGGCTCCATTTCCCTCTGAGTAAGGAACACTATCTTTTACAGGTGTTGGAATTCCAGTTTAGCATTGCAGCAGCAGACAGATAATCAGCTCATGCATATGTAAATATGTGGCCCCTGAGACTTTCTTGCAGGAGCTTTCATGAGGTTTCTCCCCAGGCTAGGAGAGCAAGTACAACGTGGAACATTCCTTTTAAACAACACCACTGGCGCTGAGTACCAGGACAAACCAGGACAAGGGTCTGGCTAAATAAATAAGTCTGAAACAAAGTATACTATAGGCACTTCACTAACCTAAACACAGAACGTAAAGAATGTGCAGTGCAGGATTGGCAGAGTTTAAGCAGACACTGAATGGCAATTTGCAATATTCTTGCTGATTTTTCTTCATTTGATTAAAAAAAGACAACTGGTTCAAACATTCAGAGAAATGTGTATATTGAGTAAAGTAACTTCTTGTCAGCAGCTACTTAAAAACACATCTTAGCAACTGTAAAGCATTCTCAGTGGATCCCCTATTCACCTTTATTCCAGTTCTCCCACAAGTGAGAATCTTAACTATGATAAGAGAAGTCTCCCTCTATGCCATAACATTCCTGAGACATCACTTGTACAAGAACATAAAGCATAAAACAAAGTGAACCAATAAGCAGGAACTGTTGTACTTTGTCCAGTTAAACACTGATTTATAATAAAAAACATCTTGCACATGCTTCAGATTTGAGTTATTCAAAACTTGACTGCAGCTAGTCTTCAAATTTCAGCAGCCAGTGACTCCAAATTTTAAACTGACCTGAAACATTCAATAACTGAATGTCACATACTTTGAAAATGTCTCTACCAAAACAAATAAATATCAGTCCCTAAGTTCCAACACCAACAGCTGTCACTAAGAGACCAGCAGAGCCAGCACTCACCCTGTATCACACAGAGGCTGATGAGGACTCAGGCGTGTTTCAAGGACATCTCTGTTCATGTACATGGACACTGAAGGTCTGTTTGGAGACTGCTCATACACAAAGTTTCGGCAAGATGCAAGCTTGGACTCCAAAGCCTAAAGTAAACAGATGAGGTGAGTATCAGATTGACTGTTCTCTTTCAGAAGATGGCACTGGCACACCAAAATGGCACCAAAGTGTGTGGGTTTGGTTTATTTTTCTTTCTTTAAGAGTAAGCTGTCCAGTAGAGGAACCTACTAGACCCCAGTGCCACATAAGCTCTGAAATTGTGAAGAGATGAAGACAGTCATCTCTCTAAAGATGAACCTCTGTTTCTCTAGGGAGCTGATGCTCTTCACCACCAGGAACACAAAATCTTCACTTTCCTCAGAGAGATTTTTACATCTTTCTTACAGGCATAAATTTTTAGATTACTAAATATTCACGTGACCTATCAGCTTCCCTAGACATGAATTAGGTGGTACACCAGAGGGAATGAGTCACAGATATCTTATTCTTCATCACATCTCCCATTCTAGTTTCTTTCTGGCTGTATCATTTCTGCAGCTCAGCCCATCAAAGCCTCATACAAATGTTTGTAACAACACAGCACCAAGGCATAAGAACTGGAACACAAGTCATGGGATAACTTTCCCAACATTAGCACTACCTTAAATATCAAACTACAGCTTAGCAGGACATTAGGCCTTGCTCAAAAGACCACTGGACTCTTAAGGCAAACTTCACCAGAAGCCTTTTGGACAGCAGGTACCAGCCTGCTAACTTCTCTGCCTTTCATGGGAACAGATCCCTTCTCAATTTACTCATGCTGACTTATTTTTTCTGCACATGCACTTCCAGAAATTCATAGAGGGAGATCTTATTCCCATCCAGATTAGAACTTAGAAAAACAAGCATGGTCTATTTTTATTTGGGAGTTGGTCAGAAACTTTTGAAGTCTAGACCAAGCCCAAGGCCACACTTAGCTAACCTGGGGGCAAGAGACTCTTCAGTCTCCTCTGAACAGTAGTGCTGGCTGCAGTTTCCAGGAGCTCCAGCTCTCCAAAAGCATTGCCTGGCAGGTAATCACTCACCCCCACTTTTCGCAGCAAGTCTCCCACAATATTAAGTGCAGATATTCTTGCAGCTGGTGTGAGAGGGGTTGCACCATAACTGTCCTCAAGGCCTGCAGGGCAGGTTAAAGAAGGAGATGTTACTCATGGAAAGAAAAAAAAATAAAAATTGACCCTACTGTCTTAGAGAAGATGATATAAGGAACACGATTAAAGATCATACAGTTTTTAAAACCTTTCCCCTAAATTAGACCAACATCTCTGGGACAGCTGTGAACCAATAAAAAGTCCCAACTGCTCAGCTGATCCCTCATTATTACCAGACAGTTCAAGTCAATTGGAAATGAAGAGATTATGAATAAACTCAAAAAAATCCCAGTCAATAAATACTGAGACCATGGTGATTTGATTTAGGTGACACTACACTACACACTGGATTCTGTGGCTAAAGGAGGAATGAAAAGAAGAGAGCGAACTAGAGCAAAAACAACAGCATCAAATGGTATTTGTGAGCTGGTTCCCTGGCAGTCACCTCTCCTGAAGGTGCCAGGGGTGGGAAGGCTGATGGGTGTCCGGCGCATTGCAGGTGTTGAGGGCACAGATAAGGAGGCCTGAACTGCAGTGTCTGTCCTTTCTGCTTCCAGGGGAGCTCTCATTGGTGTTTTGGGCTTCTCCTGTTTCTGCTGCACTGCAAGCTCTTGTCGTAAATCTGTGAAGGAAGCAACATAAAACAAGTACTGGAGTATGCCATCACCAAGACAAAAACAGGAAGTAATCTTTTGTCAAAATACTTTGCTCTTCATGGAAGTGAAGTCACTTATCCTTGTAAAAGATTACTCCAGGCATATCTGAATTTGGCACACCTTGGCTACATTCTGGCTCCCTGCAAGGCTGACATCCTACCTGTTGTACCCTTTTCTATCCTGGTTTCCACATGAAGGAAACTTGAGCTGAGGCCAGGTGGAAGACACATCATTATCTAGCCAAGGCATAGAACACTTCTGTCCCACAGCCTGGCTGTAGCTTATGCATACCACTCAAGGGCACAGAATCCAAGACATGAAAACAGATGTCCATCCAGCTCCAGGGTCTCTCTTTTCTCACCCAGCCTTGCTGACAGATAGCAAAAAGCCAGGGCATTCTAAGGCAACCAGAAGTCAGTCAGAACCCTCCTGTTTTACTTCCCCATTAGTGCTTCATTGGCTGCATTTCCCACAGCCCAGGAAACAATGAGGTTAATGTGTATTAAAGCTGACCTTCGTGGGAAGCCACACCAGCCCATGCCCCAGCTGGACTGGCTCAACTCCATGAAGCCCTGATTAGGAAAAGGCTGGAACAGACTTTTGTTTCTGTGAGTGCTCTGGAGTAATATCAGGAGTTCAAGGAGAGGGCAGAACGTTCTTCAGTTTCCTTACTTGTTTCTACATTTCAGATACCAAGTTTTAAAGAAGCAAAGTTAAAAGCCCAACTCTAAGGCAGATGGAGAGGACTGAACAGCTACAAAGCAGCGGGAGAGAAAGGAAAAGATAGAAATAACTTCTGTCTAACCTCTAGCTTCATCTTTCAGGCGCTGCACAGACTCCAGAAGGTTTTCCTTCTCATCCAGCTCACTCTCCAGAAAAGCATTTCTTTCAATAGCCTGGTTTAAACGCTGTTCAAAATCCTCCAGGGACATTATAGTGGCTCTGAAAAAGAGTGCACTAGGTGTCACTACCAGAGGACTAGAGGTAGGAGGACTCCCTCTCTCACAAGAAAATGGACACTTGCATTTTTGCTTGGTTTGCTTTGTGGTTTTTTAGCTTGTAATATATGAAAGAGTGCAGTCAGGGCAGTGGAAGAGGTAAAAAAAAAGTTATCACATTGCCCATCTGCAACGACTCTCTTCAACACAATCATAAGACAAGTGATAGTTCAGAGTGGCAATGCTAACAAGTAGTGTCACAAACAGCACAGTACCCATGCTTGCAGGACAGAATAGAGGTGGGAAAAAAAAAAAACACAAAAAGCAGATCACCTTTTTGCTCTTTCCAAATCATCATTTTCTTGCTCCAGTTCTCGAATGTATTTCTGAAGCTGCTCTTTAATAGCTCTTGTCTGTGCCAAGTCATCTTCCAGCGCAGAGATTTGCCTGTATCCTTCTGAATGCTGCATTTCAATCTTTTCCTACTCAAAGGCAAATCAAACAGCACATCAGGTACTTAGCAACACGTTCTATTTTTGCAGCATTGCCTGAGCTCCTTGAAAGGCAGAGACAGACACTCTGAAGATTTCTGAAAAACATCATTTCATGTATGGTAAAACACCAACAAATTCAATTGCTCACACACTTCTGGGCTGCCAGTAGACAAGAGCTCTTCCTGTCACTCCTTATCAAACAAAAGTGCTGGGGAACAGTTCCCAACACTCACAGCACAAGGCCATTCCTTGCCTCTCCCAGACAGCCTGACTCAGCACAGTTTCTAAGCAATACACAAAGCACACAAGAGAAGCCACTTATTTTCAACCCTAATATGAAGTCAATATTTAGGAGGCAAAGTAAGAAGAATAAAAAAAAAAAAAAAAAATCTAAGTATGACCCTGTTCCATGCTGCTGTGGAATCAGCAAGATTCTGCACTGCTCATGTGGCTTTATTAGCCCAAAGCAGGTTCAGAATTCTAGAACATTTCAGGTACAGGTACACTTTTGGGAACCTAAATCAAACTCTGTCTCCCTCTACACCATGTATACAAAGGTACATTTAAGACAGGCACAAGCAGGGAAGAATACTTAGCTTCCACATCAGATGTCTCTCTCCTGCACTGCCACTAAATGTGGAGTTAGTTCCACAGTATGTGACAAGGGAAAGCTCTCCCATGTGACAAGGAAAGCTCCAGAGCACACTATTACAATGCTTTATACTCAACCACCTTGCTACCAGACCACCTCAACATGCCAGAGGTTTTTTGGAAACTCCAAGATTGCTGTGTAAGCAACATTCCTGAAGTGCTCCCCAGACAGAATTCAAGTACAAACACTTGAAGTCACTGGAAACAAATCCATGTACTGGAATTTCAAAACCATGGCAAGTAGTCTAGTGCGAATGATAATGTGAAGACAGCTATTTCAGTGCATGAAATGCATAGACAAGGAGGAGGGAAAGAGATATCCAACCTGAACTAAGAAATCCTTATTTGACTGCAGTGTGGTGACACTGCTGTAATTCCAAATCTCTGAAACACAGTTAGGAGCCTCTAAGCTCCAAGAGGCAGATTACTTTCAATTAGTTTCTTAGGACTCTCTAAACTAACCCTGCAAAGCACCATTCCCATCAGTTTTAGGCAGTGTGAGCTCTGATTTCTGAGGGGGAGCAGGCACACACACTGGGCTGGTCAGCTCAGAGCCCACACAAGCTGTGTGGGCCTGGCAAAGTTCACTGGTGCTGACCTAGATGCAGATCCCAACCCTTGATGGGCTCAGTTAACACTGCTGCTCAATAGCTTCCTGAGATTAACGCTTTGCTCTTGAATTGATTCAGATAAAAGACCAGAACTGCAAGGTCTGAGTCTTTGTTTTTAGCCAATTGTAATAAACTATCAGCTGATCTGGCCCTCAATGGTGGCTCTGTTCCTTCACTGCAGGCTGTTAGTGCAGTTTTCAGGCTGCATGAATAGCCAATTGTTGAATGGTTTATTTCAAGCAGCATATATTTTAAGAAAGTTATCTACTGTGAAGAATCATTTCAGATTTTCTAGAATATGGCTACCATCCACTTTTTGAGGCGCTGTATTGCTTCCTACTATTTTCATTCCTCACTGTTTTGCCTGGTTTCACTGGCCCTTCCTCTCATCCCAGCTACTCTAGAGAAAGAAAATAGTCTGCATACTCCACCCCTCAATTAAATGAACTATGGGTTTTAAAATTTTTGTCTTCTCTCCAAACCCATCAGCTTCCATGGATTTATGTGGCTACCTGGAACAGCAGATCAATACTTTATACAACATGCACAACATCTAATATTTCTAAGGTGCTACAACAAGAACAAGGATTAAAGCAACACAAATGCAATGAAACAAGTCTTGGAAGTCTTGCTATCAAAAAGCAGGGAGTAGAGGAAATGGCTAAGCTAGTGCTAGAGTGACAGGACATCTGCCTGGAACAGAAGAGTATTTCCTTAAGACAGTAATTTGGACAACAGTTTAAACAAAAGGCATTGCAAATCTGGATTCATCCAGTGATTAATCACTTATACAAATACCTTCACTCCCATTAGCTCATTATTGCATCCAGTTGAATAGAAGAAGTGTAATTACATTAATCTCTGCTTCCACAGAGATTGAGCTAGCCCTACAAAGCACAGTGTAGTATTTCTTGGGTGACTATAACTCACCTCTAAACAAAAGGCTAAAAAAAAACTTTAAAAAGTCACACCAATTTCAGTGATGATTTTTTTCCAAACTTAAGAGAACTTACCAGTACTTCCTGAACCTGTCAATCAGCACAGCACCATCTCATCACTCTTCATACTCTAGACAGCTTCATTGTTTCTTAAGCAGCTGTGTTAAGAAGCCCTATCTCAATAAGTTCATATTCTTTATGTTTTATAGTTCTGGAAGTTAATGCCTTTCTGCTGGTTCTTATTTTCACAGAATGCTAACCAAGCGCAAAAAGAAAAACTCATTTTTCCCTAAGGACAGACAGATTCAATAACAAAACCAGGACTAAAACTGTTTTATGACTCTCAATTCTGTGTTACCCACCAGCTGCTGCTTCCCAGCTTATGTGAAATGTCAGATAATAAATACACAACTATGTAAAAAGGGTTTTAAACTCAGTTTTCTTATGTAATGCAAAAACACAGCTGCAGTGTTTGTACTTTGATTGTTCTGCAATATTATCAGTGACTGCATGATGCACACAGCAAGAAAGCTATGAACAAAAGCACTAAATAGATGGAAGAAGGAATAGAACAGCAGCTCTCTTGTGTTCACACTCAGTCTCCACTCCACTGTGGACAATTCTCTCCCATCTGAATTCTATCCTGACACAGCCACAACCTGCAAGCAGGGCTCCAGAACACTACCAAGGAACACAGAATCCTCAGAGCAGACAACAGGCTGACATTTCTTTACTTTTCAAGACTTTCCTTTCTGCAGTCTTCTGGTCAATTTTTCTGTAATGCTGAGGTGACACCACAGGGCAGAGTCTGCAAACACCTGCCCTGTCCCCCCTGCACTGAGGATGTGCACACCACGAGCACCAGCAGCTCACCTTCACTGACTCCAGCTCCATCCGCAGGCGGTTGTTTTCTGACAGGAGGTCTCTGTTCCTGGACTCTGTTTGCTGCAGCTGAGTCTCCAGTTCAGCCTCATACTCTCTGCTCCCCTCTTGGAATTCACGCAATTCCTCCTGGGTATTCTCAGCACTAGAGAGGAATTCCAGCAACAGAACTCATCATCATGAACAACAGAAAAAACATCTCTTGTACACCCAATATAAAAACAACACTGCTCTTGAACACAGAAGGTTATTTGCCCTTCTCTGAATTCAATAGGAAGAAAGAAACATATGCAAATGTTTCCCACCATGCATGGGAATCCCACAGCAAACTGGTTAAGAAATAAAAAAAGCCCAAATAAACAGAAAAAGCCCAGAGTCTGTCTTCACACTGTAGATGTTGAGGATATGCAGCATCTCTTTAGCTTGTCAATTGTCCACTGCCATCTCACATTTATTCCAATATTCAATTCTGTTATTTATTTGGAAATATAAAGAAAGCTGTTATTGATTAATAACAAAAAGTGAGGAACAGAGAGAAAGATGAAAGGAAATGTTTTGTATTCTTGAACAATTCTATTGAAACAATCCTCCAACAAGCTAAACAAGCAGCAGTGAAAGAGCTGTGTCTTTGCATGAAGCGTTATGCACCTTACCCAACCACTTGGAGGAATGAAGCCACTGCCTTACCACTGCTTGTATTTCATAGCCAACTCCTTCCAGTATCTGGTTTCCTCTTCCACTGAGCTGAAGTGATGTCCTTCTGAGTCTTCCATAATGAGTCCTCAAAGTCTAAAACTCCTGTTTCATTTTCCCCCCTGAAAAATTACAGGGTCAAGCATAAGAACTCAGGCAGTGGGCAGCCCCATCCTCCTTGCTGCAGAGGCAGAACATCCCTCCTCCCACACAGTCCCTGCTCACCTGGAGACCAAACTAAAGACCAGCCTTGATAGGACTTTGAAAGAATTCCTGTTAAGTCACTTTCCCCGGTTCTCCCAAAGCTGCTGCAGGCTTACACCACATCCCCAGCAGTGAGCACCTTTGGCACCTCTGGGTACACAAACCCCAAACCTGAGCTGCAGCTGTGGCAGTGCACAGAGAACACAAGAGAAGGAAGACACAGGCACAACTTCAGCTCCAAACCCACTGCAATTCAACAACCCTAAAGACACCTATCATGAAACTAAAGAGAAACTTCAAAGAGAAAGAGATTAGGCACTCAAGATACTGATTTCTTGAGTTAACATTTAAAGGAACACAGAAGTTTTTTTATGGACTTAACTGCCGGACAGGTGAAAAACTTCCTCCTACGTCAAAACAGACAAAGCTACCCGACTTTAAACCTGAACTATCAAAATCCATGTTTAGCTACAAGATATCTGGATACCTCAGAGAGCCATGGGAGAAGGGAGGGTAAAAGCTACCCAGAGGTTTTAGCAGGATGCCACTGGCTGTGTTAGGTATGCAGTTAAGATTGCAGCAATCCAGACAATCCAGCTGTCCCTGTGCCAGCACAAACCCAGTCACAGGACACAGTCCCAAATGGGAATGACACACTAAAGAGCCACAGGGGAATCAAGTCCCTTAAGCTGGTCACTCCCACTTGAGGACTTAAGTATCTAAACACCACAATTAAATAAAATAAATGCCCTGTGATGTGTATGACACTCTGTTAAAAGGGTCAGCAACAAATATAATTTCATACTAGTTAGTCTTGACAATGGAGAAACATCAAACCTGGTGTTCTGCATAACCTGCCCATGTCCAGCCCTGGGTGAGGCAAAGATTCCATTCAGACATTATCAGTTTAACAAAATTGATACCAAGTAAAAAACCAAATAAGATCAAGAACAACAAATAGAGGTGGAATTGAACAATTCAGGACAGTGACAGTTGTCACAAAACTGCATCATGGAAATCTAATGATTGAAGAAACACAGTTCTACCAGATTTCAATTCCAGTTCTGCTGAGCAAAACATTTCCTAGAGGTAATTCTGATGGAACAAAGAAGAAGGAATGGCTGAAGCATTCAAAGATCACTTAGATGTCAGCTCTGTCTTGTACTCTTATTTATGACACTCATAAAATGCTGGAGTAGACCCTCTGAGCAGCATGTCTTAGGTAAAGAAAATGTGCATACACCACACATCTACTGAACTCTATGAAAGAAAATATCTTTAACCTCTGTCAAGACTTTGGTCTCCAAAAAATTATCTGGTATAAATAGGTTTGAGTAATAGCCATCTACTGAGACAAACCCAAGTAGCTCTTACCTCTACCACAGACAAAAGTACTCAAAGCAGTCTGGCAGTCTAAAGCCCAATTCTTACATACCCAAGCAATGCCACAAAGCCCAATTCCTCTTCACAGCCCAAGTAATTAGCAGATTATTGAGCAAGGAGTAAGCAGCGTCACAGCTGAGTGGGGCTGCGCCTGCATACCTCAGTGCACAGTATCAGCTACACACACACAGAAATTACAGTGTTATTTAAAAGGGGAGTTGGCAGGTCAGGAGAAAAGTTACTAAGCCTTAGCTTTTATAACTGAGTTTGACACAAAATGTTCATTAGCCAAAGCTACATGTGTTCCTTCAAACAAACAAAAGCACTGTATAATGTATTGACACATTTCCAGCATAAGGGCTCAAGGCTGAAGAATGCACAGAGCAAAAAAAGAGGAAAAGGAGTGTGAGTCAGGAGTGATTTTCCAAATAGTACTCTTGCCCATTAAAAAGAAAATCATGACCAAGCATAATTAACATTCTTGACCTAGGATAGTTTATGTCACATCTCCTCTGTTATTTTTAAGTGAACTGAAAGTGCCTTTGATGTTAATAAGCATGTCCTTCTGCTCAAGGCACTGTGTACACTGTGTACACACATACTGATCCTTGCAGCACACTTGTCAAGAAAAAAAATCCAAAAAGGATTTTTTCTGACACAAGCATTATAATAAATCAAGTATCTGTGTTTGGACAGACAGCAAAAATAATTCAGGAAAGATAAAGATGAACTGCAAGACATCTTGCTCTGAAGAGCTTTCAAACAACCCTTTGGAACCAAAAGACAGCTTCCATCACCTTCAAAGTCTTGAATATGCTCAGATCTGGCTCCTGTTTTCGTATTACATTTTAGAAGAACTAAAAGATTATAGTAATTGGCATTTTTTGAGATTGTAGGGGTGCATAGAGAAGAACTATCCTTAACTGATGCACACAATCCATAAGGCTTTCAGAGAACCCTGTGAACGTTCACAGAGCACCAAGGGGCTGCACCCCTCAGTGCCAGGGATGTCTGTGTGACCATGAGATTATGGTGTGGGCCCACTGAGGATGCCATCCATTAAGAGCTCACTCTGCTTCGTGGTCACCGTTACTAAATAGTAGCTATAATTTAAAATTAATTGTTCAACTGCAAATACATGGAAGGACAGTGGACCTGTACTTATTCCACAGCGTGGCTACTGTCCTGTGCCACAGGCACGTGTTTTTGCTGCAACACTCAATGAAGACCTGTAACTATCCTTCCCTGTGCTACATCTTGGCTCAAACTAAGCTGGGATTTTCAAACTAACCAAGGATGAAAAATACGAACTTAAACTGAAAAGAAAAATTCCACATTTGAGACAAAGTAGTAAAGCTTCTTAAAACTTTTTTATTTTTTCTGAAATTTGTCTAAGAAGAGTGCAAATAAAAACAATGTAAGTCTTGTCAAACTGCCTTAGAAAGGGTGGGGCTATGACGGGTTTTCCCCTGCTGCCTTCTCCCCGTGATTTTTAACAACTTGGAGACAACATGCAAAATGCCTG
The DNA here is from genome assembly GCF_015832195.1 of Motacilla alba alba. Classification (NCBI taxonomy): domain Eukaryota; kingdom Metazoa; phylum Chordata; class Aves; order Passeriformes; family Motacillidae; genus Motacilla; species Motacilla alba. The sequence continues at coordinate 7,648,764 of NC_052029.1, read as the reverse complement.
AAGAGAAATTAATCAGGAACTCCTCATTGTCTGGGCTCACTACAAAAGCAGGGAGAGCAAAGGGGGGTAAAAGAGGTTTTAGAAATGGTGTTTTAGACACTGGGAAAGGTAGAAAAAACGAGGAGAGAAAGTCAGAGTCTGTAAGAGGCGCACACTGGCTGCACCTTGCTTGTTTTCACACACATGAAGCCAGAAGAGACATCTGGCCAGGCTTCCTGCCTTGTGCAGGCAGCACAAGCGCTGGTCACAGGCATTACAAAGCTCCACATCATGCAGGAAGTGGAAGCGATCATGGGTGGGGACTGGAATTTTGCAATAAAACACGGCAGCATAAACGTTGCGGAAAACAATTTCATAGCAGCGATAGAAGAATTGCAAAATTCCTCAGGAAAAAGCAAGCATCAAGAAAAACAACACACAAAATTATCGAAGGAACTTCAGTTTGGGAATCAGTCCGAATTCACCCAAACTCCTGAGGGCCCCTAGATTGTTTCAGTCCTAGAACAAAGGACTCAAAACGACCCTGATATTGAACTTTTTTCTTCACAAAAGAACATTTAGCTCGGTGAACAATGTTGGCCTAACTTTGTCGCGATGCCTAATGGTCCAAGTCAAGGAAATTCATATTGTAATAAAAAAGTGAAACAGTACCACAAATACTACTGAATTATCCATGACAAAGATGATGAGCTCCTATTAGACATTACTTTCCCAAATGTAAACCAAAACAAACCAGCTCTTTGCTCCCGAAAAGTAGCTTTCCCATCCTTTGAAATTCAGATTTGCTTAAAATATTCCCCTTGAAAGGGTCTTCCTGTAACACATGGGCCTGTTGTCTTTTGTTTAAGCCATACAAAAGAAAATCACCACAAAAGAGAAAGAAAGGGGAGAGGTCACGGGGGCACCAGGATTACTACAGAATCCCACAGCCAGCACTGAAAAGAGTTATCGGCTTCTCCGTGGCTTCTCTACCAAAAGGCTGAATTCAGCAAAACCCTCCTCTCCTCAGTAACCAGTCCAGCTCCCAAACTTCCAACTTTCCAGTGACCCCTGAGGAAACCCCACACTGTTCTCCGCTGAAACGCCTGACCTTGACGGTTCCAGCAGCAAGCCAAGAGGTCAGCGGGCAGCGCTCCCCGATCTCATTCCCGTGCGGAGCACGAAGCCGGGCGGGGGCTACACCAGCGGGCACGGCTCCCACGCTCCGCTCCCCGCCCCACCAGCGCCCGCACGAGCAACTCCAGAAGCAGGAGGAGGTTCAGGTCCGCGCGGGGCCGCAGCCGGCCAGGGTCCCTTGTCCCAGGGTCCCGTGTCCCCCCGCTCCGGTCCCGTCCCGGTCCCGCTGCCCCGGGCTCTCACCGGGCTCTCCCTCACCGGGCTCCCGCCGCGCCCGCTCCGCCGCTCCCGGCCCGGCCGGCGCCGCCGCCCCATTGGCTGCCGGTCACGTGCGGCGGGGCGCTCGGCCAATCAGCGCCGCCGGAACGCGCTTCGCAAACTTTGGTGACTTTCAAAAGGCGCCGGGGGCGGCGGCCGCGGCCGGTCCCGATCCCGTTCTTACTGCCGATCCCGTGCTTATTGCCGATTTCGTTCTTATTGCCGATTTCGTTCTTATTGCCGGTCCCATTCCTGCCCCTGTTACCTCGTCAGCCTTGCTAAACACACCCCCCGTCCATGTTCAATGACCTACAGTCACACGCTCAAGGCTCCGCATCTTCTGAGGGGTTAAGCGTGTAAACCAGCACGCGCCGTAACCGACCTTAAAATTATCTAGAACAGGAAAAGCTTTACATTATTTTTATTTCTCAATTCAAAAGATCTCTGCTGCAAAAGCGAGCAGCGAGACAGCGCCGGTATCTATTTTTAACGCCAGCCCAACATCTTTAGACCAAAGTGCCCTTTTCCCGACCAAGGACAGGTTTCCGTGTCGCAGTCTGTGAAATATTAGACACTTCCACTCACCCCCATCCCGGCATGAGGTCATCATTGCAGAAAGCTGCGGCTGGCTCCCGCAGCCCACGGGCAGAGCTGGCTGCAGCCCGAGAATTCCCGGGCAGGATCGATAGGAAGGGACCCGGGGTAAGCAGAGACTTTCTCAAGCGCCCCAGGTGTGTTCCTGCCGACCGGGCACACAAACACTCGCTCATTAGCGCTGCCTGGCATTCGTTCGCGGAGCCAAAACAAAAACACAAATTATCGCACGTGTATCGCTGCGGCCCGCACAAGCAGGGCCACGTGTCACCGAGTGTCACCGAGTGCCACCCGACCCCCGCAGCGCCTCCCAAACGGCAGTGGGATGGGAGCCCGGCCCCAGCTCCCTTCACCTCTGATGTAACACCGGGCCGGGAGCGCAGCCTGGGTCTGAAAAGACTTGTCTAAACTGGGAATACGCCTCTCCCTAAGGCTTTGCAAGGCTGGCACTGTAACTAAGAGGATGGATGCTTTTCTATAAATATTGCACCAGAAGGAATCTGTCCGTAACTCAGATAACTTTAACTGAGAAGGGTGACAAAAACTATTCTACTTGCTTGTCAGGCATTCAGCAAAATTACTGTATTTTCAGTTCAGATGTTCAGCAGAAGTAAATGGAGACAAACTATCATAAAGCTATGAAGGGAAAACTAAATAAGGCATTTGAAAAATTGGGTTAATAGCATTTGCAGTGCTGTCATTACCCAAGAATGTTTTTATTATCAGATAAGTTGCAGAAAATAAACCACATGCTATTGTAGTATGTTGCCAGTAATTAAAACAAATTATACATTGTTCATAAGTTTGGGACAAAGGACATTTTACTTCAACACTTTAAGCAAATTTTTGAGGATAGTATGACTACACAGATTATGTCAAACGTGCAGCTGAGTATTTTTGATATTTCTTATCTTGAAATATTTGTAAAACACAGCAAAATGTCTGAGATTTCAGAGGAAGCTGAGAGCCTCTCAATCAATTCTGAAACAGTGAAACAGCACCCTAACAAATGCCAGGGGCTCAGAGGCACTACCAGAGGCACTACTGTACACAATAAATATTCTTTAAAAAGGTGACTGTAATCACTGCGACTGCCTTGTTTGCAAGAAGGACAAGCACTTGTCTATTTCAAAATAAGCAGAGGAGGAGAAATTATTTTATGCATTTATTTTTAGTTTGCTGATTAATAATTAATAACTGGCAGATCTTTGTGGTGCTTGGATTCATGGGCTGGTTATTTTAATGAGAAGGCCACACTGATTCTTCCACGAAAACTAAGTGGACAAAAATTTATCCACTCTAAGTTCAGGTAAGGCTGTAACACCTTATCTTTTGGCAATTAACTTCTGTTGGGAAAAAAATGCTTGTTTTTCTTAGAGAATTAAATAACTCACCACACCACCCACTGTATCGATGGAACAGGAACTGCCCACCAATTGTCATTACAAACTACTGAACTGCTTTTTTTATTTTGTTCAAATGGATTACTGACACCCATAAAATGTGACAAACATTTTAGAATTTCATCTGGAAATATTGCTGTCACTGAAGAGCGAGTATTTAACAGCAATAAAACCTTTATGTCTGTGTCTTTAAAGATGTTATATAATTCTCTGCAATCTGTATATGCAGAATCAGATTTTCACATGCTTAAGCAACAAACAGATTCTCACTACTTTAAAAACCTTCTGATATCTCAAACTGACACATTTTTGATGAAACTGTCAAATGCTCATTAACAGCACTGGTTTATTAAGCAGAGCAGAACACAGCAGCTCTCTCAGCCTTGGCACACAGCAGTGACACTCCCAGTGACCCTGGCAAGCCTGGCTGGGGCTCTGAGCTTTGTCACTAGGGCTTCTCCTCGCTGCTGGCTGCAGTCTCTTAGGCCAAGGTGCAAGTATTCCAGCTTAGCCTATTACCACAACTATGATCAAAAGACATTGAGCTACCAAAAAGCAGATCCCACTCTGTGCTGTCACTAACCTCCCTCCTTGAAGGGCTCAGCTACCAGCTGAGGAGCAAGCCCAGCCTGGACGACAAGATTGGCTGCATGACTTTGGCCCAGCCTTCCGAGGGAGCTGTTAAACAGTGAGAAAGAGCCACGTCTGTAGAAAGACAAGAACAGGAAAATTAGAAATAGAGGTAAGGTTGTTGAGACAAGCACTATTAGCAACACAAGGATTCAAGAGGAAAAATACCACTGTAGAAAGTTACACAATCCTAACGTGAGCGAAGCCCAGTGACCTCTAGTGAGTTGCCAGTGCCACCACATCAACAGAGCAGTGACCCGTGAGTGGATGCCCACAGCTTTCTTGATGCTTCTTTGGCCAGCAGACTTCAGGTGCTCTGTCGAGGGCTGGGGAGACACTAATGCCTAACCCAGTGGATTCTTAGAAGGTTGTTCTTTTTTTTTTTTTTTTTTTTTTTTTTTTTTTTTTTTTTTTTTTTGTTAGCCAGTTATTGCTTTGTATTTTCAAGCTGTGTACATCTGACTTGAGGAATAGCTAATGATGCCCAAGGTACCCAGAGAAAGCACAGAGACGTCAGACATGTCTTTTAAAATAAGCAAACAGCAGAATTCTGGAATATCTCCAGAGAGAGAGCCTCTCTGGACAGTCTGTCCCAGGGCTCGGTCACTCACAGGGAAGAAGTTCTTCCTCGTGTTCAGGTGGAACTTCCTGGGCATCAGTTCCTGCCCGTTCCTGCTGTGCCATGGCTGGGCTCCGGGAGCAGAGCCCGGTCCCTGCTCTGAGCCCTCCCTGCTCACGCCTTCGCATTCAGGTCACGGCCTCAGCACGGCGGAGTCTGTGCGTGTTCTACCCGGCTCTGTGTGTGATTTACCCGGCTCTGTGTGTGATTTACCCGGGTCTGTGCGTGTTCTACCTGGCTTCGTGCGTGTTTTACCCGGGTTTGTATGTGATTTACCCGGCTTCGTGCGTGTTTTACCCGGGTTTGTATGTGATTTACCCGGCTTCGTGCGTGTTTTACCCGGGTTTCTCTGTGTGATTTACCCGGCTTCGTGTGTGTTTTACCCGGTTTGTGCGTGTTTTACCCGGGTTTGTATGTGATTTACCCGGTTTCAGTGTGTTTTACCCGGGTTTCTGTGTATGTTTTACCCGGTTTCTGTGTGTGTTTTACCCGGTTTGTGCGTGTTTTCCCCGGTTTCAATGTGTTTTACCCGGGTTTCTGTGTGTGTTTTCCCCTGTTTCAGTGTGTTTTACCCGGTTTCTGTGTGTTTTACCCGGGTTTCTGTGTGTTTCACCCCTCTGGCCCCGCTCCGGTCCCGCCTCACGGCCGCCGCTTTAAAGGAGGCGGGCGCGGGGCGTTACGACAGCCGGCTTTGCGGCAGCGCGCTGCTTTGCGGCGCGCGGCGGCGCCTGACGGCAGAAGGAGCGGAGCGGGAGGAGGGAGGACAACAAAGGGCCGGAGGGGCCGCGGCGGCGGCGGGCGCGGGGCGGCGGGGCCGGCGCAGGTGAGGCGGCCGGGGGGGCACGGCCGGGGCCCCGGCAGCGCGGGGCTGCTGCGGCGGCCGAGGGCCGCCCCCGCACGACACGGCCCGGCCCGTCCTGCGGCCGGAGCTGCGGCCGCCTGGGCCCGGGGCGGCCGGAGCCCCGCAGCGCCCTGGGGCCGGTGGGGCGGCTGGGGAGGGACGGGCTGGGAGCGCCCCGGGAGCCTCGGGACAGAGAGGGCAAAGCGCGGGCGTGTGTGGATAATAATGTCACGCTTACTGTTTTCAGTTATCGTTTTAATTCCGAATAAAGCGCTGCTATCAAACGCATGCAAAAGTAACGTACTCTAGAGTTGTAAAACTTGATGAACTTGCTATTGTAGGCGGCATACATTTTGGATAGCTAGGATTCGCGTGAATAAATATTTCTGCTTAAAAGAAAAAGTAAAACTTCTTTCGAGGTTAAAAACACCGCAGAGGTAAATGTAGTGCCATGTAATGTGTTCTGTGGTGATTGTGTTTAACGTTAAATACTAAAGAACCTGAAGGAGGGTGGTCTAATGGATGCAGCACAGAGTTGGAGGGTAAGAAGGCTTCATTGCTAACCGTTGTTTTTCTGGTACTGGGCTTTATGTTGCTTTGTGGTTCTCTAAAGCTACATTGATGTGCAGTAGGGCAGCTTGAGGTTTAGCAGAAGTGCTTGTAAGTTATTTTAATAATTTGAAGCTCTGTTTAAATGCTAAATTCTGTGTGCTTAATACAGGTATGTTGTGCATAGGTGTTCTTAGCCAGTGGAAAAACATTGAATAGACAGCTCAGTTGTTTCAGCTGAGTTCAGTTGCACCTGTTGTGCAGTTGAGCTCTTCCTGCCCCCTGGATCTGCTGTCTAGGAGGGTGCACTGGAAGTCTGGGGGTACTGTTTCATGTCAGCAGCTGTGTGACTCCAGCTAATGCCATGGACTTCAAGGTGTTTCTCCTCAGGCTGATTCCTCTGTGCTGTGAGTCTCGAGGAGCATTCCTGTGTTAAAAAGGCATAGGCATAATTAAATTTAACATAATTAATGCAGGTTCGCTGGCAGAGCAGTAGTGGAATTCCTAAGACCACCCTGATTTTTCTCTGTCTTGCTTTAAAGGTTATTTAAAGCGTGCTTTTTGTTTTCTCCTCTTAGCAGGTGGGAAGAATGAAAGGAAGGGGGGATGAAAGGATGTTGAACCTTTTTGTTTGGCTGTATGATGGAAGGAAACAGGACGGAGAACCTCTGCAATAGATCGTTGGGATGGCTTCAGAGACAAGAGAATGATGCTAAGCCATGGCTCTGGAAACTTTCTAATTGCTTTTCTGCTGCTGAGAAGGCTTTGCCTTGTAGTGCAAAAACGGTAATTTCTGCCTGCCCTGGGAGGGTGCTTGGGCTCCCAGTGCAGAGGGGCTGGGTGCCTGACTCCAGTGCAGTTACTGACCAAAGGGGGTGGGGAGGGAAGGAGCAGGAGGCAGCAGCTGCCAAGGTGAGTACAAAACCTGCCTGGGGATTTGGGGCCTTGGTTTCTGTTCGCAGCTCTCACAGCAGTGTGGGTGAGAAGGGACAAGCTGCTTTGCTTGTTAGGCTTTGCTCTCCACATGGGGTAATGCAGCTGGCTGCCCAAAAGGTGTGTGAGGAGCTTCTGGGGAGCTCTGCCGAGCTGTTGCTGAAGAGTGAGGTGGAGAGGTCATGCTTCCCATTCATCTGTTTAGCTCTCTGAATTATTATTATGTAGTAGCTACAGCAATTGTGGATACTGTTCTTCACAAGGTCTTACTTTTCCCTTGTTTCTGTTTCTTTAAATGTTCCTTTAATGTACATAATTCCATGCATTTAAGACGCAAAGGGCTGTGGATTAGAAGGAGTAGTACAACACAGTTAGGTACTTGCTCAAGTGAGCTCCAACTGTTAAGGAAAACTCTTCAGACACATTTAATCTGACTAAGTAAAGACACGGGAGAAATGGATGAGCATGTTGCTGTTTTCATGTGTTGAGGGTTAGGAAGGAAGCTGCCATAAAATCTGGAATTTAGTATATAAATCAGTTCCAGACAGATTTTTGGCTGCGTTTATCTTCATGAGATATAGCATCAAGTAGAGAGGAATGAGTAATTAATTATTCATTCATGTGTAGTAGGAAAATGCATTAAATTCAATTTGAAAAATAAAAGTTGTTCAGAAATTTTGTAGCTATGTTCTGTCCAGGTTACCTCTACTGACCTTGACTATTCTGTGCTTCTTTTATCCTTGCTTGGTTTCCACTGCTGGCATTTTAAAAATCTTTCTATTTTTGTCTGTGCTTTTGTCTGTAGATGTTGATATCTTAAATCAGAGTAGACAAAACCCACTTAGTTGTTGTGAGACTGTAGCCTTCTTTGCCCTCTGCTATATTACCTGCTTGACATAATTTCTAATTTTTAAGTCATATTCTTTTAATATATTAGTTTAATAAATTTAATAAAAAATTTTAATCTTTATTCAAACTAAAATATGATGACTTATGGATCTGCAGCTTGTGAAGCAGTTCTCTCAGCCTTAGCCTAACAGTTTTCTGCTTTTCTGATTCTGTTTTGTGGACTCCTTGCTGTTTGGTTTATAGCTCTTTGGGTTTGTCGCTTCCAAAGTCCACTGATACCAGTGTACCTAGGGCTGGCACATGTAACTGGCATGGTTCTCTTTAACATTTTACATGTTCAGTCAGTAAGGAAATAGTAGTCATAAAGATAGCACTTTAAAATCACAATAGCCTAAAAATACCTGCTTCTCACCCTATAAAATTGTTTTATTCATGTACCTGAATGTAACTGAGCTTTCATTTTCCAGAAAGATTACATGGAGAACAAGAAAGCTGCTGTAGAATTGAAGGATGCTTCATCTCCTCATGCCGGCTCTAAATTGTTTCCAGCAGTGCCGCTTCCCGATGTTCATCCTCTTCAGCAACAGCAGCTACAGCTTTCCCCTGGCCCCAAAGTAAGCTGCTGTGCTCATGGCTCTGACTCTTCTTGCACTCCACAAATGCATTGTGGTGGTGGTGGAGGTGGGAACCTGATTCACCCTGGCACAATATTAGACTCAAAAAGCACTGGGACGATAACTTGTCAAGTAGGGTCAGGATTTGCTTATCAGTCTGCATCTTCGCTGAAGAACCCTCCAGCTAGAAGCAATTTGGCAGGAATTTCCAGTGAGTTCTCTGGTATGTGTGTAGAAAACAGTGTATCTTCCTGTCAGCATCTGGCCTGTTGTGGAAAACTCCATTTCCAGCCCTGCCACGGTAACGTGCACAAGCTGCATCAGTTCCCAGCCCTGCCGAGCTGCCCATCCTCTGGCTATTTCCCCTGTCCCGAGTTCACCACTGGGGCTGCGGGGCACTTGGACGAGCACGTTGCACAGCCGGAGCTGCCGCCACGCGTGTGCGCCAACCCTCTGCACCTAAACGTGGTGCCCCCCGTGTGTCTGAAGGGCTCTCACTACTGCACTGACTGCTTGAGCAAGGTTTGTACACCCCCCCTTTCTCCTTCCTTACTCTGCTGTGTGGTTCGTGTCAAAAGTGTGTAGCTTGAGCAAAACACCAGCTGCCGTGGGTGCAGCTCACATCCCCCTGGTTGGTGATGCACGGTACAAATGTGCACACAGCCTTTTTGAAGCTGAGCTCTTTCCTGAGGTAACATTCAGTGCAATGGGAAGACAAAAGAGCTGTCACAATGTTCAGTCTGCAGGGGATCTGTAATGCACTTGAGTGGAGTTTTAACTTCTTTCAAATCAAGTCATCTCTTCTTTACAGCTCCAATTAAACTGTTCCATGGTAGGGACTCTGAGAAAAGGCTAACAAGCAGTTAAGATGTACCCTTGGGCAGCTGATCAATAAAGAGCCATTTGTAAGTCAGGCAATACATCTTATGCTACAAGGATATTCTGGTCTTGGTTTGGTTTGATAGGTCTTAGTTCAGTCTTCCCAAATTCATAATTTATACTTTAGCACCAATTTAGTAAAATTCAGAACTTGTTAGAACTGTGCTTGAATATTACTAGGAATTTCTAGTGAAATAATATACTCAACTTTGCAATATCTGTTACTTAAACTTCTAAATTTAAGTTTCCCATATAAAAGTGAGTTATATTTAGTTCATTTTAATGAACTAAAGGGTCAATTCAATATATTTGGAGTTATCACACCTTCTACTCTCCATGTGTAGGTTTTGTATACTAGGTCTCTGATTTTTGTTGGTTTTTTTTTTAAAGGATACAAATTAGTACTACTTAAAGGTGGCATGTCTTGATACGTTGAGTTTAGTAGAATCTTTCCTTGGAATTTGGAAATCTGAAGCTGAATATGCTGGGATAGAAGCTTCCTTCATGCCATCATAATGTTGTTAATTAGCTTTGTAAAGCACATCTGAACTGGCTTTTGCTGCAGCAGGGAAACCAAGTGTTTGTAGCATGGAATAGCATGTGTTAATATTGTGTACTAAATGAACATGTATTCTGAAAAATTGTCCCAACAGCCAACCAGAAACAGCCTAGTTGATGCTGCTAAAATCTGGCCAAATATTCCTCCTCCAAGTGCACAGACTGCACCTGTTCCTATCCCAATCTGTAATGGCTGTGGAACCAAAGGAACAGGAAATGAGAAGAGTTTGATACTGGCAAGCAGCCTTGGCAAATCACCACAGAAATATGGTAAACCACATTTGTTTGAAACTTCCATTTAGTGGATGTTCTCCTTTTAGATACTGTTGCACAGCAAGAATTCTCTTAAATTGCACTATTATCTGGAAACTTCTATAAAGTTATAGAAAACTAAGCAGTAAAAAAAACCTTGTCTCTGTTTTGAAAACTCATTACTTGATTTTACATGTTTTGACTTCTTAGCCAATTTACTGTATTGTTTACATAGAGTTTTAGTTTTACTATTATTGATTTTACTGTTTTAAGAACTAGAAAAAGAAACTGTGCTGACTTGGAAGCTGTTTTGTTCTGATGATGTATAATGAAATTATCTTCAGCCATATTTGAAAAGCATTTTCATAGTCTAGTGTCTGTTGTCACTCCATATGCAGTAAAGGTGTGACATTTATAATTCTCAAGTGTTCTTAAGAGGAAAATACTGTGTGAAATAATTGCTTGATCTTTCTGCAATGTTAGTACTGCTTCAATTACAAAATCATATCTAGTATAAAAGTTACAAACTTTAAAGTCACAGAATATTAAGAAATTCAGAGTTTTAAGGTGAGACACATCAATCCAGTGTCTTTTACCAAATGCCATTCCTGTGAATCTTTTGGGTACCCAACCAACATACTCACAAACAAATTTGATTGTCAGGTGTGCCTTATTTTAAGTTCTCAGGTAACATTAATTTGTACCTTGTTTTTGAACTGTGAGGATTCTGTGTTGTTCCTCATGTTTCTTTTCAAGTTGTTTTGTGGGGATGGAATGGTTACATACTGTTAGTTCAAATTTAAATATATTTTCAGAGTGCTGAAACACCAGCTTAGCCTGCAGTAGCAAAAATTCTATAGCTCACTCTGCTGAGCTGTAGGATACTTTGTTAGTTCTGTATTGCCTTGATTTTCTCTAATCACCATAATGGTACTGGTCATCTCATCCAGTTTTGTTTAGATTTCTTATCTAATCCACAATGTAAATTTGAACAGCTTCCATGTTTTGCTTCTGTTACTGATACACCACCAAGTGTTACACAACTTCAGACAGTTTTTTGTGGCATTTGGCAATTTTTTTCAAATACATTACTTGATTGTTTAAGAGCTTAAAAGTAAAGTCAAAGTTGTCTTGGATCTTTATCCTAATCTGACAGTGAGTAAATTTTTGTTTAAGACTGATGGTTTGTTGGATTCCTTAAGAAAGTAAAACTGAACTTGTATTCCTGGGACTGTTGTTCATAAAACTTCCCATGTGCAAAGATTTTACTATGCTAAGTTTCATGTTTTCAGTATTTGCAGACAAAAATGAGCTGTGTTCTTATGCCTGCGCAGGGTCCCCAGAAGTTGCAGTAACAGGCCAAGTTCTGGAAAACTTGCCCCCCATTGGAGTCTTCTGGGATATTGAAAACTGCTCAGTTCCCTCTGGCCGTTCAGCTGTGGCAGTTGTGCAGAGGATTCGGGAGAAGTTTTTCAAAGGTCACAGAGAGGCAGAATTCATCTGTGTGTGTGACATCAGTAAAGAAAACAAAGAAGTTATTCAGGAGCTAAACAACTGCCAGGTATCCAACCAGCACCAGCTTGGTGTTCTTGCTTGAGAATTTGTGTACTTTGAGTGTGCCAAGACTGATTCACATTGATTAAAGCTTTGTTTGCTTCCGTGGGTTTAGTGCATTTTCAGTTTATGGGTGGGGTCTCTAATACTGATTTCTTTTGGTTTTGCTGCTGTGATAGTTTTAGAAGTGAATCTGCAGTATGTTATCTGTGGGTAACTGGTTTAGCTTTAGTTTTAGTTTTCACAAGAGATTATCTCATCCAGTAAAATGTGGTGGTGGAGTTTTTGTTATCCTTCAAATCTGTGATCAAATGATTAACCTGAAGGAGCTATGATTCTGTGAAATTAACTTTTATACTTTGTTGGTGAATCCTGTGCTGATTGGTAAGGACACCTGTAGATTAGTGCTATTGTTTGGAGTGCCTTTAACACTACATATATTTTCCATTGATACATTCTGTTTCCTGGTATTTTTAATAACTTTTTGCACTGGTTTCTATGTCAGAAATTTCCACCCTCTAAATTACAGCTATGTTAATAGGTTGACAGTTTTTTTGAATGTTTTTAGGTGTATGAGTTGTGATCCTCAATGCAGAACAGCAGAAGTCACCCCAAAGACATTGCTGAACAGCTAGGGTTGAAGTTTAGGGCTCACAGAACAGTTTTTGATCCCTATGTATTCCATTCTGTGCATGTGTGCATTAATTTACCTAAATTAAAAGTGCATGCAAGAGCTTGTATTTTATTTTTTTTTATTTCCATTGAAGTAAGCACAATTCACATTGAAGCTTTTCTTCAGAGTGTATTTATGTATTTCCACAGGTGACTGTTGCACACATCAATGCTACAGCCAAGAATGCTGCTGATGACAAACTCAGGCAGAGTCTGAGGAGATTTGCTGATACACACACTGCACCTGCCACTGTGGTTCTTGTGTCAAGTAAGTGTTTGTGGTACTCAGCTGCAGTGCTGCCTTCAGTTCCTCTCTTCCATAGTATTTCTGCATAAGGCACTATTTTGATTTCCAAGGGTGGTGTTTCAGCTTTAACTGAACTGTTGAGGAATTCTTAATGTCAGTGGCAGCAAAGGAAAAGCAGGGGACAGTAAGATGAGAACTTGGCTCAGTTCAGTCACTGTTATGATTTGATGCCTTTTTGAGTGTCAGTAGGTATGTGTGTAACTACTGTCTAAAGTTAGCTTCAGCAGGAAGCTTGTAAATTAAAACTCAGAGCTGTATATGTGGTCTGAGCAAAATGTATGTTTTTAATTCTCATAGCAGCATATTCTATATTATACAGTGAAATCTGCAATCCACTCAGCTATTGAATTGCCATGTGTTGGCCTTGGGTTTCTCCCTAAAGCTAAACAAATGTTTGCTATAGAAATACCCAGTACCAGTCCAATGCCCTGCTGATGAATTGCTACAAGCTGCTGGTAAATGGAAGCCCTTGTCTTGAGACTGACTGTGAGCTGCTGATTTAAATAATGGCTGAGAAGCCTTGTAGCTGTTAGTGCTTTTTCATTGGAAATTTCCATTGAGAAATAGAACCTGTTGAGTGAGATTTGTGGGATTTTTTCTTCAATTACATGTTTTAGATTTTTCAAGTGTTTCCTTGCCTACTTCATTTTTCCCCCTCCAGCGGATGTGAACTTTGCTTTGGAACTGAGTGACCTGAGACATCGACATGGTTTCCGAATCATTTTAGTACATAAAAACCAAGCTTCAGAAGCACTCTTACATCATGCCCATGAACTTATTTGTTTTGAAGAATTTATTTCAGACTTGCCACCAAGGTTACCACTGAAAATGCCGGTAAAGATTTTAATTCTTGATGCAGCAGACATTCCTGAGTGTCAAATTGCAGTTTTTGTTGTAATTTAGGAAGAGAGCAGGCTGAAATTACGTGTGTGTTAATTATGATGGGAAATGTCTCCTGTGTATTTGGCCACTGTCTGTATGTCATTTACTACCATGTGAATGTTTGCTTTCTGCTTTCAGGCAGGAAGAGTGAAATACTAAATGAGAAAGTAGTTAACTAAAAAGTGAAATAGTAAAGGCACATTCTTACCAATAAATATTTTACCGGATAGTGTATCTTACATGATTTATTTCCCTTGCAGAAAGTTTGGGTAAGAACTTAGTTGTGCATTAAGACATCTTAGTGATGCATTCTAAAGTGATTGTGTCTTTTCTTGTGTTTTTGCCTTCTTTGGTGATTCCCTCTGGGTCTGTTGTAGTGTCTTTGTACAGCACTTAGGACTTTTTCTTTCTTGAAACAACTTCCTGACCTATGCTTTCACATGCATATATTGAATATATAGGTTATTGGATAGTTAACAATGGTGCTTTTTCATCTGGAGAATTGATAGGGACTCTGTAGTCAATTCTGACTTCAAATTATATTTGAGATGAAGTTTGAGGATCTATCCTGGTATGAGAGTTTTTCAGACAAATTGAGTGCTGTAACAGGAATGACTTGCTGATGGCATGGGGGTGGTGGGAGGAGGACACGGTCACCAGAAGCAGTGTTAGAACTACTGGTTTTGAACCAGAGGGTGTTCTGGCATAATCAAATTAAAATCTTCCTCCCTTCTAACAGGCTTGTCATACACTGTTATATGTCTATAATCTGCCAACAAACAGAGACAGCAAAAGTGTCAGCAATCGCCTGCGGCGTTTGTCAGACAACTGTGGAGGGAAGGTGCTGAGCATTTCTGGGAGCAGCGCGATTCTCCGCTTCTTAAACCAGGAGAGCGCGGAACGGGCGCGGAAGCGAATGGAAAATGAGGATGTTTTTGGAAATAGGATTGTAGTGTCTTTCACTCCCAAAAACAAAGAACTCAATGAAACAAAAAGCTCCAGCTTTGTGGGAACTGACAAGGTCAAGTCTCCCAAAAAAATTAACAAGAACACGAAGCTGTGCCTCCTCAACAAAGACTCGAATGATCAGTCTGCTGGTACCAAAGGCTCTGCTGGGAGGGGATTCCAGATTCATGGATCTGTCATCAAACCCACAAATGTCAAAAGTTTACAGGTATTGTTGTTCTGCCTTGTTCCCTATTCTTGTTTTTCCTTGTGTTCTGAGGATTGCTTCTTTTACTGCTTTAACTTGTCAGTCCTAATAAATGAATAACTGTAATGTGTGGTGACATTGCTGAATGAGACCTGTGTTCATCTCCTTGGGAAGCAGACAGTTATTGTGAGGGTGGTTGCCAAAACTTGCCTCCCTGCCAAGTTTTTGTCAGTTTGGAAATACTGCTGGTACTTGCTCTCAAATTCTAGCCACTTTTGACTTTTGCACTGGTGATGGGTAGCATCTAGAGTGATCCATTTTGCTTGTTCTAAGGGGAAGTAGGGGTAGACCTATAGTGTAGCAAAACGTTTTAACTAATTAGCACTCTGTCTTCCACCACAGAAAATCAAAAATTCCTTGTTATGAAATACCAGTGAAAACACTATTAAAGAGAAAATGGTCAGTCATCTAGCCTTCCATCAGAAAGAAGGCCTGTGGCAAGGGATGAGTGGTGCTTTTATGCTGACCTTTTTTATCTGTTTCACATAGGAGCTGTGCCGCCTTGAATCAAAGAACGCCAGTAGAAATACTGAAAACCAGCAAGAACATTTGAGAGAACAAATTCCTTCTCCTCAGAGTAACTCTAATGCAGCAATTTCCGTGTCTCTGGCAACCAAAAAAATGGGAGCAGGAGAATCATCCTCCAAAAATAGTCAGAAGTATGTTTAAGAATAAAAAAAGATGTAGATGTTAGTAATGTATTTTTTTAATGTAAATTCTGCAACATGATGTTTTTTCTTTTTCTTATATATATTTGTAAATAGAAAAGAGACCTCTGCTTCCAGGAGCATTACCAGTTCCCCTGTAGATAAAAAAGATAAAGATGAAACTGTATTTCAGGTCAGCTATCCCTCTGCTTTCAGTAAGCTGACGGCCTCAAGACAACTCAGTCCATTACTCATGTCTCAGAGTTGCTGGTCATCTCGGTAAGTGTCTGTCTGTCTTGGGAGGGGAAGTGAGACTTCATCAGTTTATACTTTGATTATTTACAGCTCATTTGCTTGTGCTGGTATTTGTTTTGCCTGCGCATGTGTACTGGGAAAATCCCTTTGAAGTGCTGTATTTATGTGCTTGACCTGTGTCTGTTATCTGATTTTGAGATGTGTATATTGGAATTGTGCAGTTCCTTCAGCTCATAAATATTTTCATTTTACCCAGGAGTATGTCTCCCAACCTTTCAAATAGATCATCTCCACTCACATTCAATATAGTGAATCATACCAGTGGTACAGACTGCCCTGATCCCTTTGCAAATGGTGCAGACATTCAGATCAGCAACATAGATTACAGATTGTCCAGAAAAGAGTTGCAGCAAAATTTACAAGAAATCTTCTCAAGACATGGCAAGGTAAAGGCTCAAATTCTTTTATTAAATCTGTTTTTAAATAGTTCCTGGTTATGTATTATGGGGTTGTGGTTTAGGTTCAGGTGAGCAGAAAGAGAAAGGCATTGGAGCAGGACTTTTAAACCTTGTTAAAAGGATAGATTGTGGGAGGTTTTTTTCTTTAAAAAGACCAGATAACCACTTGTACTAGGTTTTTAATTTGTGTGTGGTCTTCATAGATCTGGTATTCTGAAGTTTGTTGTATAAAATTCTTACTAAGTGGCTCATTAGTATGTGGGGATGAGACTTAAGCTTTAACAGGATAACCTTTTTAAGCTGTGGAGCTGAATTCCTAATGTCAGCTTAAAAATCACAGTAAAAACTGTTTTGTGTCAGAAGTGATCAAAGGCAGGGGAAGTGCAAATTGGTAAAAAGCAATTATGGAAGGTGAGGTCAGTGGTCCTATTTCTGTCTGATGCGTGGATGACATTTTTCTGGCATAATCTTTACACTGAAAGATGATGCTTATGTTAATGAAATACCATGGGCTTGCCTTAGTCCAGGGTCGCTGTGCCTGGCTCTTGTTTGCATTGCCCCAATGGCTGTGGTTCATCACACTCCCTTCCCTTTTGTTGTTGGCTCTTGGCCAAAGCAAGACTGCTCTAGTGGTGACTTGCCTTGGGTTAATGTTTTGGTGTAAATGTATGAGGTGTTTTCTTCCTCTCAGGTAAAAAGTGTGGAGCTCAGTCCCCACACAGACTACCAGCTGAAGGCTATGGTTCAGATGGAGAATCTGCAAGAAGCCATCGGTGCTGTCAACAGTCTGCACAGATACAAAATTGGCAGTAAGAGGATCCAGGTCTCATTAGCAACGGGAGCTGCTAGTAAATCACTCTCTCTACTTAGGTAATAAGCACTTTGGCATCTTCTTAATTGTCCTAGCATGTATTAGTAGCTGAGAGATGATTTAAAATACTGCTTAAAGGGATAATTGGGAAGTAAAGTAAAATCTGTTGTGTGACCTGATGAATGTGTTAAATACAACTCGGCTCATTTTAGTTTAGCATTTCTGCACTGCTTATATTCTAAGTTCCATCTGGAGATTCTGCATCCCTATTTAAAAGGGTTTAATAGCTGTGCTACTATTCTTGCATAGTACTGATATACCATTAATTTAATTTGTGCAGCTGGGTTAAGATTATTCTGGGCATCTTTATTTCTTCTTTCTTCCAAGAAAGTGTGTATGAATTTAGCTTTTGAGGATGGGTACACGGTTGAAAACACCAACAGCATTTCATTGCTACCTGGAATGTGATACAACTTCAAAGTGCTACACTAGTGAGAATACAAGTATTTGGTTTTTTTCTTACTGAATGAAAGCATTAGGAAAGAAGTTGCCATCATTTATTCACAGAATGTAACTATTCTACAATTATGTGCTACTTGCCATTGTATAATTTACAGCTTTATTTCATTCTTCCCTCTTCAAAGTTTGTAATGTAAGGACCAGACTGGTAACTTCTAATGCTGCAGTTTTATTGCATTTTATAGGTGCTCAGATTTTAGCATCACTTCTGAAATCTGCAACTCCTTCAGAGACATGACCTGATGAATTAGCAGAAATGTTACTACTTGTGCTCCCTGATCTAAAATGACAACTTTTATAGTGCTGGAATGGAAGGGAACACACTTTATCCTGTTTTATGTATAGTTCATAAACTGCATCTGTAAATACCTTGCTAATTTAGACTGGAGTCTAATAACAGCAAATTAATTTTGTGCTAATGCTGTAAAACCTCTCTTACAGCTCAGAAGCAATGTCCATTCTGCAGGATGCACCTGCTTGTTGCTTGCCTGTGTTCAAATTCATAGAAATCTATGAAAAAAAGTAAGTTCCTGGTGGTTTCCTTTTCAATGCTTCTAAAAAAAGAATCTGATCATGTATGATTGTTTGCAGTGACTTAGAGTAGCAGAATGGAGAATTACCCATTCTTGCTCTTAGATGCCGCAGCATACTTTGTACCCAGAGGCAATTATGGCAAAACTGGCCTTTTTTAGAGGGTTCTACTTTCAGGATTTTACTCAATTCTTCTGCATTGATTGAATAGGTTAGTTACCTTAACGTTTTGCATCTAATAGTTTCTAGCATATTCCTGTTTATTAAACAAAAAAGGCAGATGACAGCATTGCCTTTATAAAGTGCCTTTATTTCAATGTCTCCCTCAGGTTTGGCCGTAAGTTGATTGTCTCGGACTTGTACAAACTCACGGACACCGTGGCCATCCGTGACCAGGGAAGTGGCAGGCTCGTGTGCCTCCTGCCCAGCAGCCAAGCCAGGCAGAGCCCCTTGGGATCCTCACAGTCCCACGATGGCTCCTCAGCAAACTGCAGCCCAATAATATTTGAAGAGCTGGAATATCACGAGCCTGTTTGTAAGCAGCATTGCCTGAATAAAGACTTTATGTAAGCTGTGTATAAAATACTATAAATATTTCAAATATTTGAACAGCATTTATAGTGAGCCAGTATATTAAAGTCAAGGTGTGTGTGCTCATGATGTGCTCTAATCACTCCTCATATGTTTACAAGTATAAGACAGAAAGTAGTGAGATGGGCCAGTGGGTTTTCTAGACAGTTCTCATGGGTTGGTGTGTTCTAGCACAGCTGCCAGGATTGAGCACCTCTTTAATGGGAGCTGGAAGGTTCCCTGCATTCCTCTGGTTATGTAGGAGGGTTATACATACTAGAGGCTTCTATTACCTGAATTTCATTATGTAATTGTTGCAGATTTTGTCCTCCAGCTATATTTAGTGATTCCTAAGTGATTCATAGGGAGTTACAGGTTTCTTGAAGCCATGTATTAAGTTTTTTGTTTAATTCAACAGCTGCCAGGTTGTGCTAGTAGAGCAGTTATTAGGTGATTATTGTTAACTGCCTGGTATGTGCTGCTAAAATATAATTTTAAAGTTTTATTGGGTAATAAAAATATGGTCTTCTAAATGTTACTTCTGGAAATTTGCTGTAGCTGCATTTGTTTCGGGGAAAAAATTAAGAAAGTTGGTTGTACTGTACTACAAGTGCTGTTGTCACTAGTAGCAGTATATTATGTGCATATAGCATAATGTTTAATATTTATGTGAGCACAGATATTATGTTAAAGCTGTGTGTAGAGTAAGCATAAAAACCTGAACCTCTTATTTTTACAGTGAACATGAGTTTGATCCAGATAGTTACAGAATTCCTTTTGTGGTTTTGTCTCTGAAGACATTTGCTCCCCAAGTTCACAGTCTTCTACAGACACATGAGGGTACTGTGCCTTTACTAAGGTAGAGTATTTTAATTTCTCTTTTTAGTAAGGTCTGATAGGTTGAAGACTTAAAGCTTTTTGGGAATTACCTGTTGTATATAAACTCAGTTCTTACATAAAATGGTATCCTTTAGAGCAAATGAATACACTGTGAGGTGATCACTTCTAAAAATCTTGTTTAGCAAAAACAGCACTTATTTAAAATACGTGTTTTATGAAGATTTCTATAATTTGTCAGTAAGGTGTTAAAATCTTACTCATGAAATGTCTTAAATACTATTTTTATGACAATTATAATGATATTTTAGTGCATAATGGAAGCTTTTTTTTGCCTCCATAGTTTTCCTGATTGTTACATGTCAGAGTTCAATGATCTTGAAATGGTGCCAGAAGGCCAAGGTGGTGTTCCCTTAGAACATCTGATTACCTGTGTTCCTGGAGTTAACATTGCCACTGCCCAAAATGGCATTAAAGTTATCAAATGGATACATAACAAACCCCCACCTCCTACTGCAGGTATTTCTGCTTAAAACTTTTTCTCTTAACTAATTATTTATGCTAAAAATTTAAGCTAATACGTTCTGCTAATAAAATAAACATGTATAATTGTTGAAACTTTTTATGAGAAGAAACTTACAGCTTGAATGTTCATACTTTTCTCCTATGCTTCAATCCATAAGTAAAGTTAAGTGTTTCATGGAAGAGTACTTGTGGAAAGTATAATAATACAACGTTTTGGTTTGTAGATCCTTGGCTTCTGCGTTCCAAGAGCCCTGTAGGTAATCCCCAGCTCATTCAGTTCAGTCGAGAAGTGATAGATCTGCTCAAAAGCCAACCATCCTGTGTCATCCCTGTCAGCAAATTCATCCCAACCTACCATCACCACTTTGCCAAGCAATGCAGAGTGTCTGACTATGGCTATTCCAAACTAATGGAGCTGCTGGAGGCAGTGCCTCATGTGCTGCAGGTGAGTGATGTGCTACTGGCCACTCTGACCTGAGGAATTGTGGCTGCAGCCATCTGAATTCCTGGTTGCTGTTGTAGAATAGATGCTGAGCAATACCTAGTGCCCCTTGAAAGAGCTGGTTGACTGAACTTTGGTGGGTGTGTTCTTTTTTGAGATGCTATTTCCATGCCCACCCTTTCAAAACAACTTTGGGGAAACCTCAGGAATAAAGTTTGAAGCTGCTTTTAACCTACGGCTGGTGCTTGGGTAAAAGTTTAACTGTGCTGTGTCCAGCATAAGAACACTTACAAATGCTGAGTGCTCATGAGTTGGGCTGAGGTGTGTTGCCTGTGGCTTGAAGGGATTTCTGTGAGAAATAAGTCATGTAACCTTATTACACAACCCCTGTGGTCACATTCACTTACAACTTTGAACAGCACTTGGTTGAAGGATTTTTAAATAACGAGTGCAAATGTGCAGAAGTTGCAGTAGCACGCATGGATGAAGTACTGAATTTCTCAAGGCCATAGTTCTTAATACAGAAAGTGGGTGGCCTCATGAGGCTGCCATTCCAGATGCTGTCTCTACTATATTCTTTTTCTAGCCTACCTATATTAATATTGGCTTTTAAATATCTTTTCCTGAGGGTGCTGGGTGTGAGTGACCGGATCTGATTTTCTTTCAGATTCTTGGCATGGGTTCCAAACGCTTGTTAACGCTCACGCACAGAGCTCAGGTGAAGCGCTTCACTCAAGATTTACTGAAGCTGCTCAAGTCCCAGGCCAGCAAGCAAGTTATTGTGAGGGAATTCTTGCAGGCCTATCACTGGTAAGTTACTCTAATGAAACTGTGCAGGGTCTGTCTATTAATGGTGATTTTAATACCTAGAGCAAGAGGAGTCAGCACTTAAAATCTCAAAACAAAACTGTGGCAACTACATTGCCTTTTCATTGCAATATGGAAGTTCACACTTCCAATGAAAACAAAAATTAAAAGCTCTCTGCCATATTTTATTCCTCCCTTTAATACTTTAGGTTCACTTAACTTCATTGGGGTGGGAAATGGGTTATTGTATTTCATTAGTTCTCTTTGAAGCCATGACTGCAGCGTTGGATTTAAGCAAATAGGTCATGGCACATTAACATGAGCAGCAAAGGGAAAGCTTACCTTAGGCTTTCTTCAGAAGGAAATATAAAATGAATAGATTAACTACCAGGAGTTACTTTTACTGCTTTAACTGGATCTAGCAGTGGCAAAAATTGGGAGTCATACCTGTCTGGAACCCTCTGTGCTAGCATCATAAAAAGTAGGGTTTTATTTGGGTTTTTTAAGAACAGAGATTGATGATTTCTTTAATAGGAAGATAGAAAGTAATAGTTATGTGCTTTAAATAAACCATGGCATCTTAGGGTGAACCTGTGAATCTACCTTTACATGTGTGCTGTTGTTAATCATGTGCCAACAGCTCCTTCTTGGGAGTGTACTGTCCTATTTCCACTCTTGGCAAAAACACATTATTGGTTATTTATGAATCTATTTAATGTACAGTCAGCGCTGGCCACTTGTTGAATAAGAATGTTTGTGAAGTGTTCTTGCTCCTGAGAGGTTTTGGTTGGACAAGTGGGAAGAGTAAAACACATTTCAATACATTACACGTACTGAGAAGCTTAATAAGATGTTTTCCAGGAGATGGTCTCTGCCTTCTCTTGAGACCTATTCTTGCTTAAAAGAGTGTATGGCTGTAACTATTGAGCAAATCCAGAGAATCCTCTGTAGAAGTGCAGCCAGCTGGAGCTGTATACACAGCGCAATTACATGTTTCCTAAAGCACTTAAAACCACTGGTTGGTATGTACAGCTTTGTTACACTGATTGTTCACATGACAGTAAATCTTACTTCTCTGGCTAGAATGCATTCCTAGTTTCCCTTTGTTTCCCAGGATGATATTGCCAATATCATCCTGGAAATTGTCCTTATGTTTTTTAGGATTTGAGGCTTACTTTCTCAGCTCGCCAGAAAATGTATTTTTTTGCCTCCACAGCATGAATTAATACTTATATTACACACAATTTTTTTAAACTTTCAGGTGTTTCTCTAAGGACTGGGATGTTACTGAGTATGGAGTGTGTGAACTGGCTGATATTATATCAGAAATTCCAGATACAACCATCTGTTTGTCACAGCAAGACAATGAAATGGTGATTTGTATTCCTAAAAGAGGTATGTCCATGAAAGTTTCTTCTGCTGGTTCTTTGACTGTTCCAAAGTTTTAGTAACTCAAACATGTAGGAGTGACTTGGATTTTTTTATAATTGTATTTCTACCTTTATAACCAAGTTGCTAAGTTCTAGCAAGTCAAGAATGTCATTCTCTGAACACTTAAAATAGAACAGGAAAACAGGTGGCAGAAAACATAAAATAGTGTTACAACTTCTGCATGTAGGTGTGCTTTCTGTGGAGTGATTAGACAGTGGATTGTTTTCATACAGGAAAAAGCACTGACATATTTGGCCATTTAAAAACCTTCGTAAGGCCTGATAACCTGACTATTTTGAACTTTTGAACATGTAAGCCTAGTAAAGGTCTCAGTGGTAGAAGAAGAGTGACTTGAACATGCTGAAAACCAGTCACTGTGTTTGCTTGTTGTATTCTGTTGCATTTCATAAGCACGTTGGGATGTAGCTCTTGCTTTATTTTTTTATTTTAGAGCGTACCCAGGAGGAAATTGAAAGAACCAAGCAGTTTTCCAAGGAGGTGGTGGATCTGCTGCGGCACCAGCCCCATTTTCGAATGCCCTTCAATAAATTTATTCCTTGTTACCACCACCACTTTGGGCGCCAGTGCAAACTCGCTTACTATGGGTTTACAAAGCTACTTGAACTCTTTGAAGCCATACCAGATGTCTTACTTGTAAGTTCAAAATCATAAGCTGGGCTAAAGCATTTTTCTGGAATGTATACAACTGTTTCAGCAGGGGTTATATTTCTCATAAACTTTAGTGTGAGTTATAAACTCTGCACCTGTAATGTTTAGACAGCTGTATTTAAGAAAATCTTAATGCTGTTTTGGTAAAATGGTCCATGGTTTTGAGCACTTTCAGGAGGCTGTTTGTTCACAAATTCAAACAAAATTCAGTGCCTCAAAATTGGAGCTAAGTTTTATTATAATTGTGTTCAATTTGCTTTAAAAAAGTAAACAATTTCTCTGCTTGTCCTGTTATATTTCAGATGTTACATGGTTTTGCTTGCTGTACAAACAGCTTTTGAGTGGCTGAGTCCTGGTGCACAGCAAATCCCTGCCTGCAGGCCCTGAGTTGGAGCTGCAGCTTACACTTAGCTCGCCCAGACTGCATCGGTCACCTCAGCAAAGTGTCGCTTGTGTTCTGTAGGTGCTGGAGTGTGGGGAGGAGAAGATTCTGGCGCTGACAGAGGTGGAGCAGGTGAAGGCGGTGGCGGCGCAGTTGGTGAAGCTGCTGCGGGCTCAGAAGGACAATGCCCTGCTGCTGGCTGACCTGCTGCCCGAGTACAGCAGGACCTTCGGCTACGCCCTGCGCCTGCACGACTTCGACGTCAGCTCCGTGCCGGCCCTCATGCAGAAACTCTGCCACGTTGTGAAGGTAACCCTTTGGCCTGGCTGCTGTCCCTCTGTGACGGGATTCTGTGCTTGTGATGACTCCTGAGGTGTTAGCAAGTCCTTTTTTCCCTGCCCCGTGACCGAAGAAAAGGTCGAGATTCGTTGGCTCTGCTTTTCAAGGTTGTTTATTGTCTCTTATCAAATACGTTCTTTGTCTGACCCACTGAGGTCTGTCTGGCAGGTCAGTTTGTGGCATACTGACTGCCCTTGGGGTGGTGTTATTTTTTATACTAAGAACTACATGTACTTTATTTACAATAATTTTCCAGTACCTATCACCTATGTTAGACAGTCTGTCTCTACTCTAAACCAATCCAAAAGTGTCACCATCACAGCAGAAGATGGAGGGCAAGAAGAAGGAAGATTCCCGACGCCCAGATTCCTCCATATTGCCTCTTGAGCCCCCATTCTAAATCTCCGAAATTCTACTTTTTCACCCTGTGACAAATTAACTATCACTCTACTCAAACTCTTGTGGCTTGTAAATCTTCACACAAAGTTGGTAATTTTTTCCATGGGTTGAAGTCAAAGGCACAGGTGTCTGACTCTGTGCCAGGGTCTCTGAGCCCCCTGCCAGGATCTCAAGCCATCCAGGGCAGTCAGAGGCATGTCCTGGTTCTGACACTCTGGAACGTGAGGAAGGTTGTGTTAAGGAGTTTTCCACCTCACAGGACATGGCTCAGTACCTGTAATGAAATGTTGTTTCTGGAGTACAGCCTTAAGTCAGGAAGGGGAAATTCCAAAAGGGTTTTAAATGTAGTTTCTATATTCTTATGATGTTCTCTTTGCTCCTTTGTAACCTTGCAGCATTCTCTGGGAATACTCACGTTTATTTAAGAAATGATAAGTGATAGATTCTATTCTAGTACTTATTTTAACAGTACAAATTGGTTTTTTCCCCACCTGACTTCTATCTGTGAAGAAGTTTTCTGCTAACTGTAGTAGTTTTCAGTCTTCTAATGCTTTCAATTCCTCTACTTTTTTCTTTTTTAGCTGTGGCTTGAGTCTGACTCTGAACATAAATACATAGGTGGTCTTCTATGCCGGTGGAAAAGAGAGGTTGCAGTTACACAGATGTGGGCACATTGGTTTAGTTGCTCCAGTTTTGTTGACTTAGCAGCTGGTGTTAGGCTGGAGCTCAGTCAGGACCAGCTGGCTTGTAACAGAGTAAAATCATACCTACAGAATGGACAGAAACTGCTGCACAGATGTTCAGATTTTGTATATTTAAAGTAAATATTTACTTGTAATAGGGTGCTTGATTTTGTGTGTCTTTCACTAGGGAAATATCAGATGCTCAAATAAGCCCCAGCTATAGAACTTATTTTTAATTCAGTCTCTTCTGTGTCCCTAACTTCTTTCCCAATTAATTTTTCCAGGTGGTTGACACAGAATCTGGCAAGCAAATTCAGCTGATAAATAGAAAATCTCTGCGGACTCTGACTGCCCAGTTGCTGGTCTTGCTGATGTCCTGGGATGGAACATCCTTGCTCTCAGTAGAGCAGCTTAAGCAACATTATGAAACAGTCCACAGTACTTCACTTAATCCATGTGAATATGGATTTATGACCTTAACTGAACTCCTGAAGAGTCTGCCTTACTTGGTTGAGGTGTGTAAGCTCTTGCCTTTCTAATATGTTTGAAAAGTCATTGTGCCTAGAGGCTGTGGAAGTGTGTGCTCTTAATTCTTTCTCCTTTTTTCTTTTTCTGCTAGGTTTTTACCAATGGTGCAGCAGAAGAATATGTCAAGCTTACAAATCTGTATGTTTTTGCAAAGAATGTGAGGTCCTTACTTCACACCTACCATTATCAGCAAATTTTTCTTCACGAGTTCCCAGTAGCATACAGCAAATACACAGGAGAAGTGCTGCAGCCTAAAGCATATGGATGCAATAATTTAGAAGAGCTCTTGGGAGCAATTCCACAGGTGTGAAGAACTCCGTTTTGCACAGTTACA
This sequence comes from Motacilla alba alba, assembly GCF_015832195.1. NCBI lineage: Eukaryota > Metazoa > Chordata > Aves > Passeriformes > Motacillidae > Motacilla > Motacilla alba. The sequence continues at coordinate 7,622,874 of NC_052029.1, read as the reverse complement.
TAGAGATTTCTGTATGGATTAAAAGTAGTTACACAACCACAGTTTCTGTTAGTTGTGGTGACTTACTGGAATAATTACCTTCTTCAGAGAAGCTTATACCAGTTGTATTTTTAATACACTTCTGAGAAATCTAGAGAAGAAACTGAACCAGCACACATGTTTTGGTGAAATTTTGCTTAACAACTGTTCCTAGTAAGGCTGTAAACATCCCTGGCATCTCTAAGTAAGAGAATTGATTTTCTGTCTGTGTGAATGAATGGTTGTACAGTACTGAACCTTCATTTTGATCAGAGTGCATTATTGGGTTTGGGAGTGAATTCTGGGACCTTGTCAGAAGTCCCATGTTCTTGTCATCCACATATCTTACATGCTCTGGGAAAATTCTGTGACATAGTTGGTGGCTACAGCATTTCCTTTAAGTAAGCCAATCTTTCTAAAGAGTGACAAAAAGGAATTTTTTCAGTTCCATGTTTTAAAGATTTAGTTTCATTCATAATTATTTAGTATATTTTCTGGCACTATAGTTTCCTTTGGTATCAATTATTTGAGCCTTTACTTGAGTAGTGTAGTACAACTTAGCAATGTGCTTTAGTTTACTGTTGGAAGTCATGTCAGTGCAAAGCTGGATGAAAGGCAGTGAGCAAGTGCTGATGTTCAACCCTGCTTCCTTCTTAACAGGTGGTCTGGATTAAAGGACATGGCCATAAGAGAATTGTAGTCCTGAAGAATGATATGAAAAGTAAGCCATTTCAATTTTGAGCAATATCTTAGTTTTCTTTTCTATTTTTTAAGAGGCAGCTTGAGTTAACTAACCAAATGAACTTGCCTTTTTGCAGCTCGTTTTAGCTCACCTAGTTTTCCCCCTGCTGATCATGTAGATGATCATGGAAATCAACCTGCTGATAATAATGGACATAATATGGAGACCCAAGGATCCACTTCCTCAATGGAACTAAATCTAGGAGGGCCTAGCAATGGTAATCAAAGTTGGTTTATATAAGGAATTTATTGTCTTAGGGGAAATAAGCAGAATAATTTAAGCAACATGGGGAAAGGTGAGTTGGTATATCTGAACTTGTGTAAATATGCATTTTGGCTTAAAAACTTGTTGAACTTCTGAGTTTGTGGTTAAGCTTGTGTTCTGAGCTGCTAGTCTATAAATATATGTATATATGTGTGTGTGTGTGTATATGTATATGGAGGGAGCTTGTAGGTACTGCTTCCCAGGGAAGCAGTATTGGTGAATTTGGTGGAAATTGAAGTCTATGCACATGAGAAAAGGGGGTCAGCAGCAGCTTCTGCTTGCAGTGTCTCCTGTATTCTGATGAGAATTTATTCAGATGCTCTTGATACAGCAAACGAATCTGAGATTAGTTAGCATGAATTAAATTAGGTTAATGTTAGTATTTCAAACAGAACATAGTTCTGAAATCCTCAGATTTTGCATCTGGAGACTTTACATTTACCTGTGGCAGTAGTGACACCTTCTCAGCTTACAGATGCTCTGAAAGATGTTCCCTTATTTTTGTAGTTTCTAATCAAACAGAGCAAGAACTTCTTTGCCTCACAAACACATCTCCTGTTGATCTCCTGTGTGAGCCAGTCCCTTCCTGCCTGCCATCCCCCCAACTGAGACCTGATCCCGTGGTTCTTGAGTCTGCAGACCTCATTCAGTTTGAGGAACGCCCTGCACCCCTCCCAGGTAAGTTTGTCTCCGTTTGGTGATACAAATCAGGCTGATGAATTCTGAGTATTTTATTGCCTAACAGCAGAGAAATATTATTAAAAAAAACCCCAGATCATCAGCAAATTGAGTTGTCTTATTTATTTTAGAGATAATGATTTTAACAGAAGAAGAAAAACAGACAATTGTTACCACAGCTGAAGAAAAGCTGATCTCTGGTTCTGTGGTGTCTGACACCGCAGAGAATGCTTCAGTGCCTCCCTGTCAGTCCTCTGAAACCCAAGTAAACAAAGAAGCAACGGACAGCCCAGCCAAAAAGCAACACAAAAACAAGGTCAAATTGGCAGCAAACTTCTCACTCGCACCTGTAACCAAGCTTTAACTCTTTCTTTTTAGTGTGAAGGACAAATACCTATGGACTGTGCACAAAGTAAAGCTGTTTGCTAGCCCATGTGTATTTTAATGGAAAACCTAGAGGAATTAATTTGTATTTAATGTATTCTGTGAGAATTTTGTTCCTTTTACACTGAACACAGCTGTTAGCAGAGCAGATTTTTTTCTATTATTTTGAAAAAAAATCTGGCATTTGTTAAATTATTCTTAAATTTTACAGTTTTTCATAAATGTGTTCAGTAAAAGCAAAATCTTAATTCAACAAACACGGAACAGATTTTATTTTCTTGAAGCCTTGTTGGTGATGTAATCATACATGTAGCATATTGTATTCTATAGGCTGTTGCTTACTGGTATTGTTTCAGACAGTATTAATGAAATGCATGATTTGTCTTTCAAAAGCCTGTTGAGAAATTTTAACTCGCTGACCTGGGATGACCAGAGTGAGGGGAGCTGATTGTCCTCCAGAGGGGAAACTTGTTCTCTGACCTGTCAGGTGACTTGTAACTGCATTGGAAATGCTTGTCTAAAGATGTCTGTAGGAGCCTGTGGGTCTTGTGTGAAACTTGTTTTAAATGTGTTTTTGCTGTAGCTTTCAGTTCCATTTAGGAGCTTTCTAGGACACTGATGCTTTACCCTTCCCTCATATTTCGTTTGTTTGGCATGGGTTTGGTTAAGGGAAAGACTGTCTTGATGTCATGAGTGCAAGATACAGACACACACATTTTCATTGTGTCTAGAAATGAAGTTAGGAAGATTCTGAAATATGCATCTAATGCATAAATTACAGATAATGGAGCAGGTCTTTATTAATACGGCTGGTGATGGAAGGCATTGATGCTATTTCCACCTGTAAGGAAAGTTCTAGCTACATGTGGAAATGCTAAGGTTGTTCTGCTTAACCTTGTTTTCTACTTTTAAGCATGTTCAGTAAATGGGAAGCTCCTTTGATGTGCTGTCTTTTAGCTGTGTCTGTTTTTATTCTAAGACTCACTCCTAGTGTTGGCAGCTTTTGGAATTCGTGGTATCTTGTGCTGGCTTTTGCAAGGGCCAGCTTTGGGAGAGGCTAAGTCAGTGGATGACCTTAACTCTAGTTAGCAGAACTGTCCAGTGTGTGAGACTTTCTACCCATTCTGGGTAACCATGGCATTTACAATGGGTTGTATTTGCCAGGCAGCAAATAAATGCTTGTAGTATTGAAAGAACCTATACTAGAAGTTTTCCACTGGCCAACTGAGTATTTTTTTTAGATGGATTCTATTGTAATAGGCAAGGGATGGAACACAGGCTCTAATTTTTCAGCCAGCAGCAGGAAATGCCACTGAACAATGGCTATGGACAGAATTTTACTAGTTAGATTTTGTTATAAAATCTTTTATATTTAGGCAAGTATTACCAGTAGTGAGTTTATAGCCATTGTAAGTGCAGAGAAACACTGGGAAGTTTTTCTGAGCATTATGGCACAGTATTTTGAGTCCACAGTAAACCTCTACAGACATACTGCTATAGAAGAAGAAATTTAAAAGTAAGCTTTCTTGGAATGTTTTTAGTGAGTTAAATGCAAGAAAATCTGCTTTCACCTTAACTTTGATAAGGTTGACAGTGGTCAGTCCAGATCTTTGTTTCAGAAGAGCATGCATTGGAGAAGAGATCAGCCTGAAATAGTATTTTCATGAGATGCAGCTACAAGTCATTTGGAGTACTAAAGAAAACCTGGTTTTTGCTTCAGAGGAAAATATGGTGTTTATCCAAGTGATGTGGTGGTTATACCACATATGGAGGTCAGCATATCTTACCTGGATTCATGTGTGATTCTGCTGAAATTGCTGTTTGAAAGTAATAGAATAATACTTTTGAGAAGTTGTGTTCATAGTGTAACAAAATAGCTAATTGAATTGCAATATATTTTTTTATCCAAAGGGTTAAATGAATGATGTGACTTACAGATTTAAAAGCATTGCAACCATGAAATTCTTTAATTTAGCAAATAAATGTACTACTTCAAATTCATGTTTGTTTAAAAGAAAAAAATGTCACTGAAGCCCTCAATTTATGCACTATTTTTTTCCTTGGAATGGGAGAGAGAAGAAAGACTTCTTTTCTTAGCTGTCTACTTTGTTTGGACACTTTCTTTTGTGGCTCAAGTGCTGTTTTGTGTGTTGGGACCAAACAGTTGTCAATAAAATTTTCAAGCAAGCATAACTCTTGTCCTTGTCTCAAGACCTGTGGGGGGGGAAAAAAAGAAAAAACAAAAAACAAACCAACCTGCCTTAGAATACTTAACTTGCTAATGTGTCATGTTAGATTTAATTATTGAGACAGAACAGAGAGCTGGGGTTTAGTGAGGACTGAAGAAACACCATAAATTGTGGAGATGCAGGCTTTTCCCAGTTTCTGCAGTTGAGCTGTTTGCAGATGCAGGCAGTGTCTCTTGCTGCTCTCCATGCAGGGTCACGTGTAGGGTTTATTTTGAAGAGGAGCTGTGCTATTTATCATGCTGAAGAGAAAAAATGGAGAAAGGGTTGTAAATCCAGCAGGTGGATGTCAGGTGTTCCTCCTCGGTGTGTCTCCCTTTGAGATGTTAAATTGCTGCAAATAAGGTCATGTGAACATTAATAAAGTTAATGAGTCACTTTTGAGTGATAATGGCTTTTTCCAGCTTGAGGATGGTAATTATTCAGGAGCTACAAATATGGCAAATTTCTTTCACTGGAGTGTTTTGAAATGCAGAATCTTAACAGAAAAATTCAACTAAACTGAACTGTTTTGTCATCTCACAGCTTCATGGACAAAAGTAAAGACCTGGATGAGCCGTTCCTGACTTTCTCTTTTTTGGGGGGGGGTTTGGTCTTTGTTTTGTGACATATTCTCACTCAACAGAACCATTAAGTGGAGTCGGCTGGGATAAATGTCAGGCCTGTTGCAGATAAGCAATCACTTGACCTTACAGAGTACTCGTTCACTAAACAATTTTAAAGTAACTACCTAAAAAACTTACTGGGAAATTCTTCATAAACAATGTAATAAATATCCCTCTTGGAAATAATGAATATTCCTCTTTGAAAGGAGGAACAGGTGGTTTATAAAACCTTCCCAGAGCAGCACCACAAACCCTGTAATCACCACTCTGTAATTTCATTTTTCAGTAGTTGTGAATGTTTTTAAATAAATGAATGAGTAAAATCCCTCACAGCACCTGTTATGTGATTACCTTAAAAAGATGAGTTGGATTTTAAATGCTGCTTTGGTTCTGTGCTGCAAACATTCCCACTTCTTTCTCATTTTATGTTAAGCCATCTGTTTGAAGTTAGTAAAAAAGTGGTGATGGAAATAGCTTTCATTTTTTTTCTAAAATTAATATGGCTTGTTTTGCTTGCCATAATGTAACAGGACAGACTAGTTGCATGGTGAGCTATGGTTTAACTCCTATTAATAGCATTTTCCTAGCAAGCACCACTTCAAATGCTGTATTCCTTCCTGTACTATTTCTCTTTAATATTACTTAGGTGGATAAAGACAGAAAAATCCTAATTCAAGTGATTATTAATATGGCTTGTAGTGCTATATGTATGCTACAGAAGGCAGATTGATCTAAATAGAGAATGCCATTTTACAAGAAATTCCTGAAATGCCACTTCAGGATGTTAATTGAGCATGTTTTGACATGGCTGTCAAAGCACTATTATTTGTCATGCCATGGCTCAAGTTTCAAGTCAGTCTATCAGTTATTGAATTCAAAAGTGAAGAATTGCATCCTGCCTGTGTCATGAAGGAGAAAAACAACAAACTCTTCTGTTGGTGTAGCTGGGCTGAGGTAATTGGCAGCAAGAAACTTGATATTAGCTGCAGTCCTCTCCTCTGGTTTTGTGATCAAGCCTGTTAAAATCCACTGATTCCTGTAACTGATGAGATTCACTGTTCAGGTATCAGTTTAAACACCTCTTGGTGTCTTGCCAGAATTCTTTCACTCTCCCATGATGTGTTCTTGCACAAAACTGCTTCTCTTTAGGAAACAAGAAAGCAAAATTAAATGTGAGGGGACATCTCCTGTGAGACACCTCCTTGCTCATCTCTGAGACAGAGTTGCTGCCAGGGCTCTCAGGATCCAGGCTCAGCTGCTGAGGTGTTCTCAGCATCCCATGTGAAGTCTTGTGTGCACAGGGAAGGGAGAGGAAGTTTTGGTCTTTAGATAATATTTTTGCCATGATCCTGTTTGAAGGCAGCCTGCTTGCCTGGCTTTTTCTAGGACAGATGGGATCATGTGAAACAAGATGCACTTTGGTAACAATGGTAGCATTTATGCTGGGGTGAAGGAGGATTTTTTTGTTCATTTCAATAACACCAGGGCCCTCTTGGCATAACAGTTCTGATACTCATTTGAGTTGGGGTTCATATTCCCAGTGTAGGGCTGGGAACTGTCTCTAATCTGTGCAGGCTCTGGGCTGTAGTGAGGTTCCAAAGTCCTCTTAGAGCATCATGAGATTAGCTTTTTTGGTGGGTTTTCTTTATTCAGTGAGAAAATCCTTTCTTTCAGTAGCATCTCAAACTTACCCCTCAGCATTACTCCTTTTGTGTAGAATAACCTTATTCTTTTTGAGAAGTGTAGCAGCACAAGAAGTGCATCCCATTCCACTCCACAACCAACTTTTCCCTCAGTAACAGGAAGAAACAAAGGCTTAGTATAACACAGCAGCTTAGTTTATTTGGAAATATGTTTAACTTGGAAGAGATTCAGTAGGTCTAGGGGAAGGTACAAGAGAACCATTTGCTGGTGGAACTGGTGATTTGTACAAATAGCACTTCAGCACTTTTGTTTTTCTCAGCAGACCAAGATCCTTTCCTGAACACAGTTATGTTTACCAGAGTGTCTCAAATCCACCTTACACATTCTTACACATGCTCTTCCTTTTCCACTGCCTTGCCTTCTCTGTGAAGTGATAAATAGCCAGGATTTCCAGAAGAGATACTGGGTGCTTCCATCACTGTCCCTCTCTGCTGACAGTGACTGATATCTGAAAATCAACTCTGAAATGATGCCAGTTACTCCATATAGTCACCCAAAGATACTTGCCTGATCCTCTGCTGATTTTAGATACGGGGTTTGTGTAATGTGTTGTGCTCACAGGATCATGGAAGTTACAAAGCCCCTAGTTGTTCTTGGAATATTCAGTGATTTAGTCTGGCTTTTAAAAATAAGGGTCAAGATTTTTACAGTTAATTCCTTCCTAAGTTTACAGGAGTTTTACACTTAATTCCTTCCTAAGTTTGTTTAATTGCAGCCATTAGCTTTGACATCAGCCATAAGGGCTCTGCTGTGTTCTAGATAGGCAACACTAAACCAGTGTTGAACACAGCTGAGACTGTGACCTTACAGTCTAAAAAACCCAGGACTTTATTGCTAAGCAGCATCACTGACCCACTTCTGAAGGAACCACTTGTGCACTGCAGGCTAGCTCTTCAAACCCACCCAAATAAACAAAGAAATTTGCTAATTAAAAACAAAAACTGGCATACAGAAAACCTTCCAGCTGAGCCAAGCTAGAACTTCTGAAAATGAAGTTCACTCTCATTAACACTCCCGGAGTTCAAGTCCCTTTGGGGCACTGGCTGCCAGTGCTCAACTGTAAGAATATTGCACATTCCTACTTGCTGTGTTTCTTCTTGGATTTAATTAAAGGAGATTACTCTGTAGCCTGGTCATGAGCGTTGCTTCTCAGGAATGTCTGTTTCTTGCTAATGAAATTTTTTCATGGCAACCAACATTGCACTCACTTCACTTCATTCCCAGGTGGAGTCGGTGCAGCCTGTAGGGATCACCCCACTCATCAGCACAGCCGGGGTTAAACACTCTTTTGCAGAAGTCACCTCAGGCCTTAAAAACCATGTGCAAAGTCCTTCCGGACCCTTAGTGGCATTCACAGCTGATCCTCCCCAGGTTTAAAGTTTAAAATTTGGTTTTTCCTTGACTCCCATTTGCTTTTATTAATGACACTGAACACCTGCCCATCTGCCTCTTGCCTCAGATACTGACAATTCCTGATGTCTTAACTGGGTACCAGCAAGAGCCTGTGCAATTTTACAGGAGCCAATGGGTGTTTCTTTCCCTCCAGTGTGTATTTTCTCCCCTAAAAGCAGTTTTCCCCCTAACTGTGTAAATGTACCCAGGTGCCCTGCAGAGCCCAGCCCACACCAGGCACAGATTGTGTCAGCTAGGAGCTCAATGTGCTGTTGTATGTCTCAACAAGGATACAATAATCACACATGAGAGTCAGCCTTTGTTCTCTTGCCTGCATCTTTGGTCAAAGTAATTAAAGTGCTTCATGTCTCAGTGGAAACCTTTTGTGGTTTTTCCTCTTTGATCCTTAAAACTTAAGGTAGTTAGTGATGTTGGTTCTTTGTCTCAAGTGAGTCTGCAATACTGAAATTATTCTGGAAATGTGTTTTTCATCAAATCAGTCAGTGCTAGGGATTAGGTTTTATTTTGTAAGGATAGTCTGAGTTACTTTAGATGGTGTCTATTGCCTTCAACCTTAATTAGATACTTTTTCTCTCTAAAAAAATAACTGTTTATCCTTTTGGGGTAACTGCTGTTAATTTTTTCTCCTTTCCTATACTGTGGTTCCTTGGTATATAAGCACACACTTCACTTAGCTGGCTTCACAAAATGGAAGTTCCTTTTGCAAAACGTTATTTTAGGAACTTTTTGCTATCTTTTGTTATTTCTAAGCCTGAGACTGTCACACTAGATCCATGTACGTTTATTTTACTATTTACACTTATCACAGTACATTTATATGGAATACCATCACACAGACAAACCAGCTACTGACAGCTAATATAAAGATATTAGATTCCACAAGCTTAATCTGCATAGAGACCAGAAACACACTTAATGGTGAAACACAGACAAGGATTTCTGTATTTCCCTTAATTTTAAACCCATTTTATATAGAATGTGATCTTCCTGCCACAAATACCTACTTCTGTATTTGTATATTTGTCTTGTGGCCAATTTGTCTTGGGTGTCTTGTGTCTTCCTATGCTTTTTTATGGATAGTTGCTATTTCTTGTGGTCAGAAAATATACAATTAAGATTTGCTTTAAGCATGGTTTCAATATTAGTTAAATTTTGTCTTCTGTTTTTCTCCCTGCAATCTCTCAGTGATGTGTAATCTCCTGCTGCACATAGCTTGTAAAAATGGAAAAAACCCTGGGTGAATATTTCTCTTACTTCATGGGAGCTGGAGATCTAAAACAGAAGTGACACAACCTTGGACTGCATCATCAACTTGCAGATTACTGTAGCTGTGATTTGCTAAAGCTTTGCCAGGGATTTATTTCCCCCGGTGCAAGCAATATTAATTTGACTTGAGTAACTCAGATATCATATGGGATATAAAAATCTGTAGCTACTTGCAGCATCCTTGTCACTGATCTCATTCTTTAGGAAGAATTTGAAATGAAACTCCACAGCTAAGTAGCTGAACATCACACGAGTTTGGTATTTTGTATGCAACATCAGTTATCCTACAGTTGCTTCCTCTATCAGTTGTGCTATACATAGCATTGCTACTTGTGGCTTTTGTTCTGAAAAGTAGCCAAAATAGGAGAATTTGGCAATTTTGAGTGTAGTTTATCACAGGGGGAAAGTGTACAACATATTCTTCTGAAGTTATAGCCTATTAAAATTGCTGGTTTACACCATATGGATTAAATAGAGCCCCTTTTCATTCACCTGTATCACGGGGGTGGTTTTTGTTGACTCTACTGCTGATCTCTTCTGGTCCCTGGACAGCCACTATATAGATTTCTTTAGTTTGTAGGCATGCGTGTAGAGTGATCCATGCAACAGTGAGGAACCTGCCATGTCCAGTCCATGGTTACACCTGTGCAGCTGCTCTTGCCTCCCTCAGCAGGATGCTGGTGGTTCCCCTCACCATCCACTGCCACTCAATGGAAACATTGAAAAGACAAGCAGGGTGCCAAGCCCGGGGCTCTACATGATGTTGCACTGTGTGGCCCCACAACAATCTTTTATAATTGCCAACCCTGCCTTGGCAATGGTGGGCTTGCTTGGAGGAGGTTCTGCCTTCTTTTCTGCTGGGCTGCCTGCAATGTTCAAAACAGGACAACGTTAGAACCAAGAGCTGCTCAAACCCTTTCTTCCTACTTGTGCCTTAAAGGGTGCAAACCTTTCCTGCCCTCTCTCCACCCACCCTGAATTTTTCAGCTCCTGTTTGAACAATACACTTGGGTGGTGACCCAGCTGCTACACGGTTTGAAACTGCTCAGAAAGTCTTATCTCTTCAGGGAAGGGTGTTAAGAGGAGCTAAAGAATCCATACATCTCAAAGGGAGGGGAAACTTGTATCTGGTTCAAGGCAGGTGCCCCTTTTCACACAGGTGTTCCCTTTTCCCCTTTCACAAAGTCATTTCACTGTTTAACTCCTAACAAGGAAAGGAGCTGAAGAACAAAAGTATTGCTAGAATTTATTCTCTCATTGGCTTGGATGTTGTAATTAAGGGAACAAGATAAAGATGGGTTTCCATTTTTCAGGGTGAAAAGAATCTTTTTATCTTTAAAACTGCATTTAAAAGCAATGAGAAAGTAAACAAACAAGGGAGATGAGTCATGCTCCCTGTGACTAAGGGGGTATAAATAATTAGTGATGCATCTTAAAATGTCTCTTCTCAACCTTGTACTTGAACTTCAAGGCCATTCCAGTCCCTCTGGGAACTCTTGAGCAAGATCTCGATCTGTGCAAAATGGCAGAATGTTTGACACAAGCCTCTTCAGCAGGTGGACCTTTCTAAGAAGGGCACTGCTCTCACCTGACTCTGCCTGAGAGCTCATCTTGAGTCAGGGCAAAACCAATCTGGGAACTTCTAGAGCTCCTGCTGTGGCTGTGACTGTTCTGTTTGAAAGCTGCAGCTAAAAGCTTCTGAGGCATCATGCAATCCACTTTGTCTCTCAGAAACCAGTGTGTTTCCATTCTGCCCGCAAGTGGTTTGGGTTGGGGTGGTTCAAAAGCCTAGTTCTGATGGCAATATGTAAAAAATTTGGGTCAGCTGTAGAAGTTTGCAGTTTTTTCCTCTAGTTTCCATCCTGACTGCAGTAAAACAGGTGAACTTTGTTTCAGATATTCCAGCACAGACCTGAAGAGGTTTTTTTCCATTATTTTTGCAGAAATAGATAGGAAAATTATTTTTAAAAATCTAACTGCTTAGAAAAGCAGCTTGTGGCACTGTGTACACAAATACACTTTGCATATTTAAAACATACAGAGCAGTCCTGAAGTCACCATGGGTGACTGAAATTCAGTTTCAAGGGGTAATTTGGTACCTGCAGTCAAAGCGGCCAGCAGTTGCTGACACCCTGAGTTGTTTCTAGGTGATCTAGCTAGCTTCACCTAGCTTTTGCCAGAGGCTGCCCTGTGAAAATGCTCTTACAATCAGCTGTCTTTGGAGTTTTTCCTTTTGCTCTTGTTTTTTTCTTAATGATTAGGAACTCACTGGTAGGAGACTGTGTTGCTTTGTCGATGGGTTTTAACTTGGTGCGAAGGAACTCGGCCATCTCCCTGTCTTCTTCTTTTTCCCTGGTGGAAGGAAGGAAAAGAAATGTTAGAGGAATGACAGTTTTCTCTGTAAATGGGACAGCAAAAGCTAGAGCAGCTAGGATCAACTCACTAGTAAACAATTAATTTCTTTGCTATTTTTAGAAACATTTCATTTTGCCGCTTATTAAAAAGCAAATTATTTGCCTAAATGAAAACTGCTGCTGAGGCTTTTGTGATTTTCACACAGGGCTCAGTGAGAGCTCTGGGTTCAGTTCTAGCTCGGGCTCCTTGTCAGCTGCTGCCTCTGGCCAGCTCTCTTTGATCAGCTGCAGGACTGGCAAAAGCTTTGCCAAATCCTCTCCTTGCTTGCTTAGAATTTCAATGTGTTGGAGGAGATATTGTCATTTTGGATAAATGGATTGAGTCTTTACTGCTGAATGAGGGGGAAGTAAGAGCAAAACTGGCTCTGTAGATTGTTGATCTCAAACAAAAAATTGGATTTGGGTGCTGAAGTGAACTTTTGAGGAAGCCTACAACTTTCTTGGCAACTTTGGTGTAAGCTATGGAGATGAAACCCTTCAGAAGCTGCCCATGTCTTAGGTAGGGCTGTACTGCTGAGTGCTCTTGAGTTGGTTTGGGGTGTTTTGTTGTTGTTTGGGTTGTTTGCTATGATAAGATGGGAATAGTAGTAATCAAGCTGACAACATGAATAATTAAAAAGGAGGATTTTAGATGTCGACAGATATGCCCCTTGTAGAATTCCATTTCATGTCTACTTCTTATCCCAAGAGAATTCCCTGGTAGCAGCATAAATCCTCTTCTTTTAAATGGTAAATGCCCAGACTGTTTCTGGTAGGAAAATAAGAGACCAAAGCTCACTGTTATTCATGAGATGACTGAATCATTAATGGGATAAAGAACCACAGAATTAGAGTAATCCAATTTCAATGTTTTTCCTACGGAATGGAGAGGAGGCTTTTAACTTGGTAAGTTGTTTTGAAGGACCAATTCTCTCCCATTAATGTTGATTTAAATTTTGTCACTTAATCTATTGTGTTATTACACTTGTGGAATGTCACTAAATAAGTTCAGTTGCTCTTGGTTCTTACCTTAATCTCTCCACCTCTGCATCATCTACAAGAAAATCTCTTTTTTGTACCAGTCGATGAATCTTCTGAATCAGTTCATCCTCTCTTTGCTTCTCCATCTTTGTTTTTTCTTTTTCTGGTCAAAAAGAGAGAAAAGAGTGTGTTACTCTGGACTCTGGGGAGTGTGAGGGGGTGGAGTGGGACGTTGCAGATGTCTGAGAATCAGCTGCTGATTGAACTCGATGGTTTTCCAGACTGAGTCACCAAAACCCCAGCAAGCTGGGTCACTGCCTCTTTGCTCTCCTCACTTGCTGCTCTTGGCTCTGATCAGCTTAATGGTCTGAAGGCTCTGTGGGGTTTGCTAAGCCTGCTTTAATACTCAATGACTCTGCAAGACATTGCTTGGAATTTTTTCTTGGGCAAGAAAATAGTTCCAGATGCTTTGTTAAAATCCAGTGTACAAACTCCATTTGACCTCAGGGGAAAGGAGATCACACCAAAAGGAACTATTTCTCTGTGTTTCAAGACAGCTTTGGCTGTTGAAAATACCTTTTTTTCTATTCTGACAAGGCAGGTGAGCTGCAAATGCCCACCAATAGCATCAATGGTAAAATGTGGAAAAATCAATGCAAGTTTATTTTCCCTGTACTTCAAAAATCTGAGTAATTAATGTATGTCCTTGTTAATTGGCCAGTCTGGAATGGCTAGGTTGTCTGTAAACAACATTTTTTGTGGCATTAAAGATGTGCCTGTTGCAAACTAAAAATCATAAATGTTAGAGGGTACAGAGCTGTCGTTTCAGGCTATAAAGCAAATGTATTTAAGGCAGAACTCTTCAAACCTTGCAAGTGCAGCAGAGATGAGAAAGCCAGAGGCAAATCCAAGCCCATGTATTTCTCTGAGAAGCTGAACATTTTGAGCAGCTCTGAAGACACTGTGTATTAAATCAAGATTTTGTGCTTTGGGCAGCAGAGCTGTGCTCAGAGCCCTGCACAGTTCAGTACAGCAGGAGCTGGGGGAGGAGGAGTGAGCTGCAGGCTGATGCATCTGAGCTGTGTTGTGTCTGCTGATTTACGTTATAAGACACTTTAAACAGCTAAACTAATCAGACACTTGAAAACAATTGGTTTTAGTACAGATTTAAAAAAAAAGAATGCTTAGAAGTGGCTGCTTTTTCTTGCTTTGTCTGTTATGGCTAAGGAGCAAGGACTCTCCTCACTTCTGAAGATAGAAGCTACTTTCTACTTCCTTTCAATCTATTCTTTTCCTAAATTGAGATGTGCTCTCCCATTATATCCTTCAGGAAACTGCCTACTCAAAATGTTAATATATGTGGCAAAATACTGCCTATTCTGTGTACTAAAGGACTGATTCCACACCTGAAATTGGCTAAACTGTGTCTACTGAAACCAAAGAGCAGCTCTCTATGCAAATCTATATTCTTACAGGAAAATTATGGTAGAGCTCCTGTGAATTAATCCATTTCTGGAAAGTGTTTTTCTAGGTTAGGCACATGCTGTGTCAGCACTCAGTGCCAGCAGCTGCTTTGTCTCTGTTAGGACCAAGCTCTTGTGACCCTGCCTGGAGCTGCTGGAACTTCACCTCTTGGATTCCTAAGTTTGCTGAGATTTGTGAAGTTCTAAGGAGGAAACTGCTGTCTGTGGGTCTCTGCCTGAGGCCTTGAGACTGGAAAATCATTTCTAAAAGATAAAAGAAACCCAAACAGCAGGAACACCAAAAGAATGACAGCTGATTAACCCTATCTGTTAGTTCAAAGTCTGGACAGGAAAGCTTGCAGATCAGGAAAGTGAGGCAAGGGGCAGCATTCACAGATACTTTCTAGGATTTGTAATCCTTTCCATGTATGAATGAATAATGCATAATGAACCAACAGTGTTGTTTTTAAAAATTTAAACTGTGACCTCTACTAAGAAGCATAAGGAAAGAAAAAGTAAGAAATATTATTAATCTGTTTTTGTTAGGTGCAAAATGTGGCCAAGTTGTTCAACAGCTAAAAGTGGGTGGTTTCAGAGTAGATCTCTTTCCTGTGTCACAAATGCCCTTCTTTCTCCTTTCTGAGGACAAAATTGTCCTTCAAAGTTGCACAATAAAATGTGAGCAGGAAAAAGGAGGGAAAATGACTATCCTTTTGACCAAAGGATAATCAAAACTTGGACTTAATAGGTAAGCAGGAGCAGTTAAGCAAATTATTTCTGCAGGGTGCTGGAGGCTGTGCAGTAATGTGTGGTGTGGAACTGCTGCAGTTGCTGAGTGTTTTGCAGGATCTGTCTATTTTTTTCTTGAACAGAGTAGGGCTGTTGTGGATCGTCTAAAATGGCAAAACTCTAGTGAAGTGGAATTGCTCACTGATGGCAGCTGGAGTTCTGAGCCAAGGACTGCAGAGCTGCCCACAACTCTGTCCCTCCTTCACTGAATTTGCAGAGATTTATGGCAAAACAGAGTTGGAGCCTTGCTTTTCATAGAAACCGGTTGTTCTTGATCCTAGAAGGTAGATTTAACTACAGGTGTGATAATGGATTGGTGTAGCAAGGAAAAAATCAATCACATTCACAGTGATGGTTATAAATCCTTCTCCTCTCCCTCTTTTATCTCTGGTATCTCAGCACTTGTCTTTTTTACCTGACAATCTCTGTGCCACTTGGTTCCCGTGAGATTATTGCCAAGGGAGTGCAAGAAATAAGGAATGTGCTCCTTGTTTGAGTGATTTTTGCAGGGTTGCTGCCATGGGAGCAGTGAAATACAGCATGAAAAGAAATTTAGAGACAGAGATTAGAGATGGGCAGGAAAATGGGAATTAAAAATGAAGACTAGAGGAAAGAGATATGAAACTGCACCTTGTGGGCAGGAGATTCTGATTGTTGGGGCATGGGTGGGTGATGCATGGGTGGGGATGGTGTCAGCACAGGTGTTATCCTATTCCTGGGTGGAGAAGCCATTACCTGGGATTGCTACCAAAGCCTGCAGCTCCTGCTTAAGGTTCATAATGTCTTTGCACAGCTGGATGTCATCCATCCTGCAGAAACAGAAAAAGCATGGTCAGACATGCAAAGCCCACCCTGTGTTGATGGGATTGGCCAGATCTCATCTGAGTGCATGGCCCTGGCCTTGCTGGGGACCTGTCAGCCTGAAAGGGGATCCTGACATTCTTGGCTCACCAAGTTTAACAGAAAGCAAAAGGTATTTAATACTAAATGCCCATTGAGCCCTTGGTTACTTGTCTTACTCACTAATTTGTGTGCAGCTTCATACCTGTCACTGTGGATAATTTCAGATTTTACTTTCTTGAACATCAGAGAACATTCTGGAGTGGGCACCAGTAACCACAATAGTCCTGGGAAAGGACAGGTGTGCCTTATTGCACTTACTGCAGCAAGAGTTCCCACTAGGGAAAGAGCAAGAACAGCAGAGAGCCTGGGAAGGGGGAGCAGAGGGTGACAGATTATTTGGCACAGCCAGGGCAAGGTTCATATTCTACTACCAGCTTTCCTTGGGGCCCTACTAATAATTCAGCTCTAACACCAGAGATCTGGAAACTGACATAATTTGGCATGTATCTGTTTCTGAGGTTTTGTGGCTTGGGTGAATGTCCTCCATGGCTGATGTTAAATGCTTCAAATCCTTGATATGTGCAGAGGTCCATTAATGTTAAGACACAGCAGACAGCTTAAAAAAAGTAACATTAGCAGAAACTGCACCTTCAGTTCTCATTCAGTTCACATTCAGTTCTCAGAAACTGCTGCTTCTCCTGAGAGCTGGGACTGAATCATTCCCCTGGAAGGCAGCAGCCTTCAGCATGAGCTTCCTGGCACAGGTTTGATTCCAGAGCCTCAGCCACAGTGGCAGCCAAGGCTCAGGTGGTGGCTCCAAGGGCAGCATCTGGGACTTTCATTTTGAGATCACCCCCTAAAGAGCACAAACCCAGCCTGTGTGATTAATTGTACATCCTCAGCTTGGATCTCACCAACACTCTCCTTGCCCACGGATCTCTGAGCTCTGTTTGTCACAATCCTGTGCCTGAGGGGTGCAGTGGCTGCTGCCTGAGCACCTGGAGCAGCTGAAGTGCCATCAGAGCAGGGGCTGTCACTGTGTGTGTACGTGAGAGGGAGCCCCCAAAGGACAATGCAGCCAAATTATTAAATTAAGCAAGGAGTGGAAAAAGTAGGTGTTTCTGGCACAAATAAGACTTTAATCACAACCCAAGAGCTTTTACTCTCCTTGCTGCCTCTGCCATGATTGCAGGTCTCTGCAGGGAGCTGTCCTTCAGCTGCTTTGCTCTTGTTAGTAAAACATGTTGATCCTTTGTTATTTGCTGCGTGGGTTAACTCCATCTTGCCTGTTCTGCTACTTTCACTGTGCCATACAGCTATTCCTGCTGCCTTTTTACCCCTCTCCTCCCAAAATACGATTGTGAAACACCTCTCCTAATAATCTTTATTGCTGACCCCTTTTCCTTCTTTGTGTACCCCTGTCACTCCCACTGGGATCTGCCCTTTCACTGCCCATCTGTGTTGTAAGACTTGGTTTTGTTGGGAAGATCAGAAAGTTTGCCTTGGGACTAGAGCATGGTCCTTTGCTCTGTGTGTTTAGGACACTTGGAGGCAGAGATGTTTTTACTGATGAATATTCTTACTTAGGTTTCCCCTATTATTCACACTCATCACAAGCAAAGCCTGCTTTACTCTTGAGATCCATCACACTAAATGGTACTGGAATTACTTTTATCAATTAATCTTAAACTGTCCTCCCAGGAGAGTCAGTATTCAAAATGTGCTGGGATGTGAGCAAGCCTCGCAGCTCCTTATCTATTCAGTGCTCATGCACTTTGGGTGCCATGTTGGTACATTTGACTAAGATGACCATGCCTAACAAAGATGACAGTTTCTTGGCAAGAAATGTTCAATATTGAACTGCTGTATTCAAATGATATCAGACCACATTCTCAACTAGTAAAGAGAACAGTGAGTTTCTACAAAAGAGATCTCTGTGATAGACAGTGAGAGATATTTTTTTTCCTGATTCTGAAGATTTGGCTTCATTCTGAGAAGCTCTGAAATACACTAATTAAAACACTTTACTATATGAGTTTGGCTCCCTGCCCTTGCTAAGGAACTCCAAAAGGCTAATGGCACTGCTCTTCTCTGAGGATTTCCAGGAATTTAAAATACCACCAGCAGTATATTCCAAGTGAGCAAGATCATTTATGTTCAGTACTCCCTACAGTCCCTGTGCCTAACTTGGGGCTAAGGTACTGGCCACATGTTGCAACTTTAGTTGCACTTTCTCCCCATTATTTTGGCTGGGTTTTAGTCTGACTGCAGAGCATGTAGCTGGTACTCCACATATATTTTTAGCATCTCTTTTTCCTGAGACCTAAACTCTGTTCCTGCGTTGTAGCACACAGCAGAGAAGTAAATCCATGGCCAAAGCACTTTAGGTCTGTAACAGCTCTGTGACCACATGAATTCCAAAAATCAGAAGTCAGATGACCTCTCCAGAGTGCCAGTTCTGCAGGCTGGTGCATTGTGCTGATGGACAAAATCTGAACCTACCATCTGCACCAATCCCCTAAAGCACATGGAACATCTTTCCTCCCATCTGTGTCAAACAGCCTTTGTGTTTCATCCACTCCACAGTGCTGATTAGGAAAAAAGTAATAAAAAAAGAGGTTAAATGACAAAAGGGAGGGCTGAAGGACATATGGGACCATGCCAAAGCTTCATCTATCTGACTTAATGAAAGCAGGATCTATGGTTCCTTTTAACTGTAAAGCACATCCCACATCTGCTAGCAAATAATACTAAATGCAGGGCAACAGCTGCTGCCCTGGGCAAGAGTTGCCTTGTTACCCTTGAAGGAAAGGGAAGAAGAGGAACTCCTGGAAAGGAAATCTCTTGGAAGAGATTCAGTCTGTACTGGCACTATGAACCTTCCTTTCTTTTCCCCCTCATGCTCTGGATGTTGGATGTGAGTAGTTACAAGAGTCCCAGAAGAAGTTAATGCTGCTTCTGAAAAGAAGAAATAAAAAAGTCCCAGTGTATTTCTCATTTGGAAGCTGGATGGTCAGCAGGGTTTGACTGAGAGCATTTTGATATTGCTGTCAGACCTTTTTAGGAAGTAAAAAGTGCTTTTGGAAATCTTAAGGAAAGCAGCAATCTGCAGAGTAGAGGAGAAAAAATTCCTTTGGGTCCCCTAACCTACAGAGGTTCTCTCTCTTCTCTGGAAGAGATGGTACATTCTTTCCAGTCCCTGTGAAAACACTTTTCACATTGTAGAACAAACACCAGTGAAGCAAACAGCAGTGACAATATGGCAGTTTTTCCTCCAGAGCTGAGCTTTAAATGTCTACCCAGGAACCCATAACACATGAGTTATGAGAATGACAAAACATTGCTCTGGTTAGGAGCCCAAATCCATTCCTGGAGTAACTGCAATAGTATTGAACTGGGGCTGGATTCTCAGTGTGCTTTGGTGTATTGCTGACACGCTGCCTGCACTTCTGCTTTTCTCTTTCTTGATGGCTTATTGCAGAACCCCCCCTGCATGCTTGGAGATAGCACACAAGCACACATTAGTCTTTTCTCTCATGGTATTTTCAGCTATATCATCACAACCTACAAGCAGACTCTCTGTTTGCCAGAAAGAAACAACAAAAAAACAAACCTCATCATGAATAAACAGCGGGAGCAGAAGATTTTCTAAACATGGCACAAAATGACAGGAAAATAAGTGGGTCAGGGAGCCTGCAGTGCCCTGGCACAGTGACTCAGCCCCATTTCATGTTTCTGTGGTCCAGCTACCAGGGGAGAGTGCCCTGAGCACTGTCACTGCCATGCCATGCGCAGGCATGAGTCACCTCTGCTGTCACCATCTGCACCAGGGGAGCAGAGCCCTCCCATTCAGCTGGGCCCTGGCAAGCTTCAGAGGCTCTGCAAGAAAGTGGGAGGCAGGACTTTTAAAAAAGAGATATTCTGTACCAGACACAAAAGAATTGTTTTGTCTCGGTAGAAATTAATCTTCAACAGCCAAATTTTTCTATCTTCTTCTCAGCCAAGAAAGAAATCTGAATTCCCCAGTGTAAAACCTAGGTGCCATCTAGAGACATGCATAGGAAAAAAGGAAAAATTATAGTGGAAGCTCATGGAAAAATCACTTAACACCCCGCTTAATGGTCAGCCAAAAAAAAGACATGGCCAACAAGACTGACAAATACTTCATATTTGAGTGTAAGAACTATTAGTAACACCAACATAAGTATCAAATATAATTTTCATTGATTTCAGGATGAGCAGAGCAGTTCAGTGTGTCTAGAGAGCTTCTGCCTTTGCTGAATGACTTTCAAAGCTAGAAATAGATCTGTGCTCCCTCTAGCATGTCTGTAAGAGGAAGTCTGAGATTTCCTTTGTTTTCTGTTATTGGATTAAAGTGCTTGAAGTTAAAAAAGGAATGTAGACCAGGTTTGCTGGCTTCCTTCCCTCTCTTCCAGGAGGGTTTGAAGGCACTTAGATTATTTTTAGTTCTGTTTTAATACATTCCTGCCCCAGGAGTAAAATGCTTGTAATTGTTGGAGTTTCTGAAGACTTTGATAGTGCCAGTCCAGGAGCTGCCCTGAGAATCAGGTGTCATGCTAAGTCACAAGCTGACATGATTATGTAACCAAAGGTCTCCGTGTAGGGATAAAAAGATCATCTCCTTGGTGGTGTGAGTGAGCAGGCTGAAACCAGCCAAGAGCAACCAGTAGTGACGGAGAAATTTGGGGGATTGAAGGAAAGAGATGTGTAGAAATAAAGAGAATTGCTACAGAGATGGGAATGACATCAAGCTACAGACTCGAGGGACTTGAGTGGAGGCTGCCTTTGGGTACTGCAGGTGTTCATGGCTTTGCCAAAGCTGTGGGGAATCTGCAATGGTGAAAGTGTTCTTGGGACACCCAGAGCACTATAAATTTATAGAATCACTGAACTGTTAAGGTTGGAAAATGCCCCTAAGATAATGGAGTTCAACAGCTACCTCAGCACAACACCACGGCCCCAAGTGCCACATGCTGTGCCTTTTGAACACTTCCAGGGATGGGGACTCCACCGCTGCCCTGGGCAGCCTGTTCCAATGCCTGATCACCCTTTCAGTCAAAACATTTTTCCTTATATCCAACCTAATCCTTCCCTATGCAATTTGAGTCCATTTCCTCTTGCCTTATTGCTTGTTACGCAGGAGAAGAGACCGACCTCCACCTGATGCTCCTCTTCTACATTTGGCACCTTTTTGTCCCTGTCAGCTTGGCTTAGTTACTTAAATCTCCTAATTATAAACCTGTGAGATCACAGGCAGCATTTCATGAATCAGAACACGTTGTTTGAGCCATTATGGTGTGTGCTTGTCACTGGTATGTAGCTCAGCACCTGGGGCTGCTGGGGCTGCAGGACACAGAGCTGGCAATGAAGGGAACAGATTGCTGAGCAGCCTGGCAGGGCAGCTCCCAAATCACAGCTCCTGGGGTCACTCGCCCTACTGAAGGAAATGTGTCTGACTTCCCTTGTTGAAAGTGCTCTCTGCTGGAGGAACACTGCATAGAAGCTGCTGAACCACGAGTTGCACAGTAATGTAATTCAGCTATTGTTTCAGAGAATTGAAGATGGCATTTGAAATTCCCAGTCCCAGAAGGGTCATATTTAAGGTATATTTCACATAAATTCAGAACAGTATCTAGAGAGGCTGTCTGGTTTTCATTTTCACTGACATTGCTCAATTCTCTTGAGCTTGGCCATCTCCTCTTGGCCAGTTACAAAGTTCTACTATGAATCAATAGTAACAAGAGGAGTGTTCCTGAAACTGCCCCACTCTGGAGGGGAATATTTCTCCATGTGGCTAAAATTGACTAAGTTAACTTGTCTAAAAACATATAGACAGTAGAGAAGTCAGATTTCAATTTACAAGTATCAGCCCTTTGCAGCAGCATTCAGAAAATTCTATACAAAAGCATAGAGCCTGCTTCATTTGAACTGCTCTGGTAGTTCTATTTTTGGATATTAGGCACGGGAAGGAGGAAACTCTAGGTCTGGCTGTGCATTGTCATTGCCTCCAGCAGAATCAATGATACATTTCCTTCTTCATTTGCCTTCATGTTTGACCTTTTCTTATTTTTAAAACCAGAAAAAGCAACTATTTGTTATCACAGCTGAAAAGAATATAAAGGTTTCTGGTATAAAATGAAACACTGACTGTCCCTTCCAGGGCTTTTCAATTCACTGGTTACTCTCCTATTTATAGCAGAAGACAAGTGAGAAGGGCCAGTGAAATAGCACAGGGCAGGAGGGACACTTTACTGCAGAACACCCTTGCCTGGAGGAAGCTCAGCTGTCCAAAAGGGGGGCCAGGATCTGTGAGTGCCACCTGTGCCTGATGGGCTGGGGGGTCTCAGGGGACAACCCCCTGTACCTGCCACTCATGCAACCAGAGCACAGGCAGCCAGGAGCTGGGAAGTGAGGAACAGTTTGGGAGAAAAGGTTACATGTGGAAATGCAGTGCTAAATGTCTGCATTAACAATGACAAGGTCAAAAATCAAAGCTGCTGCTTCTTCTATTAAAAGCATTCTGTGACAACCACAACACATACTCAATGCAGAAAATGCTGTTTAAAGAAAATTTTCTATTAAAGAACTGTTTTTCTAACTATCCAACTATTCAACTATCCAACTATCACAATAATGAAAATTATTTCTAAGACAAAAACATCTCAACTACCAAGTTTACAATTAATTAAATACTTTCGAAATGATAAGTTTATCATTATGCACCACTAAAAAATTGCTTTTCCTTTCAGAGTATTTTAATGCACCATTTTTACAACCACACATCTGAAAGTATAATGTTGTGTTTTCCTCTGGGGTTGATGGTTTGCAGTCAAACAGGGCACAGGAGATGGGTCTGCAGAGAGATGAAACTGATCTAGGGCATTTTCCTTCCTCTGGGAGAGCTGATCTCTGTGCTTTTAGCCTAAAGTGCACAGTGCAGAACTTTGCAATTCTGCCCTGAACTCTTGTTCTTGAGGCTTCCAGGCTTGCATGTGAGGAGCTGGGAGACTTGGCAGGGCTGGACCTTAGCAGGCACACTGACATCCTTGGGGCTCCCAGACCCTTGGCAGTCCCCTAGAAATGCTGTTCCTAATCTGGGACCTTGAGCTTTGACCACCTGACAACTCTCATTGCAAGAGCACCTTGTGCCATTTCACAGCTTGAGTTCCCTGGTGATTTCCTCAAGGATTCTGGTTATTTGCAATATGCTCGGGAGGCAAAGCTCAGTGTGACACAGCCACAGCCACAACTTCACCCCGTCGTGCAGAAGAGCCTGTGCCACACCAGGCTGTGCCAGCATCTTACAGCTGCGCTTGGTGTTTTTCCTACTGGTGCCTTATCTTCTGAAGCTGACAACTTGACATTTATATTTATTGAATAATATGTATCACCACACAGCTGCCTCCTCCTCTACAGCCTCCCCAAGTCCATCCTATGTTCTGAGACCAAGATACAATCAGGAAGGAAAAAAAAAAAGGAAGGGAATCACAATAAGTAATACTGTATTGTTAAGATTTCAGAACTGTGAAGGAAAAAAGATTTATTGCTCCTTCCCATGAAGAGATGGATCTTATCAGAAAACACTGACAACAACAACAGCTCTATTCATGAACAAAAACCTGGTTTTGCTGGTGTTACTTATTCACACTGCAGTAACAGCAAGGTGCAAAACTCAGAGAACAGTACCAGATACTGAACACAGAAGCAAACAATCCTAAGGGAATTCCTGCTTAACCTGAGATGACAGAAAACAGATAACATCCTGTACAAAGGAAAAAAGGAGCAGCAAAAGAATCAAAAGTACCCAAGAAAGCAAAAGTCAGAATGCCTGCTTAGCAATAATATAACCAGTGAGTTACCACAGCTCTTCACACCTCTGACAGCCTGTTTTATCTCCTTCCACTCATTATCCTCCCTCTCAGCCTTCCCCAGGGTGATGCTCAGTGTGGGGCTCTGTTGCCACACAAGGCTTGAAGCCACTGAGAAATCAGAGTTGATGTCACATTAGTGAGGCACTTATAAGAGTGTTAAAGTATTTGGTTCAAAAAAGAATTAAAATTTGAAATGAATTTTGTTCATACAAAAATAGTTATTACTGCTGCCTTTTCTCACCTAAGAATGGAACCCTCCATGAACACATTTTTCTGTTACTTTGCAGCATTACTTTCTGAGTTCAGCCAGATATAAGACTTTGTTTCATATCCCCACTTTGTGTCTACTAGATTTACTGCACTCATTTTAAATTAAAACATGGGATTTCTAAGCTGATTTATTTAAGGTTGTCATCACCAAGGGAATTAAGCTCTCACTTCAGCAGTTCTTGTGTACTTTGGTGTTGTTTCCCTTTGCAGGGGTTGCCATAATTTGCCCTAAGTTTGAGATTCTACCATAACACCCAATACCCTCCAGAATGATCATTACTGACTGTCCCACCTCAACTGCTCCCAGCAATGGATAAATCAATATCACAGCAGGACAACAGAGATTCGTGGGGTTTTGCAAACCAGGAGAAGGATAAAGGTTAAAGAAGACAAGTGAAAAAAAGTAAGCCTGATTTGAAGAAAGAAAAAAAACAAAAACAAACTAGGGATAAATGATGTATTCTGGACAGCTAATGAAGCTGTGGGACTGCAAAGTCAAGTTGCAGCAAACTTTTCTACACAAGAGGTCTGGGATTTCAAGTAAAATAACATAACACTGTAAAATCTAAAATCCTGAATAGAGCTATGCAGGATTTGGATGATGTAGATGTTCTGAGTGCTCTGGAGAAGAGGCAGTCATCTACTAATGAGTAGTGAGAGTGCACAATGACCAGTTTTAGTTCTGAGCCAGTGTGGAGGTGAATTTGGCCTCTTCACAATATTAGTTTAGAGATGTAATAACCACACAGACATTAAGCAAATACACCATTGTATTTATAGCATTTTTACAGATTAAAAAAAAGTTTAATGAGTAAAATGTTTTCAGTAATTGCCTAATGCAACCTAATAGGGCTTTATGTTTAATATCTTCTATTCCCTACACATTAAAAAACTGCCCTTCAGTATCACCTACATGGCAGAAATAACCATCCCAAGACAGCTATCACAGGTGGAAGCAACTTCCACAGTTTTAGTTCAAGGTCATCCAATAAAGCTGGCTTCAAGCTTTGCTTTCCATCTGGAAAGCCAGCAGTATCAGGCTCTGGCAGACTTCCCACAGATTGTGTTTCATGATGACAGTGGATACTGTTTTAAAAGAATTCCATGCCTTTCCACAGGAACAGGCAGTAACTGTTGGTGAGATGATCTCACCTTTACTAATAATATTTACTGGGTCCCAACATGCATTTTAAAATGCAAGAACTCTGCACTACAAATGATTTTGAGGTTCAGTTTTGATCTGCTCTGCATAACACAGAGGTCTGGGGCTTTGCTGCCTCTCCCTGTCAGCTACACTGAGCTAACACATGCATCACCCACTTTTACAACCATGTCTTTCAGCACAGTAGATTTCCATGCCCCCAGCAATCCTAAACTGCCTCTGAAGCCAAACACATCCACAGCAGCACCACATGAAATGTGTGACACACAGGATGCTGCCCAAGCAGCTTCCTCAGCTTCTGGGTCTGTTATTTCCCCAGGAAAGAGGGAAATAAAGGAAGTGGGACAGGAGCATTAGAAGGGAAGAGAGAGTGTGCATGTTCTGACGTGGTGTGTTTGCTTTCCTCAGCAGCACAAACAGATTGAACATTCACAGCTTGACCCAAAACTCTTTTTATACAGAATGTTTTCAGGAAGGAGCTGAGAGAAGCCTGAGAAGTGAAGGAGGGGGATGCTGGCAGGCTGTAAACTGATGCTTTTCTGTACATATTGTCTCCTTCAGATCTATATATGCTGAGCTCTCAGCTATTCCAAAAACAAACCAAGAAGAGCTGGAGATAGCATATGATGGCTTCAAGGTATATTTTCATTTCCTGGGCTGGCTGGAGACAGTCACAACAGCTCCTGGCATAATTTTATGAAATTTCATAGTATCAGTATCACTGAAGGAGAGATGCTACAAACAGCCACAATTCCTATATAATGTGGACATATCCTGAGGAGGTCCATCCTGGGCACCAAGCAAGGCAGGGTCCTGAGACAAAAATAGGATTTGATAATGTAATTATAGACCAAATCACAGTGCATCTGCTCTGCTGTGACTGAGGTTGCCTGAGCTAAAATATGATTGTACAATATAAATTGTGGAATTACCTAATTGAGGAAGGCTTGATTTTATAATCTGAAAATTGTCTCCTTATAAACTTCAGGTAATTCTTCATAGTAAGCAGCTATTCAGCTAGAAGTGATGTGGATTTCCTGGGTATGAAGAGCACAGCTGCTTTCAGCTGCCCTCCTTTTTTTGTTTTCAAGGAGGAAACAAAAAAAGGAGCAAAGCAAAGGACACATTTACAAAGGTTAATACCTGATTTGCAATTGGCACAATAGTTTGGGAAACATCATGACCTGTTAGTCCATTGCTTCAGCTCATTTTGCTTTCTTTGTATCGATAAAAAGAAAAACAAGGATTATCAGAAAAGTGGCCACTTATAAAGTATACACTATAGGATGAACTATTTCACTGTAGTATATAGCAAATAGATAAGAGTTCATCTGCTTTCCTTGCTTTTCAAATCAAAAATTTGCAGGGGACAGGCTAAGAATAAGCTGTCACACATCTAATTTTATTGAGTTTCATGCAGCAGAATTTTAAAAAAGCTGTGTTCTGCAATAAAAATTATTACAAATTTGAAAATCAGAGATGTCAGTTAGAGTTTCTGTAGTGTATATTTTTGCTTCACTTCAGAGTTCCTGAAAGTCACACTGTTTAAATGCATCTTTGTGTGACAACACTTCATCTTTACATGCTTTCGTTTTAGTGCACCAGTAAGGAATTTCCACTTCTCTCTGCAAGACAGAGGAAAAAGAGCGTACAAAGGACTGCAAAGTAGTACAAAAGAGTGAAAAATCACTTGTATTGAAACTGTACAGATATTTATGGTCTTCACTTAAAATTTTTTACTGCTTCATTTTTAAACAGGGTAAAACCTGTTTCCACTGCTCTCACAGATGGTTTTTTCTCTACTAAAAGGGGAAGCTTTTTTTTAATACAGTGATAGGCAGGCTACAGAAATATCTGTGCTTGTCTGAGAGTGAATCCTTGGTCTGTCACAAAAAAACAGTGTGTGCTGCTCTGTGGGACTGGGGACAGCACATCATTTGTGGGGCTGGCACAGAGAGGCAGTGAAATTGCAGCAAGTTCATACAGATAGCTTCTGAATTTTAAAATCATTTCGATGGGTACTAGTACATGTCCACCAGTCTGTGGGTCCCCTCCAAGCCAAGCTGTCCAGTGATTCCATGAGCTGCCAAGGACTGCCTCTTGCAGAGCTGGTGTTGTGTGAAGAGACATGTGCTGCACACACCACAGCCAGAACCAGCCTTACCTCACTGCTGGTCTCACACAGGAACAGCTTGCCCTTGCTCACACACAGAAGTGTGAGACATGCAAACCAACTCCAGGTCACTGAGCATCTAGACCCTGCCAGGGTTCTTTTGCAGTTGGGTTTGTTGGAGGTTTTTAATGGCTGATAAGCTAACCCAGAGCAGCTCTCTGCCTAATGTCCTATTTCATGGCTTCCACATTTGCATCTTCTTCAAGAAAAATAGCAAATTCTATTGGCAGCCTTAGAGCATATTCCTTCCATGGGTTAAACCTGACAGAGGAAGAGCTTGCTGTGGTTTCCATCAGCAGCAGGCCTAGCTTGCTTGTTTTGTTTTCTTATTCTTGAGTGAGTATTTTTAAAGGCAGGGAAGAGCTGTGGCACCTGCTGGTGTGTGCAAGCAGAGCTGACAGGCTGTGTGCCTGTGACAGAGGGAGCCACGGGCACCCTGAGGGCTGGGGACACTCTGAGCACAGCTTCAGAGCCCTGCTTTCTTCAAGCACAGCTACAGTCTACTTTTCCTGCTTTAGGATCTGGCTACCTGTGAATAAAAAGATCAGTCAAACAGACAGTGAGAAGAAAGAACCATTATTTTAAAAAAAATGTAGCTGGAAATGTGAGCTGTGCCAGGATGTGCAAGTGCTACAGAATCCTTTCACTGTGTTCATGCTTTCATAAGAACTATAAAAAAAATACCAATTTAACCCAAGAGAATTTCTATTCTGTTGCTAACAGCATGAAAGGCAAAGAAGGGAATATAAACATACCACACAGTTTCTCTAATACTATGTGTGTGTTTTATCCTTTTGCTCTAATTAAAGGAAAGGCTAAAGCAGATGCGAGAGCTAAAGAGCTGTGGCTCTCATTAAAGCTGGTCTGGCACTCCATGGTCTGAGTGTAGGTGTAGAGCTGCTTGTTAGCACTGTTCAAAGTTCAGTCTGCTTAAACCTGGCCGAGGAGGCTCAGCTTCATGTGGCTGGTTGTATAGGTCATTCCCAGGGGAATCTAGTCCTGTCAGAAGAAATCAGTTACTAAAATTCATGACCTACATACAGACTTCTGGTCTTTGGATATTGGCAATTCATTACTTCAGAAATCAAATGGAAAAAAAAAAAAGCTACATATAAAGTCTTCCACAATATGTCTATGAATTAGACTTTATGTCATTTGCTTAGTGAAACAGATACAAAACTTGGACCACTGAGGTAACCGTGACTTGTGCTGGTAATCTCAGCAATAGGTCATTAAAATACGTTTGTCATTAAAAGATGTTTGTCATTGAAGACAAATGTAGCCAAGCCCTTCTGTCAGTGTAAACTACCCAGCATGAGAGGCAAAAAAGAGCAGGTGCTGCTGTATTACTTGGGTATCACTAGCTTGGGTATCACTGCTTCTCTCTGGCCATTTCATTCAGTGGCATTCACAAACTGAATTTAACTGCCTCAAGGATTAATGAGCAGAGTCAGAACACTCTGCCACACAGCAGGGAGCAGCTGGGCTGGAAAGCTGTGTGACTATCCCTGGAAAAGTGGTCATTAGGTCTGCTGCAGCTGAAGGAATGAGAGGGTCTGTGACTGTGGCTCTCCATGACTTAGAAAAGACAGAAAGTGGGGCCCCCTCTGTCACCTGCCTGCTCTGCCAGGACCTTGGGCCAACCTCCTGGAGGCTGATGCTCAGAGGAGCTTTCCTGCCTGTGCCAGGAGAGGCTGGGAGTGCTCCTGGGCAGCTCTAGGCAGTGTGAGGATGAGATCCAGCCCAGGAGGAGAGCAGTTGCACAGTGTGAACACCAGTTCTGTTCCCTTTTCAATAAGCAAGCTCTCCTGTGCTAAATCCCTTACTCAAACACCTGCCAGGCAATCCAGAGTAAAGAGGGTGAGCACAGGGGAAATGGAAAGAACAGACTGGATACCAGAACAAACAGAACAATTGCTCTCATTCACTGGGCAGTTTAGTTCAGGGCTTTGTTTGATATAGAAAATGTCAAGAGAAGTGCAGGGTTCAATGATGAGGCTTCTTCCAGATTAAATTTATGTACAAACCAATAACCAAGTGGTGACTTGACTACCAGGAACAGGAATGACAAAACCTTTCCTGTTCACTTTATTTGTACCACAAAGGCATTACTAAAGGTCAGTGCCACTATAACCAGTCCTTATTCCAAAGGTGTCTAAGCAGTGATTCTGGGCAGAAATCCTCTGGGATAATACTCAAAGGCAGATGTGCTGTTTGCAGAGGGGTGAGGCGTCCAGCTTCTGGCAATGCAAGTCAGGGCACTAAAATTACCCTCCAGTGTAAGGGTCAAAGTACCAGTCCCCTGTACTTTACCATGAGCAGAAAGCCAGTGAGTTTTTTCAAGCTACTGAAGCTTCATTAATGCCAAGGGTCTGAGCTCAGCTACTGAAGTTTTTGGCCTGTCAGCAAATGCATTTGTTTCTGACCTCAGATACTCACAGACTGAGGACACTTCAAAATAATACACTTCTCAGGAATAAGTTCTGATCTTCTAAATTTGATGATTTAGGAATATTAACCCTATTGCCTCCACCATCAGAATTGGATTAATATTCACAAACCTTCAGTGAGGCTCCTATGCCTGACCTTTTTGGCAATTTTGAAAATCCCTCTTGGAATATTGCTATTTAATTTGATATATCAGAAAGTGTTTTGTGTTCATAACTTAATGGCTTCCATTTAACAAATGTCAAATCTTGGCTGCTATTAGTGCAGAACACAGTGAGCTCTCTTGTGACATGAGCTAAGACCACTAATGAAGCAGGAATAAAGCCTGAACTAGGTTAGACTGTGGAAGCTTCAAATCCCCTACCTGTTGATATTTTGTTCAGACAAATATCCTTGCCACAAAGGACTGAAATCAGGTAGGAAAAGATACTGCACAGACAGGTACTTTGCTAAAGTTTCCTTTTGTAAGTAAGAGATCCGTTTTATGTATTCTGCAAATCGTGCTGAATAAAAAAAAGGTGCTGAATAAAAAATCAGTAATTTCCTTTGCAACTACAAAAATCATTTCCCAACGGCATTTTGTAAGTGCTCACCTAACTGGGATGCTCTTTATCTTTCTCCCTTTTAAAATGTCAAGCAGATAAAAGTCTTCTAAATACCATTCTTTCCTATTTTGATTAATTTTGCATAGTGTTTTCCCAGAAGGATTGATACTTACATAAACCTGAGTTCTGATTCTCTTCTGACTAAGACTTCCCGAAGTCTCTGGATCTTTGCCATCTCAAGCTCAATTTCCTCAGGCATCATTGTTGTTTCAGCCATTGAAATGATGTCAAGTTGATCTGTGTGTGGAAGCAGAGAAAATGAATTAAGCCAGTCAGACTGTCTTAATGGTGTTTTTCAGGAATGTAAATTAAATCACAGAGCTACCTAACTATGGAGTAATTAATTCAAGCAGTAAAAAATACTCTAGCTGAATGCTGTGCTGACTGGTTTCTCTATTGTTTTACTTATTACTTGCAATGTAACAGTTTAGAAGTGAAATATTCCCTAAGCTAAAGTGACAATCACTTTGTTAGTCAGGCTCAATCATCCCTCTGAGGAATCCCAACCCCGTCCACAGCCACAGCCACCACTCCTGAACTGATAGCACCACAAAATGACTGCCACAAAACCCTCTCAGAGCAATTACTTGCAGCTCTGGAGAGTCCTACCTTGGTGCAGGCAACATAAACCCATGAATATTCCCCACCTTTAACCCCTTTAACTCTCCCTGCTGCTCCACCCTGGGAGCCAAAGCCCAGCCCCACCAAGAGGAGCCAAGGATGGCTCAGAAATGATGCAGGACCTCATCCTGCAAGGGGCTGAGTGGCTCTCACAAGGGCATTAAAATGGGTTGAGGAGACAAAAAGCACTTTGCAGTAATAACTTGGCAGCTGGTAAGGCCAGGGTGCTTCTGTGATTATTTCTCCATAATTGATGTATTACCTCTGTAACCCAGAGAGAAACAGGGCTATGGACTGTGCTCCCTGAACATACAGCAACCAATTTATATGAGATGGGTTTGGAAAAGGAGCTGCTTGGCCTCTGGAAAACCCCATCCCAAGGGTTCATCATACTTGGCCTTCAAGTTAAACAAGAATTTAGACACCGAAAAACAGGTTGGCTCCATATCTTGGTACCCAAATGGAGAAATATTCCTGCAAAAAGGCCTGTTTCAGCTGTGTTGATTTGAAAAGGGGAAAATAGAGAGGTCAAAATGTACTCAGCATAATTATGCAGAAAACAGCAGACAAGAAGCATCAGAAAATAAGCTGTTCAATTAATTAAGAGGAGACAAATTCTGAAGTCCCTCATGGCAGACTAAGCACAGCTGAGAAGAATTTCTGACAAAAACTTGGAGTAGGAATGAAACTACAAAATCTCAGCAAACGGCCCCTTTATGAGCTTAGTTCACAGTTCTCCCAAAATGGAGAAAAAGGAAAAACATTCTATACTATATAAAGATCTGTTTCCCTTGTATTTAAAAATAGATAAAATATTTTTAAAGTTATCCCACTAGTATTATCTGCAAGATTTGATTTCCATTCTTAATGAAGAAAGTGAGGAAACAAATATAAAACATCACTTTTATTTTTCAAGATAACAAAATCTTGAGAAAAAAAGTGAGATTTTGAAATGTCTGTCATGAGAGAACAGTCATGTTTCAGTAGTAGTTTTTTAACTCAAATTACAAAACTGGTCCGTAAAGTGAGGCTGTCTTGAGTGTCTGAAAACACAAATGCTGCCTGTACAAGATGGATTTCCCTATTAGAAGTCATCGTGTTTGTTGGAGTATATTTAGTTGATGTGCAGCCTAAATGTCATGAGGTTCTCACAGGCCCACCTCTCATTTTCACTGCTTGCCAGAAATATAAGCAGGAGATGGGAAGTTATTCTGATGTTACCATGAATTAAAGCCAATAATACTGGTAAATAGGAATATAAACCATAAATAAATTACACTTACATATTATAAAATTAGCTCTCAAGAGCTCAGAAAACAGAAAGAAAAAAAAAAAAACCAAA
This sequence comes from Motacilla alba alba, assembly GCF_015832195.1. Lineage (NCBI taxonomy): Eukaryota > Metazoa > Chordata > Aves > Passeriformes > Motacillidae > Motacilla > Motacilla alba. Next base: position 7,590,572 of record NC_052029.1, on the reverse strand, counting down.
CTAATTTACTTGCACTCTGCAGCTCTAGCAGTAAGTGCCCTGGTGTCACTCCTTGTGTGAGGTCAGCCTCCACCCTGTGATTTCAACCATTCAGAAACAAACAAGCTTTATGCCCCAGTGATGTGCTTAAACCAGCACAGGAATTAGTGTGACAGGCAGAAGTCTGCTCTGACCCCTTGCAGAAGAGTTAGAGATTCTCCTTCACATCCCACTCAACGTGTCCTTGAACCAGAGAAAACATTTTTGAAAGCAACCCAAAATTATGCAGTGTTTCCAAAAGACTCAAAAATGCAAACAAGGCAGCAGAAGTTTGAAAGTGGAGGGAAATAAACACAGAAACCATCAGATATCAGTTCACAGCTTGTCTACAAGGTGGGAGATGTGGCTGGAACCCTGGAATGGAGCAGAGGTGTGGGGACACCTGGAGAGGCCAGGCCAGGATTGCCACCCCAGGCCCCAGCACTCTTCACACCAACCTCTGGCTCTCTTCTTCTTCTAACATCATGGATAACTGGCTCACCTGGCAGCAGCTGAGGGAGAATTAATTATTTTTCATAAAATGGTTTGAGCTCCTGGGATGTGAACCACTGGGGAAGATTATGTTAACATTATTGAGCCTTTAAGTAAAGCTCTAACTCTGTCCCAGTGAGCAATGACACCTCTAGTGCCCTGAGACATGATTCAGAACAGCTTCACATAGAAGTCTCTCACATTTTCAAAAAAGAAAGAATGAACATTTAATTTTATTTAAAGCAGGTATGCAGTAGTCAACTATTTTTAAGCATATTTTGAGCTTTATTTCTGGTAATGAGACAAAATTCATAAAGCAAAAGTGGAGACAACACTGAGATTAGTCACAGCCAGTGACAGGATTAAACTATTTTGTCTGTTTTGCAATCTCCAGGATAATTTTCAGTGACAAAGAAACAAGTAAAATGATATTACTGTATGCACAAAAAGATAGCTGAAAATAATTACTACAGGGATATAAAATTATCAAGCTGTTACACATAGTGAGAGGGACTGAAGAGGTAAACCTGAAGTTATTTATGCATAACTTTGGTTCAATTTAAACACAGACTGGTAGAGTTAAACTGGGTATTAACTTAATGATCACACTTCATCCTCAGTGGGCCAGCCAGAAATAGAACAGCAGCCAGCTGTGTTTAAAAGCAACAACAAAAAAAAAAAAAAAAAAAAAAAAAAAAATTGCCTATTAAGTTAATAAGTGCAAGGAAAACGTTAAAAGAAGCCTGAATTCACAATGAGAAAAGGGAGAAGCCCCACACCTGGTGTCAATAGTCTCCGAGCAGCTGGGAAGGGATGCTGTGGTTAATCACCAGGGAAGATGCTGCTGCTGTCTCTGTGCCACGCTGGAGGTGTGGGACAGGCTCCCTGCGCTCTGCAGCCATTAGCGCTTTAATTGTCACTTGGGGCTGCTATTGTCACTGCAAACCGGAGAAGGTGAGGCCTGGCAGTGACACAAAGGGTCCCAAACCTCTGCCGCGGAACCAGACGATGTCATCGTCACTGCTGAGCTCCAGAGCAGCTCAGGCACTGGCACTGGCAGGGGAGCTGCAGCCAGGCAGGGAGGAGCTGCAGGTGTAGATCCTCAGCGAGCGCAGGGCCTGCTCCTTCAGGGCCTGCTCCTTCAGGGCCTGCTGGAGCCTCTTCCTTATGGCTCCGCTGCTGCTGGAACCCGGCCGCCCCTTCCAGAGCCACCTCTGTCGCTCAGCAGGGGGAGAGCTCCAGCACAGGGCAGGGGCAATGGCCCAGCTCTCTGCCCCTGCTGCTCATCCTTGCCATGGCCGAGCCATCCTCAGTGACACTGAGGAGCTGCTGAGGCTGCTCAAAGGATGGTGCCACAGGCCAGCTGTGAGACTCCTCTGATGTGGAAACCACCCAGCAGCACACCTGCTCTTCAGCCCACCCAATAATGGTGCTCCAGGTAAAAATGATTTTAAGTCATTGTTCTGGACTGGAGCCCTTTGAGGCCTACTTCTACTCCCTTAACTCGTCCAGTAATAAGAAAATCCTTGGTAAGAAAATGTTAATGGATAAGTTTTGCTCCAAATCTAGGTTAGAACTTTTGGGGCTTTTTCAAAGACTTCAGTGAAATTCTCAAGCTAATCCTGTTTCAGTGAAGTATATTAAGTGCTAATAGAGCAGAGTGCAGCAAGTAAACTCTTAATGCTACTTCATATATCAAAATCAAGACTCTCAACACCACTGTTAGTTGATGAGACAAAGCAGAAGTAAGCAGGAGGCAAAGGTCAGAAATTGATGAACGGAGAACCAGCTAGTGCCACTTAAATACAGCCAGCTTGGTGGAAATTGAAATAGTTGCATAATGCAGAAAAATTAATTTGTTATACTGTTAATTTGTTATTTGTTAATATAATATGTTATAATGTTATACTGTTAATTAATTTGTTATTTGTTCATTTGTTATTCCAGATAAAAATATGTTCATGTGAAAAGAATCAGATTATTCCTGTAGATGGTCACTAACATGTCACCTGGAGGCATGAATGGCTACTCTTGCAGCCAGCCCTTTTACCTTCTGTTGTTGCCTCAGAGTTGATTTTTTTCTGTTTGAGTCAATCCTTCTGGTGCAGGATGCAGTGGCCAGTAACTAAGCTGTACAGGAAAAACTACATTTAATTCCTTTTTTCTAATCTAGCCTGCTGCAGCATTCTATTACTGCGAATCCTAACAATTACTAAATATGGCATGTGTGTGGCACATTGTATTTATTCAATGCTTCATGATGGAATTACCATATAAATACAATACAAACAGCTGCAATGTGTTTTGTTCCTGGATTGCCTGAGAGGCTGCAGTCTTGTGCAATTTCAAATGGGTAGACTGGGGGAAAGGGAAAAGAGGGGCAGTACCAATGCGGCAGTGAGCAGGCTGTAGTGGCAGTGGGCACATGCCACACTCCTTTCACTGCCTGCCTCTCTTGGTTTGGACAATGGCAGCAGTCTGGCTGTGGGAAACATCCCAGGAATGTGCTCATCCTGCTGCAGAATACAGCTCACAGGCCATTTCAGGGGATCTTTCAGAAATGCTGTCATCTCCTCTTTCCCCTCACAGCAATCTCTTCCCTCTGCTTATCAATTTAGTCTCCTATTTCTTCTCTAGCACCAAGAACAGGCTGGTGATGGCACAAATTCAGTAAATTTGGGATGGTGCTGCTGGCTCATCAGGCCTCAGTGAGCAGCTGATAGGCTGCACTGAGGCAGCAGCAGCACAAATACCTGGTGAGTTTTAACCCTGTGGAAAAGCAATCTCCAAAGGCAACAGGAGTGTGCAGAGGCTATTACTGGAGGAGCAAAAAAGCTGATGTGCTGCTCCAGTCAGTCAGGTGGCAAAAGTTCTCAGAACCCCTTTGCTTGCACTGCTGTCAGTGGCACTGAATGCTGGAGATAACACAGCTATATTTTGCTTCTAGCAGGAAGCAGATTTGGTTTTTGTTCTTATTGTGCCTGTTATAATATTTGAATCCTTATTGATACTTCTCCATGAATGGAGTAACACATTTAAATTTTGGATCTCTAGCACGTAGAGCCATGAACTGCACTTTGGGCTGACACAAGGAGCACAGCTCCTTCACAGGTGGCCAGATGTGCTTTGTTCCTGCAAGCAGTGGTAGCCCAAACTTTCTGACAAAACTGTGTTTGCTGGAAAATGCCAGAGAAGTGGCATTCAGAATATTTGGGGGATAACATATTGGATTCAGTACACGTACTATAAAGTCAGAAAGAATTCTGTGCAAAGACCCTTGTTTCCTTTCAGTGCATGAGGATCCAGAACAACCTTGCACTTCTGGAAATGTTACATTTCAAAAAAAAAAAAAAATCAGAAGTTTCAACTGCAATGCAGCTCCCAGATGCACAGGGGGTAACCTTAGAGCCCTGAGATATTGGCTTAAACCAGGCATCAAGGTTTCAAATATTTTTGCCAGACAGCAGGGCACCCAGAAATCCCAAAGGTGTTTTTTTTCACATGCTCCATGTCTCAGCATAAACCTCTGTGCTGGCTGAGTCCCCTCACAGCTTGGCTTTGCAACAGGCAGCTGTGAAAGCTGGCAGCTCTAGGGATCCTTCCAGAGATGCCTCCTGAAAGCTGATTAAACACCAGGATCTCTGGGAGTGTCATGATCATCCAATATCCCTGCTTCACAACTGTCGTTTGGAGAAGGAGAAAAAGAAGAGGGGGGTTTATCTGATTTGTGGGGAATTGTGGAGCATCTTTGCTTCCAGCAGACCTGAAGCACAAAGCACTGGCCACCTCAGCCCTGTGCTGTGCTCTGTAAAGATCATTTATGTTCTGGGACAAACTGCTGGACTCAAGCAGTTCCTTGCATCTGCTGCATTCTGCTGCTCCTCGGGCAAGAGATCAGAATTTCATGTCTTTAGAGAGACACATATGATTAATTTTTTTCTCTATTCATCCACCTCTGCTCATTCAAAACCCACCACAGATCATTCTGTTTGCCATATAATTTCCTTCCCAAGAACTGTTAAATCATCTGCTGTGACTGGTGCTGGCTCTGTCCATCAGCCAGCTGTGGTCTGGGTGTAATAACACAATTATAACATTGGGATTTATTTTGCCCAGGTCATGAATACTTTTTATTCTTTAATTATCGCAGATTTACAGCCTAGACATCTTCAAACATAAGTTTCTAATTCCAAAGTATTTCACTCACACTCTACTATATGACCCCATTTTAAAATGAGGTGAGCAAAGAATATAAAAAGCACTGTGGGCAATTGCCCACTGCACTTCCAGAATCACTGCCCTGTCTGTTCCACATCTAAGAGCCTCTGGTTATAAAAATATTTTTTAGTTGCTTATCCTGTATGTTCATGTTCTTATCTCCAAGCTTTGACCTTTTATTTTTTATTATTTACCTTTGCAAGAAAGCTCTTGGCAGCAGTCTATTCTTTCCCACTTCAGCCTTTTGTAGTATACTTGGTCTCACTGAGATTTCTCTTGAAATACAAATTCCAGATTCACATGTTGAATGTTAACTCTTTCCTCTAACTCTGAAAGCCCTTTTTGTTCCTTGGTATTATACTCAAAGACCTGCTCACAATGTCTCCTGTCACATCTGCTGGAAGTGCCTGCAGTTGCCCACTGCCCAGACAAGATTCTCAGCTGCTTGCCATCTTTTAGGCTGTACTTCTGGAGAACAAGTTGCATTGCACTGAATACAGCTGGTTTAAAAAACAAACCTGAAAGAGATCCTACTTTGAGTTTTCTCACTGATCTACATATCCCCCAGCAGAAATAGCCAGTCAGTGGTAAAAGTGATTGCTAATTAAGGATGGTCTTCAGTACTTTGCTAACTAGAAGTTTTACAGTTAAATGATGGTTCCTACTTTCTAATTTAGGGACAATTTTCTGCCCTTGCTCCCTATTTAAATATATATATCAGCACAAATCCATAATGATAAGATCTATAAAGATCTTGCCTCTTAAAAAAAGCATCAATTAAAGTCTTGTTTGTTATCCTGTAAAATTTATAAGCAGTAATTATTCTTGGCTTTGTTTTTTGCCAGTTTATGACAGTTTTCGTTTCCTAAGTGGGTAATTATGCAACCCTTTAATCTTACACTTCCCCCAGGAAAAAGATGTCTCTAGTCTTAAGGAACTGCTCTGTGCATAGAAAGCCTCATCTTGGCTGTAATGATATCCTGAAAAAAACAGCTCATTTGGCAATAGTTGTTCATCCTGCCCTGACAATGGGATCCTGTGAATCATCACCAGGCTGGAGTTCTTGTAGAAATTTAATGTCAGGCATAGGTCTCAATGTGATATTCAGACTTAATGAACCTCAAAATCTATACTGCTATCCTATATCTGGATTATAAATCCAACTTGTTCTATCTTGCACTTCAGCTTTCAGATTCCAGCACTCTCTTGACTTCTGATGCTGTCAGCCTTGTGGTGCTCCCCTGCTTGTGGTGATGGGGACCAAGGTCCTGTGACCAAGCTCAGGCATCTGCAGGCACAGCAGGGCAGGCTCAGGAAGCAGAGAAGATTATTTGACTATTATCTAGGGCTTTACTCATTAGGGTAGGATTTAGCTGTTTGACGTCCAGTGTCCACTGCAGTCAGACACTGCCCCAGAAAGATTGCAGCCTCTCTCCATGCAGGAAGTCATAAGGATCCATCCTGTCAAATTAAACCCTCCCTTCAGAGTGCTCCATCTCATCTCTGCTTTTATGTTCCTCCCTCTGGATCTCAGGGTGCCTGTGTGTGCAAGGAATTGACTCAGTACAGTGGGACAATTTGCTCCTTAATTATCTGTAACTAGAGTCAGTTCTAGCTGTAAATGTGTGTTTGATTTGGGGCTGGTTTGTAGCAATATCAGTATGATTTTCATGGCAGTGTTTTCTACTCCTGGGAGTTGTGCTAGCTTTCTGTATTTTTATAGTTTTTGATTTGTGACTCACAATAGTCTGGATACTCTGGGAGGACTTTCCCTCAGAAGTACCCTCTCTTGCAGTAGTTTAAGAGCTAATACAAAACCATATTTACAGACCAGGAAACAGGATTTCAGTACTCACAGCAATAAATGACCAAGAAATCAGAACTTAATATTGAACTAAAGTTTCTTTGAAAAGATAAGGAAAAAGCAGCTTCCTATTAAATCTTTGTATAAACAATGAATAAAAGCCCCAGGCCTGATTTGATAATGCCATAATATTGTCATAAATACAGATTTTATTTGTGTGATAGAAATTTGCAGGATGTAAATAAATTCAGGATATGCAGAAGGATGTCCACTGAGATAAATTACCTAATGGCACTTACAGGTTGGATCTTGAAAACCTTTAGGGGCTTTGACACTCCAATTACAGGGCTCAACTTTGCTACTTTGAAGTCGATTCCAAGACTCTGTCTGGGCAATTTGCATGCCCCAGCCAATTTCCATTCACTCAGTGATAACAAGGTTGCACACATCTCTTCAGCTGGTTAGAGGGCAAACGCATAAAAATGAGGAAAACATAACCATGAAAACAGCAAAGGGAGTTGGAATTAATATCTCTTTATAAAAACCTTTTTAAACTCAAGTCCTATCGAATTAACAATCCCCAGACACATTATTCATAGATTCACACACAATTCTCCACTCAGCTGAAATCAAATCCTCTGTATTAATATCAGCTGCATCTCTGAGTTGAGGCAGTTTTCAAATATCCAGATTCTAAATTTGGCAGATTTAACTTTTTTTTTTCCTTATGGTGGCTGTGATAAGGTCACAACAGCTCATGCCTTCAGATGACTGCTCAGTAGCCAGCTCAGGATCATCTCAGTCCAGTCCTTTCACACTTTAGACATAAATACTGGGCAGCACAGTGTGTCTGTACTGGAGCCTCGGCAATCCTGACAGAGTGCAAAAAGGATTTGCTCACATACAGAAATTTTTCAGAGCAATTCCAGCACACTGGAAGGGCATTGTCACCCTTGAATGGTGCCACCATTTCAGAGCCCAGCTTTCAGTGCCTGCACTGAGCCACAAACTCTCTCCAAGAGAACTTCAGTCCATTTGCAAAACAGCCTGTGGTATCTCATCCAACCATTTTTGTTGGGCATAAAGAAGGATTAAGTGGGTTTGAGTGAGATTTAAAGAAAAGCTGTCCACATAATTAGGTCTGCAGAGAATTATGACAGACTTCACAAAGTACTATAATTGAATTGTGCAAGGACATTTTCCAGACTTCCTACTGTTATTTCCAATTTTAAATAAACTCTAGGTTGGGTACCAGTACCACATTTCTTGTTGCCAGATGCTCTGACAACAGGACTTTTTACACATTTGGCTGGTGATTTCAGGTGAGGTGTGAAAGCAATTTCCCCCAGACCACATTACATGTCAGTCTGGAACTAAGCAACCTAATTTGTCTTGCTGCAACTGAAATAACAGAGTGCCATTTTCCCACCTCTTTCTAGGAGATGTACCACTGTGTATTGCATCAGGGATTGTCCTACTGACCTAACCACATGGAAGGGTGCCCTCATTATCCCAGCAGGACTAAAACCAGAGACTTCCCCTAATATGCTCTTCTTCTGGTTCCTCACTCTTCTCTCTGCCCCTACACACAGATAAACAAATAAATAAATCTCTGCATGTGAGACAAATCAGCTGATTTCTCAAGATACTGGTTCATATACCACATATCACAGAGAAGATTTCCTTAATTACATACCCACTCTGGAATGTGTTCCATTTAAAATGCTGCCCAGAGAAATTCTCAGTACCAAGGCAATATGTGACCTCGTACCTCATATATGAACTCACTCTGTGTCGAAAAAAATCAATACAAACACAAATACTTGGTGCAAAGTTTGAGGTCTCCTCTATGAGAAGTCACCTTTCTAATGAGGCAAGTGTTAGAAAAAGGAAATTGTTTTTTTCATCTGAGCCACAAATTTCATCTCAGCACACCTCCACATTAGAGATCAAGATTTTTGATATATGCTGAACATACACTTCACCATGAATTAGCTACCACAAACCCAACAGATCAGAATCCTGTTTCTTAAGTTGAAATCCCCTATTTATGAATTAAATATAAGCCTAAGAAGAGCTAGAAACAAATTTGTCTTTCAGTGAAATATTTGGATGCCACCAGCATGAAATCTGTTGGTTTTTAAAATGAATTAAGCTAAATTGCTTCCTTTTTCCTTCTTCTTTCCCCCTCAGGTAACCTTTCCTATTTGATTCTCTGGCTTTACAATGAGATTTTCCTATTTCATTAAAGTATTTATCTCCCCTGTTGCTATATGAAAACTTGCAACCAGCAAAGAAAATGATATTGGCTCTATTCAGGAAGTGTTATCAGACAGAATGAATAGACAAAACACACTCACTATAACCTGTCTCAGACCACTGTTCATACAGTAAATTCCACAGGATTAAATAATGAATTCACCTTTTGTTTGCAGTTTTAAGCTCTGTGTACTAATTCTTACATTTAATGGGAAATTATTTGTAAAAAAGGAAAATATAAGCTCCATTTAATTATTTCCTCAGAACTAATTATGCAAAGTTAATGACCTGCTGGATTAAGTAAGCCTTTTGTGATGAATCTCATTTTTACAAAAATTTATCTGAATTGATTATCTTTGACCTAATTTGTGTTGGTGCAGACTGGAGTATAAAAACAATGCTCAAGTACTGCTATAAACAGTTCATGCTATTTTATTTGCATCTGTTTGCACATTTTTCAGTTTGTTTGCAATATTGATTCATTTAGAAAGATACACATCTCAAAACAACCATCTCCCATGCTGCCTGTATTTTTATTTGACTCACTAGCAAACATTCATTTATCCTAACCAGCATCTGATAATGCCCTGGGTTAGCCCACAAAAAATGCCATTGCTTTCCATTCTTCTTGCACAGCACACAAAAAACTCCCCACTCTTATTAGGGAAGGACGTTCCACAGGACCTGGAAACAGATGAGAATCCTGATCATTTGTTCTAGCAGGCAGAAAATTGTTTCTAGCTTGTATATTTTGTCTTTCTACCACTCCAGAAAGAGGAAACCTGGGAAAATTATTAATAGGATATTCCATGAGATGGGATCCTGTTTCCTGCTCCTTGTATATTTTACTCCACTGCAAAGGGCAGTGGATGACATCCTTATAAACACACAGATTATTGACTTCTAGGAAGTGTCTCTTCTCCCTGGTGCAGAGTGAATGCAAACATGCCTCAAGGACAATATTTTCTTTGCTGTAAATACCTATATATGTGGAGGACTCATAGGAGACAGTTTTTTCTTGCTTGCAACACAAGTGATGTAACACCTTCCCAGCATGGAAACAGTTACATCAGATTTACTCTGTTGTGGCTAACCACACAATTTCAAAACAATAAAATTAAGTGCTATGATTTTCTCCACTACAAGAATACTTTTACAAAGATATTTTATATCCAGACTATTCTACATAAAAGGTAAACTCCATAAAAAATTACTGAGGAAAAAGCTCACATCAGCTACTATGAAATGACTGCAACTAATAAAACTAGAAAGATGCTTGAAAAAAAATGCTTTGCCTGGCTAAGAGTGATGTTGGAAGAGCTCTTGTACATGCTCTTTGTTTCTGATAGGGAATTATCCTGAAATTTCAGCTCCCTTGCAGGATATCTCTGCTGAACAGACACGACTTGGACCACACAGGCTGAGGATGTTTTTTATGCATTAGTGTGGTGTGTCCAGCCTCAGATCCTGCAGCTCAACCCTGGGGCAGGAGAGCTGTGGCTTGAGCCAGAGCTGTACTTCTTTCTCTGAATGAACACGGGAGCTGAGGCAGAAAGCTGCAGTGAAGGCAGGAGGAATCAAGGCGGGGATGAATTAAGCTCAGGCATTGATTCTAGCACACTGTGCCTGTCTATCAAAGACAAGACTGAACACAGTGGAAAATGCTGCTGGAGCCAGTGCACCAGCACCCATCCTGATCAGGGAGTATATGGAAATAGTTCCATAACATGCAAACCTTGAAACAGGCCTTAATATTCCCCTCCTCCCCAAGTGATTGCCCCAGTACCACTATTACATCCCTCTTGAATACTTTTTTCACTTTATCAGCAAAGAAATAAAGAACCACAGTGGTCACTGGCTGCCTCCAGGTACACCTCAGTGCTTCTCACACCACAAGCACCAGTCACTTGTCCTCGCTCCAGTGACCTCCAGTGCCTCAGAGGCAGAGAAAGTAACAGCCAGAAATCAAACTGCATTAGTTACCTCTTTCTAGAGGTCTGATTTGTGAGAACAGGCACTAGCTTTCCTAGTAGCTGTCCAGTTATTTAAAGAGAATGCAAAAGAGTCAGGAGTTACAAGTCCCAGAGTAGCCAGCTCTTGGTATGTGCTTGTTAATAGCTTCCCATGAGGTGGGGGGTGTGCAGGACAGAGGAACAGACCAAGGGCTCAAAAGAGTATTTTATTTTTCAAAATAACCTGAGCGAGACGAAAACTCACTTGACATTTAAATAAACTATGATGCTGACAATGCAATTGCTACTGGATTTCCATACTCCTTTCACCTTTTCCCTTGATGCTATGAATTGAAAATACAACCTTGTGCACTTTAAACAGCAGTTTGTCCTTCAGAGAACGAGGAGAACATACAGCTGTGTGCAGCCTGGTGGGGAGCTTTGCACTGTGGATGTGATCTGACAGCTCTTTCTATGAAAAAATGGATCCAAAGCAGGACACAAAAAATGAGGGAAAATTGCCTTTGAAGGTCGACCCAGAAGCCCTCACTGTCAGTTTTATTCAGTGGCACTGGGTTAGAGCTTCATCTGTGAGGAGCTATTTCAGTGTGGCTCAGGAAAGCTGCCAGGAGTCAGGAAGGCTCTGGAAGGGGTTTCTGTGCCAGCCCTGCATGAGGCTGAGCACTACCAGGAGGCTGGAAATAGAAACTGGAACAGTTCCTTGCTGTGGCAGGTACCTTCCCTCGTGTGGAGCTCACTGAAATCATTGCACATTCCCATCTGCAGCAAGACGGAGTTGAAGCCACACTCCAAGGAAAGCAATTCATGCTACATCATTTTATGTCATGGAGATTTAAAAAGCAGTATTAAGAAACACACATTACTTGTTCATTTACTTCTGTCATTTTGCTCAGTGGTCAAAGGAAACAGCCTGTGGATTTCCATTTTATTCCTCACCAGAGTCAGATTCTGATCCTGTAATACCAACAAAAAGCTTCAGCATTTATGTTTCAAATGCTGTAACAGTGCCAGCTACAGCTAATGTTCAGAGATTTAGTTTAGTATTTTTAAAGACTTTTTCTATCTTTATTATTTCTTTTTTTTTAAATTCCAAACCACAAAGTCAACAAAATGTTCACTCTCAAAGAGTCTTGTAAAACCTCTTTAGGAATAAAATATATGAGCATCAGTTGCTAAAGAGCAGCATATGTGCAAGTGAAATAATAGTAAAATGGCCACAGGCATTTCAAGATTTCACATCTTCGGGACATTTTCCTATGAAATTATCATAGCAGAGAGTTTGTTTCTCTGTCTCTTCCCCCTCTGTGACGTGGTTCTCTAATAACACAGTTTTCTAACAGTGATCTAAACATCTTAGCTGGTAGGTAAATTTAGGTAACCTTAAAACCACTGGGTAATTATTATAGACATACGAGTCCAATCCTGTAAAGACCAAAACTGATTCTGGTGTAGAGAACTGCTTCAGACAGCAAAGAAACTGGTTCACATAACAGATTCCCAGTCCAGCAAGTAAATAAATATTGAGAAAATGCTCTTTGGAAGCCAAGGAAAAAAAGGTGTTTCTCATTCGATGGGACAAGTAATTTCTCAGGGGGATGAATGTTGCTATTCTTAAGGCCACGGGCATACAATGTGTACAGGCTGACAGCAGAGTGGGAGGTCAGGCAGCAGAGAATCATACTGGGATCTTGTTCTTCAGTGTATGAGGCACACAATATCTGCAGGGAGCCACAGGCAAAAGCTGAGTCCTTTCTTAAAGATCAAATAGCCAGAACCAGAAAAGCCAAAACCATCCGGTTCTTTCTCAGTGAATTCTGAGGTGAAACAGCACAGGGCTCTTCAACTCACACAAATGATGACAGCTGGCAAAAAAATGTTTTGTACTTGCCTTTCATCCGTGGATGTGGAGTCATTCTCTAGCAAGCTCTGCTTTCACCAAGTAAATTGCTTTTGCATACTGACTTTTGATTCACTTTTCTTTAAATACACTAATACTTTCTTCCCCATAGCTACCATTGGGCAGCTACGAGCTTGAGCTGATTGAGGTCTCAGAGGCAAAGAAATGAAGGCAATTCAAGCAGAGCTTATCTATATCTGAGACAAATCGATAGCTGGCTGTCACCTTCTCTTTGCATACCAGAAAGAAAGAAATTTCATAACCACAGGATGTTTCACCCCTTGCCAAGGCAGAGACAAATGGATGCTGATTTTACTGGCTTTCAAATCACCATGGCTTGCCCTTCACTATCACATCCCACACACTGCCTATGCCACAGACAACATCAGCCTGAAGGAAAATGTGTGCCTCAGAACCTGCCAAACTGCAGGAACTTCAATCCCCTCCCAGGCACAGTGCCCAGAGGAAGCTGTATGGGAATCCACGGTGGAGGATGAGGAGGGAAACTACAGATTGGATAAGGAAGGTGGGGACACAAATGCATAACTGAATTTCTGTGACTTTCTCTTGTGTGAAAAAGGATAATTTGAGGAGCAGCCGCTCGCTGTAGGGGCTCCAATGTGTTTCCTAATGATTCACTGCTCAGACAGGGAGACTGAAGTGCCATTACCCTGCCAGTGCAAATGGTTCTCCAGGGAGCAAATGCTCACCCCTGCTTGCCACAGGGACAAGTGAGGGCAGAGAGACCAACCCCATGGGGCAGCCTGACACAGATTCCCAGGAGAGCCCTCATGGAAGAGACACAACCCCCAGATTCCCTCCCCAGAGTTTTCTGAAGAGAATCAAGGTGGACAGGGCTCTAGGAGATGAAGGCACAGAGCCTGGTCCAGTTTTGCTGTTACTGAAATCAGTGAGGAAATTTCCATTCATGCCAATGGAGTCAACACTGTATTTTCTATTTTCAACCAAGAAAGTGTCAATCAGGCTTCTCCATCCATTCCCAGGGAGGTCAGTGACTGTCCTGTTTTTTTGGCTTCAACTCCATTATTCTAAAACTCACTTTGGCCTCCTGGACTGAAAGGACAGAAGTGGTAGAAATGACTGTTGATTCCTTTCTTAGTTTGAGTTCTTTTCTACAAAATATGAACAAATCTGTTAAATCACTTTATAGTGAGATCTTTTGTTCTCATTTTACCAGTATATGAGAAAACCCAAATGTGGGTGTAAAAAAACTACTAAAAACCCTAATCAATGAAGGTTTGGGTGGTGGAAGGATTCAGGGCAATAAAAAGATCCATAAATACTGCTGATACTCTTACAATGACAAATTACCTCTTGCATTTTGGTAGTTTTTGCAGTCATTAGGCTTTCGCAATGAGCAGCTTGTGTCACTGGAAATCATTCATCCTCAGTCAGTAACAAACTCTCTTAAAATTATTTTCTCAGATATTTTGCCCTTTATGAGCTGACAAAATGTTGATAATTCATGTTTCATTGCTGATCCTGAAGGGCAGCTAACATAATTTATCCAAGGGTGCTCCTCCTGATTTCTCATAGTTTGCCCTCCAAGCATACATTTTTCATCTGAGTTTTGAATCCATTTATACTGTGCCTTTTAAGTAGACAGACAGCAGAACATGTTTCATGGAAATAAATCAGCATTATTTATTGTCTCTGCGTCTATTTTATTAAGTAAGATTTTTATGAAAATGGAACATATTTGGCTACAGAAGAAAAGACCTCTGGGAATAAGGATTAAAGAGTGCTGAGTTCCAAACTTTCTTGTGCTCAGTAACTACAATAAAACTCTAGAAACTTTACCCAGGATACACAGTACTATGCAGTGCATGCCCAATTCCAAATGTAAGTTTTGATTGCTGTTTTATAATGCACCCTTGAGGCAGACATACACACATTCTCACAAGTGGTTTCTCTGATGAAAACATGCCATGCAACTAAGACATCAGTTATCAAACACAGTAAAAAAAAATTACACAGACTGAGTCCATAATCCCACAGGCTACCAACAGCAAGGATGATTTGTGTAGTTCAAAGTGTCCTACTTTCCAAATTGAACACATTTTTTCTGTAAAAGATGTTTAAAGGAAATGAGAAAATTCATGAGCAACAATCTCAAATATGACACTTTAGGTTCATCTATGACTTTTTCAGCAATTATTGCTGACACTGGTTTGCCTATAAACACTGCATCACATGTTAAGTGTTCATTTCCTGCTTGGCAGAGTTGGGCAGAGTTTTGGAAGCCATTAACCCTCAGTTTTACGAGTGTCTCGGGTGAGAGAAATGTCTTTGCTGAGACATGTGAGCAGATGAGCAGCAGTGAGATCTAGATCCATAATAACCACCACCTTTTTGCAAAGTAGCCCCTAGCCAGGATTACCCAGAAGGGCTCGGGTTGGCGGGAGCGCAGCGGCTCATCTCGCACTCCCTGCTCAGGCAGGGTCATTCCAGAGCACACAGCGCAGGATTGTGTCCAGACGGCTCTGGAATATCTGCAGCGAGGGAGACTCCACAGCCTCTCTGGACAGTCTGTCCCAGGGCTCGGTCACTCACAGGGAAGAAGTTCTTCCTCGTGTTCAGGTGGAACTTCCTGGGCATCAGTTCCTGCCCGTTCCTGCTGTGCCATGGCTGGGCTCAGGGAGCAGAGCCCGGTCCCTGCTCTGAGCCCTCCCTGCTCACACTGGCACACACTGCTGAGGTCTCCTCTCAGCCATCTCCTCTGGAGGTTGAACAGCCCCAGCTCCTTCAGCCTCTTCTTGTTCCTCTCAGCCCCTCTGGCTTTGATTACATTGGGATGTATTCAGTCGTCCAGAACCCTGGGACAGTTAGGCAGTAAATAAGCTGCATATTTTGTCGAGAAACCTTGGACACACGAAGCCAGACAAAAAAAAGTGAAGGAAGGGCAAAACTCATGAAATGTTAAGGAGACTATGGGAGCAAGGGTGGCCCATTAACTGATATATTTCTGTTCTGTGGCCCTGAGACATCCACATAAAGTATCACCTGGAAGAAGCTGCTTTAAGAGCCCCAGTTCTCCCCATTGTTGACCAATATTTTAGCAGGAATGCACTCTGAGGCACTAAAATATTTCCAGTTCTCCCTTCTCCTTCTTTCTCTCTCAGTGGCTGCCTGGAGCAACCAGCTGTGGGAGGGGGAATTAGAAAAATGAGACAATGTGTATAATAGTATAAACTGGATTAGTCTCACTCTGTCAATCATTCTCTGGGCTTTTTGTGAAGCAAATGAAAACCCAAGTTACAACCTTCCTTCATGAGCTACAGGGGATGCAGCGATGACCTGGTGGAGGTTATTAAATGGAACATTTTAAGTACAGACTGCTAGCCAAAATCACCATTGACTTAGAAAAACACAAAGCTGTGTAGGGGAATTTTAGAGCCATCTGACTGCCATCAAAGCAGGTGAGTTTTACCACTGTTCTATAGAAAACAGCCTCAATCCTTTCTAGAAAACCCTTTCTGATTTTCAGTGTGGGATTTCTGTCTTGGTTCCACAGATCAGACATGGCTGCTTTTCCTCTTGAAGTACAATACAAATATGTTAACATTACAAATAATGAACAAGGTAAAAATCTAGAACTGGCAGCATCCTTCCAATCAGTTGTCTTTGTTGATAACAATGTTTTGTCTGATATTTTCTAAAAAGGTCTAGGGTTCACTATTAATGTTTTATTGAAACTTTCCATTTTTTGGTCACTCTCTTTTCAAAAATTTTACACAGTGGTGGGTTTGGGTTTTTTTTAAATGGAGACATGGAAAGAATATTAATTACATTCTCTGTTTGAAGCCCATGTTCAGACCTTCCCAAAGCCAGCATTCTTGCTGTTTCTATAAAAAGAAGCATAACTGTGTATATCCTTCAGTTAGCCTTTTTCCCACCTATTTAATAGATGGCCTGAATAAGCCTAATTTGTTTTGTGTCTTTCATTGCCTGTAATTGATACAATTAACAATTATGGGGAATTTGCAGTGACACAAGGGCATGACTGTGAAGGAACAGCAGTGCTGGTTGGGTGATATAAATTCTTTTTGTGCCTCTGAAACTTTATTTTTCTTTTCTTTCTTTTTTTTTTTTTTTCTATTTTAATCAGAGTGGAAACATGATGAGCTTGGGGAGCAGTGTTATGAGAGTATGATGGGCAGGGTCACACTGCAGCCCTGACTGACTGGGGAGGGGTTGCAGTTACAGGAAGTTTTTATGCAAAGCACCAACATGGATTTGTGGATGTCTGTGCAATATGTGGGGTATTATGAAAGAAGTCCCAAAGGTATTTGTTTGAATATTTAACTATCAGGTGACAGAAACAAAATATTAAGTAGCCCTTGTTTTCAGTGCTCAGCAGCAGAGGATGAAAATACAAACAAGAGTCTTTCTGGCTAATAAGCTTACAAAAATTTTGAAGACAAACTAAGTGAATGTGGTGAAATCAGTTTTCACATGTGTCAGCCCAGGATCTCAGTGAATCTGGGACCTGTTCTGTCTTCCTGCTGTTGGAACAAATCAGAGTGATCTCAGAACTAGATTCACCCTACTGGTGCTGTTCTGGAGTGCTCTCACGGCTCCTTGCCTGGACAGAACCTCTGCTACAACACTCACAGCAAGAAGGGAGACCAAGAAAAGCCACCTGTGAAGGTTTCATGCTACTGCTGAATCTTGTGATGGGAATCTCCAGCTTCCGCAGCACTGAGCTGAAACAGGGTCCCTTTCTCCTGTTCTCCACATCATATTCCAGAACAGTCAAAAAGGTGGATCTCTGCAATACAGGAGTGCGGCAGCTCACCTCCAATGCTGAGTTACCTTTCAAAGGAAAACAATGAACAAGTTTCATGGCGCACTAAACTGCATCCAAACATAACCTTTGCAGTTTTCTGGCATTTCTGCTTCCTTATGCTGATTCAAGCTGGAGGATTTGTGGTGAATTTTGCATTTAGCTCCAGCCCTCATACAAACTGCAAGAGGACAGAAAAGCTCAGCAGAAATGTATCTGAGAAATGCAGTGTCCAAAAGGACGGTGAAAAACTGCTTTGTTTCTCTGTGGCTCTTTGCCTGGTGTGCATGCAGTTATTTAATCAGGGCATTATGAGCCTCTGCCAACGGCAAGACAGATGATTCCAAATGAAGCTGTGCACTCAGTAATAAGGACTGACCAAAGTGCTCCAGTGCTCTGCCTCAGAGCAGGCTCCCCAAGACTGTGTTGTAAAAATCATTTACGAGGAAGGCTGTAACCACATTATTATATACAAGTCTGACAATTCCTAAGCTTGTCTTTTATATGCATGCACTAGAAAACAGATGAGTTGCCCTGTACATAGTAAGCCACCATTTTTAGTGTTCTCTAGTCCTTGGAAATTCCCTCTTGTATGTGAAGAGAAAGGCTTCAGGGACGTGGTAAAGACACCTTTAAGCAATTTGCTTGATATTTCACTTGCACAGATCCTGACACAGTCAGGTCACAGGGCATCAGATCCTCAGCTACTCTGAACCAGCTTAACTCCACTGATGACCTGGCTGAAAGAGGCCATGGTAGAGTAGAAATACACACGATGTACATTCCACTGCTGTGAAGTAACTCATCTCCGTTTACAACCAATACCCAGCAATGCTTTCAGTACCACGGACAGAGAAGCCAGCACAGAGCTCCCTTTCCATTTGACAAATTGAAGAGAAGCTGCCTGACTGCCATGACGTTCATTCTCCCTGCAATGGACATAATCAGGATGTACATTCCCTTGTGATAAGACTGCCCTCCCATCACCAGGCACTGACTGGGAGCAGCACTCTGTTGTGCAGTGCTGTACAGATACACAAGTTCTGCCTCCAAAGACATCCTGATTTAATACAACAAATCCTCAGAGTTAAAAAGGGCAGATTAATAGGCAGTAATAAACTTTGGTTTTGTTAATACTCTTAACGAGTATTTCATATTTCAAACAATATGCAAATACCAAAGGCTAATTGTTAACACTGGTAACAAAGGGGATGACAGTTTTTCAGCTCCTTCACAGACAGTCTGGCGACTACTGTCATCATGCCATGTATTTTAGGATGACTGTAAGGAAGGATTACAGTAAATAGTAAGATCTATTTCTTTTAAATCAATGCAAAAGTGTGACCAAAAAGGTGTCAGTGTTAGTATTTAAATAGGAAAGAGAGACAGGAATCATCTAAACCAGCTACTATAAATAGCATTTTCCACAGTATTTAAAAAAAGCTGAAGCCTAAGAGCAAACAAAAGAAATCAATTATTCAAATATATAATATAGTAATTTTCTGTTTTTCAAAGAACAGATCATGGTCTCTAATTCTTATTGCTATCTAAATTGTTATACACAGAGAAATAATTCTCATTAAACAGAAAGTAGTGTGCAGAAGGGCAGCTCAGAGCAGAGCCAGGGTGCACACCTGCACACTGGGTCCTAGTCCTCCAACAGCCCCCTCTGGTGCTGGGTACCAAGCTGTGATTTGGGTGGCAGCTTAATGCTGAGCATATATTTTTGAGCAGATCAGATCTCACTCTCAGTCTGCACATTGCTCTCCAAACAGACCACCTTTTGTTCAAAACTTGCAAGACTCAACCTTTCCTGGCACCAGTTTTTATTATTGTTATTACAAGTGCCGCACTGCACTCAGCTCCCGAGTGCTGGAACAAAACCAGACACAGTTATGAGAACAAGAAAAGCACGTCTGTATCGTGCCAGGGAACCTGCAAAACTGTTGCATGTGTCTGACTCAACCAACTCAGTCAACGGAGATTTCAGTCTTCGAGTCCATTTTAGAAAGTGTGGAGTTTCTCACTCCTGAATCTGTGCCAGGCACTGCAACAAAACCAACACTGCAACTGAAGCATCAGTTGGAGAATTACACCCTGTCATCAGCATACGTTAGACAATAACATAGCCATGAAAAACTGAAGCTAGAGGTGAAGTATCATTCCAGAACACAGCACTCTGAAAAGTAAACACAGCAGATGCACTGGCTAAAATCTGCTACCAAGGTGCTGCAAAGCCATGCCATGTTCAAAAGCATCCAGGTGAGACTTCACAATTCACATCAAAAGATGGGTGGGGAACCAAGGATATCAGCAACCCCAGCACCAGCCAAGCTGAAGATGTCACAACACATAGCACACAAAGATTATATTCCTGTGGCCAAACCAAACACTTGATGAAACTTAGAAAATATTTTTCTTGATACTGTCTAGTACGGTTTTTGTGACTAGCTTTTCAAGATCTCTTGCCTCAGTGGTTACCTGGAAAATTATAAGGGGTTTGCAGGCTTATTAGGTTGTAAAGAAGACAGTTCTGCCAGTAGAAGAATAATAGCTGGTATCTTACAGATAACAAGGTCCCATGGATAATGGGAATTGGCAGTGATGTATCTTTTAACTACTCTTTCCATCTGCACCTTGGACAGGTTATGTCAATTGCTGCCTCCTGGTAAATGATGATTTCAAGAAAGCTCTCCCAGCACAGAACATTTGTTGAGCTCATCAATACAGTGCAACCACTGAAGGTGTGAATTAAGTGCTGTATTGTTGCACCCTCTGCCTGAGATAACGAAGGAATAAAGCGGTCGTCATCTGTGCTTTCCAAAGGTGAAACACGTTAAAGACTACCAACATTTATGAAAATCTCAGTGTAAATCCCACCTACTAAACGACGGGGGAGAGCAGACGTCCCAGCGATCCTTGCTCGGCCAGCGGCTCCCCGCTCCGCAGGGACAGGTTGGAGCGCGGCGGCGCTGGAGCCCCGAGCCGCCCCGGCGGGGCTGGAGCGCCCGGCACAGCCCCCTGGCCCCGCACAGCCCAGAGGGCAAAACGGTCACACCGAGCCTCCTCCCCGAGCGGCCCGGGCCGGCCTGGCCCCGCCGACCGGACCCGGGAGCGCCCGAACCCGCCGCAGCCGGGGCTCCCCGGCCGGCCGGACCCGCACCCGCGGCCCCCACTCACTTCTGCCCAGCGCCTCCGCCTTCCACTCCGTCTCCTCCACTGCCCCGTAGCGCCGCGTGGGTCTCTCGGCCTCGGCGCTGGCCGAGATGGACCTGCGGAGCTCCATGGCCCCGCTCAGCCCGTGCGGCGGCGCGGGCGCTGCGCGGGGCTCGGCGCGCGGCGCGGGGCCCGCGGGCGGGGGGCGGGCAGGGGCTCCGGCACATGCTCAGTGCGGGGCCGGGGCGGGGGAGCCGCCGCACAAAGCCGCGCCGCGCCCGCACATGCTGCGCACACGCCCCGCCCGCCGGCCCTGCCTCCGCTCGGGTGGGCACTGCCCGCCCCGGGGCGCTGCTCGGAGCCCCGCGCCCGCGGCTCGCTGCTGTGGCTCTGCCCTGCCCTGCCCTGCCCTGCCCAGCACTGCCCTGTCCTGTCCTGTCCTGCCCAGCCCAGCCCTGCTCCCCTTGCGCGCCCAAACCGCTCCAGCCGGCGGGAGTTCGCAAATCCGCTGGCTGCCAGGGCACGGTAGAACTGTCCATCTTGTGGCCGGTGCAGCGCTGAGCACATTTCTGACCTGAGCAGCTGTGGAATAATGGTAACATCCACAGCCACTCGTGGCTTTTGCAGTTTAACACATCCCAGGCTCCTGTGCATGCAGCCTTCGGCGTTCCTAAAAGTCCTGCACTGACTGGAATGACACTCATTCCAGCGTCACGTTGCCAGAAGCCGGAGAACAGCACTCAAACAAGTGATGCAATTTTGTGTCTCTCATTTTTCATCAGCATGCAGCTTTGCTGTTTATGCAGCCTGCTGGGAATAAAGGAAATGACTTTGCAGGAAGCACAAGTGCAGTGATTATTACTGTTATTACTGAATTTTTTCTTTTGTGGTAGGGGAGGTTATATGGATGAAATCCCTGAACAGCATTTTACAGTTGGAGCCTACCTTTCCTGGTGAGATCACATTGCACTTTACTGTGAGTGGTGTAACTTCTGATGTAAAGACAACGAAGCAGGAGTCAGGCAGGCTGTCCAATGCCCCACTGCAAATCAGAGGTTTAACACTTTTTGCCTCACTTATAAAGAATCACGGGGTACTCTGGGTGAATACTGGGAAAGCTCACTTGTTTGTCACCTACTTTTGTGTGCAAAGTCTCGTCCTTAATCATCAACACTTCAAAAACACCACGTCTGGATTCAGTGGTACACTTACTAATTGGACTGGCACACATTGATGCTATTGTGTGAGCAATTTTGTTTGAGGAGTGCTTTACATGCTGGACGCCAGAAAACCTCCACATTGCTTTTAAAATTGTAACTGAAAATTTCCCTACTTGTCTTCCTGAGAATTGGAATCAGCCAACGAGATGAGCTAGACAGTTTTAGGACATCTTCAGGGCACTCTGATTTTTCTCTGTCAGCTGTGCTCCCCAGAGATATGCCATGAATTGAGCACCAGACGTGCTGGAGCAGCTCTTGTTGGCTGTGCAGTGCCTCATCCTCGCTGGCTTTGGCCTTTAGAGATAGAGCCCAAACAGAGCTGTGAGTCAAGCAGAAAAGCTGGTGGCAGGACTCTGCACAGCTGATTTTGGGTGACAGTGCAGCTGCCTGCTGGGGTGGGCTGGACTGACTCACTGGTAGAAGTGAGGAACACAAGTGTGGGAGGAATAAGAGTCCATCTGGGATCTGGATGAGAGTGGGACTAAGGGAAACAGACTGATCAAGGAGAAGGGCCAATTTTTAGTGGATCTGAGGACTATTTAATTTCAGACCATCCTTTCAAGTTTTTTAGGTAATTACAACACAACTGCATTGTTTAGGAGATGGGGGAGTTATCCTAGAAATAGTTGAATATTTAAAGCTCTGCTTTTGTTAGTATGGCTGAAAAACACCCACTAGGCAGAAACTCGTGTGCAAAGAATTGACTTACATAAAGCAAAGAATATATAAGGTGATTTATTGTAATTAGGAAATTTTCACCTGCCCATTTTGAGAAGTCCCAAAATCCAGTAATGGTCCAGTTCTACAGAGGTTCTGCACAAAGATTTTTGCAAGAGTAGGGCCCAAGTAAGTATCAATTATTTGCTAATGTGATATCAGCATTTTTGTTAGTGTGACTCTGGAGCATTGCTGCTGCTGCATTTGCCAATGGAATTAAATTTCTCTCCTCCTGATGATGTCTTTCAGTGGACCTAGCAATATAAATTATAAATGCATTTCTTTACTCATGAAGGCTGGTTTTCCTCTGCTGAAAACACTATTTATGCAGAAAATACAAAAATTTGGGTCTCTTCTCACTGCTCATAACATAATGCCTGGTAGGGAAACAGAGGTGTACTTTGCTCTAGCAGTCATTTTCCCCGGCAGCTTCAGTTCCCATTTCTCACTAAATCCTGCCACCAGGAGCTAGAGCTGGGCAGGAACAGTTGGCAAATCCACTCTCCTATCTCTTGCTCTCTGGCCTCTGTCAGACATCACAGATTCCCCATGGCAGACATGACTTACTTAGATTTATCTCAGCTATTTCTTTTTGTATAGAAGGTCAGAATACACAGCACAAATTTGGGAGATGCAGCAGCAAAGAATCAGGGTATAAATGTCTGGTAGAAAGAATGGAAACAATCCGTGCCTTTCTAAAGCTGCAGTTTTGACCAAAGCAGAGGTTTCAGAAACACACTTCATTAACTCTTTTCTGTCCCATTTTACTTTTGTCTTAGTGAATTCTTTCTATGTTGACTGTCTTTTTAAGGTACACATTTCACAGAAAAAGCTGCTAGAGCATTTGTCAGATACATAACTAATACCATGGGTAGTGGAGTTACCTATGTAAGAGTCTTATTTTTGGCTTTTGGAGCCAAGTCCAGCAGTATGACTGAACTGACTGCTGTGCCGGTGAGTCACTGTGCAGGTGGCTTTTGCATCAGTGATGGGTGTCCATAGATACAAAGGAAAAACAGATGTTTGAGTTCAGTAAAAATAGATGTTGACATAAATTGGTCTGGGCTATTTTAGACTTGCAAACACAGCAGGCAACAAGTAATATTTCAGCCTGTATGTGGGCATGTCCATTTTGAAATAATAAACAGCCTGTGTAAATTTTGCAAGCACAGCAGCACACAGCTCCAGGCACAGCTCTCTCAGGGCCCGAGCCTTTCCTCATTTCACATGGTCCAAAATGTAAAGGTGACTTTCTGTAAGCTTCCATTTTACCTACACAAGTTGGTATCTTACAGCGAGAACTCAAAACTGCCTGAAAGCTGTGAGGCACCCAAAGAGACTGTGCCAGTGTCTTGCTGATTCATATCTCTATGCAATGTCTGTGCTCCATTACCCCTAACAGGCAAGTTCACCTCTGTGGGCCATTTCACTACTCCCTTCAGTGGAACTGGAAGCTATAAAGTCACTGCCCTGACTTCTGAAAGGGTTTCTTTACAATTTGAATTTCTCTCTATATTTGTACCTGTGTTCCATTGCATTTTTTTGCCAATTTCTGCCCCTAAACAGTAAGCAAAACACTGTATGGGTAATTGCCGTGATGTATTGGGCATAGTTATGAACACATAATAATTCATTACTGTCTGATGACCACTCTGAACTAGATACAGAACTAATAAAAAATCCTTCAGTGTCATTGGCATGTCATGGCTAATCAGCTGCAGTTAACATCCTTGTTACATTTTGGATGTAAAAGTATGTGATGCATGAAATGGAAGCAGCTGGACACCCTTAGCAGGTGAGTAAAGGTTGGTTTTAATTCCCAGAGAGGTATAAGCAATGGCAAAACAAGAATACCACAGGGCACCAGTCTCTCAGAGGTAGATTTCTCCAGGCCATCATAGAACAGGAAAAAACAAACAACTAGAGGTGGAAAAAGGAATCATCAAAATTCGTATTTTCTTTCCCAAATATTTCAGCAATGAGAGGAAAGCTGTTAACCTGTCAAATAAAAAAACAAAACAAAACAATGAGAGTTTGTTCTTATGTATGCACACACTAAGTGCACCTGTTAGCTACAGTAAGATATTAATTCCATGGAAGAGTTGTAACTTAAATTACTCTGCCACCAAGTTACACCCTGTAAAAGGACACACAATTCAGAATGAAGCTGACACTTCCTCCACAGATAAAGGATCTCATGTGCTGCAGAACTTTGTGTGCATGGTTTGAGTCCATATGGGCCAAACCCTGTATTTATCACAGCCATCTGGGTGCTTGTGCATTTGGGTTCTGTTGTAACTGGATAAAGCACAGTGACAGAAATGGGGAACAGTTCTCATTCCCAGCCAGTTCCCATTGTCCCAGTGTCTCTGGTGACAGAACTACCTACCAGGGTACATATCCATGCTCCCTCCTGCTCTCTCTGATTCTGTCAGTCTTGAGGGTGTAAAATGGAAAGGGTGACTTACCAATATCCCATTTTTAAGGTCTTCTGGCAGAGGGGAGCATTAGCATAGGCGTCCCTGTTCCATCACAACCCCCCAAGTGTGTGCACCATCACCTGCTGTCATTTTCCCCCTGTTGTTTTACAGCCCCACTTCATGACTGGTTTTCCCTGAACACAGCAAACAGAACCACCCATTCTTCAGTTCCTGAAGCTCTCTCGTGTACCTGCTGCTACAGCAGAGCTGTCCTTGACAATGTCTTTTCTGACCCTACTCCACACCTCATTAGACTTTTCCAAGCCCAAGATTTCTTTCAGCACAAAAAGGTGTAATTGCTACTGGTGTTGCAGAGCAGGGAATGATACATTCTGCAATATTCCTTGCACTAAACTGTTTTTCTATCTGGATACAAGGTACAAGATTTTTAGGCATGACCACAATAAATTAATAAACGGCAAACAAAGGGAAGGCAGTGTTTATTAGGGTGGGTGATGTTGATAAATTTATGCAACACATACAGACATGTAATCTGCATTCTTTGTTCTTGTTTAACATGGATTACAGTAACTTCAGACATTGTGGGCTTAGCAAGTGCAGTGAGTTCTTAGTGCAACTTGGACATTAGGAGAGGACCGAAAGTCCTTGGCTGGTTTAGAACAGGAATATTAGGCAGAGATAGAAAAAATATTATCTGAGGCATATGTGAAAGTCACTGGGATTAATACAGCATTACTGTCTACATTTCAAATTAGAGGTTGCACAGCAAAAAGCGTTTTGCAAACGAGCTTCAAGAATGACATAGCAAAGGGCTAACAGAGCTAAAGCTATTACAGTTTATCCAAGGAGTAAACAAAAATTCTGCTTACACTACATGCACACAGAAGGCTTTGCCTGCTGTACCTAGTCTTTAAACCTTGTCAGAAGGGGAGTAACATTTTACTAGAATGTTAAGGCTAGATTGATGTGGGTAGGTAATAAAACTTCATAAGAATACATAAATAATTTCTTTGAGACACAGAATCCTCTGTCACTTGAAGTGTTTGGATAAGTTCCTAGAAGATGGCATTGGAGTCAACATCACTGGTTTGATTCAGGAAGAACTCTTTGCTTCGCATTACCCAAGGATTCAGACTGAGTGATGCTTTTTCTCCCTGTTGGCCTTGAAGTCTGTGAAACAGAATTTTTCAACTTGAACTCTTTCCATAAAGCTTCCTCCTCATTCTAAATATATAAGAAGTTACAGCAGGGAATGGAGATGGTGTCTCTCTTCCAGTTGTGGAATATATTACTCCCTTCAGCCTCAAATCTTCTGAACCATTTCCTTCCCAAGAGTATCCCACACAAGCTAAGTCCTGAGCTAGGAGCTAAAGACTTCAGCAAGGACCCCATTTCTAACCTCTGTTCTCCAGAAAAGTTGTTTATATATTTTTCCTACCTGAAATCCTCCATTCCTCCTGCAAATATATTAATTATTGAAAGCAATACTTTATATCAAAATCTTGCATCTTTTTAATAAAAGTCCACTTAATGTGTGTAGCTAAACTCTAAAGGCAGTGAATAATCCCTCCTTAGTTTTTACTCTGCTGCTATGTTAAGGTCTGTGACATCAAATTGAGCTTTTTGCTGCATATGGTCCATGAAGATCCCATAAGAACTTTACATATGATCTGGCTTTGTTTATATACATATGAGTTAAAGATAGACAGAGCCAAAGAACAGCATTTAATGTTTATTAAGCCTTTGCAAAAACATAGACAATTTCAGTCAACTTGAAATTCATTATTTTAGTAAAATTCAAGTATTTCTTGCACATCTCACTGGATTGGCACTAGCAGTAGAGGCAGCAGCACAAGCAGGAAGCACTGGCACTTACAGCAGATAATTGGAAGGCTGAAGCTGCATAGATTCCAAAGGTTGTTCTATAAAGAGAGCTCAACATATCAGATATGGTAACAGACTAGAGGCAATTTCACCTTCGCTGCAGCAGGAACTGGTTATTTTATGCTGTGTTACTGGGTGGGTGCTTCTGGTGTGAAAAAGACAGAGGCCTTCTGGTGAATTTTCCAAGAAGGATGTATTTAGCATACTAGTAAGCACAGAAGGTTCATTTACATAAAAGATTTGCAGTAGAAAAATAGATTTTGGAATTCTCATTTTATCAAATTCAGACTCCACATTTCCACAGCCATCCAGAATAACATGGAGCTGGAACTGAGATAAATGTCTGCTCATCCCATTTGCTCTTAGAGAGGATCCATGACATAAAAATATCACCTGAAAGCATGCCTAATAGCTACTGGCAGTGTGTTGCTCCTTCCTGAGCACCTCTGTGATGTAAAATTCTGTTCATCCTGCTGGTTGTGGAAATCTGCGTGTTCAGCTGGCAGTAAGATCAGTGCAATTCCTGGAAATAGTCATAAAGCCCTTATGACTGTTTTGAAAGGGTAGCAGAGAGATATTAGGATAAATGTTGCCCATTGTTTTCTTATTTCTTTTTTTTTATTCCCCCAGGAAGTTATTTAGTTATTAGAAGAAGCAAACAAAAGTTTACATATGTGTCAAATAGGGTTGGGCCAGGTGACCTGGGATGGACATACAGACGTCCTTTCCAACCTCAGCCATTCTGTTATCCTGTGAAATTAATCTTCTAAGCCAAAAAGGTATCAAGGAATAATGAAGGCTCTAACAACTAAGGGATTAAGTCCTCAGACTAAACTGTCAGAGGAAGAAAATCTTTCGAAGGTCCATAAATTTATGCACACTGAGAAATTGTCCCAACGCAGCTTCATTATTTTGCATTTTGTGGGTCTGAAATGTTTGTCAGACCAATCAGTGCTCACAATTAAAAGGAAAAAAATACAAATTTTTTGATGTGAAAAGGGATTTGTGTTACTTAGCTGTCAAATGCCAAAAAGAAATGGAGGAAGTGAAAGGATTATGCAGGATCTAAAGTCTACTGAAATATAAGAGCCACAGGCTTCCATTACATGAAAGAACTGTACTTCAAGTAATAAAAGATGGAGAGAAATCCTGAACTCCCCAGCCAGAGAAACTTGAAGACAAAACAGGATTTAGCTCAAATTCCCAAGCAAAATCTGGTAGCACAAAGCAAGAGCAATAAAGCACAGCTTGTATAAGCTTCTAAGCCATTAAAATAAAAGATGGATCTTTCATTTATTAGTTAGTCCTGATGAAAAAAGGCATCAGCATTATACAGATCATGAGTTATAAATTCTTGATTCATCCGGAAATTCAGCTTCACCTACCACACCCATGAAGAAAGATTTTTTGCTCTGAGTTACAGCAAAATATCACATACTGCTTACAGCAAACCAACAATGGCATTATTTTCCTGTTGCCTTCTCCAAGTTAACGCTATTAATCATTAAACACTTAAGGCACAAGCAGAAATAAAAATAAATAGCATCTGTAAAAAAAAAAAGTTAAATACTTAAATACTTAATTAGCACACCTCACCTGAAACTTTTAGCTCTTATTAAATAAAATAACTTTAGATTAGCAGTCTGATCCCAAAAATATCAACAGGAAAAAAAACCACTACTGAAATTGCTTCTTTATCCTGAGGACTTTATACACACAAGAGCAGTTGAATAGCTATAGCTGTCTGAAGCATCTGTTTGCTCATTTTTTAATCAGACAGACAAAATTCAGTTAGTTCCTCTGTGCATTCCTACTCCTCCTGGGATGTCCAGCATCAGGACTGCTCAATTCACACTTGGTGATTCATGCAGCAACATCCAGCAGGGGAATTGAACTCACCAAATCTAAGTATCTACAAGGAAGCTATTGACACAGCAGCCACTCATCTGAGCCTCCATGTCACAGAGGGGCAGAAATGGGCCCTTCAGTGCACATTTCAACACACACAGCTAAACCAGCTGGCCCAGCTGGAGATGTCCATGCCAAAGGTGTCAAAAGTCAATTTGAATTAATTCCACCTTGAGGCTGTAGGCAGGTGGGCTCTTCCACATCTGTCTGTGCAGCCGAAGATGGAATTGCAGTGACTTGTCCATCCTGAGAGGGAAGGCACCTCCTCCCCCTGCCTGCCAGCAGAGCAGGCTGTGGCAGCCTTCTACCTGCCTCTACCTGCCAGGCCCCTGCCTTCTACCCTCCTCTCAGTGCTGCAGTCCTCTGGTCAAAGCCATGTGGGCACTTTGCATCACTCTTAAGCACTGGGTTATGCTAAACAAGTTGATTTTACCTGAAATAGATTGGGTAGTGCTTGCATGATCCCTTTTCCTTTCTCAGCCAAGCAGCACAGGGCTCCTACAGTGACAAATAATTGTTAGCAATATATTAAGTAGTACAGCTGCTGGCCAAAAGAATGGATATTTATAGCCTAAGCAGGCTTTGGTACACTCTTTAGACAAGGCTGAGGAATTCAGACATTCCTCAAAGGGGTTTATTATTGTTGTAACAGAGGGATGAGTCTTCTCTTTAGAATCAGACCCATTAAATCAGATACTCTTTCAAGCTTACAGTTTAGTAACTTCAAGGCATAAAATCCCATTCTAATATAGCAAGGGCTCCTTTACTGGTCTCATTTCAACTTAGTGCCACCATAGAAATTTGCACAGTTCCTCTTTTGAGATACATATGAACATTGAAAAAATACCCGTATCCAGACCTGACCCTCAAGCTGACAAAGCAAATCCATAATTAATTTTCAGCCTCTCCTAATCTCTTATGTATAATTATCCAGTGTCTTCTAAGAATAGGAATGTTTAAAAGCTATCTGAGGAAAAAAGTTCCTGCTATATATATAGCTGGATTCTGCCATTCATGCTACCTTCCTTCCCGTGTTCTTTTTCATCAAAATTTTAATGATATCTTCAGCATGATGAAACAGCTGAAAAGAGTAGAGGAGTCAAGACTCCCATGGCCCTTGAGGAGCAGAGGAAGCAGGGGCTGCACACAGAACCAGAGCTCCCTGCAGTGCTCGGGGGGGTTCCACCATGCAGGAGCTGCTTGACTGACCCCAAGGGTCAATGGGCAGCTCCCACTCCAAAGAGCTACAACCAAAGTAATCTTTATGCTTCCAGCTAAGATAAAACATCTACAAATATAGTCCAGGTTTGTATAGTCTATGAAATAATTCATTTCCTATATGAATTTTCATGTAGAACAAAACAAGTTGGCCCCATAGAAATGTGGGCTTTACAAACACAGCACTTTTGTTTCCTCTCAATGAAACAAATTCAATGCCACCTTTTAGATATGGAATCCATTAAATTTTGTTCTGCAAAGTAATCTTGCATTGATAACAATTGTCAAGTCCAACAACTGATGATTTAATGTTCTATTCTCCTTTTTTTAGCAATTACAAGTTGCTTGAAAATTAAATTACAGGTAATATTTCTCCCCAGTGAGGCAGTCTGACACGATGTACAAATGCTTACATTGCCCTGTAAGTCAGTTGTTTCCAGATGAGATGCGCTGACAGCATGAAAATAATTAAATGTCAATATACAACTGGCCTCTTTTATGAAAAATAAACAGGCACAAAGACAAACTGTTCCACTGCTTATACTAACCACCAAATGTTGAAATAACTGCTTATTTTAAACACAACATGAGGCTGCAGTGTAATTTACTGACTTTCACAAAGTTTAGCAATTTAGAATGTGTTCAGAACTAAAGTTCTTATTTGTCTGATGATTCTTCATCTGCATTGACCTTCTCTCCTTGGAGCCACAAGAACGCTGACTTTGCTGTGCCATCTCCACTCTGCTGGGAAAAGCAAATGAAGGAAGCCCAGGCAAAGCCACAGAGCCCAGTGTAAGCTGTTCTCAGGTGAACTGGGATCAGAATGAAGTTTGACAGCTGTGTGGGGAGGAGAGAGAGCTCAGTTAGTGCTCCAGGCACTGTTACCCACCAACAACTGCACTGCTCCTCCTGGGGTCAGACACAGTGTGGGTAGGAGAGGATCCTGGGTTCTACGGCAGGGAAAGGCTCACAGAGCCACCCTGAGAACTCACCTGCACAAAGGGCCAGTACATCAGTCCTGTCTGAAAGGAAAACGAATCATTTGTTATTCTTATGGATTTCAACCACCAAGATTCATTTTTTCCACAATCTGTGATGACTGAAACATATTTGAGTAAAGTTAATAAAAGCTGTTCAATTACAAATGGAGTTGCTTAACCTAGAGGTTGCCACATTAGACTTCTAATCATCTTCATGAGCCTCTATGCTCTGAGCTTTTCAAACACATTATTCTAACTCATTTTAAATACAAAACCTTAAGCACAGTTAATTCTTCACAGACATCTGACACCAGACACAATAACGCATTTACCAGCTGGGTGAACAAATGTTTAAACATGTGAACATTTGTTTCAG
The DNA here is from genome assembly GCF_015832195.1 of Motacilla alba alba. Classification (NCBI taxonomy): domain Eukaryota; kingdom Metazoa; phylum Chordata; class Aves; order Passeriformes; family Motacillidae; genus Motacilla; species Motacilla alba. The sequence goes on along the minus strand of NC_052029.1, from coordinate 7,559,204 downwards.
CCATTAATGAAAAATACCACTGAACACTATTTATTTCACACTTGCAATGCTCCTTCTACTTACTCATACACGCAAGGTATATTTAGAAAAATCAATGGATAATTTACTCATAGAACATAAGGCTGATAGAAACCTTATGTTTTGATAGGCTATAGTGGGCACTGCTTTTAGAATCATCTTCCATAGGAATAAAAATAATCCTTTTCCATCCTACCTATACAGTTCTACAACATGAAGAGAAATTCACATTGCAATCACATACTTCTCCTGTTACTTTTTTTTCCCTGCTAATCCATTCATCATTCTTCTTGCATCTGAGAAACCTTCAACATTTTGAGCTTGCTCAGCTCTGAGGTAGCATGGATAATTTTGTCTTGTGTATGCAGAAATGCAAATCAAAGCCAGCTGTTTATAGCAAAGCCCTCTTAAAACAAGGGGGCTTGTTTCTGAAAGTAAGAAGATTGTCACTGAAAAGTACAGGCTAAAAATGATTCTCCTAGAAAGTGTCTCTGTAATTAATTATTTTAATAGGTGTACAAGTGTCAATAGTATCACTAACTAAACACTGGTGTGTGGGTAGTTCTTAAGACAAAAGATAAAAAAACCCTGAATCAATGTTGTATTGTAGGGCTGTCATTCAAACAGAGCTTGCAAGTGTTACATATATAAACACTGTACATTTCATTTTTTTAAATGGCATAATTTCACCCATCTGGCAGCACTGCCTAACCCAAACTGCCTTGACTTCATGTGACTGCTGGTACTTAAAGCTTCCTAGACACAATCAAATAATGGAGCGAAAGGAAGAAAGAAAGAGTAAAAAAAGAGTGTCAGAGAAAGAAATATTATCCTTTTTGTTGTTGTTGTTTAGCTGTGAGATAACCAAAGTTTGCCTCACCTTATATGTATTCCAAAATTTCTTTTTACAGTCTGAGAAGATGTCCTCTTTCCTCTGAAGGATGCTCATACCTAGTGGTAAAATATTTACAACAATCAGAAAAAAAATGCAACAAAAATGAAATGTTCACACTTTTCAGTGACATCCCAGACCCTTCTCAAAATCCATTATAATATCTTGGAAAGAAAAGCTGATATTGTTATCAAAATACCATTCTGACTGCCTAATAGTGGTTCATCCAATTTCCTCATCTATTGACCTGACGCCCAGCACTGACACCCGGGATCAGCTGGGATTTACTGGGTGTACAGCTGTTGTGCATCTGTTTCTCTGCCATACCACACACCCCTGGCGTAGTGGTGGAACAGAGAGGATAACAGCACCTTTTGCACCCATGAGAGAGAGAATAAAGCATTTAGCACACAAGCTCCTTAGTCTGACTCTGGGATCTTTCCATGCCTTGGGGTTATCAGTATCCCCCAATGGATACACTGTTTTACTGCTACCAAATTCAGGGACTTTTACTAGCCCTTTTCTGGTCCTTCAGATCCTTCTGGCCCTTGGGCAATTTTCAGCTTAAGTTGTGAAGTAGCTAAGATCTTGAGAGGAAGTATCTGGTGTTTGACTTCTTTTTTTACTTCACTTCTCTTCAATCACAAATTGGGTATTTTCCCTGTCAGAGTGACAGAACACAGATCTCCCAATCCCAGATAGAAAGAGGACCTGTCTTACTGGCTAATACATTAAGTTAAATGAGAGCATTTAATTACATTAGTTTCACCTATTAATTTTCTTATTCCCTCAAGTTTATTTCCGAAATATATACTAGACTTCTTTAAAGTATCTTGTTACTTGTTAGTTTTTGAGATTAGCATGCTTTATTTCTATAGACTGTCACAGCAGAAGCTGGTTCACTGAACGACAGCATTTCGTGACATTTACACCTGTGTTTTGGAAAATGAGACAGCTGACGCTGAGAACTGCGCACAGCAGTTCAAACAGACATGGATGCTGCAATCCGTATAAGGCGCTTTCTATTCTTTGCTGCTGATTAAAAGCTACGCGCCCGACCGAGCTCGGGGCGGGCCTCCTTCGGTCCAGCACCCCTCCTGGAAAGCTCCGAAGTGCCACGGGCGGTTCAGCCCGCGGGCATGCTCGGGGGAGCTGCCGGGGTCTGCAGAGCCCCCCGGCCGCGCCCGGGCAGCGGCGCCGGGCGTCAGGGGGTCCGCACCCGCCGGGCCCGTGGGGCGGATGCCGGTCCCGCTGCCCGAGGCAGGCGCGGGTCGCGGTGCGGGGCCGCGGCCGGCGGATGCGAGGGGCTCTGCGGGGGAGCCCCCGGCACTCACCCGTGTAGAAGGCGAGCACGGCGACGGGCGCGCCCAGCAGCTGATCGCAGAGCACCTTGCCCAGCACGGCGGGCGGGCGGCGGCCGGGCAGCGCCCGCTCCAGCGCCCGCAGCCACACGTAGCTGAAGTTGCCGTGGAAGGCCAGGGCCACCAGCGCCACGCGGCGCGTCTGCGCCCAGTCGGGCGGCTGTCCCCGCAGCAGCTGCTGCGCCGCGTCCCCCGCCGCGAACAGCCCCCCGTAGAGCAGCACGTTGCACAGCCAGGGGAAGCGCCGCACCCCGCGCAGCAGCGCCCCGGCCATCGCCCGCCGCCGCTTCCGCCTCTTCTTCCTCCTCCTTCTCCTCCTCCTCCTCCTCCTCCTTCCCACGGGCCCGCCCGCCGCCGCCCCGGCCCCGCCATCCCCGCGGCCCCGGAGCGCTCCCTGTGCCGGGGAGGGCCGGCTCCCCACGGCGGGCCCCGGTGGGTGGTGGGTGACCCGCGGGTGACGGCAGGGCAGCTCGTGGGCTCGCTTCCCGAGTGCCTGTGCATTCACCCCGAAGATGTGGGTGACCGTGTCGCCTGGGCTTTGGTCCAAGTAGCACTGTGGGGTCACTGTGCGCTAGTGCAGCAACTGAGTGACAAATGAATACTAGGCACTGCTTCTTTATTATCCTTTTTGGTAATTATTTCCTTGTTGCGTGCTTACCTGAGTAGGTTACGGCTTTTTCTTTTCGGTTGTGCTCTTGTTTTGCAATCTGAGCAGGGCCAATGCACACCTGCTGAGCAGCAGCAGCCTGTGGGGTTCCTCTGCTTTGCCGTCTGCTGCTGAGACAACTTGAGCAGAAAGGCAAATGGAGTGAGGTTATTGAAGAGACTCGTGTACACAGCTTTGTACCAGTGCCACAAAGCGGATCTGAAGTCCACGTAGTGAGGTGACACTGAGTAGTGACACCACGTAGTGAGGTGTCCTGCAAGACCTTGGCCACGGAAGGAAAGGAGCGCATCCGGGAGCGCCGGGAGCTTCCCCTTGCTCCTGGCAACGGGCTCAGGCTTGACTGAGAGAACCATCTCCAGGCAGGAGGTGGTAGTTCGCTCTGTGACCGGGATTAGTGCCTTTGAAACTATAATGAATTCTTCCATGAACAACTACAAACAGGCAAGGACGGCTGGTAGATGTAAGTAGAAGTTACTAAGCGAGCAGAGCGCGCTCCCGGCGCTTGGCGGACGCGCTGTGTCAGGGCCCGGGGCGGCCCCTTCCAGCCCTCATCCCAACACATCCCTGAGCAAACAACGCCAGCTGCAAACAGCGCTATTAAATAACAGCAGTGGCACTGATAGGACGAGGGATGGGTACTGAAAAGTAACTCCTGCTTGGAAGAACAGAAATAAAGCTCAGGAAAATCCCAGGGTCTGGGTCTCCGGGGGCTGCTTGTCGGACGGGAGCCCACGGGCAGGTGCGTGCTGTCCGCCGCGGATGTGCGGCGTTCCGGCGCGGGACCTGTACGCGGAGGAAAGGCTTTGGTGCCCCCGCAGGCGACAGAGGGGTGACAACCGAGAGGTTCGCGAAGGCTGGAGCCATGCAGAGCCCTGCCGGGGTCCGGCCTGCCACAATCCGCCGCGGCGGGGACTCGAACCCCGGCACTCGCAGCTCCGCTCCGGAACGGGCGCCCACCGCCGCTCGGACCGCGCACCCTGCGCATGCGCTAAGATCTGTCACTGACCCGGGCTCTCGCCGGGACTGTTCCACCAGCTGGCGTGGGGGGGAACGACCTCAGGCGTCGCGCGGAGCGAAGGGCCGGCCCCGGCCCCGCCGCGCCGTGCGCGGTGCGCCCGCCGCGCATCCCCCCGCCGCTGCGGCGCGGTGGTGCGTGCGGCGGGGGGCGGGCCGGTTGCCCAGGTGAGCGCGCGAGCGCGGCCCGCCCCGCGCGGCCCCGTCAGCGCTGCCAGCGTGGAGCGGCCGGGGCGGCAGCCGGGCCCGCGGCCATGGACGGCTCGCTCGAGAAGGTCTGCGGGGCAGCGCCGCGGGGCCGGGGCCGGGGCCGGGGCCGCGCCGCGAGCAGCGGCCGCGGCGGGTGCGGTGGGGCCGGGGCCGCGGGGAGGGGCGCGGGCCGGCGGCGGCCGGGTGTCGGTGCGCGGCGCTGCCCCCGAGCTGAGGCGGCTTTGCCCGCCGGAGCTTTGGGGCAGCAGCGGAGCCCCCGGGCGTGTCCTCTCGGCCCCCACAGCCGCCCGTGTGACCGGCATCCGTGTCCCGGGTCTGGACCTAGGCAGGAGAGCTACCAGGAAATGCTTCAGGAGCGGGTTTTTGCTTTCTTAAAAAAAAAAAAAATGGAGCTTATTTCCTGTCAGTGCTAGCATTCAGCAGGATAGGAGAGGAGATAATTTTAATTGACACGGAGGCGTTCGCTGGCCTGTGTTTGCTGTTGTGCCCGTGCAGTGCAGAGAGCAAATATTGGCTCTGCAGTGCCCGGCCGGAGCCTGGTCGCTCTGAGTCACGGGCCGCTCCGCAGCTGCGCCGGGCCCGGGGCTCCTGCCCCGCCCGGAGCCTGCCCCGTCCCCCGGTGGCTGCGGGGACACCGTGCCGCTGGAATAACGAGTGCTTGGTGTGCTTTGAATGCACACGCCCCTCCTTGCGTCATTACCATATGCAGCGTGCTCGGTTTCATGTGATCCTTGGGGTGCTCCGGAGAAATTGGAATGGGATGTGCTCCAGTGAAATGGTTAGGAGGTTCAGGAAGTATCTTTCTGACGTGGCAAAAGAAGTTTGATATATTACATGCTTCCTGAAGAATACAGTGTTACAGAGTATTTGTTAGTGTTTAAAAGCTTAGGTTCATTACTAGTGCTGACAGAAGTGACTCCTGCTTGTTCTGAAAAAATTTAATTAAATTTCATTGGAATATGTTTGGAGAATGCTGTCTATGAACTGGACTCAAAGAGAACCCTGGTGTGATACAGGCTCATTTAAAGAAGGTGCATTAGTACAGGGCAAGTGTAGTACTGAGAGAGCTCTTTGCTTGACCAGTTCATCATAAGAAGCAATAAAGACACTGCAAGAATGAAATATCTAAAAGATGTTTTGATTATTCTTGACATGAGGAATAGTCTGCAAAAACTTGCCTGTCTAATTTTTCCATATATGCAGATAGATATGTGTCAAGAGTTATCATTTGGTTGACTTCCTCTCTTGTTTATCACAGCTTTTTTCCACAAGCGTGATAAGAGCCGTAGTTCTCTGTATAATAAAATGTCATAATACAGTTATGGTCTTCTAGATATTTAGCAGTAAGTGCCCTCCTGGAATAGTCTTTGGTTAAGATTGTGGTCCATCTGTACAATTTGCAGTTTATCAAGTCTTGACATAACATGTCAGAAGTCTTCTCCCCAAATATATTTAAAATTCCTCCAAGCTGGGATACATTTTTCTGCAGAGAATGTCTGTCCACTTATCTCATGGACATTTTTTTAAGCATTATCATAGTAGATTTGAGACTGTCTTTTAATTGAACCATGGATTCTCTCCTTGCTGTGTATTTGTGCAGGTGCCAGTGATGTGATAAGTACTTTTAAACTTCTATTAACATTTGTTGCAACTTTGTATTTTTCATAACCATTTTGGTACACTCACCTAATGAGCTGTAATGCAGTGACGTTGGGTGACTGCAGTTTTAGGGTCTTGCAAATGGAAAAAGATTTTTTTAGCAGATGAGAAACTTCCTGAGAATTGAAAACATTGCACAGTAGGACTGCAGTGAAAATCATTGCACAATCTGACTCACAGGTGTGCACACCAAACATCTCTTGGTTTGATTTTGCAAATTAACTTTGTTTCAGCAGCTTTTTTTTTTTTTCTTTTTTTTGCATTATTTTTTAAGGCATTGTGTGTCGTAAGTGATATAATTAAGACTAATTTTATCTGAAATTCAGTAATCTTTTGTTGGGCTGAACTTGTTTAAATAATTCTGGAAGCCTGTGTTAGATTTCAGAAGTTTGCCTTAACAGAACTGTTCTATTTTTTTCCCATTTGGATTTTGATAGAAGTGACCAATCTTCTGAAGGATTTTACATTTCAAGTTAGGTAACTTTGTCAGTGGTAAAACAGTGCAAATTCTTTCCTTGTAACTTCTTGCTGCCTCTACAGCAGTATTTTCCCTAAACAAGAAAAAAACTGTTTTGGTTTCTTGCTCAGCCTGTGTCTCTTGTCTTTTGTTACTGTGCTATTTACCACAACATCCTGGTAAGTTTACAGAAAACTCAGGCAGCAGAGCTGCATTAAGGTCCTGGCACATGTTAGGGGAATAAATAAAGATTAAAGAGTGAATATCTGTAAGCACAAGCCTTGTGATGACACAGTGCCATTTTTATTCAAGCCAAACAGTCTTGAAGTGTCTGCTTTTTTTTTGTTATCTTAAACTTTTCTTACCCTGGAGAATAAAAACAATATTCTTTTGGCTGAAGAATACTGATATTGTTTGAGATTAATTTACTGTTGAGAAGAGGTTTTTTTTTTTTTATGGTAAAACTTTCTATTAAGGTGTTACAGTAATGTAATGAAGATGAGCACCCATGAAACAGGGAACGAGCTACACCTGTGAGTTGCTTCTCACAACATTAGTTTGTGTAAACTGTTTAAAATTCATCCCTTTATTTCATTAGGAGTACAGCCTAGAGAAATGCAAAACCAAGATTGGAAAACATTGGTATAGAAGCAGCATTCTCCCTTTTGAATTTGCAATTAATTTTCAGTCTTATTGCAGTTGGAGAATGGCCCCTTATCCTCTCCTCAGTTGCCAAGTGACTCCAAGGTGTGACATTCTGCCTGTAAAATCATAAACAGTTCACAGTTCAAAGTACTTAATAAAATAGTAACAGATTAGTTCCAGAATAGGGAAGTGACTGCAAACGGAAGCTGTTGCAGGATAACCGTAGGGAGTTGGACTAACATGTCGGAAGGCAATGAATGATAGAAGTGGAAGCGAGGCGTGTCAGGGGCTGAAGGAGGCAGGAGGTGCTGGGAAGTGAATGGACCCCTGGAAGGAAAAAGCCATGGCCGGTGCCTCCTTAGAGCTTGGAAGGATTTGTGTGTCTTGTAACTGCCCTGGCCAAAGGCTGCCTGTGATCCAGGGGAAGGACTGAGTGCAGAAACTTCCTGCAGCTCCTTTAACCCCCTAAACACCTGCGCTGTCCTGTGGTTCAGGAGGGAGTGTTCAAGAACTCCTCCCGCAGTCCTTTCAAAACCTGTTCAAGACCATGAAAAAATACTCTGTTTATTACTGGCTCTTGTTATTCAAGTGTGTTCAGAAGCCTTTCTTAATAATTTGTTGCTGCAACTTTGCCACACCTATTTTTCTTGCTGCTTAAAAGAAGCAGAAAGTCTCCTGCTTCCCAGCTCCATGGCCTTACTAATGTGAGCAGAGGAGGAACATACAGGAAGTTCAGCATGCAGCAGGTAAAGGTGAGCTTCTTCTCCTTCCAGAATTCAGAGGAGAAAATAAGCTGCTGCATCTCCACTTAGAAATTGGAAAAAATCAGAAGGGATTAATTTTCCAATTCAGCCCATATCAGAATTCAAAGACTTGGTGGATTTCGTAGCATTTTTTTTGGAGCTTAGTGTAACTTAGGAGTTTTAAAGCTGTATTTTATGTAGTTATTCTGGCAGCTTATTGGCAGAAGGGTTTCCTGTGTAATTAGTGAGAGAGACAGGATGAGTCACAAGGTAGAGATGTGCAGTTTTAAACATCTGATGTCATTTCAGCTGGTGAATTTTATGTTAGTTGCAAATAAAAGCAGCTCAGAGGCCTTTTTATAATGTCTCTACATCTCGAGTCCTCATTAACAACAGAGCTGAATTTTTGCATGTGATGCTAAGGAAGGTTCAAACAAGTAACTGCCTCCCAGCCATTTATGATGTTTTATGGCAGCCTGAATTAAATTATGTGAGATAATCACAATCAGTAGATGGTGATAATATACTCTTTTAAGGGCCTGCAGGAACAAAACTGATTTTTTTTTTTCCCCCGAACTTCTTTCCAGAGTTTCTTTGACATGGTGCAACTCTGGAAGCCACTCAAAACGTATGAACATATTGCCAAAGATCAAATTTATATTTTTCCTTTGGTTAAGTCTGTTTTCTTCTGAGTATTGAATGCTTGCAGTGTGTGCTGGGTTTTTGAAATCTGTGATGAGGTCTGGAACTTTTTGTACTGCTTTGTCATTCAGTGCTTAATTAGGTTGTGGTCCTCATACCTGGTGGCTGTTGTACAAGTCAGTGTAGAAGTGTAAAAACCTATTTATTGCTGAGTACTGGGATTTCTGATGGTAAAATATTACTAATTTCTTGCTCTATTCTTTTGTTCTTCCCCCAAACATTTGTTACTGGCTGCTTCCAAAGCCATGGAATAGAGTATTGTCAGTCTTGGTCTGATCACTGTGCCCATGCCTGGCTACTGATTCTTTCAGCCACCTACCACTTGCTGTAATGTGGGTTAAATCTCAAAATATTTGGTTAAAAATAGTCTTTGAACATATGGTAACTCTCAACTTATTTTTTTTCCTTTCTTGATTAGTCCTCCAGATGAAAATAGTGTAAAATCCTCACATAAATGAATCCCACTACCTTCTGTGATTAAATTTGCTTTTGTGTCTGCATCTGCCCGAGTGAATGCATTTTCCTGTGGGATTTTTTTCTTTAAACAACCCCTGTCCCTCCCCCTGTCCCCCCAGCCTCAGCAGCAGCCTGCAGGGGTAACCACCAGAGTCTTTGGTACGTGGCTGATGGCTTGGTGTTGAATTGATGGAGGTTATGCAGAGGCAGGGAGCAGGGACTCTGTATTGGGGTCACCTGAGTATCTCCAGGGGTTTTGCCATCTGATGTGATGGGGCTTAGCACTGGTGTTGCCCTCTCCCCTCACACTGGGTATATTTATTTTTCAAATATAGGTAAATCAGGCTCTGCCAGATGACACCTGCCACATTCTCTGGAAGCTCCAAGTGGCATCAAATCCTTAAATGAATAAATGCTCCCGTCCAGGTGTCTGGTGTCAGTGCCACAAGCTTCTGTCAGGCCTCTTGGGTTAAAGTTTATGAGAGACTTCTTCACAGCCAGAGCAGTTCTTTGGGAAATACTTTGAGCTTGTCATTGGTTCAGGGCAAATAAGTTCCATGATTTTTAAACTCTTCCATCAGGCAATGTCTGTGGTTACCTGATTTCAGCAGTGAGATCAGGATTTTTGGCCTGTTTTGTGCAGCTGGAAGATAATTGCTGCATGTCAGCCTGTCTTAGCTGCCTGCTGCAGGTTAGTTTCACTCTTTTGTCTACATGAAGGGAATTTCTCCAATTAGTTAAGATTAAAAACTGGTTTAAGGGTACAAGAAATAGGAAAAAAATAGATTTACAAGGGTATTTGGGCTGGGTGTTTTCTCATCTGTTTTGAAAACTACCATTGTAAAAGTCTGCTGGGGTCTGATGCCATTTTATTTCTCATCTAGGGCAGTCTCAAAGGATACCTTCTTGTCTTTCTAGATCCGAATGTTGAGGTTTTAACCCCTTCTAGGATTTATTAGATTGTAGAGACAGTAGTAAGACAAATGGGTTTTGATTTTTTCTTGAAAGTTGCTATCTTTTTCCTAAAAGATGGTGGATCCTACTCTAGCAGAAATGGGGAAGAATCTGAACGAAGCAATGAAGATGCTGGAAGACAATCAGAGGTATGTGCAAAGCCTACAATAAAAAATAATGGCTGTTTGTGCTAAGGGGAGGATTATTTGTGTCACTGGCATTAAGCAGAGAAACCCCTCATCTTCCTGTAGTTTAAGGTCACATTGTCATTCTGAAGCTTGCACCTATACAAATCATCTTTGTTTCTCAAATGCTGGGATTTTTAAAGTAAATGTATATATATTTATGCGTGTTCTCTAATACCCAAAACAAGTCTGGTTTTCAAAGTTAGGATTTTTTTTATTATTGCAGTGGCAGCAATTTTTGATTCTTGTATATATGATATTCTTCTCCAAGCTTTCTGTTAAAGAGCTGAAAACCCCAACAACTTGGGAACTCTTTAATTCAGTCTGAATGAAACTTTTGTGTCGATCTCATCTGGTTTATTTCTGAACTATTGTCAGTGAAATTGATACATGTCAGTATGCATTTCTACAAGTCCAAGTCAATTACATATTTGATGTTATCAAACACAAGCTAAATACAGAGTTTATTCTGTGTCTTTAACTTAGGAAAGCGGAGGAGGAAAATGAAAAGAAATATGCACGGAAGGATATTCCTGGACCACTCCAAGGCAGGTAGGCAGCAGCAATTTTTAGATAATGCTCTTTTCAAAATCTTAAACTACACATAGCATGTTTGTCTTCCAAGCAACTTGCATTAATAGAAAAGTTAATGTTTTTCAGGCATCATAATAAACTTTTTCCCATACTCCCATAGGGGGAAAAAGTAATACTATAATCATACCAACTATTTTCATTCTCATGTCAAAAAGAGAAAAAAAGATTACTTGTCCTCAGTGACTGAAATTTTGAACTCTTGGAATCTGATGAAGTAGTGGTGCCTACAGCCATGATTGTTTACTCAAAGTAAACATAAACTTCTATTGAATTAAAGCACCAATATTAAAAAAATAACTGAGACTGATAAGGTAGAAAACAGTAAAAAAAACCAAACCAAAACCAACAAAAAACCCAAAACAAAAAAAGAACCAAACCCCAGGAACCTCCCACCTTTTCAGCACAGCTGTCTTTAGAAATTAACCAGAGCTCTTGTCCATAAGGCAGGTGAGACCATTGTACCTGAAAATGAAGATTTAAATTGTGTCTCTGTGGGAGATGATCCTGCAGGAGCTCAGGCTAGCACTTCAGAAAATATTGCAAAAGCTATTTAAGTCTCTGCAGTGCAGAAACTACCCCTGGTTTTGAGTGAAGGCACTGAGTTACCTTTTCTATGAATAAAAAGCAATTTCAACTATCAGTGTAAGTTCTTACACTACTGTTCATTTCAGGTGGAGTTAGAAAAGTTGAGATGGATCTTTTCCAGTGTTAAGATATCATGCATGAATCCCTAACATGGCTTGTGTCTGCCAGAAACTGAGATTTGTAGGGAATTGTTTAAGAGATGTGCTGAGTTATGAGCTGAGGCTGGTTCAGGTGAAGTGAAATGTGGATCCTTAGCTACTGCCTGGGTTGGCTGAGTAGCAATAAGAATTCAATGTTGGCAAGTCAGGCTTTTCAGACCAAATTTTCAGGGATCAGTAGATTTGTTTTTCTGATTCTCCTACTATAAGCAAGAAGGGTTTTGAATTGGTTCAGCATCCTCATCTTTGTGATCAGTTTTTCTGAGACCAAGGAACCATTTCTGTTGCTGTACTCAGCATTCGTGAAAGTGGAGTGTCCCAGATGGCCTCTTTAGGTGCTGGTATCTTCCTGTCTGTCTCTAATGTGGCTGTGTTTCCCCTCCCAGTGGCCAGGACATGGTGAGCATACTCCAGTTAGTTCAGAACCTAATGCATGGAGAGGAGGAAGAGGAATCTTCACAGTCCTACAGGTGAGGCCAATATCAGTTACTGGATGTGGAAGACACCTGATTTTTTAATATTCTGATCACTATAGAACTTATCCACCTAATTTTAAGTTCTATATGTATTTCAGTATATATACTTATGTACTTAAGTATATATAAATTATGTATTTTAAAGTGTAAAATACTGTGGAACCAGGTAACTTTTTAAATGCAGCTTACATTGTATAGTGAAGCAGAATAATGCATGAGGCTTGGCTGTCTTAAAATTACAAAGCTTCCATTACTAATTGCTAAATTGAGTTATACAAGAGAAATGTTTCTCATGTGACAGCTTGTGTTTTCCTCTTCCTCAAAGTTGTTTTAAGTCCTGAAGATTTGAATACCAATAGATTTTTATCAGGTATCTCTGTAGATTTTAAAATGAAAGGAAATAATATTTGTTTCCATTTTTCAGTAAAATGGAAATAGTACTAACTGGTCTGCAGAGGATTATTGAAAACTAACATTCAAAAAATATGTTCAAGATTAAAAAAAAAACTCAAAAAAAACCCAAAACCAATAAAGAAAATAACAACCAGCAAACAAAAAAAACCCTAATAAAGAAAAGCTGTGCCTCTAAAAATAGTAATGTAAGTGTCCTGAGTTTTCTGTGCATAGGAGAGAAGGGTATTAATGCACTTTCAAGTCCCAGTGCAGATAAGGTGCTTAGTTCCAGCTCATATTGGCTGTTTCAAAAGCAGGAGCTTTTCCTGTGAGCAGCTGGGCCAAGTGAGGTGCTCTGTGTGCACTGGCAGCTTAGTGTGTCATCCAGAGGGTGGCTGTGATATACTGCACTTCTCTCTTCTAAATATTTAAATTGCAAGTCAACCAGTTCTGCCAGTCTGGATTAAAAACCCATAAAGCCCATATTACTGTAATGACTTGGGCTTGATTGGCAGTTCCTCTGTTCTGGCTTGCAGACTCCAGAACGTTGGTGAACAGGGTCACATGGCTCTACTGGGACACAGTTTGGCTGCGTATATATCTGTGCTGGACAGGGAAAGACTGAGAAAACTTACAACGAGGATCCTTTCTGACACTACTCTCTGGCTCTGCAGGCTTTTCAGGTGAGTCCCTGGGAATAACTGCTGTCACAAGGTAGTGGTAACATTTAAAAAGGGATGTGACTCGACTGAGGATGTTAACTAAAGAAATCCTTGGAAGGTCTGAAACACAACCTTAACCTAGCCTAAAGAATATCAGGTTGCATTGTCTTTAAAATTAGCAGTCCAGAATTTAAATCTATATTAAAACCAGAATGTAGCCTTTTCTGTGTTTCCTCCCACACTCCACTTTTAATAAGCAAGGTTTTGAACTCCCTAAAAGCAATCTTAAAGGAACACAGATGTTTCTTTCTTACTCTGAGTCTAAATGAAAATATATACTAGACTTCTCTCATTGTTAATCTCAGCCTGTCTCATAAAAGTTTTCTTTTAATCTACTTTAACCTGGGAAAATAGAAGGTTTTTTATTGTCTTCTTCATCCTGTGGCAAGCTTTTTTGTTGGTCAGTGTTACTTTAGTCCTTAAACTGACTGTTGGTCTTGTTGCTCATATTTACTTGGCTTTTCTGGCAGGTATGAAAATGGATCAGCCTATTATCATGAAGATGATCGTGAAGGTCTCCTAAAAATCTGTCGACTTGTGATTCACACGCGCTATGAAGATTACACACTCGAGGGCTTCAACGTGCTCTACACTAAGCAGCCTGTCATCTACATCAGTTCTGCAGCCAGAACAGGCCTGGGCCAAGCTCTCTGCAATCAGGTAAAGTCAGTCAGGGGGCTTTAGCTGCAATTAGAACCTACCTGGCTTCATTTTGACAACTTATTTTTCCTCAGGGTGGAAATAACAGCAAAGGAAGCAAAGTCCATACTGGGCATAACCTCAGCTGTAGTGGACTATACATTTAAAATAAAACCATTTATCTGGGAAAAATACTTTCAGTTTTTATTTACAGCCTGTGTTTTGCAGCAGTGATACAGTGGGAGGAAGAGAAATTTTCTGAATATTTCCACTGAAAACATCCTGCATGCTAACTTTGTAAAAAATGAGTGATTGTTTCTAGGTTGCATTGGGATTTACATAAGCTGTTGGTCATGTGAGACAGATCTGAGCCCAAAGATACATAATTTGTCCTGTGCTTTTTTCCTTATTAGTTTGATTATAAATTTTAGCAGAAAACTTATTTTATAATGTAGTACTAAGGTTTCTATTGTCACACTGGTTTTTGTGTCACTCTGTATTAGTGAATATGTGAAAAGAGTATTTCTCGGCTGAAATTCCATCATTTCTGTTGCAGTTAGGGTTGCCCCTTTCCTGCATGTGCCGTGTGCCTTGTAACACTATGTTTGGATCTCAGCACCAAATGGTAAGTTTGTCTTCCCTAAGAGCTCTTTCTGTGCTTTGGTTGGCTTTTAAGCCTCATTACATGAACATGCTGTCAGGAAAAGCTGTTCATACATTTACTTTTTCAATTTGCAAGTCTTCTGTGTTAAAGCTGTGCGAATCATAGATGGACATTTTCTAAAAGCAGTTTGTATCTTGGTCTTGTCATTTGCAAAATATTTTAATGTCTTTTAAGTAAAGTGCTTTTTAGTGCAAGATTTCTAGAATAGGAGTAGTTGGAGTACTTTCACAAGCTACATGGTGTATTTGTGTTTTATTATTCACAAATGCTTTATTCAGATTATTCTTCCTTCGAGAGGAAGAAAGTGCAAGCCAAAACCAAAGATATTGAGAATGTTTCCTTTCAGAACTTCAAAATGCTGTTCATTTTCAATCTTAATGCATTTTCCCAGTTCAGCAGAAACAATTCAGTGTTTGACAAACATTGTTTTCTTACTGATACCAGGATGTTGCTTTGTTGGACAGACTGATTAAAGATGATGTTGAGTTTGGAAAACTGCCTTTGTTGCTTGTGGCCAATGCTGGTAAGTGCTGTGGACAAACAATCACAAAAACCCCCACGCTACTTCATGAATACATATACAATAAAAAACCAAAAAACATATTAAAAAAATTTCCTAAACAGATCAGTGCTTGCATATCAAGAAATATCAGGAACTATCTTAATGACCACACAATAATTATCTATCCAAAGGGATTTTATTTAACTAATTCAAATTTGGATTGTGCTGTTACAGTTCTGCATATGTCAGTTGATGTATTAATATGACTGTAACTTACTTTAGTGACTGCAGATCTCTTGTTAAAAATCAGTTTTACACTAACACTTCAGAATTTTTTGATGGATATGTCATCAACTTTAGCTTAAAAATATGTTTTTCTTATAGTTAATTAAACACATGTACAAAATTTGCTTTTAGTATGAAAGAGGGAGGTGACTGTTACTTGCTTGGGACCTGGAAAGTGATCTGAGATCAGTTCAAGAGGCTGATTTAGCAGAGGCTCAGTGCAGGCTGATCCTCTGTCACTGCCTTTTCCCTGTTCAACCAGGGACTCCAGGTGCTGGGCACACGGACAAGCTGGGCCGGCTGAAGGAGCTCTGTGAGCAGTACAAGATGTGGCTCCATGTGGAAGGGTATGGAACTGGAGACTTACTGCTCTAGAACTGTGTTCATTAAAAAGTCTGGCTAATAGACACCATCTAATTTAACAGCTCACAGAGAGCCATGGGGCCAACTTTAGTTTGGTCACAGTAAGCATTTTATATGGTTATAACTTTGTTATTGTGAGATAGAAATTGATTTACATACACAGGAAGAATTATTTGGAGAGGTAATTTCAGCACAGATTAATGATCACTTTTATTCAGATGGTAATCTTATCTGCCATTGCTTTGAGGAGCTTGAAATATTAATAAAAAGACCTTCTAGGCCAGGGAGGCCTAAAAAGACCTTCTAAGTCAGGGAGGACATTATATAGTGGTTATTGAGAATGAAATGGCACTTCAGTGAAAGTTGTCAAGAAGGCTTCAGCAAGAGCAGTGTGTAACAGAACTGGGAGGGGGATTAAACCAAGAGAAAAATAAATTCCAAGAACTTGGACAATGTCAATGAAGACTCCAGTGCTCTAAGATTATATTTTTTGAAGCTGAAAATACTATTTATTTCTGATACCAAATTGATGCTAAATTATGGATATGACCTTGGGTGATGATTTCACCAAATGTTGGACTGAAAATTTTTAGAACTAAGTAGGTTTTTACTTTTGAGTTTTCAATCTCGGAATACCAAGTAGCAACATCTCCTGCATTGTTAATGAAAAATATATGAACAAAAGTTACCTCACTTTACACATCAATATGAAATATTTAAATTGCAGATTTAAATGCTGTCTCTTAATACATATTTAATATATGCTAAACCCACTTCTTTTTTTTTTTCCAGTGTGAATCTGGCAACTTTGGCTTTGGGTTATGTCTCCTCTTCTGTACTGGTACGTTTCACTGTATCTAGAAACTTTAAAATGGGCTTGTGTAAGGTTAATCAAAATATATATGGCTTATATTGTGCTTATTGTAATAAACTTCAGGCTGCAACAAAATGTGACAGCATGACTCTGACTCTGGGTTCCTGGCTGGGGCTCCCCGCAGTGCCTGCTGTGACCCTCTACAGACACGAGGATCCATCCTTGGTATGTTCAGATTCTCACTCACCATCCTCCAGATCCTGGGATTCTGATTCTGATCATGTTCTTCATGATCTTCATAAGCATCTTGCAAAGCTGGCCAAAGTGGCAACATTGAGGAGAGGTTAACAGTGGTTTGTTTGTTTTCCTCCTCAGTCCTTGGCAGCGGGGCTGACGTCGAGCCAGCCCGTGGAGAAGCTCCGTGCCCTGCCCCTGTGGCTCTCCTTGCAGTACCTGGGCCACGATGGCATTGTGGAGAGGATAAAACATGCCTCACAACTGGTGAGCAACAGCTCAGCAGAGATTTATGACAGCTCTTGACAGATCTTTCTGGTTATTGTGATGTGTTATAGAAGACTCAGCTAAAATACTGCACTTGTTGATAGTATAACCCTGGGTCACATTGTAACACCCACGATGAAAGCACAGGAAAATGTTTGAGGCAGGGGTTTGTTTTTTTTTTTTTTTACTTTTACTATTAGATTGTATGTATATTTTTATAAATGAGAAAAAAAAGTCTGTATTCTTCCTAGACAGTGAAGTAACATTATTTCCTTTTTTGTCACTTCTCTTAACTATTTTTGCTTGAAAGCTCTTCAGAGAGACTTTATTTTCCTACTCAGTATTGTGTTGATTTAAATACTGGTAAATTACTCAAGTAAGGACTTCAAAACATTTCTTGAGGTACAAGTGCTCTATGTTTGGAGTTCTTACTTTACTAAAAGTTAAGGTCCAATATAATGTGTTAGTTACAAAATGTAGTGCTTATATGGAAAATATTATTTCTTAAAGGTCACACTTTGTAGTCAGTGTTTTACTAAACCCAGAAAATAGTTTTGTTACATTCCAAATTGACAAATGAAAACTGGATGAGTCTGACATGTTGGAGGGGTTTGCTCAAAAATGGCGACTGTTTAATGTTTTTCAGAATAACTTTTAAGTTCTAAAACTGTATTTCTCTCCTCCATTTGTTCTCTTTCTGCTCTGGTCTTCTAGAGTCAAAGGCTGCTGGAAAACTTGAAAAACCTGGATTTCATTAAAACTTCGGTACAGTCCTTTTTTTAATACTTTGGTTGTATAACTTAGCCTGTTATGATAAGAAGCACTTTGACTAGAATAAATTATTAAAAATATTATGTTAATCATAACCATTGTTTTGAAGACGCTTGGGATCCTTCTAATTAAGTTCTGGTGTTCAGTGAAAGCTCATGGCCTGGTTGTGTGTGACCTCTGGATCGTGTTTGTTCCATTGCTCTGTACTGGTGCACTCATGGGAGTGCAGAAGAGCATCCAGAAGTTGTGTTCAAGGCTTGCTTTAATTCCATTTAGAACATGGGTTTGCTCAGTAATACATCTATGAAACCAGTTTCCCTAAGTGTCTCTAATCTATCCTGGCTGCATGTTACCCTGCTGTTGAAATCATATTGTGAATCCTGTGATATTGTACACAAAAATTATCCCAGCTGTGGTTTCTACACCAGAAATAGGTGTAGAAATCACAGCTAATGTGTTCATTCCAAATTCAATTTGTGAGATGTCCTGTCCAACAGGGTTTGGTTATTTTACTCTGACCCTCACCCCCGAATTTTAGTTGATATTTGATGTATAGAAAATTTAGTCAGCTTACTGAGTACACTGTAGAGTATTAATGGCCTTGGGAGTGTAAGTTACTGTATCACTTACCCTCCTACTCAAATAAATCTTGGCATTTCTAGGATTATGAAATGTAGCCTCAGATTGTCTCCAGAAGTAGCACAGTCCCTCTCTCCAAAGCCGGAGCAATTACAGTCTTACTTTTCCTGCTGGAACTTTCTTGATGTTTCCCAGTGATTCTGGGGTGATTTTCAAGAGAGCTCAAGCTTTGCTCAGCAGTGTAAGGAATTGTACATGATGTTAAATCTTCAAAAAGCAGGGGAAAATATTTTTTTTCTTTTAAGGTTGAAGATGAACTGAGTTCACCAGTGGTGGTTTTCAAGTTTTTCCAGGAATATTCAAATAGAGGTAGGTGATTTATTTAAAACCAAACAACAACCAAAAAAACACCCCTCTCTATACAGTACTTTAAACTACTAATTCACCAAATGAATTTGAGATAAATGAGATGCAGTGCAGTTCTCTCATGTAACTTGCTGTTAAAAAGGATGTGAATGCTGGTCATAATCTGTGACAAATCATACACGTCATGTGATAGCTTCTTTTTTTAGACAGACTGCAGTGTTTTAAATTTTCATAACAAGTAATTTTCTGCCTTCTCAAGTGAGAAGATTTGCATATGATTTTGATCTTGGGAGCAGATGATGGAAGTCTCTTACAAGCTGCAGGCTGAGCATGAGTGTGCTGGTGGGGAGAGATTTTGGTTTGTTCAGGTTTTCTGTTCCTTTCAAACATTTCATAGCTCGTGGCAAGCACTACATTGCTGTGGTTTACTGATTACAGTTCCTGTTGCAATTTTAAAAGCAGCAGAACACTTTGGGATCAGCTCTGGAAATGCTGTCACAGGTATTAAATATTTGCAGCCTCCTGTGACAGGACTTTTCTTTGTGAAAACACTGGTTGTATTTCCATTGGGGCATTTTTAGCTCAAAACTCAGAAGTATTTTCCTGGTTTACTTTTTTGGGTTTTTTTAGCTATTACATTCAACTCTGTTTTACTTCCAGTATTTATCATGTTCAACATATTTTTACAAAAACATCCATGTTCATCTGCTCCAGGCCCAGTACATGGTGTAGATGTGTTACATTAGCTAGGAAATGTAATTGTCTTTTATCTAAATTTTAGGTTGTCTTTTATTTAATGAAGTAAATAAAAATCCACTTCTGTGATTCTTGTGTCTTTGGATTCAGATCAGACCTCACATGCTGCACAGGCCTCAACTATTCAGCACCCCATAATAAGCAACGAAGGGCACATTTATGACACCTTCAATCAGTGGGTAAGAATGGAGGGGAGTGACAGTGGAGTAGTTCAGGGCGTCATCAGGAGCTATAAATCCTTTGTTAGAATAGTTTGAAAGATGTTCTTGATATGATTTCCTTTGCAAAACTGTGGCTGTTTAAAAGATTAATTTGTTCTGAAGCAAAGTTGCTTTCACATTTCTGATCATTCTACACATAGCTAGTAGTGAAATCATTCCTGAATCTTAAGCTCTTGGTTTTTCCCTTTGTCTTGTGGGAATATGTGTAAACTTCAGAATTCTTTTAAATCGGCCAAATGCTGTATTGCCAATGTCTGTGTATTCTTGAACAGACAGCTGCCTTTTCCTGCCTTTGAGTTAATTCCAGAAGCCTGTGCTGACAGAGCTGAGCACGTGGCTGGTTTGGATCCCTTGTGCAGTAATCATGGCACAGCTAATGGCAGTGACAATTTTGCAGAAAATTCTGACTTGTAACACTTGCAGCTTATCCCAGATTTCCATGATTTTAAGGATCTGTTGGACTCAGTCATCTCACCAGCAGAGTGAAGTATTTTGGTACAAGAACTGATTTTGAGAGAGAACTGTGTCCGTGTTGTTCCCTGAGCTGAGGCAGAGGCTGAGGCAGGGCCTGCAGGAGCCGTGCCCTGTCCAGTTCCCTAACTGTGCCCTTCCCTGCAGCTGGGAGAGCAGCTGGCACAGCTGGTTCCTGCCAGCGGAGTCGATGTGGTGGAACTGGAGGATGAAGGCACGTGCGTGCGCTTCAGCCCACTCATGACTTCTGCAGGTAACCCTCACTCCCGTCAGCCCCTTGGAAATGCTGGCCTTTGCTGTGGAATGGTGCAACAATCTCCTGGGGTAAAGCAGATGTGCTCAAGGAGCTCCTCAGGATGTTCTGATGTGGGGAGGATTTTCTTATAAACAAACCAAAACCCCCTCAGCTTTATCATTTTGCTGCACCTCAGCACTGGGTACATCAATGAGAGCCCAGCTGTTGTGGGTCATGTTACCTCACTGTCTCTGCAGGGAAACACTTGCTGGTTACTTTTTAAACTCATTAGGAAAAGCAGGTAAATTCCTTCTCTCAGCTGCTTAACACCAGATGCCTGACCTTTCCACACAGGTGTTTTCAACACTGCAGTGATGCTTGTGTTCAAAACACAGCTACTTAGCTGGAATAATTATTTACTAAGCCTCCAGGGTTTTCTAGAACTACTGATGGAGGGGGGATATAAAAAAAAAAGTCTGTGTTTTGGAAAGCAGAAGCACAGAGCAGTGTGCAGGGCTCAGGGGGTGCACAGTATCTCCTGTTGGCTTGTGTGGGGTGAGGGGCTTAGGCTGTAGAACAGCTGACACTCATGAGAGAAGGTCCTGGTGTACACAGAACAGCAGATATTAGAGTAAAATACTTGGTGATGCTGTGATGTTTTGTTTTAAACCAGCATGGAAGCTAATTTATGTCCAGCTAGGCTACAGGAAGAGGATGTTTGTGGGTTTTTTTAATGCTAGCTACTGATGTAATGTAAAAGGGTATTGTAACATATCCTTATTAGTTTGTAACATGAGAAAATCCTTTTCATTAGTTTTTATTAAATCCTTACTTCCTTTCATTTTGATGTATCAGTGCATAGATAACTGAACCAAAAACCCACTTAGATAGACCAAGACATTCAATAATGCTATCTGTAAATTATATTTTTGATTAACTTGCAGAGCAGCTCCTTTACAAATCCTTAATTCAGACATCTGTGTCACGTCCATCACACTTACCACACACTAACACTTCTGCTCTGCAGTTTTAGGAACTGAAATACAAGACATTGATCACTTGGTAGACTGCTTAAAAATGAAGATTCCGGTGTTGACAAGCACACTGCAGCTGAGAGAGGAGTTTGAGCAAGAAGTGAGAAGAACAGTTAGCCTGTTGTATATTGAAGATCTTGGCTGGCCAGGGTTAGGTGTTGTGAGGTAAATTATTTTCTTCATGCTGTATTTGCAAACACTGTGCTTGAGCAGACGTGATCTCTTCAGTGCTCATTTGGATGTTTCCTTTGCTGATTGTTATCTGGCTTTGCACCCCGTTGAAGCTTTTGAGTGCTTCTAAAGAAATCGCCTTTATAAAGTAATTTTCTTTGATTATTTCGTAAAGAAAAGCTGAAGAGCTGCTTTGGGCACTATTTGTAACACTGGAAGCTCTGTGTGTGTGGGATATGTAATGAGCAAGTGTATTCCACTGTCTTTAGCCAAGCATAACTTCTACTTTTATCTATAATGACACTCACTAATATGCTGAATAGACTTAAAAAACCCTCTAGGTGTCTGTTCTGATCATTTGATGCAGCCCTCTGGGAAGGATTCTGTATAGTCAACACAGTTCAGGTGTAATCAATATAGCAACCAGAAATCTATTGTGTTGAGTTGGCAGCAGCAAGCTCAGCCCACCCCAGTCCCAGATGACAAATGCCACTAAGCTTGCTGGTAGGAGCTGTAATCTTCTGAGGTTTTTGTTTGTAAAATACAGGAATTTGTAGAAAGGTACTATATGTGTAGGCGCTTCTGTATGTACTGTAAAGTGAAATTACTATCTCTTGGCTTGGTTTAAAGGTACAACTATCACAGTGATGAGAAGAATGATGACAAACAAGAAAAAGAACTAGAAAAAATCAATACAGAACTTCTGAAAAAGTTAAATGAGCTGGAGTCGGATCTCACCTTTTCTTTGGGTAACAGCACTATTTAAAGAAATTCTTTTCATTCTAGTAATCATTCTCCTAGCTGTGCTAGAATGATTTGATAGGTCATTATAATGCAGAATGAGCTGCTGCCCGTGTGATTATTGCAGAAGGAGCACCTGTAACTGTTCCCTCCTCCCCTGTGTTTCAGTTCAGGAGTGCTCACCAGGTGAGCTGTTCTCAGAAATCCTTGGGAAAACTGATGTGTGGGCAACTAGACCAAGAAGGGTTCCTTGCCAGAAAGAACAAAAGCTGCAGCATTCCTGTGTGTAGATGGAGCCTTCTCAAGTGGTGCTGGATCTCATGGAAAGCAGATCTCATTCCAAACTGGCACTGATGGCTTCACTGCTCTCTGTGGCTCAATTAAAAGCTTTAGATGACTTTTGTGATAATTAGCAACACTTTCACATTTGCACAGTGCCACATGATAGCTGAAAGTACTAATTTGCTTATTCAGAACTCTGATCTTTTTCTAATCAGCTGTCAAAAATTAAGTGCCCTATGGTTGTGGAACCAAGTAATCTGTAAATGGCTGAAAGTTAAGGAGTTTAAAGCATATTCAACACTGGCATTTACAACACAGCTCCTTGACTGTATAAATATCCAGCGTTTTTCCTGCTCAGGTGATGTATTCTGTCTTAGAAAACCCCCAGGGCTGAACTTTCTTGGCCTGCATAATTTGTACCCACACAGATCCTGCCCTTAGGTGCTGGAGGGGGGGTGTGTACTGGGATTTCCAGATTCACAAGCACGAGTGCTGCAGCCCCTGCAGGATTGCAGATTTGTTCAGCACAAAGACCTGACTCTCCCTGTCCCCCAGGGCCGGAATTCGGAGGGCAGAAGAACTGTGTTTACATTGGCATGGTCACAGAGGATCTGGATGTCTCAGAGCTGGTTGAAACTATTGCAGCAACAGGCAGAGAAATTGAAGAAAATTCAAGAGTATGTATTAATAACTCAAAAAATATTGAAACACCTTTTTTCCTCCCCTTGCATATTGGCTTCAGGACATGGTTTTGTTCATTGTGAAAGTAAAAGTTGTGCTTGCCCACAAGAGTTTTAATTACTGTGGAAGGAATGATCTGTGTCTACATACAGAGAGTTCTGGATTATGATATTGTGAGGATGTCT
The DNA here is from genome assembly GCF_015832195.1 of Motacilla alba alba. Classification (NCBI taxonomy): domain Eukaryota; kingdom Metazoa; phylum Chordata; class Aves; order Passeriformes; family Motacillidae; genus Motacilla; species Motacilla alba. Next base: position 7,536,052 of record NC_052029.1, on the reverse strand, counting down.
GGATTTGTGTTCATGGTTCTGTGTGCAGTAGTTCTAATGAAAACCTTCATTCAGTAGTACTGAAGTAGCCTCATTTTATCATTCAGATTTTAAACTGTCAAAAAACAAAAGTGAAGGTGTAAGTTGATTGTGAGCTGGTATTTCTCTTCACTGCTAGATGTGGTGGGATTGAGTTTCTTTATATACCAGCTTTAAGATAAGACCATGCTCTAAAATATGGGAAAAACTTTAAATTGGTGTCTTAAACCCAGAAATTGCAAGTTATCTATTGAAGTAATAAAGCTGATGATGCAACTTTTATTTGTCAAAGCATTTACCTGAATGGAGTTCACCAAATGTCCTCTAAAATAGAATTCCTAAGTGAGCTGCATTACATCTGTCCCTTCATTCTGCAACTGTTGGGCATTTAATTTTCTGACTTCAAAAATAAATAGAACTTCGGAAATCCTTTGCCTATTTCTGCTCATGGGAATATGTTGATTATGGTAATGAATTTTTTCCAGCAGTGACTTCCTGCCCACTCTTGACTCCCTGTGCTGCTTGGAGGGTGGCATGAGGAATGTTTTGTCTGTAGAGCACCTTTAGTTTTTTAACTGGTGTAGCGGAGAGGTTGGAACTGAATGGGCCCCTCGGATCCTGAAGGTGCCAGGGAGGAACAGAGTAGTGGAAGAGTCAGAAGGGTGCAGTCCTTGGGACCCGCTGCAGTAAATCTGTGGATCTTCACCCTTGGATCCAAAGCTGGGAAGCAGAACCCGTTTGTGAATGCCCCTTGCCCCGCTCAGATGAGGAGGGTTGGTACAAGGAGGAGGATTTTACAAAAAGCCCACATCAGACCAGCCTGCCCTGAGACATGCAGCAAAGGCACTGAAAGGCAGGAGCAAAGCTGAAGATGACTGGGCCAGAAACACAGTGGTTCTTCCTGGTACTCTGAATTCCACCCCAGTGCCCTCCCTCCTGTAGCCAGGGACTACCAGGGCTCTTGAGCTGCCATGGGGGTCAGTTCCTGGCTGGCCTCTCCCTGAGGGAAAAGGAGCAGCTTCCTCTTTGTCCTTTTATTAGCTGACAGGAGCACAAATTTTTGGCATTTTGGAGGAAGTGCCTGTCCTTGTGCAATGTTAAAACCAACATCAATATATGGAAATTGGCATTTGTCTCACACAAACAAAGATGTAGCTTCTTGGGTTTGTTCATTCCTTGTCCCTGCAGCTGTCCCAGTAAACTGCCTGCCCTTTGCAGTATAAAACACTGCTGCTGCTGGCCTGGGCTGCCACGGGGATCAGTGGCAGCTCTTCATGAGAGCAGGAAAACAACATGAACCTATATGCTGACATATAACTCGTTACTGTGAGGTTGATTTAAGTCCCGGGTGTTTCTAGGAACCAAAATGTACTCTATAAACATAAATATTCTTCCCAGACATTCATCTGAGGAACATTTATATGCTAAGCAGGTTTTCAAAGAATTTGGGTCATAGGCTCATTTCTAAGTGTAAAAAAAAAAAAAGGTTCCATTCCTAAAAATTACATTATTTCCTCTGGGTTTATGTGTTATAATATCCTGCAGTCAGCACGTACATTAATTAATTTATAGTCATAATGAAACAGAGATTGTCACATACTGTCTTAAATTGGAAAAATATCTGACTACCCTATCTCCATCCTGAAAATCTGAACTAAAAAGATAGTTTCAAGTCCAAATAATTCATATCCTTATTTCTGGGTTTTATTAGCTGTTGGAAAACATGACTGAAGTTGTTAGAAAAGGGATACAGGAAGCACAGCTTCAGCTTCAGAAAGCAAATGAAGAACGACTGCTGGAAGAGGTGAGGCCACACCCAGCAGCCCTGTGGTACCCTGAGGTAACTCATCCCCCTGGGGGCTCTTTCACCAGTGTTGGGTTGTGCTTTGCAGGGGCTGCTGCGACAGATCCCAGTGGTGGGCTCTGTGCTGAACTGGTTTTCTCCCTTCCAAGCCTCGCCCAAGGGAAGGACGTTCAATTTGACAGCAGGTAGGGCTCGGGGCACCTGCAGCTGTGTCATGCTGGCACTGGGAGTGTTCAGTGCTGAACCTGCAGCACACTGTGCTGGTCCATCATGAGTGACATAATCCACCCCCAGGCTGTACAGGAACATGCTTTGCACTATTTCTGTAACACCCAGTAAGAACCTTCTGCTCTCTTGTACAGTTTACATTTTGTTCTTGCATGTTGAATCATGTTAAAGAAGCCATGATAGACACTGGCAGTTATTAGAGGAATCATTCCTGAGACCTCTGGTTGCATATCCTGGAGGAGTTTTTGGGGTAGATACCTGAGCTGGGGGTAGCTTGGCCTTAGCACATCGCTCCTCACATGAGTGCACGTGCATCCTCTCCCATGTTCCACTGTGCCCCTGAACAGGATGTCTGCCTGGAATCCTGCTTTGGGGTGGCAGCTGGCTGTTGCCATCCTGGTAAGTGCTGTTCTGTGTGCTGAACTGGAGGACAGGTTAAAGCCAGCTGGGGCCTGGCATCCCCCGGGCTGTGTGGGAAACTGCAGTAAACGGAATGGTGCGACGTGGAAGACTATTTTACTCTGATTTCTAATTTGTGTCTGGGGATGTAGAAAGAGCTGCCTGTAAGTTTTTACATCAGTGAGGCTGATGTACCAACGTAATACTTCCTGAAATTATAAATTTTCACTGTAGTAGTACTGTAGCAGTCACAGAAATGAATATTCCTGGGCTTAGCAGAGTATCTGGCACACTCGGGACAGTGGCCCACTGTCTGTGTGTCTGTACCCTGCAGGGAAAGCTTACTGCTGTGCACAGGGCCTTTGTGATTCTGGAAGTGGCAGGTTCTTAGAGCAGAGAACAGCGCCTTCCCCTGGGAATGCTGACCCTGCATGGCTGGATACCCCTTCCTGGCTGCTGGGAAGATGTCACATGCCCAGGGCAGGAAGGAAAGGGAACTACAGAGTGTAGCAGTGCTGTGAAATGAGGGTGGGAGAAAAAGATTCACTTCTGAAATCTCAGCACTCGCATCCCTGGGTTCTCAGAATGCATCATCCCCATGTGATAGTTTGAACTCAAATACTGCCGTTTCAGAAGTTTTAGTCAACTTACTTTTTTTAACCTGCAGGCTCTCTGGAATCCACAGAATCTATGTATGTATCAAAGGCCCAAGGAACAGGCAGCACTCCACCACCAACTCCCACTTCCAGCCTCGCAAAACAAAGACTTCCTGGTAAGTTTCTGTGTCTGAATTTAATTTCTAAAACTTCCCTGACACAGGAAGACCCACATGATTTTCCATCTTTTGTAACATCTGGAACTAGAGTTCATCTTCTACCACCTTAAAAACCTTAATGTACCCATGGCACAGAAAACTGCCCCAGGCTGTTATCTCCCCACATATTCTTCCTGGGACTACAGGAAGTTGTCCAGTTATCTGACAACTGCCCAGGAAGTCTGGAATCTTCCTGTGGAATATTATGAGGTTACTGAGCTTTAAAAATGAACAGGTAAACAAGCCAAAAGTTTTATTTGAAATAAAAGCATAATAACATGTAGTCATGTACTTCAGCAGCTGTATTTCTGTTGCTACCATTTTGTGGCCTAAGCCATTCTGAGGTGAAGATCTGTTAAATCTATGGCACACTCTGCATAGTTGTATTAGTAATTAATGCTGATTTGCCTGGCTGGAAACCTGGTTTTAGCTCACCTTTTGGGCTGGTGGCTTCCAGCCCGTGACTTTCAGTTCAGTTGTTTAACCTGGAATGATTTCAGTTTGTAAGCAGGCAGCTTGGCTTCAGCTCAGTTTTCTCTGTCTCTGCATACACAGGATACAGTAACAGGGGCTATTACTTTGCAGACGTGTCTGGGTCTATGTTCAGGGTCCAAAGTAGCAGGCAAACAAAACCTACTTCTCTGCTGTTACAAAATTCCAACACTTCCTTTGGAAACTGACTTGTGCACACCACTGTTTGTATTTGCTGCCTTCATGGGTACTGAACGCTTCAAACATTTCACAGGTCAGAAAGCTTTCAAAAGGTCTCTGAGAAGCTCTGATGGGTTCAGTGAGACCAGTTCCATCAGCCACTGTGATGACCTGGACAAGCTGGATCAGAGACCCCCAAATCTCTCCCCTGGCCAAGAGCAAGGACCTTTGGAGATGGAAAGAGCAGAGGAGCAGAAGGAGGTGGCACAGGCAAAGACAGACACTGAGGACATTCACAGTGACCAGTTGCCACCAGACTGCACCAAGGTAGAGGAGCAAGCAAGTCAAAGATAAAATCCAGAGTGTGGATTTCAGACTGTGCTGAGGAGGCTCCTGCCCAGGGGCAGGCTGGTAACGGTGCATTGAAGATGTGAGCAGTGCCACACACAGTACAGTAATAACTACTGTAACTCATTAACTGGGATTTTGCACAAATATACATTCCCTCCCCTGGGACAGAGATTTGTCTTATTGTACACTTGTTACAGTCGCTTAAATCCTCTCCATGTTGGTGTCACCAAAGCTGTAGTGAAATTTATTGAGTGCTGATGACAGTTTGTAAAAACACTCGGCAGTTATCCTTCCTGCAGGAGTCCACGCATGACAAATTGCTAACTAACCACTCAGCCATGCACACCATGAAAAATACAGTTGCACCCAATAATTATAAAATCATCTTATGTTACTGTACTTTATAAAAAAACCTGCCAGTTGTTCACCTTTTTAGTATTTAAAATTCAGTTTAGGCTCTCCTGCAAAACTTCTCCTGAAGTCACCCTAGTTCTGTGCTGCTTCTTTTCTGTTACCTTACCCTTAGCCTGCCCCAGAGCCATGGAGTGGTGGGCACTGGGGAGGGACAGGTGCCCTGGGGCTGGGAGTCACTGAGGAGCACTGGGCCATCACCCCTTGTTCCTGCTCTTGCACCACTCCACCCCCAGCTGTGGCCCTGGCTACCGTGGGACTGAGTTAGTGCATTTTCAGCCTTCTAGAAAGCAACAGTGCCTCTGCATGCCTGGCCAGCTTCCTACCCCTGCCCCGGGAAGGAGCACAAGGCACTGTTGCTTTCCTTTGCACGGCATTTACACGCCAAATACTGAACATGTTCGTGCAGTGTAACTGGAGTTCTTTCTGTTGTGTATTTTTAAAGATAGCTGTAGTAAAGCTTGAAAAACCAATACATTTGTGACGGTTTCGACACTTATTTTTTGAATAACAGTAACTTACTTATGGTAGGAATTGTACAGAGTCAAAAGAAATTATTTAGGTTATTTACATACAGCACAACTTCAGTGTGTTTGGGACTACTTAATGCACAAGCAAAGCTAAATTAAAATCCAAAGTGTAAAAGTCTTCCCCCAAATCATCTTAATCACTTCTCCCCAAATCACTGAATCACTTCACAGCAAATTTTCAGAGCCTCTTGTGGAAAAGCATCTTTGGCAACATTTGCTTTCCCCAAGTAACCTGATGGTGATACAAACCCTCCCCTCCCTCTAGAACTGGATACAAGTACTGCAGTTTGCTCCATTTGGGATTTTTCCTCCCTCCCTTTTTCCCCCCACAGGTATCCCTTAATACCATAATGACAGTAGTGGTAGTGGGACTTACAATCTGCAAAATTTGAGGGTTTTGAATTTTACTGGCACCTGATTTGACTCTCAGCTTCTGAAGCCTGCAGTGCTGGGATGCCATGAACAAGTTAACTTTGCTTGGGTAATTTTGGGGTAATTTATGTAAATCAGTGCAATTTTTTCTAAAGTGCAAAAGCAATTAAATTGACTAGTCTTCCTTCTTGGTTTCTTTAGTGCAATGAAGTATGTTAATAACAGTAATTTGTTGGGGATAAAAGTTATCCCCAGAAAGATTAATTTTTAATGTTTTTATACTTGGAAATGTTAAATCGGTAGTTTTGTTGGAATGAGCTTCATTCTTTAAATAATTACCTGAATGTTTCAATAAAGATACTTCAAATTATTACTCTGGAATTAAGTTATTGTTGAAGGACACTTCACTACATTCTAGCAAACTCTTTCTTTCCTTGTGTGTGCAAAGTCATTTAATGAAGAGCATACCAGAGCAGTGACTCACCCTGTCAGTCTCTAGCATTGCCACCTCTACCTGCCCATCAAATTACTGCACTGGAGCAACAGAACCTAAACAAAGCCAAATTCTTACTTCAAAGAAACCCTGACTTCTACATAAGTAATGCAGAAAAAGCAAGTTACTTCTATCAAAATATTTTATTTTGAAAAGCACAGGAACAATGGTATTTGTGACCAGCAAGATGCTATTTGCAACAAATTGCTCTTCCTGCAAGACTGTATTTCCTTAAAGCAATTGTGGGGGTGGGTTCCAGGTTAGATTTTGTCAGAGCAAACCTGTTCCCACAACCCTTCTTCATTTTTTTTGTAGATTCGAGGCTTCCTGTCAGGAAACAGGGACCGAGATGGAAATGGATGTTCTTTTAGAAATGTTAATGTAGATCTAATGTGGGAAACAAAGTGGGGGGGCTCAGCCAGGGGTGACGTGGAAAGGTTCTGAAAAAGAAGATGGGAGCAAGAGCTGCTTGACATTCAGGATACAATGTTCTCATTATCCTGCCCCTCTAGAAGGATATTCCCCACCCTCCCAGGGACAGCAGTGCACTGGGAAAAGTTTTGACATCCTATAACACCCCCCTCTCTACTCAGCTAGTAGGCAAAAAAGCCCAAACCAGTTAGTTTCGGGTACCTGTAAAATCTGTGCATCATCTTGCTCCAGCCAGAAATCCACATGTGGGAAAGGCCCCCAGAAATAAGGCCCAATGCGGAGCTGTTCTGTCTTCGCATCGTAGATGTTGGTCAGCTGTAAGAGCACAGGAGGCTGCAGGGGCAGCCAGGGCTCCCCAGACAAGGAGAGCTCCCCTCAGTCTGGCCTGGCCCACACCAGCTCGGCCCCGAGTCCCTCCAACTGCACTGACACCCCCAGCTACTCCAACAAACACAGCGTGAAATGGTGACCACAAACCCAAAGAGCTACCAAAGATACTCTCCTCAAACTCTGGATGTTTCGTTGCTCCCAACTGGTCTCCCCATTTTCACCACCCCTTTTACTCACTGGTGCTCCTGTTAAAATGTGGGCAGAACGCAGATCCTCATCCGGCCCTTTTACTGGGAAGGTTGCAGGGAAAATCTCTGCTGTTTTAACATTCACAGCTGGTAGGAAATAGAGATTAAATATAGCAAGAATTAATTGTTTTGAGGCACTTCATTACAATGACCCTGTACCTAACAAAACTGTGTTGCAGAACTGCAGAACCCATCACACATTTTTGTTTCTCAGACCCCAAGCCTGTGACAGTAAGTTTTTACTTCATTTCCTTTGGCAGCATTTCAATATTCCAGAGATGAGTGAACTAATTAGAAAAAACACTGAATAATCAAAGAGAAGAAGATTAAATTCTAAGCATAAATTTAGTGCAGTAGCTTGATGGTGATAAACTCTTAAATGCAGTTAAAGGAAAAAAAAATCTGTTTGCATTTGTACACGGCCTCTTCATGTGTGCATCTCCCCAGCTGGGGCATCACAAGAAAAGCATTTCTGCCTATGCCTCTGTCAGCGGTATGCAACTTTTAGGGTGGACTTTTCTCATTCATTAAAAGCAGTCATTTACTATTGGAATCTGAAAAGCAATCCAGTGACCAAAAGAAAATTCAATTCTAATTTAACTAACTCACCTATTCCATAAATTATTGGAAAGTGAATATCCTGTTCTTCTCTGTCATTTAGTTCTGTAATGAAGAAAAAGAAGTCAAACTTGTAGGGCTTTGGATTTTAGTCTGAGCAGCATTTATTTAACTGCATGTCACTGGAGAGCAAGAGATCTGATGTTGCATAAGACAGAATAAAACAAGGAAGCCTAAATGAAATACGGAAAAGAAGGCAGAGGTCAGTAACAACACACGTGGGACTTGGAGCTGTCTCCTAACAGAACAGAAGCTCCAGCCAACTGCTTCTGCAAGGACAATTTCCAGGGGAAAAACCACCATGATGCCAAGGCTGAAAGATGTCAGTCACCAACACCTCTGACAATGAAAGAGGATGCAAATGTGACTTCAACACCATACAAAGAGAAGGGAACTCCTCCACATGACATCACACACTATGAACTAACTGAAGTTCATGAACTCACTGCTCCCTGCAGGGAGGCAGGTCCAGCAGCCCAGCAGAACAAAGGTCTGTAAGTGCCCTTCTCAACTGTAAGATATGCACGGGTACAGAGACTGTTCCTTGGGATAAATGTGCCAAAACAGAGACTGTGCCTTGGGATAAATGTGCCAAAATAACCTGGCCATCACTATGAGTTGGTTGCACTGCAGCAGCACTTGGTAGGAGAAAATGCCCCCTGCATTGGCTCTCTGACATCACCACACACACACCAACAGTAAAACTGAAAATCACGCATCAGTTGGAGGACTTGTGCTGTTCTCTCTGACAGGACAGAGAAAAAGCCATGTCTGAGAAGTTCCCTGCCCCTTTATTTCAGGAAAGGTGCTTCCAAACCCAAGGGAACATTTTCTTACCTGTTACACAGAAAGTTACTAAATGAACATCCTCTGGCTGGAGGTCGAACGCTCCTGTGATGACAAGGACAGCAAAAATGTCAGTGAGTGGGGGCAGGGCACTGCTGTCTGGGGGTGAGGGGCACACACCTAAACCCCAGCCCCAGGTAAGGCAACACTGCAAACAGGGTTCTGCACATTTGCTTCAAACTAACAGGAATTTACAGAGACAGGCCGTTTGTAACAGCAAAAATCTGCTACGAAAGTGCGCTGCCACTTACTCCTTCTACTGACACTGGCTTAGCTCTGGCATCACATCAGCTCTGCTCTAGTCTGCTATACATTTAGCAGGTTATATTCAAATGCTTTTTTCCTAAAATGTTACATAGATAGTGAACAAACCCGGTCTTTCATCAACTGTAAATTAGTTCTGCATTTCACCATCCCAAACACCAGAAAAAAACCCTCTTTTAAGTCCTGATAGCAATACAGCATTACTGATTCAAATTGTACCTTGACGCATGAAAATCAGAAGGTTAAAGTAAGTTAACCAAAATACTTTGTTCTGCACAGAACTCTCACACAAAACACCCATCAGGTGTCACAGCCACAAGGCTGCATCCCAGGGTGTTTGGTTTTCCTTTTTTGTTTATCCCCTCAATCACCTCCCTCCAATCCTGCCCCATCCCTGCCCCCTCCCTGCCCCCTCCCCACTCCAGTGGGGCAGAGGCCTCTCCAGAAGAGAGGAAGTGCTTAGCACAACCCAGGGCACTCCCAGGTAAGCAGGTACTTTACATTTCCAATTGTTAGTGCAGCACTGCCATCACTCCTCTGGACTATGGATTTTATAAACAGATCTGACATTTTTCATGAGACAATGCCAAACAATAATTAAATTTTACCTCATCACATTAAGGTATGAACTGACTGGTAACTGATGAGTGACCCACATGTACAGATTGGGAGAGTGACAACACTCGCCCATGATCCCAAGAAGACGAGCAGGAATCAAAGCCCAGCTGAACTGCACCCAGCTCTCCACACCAAGTGTGAGACAGGGAGAAGTGACAGGATCAGACCCTGTGGCCCAGGCACTGACCATGGGCAAGCCCAGCAGTCCAGCCCCTCTCCAAGTTCTCAGAAAAAGTCCCTTCATGTGAATCCACACTCCTTTCCAGTAAATGACTGGGGACTCAGACTACAAACAAACTCCACCCAAATCCAGACAGAACTTTTTTTTTTTTTTTTTTGGACATGAGAGTGGAAAAAACGTGAACTTACTAAGAAGCTGATTAGTAAGTTTTTGTGATAACTGCCTATCATCATTGAAACCTCCAACTAGGTGCACTTCCAGCCTAACAGAGATGGAATAACAGGAAACAGCAATTAAAAAGACATCTCAAAATGAATGAATAGCTTTACAAAATAATCCCCAGCCCAAACTGCAAGGCAATCATTAGAGAAGCCTCAATTATTACAATCACATGCACCAAGCTGGTTTGCATTACACAGCAAGTTATGATAATTCCATTCTGAAAACTTCAGGGATCACCCAGGAAGTGGCACGGGAACAGGAACAAGCTTGAAGAGGCATTAAATACATGCAATTCTAACCCAGGGGTATCTCTGGCACCTCTGGTTTGGACTGAACTTTGTAACCATCTTTCAGTTAATTGAACTTGAAGATTTTTGATCCCATGACCTTCTCACAAATACTCTGGACCATGCAGCAGGGTTCTTCTCTAAGCAGTGTCTATGTAAAGTCCTTACAAATCGTAATCTAAGTTCATGAGCTAGCTTTTGCTCTTACCAAACTACAGGGGCAAAACCCTCCACATCCAGAAAGAAGCTTGTCTGCTAAATTCTGTTTCAGAGCTTTATACCCACTGGCCTATCCTCCACACCATCCTTTTTTTTTAATGTGGACTTACAAAATTCTCTGATAGATTGTCAGATGCTGAAAAGAATTTACAAACACTCTGAAGGGAAAAACAGAATATAAACCAAAAACCAGTTATATGGAAAATTTTGCAAATCTGGAACAAAGTTAAATGGGAAACAGCAAACACAAACCTCACGGTGGCATTTTACAGAGACACTCTTCAGAACAGAACCGTGCTTTAAACAACTGCTAAAAATATCCCCAAAATCAAGGAAGTGATTTTCACTTTGCATGCGGCTGCTGATTGAGAGGCGTTTCCTGCACAGTTCCCTTGTCTGAACCCAGCACAATCCCCTCCCAACTCCCCTCCACACCAGCTGCAGCAACCTTTGAGAGAAGCAGAAGAAGGAGGGAGCAGAGCTGACCTGCCACAGCCCGTGGAGTTAGAGAAGGACTTCACCGAGCTCATGATGAGCGACACCTCGGCCTCGGTGTCCGAGCCGTCGCAGTGGGTCAGGCACGTGGCTCCGCTGCCTGGGGAAGGCACAGAACAGGGACTGGGTGACAGTGGCACCAACCGAGGCAGGCCCCACTGCTGCAGGGAGAGCTGCCCCACCACTGCCTCGCTCCCCTCGGCACAGCAGCCTCCAGCAGGGGACAAGACTGGGGCGAGGCAGCAGCCCCTGCAAGGACCCTTCTAAAACCAGCACAGCTCCTGCGAGGGTACAAGTGCCCTCTGAACAGCAGGGCACATCTTAACAGGCAACATCGCTAATGTCAGAAATCCAGGCACACAAATTCCACAAATTCTACCCCTGAAACGTCCAAACCCTGCTCTGCCAGACTGCTGAACACAGCCCAGGGCTGCAATGCCACCGGCCACAGGAGCAGAGCAAGTTAAAATCTGCTCATGGAGCAGGAGAGCACAGAACCTCTCACACTAAACACACCAACTCTGAGCCAGTCTTTAGTTAACACATTATGTGATTTTTGGGGACTCAGGTTTGTATTAATGCAACTGCAGTTTATTTTACTAATGCCACATAAACCAGTACTAATTCCTTATTTCAGGGGTACAGGCTTTGCTCTGAAGGTCCTCTAGAGATACCTGTGTGTCGGAGCACAACTATGTGGCAGGTAGTGGCATCATCTGATCCAAGAATGGAAACAGAACCTATTTTAAAGGAGGAAAACACTTTAAGAACTCAGCTCTCACAAACACTGCTTCAGTACAAGAAGAAACATTTATGTTCCTACACACCATCTTTAGGGGTAGTCACTGCAAACTCTCTCTGCTGGACATAGAGAAGGCCCTTGGGTTCCACGATCTGAGCTGGCTGACTTCTCAGAAGTTTTGCCTTTTCCTAAAGATAAATGATAACAAATACTACAAATGATAACAGATATTACAGTGGGAGAATTCTCAGGTGTATCCATTACTTCACAGAAACATCACCTCTGAAAAGCAAAGGGATTCAGGTCAGAGAGAAACACATGTGTTTTGTATTACAGAGTATTCTGAATTTTGAAAGTTTTTTGCTTTCGTGACACTGACCAAGTTAATAGTTAAATCCCATCATTCCAGAGAGATACAAAACACCTTTCCCTGTGATATGGACCATAAAATGGAGGCACAATAAAAAGCTTTTCAACTGGGAAAAGATTACATTAGATAATACCAGAACTGATCTTGGAAGTTTAATCAGAACAGAAAACTTGAAATATATAAGTTTCAGTCTTCTCCTGCCATATTGCAGCAAATTTATTTTGCACTTATCAAAATACTGTTGTTTATTAGCTTGACTGGTGTGTGGAAAACCCGGATTCCTGGGCTATGACTACTGCAGTGCTTCCTCACAGACCTGCTGGGGACAAAGTGAATTTCCATTCTGGGCTCAAAACCACTTCACAGCTTCATCAAATTTGCCCTGGTTTTCTGCATAATCTCTGGGTCTGTAAAGAAACGCCTTCTGATGTGAAACAGCTCCCCAAGCAGCTCTGCTCACAGTCCTGGCTCGCGCTCCGCCGTTAGGATTATAACATTTATACCCTGGAAGCAAGGTCAGCACCTTCCTCAGAGTGCCCGCCTTGCCTTTTATCGCCAGTTTCTGTCATTTCACGCACGGAGTGCCCGTCCCGCCCCGCCGGGGCACCCCCACCGTCACGGCTGAGCCCCTCGCCGACACCGATTGATTTATTTTCCACCACCCCGCGGCTCTCGGCTGTCAGAGCGCGGGGAACGCGTGGGGTCGGGGCCGCCCCTGCCCCGGGCCGCTTCAACCCGAGACCGCCCCGCTCCCTCACCCGCCCGGCCGTGGCCGCGGCTCCCCCCGGGACCTCCGGCAGGGCGGGCCCCTTCCCGCTTTCCTCACCTCGAGGTGCGGGTGGGCGCGGATCATGTCCCCCGTGGGCCGGGCCAGGTCGACCCGCGCTCCGTTAACCAGCAGCGGCATGGCGGCGAGCGCCGGGCCCGGGCCCGAGGCGGCTCGGCGCTCCCTCGGCAGGCCGCGCCGGGCCGGGCCGGGCGGCGCCGCGCGGGGCGCTGGGAAGGCGCGGCCGCCGCTCCGCCCGCGGTACCGCCCGCGGCTGGGCCCGGCCCGGGCACGGCAGAGCGGCCCCGGGGCGACGGAAACACCGCCGGCCTGGCGGCCCCGCCTGACGACTTTAACGCGGTTACCCTGCAGATTCCCGGCCGCTGCGGGGCATCCTTAAGTTGCGGTATGAAATAATAACACTTATAAAGCCACAAATTTACAAATCACTGAATTACTGAGGTTGGAAAACACGTCTGAGATCATCGAATCCAACCTCTCTCCGAACACCGCTGTGTCACTGTACCATGGCACTGAGGACCGCGACCAGCCTGTCATTAACTGCCTCCAGGGACGGTGACTCCACCATGCAATGGACAGCCCATTCCACTGTCTCATTCCACCCTCTCTGTGAAGAAATCATTCCCAACGCCCAACACAAACCTCCCCCGACACGGTTTAAGGTTACATCCCTTTGTTCTACCACTGGGTGCCTGGGAGAAGAGGCTGATCCCCGCACCACCATCCTCTGCCCCAGCAACCACCAGCTGGATTTTCAGACAATCCCAATTTTTCCTTAAATATGAGGGTTTTCTTTCCTCCAGTTGTCTGTGGAAGATACTACAAGGAATAACCATGGTAGCAGCAGAGTTAATTCACCCTGCAGGGAATGTGGACAGCCAGGCACCAGGACTGCCCACAGCCCAGCAGCAGTAAATGCCCAGGACCCCAGCTCGGCCTTTCCATCCACCTTCACAGGAGTGAACTGTCCCTGGAAGTGTCCCAGGCCAGACTGCATTGGGCTCTGAGCAAACTGGTCTGGTAGAAGGTGACCCTGCCAATGACAGGGTGGTTGGAACTAGGAGATCTTTAAGGTCCCTTCCAACCCAGGCCATTCTATGATTTTATGATTCTATAGAAGAATAAATGCTTTCTTCAAAAGATACATTGCATTTCTCATGTGAGACAAAGCTGCACCTCAGGATGAGAGTTCCTCTCACAGCTATTGGTATCTACAAAGTCTCTTCAGCAAAACACCAGCACCTGCCAGCACACCTGCCTGCCATTACATGGAGCAAACCAGAGCTGTCACAGCAAAGGTTTCACAAACACTTAAACAAAACTGTGTAACTTCAGTACAGACAGTTCAATGTCTGCACATTACTTATGGGTTTGGTTTTTTTTTTTGGCTTTTTTTTTTCATGGTATGTGGAAGCTCCTGAATCACATAGATAGTATTAAAACTGGGAAAGTTTTACACACCCTCATGTTGGAAATAGTGTCTGAAGGGCATCTTTCAAAGGATGTTTTCCCTGCTGTTAATCTGGGGGTTCATCCGTGCCAGGAGAAAATGCAGTTATTTCAGATGGACATCTGTTGTTTATTACTCAGGACTGACAATAAAGAGGACTACAATTAAACCCAAAACTTCTCAGTTTATACAATGAAGAACAGATTCATTTATGCACTTTGCAGTGTCATCCCCAAAACTCACTTCTGCAATCTGTCAGAATGAACACCCCAACTTTGAGAAGTCAGACTCCACAGAGGGCACCTCAGTTACACACAGATGTGCTTTTCTCAAAGATGTTAAGAATTGTACTGTTTGCATCAAACTTTATTGGCTCCAAATAAAAATGTTGTCTTGAAAGCCTTCAAGTTCTAAAGAAGGGCAACTGGAGTTTAGTCTTAAATACATAAAATTTTCAACTAAATGTTACAAGAATAACATTTTTTTTCCCATTGTTTATATTCTTACTCAAATCTTAAAGCCAACAACCATGAAAAGAAGACAAGATACTTCTGCAGAAGAACTCTACACTGACTGACAGACACATGGACAACACGAAGACACCACTGACACCATCGCATCCTTTCCACAAGGGAAGATTTTTTTTTTTTTTCTATTTTCAGCATTCACATATAAACTTCAAATCTGGCAAATAAATACCTGTCTTGGAGTGCTTCACAAGCACCCCAAAGAAAACTATCTACAAATAATACATTCAGCTACTCCCTCATTTTCAACACTTCCAACAACCATCACTTTCACATGTCTGAACTTTCCCAGCTGGGAAAGGTGTAAGTCAGCTACAGATTTAAGGAGGGATAATGCTTTCTGTCTGAGTACACTTCCCACTAGCAAGTGGCTTCACCAAGCATGGCTCTACAGACAGGAGAAGCTGAAGAGATGTGTGTGCAAGAACCACTGCCAGACTGGATTCATGCCCTGCCTATTGAGAGATCTCCTGGTTTAGGGCAAATTTAGGAGGAAACTTCCGAAGGGGTCCCTCTAAAAAGCAGATTCAAGCAACGTGGCTACTAACTGCTTTATCCCAGTACAGAGTAAGTGAAACCCAAATGCAATCAGTACAGGTTTTTTCTTTCCACTTTCTCGAGCCACACATTGGGCACCAAAAAATGGCACTCTAGGACAAGAGATCACACCATTACTGTGAAACCAGCTCAAGAGAAGTCATCAGAGTTGGAACACTGACAGTGGAATTCTGGCCCCCACACAAATCTGCAGGAAGAAACACCAGAATTTCACCCCTGATATATAAAACCTTGTAGAGAAACATTAGTAAACAAAGTCTTGAAGAGCTGGAAAAAACTATTAAAAAAAATCCTTCTAAGTCATAAAAACCATTTCAATGTGAAATTTGTAAAATATCACCCTATTTATTCTCTAAGCTTTTCTAGCAACACATAACTTTACTATAACATATCTGTAGAAATCTGATGAGTAAGAAACAGTAATTTTTTTTAAACGTAGTTACTTAAACATTTGCCAGTTTGGAAAGTGGAGCTCAAGTCTCTTTCCAGAGCAAAACATTGCACACAATTTTCAACCTATTCCACATTTTCCCTTCTGGTTGCCCGTGTCACAGCGGGTACGGCACGTAACAGTCTGCAGGGGAGCCAATGCTGCTCACAGGGCTCCGTGTGTTGGACTCATAAGAATTTGGTGCAATTTCAACCACACCATCATTTTGAGGAGTTTCTCCTTTCAAAAAGTCATCGTCTTCATCTTCAGAAGTACCCTGCAGAAATGTAAAAGGATCAGTGAGAGCAGGAAGATACTGTCAAGTCTTAATAGAGACCTGGATTTAAACTGTGATAGTCACCACCAGCTGGAATGGTAAGAGAATTAGATGTACTCTGATTATGAAATATGGGAACTGAACGACATCTACAGGGTAGATTTCCCACTGACATCATCATGTCCATTTTCTGAGCACATTCATAAAGCTTTCACATGGCTCCTGTGCTGCAGAAGAGGGAAAAGTGCTCTCAAGGCAAAAATTAATCAATTCCTAAAACTTCCAAATTTCAGTCTCAGTTTCCCCTAAATGTATAGTGTACTCTTATCTACTTAAAAAAATATTCTGCAATAAAAGCAGCTGATAGCTGAACTGTGTTTGGATCAGGGAAGATTACCTTTTTAATGGGCTTCTTCAGATTCTCAAGATCTTCAGCACTCAGCTCTTCCCAGAACTGATACATAGGATCAATGGTCTTCTTTGATCTGAGAGAGGAAACAAAGCACAGAATGAGTTATTGTATTCACAGTAGGGATACATTTTAATTTAAACCTATGATAATCTGGTTAAAATGCAGAATATGAAAGGTACAAAGGATCAGAGAGGAAAGCGAATGGCAGAAACACTGCCAGTTTGCTACAGGCTGTATTCATTATTTTCTAGAAGGCACAAGGGAGTTGTTCACTTTTCAATTATACCTTTTGAGTATGTAGGGGTCAAAGGGGAAGAAGCTGTCGAGGGGGTTGGTGCAGGTCTGTACAAGGTCTCCCCCGGTGCCGCTCCGCACAACGGGGATGAACTGCCTGTTGTTCCTCTCAATAATTGTGTAGCAGAACACCAACTGGTATTTCCTTTAAAAAAGGAAATAAAGAAAAGATAAGCACTTCCAGCACACCGAAAGCAAGATTTTCAGATGGATGCTATGAAAACACAACGTTATTTTTGAACAAATATCACTTCTATCTTCCATTTTCCAGCTGATATTAGACGTTTGCAAGATAGTCACAAGGAAGGGAGTCTGTTCTCTTCCTTTAAGCTCCTATAAACTTTATTCCAAGTACAACCATACTGGCTCCACCACAGAGCAATCCATTTCTTAGGACTGCAGGATTCCATTGAAATTAACCTAGGAATAAACTTATCACACCTGGAATATGGGCATGTTATGACTC
Organism: Motacilla alba alba; assembly: GCF_015832195.1. Lineage (NCBI taxonomy): Eukaryota > Metazoa > Chordata > Aves > Passeriformes > Motacillidae > Motacilla > Motacilla alba. The sequence continues at coordinate 7,518,908 of NC_052029.1, read as the reverse complement.
AGGTAATATGCAAGACTGTGCCTAACAAAACCCTGTGCTGGTTTTAGATACACACAAAACCTGTACCAAGCTTTACTGAAGTAAATGAGCAGGTACCTGGTAATGGCAGCAAACAAGTTGACAACAGAAGGGATACAAATCTTCAGGGGGTTTAGCTGACACATGACAATGCGCTCAAAATTTAAACTCTGCAGATATGACAGACCTTCAAAATAAGAACAATTAGCAAATATAAGTTAGATATCATAGAAACTGAACTTAGTTGCTAAGAATTTCCAGTGTGACATGCATGCACCCTGCACACCACCACAGAAGCACATTCTTACAGTGGAGGTCTGGCCCCCACATGTGTACAAGCCACCTCATTTTATTTAGAGCACAACAACATAAATTTGCCATCAGATACTTGACTGAATTCACCACTATAAAACATAGCAAAAGTCAAACTTCTAATGAATCCTTTCAAACCTAATATACTCACCTTTCCTTAAACTTCCATCCAGAAGTTGTTTATGACGGAAAATAAGTGTATAGAACACTGCCTGACATGTAGAATAGAATGGCCCATGGAGAGCTACATCACAGTAGGCATTAGCTCCTTTATCCTGATTATCAATGTATTTATGCAGCCAGTTCACCAGAAGATCCAGACATGCTTTTACTGTACTGTAGTGCAGGGGGAAAAAGAAGTGTAAAAAATATCATCTGAAATGGTGTTGAAAAGATGTTCAACAAATATTCAAGAATCTCAGCAGTTACAAGAACATCAGTAAGAAAATCTCTTAGTAAAAGAATGATTCTGTTACAAGCTTTCTCCTTTATCTCAGCATAAAATGAATCAATCAGCACTGAAAACCCCAGACAGTGAAAGGACAGGATGCCAGAAGAGATGAATCCATGAACACACAGTAAACAACCAGAATCCTTGGTTACAGGTAATACAGAGCAATGCCTCCCATGTCTACCAGGTAATTCCAATATCCAACAAATTCCAGTGTTAAAGTCACCACACCCATCCTGAACAGCACAAAAATATAGAATGTGTACATAAAAAGGAAGACATTTTAACCATTCTTTATCAAAATACTAGAACAAATGATCTCCCCGTTCCAGAGCCTGCAGAAAGTACCTAACACTGGGTACTGAAAACATCAGATTCTGGGAATCCATGAATGCCTGAAGTCAGCACAAGCTACCCATGCTCAGCACTTCTTGGTTAGTGAAGCCCTAAACAGCAAGAGATGAACCTCAGCAATCATCAGTCTGCATCCTGCATGTGTTTTCCTGGAAACTTCAAGACAATACTGAACCAGTATTGTTGAGAGGACAAACAAGACTCTTGATTCAGGCTTACTGACAAAGCAGTGGAATAGACCCATTCTCTACTTAAGCTCCACAATAGCATGAATTGTTTGGTTCTGCTCATGTATGAAAACAACTTACACAATGGGAATAAATTTAGCTCTTGCCAAGAAGCTGCCAATATAACTCCCAGCAGTCTGCCTGATTACTGAAGGATTGTTTGGATCCTGCAGTTTCTTCCAAAGATGCTCCAAAAATGCTTCAGCCAACCCCTGGAAAAAAAAAAGATACATTGAAATTGTGAGATGACACTGCTTAAGCAACAGATTCCTAACAGCCAATTCCCATAATTTCCATAAGCAAACCATTACAAAAATCTACCTATAACTGCAGGAAATAACCACTCCTTCACAAGATGAAAGAGCACTCATTTCTGTGTCTTTTCCTATACTCAGTTGTAAAAGAAAGAACAATAGTTTGTTGAATGGAGGGGTGGGGGAACAACAAACAGCAGACATGATTTTCAAATCAAAGAGCTAACAGACAGCCTCTCTGCAGTAGTTTTGGGATGCTGAAGAAATTTGCATCCCATGTCCTGGGTGCAAGAGTCCAACTGATACTTGTCAAAGAGATCAGTTTTAACCAAGTTTGTTCCTTCACACTTGCTAAGATTCCATCTGTAAGTGGTTTATGAACAACATGGGAAGAGCAACCATAAAGAAGAAGAAAGGAGTAACAGAGAAGGAAAAGAAAGTGAAGATACTAATGAATCCTGATGTACTTGCTATCTTCAGAGTAGAATTACAGCAGAGAATACTGTTTTGTAAAAGAAACCAAAACAAGGATGCAGAAATGACAGAGGACACTGCATTTTAAAACCAGCTTTTACTCACCAATTTAAAGCTACAGATGTAAAACATGAAATACTGTACGTGACATGAAGCATGGGTTGGTAAAATGAGCTTGTCAAAAACAGAAACCAGATCCCGATACAAATCCTTCGTGTTGCTGATGTCGAGCTTGCCTACACAACAAAGAAACAGAACAAAATGAGACATTTCAGGGTTTTTTTCCCTGCACTCATGCTGCTGAAGTAGTATTTATATCTTTCTACACCAGTAAGAGATATGTAAAGAAAAACTGTCAACCTGACTTCTCAGTTTATCTGGCATCTAAAAATCCAGGTGTTCAATTCTACTGCTTTTTAAGGTGGTGTAAATGAAGAATCTCTGTGTGAGTGTGCACATATATAAAGCTGCTAGACATGCAAACTTTGCAATAATGTGTTAGCTTAGAAGAGCAAGAAAAACACAGAAATAAATCACCTGACTTATGTGGAGAAGATACAGCATAATGGTGTCTAAATATTGTTTCAAATATATAAATCTAAGGAATTCAAACCCTTAGTACATAACAGTGAAAGATATTTCCTTCTTCTTTTTTCTCCTGCAACAAAGCCAATTGATTGATGTGTCAGCTTGTTTTGATCTACTTCCAGTCTTTGTGATGTTGAAAGGATCCATAATTCTAACACTCAAGTAGAGCAAATGACAAAAACATTTATATCCTACTACAGTCTGGCTACAGTATCATGTTAATGGAATCAGAATGTCTCCAAGTGAAGACTAAACCTCTGAAGTCCTAACTGTACCTCTCCCAGCAGAGGCAGGAATGTGGATTACAGCCTGCTAATGGCAGAGTTCTGCTCTATCTCGCAGTACAGAGAGAAAGAACTCCTCTGATGTGTTTCTTGCTTATTAGCAAAACAAATTTGGTTACAGAGCAAGTGTTCTCACCATCCACATGGCAAACATCTCTAATGTATGAAAACAGGATGGTCATCAGGATGTCCAGGCGCTCTGCAAGAGGATGGGCCATCCTCTCAGTATCAGGAGAGACAACTTTGTTTCCTTTTCTGTCTTCATCTTCCTCCTGGTAGATAAAATGGCACATGCAGCTTTTAAATACACAAATCACAGAGACAGCAATTATAGGAAAAGTCAAACTAAATTTACCTTTCAGCAATATGCTAAAATTTCATCTTTTTTTTTTTTAAGAAGCAGTATCTTATTATACAGTATAAGGAAATTTTTGCACACTAAGCCAAGTATCATGAATTCTTTAACTAGCTTTACTGCACAGCTGCTTCTGTTTTTACATAATGAAACTGATTTGCTGGATGTAGCACTGGGTGTTACATAAATAAAGTCAATACCTGAGAACACACTGATCATTTGTCAGCTGTTCAGGTTTCAAGAGCAGCAGGCAGTGCAGTAACAACAAACTAATAATGAATTTCTACACTTAGCTCATTGCCACTTCAGAAGTGATAATTTTACTAAAAAAAATTTAATAGAACAAGATAACCAACCATGTCAAAAAGTCCCTCCTCTGTAGATTTTTCCTCACTAGCACAGTTATTAGCAGTTTCTTCAGCATCTTCAATATCTTGCTGTGGAGTGCTAACCTACAATTGCAAACAAGAAAATAATTTCTATAAAACCATGACAACAATATGAAATTGGGTATAATTTATATAAAAGACATGACACATGAGTAAGTTCTTGACTAGATTTGGCCCTGAACTAAATAAACATTTTTAAAAGGAATGATGTGCCATACACGAATGTACACTCCAAACTTCCTGAAACTTTACCTCCCCAGCATCCACTCTCCCCAGACTGTTACACAGTGATGCAAAAAGCCTCCATCATTTACAGCGCTAGCCCTCCTGCCTTTTTACTTCACAGAGATCCTTTTATTTCAAAGAGATGACACAACCAATCAAGCACACAAAGGGAGGCACATTCACGTTAGTGCTGATCACCACAAGACATTTGGATTCTGGCAGAGACTCCAGGCAGGGTGTAACAGCACACACCATGCAGTTACCCTCAGGTGTGGGAACACCTTTATCCTGGGAATGAAGTGTAAATTTGGCTGGGTTTATACCCATGACCACAAGGGCATTTTTTGTAGAGTCTAAAAATTAAGCGTATTTCGTTTCCTACTCCGTGTATTTTAATGCCAACCTTCCATAAAAGATAACACAGAATAAACTTACATCCAACTTCAGCAGCTTTTCAATAATAAGCTCCAGAATCTGAAGCCTCAGAGTTGGAAGATACACAGTAACTCGCAGCAGGTTATGGACATAACATTCCTATAACACACAATTAATTGGTATCAATAACAGTGTTAACAGAAAGTCAAATTTCTGCAAAGGACTTCTAGAAAACTTGTTTCTTAATTTGTTACCTAAAGACCCAGAAGTAGGTTTAAACAGATTGTGTTCCATCAAGAGTAAGTCAATGTATAAACTAAACATTAACTTTCAGTATTGTGTGTCACCATTAACTACTTGATCTGCTCTTTCCATGCAAATTTTCCCCACTACCTCTAAATAGAGTGCAAAGATTCTGTAAGAAAAGTTACTCATTTTCAAAGGAGTTTAGGTCTAGACTTCCTTTAGGAAAATGAAGCATATGCTTCGCTGTACCTAGAACCAGCTCTATATGCCTGAAATGAGACCCAGTGCATCTTTATTTCAGATTTATAATAATATACCTGCAGCAATTCTAAATTGTACAGCTATGCCTCTTCAGTCATTCTGATTATAAATCAAGCAGCTTAACAGACAGGTTTTGTGAGCCCACCCATGCATACACAAATATGTACAAAAGACAACGTTGCAACTTTCAGAAAGAAAAACTGTCAGGTCACTGCATACAATCAGGCAGAGTGCCACATTTAAGTACACCACAGTCTACTGTGAATTAGCATTATAACACAACCTTTAATTATGTGAGCACATATGATTTTTCCATAGGCCATCTTGCTCAGTTTTTCACAGGCTTGGTCAGTACACAAAATGGATAGAAAAAGTTTAATGAGAAGGTATTATTGTAAATATTTAACAACAATGCATGGACCATATTTTATTACACTTCATTTGAGCTTCGCCCTGAAAACAGCCATGCATTTCTTCACATCTTGTCCCTCACTGAGCTGCTAAGTAAATAAATCTCCTAATACCACATAAGAGCTATTATCCCTCCATTTTACAGATGGGGAGCTGGTGCTTAAAGTTATTTGGATTAAGACAATAACAACCAAAACATAAATTTAAAAAATTGCAAGATATATAAAGAAGTTTGGGGATGTTTCAGCACTTGGTGAGTTCAAAACACAGCTTCAACTGAACTTAGCAGGAGGAGCAGGGCTTTGCCTTTCTGTAAAGTGAAGTGCCAACATATCAAGTTGGAACAAGTAATCAGAATGCCCAAACAACAGCTATAACATGTCAAAGGTTTCCAGCTTGTTTTTCAGCACACAAACACTATGCCAAAGCTGTAATAAAACAACTTAGGGCTTTACTCTACTGGCAATTTGGATTTTACCTGTAATGTTCATTGTCTATTGTTTGCTTATCAAATTCCCTGTTCTCCTGACAAAGACTTTCCAGGCTTGATAACAAATGAGACAACCTGAGACTCCTCATCAAGGAGGCCCATGGTGTGCATTAAGAAAGCAATCCAGTGGAAAACATACGTGGTGATGTCATTAAAGATGAGCACAATGCTTGTGCACAAGGAACTCAGAATGCTTGGACAGCCTTACACTAAACAGTCACAACCCTATACACAGTTATTATATATGTAATTATTATATATACAACAATATTCTTCAAAAATCTGTATGGAGTGCCATCAAATCAGTTGTAATACTATAAAGAACATTTACACATTTAGATAAACAAGTGAACAAATCAACAAAAATAGTCACAGCTCTTACCAGAGTTCTTTCTGACTTATTAATGAAAGGAAAGAATTCCACAAGTATCGGCATGAGAAACTGTGGTGTCCTATAATTAATTAAAAACCAAAAATCAGACCTAAAAGTTATAGGTTTGCAAATATTGAACTCCAGCACTCTAAAGATGTACTGGAATAAGCTTATTTCACAGGAACTTTATTTTAAGCTAATCAATTGTATAAAATGTGGTTTGGCAAGGATCACTGGATAGATAATAAGTGGCAAATTTTCATAATGCACTTGTTAGAAGCCCCTTCAAATACAGAATATAGAATACAGATGCCACTATCAACACTTTTCCTACTTGCAATTTCTGTTAACAGGATTTTCAGTCGCTGATGCCTGACAGAAACTTCATAATGTTTGTATAAAGCATTTTACCAGTTAGTTAATACTGGGAAAGACCATGCCATGAAATGAAGTGTTATGCTTCCAATTAAGAGAGGAAAAAACCCATCAGTTCCCAAGCTTTAAATCTGCAAGGAAAGGGCACACAAACCCAAGGGATTCTGTACTTACGAAGGAACGTATCTTGCAACAGTTTGCAATGCTCTGTGGCATGTATCAAAGTTTTCAGAAATGTCTAGAGAAAGAAAAAAGAATTCTTATGCACTTGGTAACAGAAAACTAAACCAGGAACCAGTAAAAACAGTTCAAATCAACTACACAATGGAAAGATTCCCAAGGAAACTGCATTTGCCAAAATGTTCTTTTGCAGGGGTGTACATGGAGGTAAACAAAACAGAAACCAAACAACTCCTAACTTTTCTTTGGCTTTGAAACTATCTAGGGCTAGGAATGTTTCCCTATGCATTCTATTCCTGCAGATACTGCACCAACAGGAACAGTTTCAAAGTAATAAGGAGTGGGTCAGCACACCACTGATTCGAGTACAAGAAAGTCTTTGACTTGGGAATTTAAGGATGTTTCTGGATGTTTTACTGGAACCCAGCTCAATTAGGAGCAACGTGCACTGGATACTTTTTTAGTAAAGGCACTACAGCAGCATATATATCTATATCCTTTATACTCACTTTCATCATCATCATCAGAATCTGAAATATCCACATCATCTTCTCTGATGGTTATTCGAGCTAGCAAAAAAATGAGATTATTATATCAAAACTGTATAAATCTTACAGGTAACAAATTCAATAGCAAACACACTGACCAACAGTTTCCACCAGGTCTAAAACATCAAAATTAGCCACAAGACTTTCTTAAAGACTGTTATAATTACAGAATCAGGAGGTTCCTGAAAACATCTGACATGATCCTCACACTTCAGCTTTTGGTTTTTTAGTACTAAAAATATTATACAGTTCATTCATTTCCAAGACATCTACAGAACAGGATCTGTACTAGCACCTAGAATATGTCTTCTAAAATCTAGGTACAGAAAACTGTCTGCATGACAACCAATATGAAAAAACTCAATAACCTAATAATTAATTGTGTTATGGACTGTATTTATCCAGAACTTATCTATCTAGGGATGCTGATGAGCAAGCAAAGACGAGTAAGAGAGAAGTAACTTACGGGGGACAAACTGTGACACGATCATCCGGAGGCATGGCCTGAGATGGACAGTTTGTGCTGACACAAGATTGCCAAGAAAACCCAGATATTCTTCCACTACCTCTCGGCTCCTTCTCAACCACGGCAGCTTCTAAAAGTAAGCAAAGATCAAGATGTCAAAGAAGGATGTTTTGAGTACTAAACTTTTAATCTTCCCATGTAGCAAACAGATACTTACCAGCAAAATGTTGACCAGTTGTCCAAGCTCTTTGGTCAAATATGCAACAGAAGCTCGAAATTCATGCAGCCAATTAATGATCTGGGCATCCTTAAAATAAGCAGAAAAAATAGGTAACTATTTCAATGAACAGTACAACCTATTAGGAGAAAATACCAAATTCTTTAGAAGTCAAAGATTAGGACTGTAAATAGAAATTGTTTTCACACTAACATGAAAGGAATTTCAGTTTGTGCCCTCATCAATGAAAGTTCTCGAATGCAGAACACATTCATGCCAACTCCTAAACCAACAGCCTGCCATGAAGGCTTCAGTCAGACTGAGCAAGGCATGAAACCTCCCTCCCACAGAACTTAAAAGAAATTATATTCCATCATCATTTTCTTTTCTCTTTTGCTGTAGTTTAAACAGAAGGGACATTCAAGTCTTGAAACAGCAAATGTGGCAGGTACTTGTAGATATACAGAAGAGCTGTGAAACAATACTTCTGGTTGTTACTACTAAATGCATATGTAGGTTACTGCCTAACGAAACCAGATTTAGTGAGAACAGGAGATAAAATTCAATGCAACTTAAAGGCTATGAAAGCCAGAAACCACAGTCTGATCTACAGAAGTGTCTCTGTAATCAAGCATCAGTGACCTAAAAAGATGGTATCTGGAACAAAGACAGACTCAAAGGGTACAGCAGAGTCAGTAAGGATGAGACATCATTCATAAAGATCCTGCACATACATATATGTATTAGTAGACATTTTTTCCCATTTAGAGTTTTAATTCTGATGGTTTCTGCAAAGAAAAAAAGCTGTTAAATACAATTTAAATGTTTAAAACAAAGGATTTGTCTAAGCACCAGAATGACTTGTCTGGTGATTACACTCAGACAGATGAACTTTAAATCATTAGACCCCTGACTATCAAAGTCTTACCTTTATGTCTGGATCTGACAGCTGATGCTTTAACAACTCAAAATCTGTAGTGTCACCCTAGCAGAGGAAACAAAAATAAATAAATTACTTTTTTTTTCTTCAGTAAAAACTACCAATTTCATCAATGTATCTGAACAACCAACTATTGAACAGGTACATCAAGAATACAAGACAGCCAGCTCAGGAAAGCTGAAGCAGCAGTAACAGGGTGTTGTCCAGAAGACAACCGAGGCTGCTGGCTCATTTTCAGCTGCTCTCCATGCAGACACAGCTGGATCCCTGTGCACATAAGCCAGGCTTCACATTCACCCGGCCACTCAGGTTGACTCACGGGGGAAATCTTTTCGCTCGCACAGCAATACCGCCTGGCACAAACCTACAACGCTCAGCCGCCTTCAATTTTTTTTTCCCTAAGCCTTCAGGCACGGTCTTGCGTAAGGCGAAACGAGTCTTCTCACGGAATGACCCCAGGAACCGGCAGCCCGGACGCAGCGCAGGCCCCCGAGAAGCCGCAGTCACCTTTTCGTACTTCAGCAGGATCTCGGTCAGGGTCCCCCCGAACCGCACCGTCTTCCTGGGCGGGGAGCTGATGAACTCGTCCGCTCCCAGCATGGTCACGGCGCCTGCGGGGAGGGGAAGCCGCGTGAGCACCGCTCGGAGGCCCGGGGCACCTCTCGGGCCCCTCCTCAGCAGGGAGAGCCGCAGGAGCCGCTGCTCCCCTCCCGAGGGTCCCCCCCGCTGCCCCCCTTGCCTTGCGGTGGCGGCCGCGCCCCCGCTACCGGGGCCAGCGGCGCCTCGCCCCGCGCCCCGCGCGTCCCGGCTGCCCGCGCCGCCACATGCCGCTCCGGCGGAAACTGCGCGGCCGGGCGGAAACCGCGCCGGGAGGCCCGCCCCCCGCACCGCCGGGCCGCACCGCCGGGCGGCTCCACTGAGCGGGATCGGAGCGGCACCGCCGGGCGGCTCCACTGAGCGGGCTCGGAGCGCCGGGAGGGAGCAGCCGCGGCGCTGCCCACGGCGGACCGAGGCCGCCGGGCAGGGGCTCGGAGAGGGCGTTTCTCTCCCCGTACGCGGGGATGAAACCGGGCAGGAGGAGCGGGAAGCTCTATTCTCGTCACCGTTCTGGTTTTAACACTGACTCCCGGTAGCGCTCTCAGCGTCCCGGGGTGCGTGAGCAGAAATCCAGGTTTATCCCCACGGCCATGGCGGAGCGATCCCATCCCGGCATGGTTCACAAGCGAGCGCTCCCCGACCCCTTGGGCAGCCCCTCACAGCACAGGTGACACCAAGGGCACGGCCAGCCTGGGTTATCAACTAAAAACTGCAATGGAAGGGATAAACTAAATGGTCCGAGCAACTTAACTGAGATTAAAGAAGGCCAAGAATCTGCACTAAACAAAGCGAAGTTTGACCTTGGGAAGTAATAATGGATTTGCTAGAACAGAGGCACAGGAACTTCAAGTGGGATTTCTGGATGTCTTCATCCTCCCTGTGTAGGCTAGGTCTATATTAAAGCACCAGTCATTAAACAAAATGTGTTATGGACTTTTCTGTCTCGAGCTAGTAACTGGTTTTGCTCCCGAAAAATTGTATACACACACAAATTCTACTGCTAGAGCAACCCGGGTAAGTATGAACAGAGACTTGCATTTCCTATGTAGCTCTCCAGTAACATCCATTCTGCTCAAAGCTTACTTTGGCTGAATATGTAAAATTTACTTCACCCACTCACACAAACTAGCTACAGCAACATGTGCCAGGATTTGACCTTAGCCCTCTCAACTTGTTATACACTTATGCTTCTCTTCTACACTAACTCCTACTGTAATCATTATGTCCCTCCCAGCAACTCTCACAAGTCACATCAAACAGATTTTTGTAGGCATTACTAATAATTTAATCTTTCCCTGATGACGACGTTCCCATTTAAGTAGACACTATATACCACATGAAAACTTCCATCAGATGCAGTCCACGTTTTAAGTCTCACAGTTTAATCCATCTACATAGTTAGAATCTGAGGGTTGGAGTTTTTCCTTTATTGGAATGGAGGATGACATTTTGAGCTAGTTTTAAGACTTAACTAGATGGAAAAGACTCCTGTAGCCACACTTTGGAACTGGTTTGGTTCTTTGTGATTTTGGCTAAGATTTTAAACAGCATGCACGGGACTTTCCTTAATGGCTAGAGGAATTCTTTTAGCTGTACAACTCTGTTCACATTACAGCAAGCAGTCCTAGACTTGTCCAAGAGCTTCCTTCCAGTCAACAATATAAAAGTTCTTTGAATGGACTTTGTGCTGCATTGAGCAGAACCGATAAGGATATCATGAAACTAAAATAGTGTTAAATATTTGTTAATGTGTAACTGCAGATGAATCCCAGTTTCTGTTTAGTATTAGCCTTCCTGGTTTAGGAGGCAAGTTGATTGCATGAAACAGTAGCTGGATGCATTTTCTAAAAGAAAATAGTTACAATACTTACAACAGGTATCATTGTTTGAACTCACCATCTCAGTAACCTTCTAGTGCTTTGCTTTACTGCTTTTCTGCGCTTAACATCCTCCTTAACTGATGGATCAGCTCCTATACTTCATTTTTAGAACATATACTATTCTTACTAGTAAACTAGTTGGAATTCCACATAACTTTCGAGTGAAGTTGCACTCTAGCTACAATCATTAAGTACTGATATTGGATGTAAGATTAATTACATTGTAATATACAAGGAATGCAAAGGCCTGCTCAATTCACTCTAGTAATTGTTATTGCAACACTTGAATATAAAATTTTGGTTTTCACAGACTAAGTATGTGAAATACATATATTAGTTTTGGCTTAATTTATAGCTACTAGTAATCATTCCACTTATTAAACACCATATTTAATAATTAGCTTTATAAGTGAAACTATGGGGAATCAGAAAAAGCATTTCTTTCTCTTCAGAAAAATGAAATGAAAAAAATTATTGGAAATGAAAGCTGATCTACAGGTTTTAAGGGAGGAGCTCGTTTGGTTTTTTTAATCAGGCCATTGTAACACTGCAGTGGTGTCACATTGCAGTTCCATTAAAAGGAGGAAACAAATTGCATATACCTCCTAAAAACTGCAGATAGAGAAATCACATAGCAGACCTTCGAGTTTAGCGCTCTTCTGAATTTGTTAAAAGCTAGAGCATTTGAAAAACATTTAAAAATGAGAATATGCAAAAAAAAAAAAGTTTCTCCAGTAATTTTACAAGAAAACACTGAAAGATATTTCAAGAGTTCATAAGGAAATACAGCCACAGTGTTCTTAGTAAATGTTTTCCTTAATTCCACCTCTAGTATTCAATGAGGTGTGGCATAGAACAATTGTGCATTGAAATTTTAAGACCTACCAATATTTGCTGACAGTGGCACCAAAGTCTTAGTGTTAGTTCAAAACCAGAAAACTCCAGAACTTTTTCTCCTGAGGAAATTCTCCACACAATTTTATCATTAGCACAATTTTAGGTATCACTAGCATTAGTATAAATCTTTTTCCAGGTACTGTTTGTTAATGTTTTATAATGCCTTGGAGTACTTGTTAATCAAGAGGGTTTCTTTTGGTCATGTTCCCTCTCTCAAATGCTTCAGCATTAGGAAAATTATTTCCAACATCACTGGACTAAAAATGCCTCTTGCAAGAGTCATCATATGACATCATTTGTAACTACAAAGAATGTACGGGTATGCCAACATCACTGGTGTTATTTGTCGACTTATAAAATCTCAGATTCCAGGTTATTTCAGAATAACAATGAAACTTTTACAAGATACACTGTAAATTGTGTATTTACACTAGAAACAACTTCTGCTGCATATTGCAGCTTTGCATCAACAGTTTAATATAGACATTTTAAAAGCACCCTTACAAACAAAAGTATTGCACTGGCATTATAAAAATTCACAGTAAGTTTAACTTCCAGACCTTGGTAAAAAACAGTGCAAGAGCTTTTCATTGTGCAAGAGCTTTTTATCCAAACCTTTCAGGTTATTAAAAATAATAATAATTAAAACAATAAAACCAACTATATGACAAGCTGCACTGATATTTCAGTGAATCAGGTTCAATTCTCTTTTAGGTCTCACTTCTTAAAGAGATTTGGTGGGATCTTTTTTCACCATTTCAAAGTATCTCCAGTCCAACACTGAAATAGGTGCTTTTGGCAGAGATATGGCTCCACGTGTCCATTTTATGGAGAGTCCACAATGCTTGCAGAGGTTATTCCACAATGAGAGAATCCTACTGTTTTGAGTAGGGCATCTCTTTCCATCATTTGCAGCATTTCCCCCACTTTTTGGGGAAGTAACGTCAATAGCCGTGTCTTCAACAGATCCTGAAGATAACACATGAAGAAAAGGTTACTCCAAAATAGGCTTAGAACAAATAGCCGTATAATTCTAAACTGTTACTTAAGGTCAATCTTAGAAGTACATTTCTTCGTGTTTAACAGCCAACTGAGACCTAAAGAAAAGATCCATCAAGTCACCAGCCCATCTCCAGTAGTGGCCAAGTGTGATGTCTCAATGAAGGCATAAGAGTATGGCACACAAGTAATATACCTCCTCAGGATATCAACTGCCACTGACTGCCCCAGGCCTGCCTGAGCCAAATATCATATCTTTATATTATCATATATCTTCTGCTTTGTCCTTTGGATGTTTGAATCAGTACATTTTTATCTGTCCCACGTCAAGTAATCCCACACTTCAGTTACACAGCACACAGCAGTTTGTTCCTGCTTTGCCTTGGGAGGCAAGCACTTCATATCTTCCCCACAGTGACTCTATAGACTTCTAGAACACTTTATATTCTGTATCTCTTTTCAGGCTTGCGGGTCCTAATCTACTTGTTATTCCCTTAATAGAAGCATTCCCTATCATGAGGTTTCTCACCTTTCTCTACTATATAATTTTTAAGATAGGAAATCAGAACAACATGTAGTGTTCCTTTCATACCTTCAAAAAGTTAATGCTCAAGAAGGTTTCCAAATGGCCTGTAAAGTGAGGACATTTGGGGTTTGTTTTGGTTTTTGGTGGTTTATTTTTTGGTTGTTTTTGTTTGTTTGTTTGGGGGTTTTTTGTTAGTTTGTTTGGGGGTTTTTTGAGGGGGGGAATTTTTGTGCATGTGGTATTTTTGGGGGTTTTTTTGTTTGTTTGGTTGGGATTTCTGGTTGGTTTTTTTTTTTTTTTTTTTGTTTCTGAATGTGTGTGTGTGGTGGTGGCTTTTTTTCCACCTCATCCAGACAATATCTGCCCAAACATGTTTAACCCGTTTGGTTAAGTTCATAAATATCTCCTGATGGGGAGAGGATTTGGTCTATCAGCAAGGAATGATCTGATTCAGACAGTTGTTTACGAGAAGTTCTAAGATCCTTTAGATGAATTTACTTCAAAAGGGAACTCTAAGTTATCTTTCAAGGTGAAACCATTTGTTATCCTTTGTTTCACCTTGCAAGTAAAATCGTAGAGTTTATGTTCCAATATGTAACATAACTGCTGTCCACCCCCTGTTTTGCTTCCTTCTGAATTACCATTATTGAAGTTTGTTTACTGTAGCAACAGAAGCTGCTGGGATATCTTGTATTAAATCACTGTGTTTATTTATTTATATATGTATCCCTATAGGATATATAAATCTAATTCCAATCAGGAATAAGACTTGAAATATTTCAAAATAGTGGATGACTTTCACTACTAGGAGTTCATTAAAACAAAATACATCTCCACACACACACATTGCATCTACAGAGACACCAGATTATCTCCCGAGCTCAATACCTGCAATTGCCATGATCTTTAGATGGAATGGTTCTGCATATATTTATAAATGCAAATCTTCCCCTGCAAATATGGACCTGCCAATTTTAGGCCCATTTTAGAAAAAAAGAAGTCTGAAAAGAGAATGGCTCATTTTCAACAGCCTGTTCTCTAATTGCAGGTGTAGTTAATAATCAACTACAGAGCAGTAACAATCTTTGAAAGTTGTGTTGCTGCTGTTCTTTCCTGCCTCCTGCAAGTTTTCTATTAAGGAAAAATTATCTGTACTCAATCTCCCTACTGTTAAAACTTTCTCTCAAGAAAAATTTCATAGCTTTCATGAAAGAAGACGATTTCCACATGAACTTTTCTGTAAATCAACAGTGTCTTCAGAATTTAGTTTCAAGGAGAAGCAGGAAAAGCTGATCTGGTCACATAGTGAATCAGAACAGCGAGATGTTTAGAATCCTTGAACAGTTCAAACAGTACAAAACTGTGTTTACAGTTCCTTCAATAGAGGATTTTACATTGTGAAGAGAAGGCTTGACTTTTTTCCCCACACACATTTTCAAGGCATTAAGCATGCCTTCTTTCTAAATGAACATGCCATATAAATTAACATATTAGGATATATTGAAAAGCTTCTTGTTCTTCAATCGTGCTTTGAAATAGGGCTTAGACACTTCCTTTACACATCAGGTATTATCACATCTTTTCTAGATGACTGAGGTTCAAGACAAACAGTTTAACTGATGATTGCATTTATGAATTTCAACCTCTTACCTACAGCTCTGTCCCCGTTAAATCCAAGTCAGCATTTCACCTTTCTTGTTCTCCAATAAAGCAACATTTCATGGTGCTAACACGAGGGCTTCCCCTCCCAAGAGCTCGTGGGGGGGGCAGTGGTTAATGGCCATTTCTGGCAGCCTTTGGTTGCTGTGAGGACCAGTTCAGAGCGCCACGGCTCCTGTGCTGCTGTCTGGCAGCAGCTCCGCACGCCAGCTCCACCACACTGCCCGGGCTTCACTCCCGCTCGCCCGTTCCGTTCTTAGACGGCTACAGGAAGTGTCTTCCCTGCCTAATCCCGTTTGTGCAATCTTTCCCACTCTTTTTTTTACCACCCGAGCGGAGAAAAAATCCCCACTACTTTTATTTTCAGAAGCGTCGGCTGCGAGCAGGTGATTTAACACAGCAGGTGTTAAACCGAATCTCGGGCAAGAGAGCTCTGCCAAGCTCTGGCCGAAGTCAGAGCTCGCAGCCGGACTCCCCTCGCGGTCCCGTCGCGGCTCTCACCTGCCGGGCTCGGCGCGGCGGCCCCCGGCGCGCTGCAGCTCCAGGTCGGCGGGGCGGGCGGGGGCGAGCGCGGCGGTGAGGCGGAGGCTGAGGCCGTTCACCAGCCGCCGCAGCAGCGTGTCCCCGCGGCCCTTGGGCGCCGACAGCCCCACGTCGTCCCGCAGCTCCTCGGGCGGCACCTCCAGGTTGCCCGCGTACCAGAACACCCACCAGACCAGGCTGAGGAAGATGCCGATGCCGCCCGCGTAGATGAGCAGGTCGGAGAAGAACACGTCGGCGAACACGCCGGCAAGCAGCACCGCCAGCCCCACCGCGTCGAAGGCCAGCGCCAGCCAGAAGGCGGCCACGCAGCGGCCCAGCCCGCCCGGGGCCGCCATCGGGAGCGGCGCCACCGCCGCCTCGGGCCGCGCGCACCTGAGGGAGGCGAGGGCGGCGCCCACCTGAGGGCAGGGCCGGGCCGCGCCCTCCCACCCGGGCAGGTGCAGGCCGCGCCCCCGCGCTGAGGGCACGCCCACGCCGCGCCCCCCGCACCTGGGGGCACAGCCCGGCCGCGCCCCCCGCACCTGAGGGCACGGCCCGGGCGCGCCCCCCACACACCTGAGGGTACGGCCCGGGCGCGCCCCCCACACACCTGAGGGCACGGCCCGGCCGCGCCCCCCACACACCTGAGGGCACGGCCCGGCCGCGCCCCCCACACCTGAGGGCACGGCCCGGGCGCGCCCCCCACACACCTGAGGGCACAGCCCGGGCGCCCCCCACACACCTGAGGGCACGGCCCGGGCGCGCCCCCCACACACCTGAGGGTACGGCCCGGGCGCGCCCCCCACACACCTGAGGGTACGGCCCGGGCGCGCCTCTGCCCCCGCGGCTGCGCGCAGGGAAGGCGGGCACACGCCCCCCCCCCGCCGCGGTGGGGCTCGAAGGCTGATCCGTGTGGATCGATGGCATCTGGGAGCTGAGGCCTCTCTGCGAGTACTGCTTGCTACCGCTCCCAGGTGAGCCGGACACGGCTGGGCCCGCTCAGCTGCTCCAGCTGAGGCAGTGCCACCTCAGGCACCCCAGGAGGGAGGCAATTCAAAAAAGTGCTCCGCAGATGAACATCCACTTCGTTGATCTCTGCCCACGAAAGGGAGCCAAGCTGGTTGCAGACAGCAGAGATTTGCAAGACACTTATTATGTGCATCTGCAAATGCACATAGACTCAGTTAACTGTGCTTGAGGAGGCTTAAAAAGAGCAGCTGGAATGCAAGTTCAGTTGACAAACAGGAAGCAAGTTGTCAATGCAGGATGTAAAATTCAGTAAGTAAAACATTTATGTAAAAGGCAAGACACATATTTCAGTTCACCCTTGTGTTAATGACCTGATACGTATCTTGCTGCACTCCCAAGTCCTCAAGCACAAGGAACTGTATTTAGATGTAGGATCTCCTGTGCCTGCTCTGACAAGGGCCTTATATCTAACACCTTATTTAATGATGGATAAGCCACCAGTCCAGTAACTAGAAAGACCAAGCCAACAGGAACTGTGACCAGGCCTAATAGAATAGATATCTTGCACATTTTAGTGGAAATAGTGCGCATTAAATGATGCTGCTGATACTCTTCCAGTGACAGTGAGTGCTATTGGTTTACTGGGATTACTATCATCGCTTTTGGTTCACAAAATAGTTGAAAGGTTGCAAAAAGTCAGGGTTGCAAAAGGGTCAAAAAAAGTTGACACCACAGATCAAGCAGAATACTTTCATATTATTGAGCATCAGCTTTCTTTCTAGGTAGCCAATATCTTGATATGAGGATGCCATAAAAAGATGCGGTAGGGTTTTTTGAATGACAAAGTAGGCTGGTTACTTCCTGTTGATTAATCTTGTCTCTCACCACCTTTTTCCTAGTTGGAGTTTTTACCACTAGGACTTTTCAACACAAATCTGCCTCGTATTCTCACTCTGCAAAGGACAGACAAGTTATCATACAGAGAACAACTGGGCAGTTGTGTAAAACTTCAAATATATCACCTTTCAGTCCTGAAGTATGTATTTTTCATGCCATAACAGGACAGGTTCACTTGGCTGGCACAACTGGAATTCACACAGCCTTTGGCTTTCAGATGGAAGAACAACAGTTCTGTGACCATCATGCAGGAATACTCTCAACTGTTCTGGTAGCAGAAAAAAAGCCCAAAACTGAAGGTAAGATTTTGCCTGATGTTGTAAAATATATAAACAGTTAAAGCAAAATTGTTTGGGCCTTTTAAACTCACAAATACCTAAGTAAAAACAGCTAAAACTTATAATGTGGGGCTTGGTATCAGGCTGCTAACTTAGATATCTGCAGTTATACCAATCACTATCTTAACCTGTCTTTATTATATTGAACAATCTTTTAAAAACTGTAGCAGTTTATTCACCTTTAAAAGCACATGCAGATTGCTGCTCTTGGCACACTTGCTTCTTGCTTCAGAAAGACAACATTTATAAAATATTTCTCAGCCTTTTTTCCCTGGGATAAACCCCTTCTTCCCTCTGACACCTGAAAAATTTGAGTGTTTTTCGTTTGGGCCAGCAAAAGAGAAAAGGTGATGGGACCATTAAGACAGTGAGTTTATTTGTACCAGCTTGTAAATTAGAAGGAGACCGATGAATCAGTACAGATCTTGGTGAAAAAAAGCTCTTGGAATCAGATTTCCTAAGAAGGTATTTTACTTCATCAATAAATCTGTTTACTGAAAATGATAATACAAAATATGTTACAACAGACAACGTTCATGCTGACTGCGGCACACGCACCTTTTTGGGTGCCTGCTTCTGTGGTTTTGAAGACTTCCTGGCTGACTGTAGTGACTTGCCACCTTTGGGTGTTGCAAAAGACTTTGCTTCAGGTTTTTTTGGAGCCTTTTTCATGTCTTTTTCTTTTACTGCTTCCTTTGGCTTACTGACCTGCTTGGCTTTTTTCTCTTTTGATGCTGTCTGCAAGTTTGCACACTCTTCTGTGACCTCAGGTTTTGATTTTGGAGTATCCACCACTAGAGACGGTTTCTTTCTCTTACCAAGGAGTGTTTTGGTTTTCTTGCCCAAATTGTCACCTTTTTCTGAATTTGGTCCCATTTTCTGTATTTAACACAAACAAAAAAAATTACCATTCCACCCAAGAAAAATATTTCCTGTTTTTAAGGAAGAAGGATCAGTGAAAAACATTACAAATGACAAATACTTTCAACTGAACTGCACCCTACTCTTGAAGTGTGCTAACACAAACTCTTCCCTAAGGAGCAATGAACAATTTAAACAGTTCAAAATCTTCAGTTTTAACTGAAATGCAAGCTTCTTAATATTATTCAACAATTACCTTCGGGTCAGCTGAGCTCGTTGTTTGTATAGGCACCAGTTGTGGAATTTCTTCATCATCACAATCACCTGGTTCTTGGACTGCTTCTATCCTTTCTTTTATCACAGGCTCCTGGGTACCAGCAGCAGCTTTACTTTCTGTTGTCACAGTGACTTGACTTGACTTCCGTTTTTTAGCTGTCTTCTTTCCTTTCTTGGGTTTTGCCTTCTAGAATTAATCAGAAGTACATCTCAGACAAATACCCATGCCATTTCTAAATGTAAAATAACTGTTTAAATGTGGTTAAAAATTAGATGGTGTAGCAACATTAAAGACTTTTATTCAACAGACCTGGACTGATCAGCCATATGTAAAATATGAAAAAATGCATTACATGCAGAAGTTTATTATAAGTAGCTCAAAACTATGGCAATGTCAACCTTACAATCTCTAAGTTTAATATTCACAGTCCCAATTTAATTTCAGACAAATGAATATGAACAGAACTCAGTACAAAGGAATAGCCAATTATTATTTTTTAACAAGTATGAGGTCCCCCTATATACACCAATATATGAGATTGACAATTATTCAGATGCCACTGATTAACCAGCAAAAAACAGATGGATAATCTAAATCCACATATATGTTAATGAGTGTATTTTCAGAAGGCAAATATGGATAAACAGTAGAAGCAAAGCTCTAAGAATGAATCTCAGGTCCCTTGAGTTTAGGTCCAGAAATAGTTTATTTATTTCCAGTTTGCTTTAAAACCTGTAAAGGAGTTGCCATCATTTCATTATTATTGCTGAGTATCTGAAGCACTGAGGTAGGAGTGTCTGACCAGTTTTAGCCATAAAAGGCTGGGATCAGTTGCTAATGCATTTAAACCCAAAATAACAATGCACAGAAGGAAAACAAAGAACTAGAGCTAAATGTACAGATTTAATTTATGCAAACTTTGAAGAAATTTTGGTTACCTTTACTTCATTTTTCTTGAGAGATGGCTGTTTGTCAAGCTCATCCAGGTTGGAGAGATTTGCAGTGAATATTGGGAGTGCAACCGATTTAAGTGTTTTGAGGTGAAGAATTTTTACATTTTGCCATTTCTGCAAGAACAAAACCAGTATATTATGTAAAAATAAGGCTGAAGTATGAACCTATTTGTCTGTGATGCAGTCAATCAGCAGTACCTTTGGTAACTTGCTACCAATCACTTTTGCTGCTGCAATGATATTCTCAAGTATCTCATCCGCTTTCATCCCAGTGTGACCTATGCGTGTTGTACTGGAAGAAGAAATGAATAATAATTATATATGGGCAAATAAACTTATTTCAAGTCACTTGTTCAGTTCAGGCATACCCAGAAATGCAAAAAGCCCACTTATCTGCAATTATCATAAAGGAGGGATGGCTATTGCAGAAATCTTTTGTGCTAACAGTTAGAAGGGATTCACCTGTATTCATCTTTCCATATTTGGATATGCAACTTCTGCCTCACATTACAAAGCATTACTACCTAATCAGATCCTTCCAGACATACAATACACAAAATATTCTCTTCTAATCATATTAGAAGAGAATATTTTGGAAATAGAAAAATATTATTAAATTAGATTAAAACTAAGATTGTACATGTGCTTTGACAGTGACAAGTGCCTAGAAATTCCTTAGGTAAAAGGAAAAAGAAACAAAACCCCTCAACTTCACAGTAGAATTTAAGTAGAATTCCTAATTTAACTATACAGATAAAGGTTCAAAATGCCCCATTTGCAATGGTGACCCTTAACATATTTTTTTCACATACAAAAGGAATAAAAATAATTCACTTAAAATTCCTACAGTTAAGATGGAAGCATCCTTCAAGTGATATATTAATCTATTTGTACTTACTAACAGCACCCTTTGTTGTTAACTGGGAGTGTAGTCCCTTGGATATGTTTTTCTAGTTCCTTGGCAAGATCTTTGGCTTTCAGATTTACAGATAAAGGTGCCCTAAAACAGAAAGGGAGAGGGGTAAAAAAAAGGAAATAGTTAGAAAACCCAAAAGAAAACCAATTCCTCCATTACTAAGAAGAACCTGATCTTAAAAAAGATAATGCAAGAATGGAGTTCCAAAGTTTAAAGACCTACTTTTTCTTTTCATAGAAGTGTTTTCCCAGGTGTGAGGGCAGAAGTCTTCTAATTCGGTCATCAGACAGAAAGAGATCAAAACTGTTCAGGAGGCGCCGCTTCGCTTCAAACATTTTATACTCCTTTTTGAGGGTTTTGTATGAGATGATCTGCAACACAAGTACCAGTTTAGTCCTTGCTGCTGAAAGTGCAACCTGAAATGCTTTTCAGAACTGCACAGATTAAAGCTGCATAACTGGTAGTCCATCACAGTGCATTCTTTTAGAATGCTGAAGACAATCAAAAAGCATCCATTTCCTACTGCTTTAAAGAATCAAAAACCATGGATCTCTTGCATAGTAACTGTGCATCACAAAACACAACTTGTATACATGAATAACATCTAAATCAAGGTTAAATATAACAAGTTGTTATACATGTCGCATAAACAATCAAACGTTGTGAGTTTTCCCAGCTGGTTACTCGAACTAAACATTGAACATTTATCTAGAAATTGTATCTGATTGCTAAAAATCCTGTTTCAAACTGAAGAAATTATTCCGAGCAAACTTTGCATTTTAGAAACACCTGAGTAGTCAGAAAAATCTTACTAGAGTATGTGAATGAAAATTAGAATATTGAACAGCAGAAAAGAACAACTACTTGTATTCTTTTTGGTGGTATAAAAGGAAAGAAATGACAGTACTGTATGTACCATCAAGGACCTCCCTTACCCGGCTAATACTTCTGATCCCATTCCGGAGTAAAAGTTTCTTGTACAGATTTTCCGTCTGTTCTGCTGATAAATTCGGTTCATCCTTTGTGAACAGGCAAACGTCAGCTGTTTCTGGTCGAATGCCATGGGGCAGTGGTCTACAGCGAGAATATGAGATGCATAAAAAATGCCTAATAAGAGAAAGAAGTTTTCCCCAGAACTAGGCCTACACTGGAGATCAGTACCCTTTAACAACCTGCCTGTATTTACACTTTGTTAACTATTAAATAATCTCAGTGGAACTTACAGTTGATAAGCATACAGAACTGTAAAAGTGAAACCATGGAACACCACGGCTCCAGTGAGATACAAAGTGGAATCCTCTATCCTGCCAGCAGCCCTTAGGACACCGGTCCTGGGAGGAAGACCCTCCATGCTCCTCCCTTCATGCCATGGCTGCATCCAGTCATTAGAAAAAACATTGTAACACCGTGCCCTGACAAACGGATATAAACTTCCTCAAAGTAGTGCAGCTACAGTCTAAAAAGAGACTTCTAATTCGTATTCAGGTTTGGTTATCAAAAGAAAGAATAATTACTAATGATTTGGAGGTGGTGGGTCAAGACAGACAAGGTGATTATAGATATTTTCTAGATATAGAAATATATTATAATATCTAGATATTTTTTAAAGCTTAAGGACTGAAAGGCACATACTCTGTAACTAGCAACCAACAGAACCAGTATCCTGCATGCAAAAAGCTGGCACAGCCCAGCTTCCAGTTATAGCAAAAGTAGGGGTAAAGCAGCTCCTGACCCGGTAGTTTCTAGTCACGGCATAGAAGCCCCAGGACAAGGCCGTGGCAGTCAAACCCCTTCAGCTCAGAATCTGCAAAGTGTTCTTTTCCAAGCCAAAGGACACGAGCAACCCCTGTAACCATGCGGCCGGATACCAGTGTCTTACATTCTGATGACCTTTGCCACCTGCGGGACCTTCCACACCGTCACCAGCAGATGGACGCTCTCGCACTCGTTGAGGAGCAGTGCGTCTCCCTTTGCCTTTCTTCTGGAGAAAGCCAAGAGAGCCTCCACCGCCTTCTTCACCTGCAACGGCACCGCAGCGGCAGCAGCCGCGGGTCAATCGCGGCCCGGCCGCGCTCCCGCCTGCCCTGCTCCCCGCAGCCCCCGGGCGCGCCGGTCCCAAATACCTGGCCGCGGTCCAACGGGTCCCTCCATCTCGCCATGGCGTCACCTCCCGGGCCGCCGGGACACCGCTCCTGCCACGTGCGGCCCCGCGCCTGCGTGCGCGCCGCTTTCCGCCGCACGGCCGGGCCTTCCGGGGCGGGCCGAGCGCGGGCCGTGCTTCCGCTCCTGCGCACCGCAGCGCTGGGGAACCGGGGCGGCGCGCTCGGCGTGTGCGGGGTGTGCCTCCTGGGCTTGCCGGCAGCTTTGCCCAGCAGGGTCACCGGCTAACCGGGCCTGGAACAGAGTGCCGTAGGCCGTCAGTCCATCTCGCTTCGGCACCACGGCCAGCCGGAGGCCAAGCCGGATTGCTCAGAGTTGTAGCCACCGTGTCCTCACGGTGAAAAACGTTTAGTCGACTCGCCCTGTTTTATTGATGGTGCTCTCCTAGTCCAACCCCGGATGCTGCTGGCCCCCTTTGCTTCCAGGGGTGGCTCGTGTTTAGCCTGCTGTGCTCCTGGCGCTTTCCAGAGAGCTGTTCCCTAGCCAGTCATTTTCCAGCCTGTGTTGCCGCAAGGGGCTGCTCCTTCCCAAATGCGGGTTTGCGTTTGCCCTTTTTGAGTATTGATGGGTTTGTGTTGCCGAGTCTTTCCAGCCTATCTAGGTCCCTCTGCTCATGAGGGTAATCATCGGTCTCAAGTTTGATGCCCCCTGCAAACTTGATAGGACCATACTTCAGGTCACTCTTAGAGATACTAAATAGAACATAGTCCAGGATAAATCCCAGCAGTACCCCATTTGTTACTGGCCTTCAGGTGGAGTACAAGCCATTATCTCTGCCCTCCAAGTCCTGTTATCTGAACAGTGGTTGCCCATGTAGTTGGCCCCCCAGCACACCATCATGTTTAGGAAGAATTGAGCATGTTCTTCAAATTCCTTCTTTGAAGACTATCCCTGATTTTACTTCCCTTATTTCTGCCTCTCATGGGATCCTGCCCACTGGTTCTCAGAATAAATCAGAGTCTGTCTCATGGAGTCCAGGGTCTGTATTCTGCTGCTTATTTTCCTCATACACTCTGTCTTGAACATGACTATTTCCAGGTCACTACCATTGGAGCAACCACTGATTATCACGTCAAACCACTTCTTTCTCATGAGTGACTAATAAAGGCAGAACTGCTGCATCTCCTGTTCAGTTTAGAAATGCACTGACTGACTACATGGGGATAGCTTAATTGCAGAATGCTAATTCCATTGACTTCCATGCTGGATAAGTACATTGTTCTGAGATAAAATTTAGCCTGGAATTATTTTGGTCTCATTCTCACAGTGCTGTGTGTGCCCTGGCAGCTTTGGGTTGTCTGCATTCGTCACACAGGTAAGCTGCTCTCTGGATAACACAGCTATGCATAAGCAGGGCTTAAATATGTATGAAATTAGGAGTCTTAGTAATTCACTCTTTACATTTTTTCCTGCTCTTTGCCTTTCTATGTATGGTTTTATTCCTTCTCATCAGATGTCTTCCAACAAAATCTGTTTCTCCATCAGTGTAGCCAGTGCAAAGAGAAGCTAAAATACCCTAGTTTCTTGGCAAGCTGCTTTATGTAATGGTTTCTATTTTCTTTCTGCTGTTAGTGTTCTTGGAGCAATAGTAGAATAGTTGATGGCATCAAGACTTATCCAGACAGGAAAGAACTATACAAACATACACTCATTTTAAAGAGTGAAAAAAAAATATCCTGGAAAATGGAAGTTTTCCTTTCCTATTGTGTTATTTGAACAAAACCAAAATCAAATCAAAACCAAAAAGAAACTGGCTAAGAAAAAGAAAAGCTGTCCTTTGTTGCTATGTCATATGAAATGCTGATTAGAGAAATAACTGAAGGTGAGGAACACGCAGGGTAGCCAAGGAGGGCAGGCTCATTAAAACCTTTTCAGTACTGCTGGAATTTCTGCATGTGATAGTAGCTGTGGTGCTGTACATTCTGTCTAGTAGCCTTGCTTCTATCTTTGCACATTTTAGGGCAGCTGTATTTTAATAAAACACAACATAATGATGTGACATGTTAAAACAAAATAGAAAAAGTCAGATGACTGGAACATCTCTCTGAAAATGAGCCAGGCTAGTCCTGTAAGATATGCTTGAACAGCATGTTTGAAGACTGACTTTACTGGGTCAGTATAGCATTAATAGGATAAAACTGCAGGGACTATTATTAGTGACTCAAATTCAAATTTTTCACATATCAGTCTCATCCAAGTACATTTTTCTGAAAAAGTTTTGGTCTGACATGACTAAATTTTACCAGATGTGGTTTAACTGACTTAGTCTAATCATTTTCTCTTGAAAGGTACTTGACATAGCTAATAGAGCTGTCTTGGAAAAATTAAGTTAATCTGTGAATAAGAAATATTTCAGCTTAATACAGCATGCAATGAATATAAACTATAAAAGAGTGCACTTTTAATTTAGCAATGTCATAAATTTACAGTTACTCCTACAAGAAAATCAGGTTTGTCACTTTTATCAGTGTTATTGCTGTACGCAGTCCTGCTGTAGCTCTCAATTTAACTTTTTGGATCATGAAAGTATGTATTTTTCTTAAAAAAATTTTGTATAGCTTATTTAAATGCTAAGATGGAAAATAATTTCAAGATGTTCTGCCTCATTACTTATTTAAGATGGTTTTTTACATGCCTAATTTTATACTTTCACACAGCAAAAGGTGCAATTGTTCCTGCTGTAAAGGGGTCTTTTAGGTTTAAGGTTATTCAAGTTTCAGTTCCCGGCTTGTGTTCCTCCAGACTTTGATGGCAATGCCAGCATCCCAGATCTCTGTAAGTGTAGTGCTTGCAACAAAACCAGCACTAAGAGTATGCAGAGATTAAGACACGACTAAGAAGTGCCTTACAGGAGAGCTCAGAAGAGAATCTCCCCATTAGAGGAGAGTTCAAGCACTGTTTTCTTTTGCCTGTGCTCCTTTGCAATGCTGGAGTCAGCCTCCAGCTGTAGCCTGACTCACACACGAGGCTTTGGTGCAAGTCATCCACAGACACCAAGAGGGCTGCTCCAAAGGACAGAGTCCCTGGCGCTGGACAAAGCTGCAAAGCTTTCTTGTTACAGTGCTTTGCCTCACATCCCTTCTAGGGGCTTAACAGATGACAGGAACACTGCCTCAAGTACCTTTTTGTGAACCAGCAGTTAATCTGTTGTGTCTCTTATTTCTCTTATTGAGAAGTAGGTGGACTTTTTTAGGCGTATGGAACTGAGGGGAGATGTAGAAGAATTTACATTGGAAGGAAAGCCAATGAAAGCATATGGATTATCAAGATATATACACAGACAACAGATTTTGGGTTTGTTAGCATAAATTTCTATTTTATATTAAGACTAGAATCCTTTCGAGTATTTCTTCAGAGGAAAAGTAGTATCTTGTCAGGTTTATAGTGTGATAAAATAAACACAAGAAAATAAACATGTTCACAGTATAAAATCTTCAGTAGTAACTCCAGTTTTGTTGGTATATTTTTTTGTACCAAATCCTCTATAGAGTATACAAATAGAGCAGCATAAGTAAGAGCCTTTAAGTAGCAGTTCAGGAAGAAAACAGTCTTGTCTGGAGTACAAGTCATCTGCTTTAACAGCATCATTTCAACAGTCTGCAGTACGAACCGAAAAGCCAGAGTAATACAGATCAAATACCTGGGACATTGAAACAATCTTTTCTTCCTAGGTAATATTCAGTAATAAACACTCATAAAAACACATTTCTTATCATTAACATGATTTTGAATATATAGACTGGTGCCATAAGAAGTCTAAAATAGAGGTTCTTCATTGAATAATTTTCACTGGGCTTTTTATGCCCCCGAAGAAAATCTGTAGAGGGGCATAAAAATTGTGACCAGCAAATATCCCCATGGATAAATCTCCTTAGAACAGCTATTTTTCTTACACTATGACACCATCATCAACATCTTGCTGATCAGGAATACAATTTACTGCCAGAATAAGTGTTTCAGGAACTGGTGTCATCATGTTTGTGGATCAGTTCCTGATTGTCTGCTAAGATGACCAAGGTAGCTGGAATGGTTTCACGTAGACAGCTGATGGCAATGTTACTCAACTGATCACTGCACCCATTCCTCCAGCTACTGTGCTTTACTTCCTGGAGCTTGCAGAAACAAGGAATTATTTTCCTGATGCCAAATAATTAGTACTGCTGCACATTCAGATTTTTTTGTGTATTTAGTATTTGTTACATATACCAAGGTTTTCAGTTCAAGGATGTACAAGGTCTTAACTTAGAGAATAACTGCTTATGTTTTTATAAGTTACATCATGGCTAAGCACTCAAGCCATATCTACACTACACACTTTGGCCAACAGTCAGAGAGAAAGGTGTGATCCTCATCAGTACCACACTGCAAATGCCATTATACTGAGGGGAAAAAAACCCAAACTCTCCTTTCTGCAGAAACATGCTCAGAGTTTTGCTGGTAAGAATTAAAGCTACACCATGGGAATACCCTGCCAGTACCCCATGCAAGCACAGTTACCCTGGCAGTGCTCCTAGGGGTGCTGTATCTTCAATCCAACTTTTATTTCCTCTTTTTTTTCCCTCCTTCCCTTCAACTGTTGTGGTTGCACAGCTCCTTTGTTTCTGTATCATCTTCAAAGCAGCATACCACATTTTTACAAAAGGAAATATTCAAAATGGTAATTTAAAAAAGTTTATTACATCAGTGATCAGCAAATAGTATTTATTTCCAACACAGCCACATTATCTTTTTCTCTTCTTTCATCTAGATTTAGCTGTATTTAATAGTAGCAAAAATGGGACTATAAAATGTAGAATGGAGATGAAAAAGTTGAGATGTAATCTGAGGACTATTCAAATACAATGTACTTCCAGCTCTTCTACCAAAAATGCAGCCAATTTGTGTACATTTATGCCTTACATTCTCATATATTTGCTATAAAATGCAAATATTTCATACCCAAACAAAAATCTCCTACAGGATAGGAATATCCTTAACTGCACAATGTGGATTCTGTTAATGAATTTGTAATAATGCAACCTCTCCATTTACAGACCAGGTGACATTAACTGGAATTATGGAAAAGGTAATCAAATGCACTAGATGGGATGAATAATGGAAATACTGACTTTCTATCTACTGATACTCCAACCCACCAGGTGACTTTTCAGTTAATATTAAATACTCAGTCCAGCCTCAAAATAATGAAGTTTTAAAATCCCATGTTAAGTTTACTCAGCAGTGGAAAACTGATGCTGGAGCATCGTGTAGTTTTCAGATACACTTCAATGCCTTAAAGTTTTAAAGGACCTAGCAATTTAGGAATCTAACTGTAAGTATTCTCCAATAATGGTCACTGCAAATTTCAAATCCATGAGCTTACTTCAAGAAAGCAGTCAGATATCTGGAAATCTTGTCAGTCCAGAATATGAAAAAGACAGTAAGTTTCCCTGGCTTTTAATTTCTTCATTAGCTTAAGATCCAAGGAACTGTGGGTTTTGTTCACTTGGTAGAAACAAAACAAAGCAAAAAGTTACTTTTTAAACTCTGATTTACCCAAAAAATAAAAGCCCAGAGATTTGCAGACATAATAAAATTTATTTAAATTCCATGCATTACGGTCGCTACAAGTGTAGTCATATGAAACTGAAGGACAATAACTTCTTCTGTCCATACAATGTAGCTGTAAGTGAAATGAATGGGAGTTCCACAGTTACAAAGAAACAAACAAAACAAAAAAAAAAAACCAAAAAAGGTAAATCTGTTTCAGTTTTGAGTTTCAATTCAGACACAGTCACTAGACTGTAAATCTTTGGGGGAGAAGAGGGGCTCACCAATTTTACAGCTGAGAATGTTTAGTTTAAGATATTTTGAAGAAGCTCAGAAGATATCTTTTAATAATTACTACTAATACTCTGGAAAATGAAAACAATCCCTTAGCCTTCATCCTAATTGTTAGAATCAGGACAGCAATTGCAGACAGTCCATTTTCAAAGTGCAGCTAAATAGGGTTTTAGTATGCAGCTCCTTCAAGTTGTACTGAGTAAGCTTTACTTTGAACCAGTTTTGCTTTAATTTCTCAAGAAAAACTTCACTGGTCCTCATAAGCTTACATTGCTTTTTGATATGCAAAAATTTACAGACTGTGCTTGATTCTGACCCTCCCATATTTCAGTATGTGCAAACTCTTAGGGATTTAAATAGTCTTTCTTCTTCTCAGTTCAGACTGATCTTTAAAACAGCAAGGATTATCTGGCCCTCTAAATTAAAGACAGGGTGAACTGAGTAATTTATGTAACTGGCACTTTTTAATTGGCCCAGTTCTCCCACAAAATGTAGCTCTTATAAATACTAATAGGCACTATTGCCACAGATTCTCGTCTCTTTGCAAGTTTCGCTGATTTACTGGTTGTTAGCATTTTCTGCAGTTAAGAATTTAATAATGCTGAATTTTTATAAAGACACAATATGTAGTTCTAGCCTTCAAAATTGACTTCCTGTGTCTAGTAATGATGTTAAGTCAACCTAAATTTGCTGAAGATATTAACAAATGTAAAGCTAATGAAGGTGCCACATTTGCATGAATGTTTTTTAGTTTTCAGACTGCGTTCAAGAAAGGGAAGGGGCAAACCTAATTATTTTAATACAAACTTGGTTGAGTGCCCAATTGCCTCATTTAAAACTGTGTGTGTGGGGAGGCTGAGGAGTTTAGAAAAGTCCAAGTAACCAAATATCTGGGTTACTGGGAAGTTAAAAAGCTAATGCAACTGCGTTACATCCGGATAAAAAACATTATTCAAAAGCAATTCCAATACCGAAAAAGATTTCAAATTGAATAGTTTATTAACATGGTAGTCATCTTTGTAACATGTGCACACACACTCGCACACTCTGAATGATCTGCCTGGAAAAAAGAGGTCTTAATAGAGATGCTGGGGGAAATTAAACATTAAAAATCCTTTAGATTTTCATAATTATAGGCAATTATGTCCACATCACTTACAAAGCTATTGCCGAATCTTTCCAAGGAAGCAGAATTTGGGAGAAAAAAAAAATTGTTTTTGGGAAAATTCAACAGTGGCATAGCAGAGCTCTCAATATGAGAAAGCTGACATAATGTGGACCTTTGCTGTGAAATTTGTCTTTGCAAAATATGGGGAGAAGTTTATCAATGGGCAGAAAATAAGACGGCGGTGTGAAGTAGGCTTTTGCTGAGTCGATTTTCCTCACAGTATTGTGCGGGGTCATTGAGAAAAATGCTTAGTCCTTCTCTGGAACCAGTTTCAGAACTTTTCCAATTGCAATGGTCTTACCTAAACCAAGGAGACAAACAGCAGAGTTAAATTTACTGTGAAAGGAATGTAGACATCTCCAAGAACATAAAACTTGCCCCAAAATACAGGCTCTCAAGTATTAGAAATCACAGAGAATAAATTATTATGTTGTAGCATAATAATTATTATATATGTGTAGCAACATAATTATTATGTTGTAGCATCAGTGTATTTTAAAAGCACAATAAAAATTTAAAAATAGTAAGCCTGCTCTTCTGACAGCAAAGAACACAATGTGAATTGTGGAAAGCCTGCTTCTACACTCATCTCAGGAGAAAGCAAGGCAGAATCACTACCAGATTTGTTCACTATTCTTCATATACTTTATTTGAAGCGTATCCCACAAATCTGTGAGTTTTACCAGGGTGTGCATGTGAAAGCCTAACATACAACCCCCCCTGATATTTTTCAACTTTAAATAGTGAAACTATGGTATTCATATTGTAGGTGGACATTCCAGGACTCATTAAAAAAGCACTGCTGGCTATTTTTCAAATCCAGTCTTTTGTTTCACAATGCATATTTCTGTACATTATTCAAATAAAACTCTCTCTCTGTTACTAGCAAGGACTCTGCACAATGACAACAATTTGCTTAGATTAACTATTCCATCGTTACCCAGAGAGTGATTTCCACTAGATAACAGGATTTTAATACCTCACTGTCATGTGGCTCTGAGTCCAAGTAAGTTTTTGCAGCAGTCAGTACCTGCTGCTGAAGCAGCCTTACCCTCATCCCTTAAGGTGAAGCGACCCATCTGAGGGAAATCTTTGAATGTCTCAAGGCAGATCGTTCCTGCTGTCCTTAAACGGGCAATGCAGACTTGATCTTGTTTCACAAAACGGGGCCGTGTCTTACTTTTTTCTCCTGTTTTTTTGTCTACCAAGCAGATTAAGGCCTAGGTAAGAAAAAAAATAATAGCCGTGAGTGCTAAGATAAGGGTAATTTTTCTTTAAACAGAATTGATCTAAAAAAGAACACACAAACAAACACATGAAAAAGTTTGCATGGTTTATTCAGTCATGACATACACCACCTTTCAGAAGGCTTATGCTAACAGTTACAGCCATTTTTGTTTGTGTTAGGGCACAACCAAGAATTCCATTCAAGGCTGGAGCTTTGCTGCTTTAGCTGCTCTACAAATGTATGACATGAAAGAACTCTTCATCCCAACAACTGGATATTCACATCACAGCTTAAAATGACACTTACTGTTATCTCAACTTCTTCAATACAGGTGTGGATGTGCAGCACTGCATTATAACCTGGGCAGATAATGGATTTGTGCTCAATTATCACTATCTGTAAAACAATTCAAAATAAGTGCATTTTTCCTGATTTCAATTATAAAAGAACAGAGAATAACCAATGCAGAACTATATTAAACAGTCTATTGAACAATATACATACAAATTTTTATCAAAGAGCCAAATTTTATAAGTTTATAATATGAAAGTAGAAAACTGAAGGACTAGCCTGATGAGGTCTTGCTTTCACCATTATAAATATCTAAAATTTCATTGAGATGTTACATTCAAAACAACTTATATTTTAAAAACTCAAATTAATGATGTCAGTGTTAAGTATATATGTTATTGTCCATTTAGAGATTTGGCAGTGAATAAGAAATCTGAACTGAAACTTCAAACTACTGAAGCTTTAGATTTGGCAAAACAAAATATTTCCATGGTTTTTACCCCTTTATACAGCAATTAAATTTGGTTATTCTACCTGGGCATCAAATGTGCGTCCAGAATGACAAAGGTTGTTGAGATCACAGAGAATAAATCCTGGAAGGATCTCTTCCTCTTCAATTCCCTTCAGTCTGATCTTTAGATTTTCACCTGGGGCGACTGAGTCAGTTTCTACATCATCAGAAAGAATTCCAAGAACTTCCACATTGTGCTTAAAGAAAACAAAAATGTAGTTTTGCATTGTGAATATTTTAGTCAGGTACAAAATAATTGTAATATAACAGTATTTCAATAAATAATTCTATTACAGTTTAAGTTACTTATATTTGGTTTTGTCAAGCTTCAGAACATTTAAAATATTTGAATGATGAATTACTAATACCTGAATTTTTTTTAAGTAAGTTTTTTCTTTTTCAACTTTTTTTCCTGTTTCCCTTTGGGGGAAAGAAAAAAAAAAAGGGAAAGGGGAAAGAAATAAACTCTTGAGCAATATTAACCCACAGCAGGTAAAAGGCTTAGTGGGCTAACTGTACAAACATGAAATAAAATCCAGTTGAAGTGTAATAATTTGTAGTCCAGCAACTGAGTTTACTAAGGCTGGAGAACACAATTTCTGACTGCTAAGGAGCTACACAACACCCCCTGTCCCCAGAAACATCACCCATCTAAAATGTGAGAGCTTAGTTGTGTTCAACAGAGCAACAGAACATTTTCTGATTTAAAGTAATCACTATCTTTAAGAACAAAGCTCTTTTTTTTATGGTAGTAAATTTTTAAAATATCTAAACCTTACCATACCTTGTTTGGCATCATCACAAGCTGTTGTCCTTTGCAAATAGAGCCCGACTCCAGCTTCCCAAGGACCACAGTGCCCATGTCCTTCACAAAAATAAATCATTACATAGCAAATGAAAACATTTTCCTAAAGAGTCCACTATTTATAATTTACCTCTGGGTTTGATTACTTAACTCTATGAATATCTAGCACTGCTAGGCTTAGTATTTTGGAAATTGTTGTCATGAAAGATTACAGATTTTAGGAATTTCATATAATGCCAAAATTATTTACTTCCCCTTCCCTCCTCTATTCTACAGCTGGAAAAGTAACATTAACAAAGAAAAAAGATACCCTCTAAAAGTAAATAGTCCATTTACTGCTTTCTGAAAACAGCCTCTTTATACTTTCTATATTATTATTTTAATCTGTACCTTATATTTATCCACAATTGGCAGCCTGATTGGTCCATCAACTGAACGGTTGAAGTTTGGCAAATTATCCAGGTATGGAATAAATGGTAATCCACTAAAAAAGCAGAAGGCATTTGTTTCAATTTCATGAGCACCCTTCCGTTTGAAATAATTACTCAAAATGGATAAATGCAGTCCAAGAAAAGGAATCATATTCATCTTGTCATCATTTAGAAAAATGACCTCTAAGACAGTTAAATCTATTATAACATCCCATCAGTTGTGTCCACTTTACTTCAACCAACATATTAATACCCAGGAAATACACTTAAAAACTTAAATGTTTTTAAGTTACATTACAGACATATTTTACACAAATTCATTATTCCTTTGAGACTCACGACAGATGTGTAATATATTTCAGAAATACAAAACCATAAGCTAATGTGGTCCAAATGTGATTTCCATTAATTCTTTTTAAAGTACACTGAGCAATATTGAAAAACATGACATCCACTGAGAGACATGGCTTGTCCCTAATTACAATACAGCTTCAAGCAAACTGCTCACATCAAACAATTACTCATTCCAGCAACGTCAGCTGCAGCATCACTGGCAAATTCTAGTGCTCGTAGGGCACTGAACTCACACAGCCAAAGAGCACTGCTAATATTTTACTAATAATCTTCTGCAGTTTGCAAATGCTTTTCCTTGGCATGTTGCATGGCTGTGTTCTTGTTGCTCTGGCTGTATTTCCTCAAGCACTTTGGCCCACAACTACAACATACCACGCTCTGCTACCTCCCAGCTTCACTGAAGCATTTACTTTTATTGAAATATAGCAAATACTCAAGTTGCTCAATTTAAGATACATACATATACCAAGGACAGAATTCTGACTGTTCTTTAAGGTTTGCTCCAGTCAGTCCTGAGCAGGGCATGAAATGAATATCCTTTTTGGGATTGAAGCCAACTTTCTTCAAAAATGGCACCAGTTTCTCTTTACATTCCTCATATCTATTAAAATGACAAGCAGATCAAAGTAAATTCCACTTATTCCAGCATAACATAATCCTGTGCTTTAAAAAACATGCAGACGTTTCAGTTCCATCAGTTAAGTTACTGTGTGAGCAGCAAGCAAGCCTAATTAAGGTCTGGAGGCCTATTTGCATCTTCTCCCCACCCTTCCAGCACAGCTCGGAATTGTCTGTTCCTCTATTCCCCCTCATTCCTCTGCTCCATAAAGCATTGTCAGTGCTCAACCTACACTGCAATGACAGGGCTGGGGAGCAGCAGCACAAGCTGGAACTGCTTAAAGCAAGAGATCCAGGCCAGCACAGCAGGACAGACCATGCAGACAACTCCCGAGGTCAGGCTCCAGGCTGGCACTTCAGTGCTGGCTCCGTCTCCTCCAGTTTCCTAACAGTTTCTGGAAGTTTAATCTATTTCTGTCACACTGCCTCCTCTCAGTTTGGGGTGAATTCAGAAATGTCAGAAGGCTGGGACAGGACCAAGACAGAGAAGTGGGTGTGCCTTTGTCTCTTAGTGAAGCAGGCTGACATTCCAAGGTTGCACAGGCCCTCATGGCTTCCCACTAAACCTTCCTCAATTCTGGGCAGAACACACAGCAGGTTTTCTGAGAACTCTGGCAAACTGGACTACTGAAAACACAATCACTTCCTTTTTTAGACTCAGTATAAAGTTTTCAAGTCAACAATTAAACTATGCCAGAATGCACAGGGGTTTGTTAGATATGTCTGCATGGATCCAAGCAGTTGACAGTCAATGCTGGAGTGTAGAACTTCCAGCTTAATTGAGAAGCACTGTCCTGGGCACTGAGCTTCTGGTTTTCCTGCCAGTTCTATAACCTCTGCCTTTAGTCCACCAGTCAACCATTCTTTCAGCAATAATGGGATACAAAAATGACTTTACCTAGGAATTATTC
Source organism: Motacilla alba alba (assembly GCF_015832195.1). Lineage (NCBI taxonomy): Eukaryota > Metazoa > Chordata > Aves > Passeriformes > Motacillidae > Motacilla > Motacilla alba. The sequence continues at coordinate 7,483,504 of NC_052029.1, read as the reverse complement.
TACTGTAGTATCTGCCAATGAGAATTAGTTTTTTAATATTAAACTCACCTTTCATTACTCCAGTTTACAGTTGGATCATCCATTTTATTAATAAGAACTATTAAATGCTTTACACCTGCTGTTTTTGCTAACATGGCATGTTCTCTTGTTTGTCCACCTTTCTCAAATCCAGTTTCAAACTCTCCTTTTCTTGCAGAAATAACCTAATTAAAGATACATATTTTAATAAAGGTTCTACAATTCTCTCAACAGACCAATCAATAATACTGCCTTATTCAAAAAATTTTGGGTAGTCAGACCTAGTAAAAGCTTCCAAAATACACTGGTATATTCTCAGTATTACCCATTAGTTTCTGCATTGACATGTAAAAAAAATCACATGACACCTGTGGACAGCTTTAAGAAGCTGTTAAATTACTCCAAAACTCACTCATCTCAGTAAATGTAACATTTGAAAATTCTGCCTGCTGTAAGTAACCAAAAGAATAAAGAAGTAAAAAAAAAAAAAACAAAACCCAAACCAAAAAAAAAACAGAATCAGAAGCTTAATTCCACAGCGTATGCAAAATAAAGGTATCTGATTTCTCCTTACCAGCACAGCAAGATCAGCTTGAGAAGCCCCACCAATCATATTTGGAACAAAGCTCTTGTGTCCAGGAGCATCTAAAATAGTGAAGTGTTTCTTCTCCGTTTCAAAATAGGCACGACCCACTTCTACTGTTTTACCTTTGTCTCGTTCTTCTTGGTTTGTGTCTAAGGCCCACGAAAGGTACCTAAAAAATCCCAACCCAAATACTCTATTGTTGTAAAGATTTTTATTACATTTATATATAATTTGTTAGTCATAAGGGACACCTCAGCATTGCTAAATATAAAGTCACTATTGCTCTTGGAAATACTTAAATGATTTGTGTGTACAGTGAGCTGCAGAGCCCATTGCCAGCTCTCCTTCACATACCTACAAAGATTCATTTCTAAAAATTCTAATAAACAATTTTCATTTTCTAAGTTCTTCAGCTGTGATCTAGTCTCATATAATTTAAACTTTGCCTCAGTCTCAGAAACACCTCAGGATCAAACAGAAAACAATTTTTCCTTCTCAGCATAATTAACTAAAACATTAGCTCTGACTTGCACATATCATTATTGAGAATTATAATCACTAGTTCTCATTTATTTGCACATATTAAGCAGAAGTTGGCTATGAAACAGACACCATCTTTAGTCACACTATCTTTGATTGATTTTCATTATATAGACTCTTGTCCCCTCCTAATAATTTTTCCCACTGGCCAACAAAAAGTTAGCTTTCAGTCAGATAAACTGAAATTAAAAAAAAAAAGTTACTTAGATCCTTCAGGTTTTGTGAAAACTGGTGAATATAAAGAAGAAAAAAATGCTCTTACTAATGATAAAGAAGTGGTAATAACTCAATTGAACTGGTTTAACATAGTAATATTTTTTACCATTAACAGCAGCCTGTAGACATCATTAGCTTTTGTTTTGTAGTGACTGGGGGGTGTCTGAAGAGATGCTGCTTGGACAACGGTTGCTTGGTGAAAAGAACTCTGTCACCCTTTCTATTCCCCTCTCACACATGATTCAGTGAGTTCAGTTCAATGCCCATCCCCTGAGGATGCTCAACCCCTAAGAAGTCTTTAACTGCTCCTTTTCCAGAGCCCTTTGAACCCCTTTTATCCTCCAGCCAAAAGGAAAAAGCTTTCAAAAGGGAAATCAATTTTGCAGGAGTTGTTTGAAGCAGAAATCAGGCTGCTACATGTGTTCTATATAAACACTGCCCCCACAAAACCCAACCAACCAAAAAACAACAACAAAACCCAAACCAAACAAGAGGCCCACAAAAAATCCATCCAGGACAAGAGCACCACTGAGCCTGGAGGAAGCCAGGGCTACTGGGACAGAGACCAAAACCAGTTTCATTGCAGTGAAGGGCAAAGTGTGCTACTGTCTTCACGATGTTCATACCATGTTTCTCTGTTTTTTTCTTTAGCTTCTCTTTCATATTTTTCAAGTGTTCTTTTGTCAACCATTCCTGTCAAGTACCTAAGAAGAGGGAAAATAAAAGTGCAATTTTACACAAAGCAGAAAGATATTTCCACATAGTTACCTATACAATCCCCACAGATTATTATTATGATTGGGAAATGAAGATACTAATTTTTTTAAATCTTCACAGAAAGGACAAAGTTTAACCAATGGTATAAAGCTGTTTCAAATTTCATTTTAAAATACAAAGAAAAACAGCCATGCTCTAAGAAAGTGATTAATTTTAAAAATTTGATAATGTTTGCTTTTGCATAGTTCCTTCTATCAAGTGAAAATCCTATAGCAATAACATTAGTGTGCTGGATTTAAGAAATTCCAAAGACAATAAGTACCTCAATTGACAGGGATAGAAACATTGTTATAAAAGTATTAATATATGCTGATTAAAGCCACAAAGAAAATATTACTCAGGAAACAGAGAAGGAAAAGAACAGGAAATAAAAAAAATTTAAGTTTCCTTACATTATTTGTCCTCCAATAGTTGACTTGCCAGCATCTATAACAAAATTAATTCAAGTCATCAACAATGTTCAATTCTAGAAACAGCAGACCATTACGAACTAAGTTATCTAGTTTCTTTCTAAAGGATTTATTTTTGAACCATAATCTAAGTTTTTGGAAGAATCTTCTATCTTCCCTTATTCCCATTATAATTTGTTGTCAATTAAATTACACCAAATTTTGAACATGCTGTTTTCATATATAAAAATTCAGCATTATCCATAACAAAAATCCCTCACCAAGCAGTGATCCAGCTAAAGCCAGGGTCAAGAGTGTGGGAAGCTCTTGCAAAATCCCTTTTCCCTGCTTCCTCTATCCCTTGTCCCTAACTTGTGTGGGCTGCTCTTCAGTATTGGGATGTACCTCTGCCCACAGCCCCTTTACTTTGTGTGACTCTATTCTGAATTTACCCAAGGACCCAAATTACACTACTTTTAAGGTAAGTAACTACAGAAATGAAAAGACAGAATTTACTGTATAACTTGTGATTCAATAATTCTTCTCTACTTCTGACACCACCCAAGTTTTTATGAAACTTGTTGAAACTATTAAATTAAGATATTTTACTATAAATGCTTCTTTTAACCACCAATTATGCTAATATATTGCTGTAACCCTACAAATGTTAGTATTTAGAATAACAATTTTTGAATGTAATAGCAAGAACTCTAAAATAAGCAGAAACGAAGCACCATTTTCTGATTTTGTTCTTCAGATCATAAATAGAGATATGTCACTTGAGCACTCACAGGAGCAGCTACTTGAGAAATCATCAACACAGGCACTGTTGTGTCCAAGAGAACACACTCTACCCTTGGCACTTTACCCCTGAAAGACCTTTAAAATTTTCCTTTTCCAGAGCAGCTTCATTAGAACGAATGCTCCTGTAAGCCTCAAGACATGGTGAATACAAAGAGTTCTAGATAGTACACAACAGACAGATCCAAGTACCTCACCTTCACTTAAAACTCACCTACGTGTCCAATGAATACTACATTTACGTGCTCTTTTTTAGGAGCACCTGGAGGTGCTACAACAGATTTGGGTTTTGGTATTTCCTCCTCCTCTTCCATCATTTCCTGAGCGCTCTCTTCAGAAGGCCCCGCATCCCCTGCAGGACCACCTCCTAGCTCTGCTTCACTGGGTTCTTCTTTGTGGTCCCATGACTCTTCTGGGGACATTTCTGTCTCTCCATTTTCCACTAAAAATGAACCAATTAGATATATTCAAATAGATAAAGAAATTAAAAAGCATTACCCTAGGGAGAAGCCCCTGCCCCAAAGGTGCAATCACAAGGTTTTAACTACCAGGTCTGTTAACACTTTCCTATAGAAAAAGGGACAACTGCTGCTTGTTTCTGAAATTATTACTACCAGGAGCTTTCAAGCTAGCTTGTGTGCTGACATAAGAAATCTAGGATACAGAAACTTCTGTTTTAACAAGGCAACTATTTTACAAAGAAAAAGCAAATCTGAAGATCCTCTCAGACCAGCACAGTAGTCTGGATCCACAGACACACACTGCCATATGTTTAGAAAGCAAAGGAGAGGGATTATAGTTTAAGTTTACCCATAAGCCTTATAAAAACAATGAGAAAGATACAATTTCTATGTTCTGATTGTTCACGTCGCTGGCCACTTCAAAGTTTTTTGCTAATCACCATTCCACACGTGTTAGTGGGGTATTTGGTAACATGAAATTATTTTTTAATAAAGCACCCATCATTTTAGTGTCCAAGCAGTCCAGTTCCAGCTCTCAATGCATACTAGTGTTCAATTACCTCTTTCCTCACCCAAGTGTAAAGATACAACAAAGTACACTAAGGACTATTGGTAAGTGTAAAGGCTCTGCTATTTTGTTTGCAGTGATTCAGCAAAAGCACTGTGTAGTACATGATAGCACTGTCATAGTAAAAAGGAACAATTCTCATCTTACCAACAGATTCTGAAATTTCCATGTTAACAGCAGCATTTGAACCTAGAAGAAAAAAAAAGGGGGAAAATCTTTAAAGACACATACTTACCATGACAGTAATCAAGAACAAAGAAAAATAAGTGACTAAATTAATAAAAAGATAGTTCAGATTTTCTGGCACTTGCCAAAGCTTTTTAATATACAGGTTGATGTCAAAAATTCTGCTTCATGCTAGTTTTATGATCTTCCATAAGCCACCTTATGAGCCTTTCCCAACTGCCTATGGAACTGCAAATAAATACAGATAATCACATTGCCTTACAAGAGTAGTATGAGGATAATGAAGATTGGAAAAGGTTAATAGAGATTTAAAGAGGAGATCATTTGCAATAATTTTTTTAAAATTTGTGTAATGAAGATCACAAAAACAACTACCTTCACAAGAAGCTGTCTGCTCCTCTGGAGAAGGCTCTGCAGGTGCACCTGCAGAGAAAAAAGTTTATCTTTTAAAGTACAATGATGTGACCAATTTCCAAACTTTGCCATAAAAGACCATCTTCCAGCTTTATTGTAAGAATTGTATGGAAAGAATAACCGCTTCCCTCCCTGCCAAGTGGTACTAAACACAGCCTCTAAGCACAAATACTGCTAAAGAACACTGCCTAGACATGGTGAAAATAATATACCACTTCTAAAAACAACCCATTTTCCCCTTTGAATGGAAAGATACACTTAAAGCAAGCAGTTTTTCTATAGACAGTATTTTACTGCCCATCCTTTTTGAGCATGCTGGCTATTGGTAAGTGTTAGTGTCTAACTGGTGTTCAAAAATATTGAAGCAGTTTCATTGTATCCAAAGATACAACGTGGTGTCACAACTGCAGAGCAAGGGTCTTATACCATGTCTATACTGCTCTCGTGCCTCATTTCCACTAAATGTTGTGTAGAAAATAAACAAGCTAATAAAAACAAATTCTTAACATCTTCTGAAGTTAAGGTCAAGAGATGATAAATTCATTCAGATGTCTGGTAAGGGTGCCGGTCCTCTCAAACACCAGAGCACAGTCCCATTACGTGGAGAGCAATCTCACTGGTCATATGCATTAATCAAAGCTACAAATATGGTTTTTTGGATAAATTACTCAACCCTCTCATGCACTGAACCATGCCACTACATTTTATGCTGAGGTGTAACTAATTATTAAGCCTGCTAGGAGTGATACATTGCAATTAACACTTACACCACTCAATGTTTTGGGACGTTATTTCACATGATCAAGGGGCCTTCTATAACTATACATAAAACCTTGACCTATTTAGTTTTCTCTTGGTATAAGTTCAACTTCACAATGCTTTGAAACAGGTTATCTTTTTTCTTAACCACATACAAAATTCATACCCTCTGTTTAGCTGTACTCCAGCTCTCCTTCAGCTGAATTCTGAACACAGATCTTAGAGCATCACTTGCTCTATATGCATGATGGGACCTAAAGATGAAACAAATCCCCTCAAAAGAACAAAGCCATACAGAGAAGGACCTGATTCTAAGCCTCTTTGCTTTCGCACTGTTTGCGTATTTGCTGCAGACTCCTCTAAAGTGGAGCAGCGCCGGGAGAGCTGGCAGGGGGCCAGAGGGCTTTGCAGGCAGGGTGAATGTGGGTCACAGCACAACATCCAGTGGCCAGCAGCAAACCAGGGAGGGGGCACAGCAATGCCCGACTGAAAGCATTCCCTGCACTCCTGCCTTGGATCAGACACGAGCTACGCTCCTGAAAACAAACCAACCAGGCTTGAAGAGAATGATTCCACAGTCAGTAAAAGCATAAGAATAGAATACCCCTAGATCCTTTTAAAGAAATGATCTATCACCCCCATTTGGCAGCTGGAAAACACTCCAAGCAGCCAATTTTTGAGTGTGGTAAGCAGGTGGCACAAAATCTAGGTATGAACTTAAAGCCTCCATTTTGTAGCACATCAGAAGATTGTTGGCTATTTTACACATACTGTGGTTGGGATGCATAAATATTTTAATTACAAGATCATTTCAACAAGCTTTTGATTTCACTCCAGAAGTTTGTCTGTAATGAAAAATGTATCAAATGGCAATATTAATGCACTTGCCTTGGAACAGACGTTCTACGAGTGGTTGGAGAGCTAGTTAATTTATGAGAAATATATTGTCAATCAAAAACCATTCATATAAACGCAGTTTTTACTTTCTGGTCTGCAATACAGCAACTATGCAGGCAGGAAAAAAGTTTCTTCACAACTAACAGAGAGGAAGTAGAATAAAAATTCCCTCTGTAAATTTTGTACAGGTCTAGCACATGAGAGTCAGTAAGACAGTTTGTGCATGGATGCTGAACAGCAGTAGTGCCACACAACCAGGGGGAACAGATATTCAGCTATAACTACAGCCATTTATTAAACTCTGCTCACTTTGGTACACAAGCTGCAGACATGCTTTGGAAGAGGACATTGAACTGTATCAAACATATACTGTTTCTTCAAAGCAGAAAGAAAGATAAAACACTAAAAAAAAATTATTGTTAAGAAACCAAGTGCATAAAGAAGCTTAATTTCAAAACTAACATGCTCTAAGTGACAAAAACCCCACTCTCCACAGTAACTACTTACTTCTGATAAACAATTTCAGGTAATGTCAGGTTATTTCAGACAAAAGCTCAGATTTACCATACTCCCTGTGGAAGTGACCAGATTGCCTGAAATGTGCCTTCCGACCATCATCTGAAAAGAAGGATGCCATCCTACTGCTTCCTTAGAGCACAGGGCTGGTGCATTTTGGTCTGTCACCTCTTCTCATTTGTGAAGATCATCCAGACAGGAATCTTTCATATGAGAGGGACTCAAAATGTACTTTGTAGGAAATCTAGTTTTAAAGTCAGGACATGCTTAAAGTGATGCCAATTTTTTAATGCCTCAAATGACTGGATTTACGCGTGACAAGCAACTGTAGGATTTTACACCTAACCATCTCCATCTCTCCTTCAAGCCCTAAGTTGAGAACTGCTGTTGCAACCTTATCCATGGTATTACATGGACTGAGTGGCTTATCTTTAGTCCTGCTCAACATCAGAGCCGTAGGACATTTTTTGGAATATCTCTGTTGTCAATGCCAAGGGCAAAAATGGATACAGATGCTGCATTTATCTACTGGTGCCATGAGACAATGACGTTATGTAATTCAGTGTCTTGTCTGGAAAAGGTAATTGTGGGGATTTTTTAAATGTAAAATTCATTGGAAGAATATGTAAACTACCAATACAGAGTCCAAAATCGCACAACTTGTAAAACATGGTGACTGATCTCTTTAAAAAAATACATCCCATGTCCTAAAGAATCCACTCTGCCTACTTCATTCACACAGCATTCTACTACAGCTGAGGAGTTTGCTGCATATCACACCAAGTTTTGTACTTGTTTGCACTTTTGTTGTACAATAACCAAAGCTGCTCAAGTACAACAAATTTGAAGTTATCATCCAACCTCTGAAAATATTGTTTTAAAAGACTATAAGCCAGGAAATTTGCAGCACTGACATATTAGAATGCTTGAAGATAAACAACAGAAAATTGCTTTTTAAATTTATATTAGAATGTAGCAAGTTTTTAATATCTAGAACAGGTACAGATGGTAGGAATCAATATTAGAACAGTAGTTAAAACACAGTATTAAAGCCAAACTCAACTGTTAAGCAGTAGTGACAACCTCCATCTTTACACAAACCCTGGGGTTTGCCAGATGCACAGAAAAAGCTGATAAAGGTCTCCACACAAGTAAGAACTGCCCAGTGGTTAACTGTAACTCCTCAGCAGCAGTTACCTGAACCACAATGCAAATGCCTTCACAGAATTGATGAGAGGCATAAATTTGGTGCAATACACAGCAGCACTCAGCTCCAGCCTGCTCTGCTGCTGGAGTGATAAGAAGTGAGACAGGACGGGAACCTGACAACTGGGGCAGACTACAGAGTTAATGAAACTCTGCACCACACAGCAGAGAGATTAAAAAAAAGTAAAAAAAAATTAAAAAGACAAATTCAGCCTTAAATAAACATCTTCTCTACAAAACTTAGATGCCTGTATAGTTAATTTGTTGCTGCTCCTCTAATACAGGCATCAAGTTCCTTCACAGGAATTCCTGAAGAGTGAAGAAACACATGACACCCACCTTAGGACTCCCATCACCTTTTTGTATGTGTAATTCCAATGCCTGAATTCAGCACATCTTTACACAATAGTCATACAGTCTCAACAGTTTTCATGCATTATGTAACAGATGTTTGCCCCCCTTTTTTTAAAATGAAAGCATAAAGGGAATTACAGCAGAGTAAAAAATTAAAAGTCCGTATCAAACGCACACAGCATGAAAAGTAGAATAAAAAAAGCCCCAAGAGATTCTTAGATAACAAAAATGCACAAAAATTACATCAAGCACAAATAAAGCTAAACAAAGTGCTTTATATTCAACACTTAAAATTGTACCGAAAGAAAAGGTTTTCAGGAGTTCACTGTAAGGCAGTTGTTTTGAAAGTTAAACCCAAAATTATTATTCTCTCTGCTCTGCTTCATAGCCTATTCACCAGTGGACACACCAGTTTTTAAAATGCACCAATGCAAAAGCAGCTTTAATAGTTTAACCTGACTCTGTAAAATTCACCAAAAAATTAGCACTTGTTTCATATTCATAGGATTTTATTATGTGGTTAGCTTAGTAAAAGACCCACCTTCTTCCTTCCCCAGTGAGGACACACCTTAAGCTTATCTTATCTAAACCTGACATGCTTCTTAACAACTAAGTTTAAGAAAGCTTATGGGGATTTTCAGGGAATATACTGAAGCCCTCTTTACTTAAGGCCAAGTATTTGTGCTCAGTTGATAACCTGATTTTTAAAACAGATAATCAAGACATCAGTATTTCTACAGTTCAGGATTCCACTCTGACAAGAAACTCTCATAACCCAGTATCCTTAGGATGACTCATATTTTTAGTATTGCATCTCCTGTCCTAAACTAACTTTTGTAATGAAATACAATCACTGTTATTTTCCCATAGATCTCTTCAAAACATAGTCATTAATGGATTAAATTATGACTGCTTTATTCCTTCATAATAAAAACCACAAAATAAAACCATCTTTCTATCTTACGTCATCCAATCAGCTGCTTCTTTTCCTTGCATATCTCTCATCACAAAACAGGAGAAAAATGCCAAAATTCCTTAAGTGGAACAGTAAAACCAGATTATAAATAGAATCCAAGAATTATCCCAATTTATTTTTGTGTTCATTTTGACAGAGCAAGCAAGTTTTAAGATAACACCATGCTTTCAAACACATTAAAGCAGTAGCCCAAAGCAGAGTGCCTAACACATGGTCAGCAGGCTGCCTTAGCCCCCAGGACAGTGCACAGCTGACTCCCAGGGGTTTGTGTGTCTTTACTGGAGTCACGCAAGGCCACGAGGGTGATGAATTATTCCAACAGGAGCAACACAATCCTGGCCACCTTCCTGGGGACACTTTAGATGTAGACAAAGGACATTTGTGTAACACATTGGCACCCTGAGTGCATCACACAGGTATGTTATATCTGATCACCCGCCAATGCCAAGACATCCAGCCTTTCTCTGCACAGACTGTTTCAGAAGTGGTTGTACAGCTCACTTGTCTAGAGAAGCTGATACAAGACTGCTCTAGATAGTCAAGTGCCAACTCAAATCAAGATTTCCAGATAAGAAGAATTTATCCCATATACTGGCACTGACAATAGAACCCTGATTTGCTGCCATGTGAGCAGTTCAAGTTTGCAGTTCTGAAGGATTAACAGTAACACTACCAGCACTGGTGAGGAAATCATCAGCAAGGGGCTGTTCCAAGGCTGTCATGAAAAACCATGTAACCCTTTAACACAACAGCTTCTTGAACTGGGGCCTACTCGTCTTACACAAGCCTTTCTCAGCAAGTTCATATGCAAAGTGAAGTCTCTTGAGGACTGAGACGTTGAAGAGTCTCACAGTGTAAAATGAGACAGCAGGCTTTGGAGAATGCAGTGGTACAGGCAACTCATCATCCTGCTCTGGACACTACAGGTTTCAGAACTGAAGTAGATGATACTGAAACTCCACCTCTTGTGTCTGACTGACATATGAATGTCCCAGCTGCTACAAGGTCAGAAAAAACAAGGGCAGGGAAAAGCAGGAAAAAAAAAGGTTTATCCATTTATTTACAGCACTTGAAGGCTGAGGATGTCCAGCTGCTTGAATGCAACTGTTTCAGAAGTGACTACTGCAGGCAAGTGAGGATATTTAGGGAGTGAAGCAAACAGGGGCACTGAATCTTAAGCCAGATGTTTGCTTGGCTCAGGACTGTAGGGGCAAGTTGTTTAAACTGTAGTCATTAGCAAAGATGTTTAGAAATTAATTTGAAGTGGTCAAGAGAACTACCAAATTAAACAGTAGCCCTAATACCACCAAAGGGACAAATGCTTTCCTTACACCCACTGCTGTGTGTCACACTTTTTATTCTTATTACTTTCGTACTAACGATGCTTTTTCTCTTGCTACTACCACTGCATACTTCAAATCAGTGAACAATTCAGGTTGGAAGGGATCCCAGGAGTTAGCTAGTTTAGTCTCCCGCTCTAAGCAGAGTCAACAGTAAAAAAAAATTATTTCTGAAAAGAAGAACTAACACAAAATATAATAAAGACCATACAAGGAAGCTGTGATAAATTTTACCAAGAATCTGTGAGTATTCAAGAACTATGACAAAAACTAAACCACAAAAAATGCAGATTGATGCTGCATTTTCAAAAATGTTTTGATTCTCTCATACCCAATTAAAAAAAAAAAAGAAACCTTATTAATTGAAGTTGGTGTTAACTATTCCCTCTGAACCATGCCTTGATACAGAAACAAAGAAAAAAATGTAATTTTCTGTTACATATATCTACAAAATTAATGAAACATAGTACAAAAAGAAGTTATAGAAGCTAAAGAGTGAAGTTGCAAGGCACAGGTGTGACTATGAACGTTTAGAGGCCCTAACACAATCTACTGTCATTTCATTATCACACATGGCCTTAATTTGGTTGAGTTTGCTAGTCCAGCAACTGCCAGAGAGTCTCCCCAGAAGTGCAACGTGTCTGTGACACCCTCCCAGTCCACCTGGCACGTAACCGTGCTGCAGCCATGGCTGTCACACACAGAAAACCAAAAAGTCTTCATTTCACATTTCCAACTGACCCAACAAAGAGAGATTTTACACAAACGAGCTGGACTTGGACACAATTTGAAAAATGCAAGTCCTCATAGCTACAACATTTAGAACATACTGGTTTTAGTACATTCCTTAGGTTCAAAAAAGTAAATAACATGTTTTCCCATATAATCAAATGATAATTTAATTCCAAAATCATTCTGAAAATATCTCTGAGCATAAGTTATATTGGTGGTAAACATCAGTCAGCTTTCTTCCTAATATACAATTTCCAATCAAAAGAAAGCATGTGTAAACCAGTTTGAAAGTAAGCCATTAGGAATGCAGGTCTCAGGAGTTTCCCAGTTTTAGAAAGTTAACATCTTATTCCATAAATAGCTTCTGAGAGTGCTCCTTCTGTGCTCTAAACATAAATGACAGGAATTTTATTCAAATTACTAGAAACATTACGTTAGTGTGCACAAAAGGAAACACTATTACACACTGCAGCCACACAATGGAATCAGTCCTGTGGAATTTTTATATGCCATGCTGCTACTACACATTTATCCTGATCTATAATGGCCTTTGAATTACTAAGGAATTATGACTTGAGCAAAACCTCACCAAGAGAAAGTTCCAAGAAGAAAAGCACTACTAGAACTTAACTTTAGGCCACTGAAATTCCTCAAGTGACACTCAACTTTTTGGATTTCTTAAGGTTTAGATTTGTCAAGGCTAATTGAGGTTCTTCCCACTACAAACTATGTAATGAAGAATGAGCGTCACAGAGCACCTAATTCCCTATGGGAACAAAAGCAAACTGGGTTGCTGAAAAGTAACCTATTCAGCACCACTCTCTAATCACATGTTGTTCAGACTTATTTCCAGAGCAAGCTCCACCTAGTTCTTCCAGCCAGGAAAGTAGCTGTCATCTTAGACAAACACCTGCAAGGAGAAGACTGTCAATTGCCTTCTGTAGCCAAGCAAGCAGACCTGGAGGAGTACCTAGCAAGTACAGTACTCCAGTTAGGAAAGAAATAGAATTTTTTAACTGCAGGTTTTTCTCTGCCTAATCTTAGGGGTATTGAAGCTACTTAGAGAAACTCAAAATCCTAAACCTTAAAGAAGATATAGCAATCAAGGTAAATTCAAACCAGGTAGATTATAGCACTGTGTAGGAAATGTACTCGGCAACAAAGACACAAAGCAAAGCTATCCTGATCACTCCAGATGATCAGACAGTTTTCAAGCCATCCCTACTTTCTGGAAAGAAGAAGCTCATCACAGGCTGCAGAAGTAGGAAAAAGAGTGGAGAAAAGAAGAGTGAAGAATAATGAGTAGGTGAGGAGATGTAGTTTGAATTCCTACCAAAAAAATTAACTATAGAATGCCTTAGATGAAACCTTAAAAAAGCAGCAGGAGAAAAAAAAATCAAAATTAGTCTAATAATATTCAAAACACTGAAAAAGCTTTCAGTATTGATTACATAGCTAAAACCCCAAACCTTTGATTCAGATTGCAATAGCTGAAAAATACAGGAATGGATTTTGAAGATTAGTCAAAGTGTTCATCCCAGCCCCAAGCTACCCAGTCTACCTCTACATCTGAACTTTAACATATACCTTTATTCTAAATGGGATTCAAGAGTCTGCCCATGGCTTCTCTGAAGTTTATTAGATACCACTTGCCTGCACAGTACATGAGCTACGACTTCTGCTAAAAATCAGGAGTGCTGAACAGCTGTAGAGAACATATAACCTAACATAAGGAACAGGTTAATATTCTGTTACAAAAATATTAAAGTGTTTTATGTAAAAGTTACAGATTTTAGTTGTTAACAACTATTAACTTTAGATACTAGGGAGATCAAGACAAATTAATATATTAAGGCAAAACACAATAAATAATAAGCCACAACCAACAGGAAATCAGGCCAACATAATGTAACAAGTAGTGTCTCTAGTGAAATCAAATTACTAGAGAAATACCTGAAACACTAGCTTGTTTCATATTATACCAATAGGGATACAGAAAATTATAGGAAAAATTAGGAAGATCTCAAACTCCTTAGCTGCAGGAGTGAGCGACATTAAAACACTACCACAAAGTTAAGCAGCGTGTCTGATGTTTGGAAGAACCTTCAGTTTGGAGCCGAAAATGAAAAAGTAGGTCTCCTTTAATTTCCCATATGCAAAATAAATCTAGTATAAACATTGGTTGTGCACACAAAGATCCTTTGAAATTAAAAGCAGGGTAAATTTCAGGTTATTCCATTAGCTGAGGCCAGCTGGACAAAACTCCCTTCCTTACTAATCCTTTATCGGCATTATGTTAAGAAAAAAAATAAATTACTTGATATAATCTTCAAAAAGACATTTAAGATACATCTGAGCCACTGGTGGCTGAAGCAGTGCTTTTCTCCCCAGCAACACTAAATTTATTACCTCCAAAATCTTTGACAACTCCTAGAGCGTTACATGTTATATGCTATATGCATTACATGTATTATATTTATTTTATATATTATGGGAAGAGCAGAGCTAAGCGGTTTTTTCCCATCATGGGTGAGCCTTTGCGAGCAAAGGTCCCCGCGAAAGGCACACGGGACCCACAGGGAGGCAGAGCACCCCAGTTCCTGCTGCTCCCCGGGCAGAGCCCCGCGCCGCGGCCTCCCCCCGCCGGGGCCCCCACGAACTCGGGGCTGCCTCGGGGCCGGCAGCGGCTGCCCTGCGGCGCTCCCGCCGCCCCCTCCCCGGCCCCTCGGGGCGCAGGGCTGCCCCGGCCGCGCCCCTCCCGCCGGGGAGACCCTGCCGCGGTCGGACCCTGCTCCCGCGCCCCCGACCCCCGCGCCGCCCCCCGGCCCGGCCCGGCCCCTCGCCCGCCCCGCGTGGCCCTTTCCCGGCGGCCGCGGGCCCGGCACCCTCGCCCCGCTCGCCCCGCGCCCTCCCAACATGGCCCCCATCCCTCCCTGCCTCCCTCGCCCTCCGCGGTGCCGGCCCCGCGGTTACCGAGCGGCGGCGGCGGCGGGAGGCCGGGCGGGGGCGAGGGCGGCGGCAGGCCGGGCGCCGGGCCGCTCCGCAGGAAGGACGGCACGAACTCGGCGGCGTGGACGTTGGGCACGAAGGGCTTGGCGTTGACGTTCAGCTGCCGGCTGAAGGCCGCCCCGAGCAGCTCCTGCTGCGCCTCGGCCTCCGCGGCCGGCGGGGCGCAGCCCGGGCCGGCGCCGCTGCCCGGCTCGATGTCCGCCTGGTCCCAGCAGTCGGGAGCCGAGTCGCTACTGCTCCCGCTGCCGCTCCCGTTCGCCTCCATTTTGTGGCGGCCCCACAAGGCTCCGCGGCCCCGAAGCGTCTCCCGGGTGAGGGGGGAGCCGGCGGCGGCACCGACTCAGCACTCGCTCCGCCGATTCCGCGTGTGCTCCGCCGCCCCGACGCGAGCGCAGTGTGGCCTCTCGGGCCGCCGTACCCCTTCCCGGCAGCCTCTCCTACCGCCATCGTAGTAGTTTTTATCTCCCCTGGCTCTCCTTCGGCAACACGTCCGAGGCGCGGCGCAAGAACTACAATACCCGTCATGGCCCGCGCTCGCACCCGCACCCCGCCTCCCGAGGACAGACGGGAAATGGAGTTGCCCGCGTTCCTTGCGCGCTCAGGAACTGCAACTCCCGGCGGCCCCCGCGGGCGCCGTGCGTCCCTGCCGGCCTCGCCCCCTTTTCCAGGGGGATGCGGAACGCGGGGTTGGCGCGAACGCCTCAGGCGGGACAGGAACCGCCCCGGTCAGCTGCCCGCGGAGCCCGGTGACACCGAACCGGAACCGCCCGGCTCAGCTGCCCGCGGAGCCCGGTGACACCGAACCGGAACCGCCCGGCTCAGCTGCCCGCGGAGCCCGGTGACACCGAACCCCTCCTGGAGAGCGGAGGCGGCTGCAGAGCTCCCGGGAAGCTGTGGGGGCACACGGCCTCCCGCGGAATGCAAGAGGGAACGCTGCCGCACCTGTCCAGCCAAAAGTGGACAGGATGCAGGGAAAGTTCCAATTTTGGTCATTCTACAGGACACTTTGATTTGGTTGTTACCATGTAAAAAACCCATCCAGTTAAGCCAGAGTCAGTAGGACTTTGCAAATACTGAGGCTCTCCCTCCTGGTATGACTCTTAGAAGTTTTTAAAACAAAATCTCAACAAACAAACCCAAAAAAACACCGCTTGAAGTTTAGTATATTTGGAGGAAACAGCGCAGAACAGAGGGGAAACAAATAAATGTTGGTTACGGGCCTGCATGAGGCTGTGGCAGCATTTTGTCTCATAAGGTACAGTGTGTTTATAACTGCACAAAGCAAATTCTTGGGAGTTTCTTGGAGTGCTGACGTGGGGAGCAATTCATCTGCAGCATTATTCATAGCAGAACACTGTAGGACAGATTACAGAGTTGTTTTGAAAGCAGGTGGTCTTAGAACTAAAAATGGAAGATCTCTGTTTGGTGCAGAGTCCAGGGCAGTTTTGGTTGGAGAACAAAAGCTCTCCTGAAGGGGCATTTATGTAACATAATCCTGACATGAGAAGGTTTCTGGCTGCATACCAGCAGCAACATGTGGGCCATGGACAAACAAAAACTTCTACAGATGTTAATGGGCTTCCAACAGATCATAACCAGGGAAAACATTACTGTGCAGGGTAGCACTTACAAAAGAAAAAAAAAAAACAACAAATAACACCAAAACAAACAAACAAAAAAACCCCAAACCAAACAAAACCCACCAAACCCAAAAATTAAAAAAACCAACTAACACCACAGAAAGTTCATTTTGGAAGAAAAAAGTATCACTTATAATGAGAGACTAAGAACCTCTGCCTAAGTGGAAGCCTTTCCTGCAAGCACCACCAAGAGGTTAACCCTAACCCTATTCTCTGTGCCAGAGTTACTCTCCAGTTTTCTGACATTGTCAGTCTCTATTTTTAAATCGAGTATAATTAAGGAAGAGACTCACCTGTGCTACGACCTGTACTGTTGTAATACTTGGAATTTTGTGGAGCTGCAAGTAAGCCCCAGCTGTGCATGGCAATCACTTTTCTGTCTACCAAAAGGAAAAGCAGTATGCAGTGCATTGTTTGGGTTTGTTTTCTTTTAGTTCCAACCTTTGCTCGGTAGGTGACATTTATTAGCCAAGGTGTCTGATACATTTCATATAGTGCAGAAACAAGGTAGCACCATTTCAGCACTCAGGGATTGCTGGTGTTGAGTAATAGAGAGAACTGCACAGGAGAGCGAGCTGCCTGCATTCTGCTGACAGTGACTTGTTACTGAGCACTTTTTACAGTCACTGTGAGCATGGAACAGCTCAGGTTTATAATGAGTGCAATGCTGTTCTGCAAGCTTGTGTTTTGTTTGAGCCCTGACACAGCCTAGGTCAGGAAAGCCTTAACTGGAGGCAGGTGCTGCCTTTTCTGAGCAGTTAAGATCACCTTAAGGTGATCAGCACAAGACAGCAATTCTTGCACACATTTTGGCACTCCTTAAAAAAACTTCTTGAACTTCTTTTGAAATGGGCCTTCTTTCTGATGGCTCCTAAAGCACTGAGTTGTGATAATTTTTTTTTTGTTTGTGTAGGGGGAGTAGGGCCAAATATGCGTTTGATCAGAGGGGCAGAAGTGCATATAACCACTGATTTCAGGGGAAAATAATTAGTTATGTTTCACAACCTTTCTTCCTCCCTTGACAGGTACTTATTCCCTTGGTACTTGCTAGGATATAAACAATTAGTCCACAGAATTTCAAAAGATGCCAGATGTCCTTCAGAGTGTACAAACCTGTTTTGCAGGCTGTCACACATAGGAATTGTGTAAACTCCAACACTAAATTTTTAACAGGGCTAGTAGTTTGTTTTTCCACTTCGGAACAGCTGGTACTCAAAACAAAAGTGGAATTATGATAATTTTACTGGCAAAATATCCACTGGAGTGTAAATGGTCCTGTTTGCTTGAAGTTTTAAAGCATTATTAAAACTTTTCTTGTTTAAATCTCTTCTGCATCAAAATGTTTAGAATAAATATAGCAGCTCTTCATTTAATAAATGCTAAAACGCTTTTCTTATTGAGAACCACCCATAGAAATCCATTCTCATGTCATGAATGACTTAAGTGGTCAAGACTGCTTAAAAAAAGAGGAGTCTGGCCCAGCTTAGGGTTAACATATGATGACTGAGGGGCAAAGAAATTGTCCCCCTCCCCACAACTGCAGTTCTACCATCCTTGTGCTGCCTCTGAGCTGTGAGACCTTGTGCTGAGCCTGTCCAGCTCATTAAATTTAGTGATAGAGCAATCCACTTTCATTTTCCTCCTGGGCTACTCAGATGAATCAAATAAGAGGCATTTGACAGATGCCAGGGCTGGTATAAAGTAAACATGGGAAACAGGACTTATTTTTTGGTGAGAGCAAGTTATTAATACAATAAACTATCCCAAGGCAGCTTCACCACTAATTTGCAGTGTGTGGTGAGCCAGTCCTGTGACTGTCAGTGAAGTGGAGGGCTCTGTTCATATGGTGTTAGAAACAGTGGTCTGTACTTTGGTAGTCACTTCACCCAAGCTCCCACAAGCACTTTGCAGCCTGGCAAGGACACCTATGAAATACCAGTGCTTTAGTCATGTGAACTGAAGCAGAAGAGAAAGATGGACTTCACTGGAGAGCTCCAAATAGCTTCAAGAAGTTACTTGCTCACCACCAACAGGTAAGTTTTAAAAATTCCATTAACTACCAACAGCCTCAAAATGGAAAGAGAGTTGTTTTAGGGTGCTGAGTTAGGACTGAACCAACTCAGTTTACCTTGACATCAAGTAACTTCCTGAGCTACTGCAACATGGGAAGAAACATTTTGGCTGAGACTGGGAGGAGCAGGAAAGGAACACAACTTCCCTTTCTGGTGTGGCAGCCAGCTGGGATTGGAGTGACACAGTGTGAGCCATACCCTGATATTTAAAGGTATTTAAATATGTACAGTAGCTATGCACCTAAATGAGTAGCCTGATATTTAGAATTGCTTTGAAGTCAGAAAGAGCCTTTAAAAACAAAGCCAAATGAACTTTAGAGAAAGGAACTTTAGGAGAAAGAGAGGACAGGAGGTAAGAGGTAAATTATTAGAAATTTGACTAGGTGCCAGGTGTTTATAATGTTCTTAAAGTCTGGCAAATTCTCTCACCAGGTAGTCTGTGGAGATGTAGCTGAGAACTAGAGAATAGAAAACACAACTGTTTCAGCATGATGGCTTCATTCAGAGCCAAGTGTCTCCTAAGCTTTGCTGGTGCTTGTGGAAGTGTGAGTGAATAAAGAGGCTTTTATATTTACACAAGACCATGTCTAATCCAAACTAAGATATCTTACCCTCGAAACATCTTTTTACTGATTTGTTGTTCCAATTAGCTATTTAACAAATGCTCTTTCTGGCCTGTTCCTCTCCCTGTGCTGGGCATTGGCAGAACTGCAGTCCGTGAATTCTCATATAAAAATGTATTTGAAGCTGTTTCATTGGAAGAATTTCAAATAAAAGTCTTCTTTGGTTTTCCAAATGTAGCACCAGAGCATAAGCTCCATTGCACAGTCCAATCATAGAATTAGTCCACATCTGCAAAGGAATTTAGAATTTGTCTCACATTTCATTGTGGGTTGGCAATGAGTACTTTGGAACTGGATTCTTCTTTTTGAGGGCTCCAATCTAGTTAAAGCCTTTTTTGATGGCTCCTTTTGGAGCAATTAAACACATACTGCAGGCTTCAAAAAGGGCATAAAGTTAATTGGTTTTCCTTCAAATAGCAAAAGAAATACATGGATTGCTACACCAAAATGCCAGTTTGTAATTTTGTGTCCATCTTCTCAGCTCTCAAATAGCTCACATGCTCAGCTCATTATTTTAAAAAATAATCATGTGTGTTTCTCACTTCTATGTGTATACACAACCTTTATTCTCCTTGATTGTGTATCTCTAAAAAGAAAGACTGAAAGGTCTTTTTTTGCAAGTGCAGTCACCTTTTTTCAGGTGACTCTAACTGGAGGCTCAGAGTTCTCAGCTATGTGATCTATTGCTTAGTTGCCCTGCGTTGTTTAGGTCTCAGAGATGTGTAAGGTGGGTTCTTGTTGGATCTTTGTTCACAATGCCTCTCTTTGAATGCACTGGCAGTGCAGTTCCTCCTTAGACAGAATTTCTTCTGTGGTTTTGATACCGTGAGACTCCAGACTGAAAAATAGGAGGGGGAGAAGAGTTTAGGTAAGTAGTTTTTCTGTCAAAACTGTTGTGTGTGTGGGTTTCTTGCTATCAAAGCTCAAAAGAAAGGAAGATGGGGATTTAGGTGTGCACGTTGTGAAGAACCTGTGTGTAGTTTATAAACCCATGACAGTTAAAATGTTGTAAATAGCAGAGGGATTGCTTAATGTGGAAGGAATGTGCTGAGCAAAGAACGCACATCCAAGGAAGGGAAGAGTGAGATCACTTAAATGATGTAAACAGTGACTGAGCTAGGGCTAGGAAGGTTAGAGAAAGGAGGGAATCTATTTTGAAATTGGCAGAGATTGTGTGGTTTCAGAGATCTGAAAGCCAGGTGTAGGATTGGTGGGAGGAGGCATCGTGTCAATCAAAATACTGAAGCAGCTGAAAAGAAATCTTGTGAAGCACAATCCAGACCTCTGCTTTTCTGTTCTTATGCTTTATTTTAGATCAGCAATATTTTGATTAGAAAATGAACCTTTTGCTTCCTTAGAAGCAGCATGGCCAGCAGGACCAGCACAGTCACCATCGCTGCTGAGGCCACACCTTCAGTGCTGTGTCCAGTTCTGGGCCCCTCATGACAAGAAGGACATTGAGGTGCTGGATCATGTCCAGAGAAAGGAACAGAGCTATGGAAGGGGCTGGAGCACCGGTGTGCTGAGGAGTGGCTGAGTGTGAACACTCTGTTTACTCACAGCCTTTCTGATTGCAAGGACTCCCTGCCATGGAGAAGCTCTGACTTGCCCTGTCCATTGCTGGATATTTAATAACTCCAGGCCAGATCTCTTGCTTTATAAATATGGTAAGAGTTTTAAAACATTAAGTTTTATATGAAAAGTTTTACATGCTGTCTATCTCAAGGGAGGAGGAAATAGAAAACTGGTTCCATGTGGGATTTTCATGTGCTTTCTTTTTACCTTCTTAATTCTCTGGAATTCCAGTTGAGGGAGCATGTTGTCCATTAGAGATCCCTTAAGATTTTAGTTTCAGTAATGACTAAAGCAGAATGGCATTATTGTTATGAAGGAAGAATAACAGCATCATGGGATTTTTAAAGCTGCTCTTCTCTGGCTAGTTAACATGTTAACATTGTTGCAGAAAATAATTACTTCATTATGGAATTGTGAGAATGAAATAGTGAGCTTGTTTCTAAATAGGCTTAATTACTCTAGAAGTATTCTGTGCCAGTATTCTTATTCCAGAGACAGCAATTTGCATGGGGAATTATTGTGGAGTAGTGGTGGCTGAATCAATTACAATTTTCTTCCTGTCTTGAGGGAGAGCACACATTGACACTGTGATGCTGTATATGAGAATTTGAAAAAAGTGAATGTGCATTACTCAAACGTTTGAATAGCTAGAGAATTGGGCTAAAATTACCAGAACAAAAATTTATGTTAGACTTTAGTGTATGCCAAACACTTCACATAAATCATAATTGTTCCTGCACATTTATTTTTGTTGTCACTCCAATACTCCTGTTGGCATTATACCGCTGATGATTTTCAGTTTATTTTGTCCACCTGCAAAATCACTAAAATAGTAGCATGTAAGAGATTATTTTTCCAACATAAAATGTAAGTGCTTACGTTAAGAAAGAATTGTATTTACATTCTGTAAAAACTATTGTACCAACATTAAAAATGTCACTGGCATTCTAACAAGCACTGGCTTAATCCAAACTTGCTTGCACAATTCCTTTTTATGCATTGTCCTTAGTAGTTACATAACTATTCTGGCTCATGTGGAATGTCAGAAAAATGAAAAGGTATCTTCTTTGCCCCAAGGGTTTGCAGTCTATTAGGACTGCTTTCCTGGGCTGTGCACTTCCTCTGTTCCATAAGCTGGTTCCTAGCTAAGTCAGCTTTGAACACAGTGGGGGATGCAGAAGCTGTCTGTGATTTAATTGACTGTGTTTATACTATTGTTATTTTAATCACTATTTTAAAGGAACATTTTCTCTTCTGTTGTTTTGCTCTTTAATGCATTTTGGAAATACTCAGTGTAGCACCAGCAACATCACTCTTTTCAAAGCTGTGGTCTAATTAAAATGTGCTGAACCAAACAGGCAAAATCCACATTGTTCTTGTTTTTGCTCGGTGTGCAAATGACATTAAACAATATTTTGTCTAAGAGCAGCATTGTTCTGTGCAGCTTGTAAAAGTTAATGAACATGATGAACCCTTTAATAGCTCCATTCCTTTATTTACTAGCAGTGTGTGCCCCATTCCTAGAACAGCTTATCTCCTCCCAGCCATACAGTCAAAGTATGCACTTCACAAAACATGGATTTCTGAAAATAACTGTTTCAGAAAGTTTTAACACTATTTTAGGAGATGACTGTCCATAAGACTGATGTTCCTTGAAGTGCAATAACTTTTGAGAAGAAAAAGTGGTGTTCTTTAGTATGTACCTTGGTCTTACAGATTTTTAGGATTGTTGAGGTGTGGTGATTTATAAGAGACTTTTTTTGGGGGGGATTTATTCTGTAAATAGCTTTAGAGAATTGGAGAGGATCAGAGCAAGCCTGTAGTATAAGATTTGACAGTGTAGGTCAGTTGCCTTAGTGAGTGGGAAAAAAAGAGCTGTGCCAGCACAAAACCATCAATGTAGAAGCAACTATACAACCAGAAGAATTCCTTTGTCAGCCTAGCTAATGTTGTTTGTGAAGGGAATGTTATAGTCCTAGCAGAAAACCCTCTTTCTCTTGGTAAGTGCTATGTAATTATGCCAGCAGAATTTCTGAAGTACAGTCAGGCAAAAAAGTTGGCACGAGCTTCAACAGAGAAACCCTGAAGCAGTGCCAGAACAAAACTTTGTTGTTTAAGTTATGTGTGGTAAACAGATCTCAAGTTATTGTTCTGTGACAGATGAATTTCACTCTTTAATCATTGACAGGATGATATTACTTACTTTGATTTTCCATCTCATTTTATAATTTTGGCTTACACACTCACTACAGCTTCTTTTCAAATTAAATAGTGAAAGATCCAATTTTTCTTACCTTTTCCAGGTTACTGACTTCTGTCATGTAATATCAATTTAACATGTCACAAATAAGAACTGACAAGGATTTCTGGAAGTCTTCAGTTTCTCCAGATGTTTAAGGAAACCAACAGTCACGTTTGGGTTCATGGCAGGAAATGCTCTGGCTGGATGCGTAGTGCTTGGTGTGCCCGTTTTCTGCCAGAGCAACATGGACATAGAGGTGTTCTGCTCCCATGGGAGAAGGCTGTAGGTCTGAAACATTTGTGTATGTCTGTGTACAGCTCCAAAGCTCCTGCTCTGTGCTGGGCTGTGCTCTCTTCACCTGTACTCCCTTCACCAGTAAAAATGATTTGATTTCTTGAAATCCTGCTCAGCAATTTGATATCCTATTGTAACTATCAGTGCTAAAACCATTCTTCTAAACAACAAACAGAAAACATAGTTCATGGTCTTTATAAATTGTCCCCAGGTGTCACTCCTGAGTCAGACAGATACATTTGAGAAACAAATCTGAGAATTTGTTTTCCTTTTCCCTTTCTTCTTCCTGTTGTTTCTGCAGTTGATACTTCTCTTGCATTTTTCCCCATTGCTCTCTGTAAGGATGCCAACTCCAGCAGGCCATCTTAACTTGTCTGAATTGTTCTTAGAGGATATCTTGGAGTTCTTGAATTTCAGTTACAGTAATGTAACTGCAGAAATACTTCCCTGGCAATACTTTGTGATTTATGGTTTGTGATTATTGTAGTTTATAAATCCTTTCTTATTTTGTCCAACTCTGCTAATTTCTGCCATCATTTTGAAGCAAAATCAAATTAAAAGAAGAGAGTATTCATTTGCATCAACATGTAATTGTTTGGAAAGCCAGTGCAAGCTCTGTAAATCCCATAACTGAACAAGACCTGAAATGTAACTTTACTGGTAAGTAGGGCATATATTTATTATTCCCTAAAGGTAAATATCACTCTAGGAGAGCCAACATTCCATGCCATCATCTCATTTTTTGTGTGTTTGCATAGTCTACATATAACAAATTCATGTTCTGCTTAGAGGATTTAATGTGTATTATACAAGGCAATGGAACAATTCTTAACATAACTACAGTTTCTAAGTAACAAGATACTTAATGTCACTTAATGAATTTATTCTTAATGCTTCTTCTGGTTTTTGTTTCATTGGTTGCCTGAATCCTGTATTTTACTTTATAAACAGCTTCTCAATTCAGGTATAAAGCATCTCATATTAAAGCCAGTTGGTATAGCCCACTTCTCCCAAAAAAGTGCTTTAAGGGTTGTTTGTTTGGTTTTTTTTTTTTTTAATATTAGCTCCCTGTTATCAAAATTACTCAAAACTGAAGGTTGCACAAGAACCTTGTTAAGCTAGAAAATGTCTTTCTTACTCCTGGACATGGATTTTGAAATACCTTGTGCTTTAGATGTGTAGTGAGATCTCTTGCTTATCAAGATTGATTGATTACATCCTTGCTTTCATGCCCTTGAGGAGAGGAACTTCTGAATGTTAGGATGTGCAGAAAACAAAGGCAGCAGGCCATGACAACCACAATTCCTCATTGTTTTTTGAACCATTTGTTGCCTGTGTTTTGTCATTGCACACATCACTGGCACTGTGTATAGCTAAGGGAAAAAGGCTGGGGCTTGAATGGTGGCTTCTTAAAAGAATGACACAGTAGAGACCCTTTACTGTCATTGCTCCCCAGTTTCCAATGTGTGAAAAATGTATTGCTTAATTATCAAGGATTTGTGATTTGGGGCACATCTGTCAAAAAAAATTAGTTTATCCTTAAAGGCTGTAAGCTTTGGAAAATAGTGGTCCAACTGCAGAGGGAGAATTATTGCTGTAAGAGACAGCATCATTCTCCAGAGCTCTGATGAAATGAGCTGTATTGTGCCTTTGACTTGGGGGGAGGTTTCCTAGAGTTTGACTGAAAATACATGACTACTTTGTATTTACTTTGCGTCTTACAAGAAATATGTTTGAACTCTAACCAGCCATATAGGAAAACTTTCTGGCTGACTGAGAGAGAAAGCATTTCTGCCACAATATCTTATTATCCTATATATACAATGTCAACTAATTAGGCATGAATTAGTTTCTACTGTACTTAGAGTTTGACAGGACTTTTCAAGTTAAGACATTGGTGCATTAGTTCACCAATGTGGATTTCTCTGGTGGACTTAGCTGCATGTTGCCAATAGGTGATCAGCTGTTTATATATGTATTTTTTTCCCTGTGTTGTTTCTTGCCTTTTTTCCTAGGATGTAAAACTCCATGAACTGACTGGATTAATGAATTAAAGCTGCTTACCATGTGGTCAGGTAAGCCCTCCAGCCCTTCCTCGTGTTTCAGAGCACACAGAGTGAAGAGCAGGACTATCCCTTTCACTAACACCAAGATATTTAATTAGCTTATCTGTATATAATCTAACCATATCTTTGGTGGCCTCCAGACATAGGCACATTTTGTTATTTGTTTCCTCCTTGTAGATCAACATTTCTCTTGCAATGTCCCTTTACAGTTTTTATGACTAGTGCCAATATCATATTGAGTAGATACCAGTTGTAGGATGCATCACAGCAACTCATAGAGCAGGAGTGCATAACAAAGTCCAACAGACAAATGTAAGGTGTTGCACCCCTGAAACATCAATCCAGGAGTGCAGCAAAGGCTGGGATCTTTTCACAGAAGCCAGTGGATAAAAGCCTAAAGAATTGGATCAGCTTGTCCTGAAATTCACCTACTGTACCTGTGGATACCATGAAGTGGTCTCATGAATATCATGAAGTGGTTTCATGAGTATCTGCTTTCTTGAGATCACTGTTGACGTTGATTGTGATTGTCCTCTCCGTGGCTGAAAAGACTAAACAGCATCTTAAAAGCAAAACCTGAAATTAATGCATAAAGTACCAAATGGTGCTTCATCAGAAACAAGGATGACATTGCAGCCATAACTGCGGTTCCTTCCCGCAGAGTGTGATTGTATGGAGCACGGCAGAACCAGTTTATGACTTCAGCACCAGCCCTCACTTCCTAGTGAAAGTTTTGACATAACCCACAGTCTCTACCCTTATTTTCTTCTGTCACACCTAAATCAGATTTCATCAATCCCTGTTTATCCAGTAATCTTGAAGAGGGAGGAAAGCCTGTGATAGGAAGCTTTGAGCTGTGCACCTGGCCCATAGAAACAAGTGCAGAAGCCACAATAAGCATTTCCTTCTGCTAGAGACTAGAATACAGATCTGTTAGAAAGCTCCACTAAAACCAGTTTGTATATTCCCACATGGTGTATTTTGTGGGAAAATAAGTCTCATAGCAATGTGGTTTGAAATTACAACTACTTATACAATGTTTTCCTTTTATATTTCTGTAGTCAAAAAGGCAATTAAATATGATAAAGAAAGAGAGCTTGTAATTCTGATCTGTCTGTGGCAGGGATACTGGATAGAGGCAGTTATTGCTACTTGCTAGAAATTAACTAATTTCTAACACTGCTAATTGCTAGAAATTAGTTAACTTTGTATTTAAAATAAATTGTTAGAATAAAACATCAAGATACAAGTTAGCTGTGTAAACTACTTACATTGTGACAGTCTGTAGTCAAAGCTTTTTATTTTTCATGTGAGGAGACCAAATACATTTTCAGAAATGTTACATTCAGTGTATATACATCTACCTGGCTGAGAAGAAGACGTCCTATAAAACTTGCTTTTCCATGCTGGGTACTCCAATTTTAGCCTAATGGCAGTTCTGTATTATGGAAAAATAAGTGAAAAATGCAGATAATGTTTTGAATCAAAATTGCAAAAATGCCAACCAAGCCCTTGTAGGGGATAAATGAGGCTAATTCAGAATTGAGAAGAAATCACCTCGAAAAAAAAAAAACCAGTTTTAGAGACAAGAAGAATTATTATGAATGCCTGTTTGGAGATCTTTCCTCTCTACAGTTTGTAGTATTTAACACCTGCTCTAGAAACATCTTCTATAAATAACCATTTTCTGTTTCAGACAAAATTTACATTGAAAACTATCTTGGTGCAGCTGCTCAGTTTTTCTAAAAATTGTGAATTGCCAAAAAAGGAACAGTAATTCTTTGGAAACCTCAGAGTTAAATCCTTTTTCTGTAACATGATCCCATGTACTGGAGCTGTGATGGAAGTCCATTATTACTGCTAGCCGTTCTTAGAGTTGCTCAAACTGAGAACTGAGAAGCCTTTTGTACATGATCCTCGCTCTTTGACAATTTCTGTGGCTTTGTAGTTCCATAATTACTGCCCCTGATGGCACAGTGCCCCAAAAATGAATACTTTGATAATTTGCTGCTCTCTTGTACTCCTTGTCACCTCCGGTGTTCCAGTGCACCACCGCCCTCCTGTGAAAGCTACTGTGAGAAGAGTAAGTAGATTTCTGCAATGCTCTGTGGCTGTGCTGGGCATCTTCAGGTTGTATTTTACATTCAGGTTTGCTGTGTTGGACATGTTTACTGTACATGAGTTATTGTTTATGATTAATGTAATGCATCTCTTTTATTTCATAAGGTACCGATTCAAGTGGAATTCTTTGGATTTGTTTGGGCATAGGGTTGATTTTAATATTCACTCTGTTTACCTTAATGGTCTTGTTTAAATGGAAGCACCTAAAACAACTGAAAGAAAAACTGGAAAACACAGGTGAATAAATTCTTCATCAAATAATTTTAGATCAT
This sequence comes from Motacilla alba alba, assembly GCF_015832195.1. Taxonomy (NCBI): domain Eukaryota; kingdom Metazoa; phylum Chordata; class Aves; order Passeriformes; family Motacillidae; genus Motacilla; species Motacilla alba. The sequence goes on along the minus strand of NC_052029.1, from coordinate 7,455,854 downwards.
TATACATTTTAGCTACTCTTAACTTGTAAAAACATTATATATATTCCAGATTCTCATGACTGTCTTTGCTGGATTGTTTGGTCTTTGTTGGATTGTTTGTTATTCCTCAAATAGTCTCCATGAAATTATCATAATTATTAGGGAATAAATATCCAGATGTTGACTTGCAAAAGCAGCAATTTCTCTTTGTTGGTTCTGGATCCCATGAGGATTGTGTTGTTGTATATTCATACCTGGCTTACTTGCTGCTGTTTGAGAAATCATTTATGAAAACTTAAAAGCAAAAAACTTCGTAAGGGTTTCACCCTCACTGAATGCAAAAGGAATTGTTCCTGGGCAGAGGATACACATTCAATATTAGCTTTTAATTTTATAAGACCTTAAATAATTTTATTTAATATTGTAGTCTGTGAGAAGCACATGTGATATATTTTCTGAAGGTGAAAAAAGATTTTTTCACATTCTACAAATACTATATTTGTGAGTTTTCAGACAATGAATAATAACTGATTAGAAAACGTGTTGAATTGCTTCAATGCTTATTTTGAAGTAGAGGGTTGTATTGCTATAGAACAAAGGATTATTGTATGTAGCTACATCTTAGACCTTTCACTATACCTTAAAATTTTCACTGACATTAGAACATAGTTGGACCATAATGAAATTTGGATCTTTAATAGCTCTTTGTTTAGTACAGCATGATGTATGTACTAAATTAACTTCTGTATATTTTCAGACTCCTCTGTGGAGCCGAATAATATTCTCAAGGCTAATACTGAAAGCAGTGTGAATAGAGAAGAAATGAGACACACACTTCCAAGTGAAACATTAATGTATTCAGTGGAAGAATGCACTTGCAGTGACTGTGGCTTGGTGAAACCTCAGACTGGCTGTGAAACTTCATTTCCATTACCAGCTACTGAAGAACGAGCTACTGTTCTAGTTACCACCAAATCTTTTGATTGTTACAACTATGTTCTGGGTGTTGGATGACTGGGAGGGAAGTGTATTTGTACTGAGTAATAATAAATGAGTTATTCCAGTATAGCTGTAAACCTTAATACTTGCAGTCAGTGGAGAAGGTAGTACATCATCCTTGGGGGTCTCCCATTGTACTTGCATTAATATTGTCATTATTTCTAATTCTAGTATTTCATTAGTCAAGTATTTCTACAGTATTCTCAGGCACTCAACTAGTTCTTGGAATTTTTAATTTCAGAAAGTCCTTACACAGGCCAGCTTTTTCTGCCTTTAGAGATTGTACCTACTTACAGCAAATACAGACAAAATAAACAAGTTTGCAAATATATATGTTCATGTTAGACTCAGATCTTGTGCCAAAAATTACTTGATGGTACACAAGGACTGTTCCAAGAGGCAGAAATGAAGACCTACAATACATCCCCAGCCTTGAGTAATTTCAACACTTGAAACAGGAATGTTCTAAAGATGGATACCTTGTAGAGTATGGAGACCCCTGGGTTCTGAAGATGTCACTGCATCACCCTAAGGGAGGCTGTGGTGCTGGAGAGCACAGATCATAGAATCACAGAATGTGCTGAGTCAGGAGAAACAAGGGTCACTGAAGTCCAGCTCCTGGCCATCACTGCAATCCCTGCAATCCTATATATTTCCTGGTGGTACAGGCTTTCCTTTCACAGCCAAGTGTTTCCAGACTGAGATTTATTACTCTTTTATTAATTTTTTTTACTTACCCCTGTTACAAGAATGGGTGATTAGTCATGCTAGACTACTCTGTGGCCTAAAATTAGGAATATATTTCTGTCATTCTGTCACCTTGCCTTGCAAGAATTAATGTTACTTTCCCAATATGAGGCCACAATTTTATTCCTGGAAAACTGCAACAACAGAAGCAACAACCACAACAACAATCGTCTTTATTTGTAGCTAACATCCTACTTCAGGTTCCTGCATAAATGACGAATTGAAGTATTTCATTGCACGAAATCTACGAATGACCAGTTTCAGCATCATTAGGAGGCTGACACAAGGTTTGGGGCGAGTTGGGAGTTTGGTGCTCTGTGTGATTTTGGCCACACAGGGCCAACACCTCTCAAATAGGCCTAGAGACTTACGAAATTTGGTATTATCATCACTTTGGTTTTTGTTTTTATTTGACGACCCTTTCCGAGCTTCCACCCTGCACAGCACATGCGGGGTTATCTCCACTTTTCTCACCCTTCCGTTCGCGGTGTCGCGTTCCTGCCCCCAGGGCGCCCCTGCCCGGCGGGGGCCGGGCGGCTGCGGGGCCGGGGCGCGCTGAGGGCGCGGGGCCGCGCTGAGGAGCCCCGGGCCGGGAAGCGCTCCGCGGCGCTCCCGGGGCCGTGTTTACCTTCCGGGGCGCCGGGCGGGTTCCGGGGCGGGCGGTGGCTGCCGGCCCGGCCGTGGCTGTGCGGGAGAGCGGCGGCTCCGGAGGACGGAGCCCCGCGGGCACCATGAGCGGTGAGTGCGGCCGGGCCGGCCCCTCCGCCCCGGGCCCGCCGGGCGCTGTGGGGGCTGGCGCGGGCAGAGCGTGCCCGGGGGGCCCGGGCGGGAGCGGCACTGCCCTCGCTCTCCCCCGGTGCTCCCTGGTGCCCTGCTGAGGCGCGGGACACGGGGGTCTCTTATCTCCAAGCCCCGTTCCTCGTTGCGGCTCCCCGAAGTGGTGTTTTACCCCGTTTTAAGTCCTAAGTCCTGCCCTTGAGCGTGACACTGGCTCACAGCACAAGTGATGCTGGGCTCGGGCATCTCTGTTGCCTCAGCTGTGCGAAATCGTAGGAAATATTCGTGAAGAAATAAATGACCGAGAGAAAATAGGAGTTTTAAAAAAAAATTAAAAATATGAACTGAGGAGCATGTAGTCGGTGGGAGAGGTGAGAACCAGGGCTTGTGGAAAAAGGGCCGCTGTTGCTGTCCCTGAGTGCCGGTGAGGATGTGTCTGTATGGATGCGGTAATTTCTGTGGTAGAGGGGAGTGGTGCGGGGGGTGTGCTAAGTCTTGAGGGTAAATATGTGCTAAATCCTGAGCTTTTTGACGTGTTTGTCTAGGAAATACTTGAAGCTTTGCGTGAGAACTATGACCCATAAACTACAGCACTGGAGGAAGTAGATCCACTTGAATGGGCCAGCATGGAGAGTTATTTGTTAGGATAGAGATAAAAATTCTAATAGACTTTTCTTGTCAATGTAAAGGATAAGTGGTATTTATTTAATACATATTAAAACACATTGTCAAGGATTTGTTTGGGGCTTTTTAAGAAGGGAGGTGCTTTAGTAAAAACTTTGTCAAGTCTGTTTGTACATCTTCAGCAATGGAAGTTGCAGAGAGCACTCTGCCCCTGAGGATTGGATCACGCATTGATCTCCCACCCTCGTTTAATATATGGTGGTCTTTGTTGCCAAAGGCAGTAAGAAAAAACCCGAGGAATTAACTGGAGTAACAAAATGCTTTATGTTTTGTGGGGAGCAGACATTTCTGAAAGTGAACTGAAAAATAAAACCATTTCACTTGTATTTTTTTTTTGTTTTATTCTCACCTTTATGGTAGGAAGAAAATAGAAGATTTTTGTGGAAGAGATGAGGCAAAAAAAAGATTGTAATGGAGAAACTGCTTGTGAAAAATGCAAGTAACCGTGAAGTCTTTAAAAGCAGGGGGAAAAGAAAGTTTCTCAAATGTTTCAGATCTTGACACAATATAGACTAAATCCTAATTACAAAATGTGTAAGAGTCGTCATTTTCATATGGAAAACCTCAGCCCTTTAAATTCAAACTGGGAATAGCCTTATGCAAATTTATGCAAATTAGAGCCTAAATCTTCCTAGGAGACTAATCTTTGAGAGCTCTATTTCGATAGAAAAAGCAAGGTAACACCTCGTGTGGCCTAAAGCTTCATGTGTAGTTATTTTTGTTACCTTTAATATTTTTTTAAGACAATGACGAGATACATGTTTATGAGAAAAGAAACATGTAATTACTTCAAATAGAGTAATGCCTAGGGTGACAGTAAAAGTAGTGGTTCAATTGCCTAGTAACCACTCATGTATAGCCCCTGCCAAGAATTACTGGGTTTTTCCAACAATTTCAGTTGGACAGCAAGGTAACAAAAAACCCCCTAATGTTGCACTTTGACAAACATTACTGTTACATGGTGCTGTACAGTATTTTTCTAGAATAATATAAGTCAAACTGATCAAAACAGAGAAATATCAATTATTATCATGCTTGTTTCAGATAAAGGAGATGGCTGAGGTTAACATCTCATCAATTTTAGCTGCATCCTTCTTTTAATGCCTGTAACAGCACTGCCTGTACTTACTTCTATGCCCAGTTTTAGCCCTTTTAACTAACAGGTGTTCCTAAAATATAGATGGAAAAACTTCTTAATGGCTATAATTATGGTTAATGTTTATTTTCTTTAGCTACAGTATATTTCTAATGGATGTGAAGGTAAATTCCTGTTGATGTAAGCCTCACCTTAATATTACTAATGCTGCTTACTAATTACATACTCATATTTTATTCTACAGTGCTGAGTAGGCTAAACTTTAAAGGCAAATAATACAAGGATACAAGATTTACGTGCTTGTCAAGAATTGGGGGGTGTTGTCATTTGTTTAATGACAGTTTCAAGAAACCTAAAAATACAACTTGTGGAGGGGGAGTAAGCAGTAGGGTCGTAATAATGTAGTATAAGGTAGCATTTAAATTAGGTCTGTGTTTGTTTTATTTCAAACTTGTGCCATTAGAATCTGCATTAGAACAGGCAAAAGGGATTGCAGTCTGAAATGTTGCATTCAGGACATAAATGCAAGTTATATAAGAGCAATATGAGATTTATTTATTTTACTTATATGCTGCATGTGGTGCTGAAGAGGGCTTTACCTAGGAAGAACTGGATGAAAATCCTGCTTTCCTTGGCTTATATGCCATTTTGCTGCTGCTGTAGGTGTGGATGTTTGTGTCAGAGTATGGAGAGAAGTTTGTTTTAAAAATAGGAAAGCATGACCTTGAACAACAGAAAATGAAGAGGGTCACAGAGGCAGGTGCAGTACCTGAACCTATTTTAAACCCTTTTTGACTGTGTAGATGTTGGTGCAGGAGTCTCTTGAAGTTTCTTAGTTTTTCAACCTTATAGTTAGGTTTTCACAATTATTTTTAGAGTCCCATATGAACTTCCTTTTTCACTGCACTAGTCTAAATACAGCCTTTTTCTGAGTAATGCTGTTTTTCTGCATTCTATGCTTTGTGTTTGTATGTGTGTAGCTGCAGTTTTCACTGCTGTTCTGAATCAGGAGAAGGGTATTCTAGTCAGTTTGTAATACACGCTTCGTCTTTAAATCAGCTGGAGCTGATCACACTTAATTGGTGCTCTTGTCTGAAAATATGCCTTTTTTTTTTTCTGAAGACTTAGTTTAGAAAATGAAAATGTGGAAGAACTAAATCTTCAATAGAGTTAGTAGAGATGTATTTTTACCTTCCACCTACTGGAAACAAAACCATCACTAAATGGTACCATATTTTCTAGGCTTGTTACAAAGAAAAATATACCCTCAGCATGAAAAGAGACACAACTTAATCTTTCTTTTTCTTTTTTTTTTTAAATGGACTTAGTGAGTATTCTTTTTCTTCTACCTGTAAAATTTCTGTTAAGCAAAGGAATTTAGCATGTGCATTTAAGAGAAACCTCAGCTAAGCCCTCAGCAGACACATTACATGGCCTTATAGCCCTGTTAATGGTGAGGGTGATCTCAACTGCTCCAGGAATGATTGGTTGTAATCTCCTGCAGTCATGATTGTTAGTAGTGCAGATTTACAAGTAAAAAATAAAGAGAAAATGCACATTGCACTCAGTCTTTGTAAAGGTAAGGTTGTTTGGTATCACATGCTTTAGTGGTTTAGAACATTAATTAGTACAGTGAACATCAGTAGATATTCTTTATTTATGCATTTTTTTATATTGATCAGGGTTTGGAATTTAGTTGCAAACCATTTCTGTTACCAAATAGATAGAAAGAGTCCAAAGAGATGTGATTTTAAAAACTAACACGTGTTGCATTTGGAAAACAAGCTTGGCCCTCCTCCTAATATTTTCATTTGATAGATGTTTTTCTGGTCATGAAATCATTAATTGCATGCATTTGTTCTGATGTTGCCTCAAGCTGTTAATTGAAAGAGAAATATTGTGTTATGGCTCTTCTTGCCGGTTTGTGGGAAGTGTAAGACTCTAAGAGTAATGAGTTTTGAAACAACAGAGCAAATCCGCAGAGTTGTCTATGTTTGGTGTTACTGAGCATGAGAGGCTGCTCGGAAAGTTGAGATTGTTTTCCTTATTTTGTGGTGATGTGATTTATCATAAAACAAATGGATACATAGGCATGTATACATCTCCACTTTGGCAATGTATGTGTGGTAGGAACATTGAATATTGTTTAATAAGTTGTAATCTCTGAAGGAGCACAAAGTGGAATGGCAGGGATGATAAGAATTTAGCCTTATCTTCACACTGGCATAACTGGCATAGCTGTTGGGAAGTTAAAACCCATTTGGTTTGGGGTTTGAACCTGGAGTCCTGGACTGGCACTGAATATTGTTTGTGTGCACTGGAGTGCTTGACTAACAGCCCCAGACCTCATACATCACATGTCTGCACAGCTTGAGTCAGAGTTCAAAATGGGAAGCACAACTTCTTGAAAATGCCCTGCAATCAGCAAAATCAGCATTGAGAAGCTTGCTTAGCAGCTATGTTTGCATGTTTTTCCTGTTGTTTTCATTATTCTGGCATACTGTGGGGGTTTTCTTCTGGTTAATGACTATATGAAACTAGATGAAATATGAATTATATTAATATGCTTATATATTAATATAAATATATATGATACATGATATCAGTATAATGTATATTTATATGTTATATGGGTATGTATATTTAAAGGAAGAATAATTTCAACTGGACAAATTCTGTTGTGTCCCGCTGGTTTAAAAGCAAACTGTTTTGAATGGGATTATGAAGATAGGAAATTATGGGATTTGGACCTCACACTGTTGGGTAGCAAGAGGAAGCACATATCTTTGATGTCATCTCTGTTTGCTAGTGTGTGGTGTTTGATTTTCAGTGTTGGGAGGAATTTGTTCCTGCAGAGTTTGGATAATTGGCTTTCAGTCCATGTGTACATTGGTTGTATGTTCTTTGAGAGAGAAAGGAGAATAGAATGACTTAAACTCCAGGGAGGTCACAGAGGTTTCTGATGGATATTTTGAACTTAAGCTGAGAATAAAGAAATTACAGAGGCAATGTAATTTATCTTAAAGAATAAATTTTACCATATTCATGGGAGTTTATGAAGGATATTCCAACAAGCAAAGTATTTTGTTATTATTGAAATAGCTTGAGAAATTAAAGATCGTCTTGCATAGTTCCTTATATAGTAACAAAATAGATTTTATAGGTGTTAATCATAAGAACTATGCTAGTAGTTAAATTTTGAGGGATTTACCGTAACAGTTGCTCTTTGTTCATCTGACTTAAAGCTCTTTCTGCAGTAGGATTTGACAGTAAGAAGACACTCCTGGTGTCTCATTCTTGTTTTCCATTCTTTTCTAGTGGTGTGATGCTGTACTACACTGGTAGTTGTGCTAAGAAGCTCAGAGCAAGCTGTGCATCAGCTTGAATAATTATTCTGTATTTGGTACTGGTGAAATATATCTTCAAAATATTGCTAAAATAAGAATCATGATATTTGAAACAGTATTGCTGCTTGTTAGAGAAAGGCTACTTGAGACCTCAAAGCATTGTTTATACTGCATCCTTTTACTTAGAGAAAATACATTAGTTAATTTAGTGGAATAATTGGTGTGGGGAGAAAGTTCTCAGGGCCCAAAAGAAAGACATTTGTGTTGGCCCAAATGTATTTTAAAAACCAGTTTATTTTAAAATGATATGATTTTGTTGGGTTTCAGGTTCACAGACCAACGACGCTAAAAGACAATTTCTTCTAGAACGGCTACTGGATGCAGTTAAACAGGTGAGCAGTCCCACAGACATTTCTGCAGTGGCTTACTCAGAGCTGTCACTACTAGCAGGGACTGTCTTTGCTTTCTCTTTAACAAAGAGAAGGAAAAGGAAGAAAAGGAAACAAAGAAGAAATTGTGGCTTTCATAGTACAACTGAGTTTCATCTGCTAGCAAACGGCTACAGTGCAGTATTTATTTAAAATTCTTGTTCTGGACGGGTTATTTTTGTAATAGATCTGTTTTAAATATATGTAGTACTATACAATATCTGTTAGGAACATATGTTCTTGTAATCCTGATAGGACTGAACTAAACTGCAGTGTACTGCAAAGTCCAACTTAGTTAACGTTTAGAGTAGCAGCTTCTTTTCTTTGCACTAGATTTTTAGTGAATGGTTAAAATACATGTAAAGATGTGATTTCTATATGCATGTCTATATTTGTGTCAACATGAAGATCAGCAAGTAGAATTTCAAAGACTGGAGTTAGTTTAGGAGAGCTTGGGAGGCAAAAGAATTCCTCACAAGTAAGCCAGTGAAATACTTCTTAAAGAGTGGTTCTGTAATTGTAGCACTGAGCTGGGTAGGAGCAATGTTTGGTTTTGTGGGTGCACATTTAAAACTCAAAAGTAGTAATTTCCACTCAGTTTTCAATTTACTGAAGGACCTGCAGGTGTGTTGCTCTGGCTAGCAAGGATCTATTTGAAGTGCAAGAACAGCCCATTAGTGTAACATGATGCTCTAGAGCACTTTTTGGATGTAAGCTGTATTTTGCAATGCTCTATTTTGTGCTGCTTCCTTTTTTGATATGACTTTGTTTCATATGTAGAATAGTTCAGAAAACTGAATTTATTTAGTGTAACAAAATTTCTTAAAATCTGTTTATTGCAGTGCCAAATACGTTTTGGAGGAAGAAAAGAAATTGCTTCAGACTCAGATAGCAGGTAAAATAGTCTAAGAGTGACATGCTTAGGTTTTGCATCATAATGACATAAAACATATGGCACAAAATATTTGACATGCTCAAAAAATTACATTGCATGAAAGATAGGTGATCTGAAGCTGAAATAACAGGATTTACAGCCCCTCTATCAGGTGAAGGGTGATTTCTCAAATTATTGCCAATTCTTCTGAATGTAACCTGAGCCTCAGCTTTCAATCATTATGATGAGACTGTGGGTATAAGTAGATTAAACTGCTGGCAAATAATGTGATTACTGCATAGGAGGGATCTTTCACTGCTTAAAAGATAATGGTTCACTTTAGATTTCCTATTCAGAGATCTGGAATAATGTTGCTGTATAGAAACATAGTTGATTTTCTCTATGATATTTTCATAGTTCCTTTTACATGAGTTCATTAAAAATTTTGTTGCAGAGTGACCTGTTTGTGTGCTCAGTTTGAAGCTGTGTTCCAGCATGGCCTGAGGAGGAGCCGGGGATTGGCACTGACAGCAGCAGCAATCAAACAGGCAGCAGGTTTCTCCAGCAAAACTGAAACAGGTAAGTTGCTAATTGTAGCTATCCTATTTTAATTATTTCTTATGTTCAGTCAAGTGATATAATTTCTACAAGAAGTTTTAAGCATTGCACCAAACTGCAGATTGTTGGTAGGATACTTTACACTTGATGTGTTGTAGAAGTAGCAGTGAAAATGACTGTTGCTTCTTAGTCTAGTTTAATTTGCATTTCAAGTTTCTCTAGAATTGTTGCTGTTAAGAAATCTGCACTTCCTACTGTTGCATCATGTGTAGTGGCAAATTTATTTTGAATTCTGGCTGGGATCAGGGTTGTGTAATTTTGGTGTTAAGTTTTTAAAATAAGGTTTTCGTTCTTGACATTGTCTTACTCAGTTCTTTACATACCAAATTGTTTATAGGTCAGATATGTTTAACTTCTAATTATTGATGCAATTTTAGAAAGAAAAATTATATTTCTTGTATTGGTTGGGTTGGTTTTTATTACTTTCTCCACATTCCAATAAAAGAAGCCTTTATTTTTCTCTTTTTACTATGATATTTCTCTTTTCCTTAATCAGAACTATATTAAGATAGTGATCAGTTTTTATCAATGTTTGGGAAAAGCACACAGAGTGTTTTAGTGAAAAGAGATATTTTTGCTGTTTCAATGCAACTCTTCTGTTTTCTATAGTAACATGAATTTGTTATTTACATGTCTGCAAATTCTGGAGCTACGTGTTCTTTTGGACCTGCCTTCCAACATTTCACATCAGCAGTAACATAGAGTTCTAAAGAAATCTTTTCCCTTCCATAATGTGTTTCCAGTTGAACATATGAACCTGTGGATAAAATACTAGCTTAAATGTGCTTTCAAATGTGAATTCTATGTAATAGTGTCAGATCGAATCCTTTAATTTGTGTGGCTTTTTCAATGAATTGAAAAGTTCTAAGTGCTTAAATAGCCTGAGTTCTGTAGGAATAAATAACTTATTTAACTGGTGGGTTGCAGGAGGAGAGTAAATGATTCACCTTTGTTCAAAGTTATATTGTTACCTGTCTGTTTTATAAATTTACTTGTAAGTGTATTCAGGTATGAGCTTAGTGGTTTTCTTGGTAGGGTGGTTGTCATTATTGTTATTATTAATCATTAAATTCCAGAGCCAGTGTTCTGGTATTATGTGAAAGAAGTGCTGAACAGACACGAGCTGCAGCGCTTCTACTCTCTGAAGGCCATCACTACAGACATTGGCAGAGGCCGGGCTTGGCTGCGCTGTGCTTTGAATGAACATTCCCTGGAAAGATATGTTCACATGCTGCTTGCAGATAAGAGTCGCCTCAGGTACTGTATCTGATACCTTGGTAATGCAGGAAGTGTGCTGACAATGTCTGAAACCCCAGGCCACCAACCAAAAGCCACAGCTGTAGTAGTACCCCATATGAATTGCTGTGCCTGTCAAGTCACTTAAAAATTTTTTTTAAATTTTTGTCAGCCATTAAGGTAGTAACTTGTGCCTGTATCAACATGTGACCTCTTCCCTAAATACCTTCCCTGTTCTTTCAGCAGTTTTCCTCACTGCAACCTGGACACCATGCTTTAAAGTGCCTCTCTCATTCCACTAAAATAGTACACAACTGCAGCCGTGTCTGATCTCAATTCATCAGTGGTAATTGCTTGTTGCCTTTTGGAGATCCTGTAATTGCAGAGCTCCAGCAGTGCAGCAGTGGGGAGCTGCAGCTGCAGATCACTGGGAAGTGGTTAGGTAGCAGTTTGTGAACCTTTTGTTACAGTTACTGAGAATAACTTACTACACATTGTGAAATCCTAAAGTACTTTGGAGGTGCAAACTGCACTTAAGGTCATAAACTGAGTTCTGCCTTTTTCTCATATGGCCTCAACTTCTTTTCTTTATGGAAACTTGAGGCATTTTCTTTTTTTAATCGGTAACTGTTGAGCTTGCTCAAACCACTTGATCAAGTCCAGTGGATTCAGCAGAAAGGCTTTTTATTAATTTGCATTGATTAATGGATCTAGTGGATAAGATTATTGCCCAAGCTGAGTTTATTAGTATCTCCTTTTCATTTCTAGTTTGTTCCAGTCATCTGTAGCTTTCTTGCAAAACAAATTTCGGAGAAACTAAATAAAGACAAATGAAATAAAGAAACACGTCTGAAAACCATTAGGAAATTAGTGACTTGGATTGCTGTGTCACTAATTATTCTCATGCTTGTAGCAGTACTTGCACAGTATCAGGATTATCAGCACACTGCATTGTAGTGCTAGCTCTAAAAAGGTTTATTCCAGAATTTTTAAGACTTAAATGTTAACCGAATTCCAATGGGATTTACAGAATCAGTTTACATCCCCAATTATATGTTTTGGAAACTTTTAAATGAATCTGTCAGAGTTGTTTAGTACATAGATTGAGGGTTTTCTTGCTATCTGTTTTGTTGTTTAATTAACTGAATGTTGATAGTAAAACCACAGCATTCTGCTACTAGAAAGAACCAGGCTTAGCACAATTGAATTTTTGTGTTCACAGTGAAAAAATGTGGGGTTTTTACATTAAAATTCATAGTTCACCCTAGCTGTGTAGGGTGATTGGTGTGGGTTTGGATATTGAAACAGGTCACAGAACCATAGAGTATTAGGATTTGGGTTAGAAAGGATGCTTAAAAATTGTGTAATCCAGCTCTCCTGCCATGGGCAGGGACCCCTTCCACCAGAGCAGGTTGCTGAAGATAAAAGAAATGTTTTTGTTTTGTTTGTGTTCATGTGTTCTAAGCTTATACAAAACATGTTTAACAGTAGGTATAGAGAGATGCTGTGATTGCTAATGCAGTGTAAACCCCCAGACCTTGAGTGGCGTTTTTCCCCCTAAAACAATGCAGAGCTAGAAATAAAGAAAAAACTACTCTTTAGCATGTGTTTTTAGAACCATCTGAACAGTTATCAATTTCAGAACTACAGGGAGTTACATAAAATTGGGAGTGACATAAAATTTCATCCTTTGGGGTGCTCCTACTTATTCTTCAGAGTTTTTTTGTCTCTCAGAAGTATATATTACTATAGCACTGTGTGTCCTTTTTTTCCCCCTTTAAATTGCAGTGTCTTCTATGAAGACTGGTCTTTTATGATGGATGAAGAACGTTCTAGCATGATTCCTACAATGGCAGCTGGTAAGGCTTTCTCTTCAGTATAACTGCTCTTGGAAAACTACTGCATGTTGGGATTCTGTTTCTTCTTGAGAGGAGTTTCTCTAATACACTCTGTTTATGTGGAGAACGTGTGTCAGAGGCACAGCCAGGGTGAGCAGTCAGGGTATTGTGTCAATTTATGCTATGAATTGATGGATCGTTAAAATTCTGGATCTGGCCTTCTACAATTCAAAAATTTTCCACATAAATTTTTTAACTCTTCAGCAGTCAAGGCTAATTTAAAACCCGTGCAATTTAGAGAAGCAAAGTGGGTTATTCCTGACTAGAAAAGAGTAATGATGGAATTTTATAGTAAGATGAAAATGACAGGTACATACAGATAAGGAAAGTAAGAGTAAGGAGTGCTAAAAAATAATTTACTTTTCTGGAGTTCATCCATGGAAGTGAGGTATATACCCCTTTATACCCCTTTTTTCTGATATGTGGTCACATGCTTCATTCTTCAAGGCAAGGCTCCTGGGCATTTTTGCTAATGGAATATAGGAACCAACAAATAGTAAAGTTGCAGTGAAATGGGTTGAAATAAAAGGTTATAAATAAATGAGTTCTCAGTACTTATTGATTATTTAATGTGCAGCTGAACAGCCATCAAGAAGAATTCTGATTGCATCAGCTCGAATATAATCTAGAAAGGAAAGAATGGTACATGAAAGAATAAGGATTCAGGCATTGGGAACTGCGGGAAATTTTTGGGAAAAATGTATTCCATGTCACATTTTCATTAATCCTTAGCTTCAGTGTTCATAACTTGCATATGAAGTATATGGTGCATTTCTCGTCTCTTTTTCCCCTTTCTTTTTTCTGAAGGTCTGAACTCCATTCTTTTTGCTATCAACATTGATAATAAGGATTTAAATGGGCAGAGTAAATGCACACCCACTGTGTCAGATTTGTTGAAGGAATCCACACAAAATGTAACTTCCTTATTGAAGGAGTCAACTCAGGGTGTCAGCAGCCTCCTGCGGGAGATCACTGCCTCGTCTGCAGTCTCCATTCTCATAAAACCTGACCAGGACTCTGACCCACTGCCTGTTCTGCCCAGGAATGTAAATGCTGGTAAGCTTTTATGAATGTTAGTGCCATTCAGAAACTTAGGAGATATTCAAGTGCATTTAAATAACTTTTTAATTTACTTTTAATGGACTATTGTAGAGCAGAAGTCTTAAAAATAAGTGCACTATGCATACAAACCAGTTGAGTGTGTAATTAAAAAGCATGAAATTGAAAGTATTGGCTGTGAATACTGGATGCTAACTGTGTATTTCAGCATTCTTGTATCACTGTGAGAGGGAGGCTAAACTGTTATTGGTAATGCTTTGCTTTTGACCTGAATTTTAGTTTCTTGTTCATAAAATTATGCTTTAAAGTTTGTGATATAATGATTTTTCATTTTTAATGTTGTCTTTTGCCATCTTGCTAGTCAGACATACAGTGACTTATATCTTTTGTTATGTATCAGATACAAATCTTAGCTTGTAATCTGCTTCAAGTGGTGACTGTGTTTACAGTCTGAATTCCTATGCAAAGCAGATAATTGCCAAAATGAAAATTTACTCATACACTCTTCACCTTTTGAGTTCTTAGTGTTACAACTCACTATTACGATGTTAGTTACTAACAAAGACCCAAAGTCTTAATCTCTTATTTTTTCAAGTCAGTCAAGAAAAATGTGATTTTTGTTATGTATTTTTTGTTCCAAAATTAACAAAGTAATATTTTATTATCTTTGTTTCTGGAGGTTGAGCTAAAAGTTTGTTTTGCTTTGTAAAAGTTCAAAACAGCAGGAAGATTTATGTGCTTTTCACTTAAGAAACAAGGTTTGAGCTTAGGCAATAAATTGTTTTGGTTTTGAGAAAAAAAGCACAAATCTCACATGAGAATCTGGTAGGAACAGAAGTTGAGATAAAATCTGTTTTTTATTGGCATTCAAAATAGACTTTGTCTTAAACCACAGTTTTTAGAACAAACTTGTGGTAAAGCTTTTATTGTGTAGCACTTAAATGAGATTAAAAGCATAGGTGATACTTGACTTGGGATAACTTTGTTAGTATAGAATAGCCTTGCAAGATGAAAGACAGTAATTGACCATATGGTCCATATGACTGCACGACATGATGCACCTGATGTGTACAGCACATGTGTATGTAGAACATGAAAGGTACAACTTCCAATGAAATGTCACTTAAAAAAAATTGAGTTTGTTCAAATGCAATTATATGTGGAACATTAGAGCAAGTCAGATGTTTCCATTGAAGTCTGTGTTCTTTGTTGTAATTTTATTTGCAACCAGAATGGGTTTTAACATCCTTTTAAAAGTATGTTAGTGTGTTTTGTGGGTATATAACAGCTGGACATGAATTAAACACAGCAATTTGGTCCCAGTGTGAGGTGCCTTGGTGAGTGATTTCTGGTATTTCTTGGAGTGCTTCAGCTTTGCATTTGGCTTCGTGTGCACATCAGATTTAGTGAGAACAGGTAATAGTGTAAAAACAAGTGCTGTCACTGAATTCATCTGGTGTAATCAGAGAGAATTTCAGTGTATTTCTAGACCAAGAGCTAATTAGCTGAAAGCTGATTCAATGTTTAGAGTATAGACAAAACCATTTGATTGCAGGTTGTGGATTTTGTTCGTGTTGTGTTTGTTCTTTTCAGTTTTTCCTCTGAAAGTGGTTCGTGTTTTCTCTGTTGTGCAGACCCGCTCTGCATTATGTACTAGGTGTAGTCCATAGGAGAAATTGACTGGAAGGCTGACTTACTATTTTAAATTTAATTTCATGGGTTTGTAGAACTTTTTTTTCCAGTTTCAATTGAATCATGTTATGAATGCATCTCCAGAATATCTTTTAAAATCTGGATTATGTAAGACTTATAAAATAAAGCTGGTAATTAGAGATTGAAAAGCTCATGTGTATGAAAAGATAATGAATGCCATGTAGATCTAAGTGGTTTTTTCTTGATTAGAGTAAGTTAGTACATGAGCTCTTTTAAGAAAAAAACATGTTTCATCTATTATTTCTCTTTTCTAAACTGTATAAAAACTTTGTATTACTACTAGATTTGAAATACAAAAAAGATCGAAAAAAGAAGAAGAGAGTGACTAATATTATCTCATTTGATGAAGAGGAAGATGAGCAAAACTTGGGGGATTGCACAAAGACTCTGATTACAGGAGAAAGTTCAGAGGAGAGTGTAGACAGATCTTCAGTTCTTGCATTGTCTTCATCTGAAAGCACTCTGGGAAAAAATCTGAATGGGAGTGAAAGTAACCATTCGTGGAAGAACAATTCAGTATTCATGAATGGGGAGTATGAATACCAGAAACTGGATGTGAAGAGCATTGATGATGAAGATGCAGATGAGGATGAGCTGTATGGAAAATCATTAGGAAATAAAGGCACAGAAGGTGGAACTGAAGCTTCTGAAAAGTAAGTATTGGTGCAGGAGACAGTGGTCAACTTGCCATGCTTCCCCTCCACCCCTCCCCCTTCTTTTATGGGTACTGCAAATTCATGTGTTGAACTGAACTATAGATTTTCTCTTTTTTTTTTTTTTTTTTTTCCTCTCCCCATTCTTCCTCCCCCACCTTTTGTTCCCTCTTTTTTTTTTCCTTTTTACTGTTTGAACAATATGGGGCACTGCAGTGATGATATTTTGCTTCTAAGTTTCACTGAAACCCCAAATTTTGAGATATCAGACTTGTTCTCCTTGAAGTACTCAGTTGTTAAAACTGTGGCATGATATAGCCAGGATATAGTTCTGGCCTACTTGATGTTTCCTTATTCTTAGTATGATAACAATTCTATTTTGGCTTCACAATAAAAATGTGTATTTTAAACAGAGTGAGGTTGTTATATCAGAGTGTAGACAGTTCAACAAGGCAGGACAAAACTGCAAGAGAAAGAATAACATTAGATGCTGATGTGCTTTCTTTGTTTCTGACAAATTTGTTTCGAGAAAAAGGCAAGTGCTGCTTGTCTCATCTGCTTTGGAATGTCTGGTCTTTAATGAATTAATGTATGGCTGAGCAAGAAATTGGCAGGCAGATTGAAATGAAGATTTTTCTTGCAGTGGTATCTCTGAAAGAAATATAGGCATTATGAACAGTAATACTGGCTGTATTAATAGATTGGTTTGTTTGTTTGTTCTAAATAGGCCTCGTGAAATAGTCACATGCAATTCTCAGATATGCAGCTGGAGTCCTCTGCAGGTCCTCAATGATGACTCAGATGTTCTATTTCCTGTCAGTGCTGTTGGCTCTTACTCCCAAACAGGTGGGCATTTGAATTCACAGAATTCCAGTGACCTTTCCTCTAACATGGGACAATGGTAAGAAATAACAGGATTGTACAGACACAGCAGGTACTGCACAACTGGGATAAAAAGTTCAATTCAAATTTATTCTAGTTCTGAATCAGACTTCTCCATTTGAGTAGTTACTTAGTTAAGAGGGAGTTACCAATGTCAAAATAAACCAGAGTTTCATTGGGATTAAACTGTGGTCCTGTATTTTATTGAAGTTTAGGATAGTTGTATAAAAAGTATCCATATCCGTTTTCCAGATACCTCTAAGCTGCAAGAAGCTCCAAGTGTGTTTGAGAAGTTGAATTCAAATTAATCTTGACAGATTGGAGAGCAGCTGGAAGCAATTCAATAGAAGCTGTTAATTGTTGAAATACAGGATAAGGAATGACTGACTAGGAAATACTTGCTCAGAAGAGATATGAGAATTGTAGAATGGTTTGGGTTGGAAGGGATCTGCAGAGATCATTTATTCTAAGACTTGCTTTCTGAGCTGTGAGCACCAATTGTCAGCTCACATCTAATTTTTCATGTGCCAGTATCCTCAAATCATTTTCTGCAGGTTACAAGCTGATAGTGAATTAACAGAGCTGTGCATAAGTGAGAGTGTCATTTGTAAATGTAAGCTCCATTGGCTCTGCTGTGGCCTTAGCTGCAGTATTGTATGCAGTGAGGGACACTTCAAGAATGATGTGGACCATTTGAAGCAAGCAATAAAAATGGTTAAAGGAATGGAAAAGAAGGCCTGGTGCTTTTACAGTATCTGTATTAGTACCAAAAACAAACAAAAAAGTCCACCAGCCCTCCCCTTCACCCTGTTGATATTTTTCTAACTGTTCATAAAACACTGGACTTTGGGTATACTCATTTCAGTGACCATTTAAAAACTTGTCAGTGCTATTCAAATAATGTTTTAATTGTAGTATATTTCAAATTTTTTGCATACACATTATATATCCAAGAGCTCAAATGGGTTGTTGATTGAAGGCCTGTGAAAAAGTGTAATTCAGTTGTGTAAGTTCAATGACAAAAATGTGAATCATAAAATAATGCTGCACTGCCCTCTGCTGTATTTTAAAATATGTACCTCGTTATAAATGCCAGTGGTTAAAAAAAAAGGACATTTAAAATTATTTCTTGTGCTGCCATATTTTCCAATTTACAATGGAATGGATTTAAAAAACATTGAGTAGTTTGTGGCATTGTGATCTCTTAAATACAAAACCGAAACTGGTGGGGAACATCCGCAGGTTGAAATCTGGAATACAAGAATCCATTCCTGTCTGTGGGGGGTGGTGTGTGCAATGGGAACTCACAGTTGCTGTCAGTAGATGTCACATCAGGAGCATGAGCTGGAGGTTTTAATCTGAAATCAGAAATCAGGAGTGCAAGCCAACACTTAGTTCTGGAGGCAGATGACCAAAGAGGACATCTGTTTACATCTGTATGCATCTTATCCATGACTGTCCCAGGGGCTTACCCTTACTAAGAAGACACCAAAGCCCCTTATTTCATGTTGCTTCATCTCAGAACTGTTTTGAATGCAATGCTCAGCCTGCTGGAGATGATCAACAGGCCCATTCAGATCCCTTCTGGGCACAGGACAGATATTTTTAGTCCTCCTTCTGTTCCTTTTTGTGGTCTGTCATGCAAGTGAGAGTGATATGGCATTGGGCTGGTGAAAGGAGTCAGTTCATCAGTGCTAGGAAAGTCCCCCAGACCCTGCTGTCTGCTCTCCTGGTGTCACCTCTCTGAACAGGAGGAGCTGATGGAGTGTGCAGGGAGGGCTGCACTAAGTGCCCATTGCACAGCCCAAGTGCCAGCCAGTCAGGGACAGGGATCACACGGATCCAGGCACCCTCTGCTCAGCCACACTGACGATTTGCTGAGATTGAAAGCTGCCTTAGGCACTTGTTTGCTTGGCTTTGGGAGTTGCACTTGTGCTGGATGAATGATGTCAGAAGGAACATGCATTAGCTTATTCTGAGGGCAGTCCAGCCCACTAACTGGCAAGCTCATTATTATCCTGATATTTCTTGTTAAAATATGCTTAATGAGCTCTTGTAAAATACATAGTTTAACCCAATATTTTGGTTTATAGGTTTTAATACCAATAAATAACACACACACACATATATTTATATATATATTTGAAATAGTATAATCTATAGTGTTGTATGCTAATATGTGTTTTCAGTATTAATCTGTTGCAGTGCTCCAGGGATGTGTCAGGGCATATCATATCTCTATGTAGCTAGAAATGAGAAAGCCTCCATCAAAATGCAGTTGCTTGGAACAAAAATGGAGTATGTATTTTAGGAACTGAGCTTCAGTAAACTCTATGGCTTCAAAAATATTTTTTCTCCTCCTTAGACTTTCTGACATAACTTTATTTCCCATTAACTTATTTTCTAGAATTTATGCTTTTTAAATCTGTTCCATTTAGGATTGTCTTACAGTATCTTCATAGCCATTACATTGTGAGATGTAACACTCATCAATAAAATATGATTTTTGTTTGTTTCCACCTGAGCTTCCTCCATGACAAGCTCAGCGATGTGGATGTTTTGGTGCCGGCAGCTGTGGATCTGTGGACAGATGCACATTATTCATGCTTTTTAAACAAAATCTCATCTGTCTGATTCCTGATGGTTGGTACAGGGACGTAAGGAGCCAGAGAAAAGCCATGGCGCTCTGTTGGGAATACAGAAAGCACTGATGTCTTTGCAAGGTTTCACGTGCTGGGGACTAAGCACAAATTCTTCTCCTGCAAGTCACAACCAGATTTGTAGTGAGCGTGAGGTGTCATGAGGTGCTTCAACTCTGGCAGTTTGTGCAAGTAACTTCAGGAAGAAGTCTCCTCATAGCTGTGTAACTCTGTACATATCAAGTATAATTTAGTAATTGTGCAATACTAATTGCTTTATGATGGCTGTGTTCCTGACAGTCTTGACAATCCTGCTGGCATTCAGGGTCAATTTGCAGAAGCCAGCTTTGGAGACAGAATTAAAAGTGTTTAAAAACTATAGTAAGTTGAGTCTTTCTGTTTAAAAAGGTAACTGTCTAACTTCTGGATTTATGTTCTTATTTTATTTTTTGAGTATTGTGACCCAAAGGAAGCTAATGCTTGTGCCTTCTACTTTAGATAACTTGGAGAATGGAGAGGGGCATGAACACGTTGTTCATCCAGTAGAACTGGTTCCAAGGAGATCTGATCTTCCTTACAGGTATGTGCCAAGTATGTTTGTCCTAAAAGAAAAAAATCTTCACCCTGTAGCTGCCAACTTATTGTTAACTAATGCACTTAGTACTGGAAAACCAACTACCCAGCAGGATACTTCTGCATATGTTTGGAAAGACAAATGCAAAAAACCTACAATTGCCTTTTTTTGCATAGTTTCATGCATTGAACTTTCCTAATTATCTTGAGGAAGTAATTTACTTGTGTCTAATAACAGACTTGCTTCCTGGTTTTGAAAATAGGTTTTATGTTGGTTTTTATGTTATTTTTTTCTATATTCTCCATGGCCTTTTAATTCAGAATTTTTGTGTGTCTGCTTAGATCAGTCTCCCAGGAGATACATTAAAGGATTGTTCAACCTGTTTTGATTAAATATGAGTGGATAGGATAACAATTCTAGTTTCTGGAATACTTTTTTCTTAAGTTTTGAATTCAGGATTTTGTTTTCATATATTGATTTTACTGTGCTTTTATGACTAGAGTGGAAGTCAGTCCTCCAGCTCAAGTGAATACTTTAAGCAGTATGTTGCCTTCAGCCACTGTGCCAGAATCCATGACAATTAGTAAGTACTTCCTTGATGTATCTAGATTGATGGAAATAACTTTGAAAGTCCTGTAAGTCTTTCTATTTTTGTTTCAATAATATCTGCTTAGAGGGTCATGGAGCACTTAATTTCTGATGTGCTGGTCATGTTAGTAATAACTGCTCTAAAATGATGTTTGAAATGGCAGGTTATGCTTCATTGCAGCTGATATATCCTTATATTAAATGTGGTTTAGTAGTTAAATGAAAAAAACTATTTGATTGACATCTTTAAATTTCTGCAAGTTCTGAACACATTGAGGGTTAGTTCTGGTGTAGTCTTGCTCATTTTGCCTGTTTTCTTTAATGGCTAGTCAGACACAAACAAACAAACCCCACTCTTTCTGTGGTTTTGATATGAAAATCTGCTCCAAACGTAAATGTGGACTTTCACAAAAACTTGAGTTAAGGAGGAGGACAGTCATGTTTCAGTGATACTCAGAAAAGAGCTAGATAGAATGAAATAGTCTTTGCTGCAGAGGTAGCTTAAAAGAAGCACGGGCAGTTTGTTTATCACATATTTGATCTTTTTTCTTTGCATACACTTGTAGAACAAAGACTTAGTTCTTAAACTGAATGTCTAAGCTTGTAAGCCAGTATGTGTTTATGTTCCTCAGTGTACAGAATGTTCTGTAACTGAACTGGCTTTGTTCCTAAAGCTCTTGGGTGTGTGTTTGTTTCTTCTTATAAATTTCAATATGTACAAGTTTTAAATGATGACATTTGGGAAGTTAGAAGTGATGCAGCCAAGGTTCTTTTCTGAAATTGATTCGTGCAATCATCAAAATGAATGAAATCTTAAAATATTCTAGTCTCATTTTCTAAAGTTATATTCAAATGCTGTATCAACCTGTGTTAAAGGAGATAAAACAAGCATTTTCACTGGGCAGTGGTTCAGGCTCTGGCACTGGTCTGCTGACTGAGCTTTACAAAGCTGAAAAATCCTTTCTTGCAAAGTACGTCACGAAGTGGCAAACTAGTTTGAGACTTCTAGGAGCCATAATTAAAGTGTGGAATGGATTTACTGTTATTAGCTACAGTGATACTTTGGTCACTTTGGGAATATAGCTATTCTCTGCTAATGTTATCCCTACAACATCCTTTGGTTCTTATTTATTTCTCAGAGAATTGCACAGGGCAATTTTCTGGAGCCCCTGCACTCTGTTGATTCTGCTGTTTGTAGGGGAGTCAGGTACCAGCAGGGGCCGCAGTTGGTCTCCTTCAGTTGCTCAGTTATTTCCCAGTGTAGGTAAGAGCTATAAAATAGAAAGAAAATCTGGAGGTTTTCAATTCTCAATACTTAGCAATTTGTAAATGAAATGAAAACACAGGATCAACAGAAGCGTGCACACTATCATTAGTTTCCCAGTTCAGAGAAGGCTTTGGTGAAAGGAAGGGTGGGAAGCATGTCAAACCCATCTATAAAGCCAGTAGAACACCTAGTAAATAATCAAAATTATAATTAAAATTCAGCTGACTATACATTTATAGAATTAGTGATTACCTTTATAATAGATGATTCTGGGTATGTTGAATAAAAATGCTTTTTTCAAGTTTGCTGTTATTGGCTGTAGATTCTCTACAGGAGGAATTCTGTGCTATGACAAAGTCAGACACTAAAGCTCTTTCTCTCTGTTGCAATTAGCAGAAGAATTATTAAATGCTGAGGCTTATAGCTTGGTTGCATAGCAACTGATTCTAACACATCAGGCAAGAAAAATGGAATGTGCTAGTGCAGTGAGAAGAGCTGTGAGGTCTCCAGTGGCTGGATTTTTGTGTTTCTTACTTTTGAAGACAAAGCCTGAAATGGATTTTTAAAAAATTGTATTCTTTTCTTGCTTTTGTTCCAACCTATTAGTATAGTATTAAACTTTTCTTACTTCTTTTGATATACAGGCTAGAAAGTTATGTTGGGAGAAGCTGTAATTTCACATTTCTGCCATTTAAATTATTTTCCTGAATTATGTCCCATGCATTTATAAGGTATAGGTTAACTTAGCCACAGATACATCTCAAAAAATACAAATGCCACTCAAGAGAAATCCTCAGAGCTTTGCTGGTTATGTCATGGACAATTTAAAAACTGGCCCTGCTTTGCAGATTGTTTTGTCATAACCAAGTTTATAAAGAGTTAATCTGGTCAGTAGTTTTCTATTTATGCATCTACTCTACTATGTAATTTCAGTTTTTAAAAAAGTTGTCTTTATCTTATTGTACTTGAATCACAAACAACACTTTTTCAAGAGTTGCTATTGGAAGATTGTGTTTTCAGCATTGTTTTTCACCAGAACAATCTGTTCTACCGGCACAAGTCTCTCCATTTTGTTTTTGCAATAAAAAAATAATAAGTTGCAAAACTTTCATTTTAGAAGGATGATACTTGTGTTCTTCTTTATAAGGTTCTTTTATTATAGTACTATTTTTAGGAAGTAATTGGTAATTTAGTTTTTTTCACTATCATTTTCTTCAGTTTTTGAAATTGGGCTTCACCACAAAGGTTAGGAAAGGTTGTAACATTGCACAGCATTCCATACTTTTTCATATATTCCTGAGAAATCCCTGAGCTTTTCATGATCACTGAAGAGCTTTACTGAGTAATCAAACCTCCATGTTATATTTTTATCCTGCTTGTGTAAGTGAATAAGATGTATGTTTTTGTACTTTCTGTGTCCTCTGAATAGCTGCTGACCTGTTCTGTGGCCCAGTTGCCACAGGTCATTGGCAGGTGCTAAATTCCTGTGTTTTCTTTGAAAGCACAGCTGTGAAGGGAGTGTGTTTGTATTTCATCAGGGAGAGGAAAGCTGCAGTTTACTTTACAGTCTTGGTTTTCACCAGGACTCTTCTATGCAGTAGAAGGGCAACACAATTTGTTTCCTACTAAAATTTGTCCTGTGAATAGTGACATGACAGGATAATATTTACAAGGTTTTTGAGCACTAAATTAAGCCATAAAACACAGTGTTCATGTAGGCAGCTTAGGGAGCATCAAGCTCTTTAAGTCTTTAAAGGTCAACCTTCTGATTTAAGATGTAACTAGTCTGCTGGAAGTCTTATTTGTCTCTGAAAATATGTGTAAATTTTCACTCATGAAAATAAAAAAAAAAATTCCTGTAAACTGCTCCCTGCCCACCCTGATACTCTATCTGCAGGATTGCAGAGGAGGCTGCATGACCTTGTGTACTCTGAGGGATGATTTCACTTACAGCTCATTCTTCACAACAGGTGATTGCAAATCATACTGCTCCAATCTTTGGCTAAATAGCACAAGAGTTGTGAAACTTATGAATTTTCTGGAGGTTGCTGGAAACTGGCAGGTGTTTCTCAAAGCATTATATATTTCATGCTCTGTGACCCTATGAAAGCTTTCTAGAAGCTAGATTTTGCATGAAGTATGGAATGGAATTATAAAATGTTTTAGAGCAAATACTTAATGAGTAATTAGGCACCACAGATTGATTTCAGCAATAAAAGAATATTGCTAGTGTTTGAAAAAGTGAGGTTTAATATGAAAAATTTAATTAGTACATTTCTTGATTTATTTACATTATGTTTTCTTTTTTTGTTGATAAAGAATGGTTTGGAATTATTTGTTTGTACATGGGATTTCTTTTTTTAACAAGTTGTTGCGAAACTACCTTTTAGGAAAAACTTCACTAATTATCTTATCTCTGTCTTTATGGAACTCAGGTTATCACTTCACTTGTGAATATGTTGATGTTGAATGCTGATCCTTAATAACAGTAGTGTATTGCCTTTCATTAACATGACTTTACAGAACATAAATGTCATCAAACACGAAACAGCTCAGAAGTAGGACATAAAGTCTAATATCAAACACTTTTCTGAAGTAGGAATACTTGGCCATCCTCCCACTGTTTTATTAAAAAAAGGAAAGAAAAAAAAAGGGAAGGAGAAAAATTGATGTTGCACAGTTCAGAAGTCAGAAAATGCCAAATTTGTGGTTGCTGCTACAACCCTGACATTTTTTAAAATTTATTCCCTTTTCTAACCCACACAATGTATGAGGCATAAGACTGCTGGAAAAATTAGGTTATGATCATACACTCATCTTGGAGGCAAGTGTTACAGACAGACAAAAGCTCGTGAACTGGGGATGTTCTGGCAGTTTGAAGGGAACCTGCTGCAGTGTATGATACTGGATTTCCTTTGCATTCAGCTGACTGCTCTGACATGCTGCTGAAATTTTTCAGGAAGCGTAAGTGAAAGCAAGAAATTGAAATTTTTCAAAGTTTTAAATATTATACCTGAATTAAATAGGTTTCCTTTTAGTTCTGCTCTGTTCCTTGCTTCAAAAGATCATGACGTTAAGGTTTCTGATTTTTTTTCTTGGTAAGTTTTACTCATTTAATTACACTAATCATGTTTTACTTTTTTGTGTTTACTATGGATAGAGAGGCTAAAGAAGTGTTGATTATAAACTGTATAGTTCTTGTGTTTGTTCTGAGTAATTTATAGAAAATATGGCTCCTCAATACTCATCAATTCAAGAAGAAACAGCAGAGCTATAGCCATGGAGCAATCTTGTTGGGCTGCACCAGCCTTCTTGGAATTATGCTCTCTTATCCCAGACTGGTGGTTTGTGTTGATGCTTTCATCCACACCTCCACTGGTGCCTGTAAGTGAGATAAATTAGCAAGAAATACTGAGTATGAGATGTGTTTGCATTTGTGGTCTTAAATTAAGCATCGATTTTTGCCCTATATGTGATAATGAAATTTGGAATTTCTCCTTTGTTGTGTCTCTGTAGTATTGTCAATTCCATGACTCTCAGAAAAAAAAGAGACAAATGGAAATAAATAAGCAATTTAAAGTTTTCTATTTCAAGGGGCTTTTTTTCTTCCTCTTCTGTGCAAACCATGGTCTTTAGCAGGATCTTGCTTTTGTGCTCTGCTTGTGTGTGTGTGGGAGAGGGGAGTGAGAAAAGATGGGATTTCAGGTCTCAACTCATGCAGAAGATTCTGGATGGAATAAGGAGAAGAAGATTAAGTTATTATGCAAGTTAAGGTTACAGTTTGAATAGGCTGGTAAAATTGAAATAATGAAGCCAATTTATAATAGCTGTATAAATGTTAATAAATCAGTACACATTAAAACACTGAGTACACACAGAGGCAATTGCTGCAGAGTGGGCACCCTGTGCAAGTGCTGAGCCGTGTCTGAGCAGCAACAGCTTTAATTTATTCAGAGTTAGAGACACAACAGCAACTACTTGTTGGTCGTGCACTATCATATTTTAATGGCACACTCAAAATATTTAAAATGCCATTGGCTTGATGCGTTCTTGAGGATTCTGAATTCAACATTATGGTTCAAGATTGTTATTTTGTTTGGGAGTGTTACTGTACAGAAAGCTTACTGTGGATCCTTTTGCTTGTGTTATTTGTATGATGCTCTAACACTGGATTATTGCATTTTCCTCATCCATAGAGCAGTTGTTTATTTCACAGGTAGGCTGATTGATTATGATCCCTTCTGCTAGTATTTAATACCCAGAAATTTCACTATTTCACTTTTGGTTTTTCTACAAGATTTGGATTTTTTTTAGGGTTGCTTAAAATATGCTAATTTACTGTAGAAAACTAATTATTCTTTCTATGCTGAATTAATGAAGTGCAAACTCCCTCTAATGACCTACTGAAATGTTTCTTGCTAATGTCATTTAGCTCTTAAAGTGTAATATGGGTATTATGGAATGGGCAGAAAATCATCTGCTGATCATCTATTTTCTCCCTGGCCACAGATGCCATGAATGTTTCGGAAAAAAAATCTAGCATGAAGAAATTTGGGTTGGCTGATTTCAAATGATATGAGAACTCTGCTGAACCCTGCAGTCCTGCAAGGGTGGGATTTATCTGGAGATTAGCAAGGCCAGACTGGAATCATAATGTCTGCAGCGCTGACTGTCAACATTTGGTTGACATAATAAAATCTTTGCATTTTATCCACTACTAGAGTTTGTCAGACTCCATCTGGCCCATAGGAAAATGTTAATTTTTTTAAATTGGCAAAAACTTCTGTAATTATAGAAAATATTAAGAAAGATACAGGTGAAAGATACTGTGTACTGAAGGTAAAGGGGAAAAAAGTTGTCCAACGGCTTTGCTTTCTTGAAGAAATCAAGTAATACCAGTTCTGTTAGCATGTTTTCAGTAAAAGCACACTGAAATTTACTGGCATCTGCATTGAATACTTGCAGAACAGAGTTGGCTGATTTATTATATATAAACATTTCACTTAAATGTTAGGAGGGATGGTTTAATATAATTGTGTCCTTGTAGCACTTAAAAAGGGAAATTGTTAATGAAATTGTTGGAGCTGACACTTTTCAGTTTGGTATTCGACTGTTCTGGTATCATGTTAAACCTAACCCAAAGGAAATCTTTAAAAATTCTAAAATTCTGTTGGTTGTTCTTTTAAAAAATTTTTATTCTTGATTTAATGACAGGAAGTATTTTTATGGTATTTGTAAAAAAATAGGATTTTATAGGAAATGATGAGGTTCAGAAATCTCATCATCTTCAGGACTGAACTTGAGAAACAATGCCATGAGGAAGCAATGACATTATCTCTACTCCCTTCTCCCTGTACCAGTTATTTCCTGTGTCAGGATTTACAGCCAGGAGAAGAAGCAATTTGGAGAAGCTGAACAAGTAACATTGTATCTCATTAATAGGCATGTGGTGAAAAGGTGCTTTCTGCCCTACATCTGTGAAAACAAAACAGCTGCAACCACAGGCGCGCTTGTAAACATTTGTATTAAAGCCAGATGCAGACTAATTTGATTTGATCAATACTTCTGATGTGGTGTTAAATAACACCGCTTTTGAAAGATTGCTCAAATTAGTGATGAGATTAAGAGCATTTTTATGTGCTTTCCTGAATAGCAAATGGTGTTGGCATCATCTTAAGTGTGCTGCCTTTGTACATGACGTCTAGATCTGAAATGAGCAAAAATGTACACAGACATTTATCCTTTTTGCTCCTTCTTCTTAGATGAACTTCGTCAAGCTATCGTGGCCATGATGAATAGAAAGGATGAACTGGAAGAACAGAACAGGTAGTTTGTGTTTTTTAGTCAAGAGGGACTGTAATATGAAAAAAAAATCTGTTCTCTAATACAAGTTGTCCTTTCTGTAAAGCTATGCATAATATTTATGTAACCTTTGTGATGTATATATTATTTTTTCTGTGAAAGGTTAACTTAATAATTCACTTTTTAAATGTTCATACTGAAGAATAGTGTTTTGAAGGCAACTTTTTGCTTTTAGTTTGAATCTAAACTTAGGAGCTTTGCAGTTGTAGTTTTTTCAAAACCAAACCTTACAGCCAGGAGATTCTGAAGCTCTGTTAAGAAAGTTTTCCAAATGAGCAAAAGTTTCTCCTAATGCAAATATTCAGAAAATTCCTGGTTTTTCCTTTCTGGTGAAGAAGTGATGTAGGATGGCTGACAATATAATGCTGAGAGTGACTTTAATTTCTGACTGTCTTTGTGTTCACTTGGGGCACAATGATGATGTAAATGTAGAAATGATCACTTGCTTATATAAAATGCCATCAGCCATACTTTGTATTTATTTAGTTTGTTGAAACACATAGTTGGATGAATGAAAATAAAAATGTATTCGATGCTTCAGTAGGACTATTTTGGTAATTCATATTTTCCTATAGGTATTTTGGTTTTTTTAATGCTGAGCTTACCAACAGATCCTATTTTCCTTCCTCCTATTTTTCCCACTCCCATAATTGCAAGTTATTGCCTCATTCAGCTTTGTGGGCTTTTTTTGGCAGAAGGACCAGGATGCTTTGGGTTGTACCATTGTGCATCATGCTGACCTTTGCTATCTCATCAAGGGTTTTTACACAGAGGTCTGTGGCAGTGCACTTGGCAGAGACAAGAGCCCTGCCTGTCTTGCTATAAATATATTGCTTATAGATTATTCCCAAGATGTATGGACTTGCACTGAAGTACTGAAAACAGCTTACCAGCTTTTTAAAAAAACAAATTCTTTCTGCATGCTGATACAGTAGATCCCATAATAAGTTGTGCTTTGGGCTTGTTGACAGGATAGTAATACAAATTAATAGTAAACATTTACAACTGCTTTTTCCTTGTAGCTTTTCATATCTTTGTATAATCAAATCAGGTGAATTTATTAAATTGAATAATGAAATTTTTGGATGACATCAGTGGTATCACTCCTCTGTGATTCTTGGAGTATATTCTAATTAGCAGGTAGTGTGTGCAGTGTCCTAAAGGGAGGCTGCTGCCTTCTTGCAGATCCCTGCGAAATCTGCTGGATGCAGAGATGGAGCATTCTGCAGCACTGAGGCAGGAGATGGAGAACTGCAGGAGGAAGGTGGCAGAGCAGGAAGAGCGACATGCCACAAAGGTCCAAGCCTTGGCACGGTAAGAAGTGCTGAAAATGTCTTGGAAAATAACTGCAGGGGAACAAGGGAATAACAGTCTGCATAGAAGGGAAATAATTTTCAAGTAGCTAAGTTAGCAGAAGAACAGAAGTGATTTGGGACTAAAAATCCTATGGTAAGCAATAGCTGCTGCTAAACTTTATCAACAAGTGAGTACCAAGTTCTGAAGTGGTGCAGCTGTTTTTCCCACAGCTCCAGGAAGGTCACCTGGAGCAGGTTTCTCAGGACTATTTCCAGTCAGGTTTTGAATATCTGCGCAGATGGAGACTCCCCAGTCCCTTTGGACAGTGCTGTTGGCAGTGACTTGTTGGCAGTGCTGTTCCTAGTGGGGTCCAGGCTGCTCTTGGCTTGCTTTGCCACGGAGGGGGTGTTGAAGGCTCATGCTCAGCTGCCTGTCCCCTAGGGATCCCAGATCCTCCTCCACAGAGCTGTTGTCCAGCCCTCCAGCATTGCCTGGGTGTCCTGACCTCTTTCTCTCCAAATGTAGGACTCTGCATCTACCCTTGCTGAACTTCACAGACATTTTCTGAGTCCAGTTCTCCAGCCTGTCCCTGTCCCCCTGGGTGGCAGCACAGCCACACAGTGTCTCTGCTCCTCAGTTTTGTGTTGTCTGTGACCTTGCTGAGGGTGTGCTCTGGCCCAGCATCCAGGTGATGCTAACGTGTTACACAGCATTGGCCCCAGTATTGAGTTGCCTCCAGCTTGACTTTGTGCTACAGTGACATTGAAAGAATTTTAACCCTCTTCTCGTCTAAATGGGATTCAGCTTCAGAAAGTCTTTTGAAGGTAAATGCTGCTGTAATAGTGTGATTTGCATCTTGCAATTCAAAATAAGCTCTAGAGTAACCACGATGTGTAAGATCTTGGGGGTGATTCATGTGTATAGTAAACAATAAACAATCCAAGAGTTAAATGATTTGCCTTACCCAGAGAGAGGTGTTTGTTTTCTGCATGCACAAGCAGAGTGTGTTTGGTGTCAATCACAAAGTACCAAAGCTGAGATTCCTTCAAGCTTTTTCTTGCCTATTTGAAAATGATAAATATAAAGCTTTCTTAAAAATAAAGGTATTTAGGACACTACTAATTCTGCTTTTGATGACACATCAAACCAAACGACTTGCTTTGAGGGAGGGAGAGATATGAATAAGTGGGTTTGACATTCATGTGCTGTAAGGCAGTAGAGACAATGCAAATACTTCATCATTTAATATTCATGTTTCAGGTTATAGGAGTTGTATATTCATATTTCTTTGACTCACTTCCCCCACAGTTTTAGAATTTGCAGTGACATATGGGTGAATCAGATATTTGTCATGCACATACCTCTTTAAAGAATAGATAAGGAGCTTTTATAACCAGACCTGAAGAGATGCTCACTTAGACTAATGAGGTATTTTTAAAAAAGTCTGTGTAATTCCTCTTATTGCTATATGGATGTGTTGTGTCGATTGCTCTTCTGAAAGTCAGTTTGCCTTGTCATGTGATAAAAACAATGTTGGGAGCTGCTGAGGCATGATAAATTCATGTGTCACCAGTTACTTTGGATTTGGGAGGCATTTCTTTAATGATTCATTGCAACTCATTTTCTAAAATCCTAACATAAGAAACTTTGCGTGTAGTTTCTTTGGAATATAGGTTTTTCTTCTAAATTTTTTGTTGGTTCACTTTTTATGCTGTAGGTGATGCTGCTGCAATAATAAGAGTAGTAAATTTTTAAAATAAATAGTGTTTTCAACCAAGAAGTTGATCAAGCTGAATAATCTAAAGAATTTGAAGTAACAGAAAGTTTGGAATTGCTTTTTGAGAGCTAACATAATACACTAGGTGAGTAAGAGGAAACTAAGTTTCAGATATTTTGAAGTAGTAAAATCTCACGGTTTCCCTTAAAAACAATTGATCACGTGACCAGAGTAGAAAATTTTCCTCAGTTGTAATATTCTGAATATTTTAAGGCAAGGGAAATCATTCAGTAACAATCTGACTGTTGTGATTTGATGAATGTATATTTTTCAGATTATGAGAGCTGATATTTATGTGTGTCCCCAAAGCTCTTCTGAAGAATTTGACATAAATAGCTTCCTGAAGGCTTTGAGAACACAAATTTCAGTGACACATCAGTCAGTGCTGAAATGATGGCTTTTGGAAATCTGCAATGATTCAGCTGTTCTCTTGGACGCTCCCAAGAGTCTCTGGCCCCCCAGACAAAATGCTAGTTTACTGAGAGACATTTTCCCAAGTTTCTCGTTTTCTCTTTGAAAAATGAAAGAAGTCTTAGGTGAGCTTAGTTTCAAGTAGTGGTAATCCCATTGTTCCATGTGAAATACTTGAACAACTCTTTCATAACAGATGCTATATTCTTCCGAAAGGAGCAGGCTCAGGTTCAGTCTATTTGCTAGTCTTCTGATAGAATACACTCAGCACTCAGTAGTCTCTCTAGTATAACTTTGCCAGCTCTTCTTTTTTTTTTTTTTTTCTTTTGTTTTTTTTTCTTGTCAATGAACCTTTCTCAAATTGCATGGACATATTGTGCCAGTGGCTTCTTGGCTTCTTGGCAATACTAAAGTTTTTAAATTGAGATTCTTCCTTTCTGTGTGGAATACTATTACATCCCTTTGCAAGGCAAAGGAATTTACTGAAGTTGACTGTGAAATTGGATAATCTCAGATTGCATATTCTTAGACTATATTCAGCAATGTTGGAGGAAAGCATATTACAAAGGACAGGCTTTGTAGCAAGAAAAGCAGATAGAGAAGATGAAAATGCACTGTATGGGGAAATGGGGGATGAGAATTTGTCTCTATCTTACACTTCTACATACTTCCTGTTTACTGTAGGTTCTGTAACCTAATATGCCTCCTCTATCTACTGTCTGTGTTACTTAAACTACTTTGCTTTTGGCTTTGGCATTTTCTGTTATTCTGTTTTGCAGCACTTCTTTCACAGCTGTAGCCCTTCAGTGATGGGTGAACTGATGTGTGGTACATCTTGAAATGGTTCCATCACTTCCCTTAAGCAGCTTCTTAGAGAGAGGAAAAATATCTCTTGTTCCTGCTTGTGAAAACTAATTTGAATATTCCTATATTAAATGACTTTTTCTTCCTGCTTAGTTAGTTGATGACATGTCACAAGTCATTAGTAGCTCCTAGACATGAAAAAAACCACTGGAAGTCAGCCCATTTAGTAAGGGACAAAGGAGCTTCCCAGAGGGAGCAGGAGGAAGATGTGGATGAAGAAGAATATTTGGCAGCAGGGCATCAGTGAGGGCAGGAGGAGGAGAAGCAGCTGTAGCATGAGGAGGAGGAAGGAGAAGAGCTAAATAAGGTGAAAACCACCCAGCCTCCATCTCTGAGTGAGCCCCCACTCAGGAGAAGGTTTCAGTGATGGCCCTGCTTCAGCTGCAGCCCCAGCCCATGACAAGCAGTTAAGTTTAGCACATTATTCCTCATTCAAGTTTTTTCTGGAGATTGGTTTTATTATATAATCTCATTATAATGTATACAGTTCAACTTCTATTTCCATGAGTAAGTTCTCATTTTCCTTATTTAAATGTATTTGATGACAACTGACTGTGATCTTGCATCTCCTCATAGTAGAATCACTCAGGTTGGAAGGCATCTCTGGAAGCCCTCTAGCTCAGCCTCTGCTTCAGATTCTGCATAATGTTGCAGGACATTGTTTATTTAAATTCATTCTTAATTCCTGCAGGTTCTTTTATTGTTTGGATATTTGGTACCTTTATAGTATTTCCTAAAAACCTTAACTTTTTAATCAAAACATAGACATCTGTTGGATTCTTGTAGCTTGTTTGGTTTTATTTTATTTCATTTTTCCCAATGCTGAATTTAGGAATGAGACACCTTTCTGGAGCAAGCTTCACAGAAAGCACTTGCTGGAATCTGATATTTGTGCCAAAAATGAATTACATTCAGGCCACTATACTTGAGACACATGAGAAATTGCTCTTTTTAAAATTCTTTTCTTACCATGCTCATTTTACAGAAACCCTAGAGAATTTTTATATTGTTTTCAAGAAGCAGATGTGTGGTGGAGTTTTGTTTGGGTTTGTTTCTTTCTTTTTTGCTATTAAGGTATAAGAAAATAAATCCTGTAAGGCCTCTTTGTCTGCAACAAAAACTGTATGCTCTATATTCATTTACTGGATGCAAAACAGGCAAGCATGTGCTTCCTAAATACAAGGTTGTTTTTTGCTGCTAAAAAAAATTACCATTCTGGCTGAAGTTTTAATTTTCTTTCAGACAGCGTTTCCTTAAATGGTAATTTTAAAATAATAAAACAGAGAGGAATTATTTTTGATTCAAAATTAGGCAAGGAATTGAAGGTATTTGACAACTTACATTTATTATGTAATTGATCATTCCTATATATGTGCTATGAAGCCTAATCAACAACACTCACTAGACCTTTTCTATTTGAGCAAAAAGAATAATTTATAGGAATACTACAATGTCATCCCCTATCATTGTCATTTTTCCCTATAGCACATATTACTATCTGTCTTTCAGCTTATTAAATGGAAGAAGTGATCAGGCAGGGAAATTTGGTATAATTGAGGTTTTGGAGAAGGGTGTGCTTTTAGTGGTGCAGTTCTGCCTTTGTTTTGCTGGCTATTTCAGCCTTTTTTTTTTTTTTTTTCCCCTCTCTATCCCCTTCAACTTGTACTTACAGTCTTGTTGCTAATTCTTCAGCACTAAATGTGGAACTATTTGGAGCCCTTTAAAGATGCTGAAAATATTGTGCTGGCCTCTCATTACAGGTGAACAGTTCTGCTTCAGGTTGAGTGTTGTAGTTTGGATACATTGCAGAAGTACAGCAGGGCCTGCATAAAGAAACATTTAACATCCTTCAGTCTGCAGATCTGACCTGTGACTCCTGGACAGGAATTTGTCTTCCTGTGAAAGGCTTGTTAGGAATATATCTGATAAAATACCTCTTGAAGTCATTAAAGACTTTTCAATGAGTGCCTACTAAATGTTTTTAAAATATGCTGTCTTTAAAAGACCTATATGAATTCCTATACATCAGGATGGCCCCTCTTTGGAATCCTGCTAAATAGTAGTAATGAGTAAGACACTTGTCATTCTTTGACAAGTAATAACCTGATAGAGGCATATTGGAAAATTGTGACCGGGCCATAGTATCCTGCTTTGAATTTCACTCTTGTATCAAAAGCCTTAAATGAATTAAAGTCTTTTTCAACTTCATCTGTACTGTATCAACTTTAAGTCAATTTTGAGACAAAGAGTAAAAAACGGATTTTTTAAAATGCTGTCACAGTAGTTAGAAAAGGCACTGAGTCTATTCTCAAATGTAGAAATGAGGTGATACAGAGTTATTTCATGAGAATCCTTAATATATTGTAACTGTACACCTTAATTTCATGCAGACCTTCTTACAATTCTGGTGAGAAACCTTTTTTGTATAGTTGTCATAGAAAATTTATTTTATGAATCAATTATTTAAGTTTGTTTTAATATAGTATATAGGATTACACTGTGTTTTTTATGCTTTTTACCCTTACCCTGAATATCCGTGTCTGTCTCTGGTGGAAAAACTGATTTGTTCTTTGTAGTCTCAGACATGAAAAATATCATCAAATGCATAAAATCATCAAGGACTCTTAAAATTCGATTGCCAAGCAATCAATAGCTTCTCAATTATTTAGCAACCTCCTACTAAAATGCTGAATAAAATTGAGGTTACAAAGTTCAGCAAGCTGACTTGAAATCCCTAGGAATGGGAATATTGTGCCAGTCAAAGCTCCTTATAGGAGCAGTGTAGCATTGCTCACAGCAGCAGTTTGTGTGTGTATATATATATAAAATATGTGGATTTTATGTGTGTGTGTATATCTACTTATGATAAGGACCATCAAACAAACTTGCATGTTTTTTTGAATATTTCTAATTCTTAAATAAATTCCCATGAATAAAATGCCTTTTATTTTTGGTGTATGATCTATTTGCAGCTTTCTGTGCTGTGTTCCATGTCCAGGTTCCATCGTGCCTGGAGCACGGCCTTGCCAGCCCAAATTCCCTCATCCCTCTAACACTTGTGGGGTTCTTGTATGTTGTGCTGCATTTGTGGCACCTACATACTTCTACCTTAGTATTATCATAAAGAAAAATAAGAGTTGTTTGAATTCACAGTCTGGCAACACATTTTAGTTATGCTTCTTTGGTATAAACTTTTCTGTTGTACTCGCTTAACTGAATGGGCTTAGACAGATAATTGAATTTTCAGACATGTGATTTGTCAGCTTTGTTTAAAATCAATCAGTTGGAGCCCTTTTTATTTCCCCCCAAATATAAACTAAGGTGCTTAATGTTGTTAAGTAGAGCCATGGTAGTACCTGGTTTGAATGCTTGTACACTCCAAAGAGAAATGAGACAGGCACAGCCACTGAAGTATGACAGCTGAAGGGATTACCTAAATTTCCTGTCTTATGGTTTTCATTTAGGAATGGTTTGTGGAAACTTTTGCCTTGAATATTGTTGCTGAAGTGCTGCCATTTTCTTACGATGATAAAGCCTGTTTCTACAGCTGAATTTTTACTTGCTTGCAATTAGATGCAAATCAGTAAAATAATGATCTCATTTTACATTGGCCATTCTGAATTTCCTTGTGTAGCATCCCATCCTTATGTTTTAGTTGATTGTTGATTTAGATAGTCTGTGTAGTTTGTTTGCCATCAGTATAGCACATTAGAGAAAATCTAAATTAAACAATTAATGGAAAAGTTTTCATTATGAGATAATCTGTTTCACTGATGTGTTTATGTGGTCCTGGAAAACTAATTTTCCTGCTACTCTGCTGTTGATGTATTATTTAATTTTTTCCTTGCATCATGGTGACACAACTTAGTTAAAGCTTATTATAACAGAGAGTTGTTTGTTTCCATTGGAAAGGACTTCTCATCTATTTTGGAAAAACAGTATTTATTAATCTTTTTTTTTGTCAATAGGGAAAATGAGGTGCTAAAAGTGCAGCTTAAGAAGTATGTAGGAGCTGTCCAGATGCTCAGAAGAGAAGGTCAAACAATGGAAGGTAAGGATAAAATGAAGAGGGGAAAAGAATTCGTGCACGGGGTTTGTTTTTCTGTGTGCTGCCATTCAGGGAGTAATACCTTCCAATAGTGAAAATAACATGTTTGATATGTTTTCCTTTTGAGAAAAATACAGATGTAGATTTTTGTACTCATTTTTACAGAGCATTTTCTGGTAGATGAGGTGGTCTTATTTTTTTCAATAAGAAATTTTCCAGAAAAAGCTGTTTGATGAAAATTTAGCTTAAATAAAAATCACTGAATTAATGTGATATTGGAATATAAAAATAAATGTAGTATCTCTAGATTATACTGTTGTTTTGGAAATCAGTATTTGCAGACTGTTTGAAATGGACTCTGTACTTAGTAGTAATGAGCAGATTTTATATCTGAAAGAAAATGAGTGAAGTTATTAGCAGTTTTACCTGTTTGTTTTGTGTGGTCTGTGATAGAAGCATCCATGAGGGGCTGAATTGATGTCTTGATTCTGAATCTTCTGGTGGGACCTGGATTTCCACTGGCTACAGAAGGTGTTCAGAGGGCTGAAATGGGTTTTCAGAAATTGGCACCATCTAATTTTTTAAAATTGTGAATATTTTGTTCGTATAAGTGTCTGTATGAATGAATACTACTGTTCTTCAGGGTTAGCCACTGTACTCATCTGGAGTTTCAAAGCTTCATTCATCCCTAAAAGGATATTTGTTAGTGAGAACACATGTTTTTACTTCCGACTTTGCTGGAGCGTAGTGATTCATATTAAGAATTATTCACAAAAACCATGGCTTAGGCTTCCTATAATAGCAGAAATTATCCTTCATTAGGTAGAGACAGTTTCCATGATGAGTATAATTATAGGAAAATAAAAAAAATATTCCTAGGCTAGCTATATTCCACTGTGTTAAAATTATGCAGATTAGTGAGTGATAAGAATAGAAACTGAGTAGGATGGTCAGATTTTATAGATGAAAAAGGGGGATGGAACAGTACCAACATTTCTAAAAATGAACACACGTGTGCTTTATGCTGGATAGATACTTAATCAATCCACAGTAATTGTCTATAATATTTATCACT
Source organism: Motacilla alba alba (assembly GCF_015832195.1). Classification (NCBI taxonomy): domain Eukaryota; kingdom Metazoa; phylum Chordata; class Aves; order Passeriformes; family Motacillidae; genus Motacilla; species Motacilla alba. The sequence continues at coordinate 7,418,463 of NC_052029.1, read as the reverse complement.
ACTTACCAGAACATATTTAATACAATATTTGTAATAAATTTTTCTTACATTGTAACTTCACATATTGAATTTTTTATAAAATTAATTTTTTTCCTTAGCTGCCATTGAAAATTTAGGTGAAATTTTAGTAGTACTGTGGTCACTGGCCCAAAGTACGTAAGCATGTTAAAAATCCCTGAGAACTAGCTGCAAAAAAGAAGTGAAACAAAAGGAGTTTTTTTCTTTTACCAGATTTATGGAAACTGTTGCACCCATGGTTTGTATATGTAATGATAATTTTAATTATAATTAATATTCTGAATGGTATGGAAACAAAAGTCTTAAATGTGTTGTAGATTTAGAATACGGATTTTCTGTGACTTGGTGTTGAAAGAGTCAGAATAAATTGGGCTTCTGCTGTTATTTTTATCACTATAAATAATGAAGACTCTACATGTTTCCTACAATAATCAGATCAAATGCTATTGAGTATGGGTTTTAAATAGTTTCCTAAAATAATAAATGAAACTCAGCTTGATACTTTGCCTTGTGGAGACTTAAAAAGGCCAAAAACCCCACTCAGCAAATGTGATTATAAATAAATTACCCAAAAGTCAGAACTATCAGCTTTCAAAATGAGTGATCACTGCTGTAGCCTGAGCAGTTGGATATTGGTATTTAATATTTAATAAATGAGCATCTTCATTTCTCAGTCATCAGCAGAAGTTGGCTCTGTACCATTTTTTTAAACCTGCTTAGATAGAATATTTATATAAAAATGCTGATCTTAGAAGTCTGGCTGAAGAACTTGAAGCAACATTTACAAGAGAAAGATCTTAAAATAGCTTTCAAATTCACTTAAATAATAAACTTCTAAATTCTTCCTCAAAGCAAAAATCAGTTCCCAGGCTCAAGAGTATTTAGCCAGATAAATTATGGTCTTTTCTATCTACCTGGTGGTGGTTATATATATATATATAGTTCAGATTTGGAAGAATGGTGAAAGCATTTGTTGAACTCCTCTTCTATTAGGGCTTTACTTTTATGTGTTAACTTGTTTTCTTAGAAATTCATAAGCTATGAGGAAAAGTGGAATTGGATTTTGTGTAACTTGGAGGAGATTTACTTAGAATAGGCCTTAAAGTGGTCTTCAAATACTTAAATGATAGCTGGGAACAGGGATAGAATAGTCTGTAATTTTCATTCACTACAGATAAAAGAAGAAGTAATGGGTTGATATGGCAGGTGAAGGAAGTTTGATTAGCTATCAGGAAAACCTTTGTGAGAAGAACTCTTAAATTTAAATAGATTATGCAGGGAAACATGATATCTCCCTTCTTGGAAGGTTTTAGGAAGAAATTATACAATTAACTATCAGGAATGGAATAACTCCAGCTGATTCTGCTTGATGCAAAATCTGAAATACTGGATGAAGTATGGAATGTTCATTCTCAGCTCTGTTTTCTGTCATTTCTCTGATATGTAAGCAGTCTGTGTAAGTAATATGAAATGATATTTTGGAAGCCCAGTAAAAAGAAAGGCTTAAAAGAGAAGCATAAGATTAGTTTTAGAAGACTTGGGTCAGGAACTGCAGGTGCTACATAGATTAGACAGCTGTAGTCACACTACAGCCACATGCTTTTGCTTTACATTCTTTTCTGTTAAGATCCTAGTCTAAACATTTCTTATCAAAAAAGGTCTCTGCAGAATCTGTATTTTAGTACTTGTAATAGTGTTTAGAATATGGTCTGTTCCAATGTTTTTAATAGCTGTTTCTTATAGAGCTGTTATTTCTAAACAGGATGTCCTGGATGTTTATGGAATTTTACTTTTTAATCTGAGGTATCTCTTTGTTATAGTTCTGCCAAACATTTGGAGCACTGATGGTGAATTCACAATTCCAGAGCAAAAGCAAGTAGAAAACAATGAAGAACTGGCCAGCTCTTATGAAAGGAAATTGATTGAGGTAAAGTTTGCACTGCACAGATTGAATGGAATCCTAATTGTGAAACAAGGTTTGAAGGTTAAATAGGTTTTTTACTTAGTTGATATCTTTTTTCCTCAGGAATGTAAAAGATAAATCTGTTTTTTTCCTTCAGAAATAAAAAACCTCAGATAATTACAAGTACTTTTCCTAACAGGTGTACACTTTTATATGCTGATATTAAAATGAAGGTTTTAATAGATAACCTGAAGGAACTTGCTTTTAACTGCTGGTGATGAAGTTGAAATCATCACAGATAATAGATTTGAGGTTTTGTGTAAGTTACAGTACATAATTACAGGCATGGCTGTGTTGGCAGTTGAGCTTTATTTTAGATCATATTGAAATCTGTAGCTTTTTCTGTGCTTTCATGCTGGTTTCTGGTGGCAAACCATGTTTCATTTTTGTATTGCTTATTGAATACTGCAGTAAGGAAAAGGCTGATAGAAGCTACTACTTCTGTTGCTATGACCATGTTAGAAAAAGTTCCTAAGGCAAGATTTACTTTTAAGATTAATATAAAATTCATTAAAGGAAAAAAAAAAAAAGATAGATTAGGGTTTCATCCTCAATTTGAATACAAATTATTTTTAAGAAAAAAGTAATGAAATTTAGTATCTAATACCCATATCTGCTATTAAATATTAAAAGAACATTTTTATAAGAAGTAAAATGATTCTCTATGTCTTTTTCTTTCCCAAAATACCCTGAAATTAGATACCCACATTAACTGATTAACATGAAGATGACTAAAAATGCAGGTCATGGATCAAAGAGCTTCATACAGTTCTTCTAAAACATTCATACTTGGTTATCATTTTCTCATAGGACCATGTGAAGCTAATTCTCTCCCTAATGCTTACCTTTGGTTGAGTTCTTCTCACTCCTTTCCTCTGTCCTGTACCTATCAAGAGACTATGTTGATTAAGACCACAGGTGAAAGCTCCCTCTGCTGTGGAAGCCTCCTTAGTTGTGCCACGTTTGTTCTGCGTGCTCAGGAGTTTGTTGCTGACACTTCTGAGTTTGTGGCAGTGTCAGTGGTGACACAGCTCTGGATTTAACCACAGAAAAGCTTTTTTACCAGTGATACTGGGAAGAGGGGTCTGCATCTGTTTCACTTATTAGTCTCCAACAGTATCCTCACACACTCCAAACAGGACATAACCCCTGTGACAGCCCTTCTTTAAGGCTCTGAGCATGGCAAGCAGTGGCAGTCTCAGTAAACACTGGTGGGACTGAACACAACTGACAAAGACTGGAATTTTTGCAAACATGGATAAGAATTTCATTAAATTTTCACAGTTCCCAGTTTATTTTGGGATGAAAGCTTCAGCTTATTTTCTACTTGTTGGTTTTGAAGAAACCCAACCTGTGCTTACCTTGTGTAGTGAGAGTAAAAAACCAACCGGGCAAAAATCCACACAACAAACCAAAACCAAGCTGTCCTGGTTTAGGGCAAATTTTTGGAAGAAACTTCTGAAGTGGTCTTTTCTGGAAAGCAAATTCAAGCAGCCCCTCCTCCAACCAGTTTGGGAGGTAAACCTCCTTTGAGAAAAGTGGAAAAAAAAATTTTTGCTTAACTTAAGCAAATACTTAAGCAATTTGCTTAATACTTAAGCAAAGTATTCACAAGCATAAAAAAAAGAATAATATTAAACAATGGAACCTCTTCTTCTTCCCCCTTTGCTCTCTGAACCGTTCCTTAAGGTGCAGAACTCAATATCCAGCATAAACAGACAATTGGGGATACAAGAATCATAGTCACCCTAGGACACAAGCCCAAACCAAAGCAGCTCAATGCCAACCCTATTCCCAAGTTTTTCAGTCTGTCTTGGACCAAATAATTTGTTTGCAGATGGGGATACTGAGAATACAAAATGGAAGTTTTGATACAGAGAGCAAAGTCTGAGCATTTTATGACTGTATCAGTAGATTTTTTGGACCCATCTCTGCCATTTGGAGTTTTACTGTTTTTTCTCTTGTAGAAAAATTGGGTTGTTAATAGGATGCCTGCTCTGTTTTGCAGCCCTTTGGCCTAATTTCTTTCAAGAAAAAGATGTATAACATCTTTTTCTTGAAAGAAATGGAAAGGAAATTTCATGGGAAAAATACACCCATGCTTCCACTAAGAGCAAGAAGAAGCAACTTCCAGTTCTGTCTAGAGTTTTTTGGGAAACACTTTGTTTTGTATTTTGTGACTATTGGGAAAAAATGGCCCTGCCTGGCAAAAAGTCATTAATTCAGATGTGACTTGGGCAAAAAATTCTATGAAATCTTCGCTGCAAACAATATTAAAAAATATCTTGTGTTTCACTAAAACACTCTGTAAGAAAATTACTAGTTTTTTATTGTTGCAATTTTTAATTTATTTTGTTTTACTTTTTTTATTGCATTGTTGTAAATGTCTTTTTCTCTATCTAGAAGCATATCCTTCCAATATAGATTGTGTTGTTAGATGCTTAGTGAAACATTCCTAGCCTGTTTTTAGTTAACTGCTTGGTCCTTTGCTGGGAAACATGAAGTGATACCTTCTCTGTCCTTTCTCTGGAGACTGCTCTTTGTCCTTTCTCTGGAGACTGCTCTCACCTGTGGCCATGCTGGGCAGTGTAACTGCAGTGCTCTCAGGCACTTAGGTTTTCTTTTGACAACTTTAAAGAGTTCTCTTCGTGTGGAGCCTCAAGTGTTTACTTTAGCCTCACTTCACCTTTATGGGAAGGGTTTGGGTGCCTTAAACTGTTTTCTCATATAGGAAGGAGCAAATCTAAATGATCGTCTGTCCAAGGGAAACATAGCTTATTTATACTTTATTTTTTTGCTTCAAGCATATTGTTGTGAAGAAAAACAACTGTGAAGATGATTGAAGTCCCAGCAGGGAAATTTATTGCTTAAGCTTCAATGTGGATTGAGCAAAGGAAGGTGTGACTCTATGAAAATGTAACTGAATGGATGTAATTATAAGGAGACCTCTTTGTTGTTTTGGCCGACTTTAGAGCAGGAAAAATTAAAGGAACTTAAATTAATATTGTTATTCATTGCTCCTTTTGATTTGCTGTGATGGTAATGCATTTTTCTTTGACAAGGGAAAGTATTGAAGTCAGTTAATTGCTAATAAGTGATACCTGCCAGTTGTCCTTTTGATATTATAGAACAAGTGATCTGGTGTTTTATTTGCTGGTAAATTTCCTTTTTATTATTTAACTTTGTTAGGGATACTTACAAATTTTTGCATTACTTGTAGTGTTTTCAGAGAATTGTTGAATTTACATATTAATTGAGTCTGCAAGTAGAAAGTTATTTCAAGGACATCCAAATCAGAGAGAGACAAAATAGTCACATATCAGTCTGGATTTTGTTCTTCTGATACACAGGCCCTGAAAAACCAAACATGTTTTCAAATATGCAAACTACTGATATTCATTTTGTAAATTTTTATATTGCTTTTGATAACCAGCAGTATTGCAGCTTTTCTCTGTGAATTTGCAACTAGTTGTGTGCTGTATCTCTGTGCTTGAAATGCAAGGAAGTTCTGCCTTACAGGCCAGGCTCTGTGGAATTTACAGTGACCTGTTAATATTAACCTGGTGTTCTTAAATGTTACACCACCCACTTTAAATTGGAATTCGTGGTTAAGCTAGTATGGAAAATGATTTAACTAGAATTAATAGTATTATATTATTGTTTTCTGTAGTATATTGTTGGTGTAGTTTAGCTCTTTTTTGCATATATGTTTCAGTGATGTATTACTGGGTTTGAAGGACTCCCTCTAATATAAAAAGAAATTGGAAAAGAATGCTTGAAGTTCCTCGTGAAAATTATTTTTATTTTTTATTTATAATCAATGATGTCAGATTCTGGCTTGTCAAATTGAGACTTTTTTTGTTTGCTTTGATTCTGTGAAGGCTGCAGGTTTGTGTGGAACAAAGCACAAATTAAAAGCAGGCACTAAATTAAACTGCTTTATTTTGGGGAACTTCCCTGGGGAAGAGGTAGAAGGCAGAGTCATTCAAGAAAAAGAAATAGTGAAATTCACAGATAGTAATGAACTGCTTCCAGGAGGGAAACTATGAACTCTCGAGAGATTTGGCAGTAGTTCAAGTCTGTGTGCTATTGCTGAGGTGCCTGGATTGAAATTCATGTTGCTCAGCTGTGCTCTCATGCTGTTACCCTGCTGCCTCTGCTGTTCTCCAGCTCTGGATGGGGCATGAGGAGGAGGAGGAAGCATTCCAAGAGGTGCTGTAACAGGTTTAACCATGCTGCTGGGGCAGCCCACGGGGAGGGGCCCAGCAGTGCCCACTGTGCTCATCTGACTGCTGAAACTTTCCATCCCCCTCACTCCCCCAGCCCCTTGCACTCTCACAGCATCCTGCATCACTTGCTGCTCTCTTGATTTAAAATGCAGAGCACAGCCCCAGCCACACTCAGTGTCCAAAGAGGCCACTCTGTTTTCCTGTGAGAACAACCTGTGCCACAGCCTGACTCTGGTATTTAGACTCCTCTGACCTCTCACACATTTGCCTGGAGTGATTGACTTCTAGGTCCATTCCTATTAAACTCCAACTAAGGGTGAAGAATACATCACTTATGAATTATTGACAAAGTTTAATGCAGTCTGTGCATTTTGCAATACTCCCTGTTCAAAATATTGTGATTAGTTTGTACCTGTTGAGTGCTGCATTCATCAAAGAATTAAACTGAGAACAGGAATCAATGGGTGTTTTATTAGAATCAGTTGTCATATGATTTTGAGTGATAAGAATAAAATTTGACGTGAGGTTGTATTTTGTCCTATTCAATTCAATATCAAAACTACATTTCAAGGCATGTGTCAAAATCATAGCAGTGTCTGTTCTTAATGATCAGTTCAAACTACCACACTAGCAGTACTTGGAGAGTAAAAAGAAATTGATATACATGTAAGAAATTGCTTAGTGGGATTTTTTTCTTTTCCCAATTCAGATCACAATTATCCCTTGGTTTTGCTTTTCAGGTGGCTGAAATGCACGGGGAGCTGATTGAATTCAATGAGAGGCTGCACCGTGCTCTGATGGCCAAGGAAGCTCTGGTGTTCCAGATGAGACAAGAGCTCATTGATCTGAGAGGGCCGGTGGGTGTTTGTTTATTGCACTGTAGAATATCCCTCTGGAATAGCTCAAACATGCCACAAATGATGAAATATCCATTAGCTTGTAAGTAATTACAGATCTGTAAAGAATTGGCTTTGAACAATTCCTTTCCTCTTAACTATTCCAGATTATGCTTTACATTTTACATTTTCCTTTTAAAGGAAAGAAGATAACCCTTTTCTGTTTATTCTAGTTGTAAAGTAAGGTAAAAAGCTATTTCTGTTTTGTTCTAAATGTTCTTGCAATCTGGTTTTCTAACAACTGCTACTTCCTGTGATTCTACAGGTATTAGTCCATCATTGCATCATTATGAACTTTTGTACTTATATAATGTTTTGTAAGAGCACAGCTGAAATAAAATGCTCGTGTCCTTCCCTTGATAGAATATTGCTTGTAAAAGAAAGTGATCAGTAGGTTTTATGTGCTTCATATTTTCCCATAAGTTGCCTATATACACAAAGTACCTTGTTTCAGCATCCTTTGCTCACAAAGCCCTAATAATGATGCTCTTCCCTGCATTTTCTATATATTTCAAAATTACATGCTTTTACAAACCCTATTTTGTTTCTTTACAAAACGGTAGCAAATTCTAACATAAAGGACTCACAAGGGTGGTATGTTCACAGTCTTCTTTCAGGATTTTGTTTTTCTTTTATTACTTGTCAGTAATAGTTTTTATTGGCATTTATAAAATTGAATGTTGAATTGTAATTTCCTTATAAAATTATGCTTTCTTAATTGAAAACATAATAGCCACTGTTTGGAAATTATTTCTGTTTTGTAAATAAAGGTCCCTGGAGATTTAAGTCAAACATCTGAAGATCAGAGTTTATCAGATTTTGAAATGTAAGTTTCATAATTCACAAATTTTTCTCTTCATACCATCTCTGGGAAAGGAGAACAAGCAAAGAGATTCAATAACTTGCATTTCCTCTATTATTTCTAATAACTGCATTCTTAGCTGTGGTGTTCCATTGTTAAAAAGCATGGAGAGTTGCACAGTCCACAGTGTAGTTAATAATGCTGAACTCAAGGAGTTTAGATTCAGGAAGAATCCCTTGGAGTGCTTTTTAAGTGCCCGAGGTCTTGGTATTCTGCCAAAGCACCAAGAAGTTACTGGTTTTAGTGCTTTGGGCTTGATGGGTGCTGGTTGCTATTCAGCATGTGATGGACTTCCTCATTTTACAGAATAGCTCCTAATCAATGCTTTAAAAACCCCCAAAACCCTCAGAGCCCACCCCAGATCATTTGAGAGTGTTGTGATTTGGAATTTTGCCTTTAGTAGTCAAACTAATGAATCTTGCTTTTGTGGATGAGGGGTTGAAAATGTAGCTGAAGTGTTTGAATATTAGAAATGTAGAGATGGATGACAAAGAGTGGATGGAAATGGCTTCTGCATAATTGCTCTTCTGTTATTTTATGAACTTTACCTGAGGTTTGTGGCTGAAAATGTTGAATTTGTTGAAGTGAATAATTTTTGCTTCATGTGTATAATCAAATGTTGTCAAATGCATGCTGTGAAAAAAAATCCCCAAATCCCAGAAAACCTGCAGAAGGAATTGTTTCAGTTGGGTTAATTTTAGGGAATGTTTTTAGATTCAGAACGTATAAAAAGTTCAGGCAAAACTCCAATTTTTCTGTTACTTCATTTGAAATTTTAAGTTGCTTTATTGATCACTTTGATCATTATTTAAATCATCGCATATAGTTGCTTTGCAATTCTTATACATAAATATGATTCCCTATTTGAAGTTTTTCTCCCTCCTCCTCAGATCAAATCGTGCTCTTATTAATGTTTGGATTCCCTCAGTCTTCCTGCGTGGAAAAGCTGCCAATGCATTCCATGTTTACCAGGTAAGTGAGCCAGCTGAACAGGGATTTTCTGTAGAAGTTTCTGACTGAAGTAGCACATTTTAATAATTTCAAGCTCTGTGTATAATTTCATTAGAGCTCAGCTAATGAGCAGCAGCAGTAACTTCATATATATTCATCCATAGGATTGTGTTGATTATTCAAATAGCATATTTTGCGGGTTGACTTGGAGTAGTTTAATACTTTAAAAGCATGCTAATAAGATGACTCCATTGGTCAGGGAGTGTAACAATTCCATATTAATCAGTAAAGCCTTCTTCAGTATGCATGTACATGTTTTATTTCAGTTTTGGGGATAACAATGACCAGAAACATTGCTTGACAGACAGATGTGGTTTGCTGTAGTAGCTCATTTGAAAACATCTTGAATAATGAAACAATTCTTCACTGTGTGTTATTGAACGTGTTCACATTGTGTTCTGCCTCAGGCAGGTCAGAATTTAGGGGGTTTTGCTCCAGCCTGACTTGTAGCTGAAGCATTGAAATTTTATACTGCTCCTTGATTCCTGGATTCTTGGTTTCAGAGCAGTGACCCTTCCATGGATAGAACGGCAGGGTGAACTTCAAACACTCTCTAATGTGCTGTCTAGGCTGTTTGCATTTCTTTATTTGTGGATTGTTAGCAGCTGGAAAATTTCTCCACTTTTGTTTCAGCCACATGTACTTAGTTCTGAACAAGATTGCTGAAGCTTCTTAATATTCCTCTCACTCTGAATGATGTTTTTTTGGTAGAATTTTGAATCATTTATGAAGTGTTGGCAGGTAGTTGAAAAATACAGGAAAACACCCACCTTCTGGCTAGTAAAAGACAATGAAAAATAAGACTTGAGGTAATGGAAAGAAAAGCCACCGGGATGGGAACAGTTAGTAATTTGTTCAAAAGCACTGAATAATCAATCAAACTGAGATGCACAGGTGTGTGAAAACCTAACTTGTTGACAAGTGTAATATTTTTGTCTTTCTGGCTTTCACATTTTTCTCCACTCTGCTGTCACTGGCTACGGATTCTCAAACCCAGACACAAGTCTGCCAACACAGAAATCCTTAAAAGCATTGAGATCTCACCCCACCTGTTACTCTAATGATGTTGCAGCTCCATGTCCACCAGAAGAGCTCTGGTTTCTACTGCTTCTTTCCTAAGTTGCTATGTGTTGTTTTTCATCCTGCTTGAGCAGGCGGAGTTCACCAGATGGTCCACTGTGGTCCCTTCCAACCTTACCCATTCTGTGAAGAATTTAATGATTTTTTAATTTTACTTGTAACTTGCTATCAAATTAGGTTACTGAAGAGTTCAGTATTTGTCATGCAGTTTGACTGGACATCACTGTACAAGTGGGATGGTGAAAGCCTCCAAAGTGTGCAGAATTCACATCTACTGTAGGTGTTCTGCACATTCAAAAGGAAAATGTTGACATAAATCAAGCTTCCCAATTTGAAGGAGGCTCAGAACTTTACCCAAAAAACTTCTGAAGTGAGTAGAGAGTTAGATGTCGCTTGTCTTTAATGGAAAACAAAGAACTTGTAATTGAAGGCTAAGTCTCCTGAGAACAGGAAAAAAGGAAGCAAAATATAGAAATATTAAAAAGATGGAAAATTCTGAATCTACAAAAAGACAATTTTGAGAATTTTATTAGGTTTTCGTGTCTACAGTATATTTGAAAAATGTACAAGTTCTTCTGACTATGTTCCATTCATTATCTTTTCACACTATCAGATTTTTTTAAAAGTGAAAAGTTAAATATAGCTGTCTAGAACATAGAATGTAGTCAGACTAGTTTGTCTTCAGTTACAGAATAGCACAGGATATTATAGAATTTTTCCAGTGAGCAGTTGTACGTTTTTTTAGTAGTTAGGAGAATAAGCAAGCAGGAATTACATGTAGAAGTGACTTAAAATGTCAATAATTCTTGTTAAACTTTGATCATGGCACCTGTTGAGCTCTTTCCTTGTACAAGAATACATGAATATCTTTCCTGCCAGTTTTTGGTCACTGTAACAGGAGTGTCACTGCCTCTGTGCATGTGAAAAAGAAGTATTTTCCCAAACGGGCTTCTACAACTGTGATGAAACATTTGAAGTGAGTGCCACTTCTCTGATCAATTATATAGTTGTGTGCTTGCTGAATATATATTTTACATTTTATAATGACCAGGAAAGCATTCACTTAGAAAACTTTAGTATAGCTTCAATAACAGCAGTGTGCATTTATCTTCTTAAATCTCTGCTAAAACATGTGCCCATGATTACACAGACTTTGATTCAGTGTTGAAATTGTTGAAAAGGATATTTACCAGGCTACCAGTATGTCCTAAACAGACCCAGACTGGGAGTCCAATTAGGATAAATGATTGAGCTCATTTCTGAGAGTCTTTTTATTCATAATAAACATTATTTTTACTGCCTTATCATTTGTTTCTCCAGTGCCAGAAAATTAAAATGCATAACTCCTTGTATCGGCCACATGAGAAAGGACTTGCGGTATATCAATATAAAGGAAAGTAGCAATAGTGCAGAATGTTGGTGTGAGTGAGATTATTACCAATACCTTTTGGAGTTCACATTTCTCTGGGAGAACTTGAGTGAACAGATGTAAAAAATGACTCTTGGTTGTGCTTGTTAATGCTGAGGAAAAGACATCAAATGAACTTTGGAGAAAGCTAAAGTGTGCGGGACCAGGCGAAGATTGAAAATTTGGTTTGGTTAAGCATGATTTTTAGATTTGCTAAATACTTATGACTGTACTTAAAGCTAATTAGGAATTTTATCCCTAAAAAAACCCAGTTTTGTTGCTCTTCAGTACATATGGCAGGAAAAGTTTCCAGCACCAGAATACTTGTCACATAGTTCCAGCCATCAAATAGTTTCTTTAATTTCTGCCAAGGATTAAGGATTCTGGACAAGCTCAGAAATAAAACTGTGGACTCTGAAAGCAAGCAGCATTTTATAATTAATCCTATTAGATGTGGAAATTTCAATCAGACCCCTGTATTTGTCGAGTTACACTGCACTCTTGCAGTAATGTTTAACTGGCAGAATTAACTGGTTATGAATCTTGAGGATTTCAAAACAAGCTCTGGAAACGTAGCCAAATTTTATGCTCAATTTGAAAGGCTGAGTTCAAGGGGACAGTTGTGAGCAGCAGATAATTCAGTGCCCCAGTTTAGCACTATCTGTTACTGTCTTAAAAATTAACAGAGCTGGGGATCCATATCATTCAACTGTGGATGTTAAAACAATTAGAGGGTGTATAAATTTTAGGGGAATAGCTATTTAGAATTGGATGTGCACTTCAGTGTAGTTATTGAGTTCCATTAAAAATATTTTTTCGTTTGTTTTCTCAGAATAGTAACAGAAAAATGCATATGTTATAATCTCTGTTCACCATGGAGTTGTTATGGGTTATTCTCATTCTGGATTATTCCTTGTGGAGAATAGCAGATTGTCTGTTTTAAATGAAATGCCAGTAGCAGATCTTCTTGAATAAATAAAGCATAAATCTCCACATGCAGTGCACCAGGAATTCAAAGGTGAAATAGCTGAAAAGTGACTGATAAATAGCTTCTGGCTTGCACACCACAGATTTTAAAGTAGCTAATCTGACATAATTTTTAAAAGGATTTAAGGAGGTCTAAAAACCAAGTTGTTACAAATGATTAGGAAAGGGATAGACAAATAGAAAATGCTATTACGCTGTGTCTAATTTCTGGTTTATCTGTGTGCAGTTCTACTCCTCTCCAATGAAATATATCAACTGCAAATAATATGGGTGGAAAAAAAAGATTTTTCACTGGAGGAGCATATTAGAAATTCTCAGCCTGCATGAAAGGCAACTGAGAGGGGAATACACTAGCAATATTTCAAATCATGAAGGAAATGGAGACATTTTTAACTGTTTCAAAATGCAAATTGGAGCATCCATTGAAACTATTGCCTTGCAATTTCAAAACAAGTGCTTGACTGTGGTCTTCTCCACAATGTAGAATATGGGGTAATACTGGAAGTTTTTGTGGGTCTAGAAAATAATTGAGCAAATAAATTCAGGAAAAATCAATCCAAACTCAAAGATGTGACTCCTTTCTAAGGAAATCCCTAGGTAGTGATATTTTGGAAGACTAAATACCACTATGCCTTGTGTGAATATTTAAGTGTTCTGGATAAAATACATTTCATAATTCTCCAAGGAATTTTCTGAGCCATTGGGATCAGTGTGCCTTGCTTTAAGAGCAGGGTGCAAGAAACTTGGAGGTCATTTTAACTAAACATGAGTTGTCTTTGTAATGTTATGCTAATAATGACTAATTTAGTCCTAAAATGGAAATATTAGGATGACAAAACATCTTTCCTTTCATCTAATGCTTATCTTCTGTGCCTGGCAAGCTCATTCTAAATGTTTTCAGAGTGCATCCTCTCTATTTGTACTTGCTCAAGTTTGTTTTGCTGCAGGTTTAGTTCTTGACTCCTGTCTTGCCATTCATTAGCACTGACAGATTACTAGTACAATTAATTTTGCACCTGACTAAAAAAATAATTAGATGACCAATTGGTGTCTTTATTACAAATCAAAAAATCATAAGGATTGTTTGGACTTCAGTGGATGAAATTATCCAGGCTGTGACAGGAGCTCAGACTAGACACTCATAACCATGTCTTCAGCAAGAACATCAGTTATCCAAAAGAAGGTTCAGAGGTTTATTCCCTTACAGAGTTTCTGATGGCTATTACTGAGTGGCAGACTGATTAGTTATAAATGTTACAGGACACAGCCATATATGGAGAAATTAACTTGTTTTGTACAAAGTCACACTTAAGGAAGCCCAGTCTGTTAAACAGACAATTTAAATATTAGGTGACTTTTTAAAGCCAGGGTCATGGTGGCAAAAGTCTTCTCTTCCAAACAACCTGTTTTCTCTAGTTAGATAGAAACAACCTAGTTTCTCTAGGTTGCTTTCTCATGACTGCTCTATGTGATCTCTCCAGTTTGATGCCCATCTCTTTTGAGTGGCAGACATTGCTCACCATTAGAAAATAATTTCTTGTCTAATATATTCATGGGCATACAGACAGAGTCCAGATCAGAATTAAAAAAAAAAAAAGGCATTTTCATTTTACCTCTAGATGGTGATAGTTAGATGCAGTTTCTTTAGTGTGTAAAGCAAGTTGATTATTGCAGTAATATTATTTTGTCATATTTCTCAACTGTAGAGTATCTTGTTTTCTGTATACATGTGGATTCCACTTTCCTGAAGTGTACAGCAAATGCCATTAGTCATGCCTTTTGTTGCTATAATTATCAATGCCTGACACTTAAGATAATGAAACTGAGATTTTATGATTCCTAAAGTGATATCAGTATTTAAATGGCTTCTTGCAAATCCGCCTTGTTTGCAGAGCAGTGAACACTTTACATTATAAACCAAATAAGTTTAAAGATTAATATGCTAATCAGACAAGACTGTTACTATTTGCATATGAATAGGACACCCTAAGACTATAATCAATAAACATTTCTTACAATTTTTTTATTCCTTTGACTCTCTTCAGTCTTGCTGTTTAGTATTGACTGACATATTTGCTTGTAATATTTCTTTTTATTTTACTTTAAACGATGTTTAAAAACTTGTTGTTTTCCTCTGCACTTCCTCTGTGAGGGAAGAGCAGTATGCTTTCCTAAGAAAGGGCTTCTATCACAGGATTATTTTGGTTGGAAAGCCCCTCTAAGATCATTGAGTCCAGCTGTTCCCCAGCATTGTCAAGGCCACCACTAACCCATGTCCCCAGAAGAGACATCCTCATGGCTTTTAAATTCCTGCAGGTGTGGTGACTCCACTCCTGGTGGGGCAGCCTGTGTTGGACAGCTCTTTCCATGGAGAAGTTTTCCCTGTCATTCCATGTGAACCTCCCCTGGCACAGCCTGAGGCCCGTTCGCCTTGTCCTGTCCCTGTTCCCAGGGGGCAAAGCCCAACCCCCGTGGCTCCAGGCTCCTGCAGGGAGCAGAGTGCAGTTGTGCAGAGTGAGGAGGTCCCTCCTGAGCCTCCTCTTCTGCAGGCTGAGCCCCCCCAGCTGCTCCCCCCTGGAGTTGTGCTCCAGCCCCTTCCCCAGCTCTGGTCCCTGCTCTGGACATGCTCCAGCCTCTGTGTCCTTGCAGTGGAGAGGGAGGATTTTCACAGAAACACAACATGAAAGAGGTGGAGGAGAACAGTATTTGATACCCAAAAGTGTTTGAGGAGGACAGTGCCCAGAAAATACTTTGAGTGAGAGATGAAACAGGGAAAGCACAGTCCAGGATGTGCCAGCTGGGCCTGTTGACCTTGAATTTAATCACAAGCCAGCAGGGCCTGGTATTTCCTCCAAGGTTGAAAATGGAAGGCAACAGACTGGCAAGTAAGAGTTGAAAGGTAAGCAACAAACTAAACCCAAAAAATTAAACCCAAAGTTGCATTTTATTTTCCTGATACATGATGAACTGGATTACTTCAGCAGCTGCAGTGCTAAGCAGGCAAAAAGGAGCAATAAATAGTCTTCTAATCATATTTCATTTCAGTGTTGCTCAGGGCAAGTAGAGAAGAAAATGAACTGGAATGATTGGGAGAATTTGAAGGAAAGATGTGGCTCATGACATCTCAGAGTGATTTGAGAGTGCATGAGCCAAAAATGTTGAATATCCCACTTTTTCTGCAGTGGGACCCAAGGATGCACCAAAGAAGCATAAGAGGAAGCATAAAGCAGAACAGTTTTTAAATAACTGGGATGAAGGGGGTATGGAAAGATGAGATCAGTCTTTGGAGACTTCTGTAATTATTTCTTTTTCTAAAGGAAACAGAATTATAGCTTAGTACATTGACTTGTTTATTGAAGTGCTGGATGCAAAAAAATCCTAGGAAAGTAAAAGCAGAACTTCTATTTTCAGATTATTTTGTAACTACTTCAGAAAAGTAACAAATAATTTATATTCAATAAATATCTAAAATAAATACTAGTGATGTTATGTATTTTAGAAACTGATTGATGAGATAGCCTCCTTTCTCTTGTCTGAGCACCCACAAAATTCTGTTTGGAGAAGAAGGCAGCACTGTTGTCATTTTACATATTTTCTCTTCTGCAGAAACTTCTTTCCCTGCAGTGGTTGTCATGCATTGCAATGACTGTGTGGTTCAAAGTGCATGTTTGTGAAACCACGTTAATTATCTTGGTAATTATAAGCCATATTTCACTGTCAAAAGGAGCTTATTACCTATTGAGTGATTTTTTTTTTTTTGGTGCTGATTTGATTTGTATATAAAAAAGACAAAAAATACTGATTCCATGTCACAAAAGTGGAGGCAGTGTTGCCTTTGTTCCCTGGTGGCCAGTCACTTTAGTGCTGTTGTAGTGAATAGAAGCAGGATGGTGACTGCAAAAGCAGTGATCAT
This sequence comes from Motacilla alba alba, assembly GCF_015832195.1. Taxonomy (NCBI): domain Eukaryota; kingdom Metazoa; phylum Chordata; class Aves; order Passeriformes; family Motacillidae; genus Motacilla; species Motacilla alba. The sequence continues at coordinate 7,402,096 of NC_052029.1, read as the reverse complement.
TACTCTGCATGTCTGTAATTGAGTGGATAAGCCTAAAATGTGTGACACTTTTCTCTTTAGTGGAACAATATTGGCTGTTTTTAAGGTTCATGCTTCGATATGTGTTGTGTCATATATTTGACACTGTATTGTTCATTTTTATGAACTGAATAACAGAAACTTGAAGATTTAACATAAATTATATTCAAGTATTGTAGTCTTTGTGCAAGTGGATAAAATGGTCATACTGAAATAAAAGCTTATTCACTCTAATTCCTGTTATGTCTCTATGGCACACAAAAATCTGCTCCTATCACAGCTGAAAAGTTTCATTGTTCCATTTGTTTTTCATTATGCAGAAAATTTTTAAATTGGATCATTTTCAAAGGGAGAACTTAACCATAAATGCAGGCCTGCAGCTGTCTCAAAATATAACTTGCATTTGTATTCACTTCTCACACTTCAGAGGTAACTTTGGAGAATTGGGCTTGAATTTGTATTCTTAACAGAATCCCATTGTCCTGAAGTGAAGTAAAATGAAACTGGTTCTTACTTTTTTCATGAATACTTTTAACTTCTTCCATATGCTTTGAGTGCAGAAATACATAATTTTGATAAAACTTAAGTAGATTGAAATACTTTACTCCCATTTCATAGTCTGCTTTTCTAACAAGATAATTTCAATCCCCTGAGAACAATTATTTATTAAATGGTAAACTTTGATCAAAATCTCTCTTCATGCTCCTGAATAATTGAGATGTGTATTAAAATTTAACCAGTTTTAAGAATTAAAAAAACTTTATTATCCAAAGTGTAAAACTGTGGACTAATGATACTCCAAGATTTGTAGTGTTATTTAAAAGCAAATGTAAGGGAAACATTCACCAGTCAAGCTTAGCTGATTTAACATCAGAAAGTAATGGTGCCAATTAGCATGTTCTGGTTTTGTGTTCATGCTGATTGGGTTGTCCCTACCAAACCAGTTGCTGATTTTCCTTTTTTTTTATCACATGCTTGGGCATTAATTTGAAAGTATGTAACAAACAAAAGGACCTTGTGAGGGAAGGGAAATACATTAACACAGTAGAATTACAGTCGTACAGAAGTAATAGTTTTTTTTATCACCCCTTTTTCCCTCCTGTAATGCTTACTTAGCTGGTAAATGTCACAGGAGCTTCCTTAGTGTAGCTTCCTTTTGCATTCCTTATGCTCTCCATCATTTTTTTCCGTGCTCAAACCTATGACCTTGTCCAGCCTAGGACTGATTCTTTGCAGACATTCTCAGTATTCTCTGTGTCCTTTGAAGTGTTCTGCTGCTGAAATGTCCTGAGTTCTTTTGTGTCTTGTGCCATGTTTATATGTGGTTTAGTAGAGTTTTCACTGCTCAGCTTCCCTTAATATTACTCCCTTCCCTCTGGAATGGGGCAAGGGCTCACAAGGACTTTGACTTCAGCGCTTTTGTATTTGTAGAGCTCCCATCAATCGAGTTCTCTGTCTTAGAATTCATTTTTCATTATGTATTCAGTCCATCCTTCCAGGAAATGGGAGCCACATTTGCAGGCAAGATTCAGGAGTAACTTTGTGTAGGGAATATCCTTCCTGATGTTTAATCTGGAATTCTACAGCATGGATGTCATTGCAACAGGAGAAGGCTCTGTAATATCTCAGTCAGTATCTCTTGCTGCCAGCTCTACTGGAGAGAGACAAAAGGTGAATCCTCAATATAACAAACTGGGTCTTGCATCAGAAAAGAGAAGCACCCACACGGGACTTCTGCAGATCAGAAGGATGAATGTTGATTACAGGCATTTGGTCTGTGTACACTGGAGCTGGAACAAGTTAATATTTTGGCTTCTGTCCTTTATTTTCCTCAGGCTTTTATGTGTAAGAGGTGATGAGTTGTGTCAGTTGGTACCAGGCTGTTAGCAGGACTTGCTAACAGCATTTTTGACTCAGAACTGCTTAAAGATTCTTAACCTGTTAAGAAACTTCTGGCTCAAACCCCAGTACCATGGGAGCGGGATTTTTCATTTAAGTATGCAATCATTAAACTTGTGCTTTCACATTGATTCTCTGAAGGTTTTTGGCATTTCAGTAATATTACGTGAGCAGGTAGCAGACTGATAAACACTATTAAATTACTACTGTTACTGCTATTGCTCTCCAAATCTCTGACTTCAGACAAGTTTGTGATGAGAAAATAACAAACTAATTCATTAAAAATACTTATTAATTGAATTTTTTCTTAGAGCTGCCATAGCTCATAGCTACAGAGAGGTTACCAATCAATCTTTACACAGGAGACCCCAGTAGAAAGTGCTCCTAAATTACAAAAAGAAGCTACTTAAATTATTTTTTATATTCAAGACAATATTATAGTGAAATCTGTTGTCTACAAGTAAATTTTCTAGCAGTGATTTTGCTTTAGTCTGCACATTTTCATTACCCTGAAAATTATTTAAGTAGGTTAGGAATTGGATGATATTAGGAAAACAGGGGAATCAGAAAGGAAATGGAATGATTTAGAATTGAACTTTTAAATTGATCTGAAAATAAACCTGAGAGTAGTCATTTCAACTTTGTATAACTTGGCCCTAAGATAACTATATGCCTTCAGTGACTAGAGTAGGGTAAGTTTATCCAAATAATTTTATATTTAGTATTTACTTAGTTTGATTTCCCAACTGAATTTGCATTAAGTACGTAGGAATCCCTTGGCTTGGGAATGGTATTCCCCTCTGAGAATACTATTAGAATACTAAAAGTTTAAATGTGTGCTGCATCATGAGCTTTAATATACCTTTCACAGTCTGTTAGTTGATTGTCAATAAATTCAATACGGCACAGGGCTCCAAATGTTGCATTTTCATTTCTTGCTGTCTAAATGAAATCAATATCTATGTACATAGAAGAACAGTAAGAAATTTTCCAATAGTTTTATCTAAGAAATCAATCTGTGTTTTTACAGTCCTGAAAACATTCAATTACAGCATACAGGATTCCTTGGTTAGTTAACTATGGGTTACAGCTTAGCAGGTAATGTTAAAGTGCATGATTCACCAAATCACATGTGCACAGATAAGTGCTTAGTTAAATTAGGATTTCCATATTAAATAACTTAGTTGAAAATAATTTAACTTTTTTTTTTTTTTTTTGTCATCCCTGCCCCCAATAGGGAAAACAGGGAAATTGAAACATGAATCTTGGGAATGTATACAGAATTCCAAGCAATATGCTGGTTGAAGTGAGAATAGGCAGGGGGAGGCCTTAGAGCTGAGTGAATAAAGATTTTAATATATTTTTTACTACATTAAATAAATTTGATTAGAATTAAACAAAATAGTTGCATTTCATATATTCTTTCATTTGCCTTCAAAGATGTACTCAATTGTTAAAACAGATAGTCCTGTAGGTGTTTAATTATCCTGGCTTTGTTTTCAAAGTGAAAAAGAAATCTGAATACTTCTTGCAGACTTACTGTTGTGGTTCCATCATTACAGTATCTGAATTCTTGTTACCAAAACTAGTTGAATTTTTGTTTGCATATGCATTTGTAATTCACAATACTCTGGATCTTTTAAATTTAGATGTGCTAATTTTGGAATTATAGCATTCCTTTTTTGGAATGATAGTCTTCCTGTAGAAAATGTATTAGGTTTTCTACACTGAAATATTCTAATTTGACAAAATTTGCATGGTTTCTGCATAATACATTGTATTTTGTTGCAAAGAAGCCTCCTATAAATTTGGGAAACTAGGTGTCTGAAGAGAGAACTTCAGAAAGACCAAAGCATGGGCAACCTTTGTGGAAGAGGACATTCACTTAATCTCTGAAATACCACCAGTCCTTAGAAAAATTGAATTTTTGCTCTGAAGGACTTGGAATGTCTCAGAGAGAAGGACTGTGCTTCAGTCACCAGGAAAAGCTGCAATTCAGTGTTGAAATTGGCCACATCAAAATCCAAATTTTATTCTTATCTAGTTTCCACAAAAATACAGTTGTTACTGCCCACTCTCTGTGACGGTGGTTGGTGTTGCTTTTTTAATAAGTGTTCTCCTGATATTTGCCTTACAGTTTACTACTAAATTACTAGGGGATTTTGGAGCTGCCAGGCCGTGTCATCAGTACTGTTGCAGTTTAATTCCTGCTGTAAAATACTGAGAGTATTAACACACACATGCACACATGCACGAATGAATAAACTACAGATTCCATTGAAGGAGCAGAGGGAAAGGTCACTCTGGATCTTAAGTTCTGATGCTTGGTTTAGAGTTTCTGACTTGTGCTGTTTCAGCATTCTTTTAAACTGTGTCATTCCCTTGGAAAGAGTGAAATCTCAGTTTTCTGTAAGTATATTTCACTTCTGCATGACATTTTCCTAGAGAAAGCGAATATTTAGCATGTAATTGGTAATAGGCTCATGAAATAATGAGCAGCAAACAAAAACAGAATCACAAAAACTACAGCTGTGTTAAATTATACTTAATGTCCTATACAAGCAGAAAGAATGAACTGTGTTTATTTTCCAAACAATAAAATTTCTAGTTTAGTTTTCAATGTAATTTTGTTAGGAAGTAAATTAAGTTTCATACTTTGGATAAAATTAGGTTTTGCAATTCTGATGCTACAAAGCTAATTTACAAAGTTGAAAAACTGTGTTGAGGACATAGAAATGAATTTCATAGTGGTATTAAATTATTTTTTCCCTTTGGTCACTGGGTAGTAGAATATGCTGGAAACCATGGTAACAAGAAGTGCTGCCATGGTTGCCCCAGAGTCATGTTAAAATGAGCAAGCTGTGTTTGTCTTGATTAAAATAAGAGAGAGAGAAAGAAGAGGAAAAGGGAGAAGGGAGAGAATGAGGTTAATGACGTGTACAACAGCAAACGCAGTCAGACATGGGTCTGGGGCCGTGGGGTCCTGGAGCTTCTGGTGCCTCACGTGAAGGTGCTGAGCCAGGAGGCTTTGAGGAGTGAAGGACACACATCAGCCCTGCTTGTCTTTACATAATTCCCTTCCCTGTCTGTGTTTTACAGGTTTATATCAGGATAAAGGATGATGAGTGGAATGTCTATCGAAGGTACGCAGAGTTCAGAAGCTTGCATCAGAAATTACAGAATAAGTACCAGCAAGTGAGGACTTTTAACTTCCCACCAAAGAAGGCCATTGGAAACAAGGTACTTGAACTCACATTATCAGTAAAAGTTGGGGGAAAACCTCTCTTATCCATACACAAAAAATGAGGTGACTCAAATGTTTTCACCCCTGCTGGTAGCTGCTATTTTTATAGACGTTCCCCCTACCAGCTGGAGATTCACTGATGTAGGTAATGCTTTGGTTTTTCCACGTACTGAGAGGTTTTATTGAATGAAATATTGGTGACATGCACAAATGCACAAACTCTCAAAAACTCTACTGGACAGCCCTGTACATAAAATGAAGTTTCTTCTCCATTTCTCTCCAAAAAATGCCAGCACTTAACACTGGCAAGTAATTCATCTAATCTTCCTGTATATTTCAAAAAGTATCAATCTAAATTCCTTGAATCCCTGCACTCTTCACCAATACTTTTAAGTTCTTTAAACCAGCTTTTTAAAGATATTTAGGTACTTAATTCCTGTAATCTGTGCCTTTGTGTCCTAGCCCTGCCATTTAAAAAGGGGAATTTGTGTTCTCCTGTCGTATAGGGATTTTGAAATGAAACAGTAAATATTGTAGTATGTATGTAGTAAATATGTAGTACCATGTAATTAAAATCTTTAATCATCAAAACTTTAGGCTGATCAAGAGCGTAAATGCACTTTGCAATGTACACTGCAAATCCAGTAAGGATTGACAAGTAATTGAAGTAATTTTCTTTTGCAATGCAGGAATTATCTAAAAATTTTATTTAGCTATCACAAGTAAAATCTCCAAGATATTGGAGATTTAAATTGTGTTTGTGACTGAAACTTCTTTACTAAGCTGCTGGGTTCTTAAATTAGAGTTTTTAAAGTTAATCAAAATTTTTAGCTTTTACATAGGACTTTTTTTTTACTATTTTTTTGCCTTTGTATCACTGAGTTCTTATATTAAATATTTTAGAAGCTCCAACAATAGTGATCCATTTGGTCATCAAAAGACAGCTGAAATAATGACTTCAAAACTCAGATCTTCATGACACTGTTTAGTTTAAGACCACAGTAATAAATATATTAATAAAATGCCACAATTGTCCTTTGTCTGTGTTAGAAAAATGATCTTTGCTAATTTGTATGAAGTAACATACATTTTCAAAAAGAAATAGAAAAAAGTTAGAAATACCTTACTGGCATTCAGATGTCAGTGAATGTGGATTATGAATGTTGAAAGACAGTAACTTTGCCTTCCAGTGATTTCCCAGGTGTTTTGTGAAACTGGCTAGGTAAGTTTGGCACATGTGAAATGGCAGTGACGCACGTAATCTGGGATGGGTGGTGGTGATCCAAATATATATGAAATTTATCAATAAAATCTATAGGTCTGTTTGCTTGACATAAGGTCCAGTTAATGTGGTTCATTGCCTGCTGACTGAGGAAATGGAACTACTTATGAGAGCTTTCCTGCTTTTTTTCATCTATTAGGAGATCATGCATTTTTCATTTAATTTTTAGTGGATGGTTCTGTAATGGAAACCAGGCATTTTCTTCTTTGTTACATAACTAATTCTCCTTTTTTTGAAGTGATGGAGTATCAGCCACTTCAGTAAATTACAAAAGACGCCTTTTAAGCTTTTTTGGATACTCTTTCATCTTTAATTACTTTAAATACTAATTGAGTTACGACTTCAGTTGCACAGTTGATGCATACAAAATTATCAGTTGAGCAACTCATTAAAGAATTTGCATTGCTTATTCTTACGGTGCTTTAGCCTTGAGACAAAATTCTACCTTAATCTTGCATAAACCCACAACCACTTATCAGATCTCAGAGAAAGGGTTTTTTCTTTACAGTAAGAAGTGGGTGCCATCCCTTGCACTCCTGAAAGTCTCTTGTGATGAGACGTGGGGCAGTGCTGTGGTTGTGACCTGGCAAGTCACAGGGTGACATTTTCACCTCAGCTGTGCAAGGCTCAGTTTGGCACACTGGAATTTTTTTGCACAGCACATTGTGCAGGCAGACTTTTGTCCTTTTAGTGGGGCTGTTTTCTGTGTGTCACAGAATGTATTCCCCTTTGGAATTTGTACCATTTGGAAAATAACTGTGCTGTGTGACTGACAGAGACGGGTTAAAGGCTCTGAGATGGCCCTGCTTTCCAGGGCCAGTTGAAGGTTTAAAAGGAAGGTTAAAAAATTTAGTATAAAATTAATTAATTCATGGGGGAATTTCTGTCTTGGAATTGTGCAGAACTTTCAGTTTAGGATGAGGATTTGTGCAGGATGTTACACATGGAAGTGTTTGGTAATAAACATTAGGAGAGATATTGCCAATACTACTTTTTTTCAATACTGCTTTTTAAATGTAGTGGCTACCAAAGCACATTTACCTTTAAATATGCAGTTAGATTTCAATAGATATTTTTTTCTCTCTGATATTACTTCTGCTGGTTTTGATAGAATTAGAGCTGTCTTCCCATTTCTAGATTAATCAATACAATCTTAAATCAATGCCTAAAGAACAGTTTCAGTGGCTGAATTCTGCTAACAAAATCATCTCTTACATTCGTCTATGGTTTTCACATCCTTTGCAACTCCTCAGTGTTATTAGATGCCCAAATAACATATTAGTAAAAACCAGTCCTCCATGTGTAAATGGCTAAAACCAATCATTTTACAGCTTTTGGAAAATGGCATTGATGCTTTTATATCCTGCATGTCAGTATGTGGATGAGTTTACTCACTGCATCCCTTCAATGCACTCTGTACTGTGGGGTTAATGAAGGTGATGTGCTTATTGTAGATTTCAGAGGCATCCAAAGGTCTTGCTGTAATTAAAACCAGCGCTGAATTTCATGTTCAGTTACATGCCCCAGATTTAGGAACCTCCAGGACCACAAGAGGACACCGTGTTCTGCAGAATGACCTGGAATCACTCCTGCAGACTGACAAAATACTGTCCAGTGCTTTGCTATGCAAAATATTGGAGCTCAGAGGAGGGAACTTAAATAGAAGAGAGTAATGTAGAATAAAATACAGAGAGGTATTGATTTTTATGCATATTTTCCCTGTTTACTGCAGTAGAAGTCAGGGAGGTCAGATTCAAATGCAAAGTTGCAGAGTTTGACATTGGGAAAATGCAAAAAGAAAGCAGAATTTCAGCTGAATGAGTATTTAAAAAAGTTGGAAAATCAAATAAATCAAGTAGCAGTGGAATTTGAAAATATTTAACAATTATAACTCACTGTTATTAATAATAATATAAATCTTGATCATTATGTTTCGAATGTATTTTTGCCTTTCATTTGTTTTCCTTCTTTTGGGACAATTTATCTTAAAAGTTCGTGTTCATAGTATTTCAACAAATTACGTATGTAGGATTAAAACCTAGCTTTAATGCTTGAGGAAACCTAAATTTAATAACAGAAAACCAATTAGTTGAAAAATAGCTGAAAAGAGGAAAGAATACTGCTTTGGACAAGTAACCTTTTTGCAATTACAAAGAAGAGTGTGTATTTGCCTTTCAGCTTGGTAACCTCATTTTCAGCATATTAGTTTAACATTTGAATTTAGTAAGTTTGAACTAAAATAAAGTAGGGAAGAGAATAATTTATTTTATAAATGTTGCTTTGAATCAAGTTAGATATTCACTGAAGGAAAATAATAATGCTGGCAAGAGTCCATGTATTAATTTTCATATACACTAGACCCCATGCTGTGTATCTTCTACTAAGGATCTGTCAGTGCTGGTAGCAAATATTTGTCAAAATCTTTATGAGTAATCCTGACAAGAATAATAGTTCTTTTTATTTCAATTAATCAATGCTTTGTTTGAGGAAAACAAATATATATGTTCCCTTGTGTTGTGTGTATAAGAGAAATGTCATATACTCAGCATCTATTTTAATTCTTTTTTAACATGCAGATCAATTTATTGAAAACTTACAAATTTCCACTGTATTGTTAACATTTGAACTGTTCAGGTTTTGTAATTTTAAAACATGTTCCCCCTCTATCAACCTGGCTTGTGATTTGCTCAGTATTTTCTATGTATAGAAAATACTATATAGCTGTGTATACCAAGATTTGTAATTTCAAACTAATTTTTCTTGCATGAGGTAGATTTTTTCCTTTTATCAAGCCTTCAGGTATTTTGGCTCTTTTGAACTCATCTGTCCATTCTCACTGTTTGTCTTTGTCACTGCTGCCTTCCTGTCAGGAATGCCCAGGACAGGCTGGGTTCCATGGGGCAGCACTGCAGTGTGCCCACTTCTGGGAAGCTCGTGAGGAAGAGCTCTATACAATCACAGCCCTTGATTGGAAAGGGTTCCCTGTAGGTTCTTGCATACAAATACAATTAATTTTGTTTCATTTAAGATAACACTTCGCTTACATTTGGCTTCTGAACCTTTGCTGGTGTTGTAGTTGGTGTCTCTCAAAATAATCATTAAATATTAATACATGAATATTCACTGGACTGACTAGATATTGCAGCAGTCTTAAAGTCCCAGTTGCTGCTTCTACATTGGGTAGATGATAGTAATTGAGTAAAGATCTAATTAAGAATCCTCTTGCAAGTGTTGTCCCAGTAGAGGGCATATCAAAATAGAAATTCTATTCTTTAGTTCCACTGAAGACCTGAATTCACTGATTGTCTAAGTGAGGAGAAATGGAATCAGGTAGCTTTGCACTGAGTGCTGACTTGACTGCATGATATCCTCTGCTCTCCTTTAAAGTACTGGATACCCCTATGGAAAGGATACACAGCACTTTGCTGAGGCCAGAAGAGTGACTTTGCTGTGACTTCTCAGTTGCATTGGGGGAGCAATACAGAACTCTGAAGTAAATGTTTCAAATGTTAGGTTGATAAAATGAATATGTACTTTTCACCACTGTACTATCAGTGGCTAACATCAATTGTAGATTAATTTGTATATGCCCCTATTTTAAAAAGTTCAAAAATATCATGTGCATGTATTTAAAAAGATTCTGTTGGTATACACACATATATATGAGCATGCCAAAGACAACATCAGACCCATTTGGGATCTATATGAAGTTGGCTTCTGGAATCTATGTTGTGATTCTGCAAGTTCTGCTCCCAGGAGCTGTCTTTCTCCCATTTATGCCAGTGGAAACTTGCCTTTGCTCACAGAGTGCAGATAGATTCCTTTTCTTTTGTTCCCAACAGCAAAGCTGCCTTTTATCAGTGTTTGGTCTGTTTGCCTGTTGCTGAAGATAGTGAAGAGTTTAAGATAGGCTGCAGGATAACTGTTTTAGGATTAAAAAGCAAAGAAGATAAAGATTTTATTGCAAGTAAAAGAAAACAATAGAGCTTGCTCTTGTGCTTATAGTGTTTATTGGTTTTTAAGGAAGTTTGTCAAGTAGAGTTGCCTGGCTTGGTGTGTGTATATATATGAAGAAATATATAAATATGAAGTTCATATATATATATGAAGAATTTTGAAGCCATTCAAATTAGAGTTTGAGTGTTAATATTTTTGCTGTTAAGGGTTTCCCATGGTGTCATTGCTGTGTAACCCCTGTCATGCATTTCCCTCCTGTAAAAGCTGATTGCTGTTTTTGGTGAGCAGGACCTGTCTATTCATAGACAGTACCCCCTTAAAGCTGCAGGTGATGGAGGAACTAAAGTCCCTTTGGAAAGGGAAGCAGCATAATAGGAATAAGGTTTTTTAAGAAACACACACACCCCTCCCACATAAAATATGTATTTGAAAATGGGAAGTATAACAATTCCTGTTTAACTAGTACATAGACAATAACAGAAAACATATGGAATGTTTGAAAGAGAATGGTGCAGGAAGAATCTTAGAGGAGGAAGTAATTTGATTTTAGATTTGGCTCTTTTTCTGTCCAAATTCAGCAAAACAATTCAGGGTGTCCTGAAATTAAAGTATGTGTTTGACTTGCATTGGAATCAGAAGTACAGATATATCTGCTTTTGTCCTCTGTGAGATTTAGGAGCTCACAGAAGCTATCTTTCATCAGATTCGTTTGTCAAAGTCAGACTGGCAGGGAGAGCTGAGAAGAAAGCAAAACTTGTTATTAATGCATGTGGGACAGGGGGCTAAATAATCTAAATAATGTTTCTTGGTACTAAGCTTTGATATCCAATGTCTTCAAGTAGAATTGGTAAAACATTATGACTCTCTGATGTTTCAGAATTGGGCTACATTTATTAAAGTAGAAAAGCCTTGAAAATATTAAACCTCAAGTTATATGTTAAAAATTTGAAGTTAAATATTGCTTTCATAATGCTATTTAGGTATGATGTAATATAGAAGCTTAAATTCTGTATTATTCTTGACTTTCAAAGTAAGTAGATTTTAGTTTTCAACTCTCTTAGTGGGCTTAACTAGTGTATTGACTTATTGTCATACAGTCTTTTGCCTTGTGGGTTATAGGAAAAACTGTAGCTAATATATATTTGACAGATATGCTTGTGCTATAGTGTGGGTAAAAGGAAAAGAAATGGACCCATTTGTATTGTGTTCAAACTAGGAAAGGAACTCAAATTAATCTCATATATGGTTCTATGTGATAATTCTGTAATATACCACAGTTTTTGTGCCATTTTAAAGCCACAAAAGAAACTTTGTTCCTTAAGTTCACTGTGTTACTTTGTAGCTGGAAAGTTCAATTCTCAAAGAAGCTTTAGAATAGCAATTGGGACTGCATGAATACAATCTGGTTTTCAAATATGTGACTTAATTGCAGTACCATACAAATAGAAATAAAAATAATGTGACTCCTGGCATAGTCATTAAGATTTCTAGTCACAGCCCACCTGTTTCCTAACACTGTCACCTGCACACTAAGGGGGAATACAGAGTATTTCAGATTTTGAATCCAGATCCTCTGGGTTTTCTACTGCATAAGACTGCAGTTGATATTTTATGTGTACAGCACTTAGAAAAGAGCATTCAGTTCTTCTTCATTTCCATTTTTTTGTCATATCAGTATCCAAGAAGAAGAGAAATAAGTCAGCAGGAAATGGTTGGCTTTTATATGACAAATACTTTATAGTAAATGCTTCCCATTGTGTGGCATGAAATGTCTGGGTTACCTGAAACTCGGCATGAAGGTTAAATCGAGCGGAGTGCAGAGCAGCACATTTCATTTTCAGGGGTTTAATTTGAAAGGTAAACAGTTCTCCAGCTCATGCTTCTCCCTCTCCATCAGAATGTCTCACTGAATTAATCTGTTCATTTGGTGCTCAAGGGCACCATTTCAATGAAATAGTGAATCGAGTCATTTTCTTTTCAAGTTACAAAAATTTCCTGCTAATTGCTGTTGAAGTTTAGGAAGAAGGAATACAGACTATTTAGGGTCTACAAAACAAAACTTTGCCCGTCAAGAGATGTTTTTATTCTTGCTGTCTTGTAATGCTATAATCAAGGGAAGCAATTTATTCTAACAAATTATTGAATATAGAGCCCATAGAAACAGTTCAGATGGTGTTGCTTTGCATCATGACATTATGGGGAAAAAAAGGAAAGTAATTTACATGCTGCTTGGACAACTGCTAGATAAAAATATGGCAGTTTTATAACAACTCATGCGTCATTTAGATATTCTAGTAGCCTCCTGGTATAAAATGAAAATATAAAAATAAATTTTCTATATTTATTTCTTATTGTGGTGGTGATGCTAAATTGCCAAGTTATTTGGATTAATAAACTTCCTTTCAGAGAAATCTTAACAGGGACACCTAATTACAAAAATAAAAGCAATACTTTCTTTTTTTGAATTTGAAATTTTACCCACATTTTTCCCTTTTCTTACATATCAATGTGCTTGATTTCACCTCTCTTCTCCTTCCCAAAATGTATTGTTTTATAAATATTGGCAAATTTTCATCTTGGTTGCTGTACAGCTTTTTGGGTAGTTGCTAGTACTAAAGATATTTAGTGTTAATTTTTTTAAAAAGAAAACAAAGTATTGAATACTTCAGATAATGTGAAATGCTGAGAAAATTTGCATGAAAAATTTGGTTGTCTTCATTGTATCATGTAAAATATCTTTGCATGAAGGCACAATAAATTATGGACACTTCATATCGATATTCCTCATTAATTGAACTTATATTTTAGCAAATAGAATAATCCCATCAGAATGTATCTGAATAAAATTTTTGTAAAAGAAGAATCTAGGATTTTATGTGAGAGTTAAGTTTTTTTTCATTATTGATTTTTTAAATCAATTTTTTGATTTTTTTTTCATTGCTGCAAACTTACTGTATATAGAAGCTTGTACATTGTAAGCAGTGTGTGTGCCATGTTTCTAAAGGAATTTGAGGTGGGTTATTTTGCTGTTATTTTAAATTCAGAGTCTCTCTTTATTGGTCTTCAGGGCATTTTCAACCAGATTAAAGAATGAAATTAGGAAAGAAAACTGCAGTGTTGGAAAGAAGCACTGAACTGAGACACATTTTAACTAATATTGTTGATAGTTATTACTGTAATATAGGCTAGTGAAAAAATGGATCTCAATTTCATGAACTGTTGTGTTTTAGTTTGCAGAATCTCCTGAATAAAATTATAGGGTAGACTGCTAATACTTTATCTGAGGAGAAAACAGAAATAATGTTTCCCTATTCAATAGCTGAGCAAGAGATGAGCCCTAGGGGTCGAACTTCAGTTTTTTATTGATGCATTTTAATTAACAGTTGATTCCTGACCAGTTGACAAATTAATACATGGTTGGCATATGTCTTTAAATAACAAAATATTTCGATGACACTGGATTTTATTAGCATAACATTGCCGAGTTCTTTTTCTAACAGTGGCATTAACCACAGCACTAAAAAGAGATCAGTTTTAGATTTATTCTCAAGCTTGCTTTTTTCTGTTGGCGTGTTTACTGATTAAAATGCTGCTTTGAATAAATGGGTGCTTGACTGAGGGCATTGCAGGACTGTAGCTCACACTCAGCATGTCTGCTACTGGCTGGGTTTGCAGCAATGCCTTTTTCAAGCTACTTTATCTAAAAGCACTTTTCTGGTACCATTGAAACGAACCCAGAGCTGGAGATGGAAATGCATCAGCTATTTTAGTAGAGAAACACAGAGTAATAATTACAATTATGTAGTAAATCTCTGTTTAAAGGAAAATAGATTTCTTTTCAAAACTGACAGTTCCTTGATTTCTTCTTTGTATCTCATCCTCTTAAATTGCTGTTTGTTCCACTGAACAGTAAATGGACAAAAAAAATCTCACACTGGCATGGGGAAAATGACAATTTCATGTATTGTATCCCCTTGTTATGTTGTATAACGCTGGCCTGGTTCTGCCATACAGAATCTGGCAATACAAATAAGATGGAAATTTTAAGTTTCTGCAGTTTCAATAATTTTGAGATGATTTTTGTGTAATACTGTGGCATCTGGTATATTTAGGATTGGAAATGGTACCTTCCTAAAAGTTTTATGATGCCATAGTTCCTTAAGGACAGATGTACTGAAGTTAAATTTTACTGTGGCTTGTGTAAAGGTGTCAGTCAGTCTGTAAAGTGAATATTTGCTATTGAAATTTTAATTACAAACTAGTGAGAATGACTCAGCAATTGAATATTTAATTAGCTCCCATCTCAGCTTCTGATTGCCAGCTTCATTTTGAGGTTAGCATTTGGTGCCTCATAAATAGATAAAAAACTGATATGATAATTTTGCTAAGACTGATTGGCTAAGACAGTGGAAAAGATTAGGCTACATTAGAATAACCTGAGTTTATTTCTGCACTTGCAGGTTCAACTTTGAATAGCATTATTGTCAGTTTAGCTTAGGATAGGATGCATCATGTGGTATCAGAGGCTGATTAAAGTCCTAAAGCCATATTTCCTTTTATTTAATATTTCCTTTTATCTTAATTGAGCTGGATTGAGCCCTCTGCTGTTTTGTTGTTTAGTTTTGTTTGGGTTATCTTTTCCCCCCGTTTCCACAGCAGGAGGTTGGTTAAATGCTAAGTAATGGTTAGAACCTCAGGAGCAGTGAGTTTGATGTTGATAGCAGCAGCACCAAGCCCAGAATCTAAAAGTGTTTTATCTGTCCCTAAATCATGGCAGGTAACCATGGCAATCATAGCATTTCCAAAAGCTCCTGGAAAATATTTGAAACATCTTAAGTGAGCTGTCCCATTAATAATGAAGAATATCAATGTTTCACCATCTGTTCCATACTAGCAGTGTGTATAAAAGACCAGCAGTTGTGTGAAACAATTTAAACTGCAAGTGGGAATGAACTTGGCTTGTAATGAAAAACTGCAAAAGAACATGACATAAAACATCGTACATCAAGACTCTGCTTCTTAGTTTTACACCTTAAACTCGTCTTCTAATATATGTTGAGAGTCTATAACTTTTCCATTATCTATTACAATATTTAGATATTTGTAATTTGATACTAGCATTTTGCCAGGGGCAGAAGAAAAGTAGCAAATTATCAGGCAAAAAGAATCCCATACAACATTTTGGGAGGCATGAATTTCAGATTTAAAATATTTTAGCAGATGTGTTTTGATGCTTCTGTAGTCTGAATGAGGTTTTTTGCTTGTTAACTGAAATTTTGTGGTCTCTTAATCAAAACTGTGTGCTCTTGAACTGCGGGGTAGTAAATTACTTTCACTGCAGTTAGTGCAGAAACAGTAGCAGCTTTATTTTTTAGAAAAGATGCCTAAAAAACTTAAGTGAGAAAGTGGGTCTTTATTTAAGTACTGTTACTTTATCTTTCTATATATGTATTTGTTTCCCTAAAAATGAAACTATGAAATCTAACCTTTAATAATGTGAAAATGCAAAGGTTTCTTGTAAATGCATTGGTAATTTTAACAAAATTACTTGGTCCTCCAAGTACATTCACATCAAGTGTAGGTGAATGTGTATATTGAACCTTAGGGGAAGATCTTTGCTGTTTTCTGTGTGAGTACATATGCAAATGTAGGCTTGTATCGACTCATACAATCACCAGAGACATGTATTAAAAGTAGGAGGTGGGTGTCACTGATACAAACCCACAGCAAAAAAATTCCCTGTATTTTTTGCTTGTAAATAAAAGTAGGTGTTTGTTTACAAGTTGGAATGTAAAGTACTACCTAGATTTCTGCTGTGGATAATTGGGCCCAATGAAAAGAAGGTTATAGGTACCTTCTTATAATTTAAGACTGAAAAAATTGGCCAGGCTTTGAGCCAGTTGTGTTTTTCTGTTACCAGTTGTTCTGTTTACTATATTGTGACAAGAACTCTTTATTACTGCAACAGCTTGGCAGTAACAACTCTGTGCTAAAATCATTGCTCTGAGTAGCCAACCTGCTGTTGCAAAATGCACGTTTAATGATAAAGTGCAGACCTGGAGCTGAATCATTTTGACCTTGGTTTACATTGCTTCTGGTGAGGACAACAAGCCTTCTTACATGGTACAGAATTTCATGGTAGATTGCTTGGTGTTTGTTTTACAGATCAAATTCATGTCAGAGTAAAAGAACAGTTTTAACTGTTTTCAGGCTGGATTTTTATTTCTGGGATGTTCTGCCTTTTTCTTGGACAAATGGCAGAAAAAAAAACATATTATAAGCACTAAGTTGTTCAGCTGTCAACAGCAAAAAGTGCCTTCCCTAAGCATGTTCTGGCAGTCTTAATTAGAAAAGTCCTTTGTGCCATTATTTTCTGTAGTCAAGGAGACTCTTTAGAGTAGCACAAGGGATAGAAAGTACCTACATTCAGCATTTGGCTCCTGTGTCTATAGCAGAAGTCCTTCCTGTGAAAGAAGATGTTTTTTGTTAAACACATTTGCAATACAGAAGTCATACTAAAGGAATGCAACTTCTGCTAAAGAGAATACTTAAACATAATTGAAATTAATTCACTGGAAAAGTTGCTGAATGTGGTATTTAACAATGGAGGTTTTCTTGTGAAAACATGCCTGACAGAAGCTATGGAAGTGGAATGAACAAGTGCAGTGAGGGTGAGGCAGCTCTTGGGAGGGCTCTGAGCTGTGCCCGGGCGTGCCCTGGCAGTGGCTCGTGGAGCACGGCAGGATTGTCCTCCCCCGTGGGACAGCCTGGCAGCACCTGGGGCAGGAGGACTCCAACTGAAAGAGGCTCAGGTGCCAAACATCCCCTCTGCTCATGTGGTTAAAGCTTCCAGAACCAAAGCTCTTCCCCAAACTTTTTCTTCTTCCCAGATATCTCCCATGAGTCCTTGTCTTGTCTTCATTCCCATGCAGCTGGTGGCAGCAGTGTCCCTCCAAGGAGGTGATGTGGTGCTTTAAATCCTCAGAGAGGAGAGAGGGGAGCACAAGGCTGTTCCTTGAGCCTCACCAAAGAATCCAGTGGGAACAGAAATCTTAGTGAAAAGAAAAATAATAGTAATATAGGTGCTATTCAATGCTAAGTGTTTAGTTAGCATTGAAGGGCACGTTTATGTGTTATTATAGTTCCATTTTGTGGCAGTATTATGTGTCCTCATGAATTGAAATGTTTGCTTTAATGTTCCAAACATCTTGTATAGGCTTCAGTTCCACACATTTGTCCTCCTGCGGCAGGGCAGGGAGCAAGCTCTGCTCTGCTCTGCTCTGTGCCAGCAGCAGCTGCTCTCAGCTCTGGGAGCTGGGCAGGTGACCCTGCAGAGGGGCCTGGGGGGAGTTCCAACACCACAGCTTTGTTGGTTTAATAAAGGATGAGTTTCAAATCACTTGCAACTCAACTGGTGTGTATGTTGCTGAAAAAATATGTGACTGATAAAAATGAAATAACAATGTATTTAATATATAGGGTTTTTTAATTTTCACTTAGATCTCCATTGAATTAATTTATTTGATTTATGAATACATCAATTTTTCATTACATTACTACATTGAATGAAATGTGTTAGTGTAGAACTGGAATGTTAAAATGGGACTAGACATCTGTGTAAGTTCGTATGTAGAAAACAAAAATAAAATTAATCTGTATCTATTTTGGAATTTCATGAATTTAATTAAACAATGTAAGCACTGCTTAAGTTTTTGAAGTCTGTAAGTATGGATATTTTCAGCAGTTTCTTACATCTTACTCTATTATGTCCCTACAATTATGTCTGATTTTTTATTTCTAAAAATATGCTTCTTCCTGGTAACTTCTAATGAGAGGGAAGAACAGAACAAAATGTCAGTGAAGGTTCTAGGAATGCTACAGCAAATTCCTCCTGAACTTGGATGAGCATCCCTGCTTTAATGGTGTTGTTCTACTCTATCTGGGGAAGCAATAACCTTCAGATTTGCATCCCCTGCATGGCAGCATGGGCTGAACCTTTTCCATACAATGAATTTATTCAGTGTTGTCAAATGTATTTATGGTGTTTTGTTGGCGGGTTGGCTTTTTTCCCCCCCTCAAGAAACAAGAATTAATTTCAATGCCTTTTCTTACAGACATAAATAATACAGGTTGGATAGACACATCTTTTAGATAATGGTTGTTTTTGGGAGCTGTAGCTGTCTAATAATAGGTTTGGCTTCGTGCCTAAAGAACATGCTGTGACATTTAAACCAGGTGAGCTGTGCCAGCCTGCCCGGGACAGAACGCTCTGGCTGAGCACAAAGCATCCAGCACCTGATGGCACTGTAAACCTGTTAGAGCTCCCTGTTCCTGGGAAATGTGGCACATTTAGATTATAGTCCATGTAATTGGCACCCCTCACAGGGAAAAGGTTTAAATGACATGGAAGTTATGGGATGCCTGGCTTCTTGCTGATTGTGATAAACTTTTCACTTCTAGGTCCATCAGCAGAATGTGGAGTTTATAGAACTGTTCTATTCATTTGGGCCAACGAAGTATAAAATCCTGGATCTAAAATGCTACAGAAACTTCAGTAAAACATTTTAATGAGAGTTGTGATATAATATTGAAAAAAATCTACTATCTGAAGGCATCATCACAAAATAATTATTTAATAACATAAAAGTGCTGGAGAAATACTTGTCCATTCTGGAGTTTGTGTACCTGACATCTGAAAAGTATGAATTGGGGAGACATTGTGGGAGTAAGTCAGCATTTCCTCCTGCAAACACTGGTGATTCTGGATCTCAAAAAAATTGCATGAATTTTTATGCCACAGCCTCTGTGCTGCTGTTCTGCTTTGCCTCTCTAAGATTGCAGTGGTTTATGGTCCAGAGAAGACAGATTCTGCCAGGGAGAGGATCTGACATCCTGTCAGTGGATGTTTTTGTGAAACAGGTTTTATTAGAATTCATGATTTTTCCTTTATCTCTAAGGACAGAGTCAAGGGGTTTTTGCATATTGCCAACATATTTATATAGCCATAATAACAGAGATCATCAAAAGATCGATTTTTATGCTTACCAGGACTGTTCAGTTACATGATGAAGTTGAGAAACATCATTCCTTTTGCCATTTATATTTTTTCCTCTCTATTTTTAGGATGCAAAGTTTGTGGAAGAGCGACGCAAGCAGCTACAAAATTACCTAAGGAATGTAATGAACAAAATTATTCAAACTGTGCCAGAATTCACAGCCAATCCCAAAAAAGAGACACTTATTCAGCTGATGCCCTTTTTTCTGTAAGTATCTGTCAAGTACTCAAGAAAATATTAAGTTTTTTTCATCACAGATTAATTTAAAATATAATGCCAGCATCTCCAAAATCTTTAAATCAGTGCTCTTTTTAAAATAGAAGGCTCCTGTTCAGATTGCAGGTGCTTTTGTTATATTTAAAGAAATATATGAGAAATAGAGTATTTTTTTGTTTATTTAAATGGGGATTTTGAATGAAAATCACAGTGTAAAGCTTTCAGAAATAGATCTAAGTGACTTTAAAATCTGCATCCATACATGCTCTTTAAACATTAGGTATTTTCAATTTATTTTATTTGGTCTTTCTTAGTTTTGGTTTTGGTTTTTTTGTTGTTATTTTTTTTTTCCTTCTGTGGGGTTTCTATTATTTTTTAATCTTTGTTTTGGGGGATGGGGGTAGAGCACTATTAGGGTCCTTACTAACCAAATAAAAAAGTCAAACTGTTGAGCTCTTTTTAGCTGAATTTTGCAGTCTGCTGATGCATGTTTCGATTTCATTAATGTTAAAGTTGAATAAGTTCAGAAATAACCTAACAGTTGTCTGTTAAGAATCTCAAACTCTTTGATATACTATCACACAAGGAGTATAATCTGGTAAAACTCTCCCTTTTCCCTTTAAATTTATTTCTTCATGTATTTGTAAATATTTAAAACTATTTAGGAATTTAGGAAAAAATACTAATGAAAATTTGTTTTTAAAAGTCGTGCTCTTTCACTAGTAATTTTTCAGTGTAATGGTTTGTCAGTCCTACACCTGTACAAATTATGTATAGCTTGAACACTCATTTACAGTAAGTCCTCATGTGAAATTTGCTGTCCAGGAGCCTCTGCACAGGGATTGTGCATCCATGCCTGTGAAGCCATGGGTGGATTCATTTGCAGCTTCAATACCAATTTCAAATGAATATGTTTCATCACAGCACACATATTTAGTTGTATTATTGCCTGGTCTTTTGCAGAGTGTGTCAGATTTTCAAGTTGAAATTGCGTTTCAAGAAAGCTCTATTTATTAGAAAATGTAATAGATGAGTGGAAGAATGCCAAGATACATTTCATGGCATTCGTGAGTTTCCAATTTTTCTGTGGATTTGAAATCAATTTGATGAGACATCTTGCTGATGGCGTTATAAGTGGTGCAGTGATGTTTGTGGGGAAAACTTCTAAGAGACTTGCCTTTTGCTCCCTAAGAATTTATTGTCTAGAATTTGGCTAAGAGCTGAGAAATTGAGAGATGGAAATGGTTTAAAGTTCCAGTTGAGGGGCCCATGTGTAGCTTTTTGTTGAGTAATTTTAAAGAAGTTATCTTTTACATTGTACTTAGTTTTGTTTTTTTATAGAAGAGGGGGGCAAATACCAAATGCATTTGCAACTGAAAAATGTAATTGTAAATGCCATTGTACTCCTTCTCTTGTGTTTTTTAAAAAATCTTAATACACTATTGTTACATAAGTAATTTATTACACTATTTTTTGGTTCTGAGAAATGACATTTCAAGAATAGTATATTTATAGTCTCCTGGCCACTTATGTCTAAAACAGGAAAGGAGAAAAAGTGTCCTCTTACTCTTTAGCCCTGTACAATTGCTTTCTGATACTTAGTCTTAGCTCTTTTGTAAGTGGGTAATTAGAATTTAGATCTCATGTTTCTGTTTATTAAATGAAGTGCCAGGCATGGGGACCTGCACGGGACAAGATTAAAATCACAATCCATGTAATGGGTTCTGCCACTGCTGCACAAGTCTGAATGAACACGATTTCCCTGTTATAAAACCCTCCAACTCTATTTCTTCTAATAAATGTAATGTAGGGAGAGATTCAATCAATATCACAGAAAGAGCAAAGTTTCATTGAGAGCCCATTTAAGTTCCAATATTCTAGGGGTACAATTTAGTTAGTGAAGCATTGTGATACAAAACAATGCAGTAATCTCTAAGGGGAGAGATTTGCTGAAAGAAATTGGCCAACACCATTTATCACCCATTCCTGAGCACCTCTGTGATGCACTGCACTGCTGCTAACCCTGGTGTGGGTGTTCCGCAGGTGGCAAAAAACCTCTTTATTTTTAGAAGTTTTTTTTTAAATTTGGCAATTCATAATTCTTAACACATTGCATGAGACAATGGACTGGAATGTTCTGTGATATCTGGATGTTATGGCAGAGATTCTGTTCCTTCATGTATCTGTGAATTACTTCCTGAGAACTTTTTTTTTATATAACAAGTCTATCAGCACTCTCTCTTGGCTAAAGTAGATAGTTTTCTCTGGGAATACTAGTGGGATTCTGGAAAAATTCAGCTGTTGAGCAAAATAACTACATTCTTCATCTACAGCAGCAGACAAAATGGCTTTTTAATGCATTTTACCACTGAGATATTAGACTCTTCTGTAGCTACAGCAGCAGCATTAAATTAATAAAAAGAACCTTTCTAAAATGCTCTCCTTCTATCAGTGTCTGAAAGTGCCATCATTTCTAGGCTATTTGAACTCTCTATGGCCTTTATTATTGGAGAGTCATGACCTGGCACTTCTAGGGGTTTAAAAAGCATCTGAAAGAAAATGCATTTCAGTTCCACTTCAGATTTCCAACTTCTCCAGTATTATCTTTCCATAATGGATTTTGAGCTTCATCAACAGGAGACCTGAAATATCTTGGAGTCTGTGAATTGTTTATTACTTTAATCAGTTGTAACCTTTGTACTGTACTTGTAATTCTTCTTTTCTGTTAGGTTTAATAATATTTTACTATAAAGCACTGTAAATACATACAGGAATTCTGATATATTTAATTTTTCCTCTGTAGCACAAATGTATCTACAGTTAGTTGCATCTTTATCAGTGAAGGAATAATTACAACACATTAGTCCTGGAGCTGTGCTGTAGACAGTAGTGATACCTCAGTCTGGGGAAAACAATTACAGTCTTGATATGCATAAAAAAATCTCCAGAGCATTAGATCTGTCTGCTAAGAAGCAATGAAATGTAAAATAAAAAAAAATAATTATTTGGTCTTATAGACTTTCTTCTCACTGCAGAATTACGTGACCAGGCTTCAGTGTACAAATGAAAAATCCCATTAAGGTTATGTCTGATTAGGCATCCTATGGATAGAAATTACAGGGTCAGTTTTAATTAATCACTTTTAAGACCTGATTGTGGCCTTAAAATATGATTATGGTGAGCAGAACATAAGATTAATATCTCTAAGACTGAATCCACTGTTGATGAATATTGCCTAAAATTTTTATTGTTTGTTCCTTTGGGAACTCTTCCCTTTCAAGTGCAGTGGTTCCATACAATCAGGCAGATCTGACAAGAAAGAACATTTCCACTGATCTGTATGAAATAGCCTGGCACTCTTACAGAGGAAGGGATTGCTTTTATTTTGAAACTCAGCTAACAGTTTGCAGTGCAATAATGTGATGAGTTTGCTACATTTCTTCCCATCATGGTATCAAATACTCATGGTGACTTCTGGAAGTGTCTCTTGTTCTGAATCCTTGTGCTGTGAACTGTCATTGATGTAGTTTTTCTTTTTCTATTACCACTTGTAATCTCAGTTTGTATCTTTTTCAGTTTTGATACTGTGTTAGCTCACTCACAAGTTTGGTCAGAGTTTCTCTTATAGTCCACTTTCATGTCTTAATATAAAAAATAGATTCTGACTCTGCTAATTTGTCTGTTTACATGCTGAATAAAAAATTCTTAGCAGTAATAAAATTGACATCAAAAGATAAATTTTCAGTCCATGTGGAGCAGTACCTAAATCAAGAATAGAATTGGCACTGCTGAATTATGTTGCTACATCTGCTAGCTGGTGAAGGCCTTTCTGCTAATACTTACTAAAATGAACATTTATTTGCAGTTATTGGTTCATTATAGATAAACAAAGCTGGTTATAACAAGTACAGTTGTGCTTTAATCACATTTTTATCAATATAAAAAATTATCACACGCTCTTAGCTCTCTGTAAATATATATAAAACCAGGAAGGATCTTTGGCAACAAGGATCCCATTTCTTTGGACCATATAATTGAGTTTCAATATAAATCTTTATATACATTGTATGATTTCAAGTATGTAAGAAGCCAAAAGCTTCAAAAAGTTGGGAAAAAATTTTCTAAAGTTCTGTGATGGTCCAATTTTCTGTCTCTCTGGTTTCTATATCAATTGTCTTCATTTTTTAAAAGAGATTTTCTTTCCAATGTCCTCATAATGGGCACAAACTGAAATGCAGGGAAAATAATAAAACCCCCTTTTTCTCCCACTGTGAGGGAGATGGAACCCTCCAGCAGTTTGCCCAGAGGTTGCTGACACGCCGTGCTTGGATTTGGCAGGACTCAGCCCTGGGCAGCCCTGTGGGGATTGGCTCAGTGATCCCCATGGGTGCCTTCCAACCTCCAGTCTTCTCACAAACAAGTGTTGGCTAAATTACAGCTGCTTACATGATGTTTGTTACCTGTGAGCAAAGCAAAGTCTGAGCATGGGAAGCTCCTACAACACAGACTCCACCTGGCAGCTGTGCAGAGCTCTTCAGTAGGAATAGTCCCCCTTTGCTGGTTCTTTTGCATTGGCACTGCAAATGTTTGGATAAAAATACATGCAAGGGTGGTATAAACACAATTTGGTCAATGTTTTCAGGGGTTGCTGTGCTAAGTACTTTTTTATCTCATATTGTAGGCCATAGGTACATGCTACAGTGGTTTGTAAATAACAATTTCATGTTCTGCTGAGCTGCAAAGCTGGACATTTATTCCCTTGTGGGAGCTGCTCAAACAGATGCTTTAACAAAAGCAGGGAATCTGCTCAGTAAATCATCAGCAGGTTCTGTTGTCTGCAGGATGTATTTGAACACCAAAGGAGTCATCAGTTCTTCGTGATGATTAGAGGATTGTAATTTTCAAAAAAAATGTTGTCTCCATTTCCCCTGGGTGACATTACTAGGGGCATATTTGATAGCAGAAGTTGTGTTCTTAGGTGTTTTGTGTCAGTTGTTGTTGAGTCACCAAGTTAAATTGTAGTAAAGAAAAATCACTACTTCTATCTTTTTCTCATTTTGTAAAATGCTTGTACTCTCTTAGAGAAGGTAAAGTTATGAGAAATGTGATAGAGAGAGACTGATAGGCAAATTCCAGTGCCAGCCAATCAGCAACTCAAAAAGGATGTCATCCTGGGAATACTCCTCTCAGATTTATTTAGCACTAAACAGTGTTTAAAGCCAAGTATCTGCTTTTGGTCTTGCAGACAATGAAGTTAAAATGTGGTAGAATAGATGTTTGTTCTGAAAGAATTGACGAATTTTGGTTTGGTTTGGATTTGGCAGTTTTCTCATCTCTGTTTCAGTTGCACCTGTCAATGTGTCATTGAGAATATTTAAATGTATATATTAGAGGTATTATGAGAGGTAAAAAGAACACATAGTTCTCTACAATACCATTGCAAGTATTAAAATATTGCTGCCAAGTAGAAATGAAATAAATCTAGGAAAGTTACTGTGAGGTACCTGTAAATGTTGTATTTCTGGGTTCATTTTAAAGAAATTGACAATTGACCCTTTCTCAGTTAGGTTTGAGATACTTTAGAGGGATAAAATCCTTTGCTAAGACTCAAAGCTAACTACAGATTAGTTCAACAATTGTATTTCATTCAATAACTTCATGTGGCACAGTTTTAGTGTAAAGAATGAACCTAAACCTTTTCACAAGCATGAATATTACTTAAAATAAGATTTTGGAATACACAGACATGAATATATTTGCATATGAAGATAGAGGTGTGACTGTTGTGCTGTTATTGCATCTTCAGATAAACAATAAAATGAAAAGCAAACAAGCAATCCCTGAAACGCTGTTAAACAATATTGAAGCAAAATAAGGAAGTTTTAAATACAATTTTGAATTGATTGATTTCTCAAAAACTGACTTGGTGATGGCATGACACTTTTTAAAGCCATCAGGGTGTGTATCTGTGCCTTCTACTGGAATGAATGGCAGCACTCAGCTGAAGCATCCTGCAGTGCTGAGGCCAGGTTGGTGCTGGGTTGCAGCCCTGAGGGGCAGCCTGTGCCACCAACTGGGCTCTTGGCTCCAGTGCCTCCTCAGCACACCCCAGGTGTAACAGGAACGAGCTCTCTGATAGAATATAGTAGGCACTCTGGAATAAAATTTACACGAACACACTGGAAATAGCATTTGCTTAAATATGGGAATTTTAATTAGTAAAGCACCTTCTAATGCCTGAAACATGGTAATGAAACTAATTTATTGCTGTGTTAATTGATTGATCTAATGTAGAGACATTACACAATATTTATCTTTCAGTTGAACTGTGTTGCCAAGCACTGATGATTGTTGAAGTAAAAATATCTTAGATATCTAAAGTTTGATTATCATGTTCAGATAATGCAGGAAGTTTCAGTGCAAAAATGTGATATTCTTTTGTGGAATTTTTGTTGATGGTAGAATTAAAATACTTGAATTTGAGTGGATTGTTTTTAACAAACATAGAGTTGTCTCACTGTTATTCTTAGGTTGTGCATTCCTCACTTTGCAACTGACAGTTTTGGTTTTAGTCTTTCATAACCTATGATGCTTGACATCAGACTTAAAAAAAGCATCATGCATGTTTTGATCTAAGTGAAATGTGAAGAAGTAGGGCAAAAATTGTTTGGTCAAAGTATATGAAAATTCAAACTTTCATCTCTGCCTTCTGCAGGAATTGCCTGTTATGTTGTGTTCTGTGGTTTTGCACATATTGAAGATGTGTTTTACATGGCATTCCTCAAACATCTTAAAATTTTCCTTTCCCTGTTCTGGGTAGTTGAGAGGGAAAAGAGGAAAGAAAAAAATACATCAGGAGGAATAGAAAGAGTGATAAAGTGGGCAAGAAAATGCAGGAATAAAGAGACATGGGATGCTTGATGTTAAAAATAAGAGGGGTTGAATACAGAAAGTACCTATGGATAAACACTGGTACTTTAGGCTTACTAGAAGCATTTGGCTTTGTGCAGCTGGTTTTATGCAGACCTATGAAGATGATATGATTGTAGGTTTCCATTTTACAATGGATCCATCTGGGCTTTGGCAGGTTATTTGTGAAATAATTAAAGCTTTGTATAGGACTTGAAAAACTCAAACACATTCCCTCTGATTATTCAAGTCTGTCAGGGAGCGTTTACTGCAACTCTGCTGCTGCTTTGAACAGGGTAAAGAGCTGTTTGTCCTGCATCCTCTGATTTTGTTCTTACCAGTGGTTTGTCTTTTTAAATGGTTGGAACAGGTTCTAAAATCTCTGACCTGAGCTGGGGAAGGGTAGTTGTCATGCAATACCATTAACAGCAGTCACAATCTTCAGACAGTTGCTGCAGATGGAAGTATATTCCAAATACCCATCAGCACTTAAGATATTTGCTGACTTCAACTTGGTTCTGCTGTAGTAGTTTTACAGAAGTTAGCAGTCAAGTAACTGCTCACTGGAATCTAAATGACATTTTTTTGATCAGGAAGAATATTTTGCATAGTCCCTAATGATTTGCATGAGGCATATAGAATAACCAACAAGATATGCCTTTTGTATCAAAACATTGTAGTAATTTACATGTCAGATAAAAATGAAACAAAGTCAAGATTTGGAGTCAGAATATATATTTTGGTATCTTTAAAACTATTTTTGTAGTTGCTGATTTTCTTCTCAATTGTTAAAGTAAAAAGGACTAGAAAATCTGTTTGGTTTTCTTAGTTCTTAATTTCTCTCAGCTGCATTTCTATAGGTTGTTTCTTTCCAGCAGGTGGTCTTATTAAATTTGCCAGCAGTGCCCAATGCAAATAAGTTTTATTCAGGTGAAAGAATCTGTTTATATCTCTTGAAGTTTTCTTCCTGTTGCTCCCAATTTCTTGCTCTCTCTTGCATTTTCTCAGTCTTGCAGTTTTAAGGCACCACTGAGTCAGAAGTGTTTGAGTGTTCAGAAGTACAGTTGAAAGGACTTAGTCCTGCAGGGATGGGTAATAGTGAAAGTACTACAGAAACACATCCCTCTACGCTCACCCTAATGAAACACCTCCGTGTTGCAGTGTTCCAGGACTGAGACACCTCAGGGAAAAGGTGTTTGTCATTTTTGGCTTGGTGTGATGCTCAGTAAAGCTGGGGTGCCATCCAGCAGCTCCATAATGCCAAGGGGTTTATGTATTGTATTTATTGCCCCAGTATTGAACCTTACCATAAAAAAAAAGAATCACTTCACTTTGAAATAGTGTGACTTACACCAATTACTATCTCAATAAAGACAGCGAGACTTGCTTTGCTGAGTTAATTGCTATGAATTGTTCAACAGGCCTCACAAATAGGTGTTTATGAGCATATTTCCATCAATTAGATTTTTATCATGCTTCTTTATATTCAGAGTGACCTTTACAGTGCTTATGAGAAGAATAATTTAGTGCATACTGTACAAGGATTGAATACTCTCCAGTCACCATTGGAAACATTTGAGGGCTTGTGGTCTTTACAGTCGCCTTGGAATAACCTTTTGTTTAATGCTGCCTGAGAAAATAAGAATTATGTTTAAAATTACTGAAACAAATGACAGAGAGGCTATGCTATTTCTTTTGCATGTGTAGGAATGTACAGGAAATGCTCTCCATTGCATTGGTTGAAAAAAATGGGACAAAAATAGAAAGCAAGTAGATTAACAGCAACAGTTATAAAGCACTTTGTGTGTTGCTATCTGGTGTATATTGGTTTCCTTTATAATCACACAATTTATAAAGCTCTGGAACAAATAGAGAGTATGTTGAAAACAGCCGTGGTCAATGTAAGAGCGAGCTTCAGTGCTGTACAAGAGGAGCTTTCAACTGTGCTGTGCATTTTGTGATGTTCGATTCCCATCTGTCTTTTGCAAGGAACTGGCTGGATCAGGATGTTTATGAATGTTTTTTTAATTTTTTTTTATTTTTTCATTGGGCCCCATGAATTCTATCATAGCTTTCTATCCTTTTTTTCTCCGAGTTAACAACAGGCTTTGTAATGAAAGATCATTCTGAGGGATGAGTTGTGATTCTCAGCAGCACATCCTTCTTCCTTACTCCTTTGCTGCTTGCCAACAAACTCAGCAAGTCCTTAGCAAAAGACAGGGTTTCTAAACTCTGGAGTTTGTGTCTCTAACATACTGAACTTGCAGCAGTGCAAGAAGATAGTAAGATTTTTCTGATAAAAGAACACAGAGCCAGTTAAGTTTTCTATCATTACAGCAGTGATCCTGTTTCCTTGGTTACAAGTCACATGCACTCCCTTGTTAAAAAGTGAATTCTTCTGTACTGAGCAGGTGTTTCTGAAATTGGTAGCAAAAAATGGGCTCTGGAGCCAGGAAAGAAAGTTTCACTTTGGAGGTTGGGCACACCATTGCTGTCAGCATATTTACTGCACACTCGTGTCTGGCAGGGAGTTGCCAAGGTGGGTTTGGTTAGCTAAATCAGAAACTGTTTCTAATTTTAAACACACAGAAAAATCCTGCTTTTATTTTGTCCATACCTAACTCATAAACAATGGATCCAATATTTTTTAAAGCTCCTTATGCCATTTTTGGATCTGGAACAAATTTTTTGCATCTGGGCTATGAAAAGTGGAATGCTGGAAATGCTAATATAGTTAAATGTGCAGGACTTCAAAGTCCTGTCCTCATTCTTGATAGCATGAAAGCACTTTACTGTGGGATAAAGTATGGAACAATCAGTTTAATTTTTTTTTTTGCTTTCAGCTATGTTGACAGCCATCTTTAGACCTTTTCTTTTCTTTTAGTGTGGTGTGGTTGTCCTAAGTGAGTAAAAGAATAAAGATGTTCTGTCAGATGAGCCATATGACAGCTGCACCTGACATTCAAATATAGAATTGCTGCACCTTTCTTGTAAGTGCTGTGGTTTCTACCAATATTCTCACTTTATTCCCTTCTGATTATCAGCACTGGTTCATATATTGAATTAATGACATACAGGAATAGAATTTAACCCAAGAAGATATCATTATCATAACATGTTAAAGGGCACAGCACAGTGTCAAGATGTTAGTTTAAATTAATTTAACAGCAGTTCATAAAACAGGAGAAGTGCAGACTGCAACAGTGCAGTTGTTCACCAGAGTAATTCTTTTAACCGGAGTGACTTGATCAGGAGGAACTTTCAAATGAGGTTTTCAGCCTGGAGGAGTGTACTGAAAATACTGGAATTTTTCACAAAATATATTTGGAAAGGTAGAGCAATAGAATAAAAATTTGTCAAATACTGAGTAGGATTTGCTCAGGATTTACTGAGTTTCGGTAGTGTCACACTGGGATTGAGGTCTGGGTGCCTGAAAACCAGAGTGAGTCCACAGGGACTTGAGGCCTGTATTGTAATAAAGGAAATGTGAAATGAGGGCAAACTGAAACATGAACAGGTGAATCGATTAGAAAGAGATAACTTGATGTTGTTAATGCAGGAGGGAATTGGTTTCCATGGGGAGCTGTGGGAATGATGATTTCTGGACAACAGAGGTTTGACTCACCAACATAGAATCAACTTAGCTCAGGAGTTTGCTGAGAGAATAATTGGGCATGAACAGGAGCAAACCATAGCTGGGTTTTAGTGGGTAACAGTGTTGTGGCTGTCAGTGTGAATTATTATAGAAAGAAAACTGGAGAAAGTAGGGAATACAAGAATAAATGAGTTGAATAAGAGTAGAAGAGTGCTGTAAAATGTAATAGGAGCAAGAGACTGAGCGAGACAGTTTGGATTGATTGAAGAGAATGTATGTTAAAATGAGGTGAAAAAGGGAAAATGGTGGAAAAGAATGAAAAAAAAGAGAGAATTTTACTATGCTGCATTTTATGCACACATAGAAGAAGCCATTTCATTAGAAGGGTATTGGGATTTTCTTTCATTTTTTGAAATAGCAGTGGTAGCTGAGCTAGCAACTAAAGGTGTTCACCATAGGCACAGAATTTGAATTTTAACACTGGTAGGAAGGTATTTTGTCTTCTAAAAACAAACCTTGAAAAAAATGTACATGAGTGATTCTGGTATTTTAGAATGTCCTTACTGTGTATAAAGATGCAGCTCCAGGTAGGATGTTGGGGTGAGAAGGTCTGGTGCAATGAGCACTCTGCTTTCAGTGCTACTCCATGTACACAGCAATGGAAATGCCTGGCAAGGAGATCCCTCTGCTTGGGCTGTCTGACCAGCTTGGTGGGCATTCAGTGGACCTGTTCTCTGTGTGCTGGGACAAAACTGCCTCTCATCCTTTAATCCTCAGCTCTGTAAGCTTCCATTCCCTCAACTTCACAGCCTGAATATATTTTTGTGAAGTGCCTTCAGCATAATTCAGGGTGATTTTTTTAAAATAGTGGAAACTTGGAAAATGTACGGGCAATTAGCTTCTATCTTCAACTTCATTGTCTGCACACTTCAAAATCAATTTTTGCTCATGTAAACATTTAGTAGATTCTGAGGTAATTTGTATGTTGATCCTCTCCATTCAGCAGTATATGTACTCTATTCATCCTGAAACCCTAGAATCTGGACTTCTTCTGTAGGAAACAATTTCTTTGTAGCAAACTCTGCTACAACTGTTCATTGGTATGAGGATAGTGTTAGCAGATACATGAAATTATGAAATGTGCATGTGTGGATCGTACACAAATACTCACAAAATCAAATCCAGGTGGCAATTTTAATAATACTTACAATGCAGATATTGGTGATAGTGTCTGTGTCAGTTTGCTGTGCTCATTCTCCAGGCCTAAGGTGTGAACTCTGTGGAAGGATACAGGAAGGAGGTCCATGTGCCTTGGGGAGCCAACCCCGAGGGACAGGGGTCCCTGTTGGGCAGGGCTGTGCTTGGCTCGGAGCGCGTCGGCACCTTGGGCTTATTGTGCTTTTGCCTTTTAGCTGTGCCTGCTGCTCAGTCTGTGCCAGACCAGCTCTGCCAGGCCTGCCCAGAGCCTCAGCCTGCCTGGCAGCCCCACTTCCCACCTTGTCTCCCTGAGGGCTGGCATGGGTGCTCTGCTCTGCAGCTCTGTGCTGGGTGAACGGGCTCTTGGTGCTGTGTTTGTCTCCAAAAGCAATGCCGTGGTGTTGTACCTAAATCTTGGAAAAAGCAAATTCATGTTTTAGTTCTCATGCAAAATAATGAATCAAGAGTTGCAAAGCGTAACCATGAAAACAGTCAGATACACACCAATGTCTGTAAACCTGCTCTCCATTACCCTCTCAGTCTGCACCTGATTACTGACAACTGTAGAACATTGACATCAAAATTTTCATGTTTGAAAGAGTTTGACATCTCTACAAGATTGATAAAAACTTTCCTAGTGAGCACATAGAACATATTTCTACTTGAATAGCTAAGAAATATAACAGGGCATTTTATTTCTTCTTCCCTTCAAATAATAGTAATTATTAAAGATTCAGATTCTGATACATAATTTGTAAAGGAAGCTAGCTAGTAAAAGTAAGCTTTTACTATCTTTGCAATTGTCTAGTTATTTCCTTTTACTATGTAAATCAGTTTCTGGCATGATTGTCTGAGTAGAATTCTTTTTTAAAAATTGCTTCAATGATACACCTAATTTAATGAAAAAGAGTTTTATTTTCTATGTGTTATCCTTCTTTTTCTAGTAAATGGGACTAGACATGTCTGGACAGTTTATTTCCCAGTTATCCTCTCTGTCTGCAACAATTTGCTCCATTATTCTGCTGGAATTGACTTTTTCAGAAGAGGAGAGCACAGAGGAGTTTGCAACTTGGTCAATCAATAGCTGAGAATGTGCTAAAATGCTGGGAGTGAAAGCAAGTGCAGATGCCTCTGTGTTCTTGCTGTCCTTGCTGTATGACAGTGTCTACCTTCCAACATGTGGGACCTCTCATACTTTGACCTACCAAAACTGTGTCTTTTTGTCCCTTTTCAATCAAAGCCCCCAGAATTAATGCAATGTTTTAAAATAGGCACGGAATTTGTAATATAAAAAGCCCACAAACATACAGAATTATGTTGCATTGTAATGCATATTTTGATGGAGCATCCAGGTCGTCAAAGAGCACCAGACTGGCCAAAAAAAAAATCAAAGTGAATATTTTAATTTGGTGTGAAGATAATTTTCTTCTCAGTATAATATTTTAAGCTGCTGAGCAAGTGAGAGTACACTAAATTGCCTCTGTAGTGACTGCATAATGGGACATGTGGCTGGCAGGAGCCATTTACTGCAGAGTTGTTCAGGTCTGGCTCAGGTGCCTCACTGTGTCACGTGCACACTCCACAGACACCTCTGATGGAGCTGTGTAATGTTTATTTCACAATATTTGCCCTTCTTGAGCCAATTTCTTGGCCTTACCCAAATCTGCATGAGTTCCCTGTAATGAATTTGTGGTTTTTAAAGCTTACTTTTTGGCCTACTAAATCCTGCAAAACAGTTAGTAATATTTATTCTACAGCTGCATTTAAACTAGCTGATTTATAATTGCTTGTTAAGTTTCTCTTTCTGGAGCTTATTTTAAGAAAATTGCCAGCTTTAGATATTCACAGTCAAATCTCAGCATATGAAGATTGCATAACAGCCAGTTCAGGAGATGTATTTTGGAGAACTTACAGGTAGGGGAAGGGAACCATCTGCAGGTCCCTGACAGAAAACAAGTTTCCAGCAGAAAGTGTTTTGAACACTGTTGATGTGAACATGTTGTTTTGTAAGAAGCCATCTGGTCAGCCAGAGCAATCTGTGTGCAAGTGCAGATGGATCCGGGAGGCAGAACCCCGAGCTCCCTCTCCTGCTCCTTGGGACAAGGCCCTGGGGACTGCTCCTGGGAGGATGTGCTGAGCCACTGCATCCAGCCAGCCTGGATCCCACAGCTGAGCTCTTGCTGGGGGTGGCACAATGCTGGAAGGAGGAGAAATTCCTCAAGTTCCATTCTCCATGCAGCTGAAAGCAGGGTGCAGGTGGGTGTGATGGCAGGAGGGCTTGGGGCAGATGGGACGCTGAGCTTCCCTTATTGATAAGTTCTCATAGCCCACTACTCTTCTAGTGCTGTTTTTTGAAATTAGAATTTGAAATATACAGCTGAAGAGGGAATTATTTCTTTAAATATATGTTCACAGAATGAATAGAAACTGATTAATGGAACTGAAAGAAATCAAACAGAATAATACTGTATTTATCATATATATTGTATTTATAATATATTTAGAAGTTGCATAGCATGCAACTGTGGCATTTGGATGTTTTTGAAGCCATACTATTCTTACAAAAAGTGAGGTTATTTATACTACTCCTGGTTTTCTCTGATGTGTTGAGAGGAACTTAGGGGCTTCTTACTCACTTCAACCACTCTGCATGGCAAAATATATTACTTAAACTGCGCTGGTGTGGCCTGGGGGATGTGACCTGCACAAAACCCAGTCTGGAGATTTGTGAGTTTAATTCCCTCCTTAGTAAAATCTTACATGCATGTGAGTCATGAAACTGATAGACACAGTTTATAACAGATGACTCCTGGTACAAACCAGTTGTGGAAATTCAGAGTGTACATTCAAGAGAAAGGCTTTAATTTGACATTTTCAGCTTGAATTCCGTTAACAGAGGAAGCTTGATAGAGATGCTTGCCATCAACACAGACCATTGAAAAATCCCTTTTCTTGTACCAGTTTCTAAAATGTGGGAGAGTAGAAGAACTCCCAGACCAGCATGTGTGCATTGGATGCACAAAGGCAGCACCTCTAGGGAGAGCAGATTTCGGGGATTTGTTGTTTGGGAAGCAGGGTCTGAGTTCTGTGACCTACCAGATTGCCTCTGTCTCCTCCTGGTCAGGCCATAGAGCACTGTTCTCTCTTCAGTTCCCAAACAGCCTTTGTGTCACCAGACTGCCTTTCTGATACTCTGTGAAATGCAAAATGGCATTTCCAGGGTTCCTGGTGCAGAAAAACAATGAATGGCCCCTGTAAGTCCCTGCCTGGTGACCGTGCCAGTGGGCACTGCTGGTGTTTGCACCCTGCCACCAGGCCTTGCTGCACCAGGAGCTGCTCTGCATTCAGCCGAGGGCCTTTTTCATGTCGGGGGTTCTCTGTGACATCTGCAAACACTTTTGGCACTGGATGGCATTTGCAAACAGTTTTGGCGTGGTGGATTTCTGTAATGCATTGTCAGAGATATTGCCAGCTGAGCTCTCAGACATGAGTTTATGATGTTTGCTCCAGATCCCCTGAAATGTCAATATCTCAGAGCACTTGCCCTTGAGAAATCTGTTATGCAGGGGAAAAAAGGGGAATAATTATTGAAAATGCACTGTTCTTTAAATCAGAATGAGTGTGTGCAAATGTATTCCCATATGTAAATTTTACATAATTGCTTGAATGGCAGAATTAGTAGAATGATTTTTAAAAAAATAATTTGCTAATGAAACAACATGACTTTTTTTCCTCTTCATGTAACTGCTAGATTTGGAGTATTGCAAGAAAAAATATTCTGTAATGCTTATTTCACTGGGAATAAAACCAAAGATTAAGTTTAATTACTTTTCCACAGTGGAAGAGATTTTGAGGAATGAAAGAGGCTATGCTGAGGATGGAAGATAAACTTTATTCCTTTCTCTTAGCATATGAAGCAGTAAGGAATACTCATGAAACTGTGGTTTAGAGCAATCTGTTTATACTTCTTATATTGCAGTTTTCCAGTGCTTATTCATGCTCCTTTCTGTGCACCAATGACAGTAATGGATAAATGGATGCATCCCCAAATGCGTAAAACAAATAATATTCATAAGGGAAGTATCTTTGTACTTGTGCATGTACTTGGCTTTAATCCAGACCATAACAAGCTTGTTTATGCCCAACTGCACAGTTTTTCAAAAGGAGGTGGGTTATTCCTTTTCCTTATTTGAACTTCTATTGAAAAATATTGCAGCAGCCATCAGTTTTTCCTGTGAAAACAGCAGGAATTAGCTACAGGCCATCGCTGAAATTCAAAACATCCTACAGAAGCTTTGTTCCTTGGTTTTGCTTATCTGCCAGCTGTAAACATAATCCATTCAATTCTGTTGTATTACAGATCCTATTTTTGTGGTATATTTTAATATGTTTGGTACTTGTGTGGTGGTAGCAGAATCCATGAACAGTTAGCTGAAATAGCCTAGAATAACTTGGTGTAATTAGAGGTACTTGTCTATTAATAACAAAAAATTCACAGTATGCAGCCTTCCTTCCCTGCCATAGCCCTTCACATCATTAACCAATGGGTAAAGAAAGTGATTTTGCCTGTCTTTAGACTGCTTCAAAGGTCTCCAAACACATGCTCTGTAGATACAAATGAGGCCAAGTGTCAGTTCAGAAATGCCAAATGACCTGGACTCTTGAGGTCTGTGCAGAACAACAGTGGCAGCATCCTGAGCCAGTGCTGGTCCATGTGCAGCAGCAGGGATGGCTCAGAAATCCATCCTCTCTGTGCTCCCACCCCTGACCCTGCACGGCCCAGGGACAGCACCCAGAGAGAACTTCACCAAATTACAGCCTCAGTCTGACATCAGGCTCTGTGCTCTGGGAGGATGGAGCCACAACAGCTGCTCATTTCCTAATGCAGATCTGCTTTATTGCTAGACAGGCTTCTTCAGTTTCCTCTTGCTCAAATAACCCGATTCTAACCAGAAATTCCAGGAAGGATTTGGGAATGGCTGGGGTCACCATCTCCAAGAGCACACCAAAATAATGTTTCTTCAGATCTTCACATATTAATTACATGGTGCTTCACAGTTTGATTACTGACAGCAGTATGAAGGTTTATTTTTAGTTTAAGATTTTAGAAGTGTAACACAATTACACTTAAGAGTTTAGTAAAACTCATGTGTTAAAAAGAGACCTGCTGATCTTTGGATCTGAAAGTTAGAAATATGGGCCTTGCAAACAGCAGAGTCCATTTCTTGCGATTCTTTGTCTATCTGACTCCTGAAATCTTGTTTCTCAAATTTTATTCTTATCCTTAAGGACTCATAAATTAATTCTTTATAAGAGATTTAATTTATCAGTTTTAATGCAGTAAATCTGGTAAATCATATATATACACTGAACAGCTCTAAATGTGTGACTGTTAGAAATCTTTCAGTAGAAGGCTCCTGCATAACAAAAGAGATAAATCCTAAAGCATCAGCTATTGAGAATAGTCAGTATGACCAAAGGGAAAGAAAATAGTGTTGGTTTGCAGACTGAATATTTTATCATAGTTTTACTGTTAGTGCTGCAGCTGAGTCAAAATGCATCTAAATCCTGAAGACTCCAAGAAAATCCAGTGCCCAGCATTGCTGAGCACAGGGCAGGGATAAGATGAAAAGGGTTCCTGTTTGCCTGTGGAGCTGCCACTGCACTCGGGTTGTGTGTGTCACCTGGGCAGGGCACAAAGAGCCTCTCTGCTGCTCAGGCCAGCACAGCAGCACTGCAGGGGAGCTGCAGGCACAAACCTCCCCTCCTGTCTGCCGGGGCTGTTCTCCTGCTGGCCAAGCAGAGCTACCCCAACAGAGAGAAAATTCTGCACCATCTCAGAGCCTGGTACTGGGCACGTGCCCCTGTAGCGCTGACCAGTGACACAGGAGCATCACGGAGCTTCTAAAGCAGGGAAAGGGAGGCACTATCTAGTTCAAAATGCACTTGGAGCCATAAGATGTCCCCTGTCAAAGCTGGCTGTTCTTCCTAACAGCAAAATCTTCATGTGGCCAAAAGCCACAAAACTCAAAGAAACAAGAAGGGGATTTCATAGGTAATGAGGAAAGTGCCTGTGTTGTCATCCCGTGGTCCTTTGATAGCTTCCTTCCAGGACAAAACTCAGCTGGCCTCCAGAAGCAGATTCTTTGGGCAGCAGCAGCCATTTCCAGGCTTCTCCAGGAGCTGGAACTGAGAAGGTTCAGCAGCTCCCAGCTGCCAGGAAGGTCACTCCAGCCCTGGAGCTACACTGCAGTGGCTGCCAGCAGTGAGACAGCCATGGCTGCTCACTGCTGTCCTAAATTGATTCTTCTCTAATATTTTGGCAAATATTATTGCAAATCTGATTTATTTTTATTTTGAACTCGTTGGCAAAGTTCTGAGTTATAGAGGGACCAACATGATACACTTTTTAAAGGCTCTGAACCTAATGATACCTGGAGAGCTGACCCCAAATTTCCGGAGCTCCTGGCCAGCAATGCACCGTACATTGAACTCCCACTGGAGTCAGTAGCAAATTTTGCTGCCTGTTAACCTAATTTGGAGTCATAATGAAAAAAAAAGATGAGCTGCATATATCACAGACATTTCCATTTTACAGAGAAAATAATTAAAATATGGTTAAACAGAAAATGTGATTTTTGTTGCTGATTACTGTGGTCACCTTTTTGCTGGCCAGTCTGATGCTTGCTTAGTTTCTGTCTAATCCATCAGGATTGTTGCATCCCAAGCTGGCTCCTGTAGTCATTTACCAGGCAGTGTCATTCTTCCATGAGCTTCCTTTTCTGTCTTGGATTAAATGTAAACATTAGTCCCTGTCTTCATTACCAAGAACAAAGTCAGCATTTCCCTTGTTATTCTGTTGATGGTACTCATTTATTTACATATTTCCCCATCTTGATTACTTTTGTTTATTTAGAGAGTACAGATCTAATTCCACTATACCAAGTCTCAACCCTGTGATTATGTTGCCAGGTGCAGATGTACTATTTTCTCTGGGCTTATCCAACTCAGTGGAAATTTCATTTTTATCTTAGGAAAACTAAATAATGGGCTAAAATGAAGAATCATTTAAAAGCTCCCAGGGGTTGAGATTATGGCCTATATTTTTGAGGTTTTTAGGGCATGGATCACTATTAGTATCAAGCTGATGGCTGGAATGCAGTAACATGCCCTTAGTATTTAAAAAATAAAACCCAGAAAGAGTGATTGCTGTGGAGCAGTGTTCTTCATGTTACTGTTGTCACCATATTTTCCAGAAAAGTTATGATTATGATTCCTGGAGCAGTTTCTAATTTTGTTAATTTTTTAATATTCATAGCTGTTATTTTTAACGTGACATTGATTCAGATCTGGATCTGTCTCTGAGAGTGGTCACATCAGCTCTCTCCTGCCTTTTGCACATGTTAATATCATGTGTAATCTTCATGAGAAATGAAGATACTTCAGAGAAGCAGCTGATACCTCTTAACTTGATGGAGCAATTAAAACTGAAGCACTTCCTTGGAAGATCAAAACAACGTGTTTTGATCACAACTTTTCTCTATCGTTCCATTTGCTTCCATGGTAATTTTAAAAGAAGGGGCTTGTCCTTAAAAATAAAAGAATGATGGTAATTGTGCAGGTTTTTATGATGGGCGGTTCACTGGCAAAACCCAAGCAAAAAGTACATTATTCCTTTGGAGACTCTTTAAACTCACTGAAAGCTGCACCTGCCAGTGCTTTGGGGCAGATATTCCTGCCTGGCTGAATTTGAATCAAAGAGTCAGGGAGAGTGGAGGGACAGAGCCCCTCAGCAGGGACACAGACCCAGCAGGGCCATGGCCCAGTCAGGGCTGAAGCACCAGGAGCTGTTTGCTCCTGAGCCCATGGAAAAACAGGAGACTGGGAACTGCTGCTCTTCCCAGGTGCTGAAATTCGGGGGTGTTGAAGGCTGAAAGTCTGATGTGGTAAAGTAAGGCAGGAATATGCACCAAGTTCTTTACTGCCATTAGTCTCAGTACATTAGTGAGCTCAGGATCAGGTAAATGATAGGGATGAACAGATAAGAAGAAATATTTTAAGCTTTCAGATTTTTTCTCTCTTCTCTCTGTGCTCTTGGAGGAGATGATAAACCTTTTTTTTTTTTCCTTTCCCCAGTGCTTGGCATGGAACATGATTAATTATTTGCATTTTTTGTGTTGTGTAAACTCGATGTGGAGAGCTCAGGGGTGTTCATACTTTACTCTTTTTACCGGCTTCACTGGCTTTACTGGTGTCCTGGTGCCTGAGAAAGCATTTGCTGTAAACTCTGTTGTTATGCCCAATGCCAATTGTATTGATTGTATGCTGTTTAAAAACTAATTTGGTAATTAAATTTGTCTGCCCTCCATGTCAAAACCATTGTGTGCAAACTGTTTGTGAATATGGGGGAGGAAGCGCCTGGCTGGTTGCAGTCATGCACTGCTGCCTCAACATGTGGAAATTGCTACTTGCCAAACAAAAGTTTGAGTTTATTTTCATGTATATGATGCATTGTGAATCCTAATACACATCTTCTGTCTTCAGTTTCTTCATTGTTTTCAGTAACTATGTATTCTAGCTGTCTGTGCTTTTCTTAAAGATAATTACTAGCAGGAAAACCCAAATCCAGGAACTGAGCACTGTTCTGCTGAAAGCAAATCTGACCATTTGTTATTTCATAAACAACCTTGGATCGTGTTGTGCTTCTGAACCACCTGTTCATGGCATCCCCTTTTGCTGAGGGTGGTGGATGTGCTGCTCACACAGAGCCACCCCGGACAGGGGGAGAATGAGTAGAGCTGAATGTTGGTGATTTCCAGATGGAAATGGATGGAACAGCCAAACTTCCTGCCTTTCAACAAACACAGGAATACAAAAACCAGATATATAAGGAATAAATAAATATGTGTGTAGTGGTCTCTGTCTTCCTAGTTAGCTGGGCAAGGGTCATTTGCCAGAGCGCAGTGTTCATGCATTGCCTTATTCTCTCTGGGGCATCACAAAACCTGGGGAGTAACCATTCCAAATGCATTCCCAATTGTGCAGTGGAAAGCCAAGGAATGAGCATTAAGTATTGCTTAGATGGAAACTGGTGAAAGGTCACCTTTGCAGGGTTCTGAGCCTTTCCTGAGTGAAAGAGTGTGTACACAGATATTATTCAGTTACAGAACTATTAGATACAGGATACAGATACTCGGTATGCCAATTTCAAAATGAAGTTAGTGGGGGAAAATGTTGTGTCCTCAGAGTCATGTACAGTGTCATGGTTTACAGAAAAATGCAAATAACAGTGCAGATGTTGATGAAGAAAGTCTTCATGCTGTTATGGAAACTGAATTGTAGCATGTGAATGTTCAAGTCAGGGTAATTTGAATTGTAACAAATGGAAACAAGATTATGTGTCATTATTTCACTGCAAGAAGAGATCAAATACGTCCTGAGTGTAGAGGTGTGTATGTGGAAGTAGAAGGAGCTGTACATT
Organism: Motacilla alba alba; assembly: GCF_015832195.1. Lineage (NCBI taxonomy): Eukaryota > Metazoa > Chordata > Aves > Passeriformes > Motacillidae > Motacilla > Motacilla alba. The sequence continues at coordinate 7,361,242 of NC_052029.1, read as the reverse complement.
ACCAAATGGTTGGACAGAGTATTAGAATTAATGCTTTTCATTTCTTGAAATTTCATTTCAGATCTAATCTTGATGGGAAATGATTATTCAGTTTGTAACCTGACAACTTTGCTCTAATAGTGTCTTCATGATTTTCAGTGTTGAAGTGTGCTATAGAGGGATTGTCTTTCTATATCTTCTGTTAATAACTCACTCTTTAAACATCCAAATCAGACATTTATATTAATAAATGGAGATCACGGTTTCTCATTAATAATTATATTTAATTTCTACAAAATTGGGAGCAGGGGCAGAAAATGTGAGTCCAATTATTTTTAGACTTCACCAACTGGAAACTAGGATTTTACCCAGTTGACTGCAAAGCAGGAGTTAATACAGTATGTGAAATGATTTGGTGAATTCAGAATCTTAGTTACTAATGCCACTAAACAGGTGTCTTATCTGATTTTAATTGGCAGAAGGTGCTGAGATAGGTTGCACTGTCAAGTCAGAATTAGTTCTCAATTGTCTAATAAGGATCTCCTGATATGGGCATTGCTTAATGGGACCTTTTTGAGGAGCTGCCTGCCTGAGCACCACATTAAGTGTTGAGGTTATTACCAGAATTAGATTATTATAATGACTTACAAAGAATTAATAACACAAGAAGCTGGCAAAAGTCACCAGATTTACCTGGCAGTGAATGCCTTTTTTCATGAGGTGTTTAACATAAATGAAGTAAAACTAGAATTATGAATGTCTCCAGAGAGGCATTTACGTGTGAGATGGATCTATAGATAGATACACCAAATGCCTGATCCTGAGCTTTGCTGCACCCCCAAGATGTGCTTATTCTGCTCTCTGATCTCTGGCTGATACAAAAGTATTTCCAATTGCAGATATGTTATACTATTTTTATCAGAACCTTCTCCCTCTAATTCTATCCTGAAGAATAGGCATTGAGATGGGAAATAAATTTCTTCATGTAAACACTCAAAACATCAGCCAAGAGAATGCTGCAGTTTAATGTACTGAGGATGTAAAGAAAACCCCACAAAACACAGTTTGCATTTGGCTACAGGGAGAGCAGTAAATCAAAGGTATGAATAAAGCAGCAGTTGATGAAAAGGACCGGTTATTTCAAGCTATTTTCTATAGATGCACCTCAGGCAGAACTTGACACCAAGACAAAATCAATGAAACTGAATCGTTTGCCAAACAAACGCTGGGCAGATCAATCAGGAATGCTTAAAAGCTGAACAATGACCCGGTGGGAAGGAGGAATTGATTGCCTCAGCAGGTTGTTTTTTTCTTCAGAATGGGCCAAGGTGAGAATGTAGAAAAGAACTTGAGCCTTTAATAGGTGGACATTCCACTGCTGAACAGGGCAGTGCCTGGCAAGCCTCTCTGCTGGATCTGCTAAGGCTTCTGTGGCTCAGAAGGAACAGAATGAAAAGCAGAATGTTTTATTAAAGCCGAACAGGTGTAGGCTTAGATGAATTGTGAATTTACCTCAGGGACTTGGGGAAGTAGGGCTGGGAGAGTTACTGCAGCACAGCTACTCCCTGGTTTAGATTTAGGTATTTTAATCTGAGTAAAGCAGTCAACTAGAGGTGAGCCCTAACTCAGCACCCCAAACTAACCTAGGGACTCTTTTTACTGAGTGTGACAAATGAGAGGATCTGCAAACCTTGTAAGTAATGGCTTATTCTTCCTTCATCCTGAACGCTGGGTGGCAAAAAGATTTTTCTCAATTGCATCTTCATGTGCATTTGCCAGAAGTACAGATAGAACCATTTTAAGGTCTTCATGCTTCTGCCCAAGAGTTCATGGAATATTTGACCAGTTGAACTGTCAATACATTTAGAAAGTGTCTTGGTTAGTGCCAGAGACTGTGTAGGTATTGTTCTACCTCTAGGCCAGAACTAAATTATTAAATCTAATAACAAGAGACAGAACAGAGGGGAGATGACTCTTTCCCTCCTACTTGCTTACCATGTGTTTTGGGTTGGTCATTTTGGCAAGAAAGCCAGAGCTGAAGCAGGCAAGTGAGATGGGTGGTTCTCCCATCAGGTTTGGAAAAAGGGAGGATGAAAAGGGGGCTGAAAGACTCTTAAATTTATGACTCTTTTAATACTTGAAACTTTTTCCTTGTAGAACATCTGTTTCCATGGAAGTTGATCAATTAAATTTCAGCTCCAGTTTTCTTTTCATGCTGGATGCATGAAGCTGTAATTCCTCAGATATACATTGGTTTCTGTAAACCTACATTAGATAATGATGTGTCTTAGATTGTCATTATAAAAATTAGCTAAGACATTTAAGATAAATTAATCTCTAATTTAGTTATTAGATTTATCATGTTGTGGAGTAGCAGCATTTAAATTAGCAGAATTACTTGCAGTTTCTGTCCTTTGCTCACAGACATTGGTGTTCACGTAATTACCCTAAATGACCTGATTACCTCAGCCCTGCCAGACTGAAATTAATTCATCTCTCTTCATTTTAGGGGAACTCCTCTTGCCCCTTTTGCCCTTTTCCCTCTGAATAGCTTTGCTCCATTGGGCTGGCACTGATGTCGTTTTGGGGACATGCCAGCAGGAGGAGCTTGTGCATTAAAATGTGCTTTCCATGAAGCAATCACCAAATTACAGTAATTGCACTCCACTGGTGCTTTCTGCTGCAAGGTAAACCCCCTTGTACCTGCCAGGGATCCCCGTGTGCCTCACACAGCCAAAGCTCTGTCAGCAGTGGCCATCGTGCTGGTGAATTAACCTATTTTAGATTGAGCAAAGCCCAATGAGGTGAACATTTAATTTTATTCCATTATGTGTTTGATATTTAGATTATTTTATGTTTACATGTTCTGAAAAATACATATCTTAAAATCACAACCCTCTGAAGTCAATGTCACATGCTCTCTTTTACAAGCATTACAGTATCAACACTGCATTGCTCAGTTTTATAAATAGTATAAAAATTATGAGTAATAATATTCATGTTTCTAAAAGAAATCCATGGTAATGAGCACAGCTGAAATTGGATTCACATGATCAGAATTCTCTACAGCAACTTAGAAAGCATTGCTGAATTTTCAGAGTAAGAAATCATAGGGCCACAGTTGGAAGTCCAATTATCCTTGGCTACCAAGAATTAATAGCATAGGCTAAATTAATTTTTAGACTTTTTATTTTAGTGACAAGGAAAATAAGGAATTAAAGATCTAACTTATTAATCTGGTTATTGAAGAAAAGGAGGATGTATGCCGCAGGTATTTTATGCATTTTTTCACACAAAGAACTTCTTAGTTACCTTGGAAGACTAAATACTGTAATAGGAATGTGGTGAATCTTGATTTAAGAAAATCCTTTATTATTTTAACTAAAGCTATTCCAGAGTTTTCTGCTTAGAAATTTAGACCAGTTAAATACTCTGCCATTAAAAAAGCCCACAAAACTTTATTTTCTGTTGCTAGCATCTGAACTGAACATAACTTTTCCATACTGTTTTTGTCTCTTCCCTTTGTGGGGGCAGCTGTGTGTGCACTGTAGTTCTGAAGCCAGTGGCAGGGCAGGACAGCTGCCCTTCCTTGCAGAAGTGCTCTGCTGCCTGCAAGAGAATTTCCCAGTCAATCCCAGGACCTGTTAAAGGCTTTTGCTTTGCTGACATCTCTCCCTTGTGGGTGCTCCCAGCGCCTCAGTGGGGCCTGAGTGTGCCTGTGGCTCTGGCTGGAGGGACTGACTGTGTGTGAGAAAGAAACTGCACAGAGAACTTTGGGGATGGTTTTTAAATATATCTGTGTTTGTTTAATATGGCTGGAAGTGCAGACGAGCACTTTCTCCGTTCTGGACTTGTTATCACAGTCTGAAGATAGGTTTTATAAAGTTGGGGTTTTTCACTTAGGAAAGTAATCTTGGCTTTGTATGCTGTGTAATTTTATTGCTTAGCTGAGTTGCTAAATTCAAAACTTGGTTTTATTCATTGATCTGTGTGTAAGTAGTTTAATTAAAAACCATGTGGAGATCTGTAAAAGAATGGCAAAAGTACAATGCTATCCCTTTATACTGTAGTTTTCCGAGGAGTCTATAGCCTGAATATCACCTAGGTAAGCTGGAATTTTCTGTTACTGCTTGTTTTTGAACTTAATGTACTTCTTCTCAGAGTCTTTTGCAAAAGGCTCATTCATGTAAGACTGTAGTCTGTTGTGGGTCAGGAGAGACTGAAGAATTCAGGGATGTATTACCAATGTACTTCATCATGTAATGATACATCCATCCATGATTAGAGGATTGTTAATTGAGCATCATCCAAGCTCGTCTATTTTGCTTGTACTTTTATCACTTCAAAATGCTTTTCCCACCATTTCTGGTCTGCAACTCATAGAGATCCGCTTTTATCCTGTAACTTGCAATCTTCCATAAAGTATTGAAAGTTCTACTAGTTCTCATTTCTGAAAGAGCCCATTTTGTAATTCACACTTGAGACACCAGTAGAAAGAATGCAATTCCGTGGTGTTGAAGATGTGTGCTGTACTTCGCAGTCATGTGCCAGGCTCCCATAACATCTGCTTTTTTCATGTTGGAAGTAACTACACAACAATTTACATATAACATAAATGAGCTGTTCTGTGTTTATTTTTTGTCTCCCTAGTGATATCCCACCCTCTGGAGAGCCAGTGAGCAAAAGCAATCGCTCCAGAGTGAGCACCCGCTTCCCCAAACTGTCCCGCAGCCACCCTCGGGAGCCGCGGAGCCTGGAGCCTCAGAGCGGGGACCTCTGACCCTTCCCGGAGCTGGCACCACGGGCAGCACGTGCTTTAAGTTGTTCTGTGATTCCTTCCTAGCCTATATTTATAATTGAAGCTCCTGAAGAGACTACAGCTGCATCAACTTAAATCCTGAAAAGAGACATTCATTACCAAGGGTCATATCCTGATTAACTGCTTTGGAAGGCAGTAATCACTTTCTCAAAGAATAGGAGGGCTCTTCACGAGAGCTCAGCAAACTGATCGGCGTTTCCTTTGTTTTGTAAAGCTGCACTGCACAAATTCTCCTTTGTTCCTCTGAAGTCCTTCTGTCACAATGAATTCCTTGTTTGTATTATGTTGTCCCTTTTCCATGTACAGTTTTCTGTTCCAGAGAGACGTGGGCTTCATGTCAAGACATTTTTTTTCTCCTTAGAAGAACCTTTATGATTATCACTACTTAATATGTCAGAAGGATGTGCTTAAAAGAACCTCACTAATTTATTACCTTTTGTAAATAGAAAGACTGGGTTGTTTTGGTTTTTTTTATTGTCAACCTCTGACACACAAAGGTTTTTAAAACTTCACAATGTAGATGATGAGAAAAACATTACAGGTGGAAAAATAGCTTTTGTACATTTCTAGATAGATATTCTCAATAGCATTCATCTGTGGGAAGTAATTCTTTAAAATCAGAGAATGTAATTATTTTTAGTGAAATTTCAGTCTTGCTGTAAGGCAGGTGCAATATTATTCATTTCTACAAACCACCACAAGGATACACAAAATTAGTGTGGTACAAAACAGTGCTTTTAAGTCTTGGATTATGTTTTGTTATTAATTTGTTGCTTATGTTACAGAACAGTCCATCATTAACACGGCAGTGTGGAATTGTTAATCTGATTTTGTAATACCCTTCACATGGTGACACTTAAAAATTGCCTCTAATGAAAGTGCCTGTTACCCATCACCTCTTATTGAAAAGTAATTTGTGATGCTACTACTGTAAGAGTAACTAAAAAATTGACAAGAATTGTTACAAGTGATGGAAGTCCTGACATGGATTAACTGGAATCCAGTTCAGCATCCATTAGCTGCACTGCCATAGGCAGTTAATTATGTTTTAGCTATCTTCTTCTCTTCATTAAGTTTCAGCAGTGTATGTTTAAATTTTTTGTCAATCGTGTTCTAGTTTTCCTTTATGTAAGAACATCGTTCCTCTCAGAAGTTTTTTTGGATAACGTTACTTAAATTGATGTATCTTGTCATTTGACTATCCATTCATTATATTAAATTTTCACATCTTATATTATTCTCCAGGAAAAAACAAGCTGATGATTAATCACAGATTTTGTACCTCAGTGCTTTACTAAAGTTGCAGCAAACTGGACCTTGTGTTCTGCAGAGCTGTGAGCAGTGAGTGCTGTTCAGGCAGGTCAGTGGTCAGTGGTTTCTCAGGTGAGAAAGGCTTTGTTACCCACAGGGAGCGGCACCAGCGCTGCCTGAGCTGGAGCCCCACGTGCTGGATTCCCAGCACTGGAATATGGAACTTCCAGATTGCACTCAACAGAAAAAGGTGGCAGAGAGGAGTGGGATTCACTCTCCAGGTCAGAAATTTCAGTAGGTGAAATACCACGAAGTAAAACCACATCACAGAAATGAAACAATACTTCCCAGTCAGTACGAGATGCCAGTTACCCCACAAAGAGAAAAGCCCAAAGGCCAGCCTGGAGCTCACTGCTGTGTGTTCATTAACAAATTAATTACTGTTGGTGTTTTGTGTTACAGTGGGACACTCACTTAAGAAGAAAGGAAAGTGAGTAGATTGGCAGTTAAGTAGCTTCTCCAGACTCTTTAGCCTGATGCAGTGCTGATGATTTAACTTGTCTTTGTTGGGAAGAGAAGTAGCTATAACGATGGTCCCACTTTGAAACAATTTTAATTCATTTTTCAGAAAGTGGAGACTTGGTGAGTAGGAATATGGCACATATACTAACACTGAATTGCAAGTAAATTTGAAAGAAAACACTGTGAGGAAACCTTTCTGATGTATCTGTTACATGAAGCTGTATTCATTTTCAAGAAATAATTCACAGATTAAGTACTTGTTCAGCAAATTGCAAATGGTAAGAAATTACATTTACTGCAGACTGACTTTCTTTTTAGCTGTTTAAAAGGACTTTTTTGTATCTGCATTTGGCTCTTAAAATTATTTCGTTCCTGATTATCTTGCTTCTTGTAATTTTTAAAGTATGTATGTAGATCACATAAAGATACTCAACTTGTTTACCAGGTACAAATTGCTCTTTGTTAACTTTAGCTGAACTGTGTATCAGCTGCTGAGACGACAGTCTGCAAACAGTGTTCACTTGGTGATACAAGATACCATCATGGGTGCATCACTAATCCTTTCAACAGCTCTGCTAAAATCCCAGCAAATATCAAATGAAAGCCTTTCTTCACAAGGTGGCATTCCCACTTTAAACCCCTGGTTATGTAGAAGACTACGGAGGTACCTGCGTGAGTGCCAGTAGGTGCCTACTGACAGGAATGCCCAAATTTTTTCCACCTCAAGACATTCTGAAAGGCTCTGCCTTGGAATCCTGTATATCTGTTACAAATACCTCTTTTGTTCATTCACCAGAACCAGCAAAGCCTCTTGAAGAAAGTTGACCAGCTGGTATTAAGAATCCCAAGTAGTTGCATTATTGATGTGAAATACCTGTAACAATGATTCTGCCAGTGAAATGATTTTATCAGCTTATCCTGTTCACCCCATTCCATGCAGTTACAGTTTTTGTACAGCTCTGAACTTCCTTTGGCTGACTCACAGCTCTTCAACCCCTGTCTGTGCTCAGTGGGTGGCTCACAATGAGCTGCTGGGTTCATTACTAATGAATTATTAATTCATTCATTACTGACCCTTCCTGCTGGCACCAGTGGCCAGTGCTGTAATCCCAGGATGAGGACTCAGGACAGGCTGGGCCCTGGAGCTGTTCCTGGCTGGTAGAGCAATCTGTGGTCTTGTTAGCATTTCATTCCTGCTTTGTCTTTAGATCAGGGCTTCTCCTCTGCATCCTTTAGTGACCGTGCAAAATGAACTGTAAAACAAAGTGGCACAACTTCTACTGTAATGCTGCTGTCCAGTCACCTCCACCATGAGCCCTTCCCTAAGAAACACGGAGCAGGCAGAGCTCTTCCAGCTTTTGCAGATGTCTCCATCAGTATTCACAGACTGACTGTGGTTTTCCAGAATCTCATTTATTTAGAGATTCTCTCATTCATTATGGAGAATGCAATGTGTTGACTTGGCTTTTGCAAATTAAATCAAAGTTCTCAATAATAATAATAGTAATAAATCTCCAAGGTTTATATGAGGCAGGATATTGACGTAGCTATAAAGGCTTAAATTGATATGTCCATTAAGTCACATATTCTTAGGAAGATAATAATTTCAAAGCCAGTCTTTTTAATGGAATAAATTGTTGATGTGATAGTTGTAATCAAATTATGCTACCTTACAGAATCTGCTGCAAGTCATAAACCATCGTGATTGAATGAATACAAGCATTCAGAGAAAGAACAGAATGGTATTAAAGATTACTGGCTCAAAATTGTGACCCATTGCTAAGGTGGGGTGTTTCTCTGTAACAGTGATGTTTTATTGTATGGAGTAATATCTACATGGTAGCTGTCAAATTAATTAATACAAACCCACTAACAATGGTGTTGACTGACTCAGAGCAGCAAGCTAATAATAAATGAGACTTGGTGAATCCCCAGTGAATGAATTCTGCTTCTGCCAGGACATATTAATGATTAAGAACCTGGTATTTTGTTACCAGAATCAGTAATTGGTGCTTTCTGATATTGGTATCGTTTTTCTTTCAAAAAATGCAGGGATCTCAGATCTGCTAGAAGTTTTGTTCCATTTCAGAGGTTGAAACCCCCCACTCCAAAACATTTTTCATCCTATGTCTTGGAATTCTGGGAACAGATAATATATACCTGTGGATAGAAATACAGTTACCTGCTTGAAATTACAGTGAGAAACCTGTGGAACAGCTGTTTAAAAGAAAAAAAAACCAAAAACTCTTTTACCAAATTCTGCTGCTATACAACCTGGCAAATCTTGGAACCAGCCTTGGGCTCTTCCAGCTGGAACTCTGCATATATGAAAAGAAACCTGTTCCACACACAAACACATTTTTCTCCTTGGAAATAACAGTAATGCTTCTGAATTGGATCTTGAGTCACTTCTGTGAAAGTAATTAAACAATTCAAGAAAGTAAAGATTTCCCTCCTTCATTTTCTATAGGTTGGGGTATTTCAGTCAGCACCCTGCATCACATGGAATATTAACTTGATTATTATTTTGGAAGTTTGGAAGTTTCATAGCATTCTGTATTCAAAAAACATTTTACTCTAGGAAAATATCTATATGAAATACAAAATGTATTTTAAAATATTGATTAACCTGCTTGTGTTTCACATTTTGAATGGAAGATAAACCACTTGTTCTACAGTGGTGTGACATTGTACATTTCAATGTATGTCTCACTCTACACTAACTGTACTTTTATGATCCAGTTATAGAGAACTTAGATTATTTATCCTTCTACAAAAATTATGAGAGCATACTTCTAATCAATATTGATGGCTTAGTTTTTCATTCATAATGGCATGAATTTATTCTAGACAACAGCACTGAAATGTTTAGAAAGGAATGACTTTTCCAAATTTACAAATTGCTGCAAATAACCGGACTTAAAAAAAAACCAATTTTTTTTATCACATCAAAACAGAATTTATTTCACTTCCCTGTAGGGGAATGAGTTCTTTCAGAAACCATCCCCATGCCATGACAGTAGTTAAACTGTGAGAAGTGGGTTTTTAAAATATTAATCATTTAAGACACTAAACATTATAAAAATGTAAGTGTGGTTGAAAATACAGCTCTGAAAGGCTGTGCTTTACCTTCTTAGTTAACAGTGAGATGAAGAACTCAGTGTCTTGGATGTAGGACCAAACCTGTTGGCAACTGAAGAAGTTGAATTTCCTTCTTGACTTAGGGGAGAGATTTTTTTTGTTGTTACTATTAAACTGTAGAAAATATATTAATTGAGCATATATATGTACAATATTCACATAAGTATTAATAAACTGTAATATTATTTTAACTTGCTATGCTAATGTTTACATAATAGAATTTTTAAGCAAATGTATGTATATAAAATTTTCTAAATACTTTCTTGTTGTTTTTTTTTAATATCCTGTGGTAATTTTATTGTAACCGGGTTAAAATATGCTACTTTACCAAGAAGAAAATAAAAATACCATCTTTTCTTTGAAGTAGAGTGTTTCTACCTCCTATTTGTCCTATTCAACTGTTTTGTAATTGCTTCTTTGATTTATGTTCATTTTTTCTATGTGTTTCTAGAATGATGTATGTACATAACAGACTTTGTTAAAATCTTGTTTCTTCACATGAGAAGTAGTATTTATTGAAAATCATCTCAAACATTTCAGTTTATAATCACATTAGATAAATCACTCAAACAGGAAGGCAAACAATGCCAGGCAATGCCACCACATTTGTGGGGTTTGGCTTTTTTACATTCAGAGTCCACATCTGAATGTTTTATTTCCTTTTATTGCACCATGATACAGTTGGCAGTTCTGATCCAGTTCATCACTGTGTCATAACTGGCACATTCATATCCAGTTCATAACTGGATGCTTCCATATCATGTGAAAAAGGAGGTTTTAGAAAGGAAGCATTATATGCATTTAATCAATTTTCACCAGACAAAGCTGTAGTTTAACAAAAATAAAGTGTTGATAGATTCCTCATACTCACAGAATAACCTGCTGGTTACTTCAATTACAATTCTTCAAGCCACTGCCATTCTAGAGCAATCTAATTAGTTGAACTCTTAACGTTAAAAAAAGTCAGACACTTATTGTAAAATTCACAGTGATGTTTATCTCCATCTTTCAAAACTTGTAGCAGGTTAGGTGTCATTATGGAAGCTAGATGACAGAACTTTTAATTAGTCTTGGCAGTCCTTAGGATTTTGCTTTTGCTTTTCATATCTCAGTTACTTAAGATCACAAAGCAAAATTATGCTGTAAATTTTAAATTAATAGTTTCAGGCAAAGGGTTTTTTTTCCTTTTCTGTCTGCTGGAGGTACTAGAGCACAAATAGCCCCAGGCTGTTGATGGGGAGTGTATGGACTGGAGATCTCCCTGCAGAAGTGTCTGTTCCTGGGAGTTTCTTGGCCCCTTGAGCTTTAATTCCTGCCCACCAGCACTCTGAGCCTTGGGACTGCATGGGAAGGGCAAAATCTGATCATTAGGGGAGGGACAAGCAGATTGCCAGCCCTGGCTGGAGAAGGCTGGAAAGCACAGGGTTGATGCTGCAACCCTTTATGTGCTGATTCCACTGCCTTGTCCAGCTGCTGGGCTGCTGCTGCTTAGTTGCCAGCTCTAAAATCCTGGGACGAACAAGATCATTTGAAGGGACTACTGATCTTTCTGTGCATCCAGGCAAAGCTTCAGGCTGTATTTGGAAAATTGTAACAGCTTGGTATTTCTACGTGGGCCTACAGAGTTTAAAGTTTTTCTTTTCAGGAAAGGACCTCTAGAGGATTTAGTGCTGCTTTTTTTTTTTTTTTTCCCTAAAAATTTTAAGGAAATAAGGAAAATGCTTTGTACAAACAATCTGTCAGAAGAAAGAGCAAAGATATTTTAAAGATAATGTTTAGAGTAAGATTTTTGCTACTGCACTTCAGTCTTTCTGAATGACCTTTTCAGTATTGTGAGTGAACTTACTGTATTCCCAAAATTAAAATAGATAGCTGACATTTCGATATATTGCAAGTCGTGCTTGATTTTGTTCTAGAAAATTATCATGCAGATTGTGTGTGTGTGATGCCTATTTTCTGAATTATTCTTGCCATTTTTTGACCTGCACTGGGACAGCAAGCTTTTATTATGGGAAATTTCTAAGAACCATGGTGATAACTTACTTTTTTTTATTCAATTCAACAATATCCATGCTATTTCCAACATTTCCTCATTTCCCAGTATTTTAGAGATGCTCAGCAAGTGCATATACCTTATGTCATACACTGTCATTGCTAAATGTCTTTATTTTTAATGGCACCTTCTAGCCTTACTCAGATGCAGTCACATGAGCCCCTCATTAACAGATGTCCTGCCTTCAGAGCTTGGTGCTGGGCAAACTCTTGTGCTCTGGGTGAGCCTCTGCACCTGCACTTTGTTAAAAATACTGAGCCTGTGGCACCTCAGGCTTGGTCTTTCTGTGGGAAGCTCTTTGAATGCTTGGAGATTCACTTTTTACACCTGCTTGTGTTGAGTTTGTGATATTTTTGGATTCTACATTGCGTCACTAAAAGATCTGCCCTTCCCCAGTTTTCTAGAATTCATGTCTTAAAAATTCACCCTTGCATAGGGCTTCAGCTCTGATTTTAACTACTCCATTTTGCTATTAAAAATATTTTCATGGTGAATTTTATTCCTGGTGCTGCCTGTTGTTCAAAATCAGCTGAGGTACATCAAGGGTTTGTTTTACTCAGTGTGAGTTCTACACCATCGACTTTTCATGGGCTTGATCCCTCTATGGGCCATTCGCTTCAGAGTTGGACTCCATGATCCCTGTGGACTCCATGATCCCTGTGGGTTCCTTCCAACTCTGAATATTCTGTGCAACTTTGCATGACAAAAGCCTGTTTTTAATAATTCCAACTAACATATGCCAGAGCTGTCAAAAACAATGCCTTTCTTTGGGAATTATTGCTGTTACAAAATAGATTTCATATTGCTCTTGCATAGCTTCAACCTCTGAAAAATATTTACATGTTAAGTGAATATAGCAAGAAATGATTTAATCAGGTTAATACTAATTTTAAATGCCTAAATTTTGTAAGTATTTAGCTTTTTCTTAATTTTATTCCCTATTTTTTCAAGTCATCCATCAAATCCCTATTTTTTCAAATCATCCATCAAGGAAGATGCTTCAACATGTGCCAATTACACTGACAGTTTCTATATTTTAGTTTCTAGTTGGAAATTAAATTATGTTTATTAACATTCCCAATTTTATATAGAATCATTGAATCATTCAGGTTGAAAAACACCTCTAAGATCATCAAATCCAACTGTTCTCCCAGCACTGCCAGGTCCCTCATTACCCCATGTCCCTAAGTGCCATAAGTTTTAGCTTTTTTATTTTCCAGATTCTGTGCTGCTTTAGTGTGTAGTTCTGAGCTTCGTATTAAATGTTGGTAAGCTCTCTTCACAGAGTAGGCAGACAAAGCAATTCCTTTTCTAGTTTGGGACCAAGGACAACCAATCCAAATTTCAGGCCCAAGAGCACAAACAACATGAACTGAAGAGAGACAAACAAGAAGGATGGGACTGCATGGGCTAAAGCTAAATTGGACAATTAGCTCCAATGTGCAAATGGAGCAGAACTTATTAAAGTGAGAGACCTCGTGACTGGCTGTTCATTTTGTGACCATTTTGGGTTTACCTTGGGTGTAGCCCTGGCTGGGCTCTTGTAGTGCCCAAGGTGGATCCATTGAGGCCTTCTAATAAATCCCTACGTTATTCTTTAACTCTGTCTAGTCTCTGTTCTAGGGCAGCCTTCTCAAGCCATCACCTACACACAACTTTTAAATCCCTCCAGGAATGGTGAGTCTGCCCCTTCCCTGGGCAGCTGTGCCAGGACTTGACAACCCTTTTGGTGAAGCAATTATTCCTAATATCCAATCTAAATCTTCCTTGGGACAACTTGAGGCCATTTCCCCTCCTTCTTTTACTGGGGAAGACAACCCCCACCTGGCTGCACCCTCCTTCCAGGTAGCTGGGGAGAGTGAGAAGGTCCCTCCTGAGCCTCCTTTTCTGCAGGCTGAGCTCCCCCAGTTCCCTCAGCTGCCCCTGGTGCTCCAGCTCCTCCCCAGCTCTGCTTCTTTCTCTGGACATGACCCAGCACCTCCATGTCCAGTTCTTGTCATGAGGGGCCCAGAACTGGAGACAGGACTTGAGATGTGGCCTCAGCAGTGCCTGGGACAGGGGGACAGTCGCTGCCCTGGTGCTGCTGGCCATGCTGTTCCTAAGAAAATTTTCAAGTGCCTTCCAAAGGGGGAAGAGAAGTTTATAGAGAAGTAGAAAATGCAATTTAATATAGTTAAGTAACATTCTAGCTTAACTATAGCTACATTCTAGCTTAACTTCTAGCCACAAATCAAAGCACGTAACACCTCAGATGTCTGTCATTGGAAATATACCTTGTTTCCACTGGAGTACACAAGCAAGTGTATTTCTTAACTGTAAGACTAAATAAAAAAATAATGTCCTTTATATTTGAGCCGCTGAGCAGTTTGAAGGATCTGCTTTTCAGATCTGAGCTTTAGATACACGCTAATACTTTGTAGCATACAATTCAGCTACTCACTCAGCTTTGTCTTGAAGCAGCTCAAATTCTCAGTGGGCTTTTGTCTAATACAGTGATGGAACACACAGGTCTTTGTGCACCCAAAGTGATACAATGGGCTTCAAGCAGTAAAAAACATGAGAGGCATTTTTGCAGTGGCACTTTAATTTCAAACAATGCATTAGATATAATTTTAATTTTTGGAAACCATCTGGTTGATATTTTTCAAAGGTGAAAAAAAGTGAATTGGCAGATGAGATACATCAGTGCCTCATCAGTACCTCTGAGCAGTTGAAAATACAAGGTAATTGTATGCTAGAAAAAAGGAAAATAAAAGAAAGCACATGTTCTGACCCATCAAGAAGCAATGGAAAAAGTGAGTGAGGAATTCAGTGTAGGAATACATTAAAAAATGTTTAAAATTGTACTACATCAAACTGCCACCATGTGTTCCATAATGAGCTAAAACAAAGTGGGTAATGGATCTGTTACCAAGTCTGTCAAGCCATAGGACCCTTTGGATATGTCAGTAATTAACAAATAACATCTGCTGTCAACTGCTGTACTTAATCAGCATGGGCAGGGTTCTCCGCCTGTGTGACAGAGGGTTCACTATGATAGTCTGCTTCTCCTTAGGGATTGAAAATGTCTTTGACCACACTGCTGCATGCAGAACTCCTGCTGAGGTGTAATTAATGGGAAATCTAGACATGCAGAAACAGCAGAACACAGCTAGATTGGCACTATCAGTGCAGACTAAGAGCTCTGACCACCTTTGATAATTTTTCTGTCAGATAATTCCTGATGGCTTTAATGCCCTACTGTGTTTACAGATTGCACCTTCAGAGTGGCTGAGCAGCCTTTTCAGATATGCAGAGAGACTAATAACCCACTGCCTCATTCAAAGATGCAGAGCAGGTATGATCTTGCTTTTGCTGATAACAGGGACATGAAAATGTGTTAAGTTTTGTTAATTGACTCCTTGGTTACAGAGAAGCTGTCAAATGCAATGCACCAATGCACCTTGAGAGCCACCATCAATACACGAGAAATTAAAAGATGCTGAAGGTCTCAAAAGAAGTGAGTTTCAAAACTTCTCTGAGTTGCAGCAGTAGTGGAAATCTGCAGGAGTTGATTTATTTATCCTACCCATTTCTGAATTCATCCTGTCCTGAGAATTCACACGGTTCCTCCAAACCTCCAGACCAGAAGAATATTGGATGCACTGAAGTAGCTCTGTGGCCTTTAAGTAGAGCTGGTACAGAGAAATGGGGATTTGCAAAGCAAAGAGCTGACCTTTCATTCACATCTACATGTTCAAGAATGGATTTAAATACAAATCTTAGAATTCTTGTGCCAGAACAACAATTTCAAATAATGAGATTTTCCTTTAATCTTCATCAAGGTTAATTACACAGATAATATACAATTTATTACATAGATAATGAATATCTAATTAGCTAAAATAACAATCAAAACTATCTAAAAGAAAGTGCTTGAGTTGGTAAATTTAAGTAAATTTGTTTAATCACAATTGGTTGCTGATGCAGGTGTTACTGTGCTGATGTAATGTGAGTTTTAAGCATCCCCTCTGCTCTGAGCTGACTGGTCTGGGTTGAACAGAATAATTCAGTTTTTCTGATTATCCCTTTGCTCTCCTGTGAATTGTGATAACAAAATACCAGCTTTAAATAATAATTATTTTAACTAAGACAATGCAGTATCAAGACAATCATGGGGCCGGACAGTGTGCACAGTCCCATTGTGAGGAGCAGTGTTCCTTTGTCCCTGATTGCTCTGCTTTGCCAATACAGGCAGCCATCTCCCTTCTCTGTCCCATAGCAAACACAGAGTCAAAGACCTCCTTCTAACCCACCACTGAGAGTAAGTTAAGGCTGAGAATCCTCACTCCAGTTTGTCTTTGCACATGGACTGTTCTGATAGCATGTAAAGACCAGAGACCCCTTACAAGCTGCACTTTGGTTGCTCAAAAAGAAGGCACCTAAAATACAAAAAATATTGTTTGACCTGACAATGTAGCTCTATTTAAGAAACAGAAAGTGTGCTGGATAATATATGCGGACACCTCTGTCATGAAGCCTCATGGGGTTTCACACCCAATTATCTGTGACCACCTCTGGTTACCATAGCAATTCTCTCTTAATTAGAAATTCACTCTGCTCGTGGCCTATCTGTGCTAAAGTAGGAAATTCAGTTACACACTCGGGCATTTTATTTATTTGTTTAAACATTGACTGTAATTTACTGTGTCAAATGACATCTATATCCAGTAGTGCTCTGGATTTTTGACTCAAACGTTGATTAGAATTGTAATTCTCCAATGTGTCCTTGACCCACTTTCAGTCTGTGTATAAGGGGCAGGCCACCAGGAGAGAGGGCAGTGATGTTGGACATGTTAATCCTTGAAATAATATGGTCAGTAAAGTGGAAGCAGCTCTCTGACTGCTGCTCAAGAGGAAGGACTCTGTGAAACCTTCCACCTGCATTCAGGCTCAAGAACATTTTCAAAAGGAAGGGATCTCTGCCCATATAAGAAGTATTTGATAATGTGTGAAGTTGTCCATAAGGTGGACAAATACCACCACAGAGTGTTTTAGTGTCAGATGTAAGACAATTATTCCTTCTCTTAGAAAAAATAAGAGGAATGAGAATAACCTACATGCACTGTAAGAGGGCAAGTCTAAAATTGGGGCATCATACCAATGCTCAGGGCACAAGCTCAGAAGCAAAGAGTATGATCCTAAACACTCCTTCCTGTAATCCTGGGGAGAGCAGAGACTGATAATTCTTGGAGTTCAGACCAAAACTGAAGTGTCAAAAATCTCTGTGGCTTCTGATGTAAGTATAGAACCTCAAAGTACAAACAACTCTTTCTAAGATAAACCAAAGCCCCAAACAAAAAGCTACAGCACAGATCAGTTGTTTTGATGGAACAGGAAAAAATAGAACATGATTCAGAAATGTACTCAGATAGTGCATTTATAAGACCAATTAAAAAACTTCCTAAGCAGAATACAATAGAAAAGTAGAAGACAAACTAGAATGAACTCATGCATTGCAAATTCCAGAGATTGGTTTTGAATGGTTTGGTTTTGATCCACTTTTTGAAATATCCAAGGGCTACAGGCTTTTAGTCTTTAATCTGGAGTTCCTGGGCTGCAAGGGGTTTAGGACTGTACTTTGATATGAGAGAACTGAGAGAAAGAACATGAAACATTCAGCTTAAAACAGAAGCTCACCCTGTCTGCTGTCTTTCACAAAGATCTCTACTGCAGGCCCTGACATACAATGAGAGAGTCTTCAGCATTTATGTAAACTCATCAGCCAGCTTGGAGTGCAATGCCTCGTGGAGAAACTGTCACTCACTGTGTGCTAGGAAGCTCATAGAAATTCTGTCATATCTTACTAATATGTACCATGCTGAAGAGCACAAGCAAAAGCAATCTTACCTTCTGCCATGTATTGCACTGTGCCTCCAGATGCTCATGTAATACAGTTTTTTGGTTATTGCTCAGAAATGCCACTGTTACATTGGAGCAGGACCAGACAAAAACCAGCAGCAGAAATCCAAACCAATTTCAGCTTTGTGGTCATGATGTGGACAGGAGATGTCAGCCAGGTGAAAGCTGAGCCCTTTCAACTTTTATTTTTAAATTTAGTGCTTCTCTCAGCATATTCAAATGCTGGATTCAGAACTAAAATGCAGTTATTTTTTCTGAACATGCCTGGCATAAAAAGAACTGGTGTTTTTAATTTAATCTGCCTGAAAACATTTTTTAAGTGAGTAATAAATAGTTCTTAAGAAGTACAAGTAAATGGGGCAATCGGCATGTATCTTTAATTACAATTTTAGCCTTAATAATTATTCTTGAGTCAGCTGTACAGCATTATTACCATAAGCAAACTTGCCTATTTTAAAATCTAATGTCACAGTGCAATTGATTAAGGTAAAATGAGATTATCCAGCAGTAAAAGCTTCAGTGACTGCTCAGGGGAGCAGTCAGCATGTATACATATACGTTTGCCAACATTCTCAGTATAAACTAAATGACTTGTTATATGGTATCTTTGTTGTGCCTGGATTCTGATTTTCTATGAGTCATCCCTTGATTTACTGAAATAGAATAAGATGAGTAAGAGAGTCAATTTATAGGGAAAAAAGTCCACAAGCTGCGTAAGGTCCAACACAGTTACAGAGGGATTATTCAACTTCTCCATGCTCTTTATTGGCTCTGAATTTCAGAACCCTCCTGCCATTGGATATCTTCTGCAGGGAGGAGTTCTATAAAAAACCTCATGAAGAACCAGGGTCAGTCTTTATTACTGCATAGATCATAACAGTTTTCTTTCTGATTAACATTTTCTATTGAATTTGGATTCATCTGTAGCTGCAAAATTGCATCACATTGTAACATTGTGAAGGCACATAGCATGTTTATGCGATGAAGGGAATAAAAGCAGTTTTCTATTACCACCACGTTAAGCTGGGATTGGATTTTGCATTATGAATTATCATCTTATTTTACATATTGCTAAACAGATTGTAATGTTCCATTTTGATGCAACTGAGCTGGAATGTCAGGGAATTTTAAGAATTTGTGTAAGGACAAGAGGAGAGAGTAAATATGACATGTTTAGATTTTTAGGTTGTCTTCAATGTATAGCATCCTACAATTACTATACTGATGTTTTTCACTCAGAGAGGTAAAAAAACCCTTTGCATTTGTGTATTTCACTATGCCATCAGGAATAGTTTGAAAAATCTTTAATTGCAGCATTAAGAAAGTAAAATAGCAACACTGTCCTGCAGAGAAGTGTCAAACCTGAGAATTCTCTGGCTGTACAAGGGGCGACCATATACTGATAGCTTTACAAAGTATAAAGCCATTCCACAGGGATATGTTCTTAAGGCTGAAGCTTTTCCTCAAGACTCATTCTTTTAAAATTATTTAGAGTAAAAGGATACTAAAGAAGTTATGTCCTCAGTATCAGAACTAATGGAAAAATTGTAATGCTAAAGTTGTAGTTTTATAGTATTTAGTTCAAGATAAGCTACTGAGAAAAGTAAATTTAAAAAAAATAACAGTTAACAATTTACCTTTGCTTTGGTTTGTAAAATCTTTGTCTATTTGTGTTTCAACTGTTCATTGTTATGTAACTGTTCCCATGGCCCATGGAAATCAGGTTCAGTCTGAGGTTAAATGGTATCTTGTTGAAGCAGGGATGTGACCCAGGATGAAGGACTCGTATGACTCCCTTTGTTTTCCTGCCTTGTAAATCTTCTGCCTCTGCATACATGGATGCGTAGGAAGAGGACAGCAGGTGTGAGGGAAAGGTCAAGGATGCTGTGAAGTCTGTGAGGCTTTCCTTTTACTTTGTGAGAGATTTAGATGACTCCTTCGAGCAGATATCTGAAAACTTTCCTCAGTTAGTGTTGTTTTATTTTCAGCGAAGTATAAACCACGAAAGAAAGGAAAGCCCAGACCAGGTAGCATGCACATACCAAATGCCATCCAAATCCAGTGTTGACCCACAGCCAGTGTAATACTCCACTAATAAGAAGATTCCCTTACATACAAATGTATTTTTTATATCCATATCAAAGAACTGAATATCTGAAATTGCTAAACTGAAACAATTTGTGCATCTGTGTGGGTATGCAGTTTTAGTAAATACAATTTACAAAGTTTGCCACTGGAGAACAGAGAATTGCTTCTTTGTGGCTGCACATCTTTTTTAGATTTTAGTGTAGTAAGTGGTTCTGAGTTTGACATTATAACAAAGGATAATCCTATGAACAGTTCAAGTTATTATGTTCTATTAGCTATAAGCAAGGGACAAACCGTGATCATTTTCCCATTAGAGATGGGTTAGTTGAGGATGTAATGGAGTACATGGTATTTTAAAATCAATGCCACCCTAGATTAACTGTACCTTCCAATGAGAGACATTGAGAAGGATTCCCAGTACTTGGTTTCTCCAAGATACGACACATTCTGATGACAAACACCCGGGAAACTCAATCCATGGGCTGAGCCTACAGCTCCTCCCCACAGTAAAAGAAAACAGCCAGAGTTGCTTTGTCTAAAGGTGACTGGCTGCTGTTACTCTTGATCTCCAAGTTCTCTTCATTTCCTATTTGTTATCTTTCTTTTGCCTGTAGGTTAGAGTTTTCCAATTAAAGGAAAAAAAAAAAAAAGCAGCTGTGCAATTGGTTTATTCTGATGTTCAAAATGCTTCACGGAGTCAAAGTTTATTTTCCTATTTCCATGTGTGTTTCTCTATGTCTGGCAAACATAGGTGCCAACTGATCATTGTGGAACTGGCTATTGTCTAATGCTTTTCTTGCTCTGCTGTCAGATTTGTATGTACTGTACTCACATTTTCCTCTGTTTCAGCCTGGCATTACACAGCTTGGAAAGCAATTTGTCTGGGCTGCTGGCTGGCTGAGCAGGGCACACAGTGCACACGGTGCTTGCTGGCTGGAAGCTGGCAAGTCATCTCAAGGATACCTGTTCTGCAAGGAACCAGAAAGTGTTGTTGTTACCGTATTCTTGGAAAGGAAGGCTGGGAGCAGACAGATGTTCGCATGGTGCTCTCTCTTTGTGGTAGTGCAAGAACTCAAAAATGAACTTACACCTGTACAGTGAGTAGGAGAGACACTGCCATGGGCTACAGCTGCACACAGGCAGTTGGGCAGGCACTGTTTTGGAAGCAGGGGAAGGATATTGGGTGGGTAAGTCATGGAAAAGACGACATAGAGCTCAAAGTTTGTGAAATAAGGTAATTCCAGCTGCATCCCTTTGGGAGTATGTTCATTATGGACTTCTATATCTTACTCTCACAGAAACAGCAAATATTTATGGATGGAAAGGAGTCTAGTTTTGACCTAATGTATTCTGAAACATAAGTGAGAGTAAGCTTGAACAATGCAGGAACATTTAACTGGAAATGTGGGGAAGAACCACAATTGTTGCTTAGGTGATGTCCCCTTGTATGCAGATCAGAGGTCTTATTACAGTGAATTAGTAGAAGGATGGAAATGAAAACAAAAAGCTTTCACTATTCTTTTTTGTAACAAAGTTGTGCCTGAGAAAAAAAGGCATTGACTTCCACTGGTGAAATCTGTGCAAGCATATTTGTCCTTCATTAAGTCATTGGTATAAAAGAATTCCAAACTATTTCCAAGGAGTTTTTAAGAATCAGCTCATGCTCAGAGGATAAGCACACCTCACTTTGAGTGGTTACATACAATCTCTACTGTCTGGCAGCAGACATGAAAGGCATGAAAAAATAATTCAGGGAGAAAAGTTGTTTATTCAGCAGTCATACAACTCCAGCATGGAAGCCACTGGCATAAACAAATGAAAGCAATTTATGTATATACATAAAGAACATAGTGTGAAATTCCCATCTGTAAAGTGGTATAATGTACTACAGAGGCTTTTTAGTGTGAAAGAAAGGCATCAGGAGCAATTCTGAAACATATAAAGCTGACTGATTGTCTATAATGCTCCTCAAAAAGAGCCATGTGAGAAAACAAGGCATCAATAAAGGGTATTGTAAAATATATTAAAGCAGCATACCAACAGAAAACCTGTTGTGTATTTGGTCCAGTATTTACAAAAGGACTTATGCTCCAGAATAAGTCAAGCAGTAAAACGCTGGGACTTCACACTATTCTTAAAGAATTAATTTTTCTAAATTAAGACATATTAAACCCCTTCCAAAAAACCTTATTCAGGCTGTGAATTCAGATATTATTCAGATAGTAATACTCAAAAGCATTCATAAGCAATTGCTCACTGTGTGAAGCAAATAGACTTTCATTCAGCATGACAAGTGGATGCTTTCCCCCAAGAACTGCATAGAGACAAAATCAGGAAGTGCCACCTACTTTTCATCTATTTTTTGTATTCCCCAGATCACCTTATTAACACAAATAACACAGGACCAGTCCTTGGTGGAGATTTATAAAAGTAAGCCTCATTATTTATCTTTTCAGGATTTGGTGGAAAGCACATATAATGTTTCTACTTGAGATCCTTGCATTTTTATCTTCATATTAAACAAAAGGGCCTATTTACAGATAAGTTTTCAGCAGGTAAAATAAACATATTCAAACTGTGCGCAAATTCTGTAATGTTTAAATTTCACACAAAAATAGAAGTCCATATTGTAAAAATACAAAATAGATATACACTAGAAATAACATGGCCTAAAGTGTTTTTAATGCATGATGAAATACAAATCAGATATACATTGCCCAGTATGTAAGATTTTGTAGCTGTATTAAGAACTCTAGCTTCATGCCAATAAAACCTCCATCTATAATTCATTTTTTGTAAAGCAACATAATCTGTATATTAATATTTTACTATAGCAAATGCTTGGAGAGACAAAGGAATGAAATTTTGGTAGACAAAGATATGGAGACACTCCATTTGCTGGTCAGATCTTAGCTCCCCTTGGGGTTCTGATTTTGTGGCCCATTAAGCACATTCTTGGTTTTTACTTTTCCTAAAGAGCATGGCACATAAACTCAGCCTGAACTTTGAGATAACACTTTTGTGGTTTGTTCCTCTTGAAAACTGTTGAGTCATTTCAGTATGGGCTTATCTGGCTGGTGGAGGAATGGATCTGTTTTCAGGCAGGAAGAGAGGAGCTCATGAGTCAAGTTCACCCAGACCCATGTTGGTGCAGTGCTGCCCCTCCTTCCCTCACCCCAAGCTGATTGCACTCCACATTGTGGAACCTACCAGACACTAAGCCAAGACAAGATGCCAGATTTGATGGCTTTTGTACTGTCAAAAACCAAAAAACAAACTCCTGCAAGAGTCTGGAAGTAACAGGAGCAGCCAAAGTAGAGAAGCCACAACCCTGCCATTTATATTTGAGTTACAGCTTGAGTGACAAACTCAGAAAATGCCATGGTTGAGAGTCTGAAAAGCAAGCACTAGGAATGCATAGGACAAGAGAAGCATGTAATAATTATGGCTGGTCTGAATAAAAACTGAAAAACACTACACTGTAGAATTCAATCAGTCTGTTGTGTAAACCAGAAATTGCCTTGAGCAAAAAAAAAAAAAAAAAGAGGAGTAACTTCCATTAGGGAGCTTAAGCTATAATTTAGCAAAGTTAAAATTCATGTAATCCTATCATCCTTTATAAAACACTGGAATTAATATTGTTTGAGAAAATAAAAAGTTAATCAATATCGTACCTACGAAAATTAATACTGTTCACACAAATAAGATCAGCCAAAGGCAGCGTGTACATCTTAATCAGGGAACACAAAAGCATGAGCTCTGGGGGAACCTGGAGTGGTTGTCTAGGAAACAGCAACAAAAACCCCAGTATATGAATTCTGCTGCTAACAAGCAGTCAAGGTTCATGAAGACAGTACAACTTTTCAAGGGGCAAATTCTGAGAATTAGAATGTCTTCTGAGAATTCCCAGATAACATAAAGTTTCAGAAATATCACATAATTTAGACAAATAGGTGTGATGCAATAGACAAAAAAGCCCTGCAGCACTGTAGGTAGCCTGAGCCAGTGGCCACACCTGACACCCAAATTTTGCATTTTTATGAGTGGTTGGTTTTCTTGAAACCATCTTCATATCCACATGTAAATAAGCACTGATAAGAGTCTGACAGTGACATATTTACTGTAGGTGTTGAATAGTACTTGTAAGACAATGTTGAGAGCCAGCACAGGGTATTGTACTTTCCCAGTTGTAACAGGCTGGTGGGATGAGGTACTGGCAAAGCATTATTAAAATGTATTTCCTTGGTTTTTTAATGCCATAATGCCATACACATCTTTGCTTTCTGCAGATCAATCTGGAAGGTCAAACAACTGCAACACATCATATCCTTTCATATCAGATGCCCTTGGGTTTTGTTCCAATCAATTATCGGTTTCACTTGCGAAAAGCAAATTGAGAGTTCATAAACAAAAAATGAATCTTCAAATTATGTTACTATCCTGCATATCTGCAGTGTTTGGGGGTCAGCATTAAAGGATGAACTTTGTAAATTGCCTGGTCTAACAATAAAAAAAGCAAAGTGTCTGGGTTTTTTTTCTTCCCCTCCAATTTGCAGCCGGGCAGTATTACAGCAAGTTGAGAAATTTCAAGTGTTATTGATTGCAACATTTTTTTTCTGTCATCTTCTTTGACAGATATTTTGGAGCAAGGATATTGGTACCTGAAAAGAGTCTTTTAACTGTAGTTAAGGAACAGTTACCTGGGTAATATTAGAGCCCCGGAGTGGCCTCCTCTCTCAGCAGCAGGTGTGTGTGTTATCTCCGTGGCACAGGAAGAAAGGCTGATATGATAAGGAGTAATGCAAGTTTCCCTGACACATTTTGTGTAGTTCTCCTAAATTTCACCTCCTCTTGGATACCTGTCAGCCACCTCACCTCACGGAGACAGAGCTGAAATCGGAACAGAACAAAAGGGACACGTATCAATCCTGTGGCCGGGGAGGGCTCACGGTGTGTTCAGTCCCGTGAGCTCGGAGGCGGTGGCACCGGTGGCATTTGGCTGCAGTGAAGTGACAGAGAGCACAGACGGAGGAGCGCCGTCCAGCGCCTCCGCAGGGAGCCGAGCCGTCCCTCAGGTGCCTGGAGCAGCCTCATCTGCCCTTCAGCCGCTCTCTTTGCCAGCTGAAATCTCAGATTCAGGCTCTGCCACAAGCTTTCCTCCCTGCACAAAGCATCTGCCCCCTTTTTGGCTGCGGAAGGGTTTTCTCCTCTGAAAGGTCACCTCAGCTCCCAGCAGCCGCTGCTGGCTGCCGATCAGGGCTGCCGCTGAAACTTCTCCCTATTCATCAATCTAAAGTTTTCCCATACTCTCTTCCCGCGGGGTGCCTTCCTCCAGCAACCTCCTGTAAATTAAAACCGGGATGATTTTCCCGGCCCACCCTGCCGCAGTTAACAGCGAAGGGCAGCGGCTGTCCCCGGCCATCCCCTCGCCTCAGCCACCACAGCGCGAGCTGGGGGAGCCGGCGGCCTCCGCAGGGGCTGGGAACTGCGGCGTGTGCTGTGCCAGCACCTCCAGAAAACACGGTTTAGAGCAGATCCCGAGGCTCCCTCCTCGCAGCGGCTCACAGGCGTCGTGGGAGTGTGCTCGCGTTTCCCTCAAACCGCCTGGGTGCCGTGCCCGGGTTTCTCTCACAGGCGGCCCAGCTTTGTCCCTGTGTGCCCGGGTTTGTCCCACAGGCGGCCCGGCCTTGTCCCTGCGTGCCCGGGTTTCTCTCACAGGCGGCCCAGCTTTGTCCCTGTGTGCCCGGGTTTGTCCCACAGGCGGCCCGGCCTTGTCCCTGCGTGCCCGGGTTTCTCTCACAGGCGGCCCAGCTTTGTCCCTGTGTGCCCGGGTTTCTCTCGGTCCGGCTTTGTCCCGGGGTGCCCGGGCTCCGCTCAGGAAGGTGTTCCCAGCCCCGGTGGCGGCCGGCTGGGTGCGGACCCCCTGGAGGAATCGGCCAGGCAGTTTCTAGAATCGTCGGAGGACTCAGCCCTGCCCTGCCCTGAGGCGCCCTGCCCGCCTCCCCTGACCTCCCCTGGCATGGAAGACCTTAATAGGAATAATATTTTAAAACACAGCTTTGAGCCCCAGCGTTTGTGTTGCCCGCGGGTGACCCCCCAAGGTTACAGAGCTCTCCGGGCAGAAGGCGCTGTGGGAAGCAGCGAGCTGCCTCGTCCCCGCCGTGCCGCGGCCGGCCGGGGTGGCTGCCGGCTGAGCAGAGAGGCAGCAGATGTTTAATGTCTGTCTGTGAAATGCGAAATGCCACCAAGCTCCTCACTGCTCAGCCCTTTACGCTATTTCCCTTATGGCTGCCTCGCTTCTTTTGTTCTTCCTTGGCAAGCTAAACGAGGAAGGAACTCGTGAATTAATAGAGGAGGAGGTGTCAAAATTTAAATGATTTTTTTCTTGCTACTATTTACTCAATTTGCAACACTTGTCACTGAGGGAAGTAATATAGCTACTCATAAAAGAAATCCGGAGGCTTCTAATGTGAGAGTTGGTAAGGCTGGAGCTTCTGGAGGAAACCTGCCTTTTCTCCCTCCTCAGGAAGGTCAATAGTTTCCCTTTGTCCCAAGGGGTGTGAGTCCTCCGCTCTCACCATTAATGTCATTAGCTCATTTGGCAAACAGTTCACTTCTTTTTACAAAATGTATAGCAAAAATACTTTAATTAACTTCATAATTGGTTTTCGAAACTTAAAATCACAACTCGTTCCTAAACAGGTATTTGTGCTGTAGATGAAAAACCTCAAAAAGCCTGGAGACCAGAAAACTTTTATCTCTTCAAAATTAAGCTCAAAACCTTTGTCCTTTCTCTGTTCAGTCCGTGTTACAGACTCGATGATTTTTTGTCTTTGAGTATATTCGTTTTTCCCTCGGTGCTTTACTTCAGCAGCACTCACCAGGCAAATTAATCTAAAATGAAGTTTACAACAATGTATCTGAAGTTTCCAGGCCCCAGAAGGACTTGATTTGTGTAATGGGACAGGATTTAATTCAGTTGTAATTTTTAATACAAGTTTAAGTAGCAGTCCTTCATAATTCTTTAGCCAATTATATCTAACTGCTCACAGATTATGTATTGTATGTGGTTTCCGTTAATTGTATAGCACCCCATCAAATTGGTAAATACAATTGTCCTCAGCTTTTGATCGACTGCAGAAGGAGACACAGATATGAGTAACTTTCCTGGAATGACAGATGGGACTGCAACAAGAATCTGGCCATTAGCTTTCAGTTGCACTAATATGTTATGGATCAGCATTACAAAATAAGCCCATTAACACTGTCGAGAAAGAGAAAGTCATTGGCAGAGCAAGGAAAAGAATTTATGAATACCATTTCCTAATCCTTAAGTCTAAACACTAAACCCTGTTGTCATTAAGAATTCAAAAATAGAGAATATTGTTATTCCTGAACTGTGATCGTGCATTTTTATTCAAGGTTTACCTCACATATTGTAATATGTTATGGAAGATGTTGACAAAGTGGAATTTCTTAAAGGAATGACAAGCTGTCATGCAAAGGCTGCTTTATTTGCAGTGTCTGTGACTCAGTGGACTGATGATACTGTCACGTTGAAATTGTAAGCGGAAGAGGCTACAAATAAACCAAGTCTCTGGCTTGCCAGTCATATGCAAGGAACAGCTATGGGATGAAGGGAAATTATATGACTACATAAGGACAGCATTTTTATGCAGCCCTGGAAGCAGGCCCTGCTGTTCTCTTTACGGGGCAAGTGAAATGTGCATCAGATACAGGTGAGTGCATGTTTAGTCTATACATTTGTATAGGAGAAACATGACCCTGTCCATCTTACACTGTGAAGAGTTTTGGACAACTTCTGCATTTGAAAAAAGGACAGGTGTGAAGTAAATGAAAAATAATGTCTGGACCATGAGGAGTTACTTCATTAGTTCTCAAAACATGGAACTATTTTCTCAAAACATGGAGCAGAACTCTCCAGCATCTTCAGCAAAGTGGTCTAGAAAGTCTTTCAGAGCTTGATCTGCAGCATAATGGCTGTGGAGCAAGAAAATCCCATGTGGTTCATGTTCATGGTGTCTGTTATTATTGGTGATTAAAAAACCTACAAGCAAACAAAAAATAATCCTTGATTCTTGTGCTAATTAGTGTATGGCACACTGCAAACCACCAAGATAACAATGGCTTTAGTTAAGAATAGATTTAGTTAAGAAAATGGATTTAGTTAAGAAAAAATTGTGGTAAACATATAGAAAAATTAGATAGAAAGATAACCCTCACAAAACCCTAAATACTGCATTAGGAAAAAAAAAAAAAAAAGGGAGTCCAGTATTGGTCTCTGCTGCTTTTAGAGGTGGGAAGATAATTCATTACGATTCAAGGAGCAGAGGCAGTCACAGGCCATGTTTTCTCCTTGAGTATTGATGTATTTGCACACATTGGTTGGGAGTGTTTTGGATCATTATAGCTATGCCTCTTGTGAAGTGTAGGTGTTTGCATTCCTGACTCGCACAGAGCTGCGAGGGCTTGGAAAAAACAGTCTCTGAGCTGGTGTTGAATGTGTGTGTGTGGGGCTTTCTTTAGCAGAACCAGAAATCTTTGCCAAGCTCTCAGGTAATGAATGAACTTGCTGAAAGCAGAGGATGCAAAGGTGAAATGGAAGGGGGAAGGTAGATCAGGGTGTGTTTCTCGAAGGTGAACTGTAAGGGAGTTCAGGGATTCAAGCATTAATCACTGGGTTCTGTGCATGTTTATCATAGGCAATTATTGGGTACATCACTGCTGCCTTTGAAGTGCTGTGTCTTCTCTCCTCCTTCGCAACAACTCAGGACTGGATGCCAGTTTTCTTCCTTGTTCTCCTATGTGAAAAGAAAGTTGGTGCCTTTCCTATGAAGATCATGAAAAGGGTAATTTTCCCCTCTGGCTTTCCTTCTGTACCACTGAAGGAGAGATACTGGGATGACTCCTCTAGAAGACACAGCTCCACCTCTTATTTCCATACTTTCTATACATAGCAAATCTACTTTCCTGTTTCTCTGGGAGATTGGGGAGATTTCTTTAGGGCTTGAAAATGAAGCATAATTTTCTTTTCCACATGAGAGCACCCAACCTGATCGTCTGGCCACCTTAGGAAAGAAGAAGTGCTATAAAACACTCAGGCATGGCAGAATAGCCTCTTGATGGATGTTTCTCATGTCAACATTGCTATTTGAGACCATTGCCTGAACCCCAGGTTTGCACGATTTCCTACTTTCAGAGTGACTTGTGAGATTAGTTCTAAAGTCTCTTAGTATGAATTCTAAAATGATAGGGCATGAACAGAAGCAGACCTGCTGTTTCTTGTCTTTTAATATCAGAAAAAACTGTTTAAGCAGATTATGGAGACAGGAATTGTAATGAAATTTGGTGAGTTTTCTAGTTTCTTCAGCTTTCACATTTATTGAGGCGATTCTTATTGAATAAGTCTCTACATTACCACCCTTTGTAGGGTTTATCTTCCATGTGTTTGAAGTCAGTGTGGGTGGTTTTCACAAGTATGTCTGGTGTTACCTTTGGACACCACATTTCTTAGACTTTTCATTCTTGCTGTGGTTACTTGGTCACCTTGATCTTTCCTTACACTGGCAATATTTCCAAGCAGTTCTGTATTAACTAATGCTAGTGATTTAAGTCTGCCACTGTTGGTAATGGACACTTTGTTTAGATATATGATTTAATAATAAAGCTACAGACCAGAAATATTCACATATTATTTCTTTTAAAAGAAGCTCTGGTCTTTGTAGTGTTTTTTCAAAACATGTGTAGACACTTCCAAATATTAGGTTTTCTAAACTATGAACTGTACAGAGTAGCAGGCTTGCAATTAGCTCTGTTTTCTTGTTTTTCAACAGTAAATAGCAAAGTAACTATTAAACTGGAAATGGCAAACAAAAACTATAAAGGCAGAATATGTGATGCAAACCTGGCTTCTGGGGAGGTAGAAGGCAAAAGGGAAAGGAAATAAAATAGCCAGATTTCCCAGATTTTCATTTAATCCCCTTCTTGTCCATATGAATGTTCTGTAGAATGTAAACGTATTACTTCATATTCCTTTGCCTTTCCAGCTGCCTTGCTTTTTATAACATATGCTGTATTCAAATGTAGACTAAGCTTAGTGACTTCTCCAATCTTTTATTTCAGGTTTGCATACAAACAGTACAGCCCCAAAAGGAATGCAAATATTACATCTATGTCATAATTAGCATTAAGACATTTAAGAAAAATCGAAAAGGGATTTATGGCTTTTCTATGTGAAGAAGCTATTTATCATTATAGATCTTCATTGAAAGTTGTTGTCATCTGAATGATGGTTTTTGAGATTGCATACTAGGGATGAAAATAAATACACCTGCTTTTGTCATAAGCTTTCCTTATGACAACAGTGAATTGTCTTGCTCTGTCCTTTAGTCTGCTAATATATCAAATTGGATTTGCTTATTCATCTGTGTGGCAGTTACACTGTGAAGCATTTCCATCCATTTCACAGAGCCATTAGTAATAACCAGGTCTTGATATACTACGAGACAGACTATCTCACAGTTCCTGTTCTCAGGATGCTGTAGGGTCTGGGAGACTCTTGAAGAGTTCTTAACATTATTTCTGTATTCTTTGAATGCTTTGAAATATTATATAGACTTACTTGGATATTACTGTTTACTTTTTTTTAAAGATAATCTTATCCTCAAGAAACTTAATGTTTTCTTGCAGATTTATTTTAAGATGAAGAAACAAAAATTAGATGTCTAACTCAAGGAATTTCCTTTAGGTTTAAAAAAAAATCTTACAAGAATTGCCTTTTGATAGGTTTTTCCCCTGTGCTTGCTGGCTTACAGAAATCTGAGTAGGTCTGGTTATCCTATGAGGATTGTCTTATACTTTGCGAGCTGCTTACTGCCTGGGATGGACCTTTCAGACTTGGCATCTTGTAACATTTTTGTGGTGAAAGGGTACTGGAAGAATATTCCTGCAAGATACATTTCTTTTATGCAACTTTAGTACATGCTCAGTGGTGAGTATGCTACATTAATTTGGTTGCTTAAATGCACCACCTGGGAATAATGAAACCCTGCAGTGCGGAAGAGAGGCAATAACGCTCTGCTGTTTGTCACTCCTCCGTCCATTCCTTGGGAGTTCTGGTGTTGATCATAACACCAATAACAGTAAAAATGCACACAGAATCTTGTTGGGTGACTGCACAGCAGCATCCCCGTGGTCTTTGTTTTCTGTTTGTGCCTCTGAAATCTCTTTTCTCATGGCATCGTGTTGGGTTTTGAATGCGAGACTCTTACGCTGTACTGTCCCTGTGTTTATCTTAAGCATCTGCATGCAGTCCCCTGCTGCTGAGTGAATTCTTACGGGGAAAATGGCTCCACTGTTTATTGAATTCCAACTGTTGAATTTTTCTGGAAAGCATCATTGATATGTAGCATGATTTGCCTATAGCAGCTGCATGAGCTGTGCCTCGGTGCGAGGGTAGGAAGAGAAGCATTCCTTTGGGATCTTTGTGTTACCTGCAGGCTTCCCGTTGACCTTTTTCCCCTTTGGGGTGGAAAGGGACCACCTGCATCTGCTATATTGATGACACATCTTGGCTGCTGCAGACGGGGTGAACAGGAGCTGACCTAGGAGCACATGTGTGACAGGTGACAGTCTCGTGCCCAATCTTTGTGCAGACTGCTTTGCCATTTGATGAACGTCCAGCCATTCACTCTTGATAAGTATTGCTGTAAGTGACCTAGAACTTTGGGTTTTTTCATTTCTTTTCCTTTTATAATCAGGCAGGCAGAAACACATGCTTTGATCAGTCATATTTCTATTTTCTTATTCCTTTACCCGCAGGTACCCGCTTTTATCATTTCCCACAGCTCTGTGCATACAAACACCATAAACAAGTAGTAAAGTGTCTGAGTCATCAGATATAGTTCCTCAGGGAGTCTTACAGAAGAGAAGTAGATCCTGATTTTTGCTGCTGTTGCTGTGCTTATGTTAAGAGTCCCATGATACTGGCCTAGTACTCATTTATAAGGAGAAAAATTCATAACCAGATGAAGAAATCAGGAAAATCAGAATATTTGTAATCTTCTGGCGAGTCTTATGTGCCTGCTAAACAGCAGATACATATATAGCAGTAACTCTTTTCCATTGGGTTTTAAAGCAAAAGTGGGAAATAATTGATGTCATTAACAATGACTAAATTTGCATATTTATTATATTATGCCAATGAAGAGCAGGACTGTGAATAAACTAATGTTATAACTGGCAAGGGATGCTTTTTGGCTGGTGTGTTATGTGGAATCTTATTACTTTGACAATTGCTGATTTGATGCCTTCCCAAATGCTGCTTTTTCAAATAGATTCTTCCAGGGAAGCCTCCTCAAAAATTCCCTCTAGATCTGATAGCTCCTACCATAACACAAATTATGTTTTTGCCTCCATTTCTACACAGTGTTCTTTGCATTTGAGAAACTATCTGAAGTCATAAATGGATGAAATATGGAAACATTCAATAGGTTCATAAAATTCATATAGATCATCCTTCTTCCAATCTACTTCCTAAGATAGCCTTGCAAACTTGTAATGCATATGTATTCCAGATATTGTTTATTATTTCTCTTGTCAAAAGAGAATTATTGAGGAGAGAAAAATAAAGCCAGCATTAACCCAACAAAATCTTAAAAAAGTACTTTCTATCTCCAGAAAGCATGGAGACAGATAAAGCATGCTGATAAGCACACTAGTGCGGATGAAATCAGATTTAACATCAATATCATATGATCATCAGATCTGGTGTACTGCAAATTATTAAACATGATCTTGACAGTTGCTCCCTGCAGCTTGTGGTCTTAAGGTGATATGAGCCTTTGGACAGAAGTCCTCGGCTTGTAATAATTCTGTAATGGTGCTGGATGAGCACTGCCTGTGGCAAGGGCAC
This sequence comes from Motacilla alba alba, assembly GCF_015832195.1. NCBI lineage: Eukaryota > Metazoa > Chordata > Aves > Passeriformes > Motacillidae > Motacilla > Motacilla alba. Next base: position 7,328,554 of record NC_052029.1, on the reverse strand, counting down.
TGACTTAAAAAGAAATCTAGGGAAATCCAGGACAGAGCAATGAGGGAAGAGTAATTAATATATCATAAGTGAGATTTTTCTGATGTGAGCTGAAATTTACATGAGGCAAATGGAGCAAGAACTGAGAGATTTGCTGCAGATTTCAAGAATTGCCACTACTGAGAGAGGCCTGCCAAAGGATAAGGATGCTTCAGTCACCCATTTGCAGTGAACTGATTTTCAGAGGTCAGCACTGATGTGACATCTCCCTGATTTCAGACTGTTGTGTTGTCCATGTGATGTGTAAAAACTAAAATTCAGGTTGATGTTAGGGAGTTTTAGTGGCACCTACCCTACATGTGACTTTGTAGATTACATGAAACAAACAAACAAATAAATAAGAAAAAAACCCAGAGCTCTTTCATTTATCTTATTGTGTGTATATTTTTTGTTTCTGCAAAATTTATTAGAGAAGAAAGCAAGTCAGAATTTCTTAAGGTTTGCTTAAGGTGTACTCTCAGTGGAGTATGGTTCTAGCTGTAGGAACCTAATAGATATAAATTACTTTTTCCCTCATCTTGACAAAAAGAATTGGCTGACAAATTTTGTATGTCTACAATATAAAGCTTCTAGAAGACGAAATACAAATGCACATCTCTTTTTTAATGCATGGACTTACTCATTCTAAAAGTTTAAAAACACGGATATTTAAAAGCTGTGATCAGTAGATCAGATTGGCATTCTCTTTGAACAAGTAAGAAAGACAGGTTTTAATGATATGAATAAAAATAACTTTCTAAGAACTAGATTCTTACAAAATAACCTTGTCCTCATTTGCTACAAAGGGCTTCAATTTCTGTTTCAAGCAGAATGGAATTTTTGGAGTAAAATTCCAGGTAGTTGTAGATGATGGGACATCTGTTTGTGCGACATTGTGTTCCAGTTTGCCAACTTAAAGACCAGCAAAAAAATATCTGCAAAATAGCATGGCTACCCAGCGTGTGAAGCTGGTCACTGAACTTCTAATATCATTGAATTTTCTTTAATAAAAATGGAACAGTAAGTGGAACTGCGATTAGAGGGTGCCAAAGTTAAGATCTTATTTTTCATAAATATTTTATGCTGATTGTCAAGGGAAGAAGAGGTTATGTGTTTATTTCAGCTTAAATGCATGCTCTGAGCAGGGTCTGGGTAGATGACATCCAGAGGTCCCTTTCAAAATAAAATTTTCTCTGATGTATTAACAAAAATGTCTGTATGTAGAACAATTGTACCTTTATGTATGAAACAAAGTGAAAAATTTTTTTTTAAAATTTTTTCAGACAACAATATGAACAAGTAGGGATATTGCAGGAATGTTTTGTTGCCTCCAGAATAGTTCTGCACTTGCACACCGATGTATGAGAGCTCTTTACTGTGGCAGAACAGCTCATGGAGGCCCGGAGACGACACACGTAGGCCACGCTCCTTGGCACAGCTCCCCACACCTCTGGTAAGTTGTGCTGATTTCCATTCCTTGGTTCATTTAGCCTTCTCAGGGTATTCCCAGGCCATCAGCTGTTTAACAAAGCACATTATTGACACTCACCTGCTTTATTACTCCTTGACCATGAAAGACAGTCCTGGACACTTCTGCTCGACTTGCTGATGGGCTTTGCTAAACTCTTCCCTTGGGAGCTGATATCCATTACAATCCTTGCTTACAGAAGGATTTGTCACAGAGTATGTGAGGCTGGAATCAAAGTTTTGGATCACTTATCCCAGACTGGAGTGTGAATCTTGGAGCCTGAAAGTCTTAGGATTTCTTTTTGTTTGTTTCTATTGAAATTCAGTGAAATGAAGTGGCTCTACTTATCTGAGACTTGCATGCATTTGAATATGCTACCCAACAGCAGTGTGAAGGAGAGTATAACCTGCTGCCATGTGACATAGTTCTAGAGGTGGTATATGAATATGAAATTATTTCCATGATCTAACGTTCCTTCTTTTTCCCAGCGTGTCAAGAAATAGAAGTATTACATGTGCTTAGAGCTCTAATGTGATTATGTCTCCACAGGATACCAGGATTTAATGTGTTGCACAGAAACTTTGATATATAGTATTATGCTCTTGCTTACTGTATTTGCAATCACTGTTGGGTTGAAAACTTGATCTGACTATAAAAATAAATTTCATTTTTATTTAAAAAAGAGAAAAGTGTTCATTGATCACCATGAAAGAGGTATCACAGTCAATGAGGCACATTGTAGAAGCATAATTAGTCAGATGATCTGGCATGTGCAGGAAGAATCTAACAAATTTATCAGTGTGTCTGAAGCAAGTTAATTTGGCTGCCTTAATCTACGTTCCACATAATCATTATTACAAAGAGAGTAACCCAGTTTAATTTTAATGTTCAAAAAGCCAAGGGAAATTGTCATTAGTTGAAATTAAGAATAGTTCAAATCAGTGAGATAATATCAAAACAGGGCCCTGAAATATTATTATAGCCTAATTTTTCCAGAGTCCAAAGTAGTAAAAACTTCCAGTAATTCTGTAATTTAGTTATGATCATAAGCTCTCTTTAAGTTGGATTAGAAGTGGAGTTCCAGATTAATGCCTCTTATTGCAACCCTTAGGCTGCTTCTTTTTTTCAAAATTCAGTTCTGATAGCCCTATATGCTGACAGCTCTTGTATATACAAAGGAGAAAGCTATTTGGAGGGCAATGGTTAGGTTCATCCTAATGGGTGGTTGTCAAAATTACTTTTCCCTGAGTTCTTGGCCTTTAATTCTCAGTGAACTCAGTGATACTACAGGTCAGTCTCTATTCAGATGAAAACCTCAGTGTCTAAACATGGGCATTTGAAAGCAGAAATGTATAAATATTTTTGAAATGTATAAATCTCTAAGCCAGCATTTGCTTTCAGAAGTGTCACCTTTCATATGCAGATCTGTTTTCTTCTCTCCTTGCAAAGTGCAAATAACCCAATCTTAAGTAACTGCAGATCCTACATTGCAGAACTTAAGTAACTAATCGGCAGACAAAAAACCTTGCAATTACTCACTTTGATTCTGTTCCTTTGCTCCACAGCACAAGGTGGTTACTGCACCTTCTGACCATCTTAAAGACAGGATTCTGAGCCTGTGCAGCTTTCCTGCTCCTTTCAGTGGAGCACTGAGGCTGCTGGAGCTTTCCAAGCCTGACTCTGGCTGGCACCTGTGTCAGGATGTGCAGTTCAGTAGCTCAGTCCTTCATGGTCCATAACATCCTCATTGTTTGCCAGGACTTTTCCCTGCTTTGACTGAAGAACTCAAAAGGGATGGAATCACAGAGACTAGGAGAGATGGCTGGTGCTTAGTTGCTTAGTTGACTTTGAAAACCTGGTCTGTTACTGACTGGGGCATCATTAAGAAACTCAAGCATTTGTCACTGAAAATTTAAAAAATAATTGTAAAATTACCTGGCAAATCTCCTTCTCCCTAAGGCAGGCAACCCTCTTCTGCCACTGGTCATCCCCAAATTTGCTACTAGGTAACTGCTGTAGAGGACTAAAAGTGAGGGTACTCTGTTTGTGTGTTTGAGAAATACTATAACAGACACAGAACTTGAAAGACATTTACTGTAAAGGTTCTGGACCAGCCAAATGGTTCTGCTATCCTCTCTGAAACCACACATACACACTGTCCCCCAGAGGTGCTGCCCTATTTTCTCTCTTCAGCCCTCAGATGGATGGAATTTGGGGAGACTGAGAGTACATTTGCTATTGGCACAGAAATAAATGTCAGGCTACAAATTCTTCCATTCTATTTAAGAAAACCTATTTTTCACCACAATGGTGGAAAAGCTTATGCCATTCCTCTTGTATGACTGAGATGTACTCTGTAACATAGAAATGTTAATGCTTCCTGCTGCTTTTAAAATCTGTGCCTCATTTTGACTGTGGGTTTCAGTCTTTTGAACAAATGCTTCATTTTTTTTTCAACTCACTCAATCACTCAGATTTCTTTAGTTGTATTATACCACCTGAAATGGAAAGAAAAGGAAATGTTGACTTCAAACTGCTGTCTGTTAGAGGTGAACTATCAGATCAACATTTCTTGAGACAAATGTTGGAAAGAGCTGCATAAAGATTTTTGCAATTTGTAGCTCATTGTCAAGTTTAATCAATAATGGTGTGAAGGCTTTCAGCTGGGCCTGTCTGCAGAGATCATGGCAGCTGAACAAGTTGTCCCTGCAGTGTGTTGGGCTGCATGGCTGGCTGTGTGTTAAAACACACTCTGCTATGGTCAAAAAAGTACATGTGTTGAACACAGACATGGAAAGGCTTTTTTTCATGCTTTCTCCCTCCATGTGCACACATTTTCAAAAGAAACCTCCACTGCTCTTCGGACAGAGAGTGCCCTGTGCTGCTGGCAGTGCCACCAGGAGCACTGATCATCCTCACACTTACCAATCCAGCCAGCTGATCAATGTGCTCTATCAACTGCTTTCAGCTCTGGAGCTCTCTCAAGGGCAGGGACTCCTTTGTCGTTCAGGAGTTCAGCTGTCATCCCAACAGATCATCTCTCTGTTTGCAGCAGAAGGCAGTAGGGGATCTGTACTGTTTTTCCTCTCAAAGCAGTATTTTGCTTGCTTTCTCCCAGTTTCCCTTTAAACAGCAGCATCCAGCAGAAAGTGGAAAACCTGCTGCTGAGAGTGAAGTCAAAGGCATGTGATGAGTGCAACAGCAGTTGGAAGCATCCCTCACTGGGAGTTTCTCTTTGTTAACACCCAGTGCAGTTATGTGTAAAGATGAGGGGGAGTTCTAATTATGCATTTTTTTAACATAACATCTCATAAGATCATTGGCAGCTAATCAGAAATTTCCAAACTTGTTTAGCATTCAAAGACACTTTGTACCCAAATGTAAACTTCAAATTTACACCTTTATATCAAACCTTATGTAGATTCTGTTTTCAGTGGCCTTTAATGAAAAACACACCAGCACTTCAGAGGATTTGAAATGCTGACTACTTCCTTCTTGCTCTAATTCCTTTAGAGTAAGCACAAGGGCTTTTAGAGAAGGTTCAACAATTTAATTCACTAATTAGAGCTATATACATAAATATGTTCCTAGCATTTGATACGCCTTAGTTCAAAGTAGCAACATTCTAATTTAGAAGCAGGGTAAGGAAATACAATTACTTCCACATGTTTTGTTTGAGGCTAAATATTAGATAATAAATTTACCAGTACCTTTGCTACTTTTACAATGCACCAGGTGAAATTTAACGTCCAGGAGCAGATGACAGGCTGGCATTTCTGAATACAGCCCTTCCAAACTGTTTGATACCAGGTCAAGTAATGAAATTAGGATATTTTGGAGGATTATGAAGATTTTAATTTCTTCTCCTTTGACATCACTTAGAAAGAGGCTAACAATTCCAAATGTTAGCCAAATGTTTTTGAATAGTGTTTCTGAAGGCTTTTAGAGTCTTAATTTGAGTGAAATTTGGTTCTACTTTGCAAAGGCTGTAAGACTATTCAAACACATAAGTCTTTTTTACTAAAAAGCTTTCTTTGCTAAATAGTTATTTTATCAAGACTTTTAATCCATTAAAATGCATTAGTCACATGTCCTGTTCAGTTCTCAACACTGAAATATTACCTGCTCAGGGCTGAGGTGATAAAAAGGTGCAATGCACATATTCAGTAGTACATTAGCTGCTGTCATGGTACCAGTTTGCAGGCAGAGTTCAGTCAAGGAAAGTTCTGTTTGAGGAAAAAAAATCTACCTGTCTATCCTTTCCTCTTCTTGCTTCTTTATTAAGCCTCTGAATGTCGAGAGCCAGCTGGACAATTTTCCTGTCTATTTCTGGGCCTAGATGTTAATTTAAAATAATTGTATTGAATTTAAGTTGTCATAATTAGTGTCTGAATTCACAAGAGCCTCCTGGAAACTCAGCTCAGCCTGTTCCTTTTGTGATGTTTCAGTGTCTCACCCCATAAAAAACCCTGTGCACAGTTGGAGGCCATTTCTGCATGAAACCACTGGACATAATTTAGTTTTCTGGTAGTATTAAAGTAATGAGTCAAAGATGAGCATAAATGTTGAAGAAAGGTACTGTGAGTTCCCCAGCTGAGAAATAAATGGTACTGATGGATGTGCTCTATATTTGCAAGGGTTTTATTGTGTTGAAGAATGCAGTTTCTAAGTTGCTTTTGTTTTAGCCTGACTGTTCTTGTTAACTCAGAGATTTCACAATGAAGCCATTTTTCACCCCTAACCTGGAAAACACTGATGTTTTTAAGAAAATGAGTCATTACAATTTCTTTGGGTGAATTCTTTCCTAGGGCCCTGTATGAGGCAACTTCAGTGTTTTCCTGCAGAGAAGACAGCTCACATCTACAGCCCCAGATGGGCTGATGGATCAGTGCAGCATAATAAAGATGTAATTGCATTCATCCATGCATTCAGCATAATAATTAAAAATCCTCAAGTTTCAGATTTTTAAAAACTAATAACATTTGGAAATACATTGCTTAGATGTTTAGAGTTACTTCTACAAATACATTCCTTGCTGCACTAATATAGAAACTTCTTGGAGTGTTTCTACCATTGCTATAAAGAAGAAAAAGAGATTAATATCTGAGAACAAAGATATAAGACTGTATTGAAACACCCCAGAAACAGGTAAATAAGATATTATATCCTTATACAATATAAGTATATTGCAGCAATTCATGTTCTACTTGTTTAATGTATATAAAGAACTTCAAAAGAAAATTGCAAATGTTAAGCAAACTGTAAGTTCAGAAGGTAAGAAATAAACCTTATTATTAATTAAATATTACATTAAGGATTTGTATGCCTAATGACACTTTTAGAACTGTCAGGATACATTCCTAATTATATTCTATACTTTTCAGGGTAAGAAGTGATCTATTTATCTTAAACCTATATTAAATTAAAAATTTGTTAAAATTAAAAATTTATCAGATTTGCCAAATAATTCCCTTCATGTTTATTATTTTGTAATAGGCATAATATTCACCAGCTAGTCTGTGGTGTGTTGGAAGTACTAATGCCACTACTGAGAGTGAACTGTGAACTGGATACTTTTATAATATTATGCTGAAAAATTCCGAGTGTTGCCATGAAGCATCAGTTTGATCTCTGTCTCATTAACAGACCTTACTTAAACTGCCATTCATTCAGAGTTCATGGGAGGAATAATTAAATATCCTTTGTGTAGTGGTAGTTGAAATGGTAAAAACCACATGCGAGCTGAGTGGGAAGATCAGTAAGAATTTACAGCGTACCTGGGAGATGAAGGCTTGCCCTGAATGTGTGCCTGAAGCTCTGGCTTTGTTCATTTTTGAGACAGAGAGTGGCAACAGCCAGAGGAGAATGAGAGAAGTCAGCAGTAGTAATGAAAGGATTATCTCCCCAGGAGAAATGGGAAATCTTTCCAGTGTTAATAGAGTGCAAAGAAATTTTACTGCAAAGAAATGCTTGGGTTGAACAGTTTCTCATGCTAAAGGATCCAACTAATTCCAATACCAGCTTGAACTTTACTTAAAAATCAAGAGGTCAACTCCTATGGCCGTGGGTAAGGGAGTGGTTGTAGAGCTGGAGGCTGAGCCTCTGTCAGATCTCTAAGTGTGTCTTAACTATGTTGCCTGGTTTACAGCCAGCTACAGTTTTGCTGCTCAGCCTCTGCCAGGCTATGTCCTAATTTTGAAACAATATCTTTACTATGTTTCAGTCCCCAAGGGCAGTAGCTACAACAGATTTAATTAAAACTGGGAATGCTAATCAGCAGGTCCTCCTGTAACTGAGAGATTCTCGCTGTCCCAAAGTTAAGTGGCTTTTGTCTCCTACCATTGTGGGAAGCACTGAAACAATGCTGCTGGGTGACAGATCCCGGAGTCTGCAGTGCCAACATTCCTTACCTGAAACTTGGGAACAGCAGGAGGTTCATTCAGGGACAGTCTGCCTTCAGATACAGTGGAGAGGTTGCATAATTGAATTCTGTAACAAATCCCCTTTCTACATTTGCAAATCATAAAACAACACCAAGACTTTAACTAATGAATATGTTTAAGGAAATAAAAAGAACCTTGAGAACTCAATGCCCTTCTCTGCACGAAACTGGATGACAATTATACATTATTGCAGATTTCTGTTCAAGGCTGAGACCTTGATTAGCCAGACTGCCCTAACCAGGGCAGGCACCTCTCTGGCCCCTATGATCTGTGTGACTGGGTTTTCTCCCCAGGGTGTGCAGTACAGGAGCACAGGTGGAAGCAGAAGCACACTCAGAAGTAGGAAATGTCCTGAAGTTCAGCAGTTGAAACTATTGAAGTCAACTAATTGAAGTCAACAAGGTGAACAATTATTTACTTTGCTGCTTTAAAGAAAGGGGGGGGGGAGTGAGGAGGGGAGAATCAAGTAGCAATAGTAAGCAATAAATGTACATGCTTAAATTTTCACTGCTGCAGTGTTGTGTAAGAGTACAGAAATTTCATGGGGTTTACTTTACTTCCACAGGAAGTTTCATTTTTGTATTTAATTTCTGGTAACCCAAGGGCAAAGCAAAGCAATTAACATGTTGAAGACTTAAAAATAAACTTCAGAAGCTTCAAGTAAAATACCTTTAGCTGATTAGTGTTACAATGCATCTTTAATGAGAAATAAATGAGGATTGCATTGTTTCTTAGGATAAGGAGAGTTGTTAGATATCTGCATTGATAATAGAGGGCTTAGAAATAATCTGTGAGCTGTTTTCTAGAAGAAAAATTCTACATGGCCTAGTGTACAGATAAGAAAAACAGTGAAACAAATACATTTGTACAAGTTCTTTCCATAAAAAGCTTATTGCAAACTGAATTTTAACATAGTTCTGTTGCTGTTTGGATTCTTTAGACTCGCCCCTTGCTATGTATTCATGCTTCTCTATTTTTGTCCGTTAGTTTTTCTTCAACTCTGATTTTACTACAAACTAATTTATATAAAAAAGTGCGGGCTGTAAAATGTGGAATTAATTTTGAATGACCCACATATAAAATACTACCTCCTCTTGTACCCACAGCAAACAAAATACTATGGAAAACAAGGCTCAGAAATAGACTTTACAAAATACTTCTTTACAGTTATCCTGTCATGGCCGTGTACCGAATAAAAGGAATATGAAAAGTCCTTTGATTGGGAAGATTGGCAGCATCTATGTTTTTAAATAAAATTATTTTTAAACATGCATGAATTTAATGTCTTGGTTAAGTTGCTGCAAAGTAAAAAGGAATGCTGTTCTCTGAACAATTATTGGTCTGTCTCAGCTCCCAAACTGGGTCACAGTGAACAGATAGAATGCGCTGGTATTTCTCTCTCTTACCTTGCTTTCTTAGAAATGTGATTGAACCTGTAATCCTTACTGCATTGAGGTGGTGTACTGATAAAAACCAGTGCTTTTCATGAATGATAGATCCTCTTCTCTTGTCCTGTTTTTGATGGTGCTGTTTGTAGAACATCTTAAAGAACAATGTAGAAATCTGCAGTCTCAACAAAGTATGCTGAAATGCACTGAATGAGTACAGCAATCCCAGTTATTGCTGGAGTTTATTTTTGGTACTAAACACTTCACTTTCTGTATAGGACTGTGGTAAAATGAAATAAGTTTGAATTATTAATATTACACCATTTTACAGTCATCATACATCTCAATATGCCAAATAACTTTCTAAATATCCCCAAGAAGGGATGAGGGTGGGGTAGAGATGACAATACTGTTCTATAAAGCTCATGTGCTACATCACTTCTCTCCAGTTGTATCTCCAATTGCTCCAACAATTAAATAGGCTGGGAGGAGCTTTGTAAAAGGTTGTAGCTGTTGCCCTACAGCAGGAATGCTGTGAATCAGCCAGTCCTTTTTACTGGAATATATGCACACTGAAAAAGGTTCCATGGGATCTCTGAAGGATCTCTGCCTAGTGTGAATACAGTGACCACCAGAGCAGCAACCTTCCTTGATGGGACACATAAATGTATATTAACAATATTATACAGTTGGTATTTATGTTTTTGATAACAGTGAAAATGTATTGATGTTGAATTGCTGTGAGTATCCAGCACAGGCAGAGGAGTAAACAGTCTGCAGGAGTGTCCCCTAGTCCTTGAGAGTGTCAGGAGAGGATGGTGCCAGCTTCAGTCAAGGAAGGGAGCCAGCAGCTCTTGATGGGTTGTTTCCCACTTCTGTTTCATTTCTCACCCATGTCTTCATCTTCTGATTTCATGGGGTGACAGCTCAAGCCCTGACCTCTTCTGCCCCAAGCTAACTGCACTGAGTTACTTTAGGAATTCTGGCAAGTGAATCCCACAGATTAGCACAGTAGGGCCTCTTCATCCCTCTGGCTTCTGCATCAGTCACAGGACAGGATGAATCAATCCCCTGCTGCAGTTCCCTGTCTCCAGCTACAGTCTCTGGTTGGCCAGAGTGGGAAAGCAGCTCTTATGCAGCTGAAGCAAAGTAAGGGGACTCCACCTTCTCCTCACTGGCTAAGACAGAGCAAGACTTAGAATTAATAAAAGGGTGAGACTTAGCTCAGCTCAGGCTTTGTAAAAAGGTGACAGAAGATTCATTGTCTTTGTGCTGTGCTCCTTCAGCAGCCTCGGCTTCAGTACTTGCAGGGCAAGAACCACACTCTGCTGCAGTAATTTTATCTCTGTCTCACATGGATCCAAACACAGCCACTGGTGTCCTACCTGGAGTGCTGGTGACACAACTCAGGAAATCCCTTGCCTTGCCTTGTGTAGAACTGTGGATCTTGGCTTGTTAGAGCAGTATGAGATAACCGTCTGTATTGCTGTGTCTTTTTTATATGGAAGGTGAGAAAGATTTGAATACAGATAATGCCATTACCAGTTAATTTAAAAGGCCAAATGGTGGTTTTTAACAATGCTAGACCTTTCTAAGCAATGTTTCAGAAAGATAAGGATATATCTAGAAGATGGATGTTTCAATTTCTGGCTGCCCAAAAGTGACATAACAACATTATAAATTAAAATAGGATGACGCTTTAATGGGTCTCCTAGAGAAAAAAAAAAAGGTGTTTATTAGTAGAAATGTACTAAACTATCTGCATTTGACAAAGTGCTAATGGAGAAAATTACTTCTAGAGAAACAAATGAAAATGTCAATTAAAAAAAAGTAATGGCTCCCTAAGTTGTGGGTTGTGGTTTTGCTTTTGGAGTTTTTTATTTTTAATTTTTTTTTCCTGAAGAGAAGTGCTGGGTGTGCTTTCTGTATTGCTTGACAAGCTTCTGATTTGTGTTGCCTTAGTTCTGTGAGTGTTGGGGGGTTTTCTGGGGATGCCCCTTCTGTATCTGCTCCTGCAGAGTTGTATGGAAGCTGGTTTAATAGGCTGGTCTAATGCTTTTTGTCTATTACACGTTTTGTTTTTGTACTTTATTTAGGGATTAACAAGCACAGTGCCTGCACCCTAAACCACCTGGCTTTGCACTTCCATGTGCCAGAAATGTGGTGTCTCATGTCAGCAGAGACATTCCCGGTAAATGCAGAATATTCATGAAGTGGAAATTCCCTCTTTACAATTTTTTGATGCCAATCAGCTTTTCTCCCTGGTGACTGGGAATCCTGAGATGCCAGGTAATGTCAGGGTTTGCTTGGCAGGCACGCTGGGAGCTGCTGGGTGTGTGAAGGCTGCCCTTGCTCTAAAGGATATTGCTGTGTTCAGCTGGAGTCTGCACAGCAAGGCTCAGGGAGGGCATGAAGAGAAGCAGCTTTTTCCCAGCATTAAGCAGTGGCACAATGAGTGTGAGCCGGCAGTGGCACACCCACTTGTGCCATGACCCACATGGGGACCTGGGCCCTGTGGAGCAGTGAAATGTTTAGGTTTTCCTGCTGCTGTTTGATTTGCTTACATTAAATGTGTCTTCAATAATTTGTCTTACAGCAGAATAAAAGCGGCTATCAGGATAATGTCTGGGAAAGCCAGACACTAGGAACCAAGTAGCTGGGCTGAGGTAAGAAAGCAGTGACCACGGCATATGCTGTCTGCAAACAGGGGTGGCAGGGGAGACTTTGCTTCTGCCAGTATAAAATGTGATTTTTAACGAGACATCAGGTGTTTCATTTCTGTCTCTAATCTCCAGGAGCTGAATGCTGTAGCTCTATAAAATATTATCTCTATTAAAACCTGCAAGATGAGATGCTGGACCCAAATGCACTAAAGGCAAGCAGTAGACAAACTGAGTGTACTCTTATCTTAATGACTTTTTTGAAAGGTTCAGAAATAGTGTGTTCTTAAATTTGTTGCTTACACTGAAGCTGGAAAACCAGTATATCTCTCAAAGACTTTGTTCTCAGTCATTTGCCTCATGTTCATAGGTCCCCTCTCAGACTGTACTTAATTATAGTAGTACTTGGTTACCTTCACAGGTTCCTCTGCTGTTCTAATGTGAATTTTTCTCATTTAAAAAGAGACATCGAAGTTTATCTCATCCTTTTAGCAGCCTAAGAGAAACCAAAATGAATTGTGGTCACTTGATGCTTTTTAATCTCTGGGCAGCCTCTTGAGCCCACAGCAACAGGACTCCCTTGCTCTCTTGTTTCATCAGCACTTTGAACTGTTAGTGACATCTTGCTTTAAAGGCAGTCATATGCTGACACTGACAGAGAGTTACAATTACCAACCCTGCTGGAGATACCAAAATAATGTCCTCAACATCAAAAGATGTTGTTTTAAATTATAATTAGGGTCTCCATGGGTGAATTGTTTCACAATTTAACATATTTTATTTTGCTTGACATAAACAAGACGAGGCATAGTGACAGCAAGGACCTCTGCCATTTCAAATTAGTTAAAGCATCAGTATTAATTCTTAACCAGCTAATTACACTAAGAAAAGTGAGGAAACACAATTTGTCACTTACGCTGGTAAAAAACCCACATTCTCAGCTTATTTTTGTAACTTTTTACTACATACAGGAATGTCCAGCCACAAACTATGGTTAAATATCCTTCCCATGATTGTATTATATGGCTACAAAATGTTCTCTCATTTTCCACATTCTGCTGAAAATGAGACTGTGAAAACATTCAGCTAAGCAAAAGCAGCTGGAGAATAAAAGCAAAATCACTTCCTTTCTCTCTGAATCCAACATTACCTCTGCTCAAGCTGCTGCCATGGGGCTGCAGTCCCCAGGTGGCCCAGTCCAGCTGCAGGTATAGCCACTTGCTGCAACACAATGCTACAAAGGTGATTTTGCAGTCTCAGCAGTTCCATAAATCAGGCTTGAAGGAGACTCCTTGATAAACTGTTGTGACTAAAATGCAATTAAACTGACTCTTCAGCATAGCATTTCATACCTTTCACCATGTTTAAATACCTGTAATACCCTCTAGGGAACACTGTTGTATGTGAGTACATACATAAAACATGATAGAAAGCATTAATGATGCTCACTGTGTTCCTCCCTCTTCAGGTGCCAAAGCTGCACCAGCTCCAATTCCAGATAACCCATGGCATGGATTGTAATGTCTTCAACTAAATACTTAAAAACCCCAACAGCTATGACTTAATTACATGAAGACTTTATTTGCAACAAATTAGATACACTTGCTAAAAAAGAGGTGGATTGCAGCATGTAAACTATTTTATAGATTTGTTTTTAAAGACTTATTGCAGTGAAGAAAACATACTTTTTAGGGTTTCAATATTCTGTAGTATTCTGTAGTATTGCCTTACAGTAAGGCACTCTACATTGCATTTGGAAATCAAAGTTCTCTGTTTGTCTAAGAATCAACAAAGTGACTTCTGATTACAGTATTCTGTACAGAATATTCTCCCCTTGCAATTATTCCAACTTCCACAGCTAGAGCCAGGATATATGCTAATTAATGGTACTGAAATTTCAAAATGGAAGTAGTTTTTTCACCCTTACTTTCTGTCAGTGACATTTATATCAGCCTCATTTACAGACTTTTCATTATATAAAAAACTATATAATGGAAACTATAAAACTATATAACATTATATAAAACTTTATAACAGATATAACAGAAACCCAAGCTGTGACTGCAAACCAGAATGTGTCTGCTCTCCTATTGCTCCTGGCTCTGAAGAGCTAAGAAAATAAAGTGTGGGAAATGGGAGAAAATATGACACCAAGGTAACGGGATATGATCCAAAAGTTGCTGAAATTCAGCAGCAGTCTGCTGATTTCACATTTTTTGAGATTTGTTTCTGTAAAAATGTGCCCCATTCATATTGTCCAGAAGGTAACAGAAGCTACTAAATTTATTGATTTTGAAATACCCTCTCAAGTCAAAGGGTTATAAACACCAGTTTCTCTGTAATAAGGAAAGTATTACCTAGAAGCACAGTGAAAATTCTCAGAAGTGTACTTTTCAATCACACATTACCATAGTAGCTCTGCTCTTCTCCCATATTCCTCATAGGTCTCATTTTCAAAAAGAAAAACATGTCAACAGCGTCCTTGTTATTCAGGACGACAACAAACTGAGACCTGTTCTGGGACACTGCAGTCAGAAATCTGTAGTTCTGCTTGGGGAAACTTTAGGAAACTGTTTACATTTATCTAACCCAGAAAAATATCTTTTGACACAGCCTACTTTTGCTTAGCCAGCATATCCAGCAGCTCCTTCTCTATGCCACGGCTGCCCAGTTCAGTTAAGCTGTAGTATCTGTGCACCACCTTCTCCTCTGTCACAACCACCACTCGAAGCCCGTGTGTATCCTGTCCCAGCTGACATCCTATAGCTGATGACACCACCATTTCCAGGCCTTTGTAGAAGCCTCCAGCATTCCTGTGGTAATGCCCAGAAAATACAGCTCTAATGCCTGTTAAAGAGAAAAAAAAAAAAAAAAAAAAGAAGAAAAAAAGTATATATTTAGTTGGCACTTTAAAAGTGTCAGATTTACCTTCCTTCTTTAATGGCTCATTAAGAATAAAGTTAAAACTAAAATATTTACCCAAACTTGCATTTTAAACAAATAATTAGTAAACAGTAGTAAATAATTCTAATAGAAATAAATAATTAATCAAACTTTATTGTGCTCCACCACCTGTGTTTAGGGTTACTGGACTCTGAGTTCTTTATGCCCACTGCAAAGTGTGTTTGCTGTCTCTCCACTCCTTTGCCCAGAAAGAAGGGACAGTCCAGAAGCAGCTGATTAAAATGAGATACCTGCCTAGAGAATGACTGAAACACAGGCTGAAAGGTGAGGAGAGCAGAGCTGTATTTATCAATCAGCAAGAAGAAAATTTCCCAAGGAGAGCTTAAACCACTACACCCAAGGCCAGTGACCTTAAAAAAAACAAAAGGGGCAAGAGAAACAAAAACCATACAGGAGAAGGTAAGTTGTTGTAATTTCACAAGACACTGAGGATTATCACAGATGGAACCAGAGCCAGGTACATCAAAGAAATCTAATAAAGCAGAAGTTTTAAGAAGAGGGGGCGAAAGAGGAGCAGCCAGGAAAGGAAAGGTTGACACCTTCAAGAGTCAGGCTTGGAATGACATGAATTAACATTTATCATGTATGGGGACAAACAAGGCAGGCGACTCTGATTCCCTTTCTATTTTTAATGACTTAAGGCTGTTCTGTTTCCTTTTATTAAAAAAACAAACAAACAAAACCAAACAACCCAGATTACTTATATTTTGGACTTCATTGGAGTAAAAAATATGGAGTTTTTACAGAAATTTTGAAACAATTTGAAATTAAATGAATTGTGTCATCCTCACCTCCAAACCAGTAATTTCTACTTTTTGTTTCTGCTGTCTTGCAAACAGAAACAATCAAATGGGCAGAAGCTGTACTCATTACTCTGAATGGCCTTTTTGATTGTCTTCACAAATCAGATTCATGCTGCCAAACAGATTATCTTCCCCTCCCCATATCTGATAAATTTTAACAAAATGCTTTTATTGCCACAAAATGATGACACCTTGAGTCTGAGTAAAAAAAAAGTCATCTTGTTGCTCAGTACTTCTTTCCTGTCAAAGTTTGCAAACCCCCTCACAAGTGAGTTGAGAATGCAGCTTCCTCCCCAAGAGAGAACATTCTGCCCTAGACAAAGCTCTTAATGCACAGCTTATTCCACCTTCCTTTGCCATTTAGCCTTTCCAAGCTCTGCCCATAGGTACAGCTGAGCTGCACACTCAACAGCATTCAGAGTTTGGTAAAAAAAAAATGCATCAGTTTTCTCACTAATTAAAGGTAGTGTATGTTTTATTTTGATGGAAATGTGGAGTTAGCATAAATAGCTAATTTTACAGACAGGATTTGGGATTATGTTTTGGCATGCTCGTTCTAAGGTCCTTAGACCCTTGGTCCAGACTCTTACAGCTTCCTGAAGCTGCATCTAATGCTATTTTATACTGCTCTGAAACATAAAAATTACTGATCAGATGACTAAAAATGCTGGAAATTTTGTTGGCAGGCCAGAGAGAGGAATTTGTGAGACATTACAACCTTAAATGACATTTAAAAAATAAAAAGCTAGCAACAACTGATTTTGCCTTCAGACAGCAGAAATCCTGGAAAATAGCAGAGGCAATTTAAAGCCAGAGAGCTGTAATGAGGAACATGCTACAACTTCTCATGGAAATCCTTATTTCTCTTGCCAGAAAAAACCTTCCACATTTTCTCCCGCGGTAGATTTAGACCTCTTTCACAGAGATAAAATGAAAAGGGAAGTAGGTAAAGCCATCTTAAGACAGCTGGCTAACACCAATCCTTTGCTTTGTAGGAGTGAGTGATCTGAAGACTGATATAAAATATATAAACTTGGCTCAAAGTATAGTTAAATATTAAGCAGCTTGGAAAGCAAAATATAAATTATTCTGCTGTGTGTCTGGTAAGAGCTACATGGGCTTTCATATTTCAAATCCAAGCCCTTCTCAAACAGCAAATGAGTCAATGTGGAAAACAGAGAATGAAGCCACCTTGTCACTGAGCAATGGTACCAGGGCGTTGTCAGCTCCAACTTGTCTGTTCCCCTGTTTCAGTGTCTCAGGGCTGATTATCCTGCAGTGGAACCACTCCTCTGGCTGCTGCCTGAGGTACACTTGTGAGTAACACTGCAGGGAGCTAGCAACGTTGGGAGCTTGCTTTGATCAGCTGCAGAAACCCAGCAAAACTGGTGAAGTGTTTTTACATCTTGGGAGAAACCCAGTTAGGGTCCCTCAAAAGGCAGTGGTGGAATACTAAAGTCAGTGATGCTGCTACTGTAACAAGGTAACAAGGCCCCTTCAGTATTTTCCACTTTTTCTGTGGGTGAGCAGAACTACTTTAGTCTATGAAAAAAATTAAGAACCCATAGTGAGGTGCAAACCCATGTGACACACTTTTAGTATCAGAAATAGGGACTTAGGAAGGGAATTAAGTTCTCTCTTTTTACTGGAAGAATCTGTGTCCTAAAGTAGCATCTTCCCACAATCCAGATAATTTGACATTTTGATTTAAAAGGGGCAAAGAAACCAAAACTTTGTGTCATCATATATGTAAACCAAACCCTGACTAAGTGTAATTAGAAGGACAGAGGATACAAAAGTTATAAAGAAACTGTAGTTATGCTAAAGAAAGAAACGTTCCACTTGTGTCATAATTCAAAGAATAATTTTGAGAAATCCATCCTAGACAGAGACACACATCAGTAAAAAATTTTGCCCAGACTTCAGCTTTCAGATAGCCTTTAGTGCTAGTGCTACTATTAACTCCTGTTATTTCTGGGTTACAGGATGTTACACCTTGAACAAGGCACAAACAGGGCACTGCTGGGTATTGATGGAGGCTCCCTGATGGGGCTTTTCTGCAGGAGCACTTTTCTGTTCACTCAGCTGCACTGCACCCACTCTGTGAGCTAGCACGAGGAGGAAAGCTGAACCAGTCACTGCAATAATACCAAGATGACAAGCAGGCAATTTACTTTGCTCTTGCTTTTGATCTTTAACATAAAACGAATCTTAGAGATGTTTGCACTCAAATTTAATTTATTAAGTTCAGATGTTTTTCTGAAGTTATTATGTCAAGTTGCTAGCAACAGACACCCCCAGCCCTTCCCCCCCATTCTCCCCCAACTCTGTGAGGAAAGAACAGTGTCCTGGCAGACCTTGTTTTTATAGCCCACTTTAATGGATCCCCAGGTCAGTTAAATGCATCCAGCTATACACTGAAACATACAGTCCCTTCCCACTACAACAGAAGAAAAAAAGGTGGAGGAGTGATTTGTGTTTTATCGCTGGGTTCATAAACAGCAGCTGGAAGAAGCATTGATATAAAAGCAGTACGAAATACTGAAGAACTCCTGCGGAAATAAATGTCCAAAGAACAGCACCTTCACAAGCACTCATTTCATTTTTTTATGAAATACACAGTTATTTGGGTTTAAATGTGACTGGAGGTTTCACAGTATCCATTAGCTAAAAAAAGCTGAATCCATTACTGCAAGATCCATTTATACCTAATGGATTATTCAATAAAGAAAAAATGGATTAAAATCAGAATAAAGTAAAAAACTGTGCAGACAATTACACTAAAAAAAAAAGCAAAACAATCCACACATCCTGTATCTGTGATCATCATCATCATCTGATGTCAGACTGATTAACAACATGACACAGATTACAGAGTATCTGCTAAGGAAAGAAGGTCTGAACTGCCAAATCAATTTTTTGATCAGGACAGGACTGGAAGCCAGAGACAGAGAGCAGGCTCCACCCAGTGCTGGGTACCAGGTCTTGTTCGGTCTGTGCTAAAACTTCACTTGAATCAAGAAAACACCTAAACCCACTGAGCTTCATGCCTGCTACCACACATGACTTTTGAGAATCAGTCAAGATGTGAAAAAAGTCAACGTCTTTGTAAAAAAGGTTTAGATACAGGAATTGCTTCTGATTTTAGTAAATCAAAGCTGTTCTCCTGCCACTCAATTTACCATCACTTTTTGATCAAGCACAAAATGTCCTTTTTAGTTCTGATCTGAAAAAGCTAAATCTAAAAGACAAAAAGATTTTCCTTTTCCAAAGATCTGATGATAACTATTTTTCCCTTCAGAATAATGCATCCCTACTAAAGAATGAAATACCTATTTTGGTACAGTTCTTTGAGCCCAGAGCAACCTACTTAGCAAAAATTATTCATGATGTAACAACAAACCCAAACAAGGATTGTAAAGAGTCATGTGATGAGATGTAATAGTTAATTATGATGATATGCCTTTGACTTTTCATCAGCTCAACCATGAAAAAAGCATTTAAACACTTTAGTTTAGTTTTATGCTAATTCACAGGCTGCATTATGGCCCTTGGGGCTGTAAGGCAACACAGTGGCTAAGGCAAGGAAAGAGGGGAGTGCTGGGGAGGGGAATAACCAGCTCATGCAGTTTAGCATCCTGCCTTTGATGCTACCTGTTTCATAGGCAGAATCTTTACAGCACAACTCTATTTTAATAAAATTTCAAACTCAGTTCATATTTTAATTTGGATACCTTTTTCCAAGTCAAAACCACATTATGAACACTTGACTCATGGCTTCTACTGCAGGCATTTTTCAAAAATAAATTCAAAAGTTCCTTTGAAGACTTTCCTCCTCTCTCATTTTCTGTGTTTGCTTTCTAAAGCCAGCTCTCCAAACAAGTAGTAGAGCTTCACCAAGCTCTTGTTGATTTGCATCTTCCTCACTTTATCAGCTTTGGGAAGTTGGACAATTTTTACCAGCATTTCCCATCTTCACTTTTTTTGTTGGTTCTCTCTCGAGGCTTTGTGACCCACACCAGCACAATGTATTAAAAGGTGCTTTTCTTACAGAGAGGGTGTAACAGGTGCTGTTCCATTGCCCCACCGGCCTACCAGGGAAAGGTGTCTACACAAGTGTCTGAGGTCAGCTCTGGATGATGCCCAGAAAAGGATCAGGAGGCTCCAAGGGATCCAAGCAGGCTCAAAAGCACCTGCCTATGTACAACCATCACATCCTCACAGGCTGCAGCAGCTCTGATTTTATAGAGATTATTCTCTGTAACTGTGGCCATCTTACAGCACTTTTGAGCTCCCAAGCAACCTAAAGCAGAGGAACGCTCTGAAAGAACATTTCTGAAAGAAACCAAGTCCTAACTGAAACAGTCAGTATCTCCAACCCTGGAGATACTGAAGAAAATCAGAAGAAAACTTTAGCTATCCCAGTGTTGTTAGCACACTGTTAATTTTATTGCTGACAAGAACCAGGTGAGAAAATGCTTCATTACACAAAAAGAAACTACAACTGTGGAGGAGGCAGTTTGTCTGCTAGCAGGAGAAGCTGAGATTATTTTACAGAATTTTGAAAGTGCAGCATACTCCTTCTACAAATTATCATTTATCACTCAGAAAAACCCTTCTGTGGCACCAGGGAAAAGGGTCAGCATGATTTGATTGATGCAATTGCACTGTAAGGGAACAAAGGCATTTAGCTGTGTCTCATGGACAATTCCCCTGAATGATAACATCCCTGCTGTAGCTTATTGTGCAGCTGCAGTCCTGTGATTCCCAGACTCCCAAGTTCCCTTAACTTGGGACTCTACTGGTATCTTCTGTAGCTTAGAAAAATGTAAGGACATGGAAGAATGGGCATGTTTTCAACTCCATCTGGGCAAGAAGAAAGGGGACTCTGGCCTTTCTTCCCTGTGTGGCCCAACAAAGCAATATCTTTTCTATTCAGTGTTTTGGCCAGCCTTTCTATTTCAGGAGTAGTTAAATCACGTTATTATCTCCATTTTAAACAAGAAATGCTAGCCAAATCATCTCTTTGCTTTATTAAACAAACAGGTGTATTCTGTAGCCACGCAAGAGCAAGATTTTGTGAAACAGGTAACACCTCTTTTCTTAACTTTGTGAAAAATTTACTGTTTTCTAGTTTCATTCAAGAAATACAGGCTGAGCCCCAGTCTCTAGGGAAACTGAGTTGCAGTGACATGGGTTGGAAAACAATGCACCCAGGTTTACCTTGAAAACCCCAAAGAAACATCTACCTGGGAAACAGTTTTTCTCACATAATCAGATAATATTGGGTTGTAATTCAGACTTGAGCTAGTTTAAATTCCAGGGGTGTTTGACTCCAACTTCTGTAATTACACTCACTTCTATGGCTTGATTCCCAAACCCCTGAATTCAGAAGAAGCTGTTTTCCAACTCTAGTTCCAAATGTACAAAACCCATTTTTGAGGCAGGTTTGCTGTGTCCAAAATGTGACTGACCTCGCCTCAGATGGAAATCAAACTGCTCAACCCAGCACTATGGGCAAAGTAAAAATATAGGAAAAAATTACCAACATAAAAATAAACCAAAGAAAAGCAAGCAGATTTTCCAAATTAGGAGGAGAATGCCTGGAATAATCAGCATAGGCAATCAGTAGCATGCTTTATTTAGACTGAGCCTTCAATTAAATAAATGCTTTTCTCAGCAAAAGCAAATGAGACTGTAAAAGAAGGAGAAGGCTAAATTAGTGCAATATGAATGACATAATAAATATGTAATGGGTACAGTACAGACCTTGCCTCTCTTCCCATGCTCTCTGTAGAGAATTTGGGGAAAAAAAAGTAGTTCTGACTGAACTATGAAAGTTATCACATGGTTCAAATTGTCACCTTTTAAGTGCTGATTAATTAACTATTTTTTACAGTAACTGCAGACATGAATCAATGTTCACTGCATTTCATGTACAGGTTGATGTCTCCACCCAGATGGCAGGTGACGTTCAAAGCAAACAAAAGGAGGCATTTCTTCAGAGAGCTGTGAAACATGAAATTCCCACCTGCAGACCACTGTGAAAGCTGGCAGTTTCCACAAATCAACTGAACAAATCTAGAGAGGAATCACTAAATTGCATTATGTTGGTAACATTAATATGACACAGTAAGTCCTTGAAAGAAAAAACCTTGGAGGTGGGAAGAGGCCTGGAAAAAAATACCATTATGCACTTTTCTATCCTGTGCCCTTCACAAGAGTTTGGGGAGTAGGAGCAGCAGGAAACTGGGCTATCGAGACCCTCATTCTGGTCCCATTACTCTGCTTTTCAGTTAGCTGTTCAAGTTTAATGATAAAATTAGATTTTAAATAGAGTTATCTTTATCCAAAAATCCCTGGGTCCCCACACAAATCTATTTCTCAGTCAAAGACTGAAGAAAGAGAACAGACTAGAAAAAGCTGATCCTGGATACATTTGTCCCCAGAAGTGCAGGAGCTAGGGAGGAGCACCAGTAGAGCCAAAGTGGAAGCAAAAAGGTGGAGAAGCAGTTCTGTAAAGTTCTGTATTGGAGGATCTGAATGCTATCAGCACTCTTGTATCCTGTCATATTTTTCAAAGAGAGAACCAAGTAAGTATCCAGGCACAGGGAGATGCTACTCTGAGATGTGTGTGTACACCCCCTCACAGGTAAGAGTACATAGGTATTTTCTAAAAGGCAGTGTTTGTGGCAAATACAATCATTTAAGTCATATGGATAAATTGATCTTGAACATTTTCCCTGGAGTTTCAGGCACAAACTGGCTTTTCTTCCTTCCTTTCACTTGCAGAGTACAGCTGCTATTCTGAAGTGCTGAACAATGTGGTCAGTTCAAGAGTGATACCTGATCTCTCCACAATTTTGCACTCCAAAATGATGCTCTTTCAGCTTCCCTGTAAGAGCCACATTAACCATAGGCACTTTTTGCTGCACCTTTTTTCTCCCCTGGGCACGTGGCGTATCTCATCTTTTCAAGACTCCAGAGCTACACAAGGAATAATAATATTTAGAAGTCTTTGAAAACAAAATCTCTTCAGTGGAATAGAATTGATTTTATCTCATTGCAATTTCAGAGTGCTCCCATTGCCTCATCTGCCAAGCAGGTGTTACAGCAGCAAACAAAGATGTGAAAGCATCAGTCACAGCACTGTTAACTGCTCAGTGCTCAGGCAGCTCTCAGACTCTGTTATCAAAAAAAAAAAACAAAAACCCAATAATTTCCAAACAGAGCACTAGTAGGAGGAAACACTGGTAAGTATTGGGGATCAACATCCTCTCTTTCATAAGCTCTTTGGTCAGCCCTCAGTAGCATACAGAATTATTCTGTGTAGCCCTTTTGAAGCTCTCTGTTGTCCTTCCTCCTCAGAAGAGCTGTATGAATAAAAGAGAACTGAGTAATTAGAATTTACATTGCACAGCTCTATAAGCATCTCAATAAAAATATCCCATGCACTCTTGTTTGCAAACATTATCCTGCAAACGTGCAGGAAACCTCTGCTTTAAATTTGCTGTGTAGCCTAAAGAATCAGGAGTTTGGTGTGGCTGGTGGTTAGTTGGTCTGTGTAAGTAGGAGACGAAATATTATTTTGAAAAGTATATTTATGTTGAAAGCTTCTTTCAATAAGACAATACTAAATAGAGCTATATAGAAAAGAATTTTAGTGTCACTTGTTTTTCCTATTTTCCTATATAATCAGAAGAGAAACAACAGGCACAGCCAGGGGGTGATTCCAGATCACCTAATTAGAGCACTGGTCTAAATAAGCCTTTAGAGGTCCTTTCTCTAGAAGGTCACTCTGTTCTTAAAGTCCATTTTTGTGAATGCTGCTTGTGAATGCCTACTTTTTTCCATTTGAAAGTGATGCTTTCTCACAGAGCTGACACAAACCCCAAACAGTCCTAGATTGCTGTGCACTCTAAGGATCAAGAAGAAGCTTTAGTCCAGTGGATAAAACTGATTTAGATTTTTTTCCGAGAACAAATATCACTTAATGTCCTTACAGACTATATGTATTTTGTACTTGCTGCTGAATTTCTGAAAAAAAAATTTAAAAAAATCTATGTTTGTGTATGTCCATGCAAGATTTAGATTACCATGCCTGGGGAACTGTTTTTACATAGAATATATCAAATGTGGTCACTCTACCTGGGCCATAAGTGCATAATTGCAATCTTGAAAGAGGTTGATCTAAATCACTGAAGTTGAGAGTATTTAAATTATCTTAAATACTGACACATAAGCAATGAGATTACTCACTCAATGTATGGGCTTTGCCAAAATCAAGGTCTCAATGGCAGGAAGATGAAAATATTACTCCCCTGTCAACTCTGATTACACAACAAAGAAAATAATGAAACATAGCATATGTTGTCTGGTAAATTTTAGAAACAACAGCTTTCAACACTCCATGCTTCAATTCTGCACTCAAATATATCTCAGCTGTGGATGTTCTGAGAGCTTCTTCTTCTTCTTTTAACACTGCTCTCCTGTCACAACATTTCTAAGAGAAAAATGTAGATATATCACACACTTTTAATGAGTAAAGGTGTTAGAAGTTACAGCACCACCAGTCACAAATATAATGAAAAAATACACCATTTAATGAAGTTAGGTTGTTATTTTTGCCCCTATGTGCACATTAAATACTTTTAACCACATCTGAAAAATTGCTTTGAAGACACTTAGATGAATTTAAAACTTTTTAATTAAAAGAAGCTGAAGACTGTAGGGAATTTCCTTCTGTATATTTGCATCTCTGGTCTAGTTACTTTCTCTAAGATGTATCATCTCTCAGCTCCATAGACCATATATTCTTAGTCTAACTCTGAAACAAGATCTCTTTTCAACCCTGCTGGTAAAAAACCATCTATTAATTTAGGTTTTATTCAACAGAGCTCCTAAACATGTTTAGACATTTGCTTAAGCGCTTTAGTTGATTTGTGCCATTAAGAAACATTTATTACTATATGGTATTACCTAATATAAGTAATGCTCAGTGTGCCAGAGATGGTTCTAAGGATAAAAAGTCTTTAAAAGATTGTATATAGCTCACAAAAATATGCATATTTTTCAGGTCACAGAAAAAAATATTTAATGTCCTAAGAAAATTTTACCGGAATGAGATATGTAAGAAAAAGTAGATCTTCTATTACATAAACTGCCTGATTTGAAAACTTAATTTGCTGCTTATGTTTATCAAAGACACATGACTTGCAGACCAGATTTTTGGCTAGACCATTACTACTTCTTTATTTTCCCTACAATGCTATGAGGAAACCTATTTATATCAGCACTGTAAAATCCGTAAAAGCTGAATATGCATTTCCTGCAGCAGAGTCGAATGACTCCAGCAGATCTTACAGATGAGAACATCAGGTCAGCTCTTTCACAGTTATTCCACACGGGTTTTTCCTGCACTTAATGTCTGCGTGTAGAAGAGACAGAGCTTTGACAACTTTGGCTTAACTTGCAGAAGTTATACCAGTACACCTTCAGAAAGTATCTCTGCTTAAATGCTAAACTCTGCTTTCAACTGAGTTGGTTTTCACTGTGACCGAAATCACATTTTCAAGGACAACAGTTCTTATAACACATTTTGAAAAACCATGGTCTAGCAGGATTTCTTACGCATGCAGCTTACAAGTATGGTTTAACTTTGCACAGTAGTAATACATATTTACAAGTGCCAGATTTTCAATTATAAATATTTATCATAAGGACATCATTTTATCTTTAATTAGCCCAACTGTTAAGGACACTTCTAATGTGAGAAATGTAATTCAGTATTTCATACCAGATGTAGCCTCTACAGCTAGTCTTTTATCTCTGCTTGTAATGAGCAGATACTTACAACAAAACCATTATGTAACATGGGAGTGATTAGAAGATAATAACTACAGAAGATCTGGAATTAAAATAAAAATTTTCTGAAGTTGCATACCTCAGTCTAAAGCACCTGTGACCCCACTGAAACAGCGAGAGGCAGAAGGAAGGGAGGAAGGAAGGACTGGTGACAGGTTGGGGGAGAAGAACAGTGGTAGCCTGGTGGTCTCCTAAAAAGGCACACTGACTTTTTTTCCAGAATAAATAGTTATACCAAATTTCTAAATTTAAAAAAAGCAAAGTATGTTGGGATTTTATTGGCAATATTGTGTGTTTTAATCCTCCAAGAATGTATGAAATGAACTGAGGGAAAACCAGTTTCATGTCTAGTGATGTGCTAAACTTGATTGTTCTTTGGCAAAGCAGAGGTTCAGAAAGAAAGTGGTGTCCTTGCATCTCTCTGTGCCTCTATGCCACTATGCCAACAGCCTCTCTGCAACCCACTGAGACCTCTGTGGTCTCACAAAAGCTGTTCAAAAACAGAATAATAAAATGGAAACAGAATGCACCTGTTACTAAGGTAACTCTGAGCCACCTTTTGATTCAGCTCATTTTTCTCAGCAGTCTGAGTTACTGAGCTGCTTGTTCTCTGTATTCATTTCATTAGCAAAATGTTTGATTACTGGCTTGCAAATGTTACCTATTGACTCAGTGTATAGTAATAAGCATGCCAAAGATCAGTGTTTAAACACACTCATTAAGGAACCAAACAACTTATCAGAGATGGGAATGAGGGACACAAGGAGAAATTATGGAGGGAACAGAAAGGTGGCACAGAAAGGAGTTTGGGAATTTCTTCCCTAGAGTTGTATTGCTCACTTCCCATTCCATACCTTTCCCCCATCATTTGAAGCCTTCCCAACTTCTGGTTAAGCCTCTGGACACCCTTCTAAGAAACACCACAATGCAACAACAATGTTACAATGATAATGTTTCTTTCACCTCTTGATGAATTATATTCCCAGTACGGAGAGTTGTCAGCTGTTAGAAAACCAAATGGACGACAGAAAATCCTAGAAAAGAACTGTTTTGGTTCCCACATTAATGCCAGCTTCCTGGGATACACCCATGAACTAGGATGTGCTGCAGTCCATGGTACACAGGCAGTCACAGCTGCCCAGCTCTCCAAGAGCAACACTTCCCACTATATTAACACTAACACAAAAATGACAAAAGATATGAGGTCTTCTCAGCATGTCTCCTTATGGGAAAAAAACCCCACTTGTAAATCTTGAATCTGCAAATATATCGGTGCCCTGGAGAGCCCTCAGATGGCTGTGAATTTTGGCCCCACTGATTGGAAACAGTGGGAAATTGAGAGCTTGGAAATTAGGCTGAGTTGGATGAGGCAAGGCTTAACAATTAGATAGTAAATTGGGAACAAGATCATAAAAAAATTTGCATTGTTCAGTAATCCAAATAATGTGCTCTCTTATAGATACAGAGAAAATTACATTCTGATGCAGTGATGGCAGGATGGCAGGAAATTTTGAGGGACTGGCACACTCCAGGAACATGAAGGCAATTACCAGGAAACAATGGAAACAGCATGGAGGAGTAGCTGTGTACTGTGTCTGTCTCCATGGCGCTCAAGTGGCATCACACAAAGCTGAGGGATTTGGTACAATTACTCATTTAGCACATGCTCCACCTGCCCTTCATCCCAGACATGGCCCCTATTAGAAACGGATGTGCAAAGGACTGATTTTAGCGGAGCAAGACTTGTTTTAACACTGAATAAATCTGGGGTGCATTACACTCTTGGTTTAAAATTGGCTCAGTGTGGGAGAAAGCAACCTCCAAGGTAATTCTGAATTCTGTTTCCATGTTTTATGTAAAACATAAATTCTGTATTCTTCTCCTATGGCAATACCTGATCTTCCCCTCTGTAGGCAGGAAAAACTCAGGTTGTCTTGTATCTGTCAGTACTTGAAAAATGGAAACCTTGCTATTTATGCTAAGGAACTTTTCATGTTTAGCTTTTTACTTTTCTCTCAAAGTTTTAAATTTTGTCTGGTATTTTTAACAGGTGAGTAGATTCAGTTGATAATTTTGATCTACAAGAAACAATGAGGCTTATAAGCTGTATTCAAAAAGTCTTTGAAAACAGTACCATTTAACTTAAATGTATTTTGTCTGGCAGCAGAGCCATTAACAATTTGAAACAAAAATTCAAGAGTAGGAAAGTTTGAGAAAATACCTGCTTTATGAAACTTTTCCATTATCTCCTGACGAACTGATTTCTCCAAGTTGAAGTAATCGTCGTCTTCATCAGGTTTGCTCAGAAACAGAGGGATGTGCTGAAATACAATTATATGCTTGCATTTCTGGTTTGCAGCAACAGCCAGCTGCTCATCGAGCCAGGCATCCTGGGCTTGCCTTAACTCAGGGCACTTGGAAGAATCAAAGTATAGCTGAGAATTCAACACAAGAAAGAAAACACCTCCAACCCAAAAGCTGAAGTAGTCATCTCCCCAGTTCTGGCAATAATCATCTATGGTTTCTCTGGATGGAGTATTGCCAATATCATGATTCCCACTGACAAATACCAGTGGTATGTCCTGGTCAGTGTTTTTCAGAACATTCTTTAAATCTTGCTCTTGGTTTTTTTTTCCATCGGGTTCCTAAAGGAAAAAAAATACAAAACATTTGAGTGTTTATGTTTTTTTTCCTCACCTTCATTATTAATTTTTTGTTTAGGGAACTGTGCATAGTAAGAAAATATTGTGTATTAGATGTGATCATGAAAACATCTCCACTTTATCCCTGTACATCCACCCAGCCCAGTCCCTCCCTTCCCAAGGCCGCAGCCATTCTCAGGAGCTGGCCTGAAGGCAGGCTCTGCACAGGACCCAGCAGAGAGCCCAGCAGTAGGTGAGGCCATGGTCTGTGCTTTGCACCAGGAGCTTCAGCTGATTCTTTTCATCTACAGACTCATGATGTGGTGAAAAAATGCAGCAGCCTTGGATGGTACAATGGCACAAGGGTAAAAACCAGGCCAACTTCTGACTTATATTTTACGGCTGTGCAACAAAATTAAGTGTTGTTTGTTTGTTTGTTTTTCATTACAGGAACTACTTTAACAGCAAAAATTTAATCAGTGGCTTGTGACGACTTATTGATGAGTCTCTTTTAATAATAAGAATGCCATTAAATGAAAAAAAATTAGTTATGTGCTTTGCTAGTTTTCCCTGCAATTAATTTATATTAATATACATATCCATACAGGTACTCTTTTGGATGTCAAGAATATGTCCCAGCCTACGAAGATTTATCGTATTGACAGACTGATCTACAATCACTGAAAAAAATTTAGAAAGGAAGTTTTAAAAGGGTAGGTATTTTCCCCTAATGATTACAGAGGTTTTCCTATGTTTTCTAAAGACTAATCTTTAACTAGAGGCCATTGATATGATTATTATTAATTAATGAAATGAACATGTATAAATTGGTTTTGTCCCGCAATACATAACACACATCTAGCATGGGCCCATTTCACAAATAATAACTCAATTTTTTTAACCAAAAGCTGTAACAGGATTTTACAAGAACTCTGAATTCAGGTTTCTAACATACACTTGCACACAGGTCTGTGCCAATCAATCATCATGTACTTTTTAATTGTGTTCTACTTTCCTAACTACACACATACCTTATACACAGAAATGCATAAATGGGTTCCTGTATTGCAACTATGAGATAAAAGGGGTTTTTACAATTTCTTCAAAATACTCATGGTGAATATGTTGACAAACACTGACCCTTTCTAACAATTTTTTTTGTTTTACATACCCTAAAGTTACAGGCTTTACTACCACCTTATTGCTGTTACCAGAATTCTACAGCTTTATAAAAATACTGAATAAAAAAACCACATTAGGTCTAAATTGTGGCTTAATGTAAGGACATTGATATGAGGTGCATTAAGTCAAAATCCACAACTCTCTTGGGTATAACTGCAGAGGGTAGAAAGTTATTGCAGGAAAATCTTTGAGTAACTTGACAAATACTGGGCATATGATACCCGGGGAGTCTAGAAAGTAGTGGAGAGCAGATCACTTCTTGTAGTGTATTAATGGTCAGTTTAGGCTGTTCTTGTTAATCCAGAAAAAAAACCCAAACAAAACAGGGCAAGTTACATCTATATTACTTGGAGATGCTGAATTTTTAAAAACAAAACCAAAAATTCAAATAAACCTGGCACACTGCTGTCCACAGGGCTTTAAGGAATATGGCTGAAAGTGTTGCTTTTACTGCCACTTCCCATTTTCCTATGGAAAGAGTTGGAAATTTCAAGCTCTAAATATGAAAATATATGGGGGAGGAGGGCGGGGAAATGCAAGGGGAAAGGCTCTGTTCAGATCCATGTAAATACATTACACCATGTTAAACTCCATGCTATCACTTTGGGAAATTTAGCTAACAGTTGCAGAGTATAAAGACATTCGTGCAAAAGTTACAGAAATAATTTGCAGAATTATGTATACCTCTTCCCAGTGGTGAAATTCAAGCTCTAGAGACTAACACTTAGATTAGATTCGTCGACAGCAGGACACTGATTCCCTCATTTAATGAAATATTATTTCTATAGCAACAGAGAAACATATTCAGTGTTCATTGCAGAAAACAGATTGCTCAAAATGGAAAACAAGGTCTCTGCCCAAGAGCCTAGGAAATTCCACTAAGGAGACATCGGTTTAGAACAACTGCATCTTAGCTTGACTTTCTTGGCAGAAGGTCAAAACAACTTCAAAAGAAGAGAATCCCACAGAGATAAAAGTGGGGAAAAGTGGAGGAATGGCTCAGGACCTCTTGGGGCAGTGCTGGAGAGGAAAGGCTCAGCTGTCCCACTGGCCCTGAGCTGCACCACCACAACACACAATGTGTGCCTGCCACAAGGAGCCCTCCTGAGGCACCTCCCTTTACATCTGAGGTAAGGAACAGGTAAAGAAGACAAAGACAGTGGTAAAGAAGGAAACCAATGGAAAATTAAAGTGGTCCCTGCCACAGCACAAAAAATATCCTTTTAATCTCTCTCAGGCACAGAGTTATAATATCTAATTATTCCAATTTTTATGAAGAACATTTCTGTTTGATGGACATGTATTTCTTTGGCTTAGAGGGAGCTTTGTTGTAGGTGAATAGGAAAATAATATAGTGCCAAAAGGCAATACGATAAAAATTATTCATGAAGTGCCAGGGTAGATACAACTGAAATAAATTTCTGTGATGTTTATCCTGGCATCATCTGCAGTGACATTTTTAAATTCCAGGCCACAATTTTCTGTCTTTATGCTAGGTTGTGTAAATAAAGTCTTGCCCTGAGATAAATATTTCACAAATTAATAGCCCATAAAGGGCAGCTCGGCTTTTATGAAAAACATGAAAGTGAGAACTGTTGTTGGTGCGGTTGTGTGCAATTTTCCACAGCTTCCCAGTCTATCATTTTTGAAAGCTGAGTGATGTGAACAGGAGCATGAAGGTGTAATGTCACCATGTCTGCTGTTTTCTGTTGTGTATCCCTGTTTGCCTCAACAGCTCCAGTGTTCTGTCCTGCACTGCTTAAAGGCACCAAGACAACCAGCCTTCTTCACACACTGAAAGAGCAGATTTCAAGACAGTACTTTTACAGCACTTTTGCAAGAGCTGTCTTCAGTCAGCAGAATTACAGATTATTCTGCCAAAGAAATAATTCTTTAGGTACTAATCCTTAGTTACAATTTCCTTTGGTACTCCACAGTAGGGTGCACCACTCTAAGATTGGGTTGGGTTTAGTTTTTGTAAGGCACCAGCTATTAAAAACAACTTAGAGCATTGTTTCCCCCCAAGCTGTATCTGAAATGCTGATGGCAATTTTTGTATAACACAATCCTTCCCATACAGTAACCCTTAACAACACTGTAACTTTTCCTCCAGAAGTATTCCAAATGAAAAAATTATCAATTAATTAACAATAGCACTACTTTTTCTACTTATATGAATCAGGAGGGGGAAGGGGGGGCTTATGATGGCATTATGAGGTGGTACCCCCAGGCACTCCTGGCTTGGTGTTAGGTGAAGTCTAAGTACTCCCCCCAAGGCAAGAGAAGCCTTTAGCTCAGACACCTTCAAATAATTTAACAATATGCAAAAATGTGGCACAATCATTTCCTGGATTTCTCATTACTCGGTCTCAGTATTTCAATGTATGTTAAGTGTCCCAAACTTAGAAGAGCTGCAATCACATTGTTTTTTAATGGAAAACATGTATTTTCAGTTTGAAGAAGAAAAAAAAGAAAAATCAAGTTTTATGCCAGCAACACTCTTGAAAGGCCCTGATGTGACAACTGCAATCTGTTTAACATTTAACCCAAGAGACTGCATACATTGCAGACAAAAACGCTATACAAAATATCAAATAGAAATAGTACCTACCTTTGATAAAAGCAAAATGGGAAATGTCAAAACACCAGCTATGGAAATAAGATTTAGAAAAACACTCGGCCCATTCCTTCTGTAATTTATGATGATACCAGAAGTACTCTGACATCAAAAGACAACTAATTATTGTTGAAAGCAATCACGTGATTGTTAAAAAACAACAACAGATAGATTTGTGTATTTTTCTGGGCCTTACAGTGCATCACAATTGCTTAAATCAAAGAGTCTAACTATTTTGAGTCTTGAGACATTTGTCCTGCTTTGTGTGTTTTCATGACTGTCTGCAGTTGCCCTACTCCTCCATTTAAAGGACGCCCCGTAGCACTATTCCCCAAATTTCTAGGGAGGAGGAGGTCCAAGGCTATACTCAAACACGCGCTTTTAGCCCACTGGAGGAAATGTAACTGTTACCTCCATCTCTGTGGGAAAGCAGCCTCCTCCTGTCAAGCTAGGACTGCCTTTCATCTCTGCTCTTGCCTTGGATACCTGTTTGCCCTAGATCAAGAGGGCTACAAGGAAGATCCTACATCGTCCCTGTCTGCTGACCCCTCCCCAGGGACAGCCCCACTGGTGCCACTGTCACTTGGAAGACATCACAGGTCCAAACCCAACTGTATCATCAACACCACACTGTACCTGCCAGGCTCCTTCTGCAACTGCATCTGATTGCTTTGCATTAATGTAAAAATCTGAGCTCAAATCTTGCCATTTTTCAAAGCACCAACCCACAGCATCTCTTCAGAGCGCTGATGCAGATGGAGCTTCCCTACTCCAGAGCTCTGACACTGTTCCTCACTATGTGCCTTCTTTCCTGCCCTTCCCCATCCCATCAATACAGGTGACTCCTCCTGACTGCCAGGGCCGGACTCTTCCCTCTACTCATCTCTTTACAATTGATCATCCCATAAAAGCGATTCTCTCGTGGGCCGTGAGTGCAATGAAACACTGCGGTCTCCACGTCCTCTTTTGTCCTGGGATGCTACAAAAATATGACAATGGACAGGGCACTGCATAGAAAAGAAACCTCCCCGGCCACCCAGGTCAGTCTTACCAGTGCTCTTCATTGTTTCTTGCTTTAAACATAAAACCTTCCCCTCTGGTGTCTGCTGTAATGAACTGATGCAACACACTGTGTCATTCCAAATTATTATGCGCAGGAATAAGCTGATCCATTTTAATAAACCCATTATGGTCATGTTCTGGAATAGGTTATTTTGCTTTGGTCTGTGCTGTAATAGCTAAAATGTCTCCTCATTCTTCTATAGACATATATATTTCTAATCTTCAAATAGCCTGAAGACAATTTTATGATGAACAAAAAATTATGCAGTTAAAAATAATGTAAATATAACTATATTCACTCCTGAACAAACTGATTGACTACTCAGTCTAACTTACAAAGAACCTCATTTCATTAGTTCCAGTGAAAAGCAGAATCTGGAATACTTATTTTTCTACAGCTGTAAGTGACATTTTCAGTACATTTGAAACAAATAATAATCTGTTCTGAGATTCAAAAAATGATCACACAAAAATTTTCCTACATGAAAATACAAATTAATTTTATTATATAACTTTGAGTATTAAAACAAGAAGAAATTTTAACTTTAGTTAAGCTAATAATGAACAATTATTACATTAAAGCAATTACAAAATCCCCAACTGAACAAGGAAGCCTATTAGGGGATCAACTGCTCCTGGTTTCAGTGCATGACATTAAATATAATGACTGCAAATGCTGACTTCTTCTGAGTGCCAGCCACACAGGTGCCCACAGAGCAACCTAATTCATGGCATTTACAGCTCCATGTTCTGCTGTGAAAATAAGTATTATCCTTCACTTAAACTCAACTCTGCTCTTATCTTTGCTCATCTCCCAGCAACACAGAGCTGTCACAGCAAGCACAGGCCACCAATGCCTTTGGGTCTATGCTTCTGTTGAAATCATCACAAACAGAAAAAAATACCTCTATGCTACAGTACCAAAACCAAACTTAATTTTAAAAACTTCATAAAAAGATCCAGTACTTGTACTAGATTTTTAGTACTGTCTCTAGTACTTGTATCATAAATGTAAGATCTGAGAAAATTGTGTAGCTAATTACATCTCCAAGATTTTAATATTCAGAGATATCTATCTGCTAATCGGATTTCTAAATTCAACTGTAGACTAGACTAGAGAACATGGTCTAAAATACAAATAAATATACACTTGCTGAAGATTAAACATTTGCTTCTGACAGCCCAGTGGTTTCTTTGCAATATGAGCCTGTTGGACTTGTGTGGAGATCTCTGATGCTTCCCTACTCTGGGCTGATTAGAGCAAATTTAATTTCACAGTAAGCTGTTTGAGGCTTTGAACGCTCCATTAGGTTTTACTAGAATCAGATAATTACTACAAAATGTTTATTTATGCAACCACAGTGGCATTTCTTTAAACAGTTATTATTAGATATTTAACAAATAATGTGCTGCTTACCCAAATTCTTAGCTATTATTAATTAACACTGGTGTAAGAGTTTGGAGAATAAAATAGCCAAGAACCATTTTGGTTTGGATTCCATCCTACCGAGCATATCAGAGTTAGGTTACAACAGCAAAAGAAACAGATGCAGTGAGTTTAGTTAGATTACACTAGCTTGTGGTCAGGAAACTAGGTCACACCTGAACACTGCCCTATTGATCAGGCAATGACATATTAATAGAAATGTTACCTTGCACTCAAACAAATACAACCTTTACCTATACCCTGATTCAGTATAAACATTTGAAAGCCTCTGCTTCTGCCTTGCACCTAAAAAGTCAATATGTGTCTTTTCTACTTCATGCTCTATTACAATTCTCCACTGACAAAGATTCAGGAATTGGGATTTAGCTGACAATTTTGCTGAAGCTGCAAGTGACACTGGAATACAGCTGCCTCCTCCCCAGCTGTGCCATGCTGCTAGGAGTTAAAAAAAATACACAAACTTGCTTTTGTCAGTCAACCAAGCAGACAGTTCAAATAGCAAAAAAAGCAAATACAGTAAAGGTGAAATGCTTTAAAGGTGGAGCCTATTTTAAGACACTATTTTTTGACCTGCTCATATGCCTATTATATGGACAAATCAAACATCAGCATTCATGCTCTTGCCTTCTAGATGAGAGAGGGATTTTTTTGAGAACTATTATATTTTTAGTTAAAATTGAAACTTGACAAAATATCTTCATATATACATGCTTCATTTAAGGGCTAGCAGTGCAGCCTAATTTTATCTGGCCAATTAAAAAAAATATATAAACGATCCTTTGTTTTAGCAAAATTGGTTATTTAATGGTAGTTTAAAAGCAGTATTAAAAGCAGTTCACAGGTTTCTTCCTTTGTGGAATGTCTTACCAGATCACTGTATTTAGCATTAAGAACTTGAATTGGACCTGACATTTCTCTGTAATTTATTCAGTTCACAAATGTATAAATGGCAGCTTGTGCATTTGCATGCAGATTTCAGCATTACACTCCTATCTCATCCTGTGTGCAAAGCCCACCAGCAGCAGATCTCCAGCTCCCAACACCTCGTCCCTGCAGTGTGACCACACGGGTCCCGCGTGACGCAATACGCACGAGTGCAGCACCTGCCTCGCCAAGGACAGCCCAGCTGGCTGCAAAGCAGCTGCACTGTACAGCTCTGCACAGCAAACACCTGGGCAATACTTCCTAACAAGGAAGAACACACAATGGGCAAATGACTGTGGACTTCATCAAGTGTGACAAAACTGGATATTTCCTCAACGCTCCTTTTTAGTGGATCCTGGACCAAAAGACAGGTAAGACTTCCTGGGACAACCAACTTCAGCTCTTACACAAATAAAATATTCACTGACCTTTCCTGACCCGCCCAATGTGGATTTTTTAAGTAAGAGAATTCAGAACATTCACAAATAGGTTTTAAACAATAATGCTTTGACTAGGAACATTTGCTATGGTGTGTGCTTTCCCCAGTTTAGAAAATTAGGCAAATTAAAGAGGTTTTTTTAGAGTTACCCTGTAAGGTATTTGCAATTATACGCTGCAGCTTGTGTCTCAAGATTTATTGTCTATAAAGACTACACTTTTGGAGGGAGTCATGTTAAGGCACTCCGTATTTGAGAGAAAGAGAGAGGCAAATATTTTGGACCATGGCAGTTGCACATCCAATTTGGGCATGGGAAAGAAGCTCAAGCTAACCCAGTTGTGATTCTCTCAGGAGAGAGGATGTCTTCAAATGCTACAGTGATTATAAACAGAAATGAAGCCATACCACTGTCTGGCCACCAGAACCATCACTTCTGATGTTCCTCAGCTCTGCAGCTTGTCTATTCTGAATGTAAATAACCTCACTCTCCTCTGCGGACGTGTCACAGCTCATAAGAGGGACTAATTGTATAAAAGCCAGTGTGCCCATCTCATCTCATATTCTGATCATCAAATTGTCAAGCAGGAGTCAAATGGAGAAGTACTGATTTGAAATACTGTCACTTACTTGCTGTCTAAATATGAACTCAGAATCCCAACATTTGGCACCTGTTTTTAAAATCTTGTTGCGCATCATTGCCTGTTTTATTATATGAAGAAACACTGCATGGGAGACAGGATAGGGTATATAATTTTGAGGAGACATGCAGCTTGCAGTTTCACTTTTCACATAAAGAACATACTGTTGCCCAAAATTGTAATTAGCTGAATGGAGCTGATGTGCCTTATTGAGGCTTTATGGAGGAGTTAAGAGCGTTAGCGGAACGTGCGAATTCCTGGGGGAAAAGGCAAACCGGTGATGCACACACAGATACACAGAGCTTGCAGGCAGGGGGAGCTGGCTGGCACCCGAGAATGTCCCAGAAGAGCTGAGGCCCCTGGAAGCAGCAGCAGGACAGCCACATATCCCGGCTGCAGGCAGGGGCTTGATGCTTGAAGGACAGAAAGCAGGGAGAGAGACAGAGGAAGGACACTGGGCAGGGAGAGCATTTGCATCTCCTGCAGTCCCACAGGGATTCTGTCACTGACAATTCTCTCCCAAATTCATGACTGCTTTTTACAGGATGCCAGTCATGGAAGGCAAGCCTGTACCTTTCACCAGCACAAGCTGCTGCAGCTCTGGGGCCCTGCCTGGCTGTTTTTTCCCCCATTACACAAAGTAATCTTCTGGCAGCTTTAGGGCTGCAGTGCCTCAATGATCATGAACACATCAGCAATGAGCTGTGTATAGCTGGGGCACCTCTGTTTTCAGCTTGTCTATTGTTAGGGCCTTTTCTGTCACCTCCTGTTTAAACTATTCACAGTAACAACACATGCCTGGGCTCACAGCCTGAAACATTAGATGGCACAGGAAAACATGAAAATATGTAACAGACACAGTCCTGGAAGCTCTTACAATCCAAGTATGGCCTAACAAAGAGAGTGAGAGACACAGACAGCAAGCACACCAAGGAGCAATACGAAAACATTATTAAATATGACTGCAGCTCTGTAAAGCTGATTGTTTCAATCGGATGTTTTAGCTTGTTCCACTTAAAAAATATACATTTATAAAAGCACAAATGGTAAAACGTGTTACAAATAATGATTTAAAACCCCTTAATTAAAAAATTTATTACTATAAAACAAAAATAGAAAAATGCCACTACTTGGGCTTAATTGACAGAAAAGGCTGATATAGAGCACTGCACAACCTGGGTAGGGAATGTGTATATTACAGATTATTATACCTTCACATTAACTAAAATAATTAGTACAAGTGTTCACAGTGTATTTCAAGTGCTGTAATAGTAAATTCCAGTGATTTTGATTTCTTGTAATTAACATATACACACAAATTAATTTAAAACTGCAAGCACAAACATTACTCGCTCACTGATCCATTATCACACTGGTAACAGATCAAGCTTAATCAAGTTCTATCAGGTTTTTTGTGATTATACACATTATTAGACAAGTCTCGTTTCATTTAGTCTCTAAACAGCTATATTTTATTACAGTCAGAGCTAAGTAAGTTTGAAAGAGACTTGCTGTCTTGTTCTTTTACCTATGTAGCCAGAACAATTAATGAAAAAAAAATTAAACACCTGGACTAAATACATCACATAAATAACTTTCTTGGCTAGAACTATCAAGTTGCTGATAGCAGTAGCATCATTAAAAAAATGCAGTTAAACAATTTTCTCTGAAGGAATTCGGCCACTTAAAAATAGTTGCTGGATTCTCAGCTTCACAGTCAGTGTTTCTCAGTGGCTTCAGAGGGTGACCTTGGCTGCCAACAGCAGAATTCTCTGCAGCTGTAACAAAAGGTGCTGAAATGCTGATGCTGTTTCCTGGACACCAATCTACACTCGAGGTATGAGATGGAGAAGGAAGCACAAGGTTCATGTTAAACTGGAACAGGGAGGACAAGCAAGAAAGAAGCTGGGGGAGTTTGCCCCATGTTTGGAGGGCACTATTCTATGGAACAGACACCAGCCTCATTGAACTTGAGTCAGGATCGGGGAAGAGCTCAGCCACTAAAGGTGGGATTTTGCTACAGACCACCCAAAAAGGGCAAAAGAATGGATTAAGCCTCCTATGAGCAACTTGAAAAAGTCTCTAGATCGCCCTGGGTCTTATGGGATACCTGCTGACAGCAATCCAGGAGATCTGGAACCCAGGAGGCAGTCTGGGACAATCCCTCGACAGACAGGCCAACCAGGGTCCGCTCTCCTGGTCCTTCTACTCACAAACACAGGAGTGCTGGGGGGTGTGTTAATCCTGGCAGCCTTGGCCGTAGCAGCCTCCAAAGTGGAGTTCCAGATCCTGAGGGAAGCAGGAAAGGCAGAGAGCACATCTGGGGCCTCATGACACACTGGCTTATTCAGGGATCAGCTACAGGATCCTGTGTGAGGCTGTTCTGAAAGCAAGAGTTTGAGAGGGTTGACAGTGTCCAAAGACAAGGTCCTAGGAACACAAGAATGGTCCTTCTGGATACTCATGGAAGGCAGAAGGAGAGAGAAAAATGTAGGCTATAAGGAGAATGATCTGGATAAATGAGGAACTCATGCCTGAGAACCAATGAAAAAAGGACATAAAAGGGAATGGAAGCAAAGACACACTTGAAAGAAAGAATACTGAAAAAGTACCCGGGTATGCAGGGCTGCTGTCAGGAAAAGTGCTCTGAGGGCTGCAACTAGCAGAAGGCAGCAAAAGCTTCTACTGCTACTTTAGCAATAAAACAATAAAGAAAATTCAGCCCACTGCTGTGTGAGGCAGTGACAAGCAGCAGGTACGCAGAGCTTCCTTTGCTTCCCTGCACTGAAACATTCCCCCAGAGCTAATGGAGCACAGGAAACACTAGGGATGGAACCAGCATCTGCTGTAAAGTTTCAACCCAGGCTATCCCATGGGACTGACGGGATGAATCCAAGTGTACTGAGAGTGCTGGCTGATGTCACTGTGAGGCACTGCCCTGTAATCATCAAAGGGCTGTGGAGCTGGGATGTTGCAGTCTGGATGAGTGGAGAACAAGATGGCTGTTGGACAGGAACTGGACTGCTGGGCTCCAGGTGTATTGGTAACAGAATAATACGGGAAGTTTTCATAAAACCCAACAGAACGTTGCAACTTTACATGAGAACAGTAACATTTTTAGAAATCAATTTCCAGAGTTTTAGAAAAATGCAGTCAAATAAACACATAATCTGATCAACAGTATTTTACAGATTACCATTTTTGTCATATTAAATCATATTATACTTAATGCACACAAATGCCTTCAGAAGGAAGTCCTTCATTGTCATGGTGTATCTAAGTCTAATAATCGAGTTCATAGAAACTATATTCAGTGAGATAGTTGCACTATAAGGTAACACTTAAAATCCTTGATGTGATTGTACCACAATATTAGTGTTACCAAGAATAGATATCCTATTCTGATTATGTAATCAAGAAAAACTTCTGGAAATAATATTCAGAGTACAAACTACTTTTAATCAGCAGCTAAATACCAAGACATGATTACTTCGTTGCTCTAATGACATCTGTAATGGATTCCAAGTGCTGTGCCTGATTGCTTCCCAGCTGATCAGGATTCTGTTCATCACTTCTAGCTGCTGGAATTCTGAGATTTCTTGGAGTTCCTTTGCAAAAGGCTTCAACACTGGTTCAGCTAAATGGCTACAGTGCATGCTTTAAAACAGTCCATCAAAAACTCTACCCTTACAACTCCATGATAAAATGTTTTAAGAGAAGAGAGGAAGATCTGCATTGCCTACTCACTTTTTACCAACAGGAATTGATTAAAAAGCTGTATAATCTCCCTGTCCTTTTAGGCAACTAGTTCAAGACTGCTAATCCACAGGCATCTGCACCACAGAGCAAGTCACTGTTATCTCTGTCATCAGTTTAGATAGAAAGACAAAGGGCTGTAAAATTGTCCTTTTATGTACAACTTAATGGTTAAATTGTACTTTTATGTTTATCAACACACAGCAGAGCAAGCCATTTGTATAAACACAAAGGCAATAATGAAGTAAGTAATTGTTCCAGCTGAATATTCTACCAATCCTTTTAATAGTGCATTTCCTTAACCACTTTATATAACTACATGATAACACAGGCTTGAAAACTATTAGCATAATTTCAATCACCAAGAAATTATTAGAGAAGTTAAAATATGGTGGCTCAAGTGAGGCAATCATAGAATCATCGAATCATTTAGCCTGGAAAAGACCCTTAAGTTTACTGAGTAATGAACTGCTCTCTCTTGCAATTTCTTGGAAATTGCACGAGGCAGCTTCAAATATTTATACAAGACACAGCATATCCATCACACAATGTAGGTGATCTCACCAGTACAATCCACTCAGTTTCCTTCACATGTCTATTAGCAAAATGAATAATGCTAATGTTTTGCAAAGCCCTGACAGGTTTGTATTTAAAACATTACTAAGTCTGAGACATACACTGGCAAAAGGGACAATAATGACTACAGAGAACCATTGCTAGAAAATAAAAAACCCCAACCAAATACCAGAAGTATCATACACAAGACTTACTGTATCCAGCCATTCAGTGCCCAGTGGAAGTCAGAAGATTGCTGGCTCTCTAGTTCACACTTAAACTCTACCAACAGAGAAGCCTTAGCATAATGTTGTTTGAAGACAAAAGTACTCAGAACTTTGCACTGTTTTATGAGTATTTGAGAAATATCCAGGCAAACAGAAACTAACTTAGCCTCCTGGATTATCTAAATTTTTAGAGCAAAAGATCCCTTTCAACAGGGTGTATAACACTTATTATTTGTCCTGACTTTTCTTTCAAGAGATACTGAAACCAAAATATTTGGAACACCTACACAAATTAGAAGTCCTAATCAAAACATTTATTAAAATTTTGCTATAGGAAGATGATTCCAAAATCTATGGAAGCATGTAAGCCAATAAAACCGCAGCATGGCATACTTCATGGTCAAGCTACTGAGGTGTTACGCAGTAGATTCAATCAAGCTTAAATCTGTTGTTTTTTACACTTTCCCACTCTTTCAGCAAAACTGTGTTCTGATCAAAAGAAAGCCTACAAATACTGTCAATCACTTTGACAGCTAAAGTCTTAAAATTAACATTGTGGGACACTGAAGGAATTAGTGAAAGGTCTCCAACGTGCTTGAAGCCCTGCTGTGTGAGCAAGGGCTGGGAAGCAGCTCCTCAGGTGCAGGTGGAGTGTGAAGAGAGTGGAGCACAAGGCACAGGATGTTTGCAGGCTCTCTGGGTGGATTGTGGTGCTGGCAGTGACAGAGCCAGGGCTGTCTGCAGCTCTGCTGCTTATCAGGGCTAACAAATGTGGGACACCGTGCTCAGATCTGCTTTCCAGACCACTTCTCAGCAGGTAACACCACGTCTAATTTCACTTCCCAGAAAAGTACTTATCTTTCTTGTAACTCACCTTTCTGGATGGTTTTTTGTTCTTCCTCTCAGTGTACAAAGAAACCCACTGAGCTCAGAGTCCCACAACCACAGGGCAGAGTTGCTAGAGCTCAAACTCACTGACCTTTAGCATTTTAAAAACTTAAATATTTGAATCTATTAAGCGCTAGAAATCGACAGAATTCTCTGAGCCTTACTCACTTTAGGTACTCAAAAAGCCATATCTAGTTTTTGCTATTTTCTTGGCATTAGTTTTCCCCAGTGGCTAGAGCCCTCCTTGTCATCTCAAAGCAAGCAATTAATTAAAGAATGTACAGCTGTAAGATGAACGCTACACAAAGTCAGATGAAAAAATCAAAATAACATCTCAAGAATCATCTACAAATCATAGTTTTTTTCCCCAAAAATATCAAAACAGGAAGTAATACTAATGATACTTATGAAAGACAATTTTGAAGTCAACTAAATTAGCCTTACTGCCAATCTGAAATATAAAAAAATGGAGTTACTACCTCCATTCTGCACTTTTAATCATCTTACCTGGCATTCCATGGACAAGGTCTCCACATAGCACAAAGAACTTGGGTTTAGGGTTTAGTTTGTTAATGGCCTGCACTGCTTGCTCTGCTAATTTAATTTCTTCTCCCCATTCATCATCTCCATTATCAGTGTCTCCATGTGTCCAAGCTTTCATCAGTCCAAACTGAGGATCTGCTCCTTGGATGAAGTAGAAGGGCCCCTTCCATTGGTACTCAGCATCTAAGAAGAAAAAAAAGGGAAAAAAAACCCAGTAGAGACACTTAAAAGAGAATGAAAGCTTCCACGCATTATTAAATTGATTGTTCTTCACCTCAGTAGGTTGACACTGCTTTAATGCTCCTACAGAATTCTGTACTCATTCATACAGGACAAATATAAAGGCAGAAGTACAAAATTTTCCTCTAATGTACAGTTGTAATAAACGAAAGTATTATAATCTAATTATACCACATAGTAATTACAGACTGA
This sequence comes from Motacilla alba alba, assembly GCF_015832195.1. Lineage (NCBI taxonomy): Eukaryota > Metazoa > Chordata > Aves > Passeriformes > Motacillidae > Motacilla > Motacilla alba. The sequence continues at coordinate 7,285,594 of NC_052029.1, read as the reverse complement.
TTAGAGGAGAAGTATGTGAAGAATTCAGCAAGTAGTGCTGGAAATTACAAGACTACAACACAGCAAAGTGTGTAACATTAGATTTCAGTTGACTCTTTTAAGATTCCAATTATTGCTTCTTTAATTAACAAGTTAAAACATACGCAAGTTGCACATTTTATGGTTCCAGTAGACTTTTTCTTAAATTATTAAGGAGTTACATGCTTTTTTGTTCTCGTAGTTTTAGAGAAAAGTTGGATGTAGCACATTCTTTGGAGTCAGAACTGAAGCCACTCAACAGGACCAAGGTCAGCAAACATTACATCCAGCAACATCAGAATCATCAGCAACAGTGAAAATCCAAATTTAATGCTGCCACAATTGCTCCCAAGACCTATGACAAAAAGGTGAGAACTCAGAAACAAATTTCCACTGATAGTCAGTGTAGGCAGAGGGTAGGACAGAATCTGTACTGGTACCATTTTTGGTATACGTCTTTCTCTAGTATTGTAATACCAAGTACAACAAAGAAAGGGTGACGTATAGGAGTACAAGCCCTTTTGGAAGAAAAAAATCTCAACACTGGGCAAATAAAACAACAGTTGGCTACAAATTTAAAACAAAAATGGCTAGCCTGTTTCCTACACTTATGTCTCAAGCTGGAATTGAAGTACAAACACCAGTACACTGTGGTTTCTCCAGCTGACTATATGCATTCATTTGCAACCTGAATATTTTAGTTTTGACAGCTCTATTTGGCTTAATACATTTACTGTTATTGGAGGTTTTTAAACAGCATTTAAACTGTTAAAATTTACAGACTACATCCATCTACAGTTGTATCTAAAAAGAAAATATACAAATTATTTAAAATTAAAATATAATCTGTAAATATAGTCTCATATCATGCCAGTCTGATCTGAAATCCATTTTGAGGCAAATGGTCTTCTAGTAAGAGTAGAGAAGTAGCATGTTCAACACATGGATGTACTTCTGATTTCCTTCCACAAGCTCTAGAACTGAAGCTTCACACTTTGCAAGAAGGGGAGTGTGTTTCTTCCAAGGAAGGTTAGAAGAGAGAGTTCAGATATGGATATGGATAGGCCGGAGTGAAGGATGAGGAATGTAGGCAACTCCTGGAAGCTGCTTGTAATTGTCATCTGTTGCTATGGCATCAGATCGGTTTTCCAAATGAAAGCTTCTGCACTTTAGTTAAAGTAACATTTCATTTCTAAAAAAAATTATTTATATACCAGCACTGACTTACTCTAAATAATAATCATGTATTTTATAGACAGAAACTTCTAGCCACTCATTGGCTTTTAATTCTGAAGTAAAATTTACTCTTCAAGTTACACAACTGTTCAGAGAAGTGAAATGATCTATCTAGCCATGAGTTTGCAGTATAAGCCTTATGGAACCAGCTGAATGCCAAAAATAATTTAGGGTTTTATTTTATGACTTGCATGAAAAAAATACAGTTGCCATAAAAGCAGCTTACATGATGCAGTAAAGGCACTGTCTATGCAGAGAAATCAACTTACAGTTCTTATAGATAGAAAGCTATAGGAAAAAAAATCAGTTAAGGAAGCTTGCATCAGAAGCCCTTTATGACCCCTACAAAACGAAAATGAAAAAAAGGAATGTCTGGAACAGGAACTTGGTTTGGAGGACTGGCACAATTTACTCATTAAACGAGGACAAAAGATCAAACCTTTGGACAATATGGCAGGACTACTAATACCTGTTCCTTTTCCTGATAGACAGTACTGATAAATCAATGCTGAGCAAAATCTACTTGGTGTGTATTGTTTAATCTGAAGCCAGTATTTTTACCATAGTAGCCTAAGTAAAATATAACTACTAACACTTATTTATTTTTACAGAGACTTAGAAAAAGAGCTAGCATTTGTTTTTAGAGACTGTGTTTCAAGTACGAGCAGACTGTGTTATGCTTTCAGAGCCCAGCAATGGTGCGTGGTGGCCACAGGCAGCTGCAGCACCTGGAGCGGTCCTGGCTGGGTGGCACAGGCAGCAGGGCTGGCCCAGCTCCCAGGGAGCTTCAGAAAGAAACTTGAACATACACAGGTCTGGCAAGCAGACAATACACTGCCAGGGAGCAGGTGGGAAAGCCAGACTAGGGGTTATTCTAATTTATGTTTCAGGAATATTTTATTTTCCTGACTTATATTCATGCCAATACAGTAACTCTCTAGGTTTCAAATACCTGAATGTTTCTAAGACTGTGCACAGATGCTCTGGTTTGAGTGGGTGAGTGATGGTCATGTGAGGCAAAGAGAGAGACTGATAAGATGAATTTCAAAAAGAGAAGTTCAGTACACAGACAGAATCAAGAAATGGCAGAAGAAAGGAGAAACAGAAGATGCAGGGGTGGAGGTGGTGAAGAGTGGGGAGAAAAGGAAGGAGATAGGAGGTGAAAAAAGAAAGGAACTGAAAATGATGCAAAGGTATGTGCTATATTCTCCTGTAGGAAAGAAAAAGATAAAATGAAGAAAGTGAAGCAGGGATATCAGAAGAGGGCCAGCAATCAGGGCTACATAAATAACATTTACTTAAAATGGTCATTTAGTTAACTGCTCTTAGTCAAATAATTCAGTCAATAGCTATTTCTGTGGTATTCATTAACTTATCAAATAGTTACAAAAGTAACAGTATGGTTGAAAAAATATTTTCTACCTTTGTCTTGTTATTTGATCACTCCAACCAGAAACAATAAAAACAAATAACCTTAGTACTTAAACCAAATTCCATTAGCTTATTATCTATTGTTACTCACTGCTTTTGTTTCCTATGAAACAAAAGTATATGGGGACAAAATAACATGAGGACATTGTTTAAATTTACAACTCAACTTTTTTCTTAAAATCAGGAATGCGCTTTAAGGACTATAAATATAAAACCAGAATATCATGATTAGAGCTGTATAAGTACACCACTAGTGTGAACTTGCACCTGGCACCAATCTTAAGCCTGTTCTGAATTCAGCAAATCCAGGAGGTAACTCTTGAGTGCCCTCACTGGTCTGTCTTCAGAGTTGTTCTTGCAAGTTTTTCCTCATCCGTGCAAGCCGTGACACTAGTCCAGCTAAAGTTTCAAGTGTTGCTACTGGTGCAATTTCACTAATCCTGCTGAAAACCCCAGGACTAGGTCTGCATGAGAGCCGTTCCAACAAACCGATATGGTAAGAGGGTGGCAACGAGAAACAGCTGGGAAAAGCATCTTCCACTACCACAGATGGACCCAGAAGCCTCCTGCCTTACAATCAATGAAACGGTTCATCAATGGACCCTGTTCAGATTGTTACTCTGTACCCTCCTTTTCCCCCTCACCAGCTGCTTGTTCATTTCTCGATTCAGCTACCCACAGAACAGGTACTGTGAGCAAGCAAATGAACCTTGTCTGCCCTGTACGTCAGGCCCCACAAGCCCCTGCTTGAGCCCTTTCTCTGGTCTTTGCACCGGATCTCAAGAACAGTGCTCAGGGGCATCATCCCGCTCCCATGCTGGGGGTCTGCCCAAGCCTGGCAGAGGGGAACTAACAAACTCCACTTGGTACAAGTGGTGGGAGGGCCAACAGCTGCTTTTGCAGCAAGCCTCTAGTCATGATCCAGGTCCCAGCTGCTACTTCTGAAGGTTTCAGTTAATAATGTGTACAATGGCTATCATCCCTTCAAATGTAGCAAATTACTTCTGTGGGAATAACAATAAAGGCATCCTTCTCACTAGGAGTCTGAATTTTCAAGCCTTTGGATGAGCTATGTAGTTGTATTAGATGAAGTGCATGCTAGGTAAAGCAACAGAAGATTGGGATTCAATTAATATTTTTTCTGTTCTCTCTCTTCCATCACAAAATTGAATGAAGCTGAGAATGCCTGAAAATTGGCTCTTCATCCCTACAGACATTGAAGCTGTTTGCGATTCTCAGCATTTACCATAAGAAAAACAAATGCAGAACAAAGTTGAGACTTCTCTGATAACTGAGGTACATATGGTTTCCATTTCTGAAGGACAAACAATGTCAGTGGAGCTGCTCTTTCTTACACACCAAACAACAGAAAACTATTATTTCAAATCAGTTTTGGTTCCAGACCTCCTTAAATGCACAGCTGATGGCCACAGAAGAAATCCAACTTCATACATCTCGTTATGCCTCAGTTTCCATAGCTTCCTACTCTTTTTCTGCTCCCATGAATGCCAAGGTACAGACAGAGGATCAATGCAATGTATTTTTAGCAACATTGGCTGAAAAAGTGCCAGCTTCTAATTTTATCTAAGAATTAATTCTGTGAAGGACCAAAGAAGTCAGCAGCAGCTCACCAGAGAAAACCTCAGCCAGTATTGTGATCACAGGCAAAAAGATAATTCAAGGATTTAAGTGAGATTTCAGCTGAATCTCCCAACTTCTAAAGGACAATAGCTAATCTCTTGCTGTGCATTCATTTCTTCCCCTTTTGCTGTTCCTAGTTTCACATCTCTTTTCTCTCCCCATCTCCAAGGATCACCAACACATCTATTGAGATTGCTCACAGAAACCACTGGCCTCTGACAGGCACATAGGATTGTGGATCCTGGTGGGATTTCCAGTATTTCCCTGGTGGGATTTTTTATAAGTGCATTGGTTGGGTTCAGCAGTATATTGGTGTTCTTCTTCCTCTACCCTCTGCAGGATTTAATGGAAACAAATCAGTTATGGAAAGTTACTCCTGTCCGTAATCTCTCTTTAGACACCACTGTGTCAGAGCAGTTTGGACGTGCACACATCTCCAGTGCCTGCTCAGCCCACCACGGGCAGTAACAAATACAAAAATGTCCTCATTGTCATCTTGGGTTTGACAGGAGAAACAATACCACTGCTCTGAAAATCAGAGCACACCAGACATAGGGACATAGTTCCCTGCCCTGAGTCGTCTCTGCCTACAAAAGTGTGCCTGTGATTCTTTTCCTGGGTAAAATTGAAAAGGAAGCACAACCTTGGTTTTCCAAAGAAGGTCTATGCAGGAAGGAAAACGGAATCTCTGAAGTGAAGTCAGAATGTATACATCATAGACAACACGAACAGCAACAATTTGTTTCCATTACTCTCAGTCCTGAAATAGCTTGAAAACCAATAAAGGAATTGTGCTACATTTTTAATAATTCCTTGTTATATATTAAAATATTATCAATAGATGTGGCTTAGAAAACTCCTTATTTTTGTATGCCTAAATACCAAAGATTTCAGTCTAAAGAAATGTGCAAGTCTTTCAGCAGGTTCTTTCCCACATGTACCTGGGAGTCTACCAAAGATATGACTACTGAAGGTTCTGTTGAATGACCAAGGCAACCTTCATGAATTATGACATTTTTAAGTACCAGGGGAAAAAAAAATCCTTCAAAACAGGCATTAAAATACATTTTCAGAGAAAAAAAAAACTTTTAAAAGAGTAATTATTCTAGAAATTATGCACTACAAAAATACTGTCAGCAGAAACACTAAATGACAGAATATGGTTCCTCAAAGAAAGACAGTGCAACTGTTATCAAAGGACATAGTTTTAAACTTCTTAGATAACTATCAAGGTAAGAAATGCCCCCTCAGACACAGTTTATTTGTACTGAGGGCTTCAGAAGCTAAATTCTAGTCATGCCTTATGCCCACCCCCAAATTTAACATGTAAACTCATTACAAAAACTTTACAGCCCAGAGCTGTAGGTGTGAAGGGGGGTGGCTTGCATAATGACAAGGTGAAGTCACAGAAAGTTTCTCAAAACCCACGTAAAAATTTCCCTAATCCATATGAGAGTTGGAGACAGTACTGGGAATGGAATATGCAAGCTGGGAAGCAGTTCTGATCAGTGCACAAAAATATTACTGTTGAAGAGCTCCAGAACAGTAATCATAATGTGCCAAGATCTAACACTCTGAAAGCAAGAAATCAACTGCGGTTGTATTTAATTTCAAAGGAAGGCGAATCATATATAATTATGATGCTTTTAAAAAGTGCAAAAATCCTTGAAGGCAGCATGGAAACTATTCAAAGACACTATCCCAGAGGCTCAGACCATATGCACAGCATTTACTAACGACTTCAGAAAGACCAAAAAGAATCCAGACTGTCTAAACTACTTAAGTAACAGCGATAAGGAGGCTAGTAAGAGCAGGTCAGCATCCTTTGAAAAGCTAAAGTATTCAAATAAAAACAACAGGAAAGATTTTATACACCAAAAGGTTTGATACTGAAGTCCAAGAAGTCAAGCTAAAAAATGTGAAGAACTGAAAACAGCATAAAACTGAGAACTAATAAAGCACTTTGTACAGGAATAAGGAGCAGGTAGTCTGCCATACAGTCACTAACAGATGTTCCAGACATGCGAGATGCACCCCAAAGGAAAGGCTGAAAAGAAGAAAAACAAGGTACATTTTTGTATCCACATGCATCCACTTGTGAAGATCTAATGCGATACTTCCTTTGAGAGACAGCACATCAGATCTGTTTCAAATCAAAATACCAGTAGATGATTCAACAAATAGACACAGGCACTAACAAACCACTCAGATTAGGTGGCATCCACAGAACCCCTCAAAAGTGAAAACCAGCGAACTTCTGGGGAGTTATCCTTAAACCTGCCCTTGCACCAAAGGAACAGGGAGGTGGCCACTATCACATCTACATTTAAAGGTAACAACTGACTACAAAAGCGGCATCTGTACAGACAAGTGATGGAAGCACTAACCAAGACAGTGGCTCCTGTGTTTACTGATTCTTCAGAAAGAGTAAATCAACAGCTTTTACAGGGACAAGGGAGATCCACTTGATCCCATCTCCACGAGGCATCGAACAGTAACTCACCAAAGACTCTTAGGGAAGCCAAGCTGCCTGGAAATACAAAATGAAGTCCTTGCATGCACAGAAAACTGGTAAGAAAAACAAAAATGGACAAGACACCCAGATGCCACCTGGATCTGTACTAGGACCTACATACTGTTCAACAAACTCAAAACAATCTGTCACAGCAACTGAACAGCAAGGAAGTGGAATTTGCTAAAATTAAGCCATTTGACAGCATGAAAATCAGGCCTGGTTGTGAAGAGCTGAAGAGAGATTTCCTATGCAGTGAGTGTTCGAAAAAGGATGAACTTTGTGCAAAAAAGTGCAGCATAGTGCACGTGGGGAAAACACCACCAACTTCATATGATTTTTACCAAGTGCTACCAAGAAGCCACCTCAACATTCAAAAATGGCAAGAAATCAGAGATTGTAAAGGAATAGAGAACAGAGCAAAATGAAAATATTGGAAGTAATTGAATAAACTTTGAGAGTATGTACAAGATTGGTGAGGGAGGCATGACAAAGGAACACAAAATCACATGTGGAACTGAGACTGTGAGGATGCAATACTGGTTATTTGCCTGTGCCACATAAAGGTTTTGGAACAATCAACTAAAACTAGCAAAAGACAGGTTCAAACAGACACTTCTCAACCAGTTAAACTGACAGAACTATCACTTGTTTAGTTACTTGAAAAAAGTGTTCCACCACTTCCACAGAAATTCTTTGCACAGCATGCTACTGACATACCCAGGACCAAAAAAAAACCAAAAAACCAACAAACCCAAAAAAACCAAAACCCAAATAACTCCCTGACTTCTGGAGAGAAGTGGTGAAGACAGCATTTACCCAAACATATGGTTCTGTTTCTTCACTCAAACACTAATAGAAGGAGTAGACAGCTGAAGGAAAGTTTCACATGGGCATAAAAGAGATAACTTATTTTACAAAGTAAAGTCAAACCATACAAAGGTCTCTTGCCAATCAGGTAGGGTATTTATACACTGTTTACTACTGTGCCTCATTGATTATATGGATAATTTCAATCCCTCACCTCAAGCTCCTCATGCACATGTCCCCCATCAAGGGCAGAGGAGAGCAGGTTACAGGTATAACCTCCACATCACGTAAAAGCAGACTGAACAATTTACCAGTAGGGAAGAGGGACTTTGCAGAAATGGTAGGAAGAAAGGAAGGAAATTTAGCTCTCAATAGTGGCTTTCAAACCTTAAAAGGAAACAGTATGCCAAGCCACAGCAGTGGCAGTAAATGTGGATACATGTTTAACAGGAGTGAAACCTTAAGATTAAGAAAATCAACAAAACAGAGATAACTGATTTTTGTCTTAAACTGCATGAAAATTTGCCTCAGTTTTAACAGCCCTTGGTTCTCTTTTTTTTTTCCTAATAATTTAGTTATTAAAACGTTGTGTTGAACTTTAGCCTCTTAAGAAAGACGCAAGTAAATTATTTACAAAAAATACTGCACCCGAAGATGGTAGCTGGACTATGATAGCCTGATAAATCCTGAACAAGATTAAAAGAAACCAACTGGTAAGAAAAATATTAACTAATATTTAAAGAATTCCAAACAAGGACACTTCAGAAGAAAGAAGCACACTTGGAAAACAGATTCCCAAATGATGTTTTCTTCCATGTTTAAGGAAATTTTCAAGAAGGAGTTACATACAGCTTTTACTCAGGAATTTTTACACCGCTGTTGAACACTCCTTTTGTCAAAATTTCACTGTATAGTTGATTTAACTAGATGGCTTGTCTGCCATCTGTCCCCTCAGCAAATGCTAGGCATTCTGTTCCAAACCAACCAGACCATCTGCAATTAATAGGTTGCCAGAATGGCTGTATACATATACTTCACATGCTCTGAGTTGGTGATTTTTCTTTATTTGGCAACAAGCAAAGCCAAATATTTCCAGTGCAACCCAAGAAAAGACCACAAAATTGATGGGATGAAATAGCCTTGCTGACCTCACCAAATCAATACAACTTGAAATTCATAAATACAGAGAAATAGAAGACCTTCTATACATGACCATAGAAAATTATTTCTTAACACAGCTGTGTCCCTGAAAAACCCCAGCACACTGTAGAATCTCCATCCTTGGGAGAATTTTACAAACAGGTGCATACACTGAGACATTAACGTGTCAAATGGGCTCCTCTCTGTCCAGCCACAAGCCAGAACCGGCAGTCACAGGCGGCTGCCACCTTTGGCTCGGCCTCGTCTCCTCACCCACCTGGCGGGTGTGGAAGCACGTCTGCCTTGGCTGGCTGCAGCCCAAGGTTCGCAGCGCTACTTCTGCACAGCGAGGAAGGGCCAGGGGAGCACCTGTTCTGACCTGAGCGAGGCTGAGCACCCCGGGGAAAGCAGCATCTTACCAAGCTGTGAAACACCTTACGGCTGCCTTTCGTTTGAGCACCAACAGTGACCCAGCGCTAACCTGCTAGGTCACCCCTACAGGTACAAACACAGGACAGCACAGTGCTGGCACCAACACTTTCATAGGCTGTGGAGTCCCGGTTCAGCAACACCGACAAGCATTTTAAAACGAATCCGGTGCTGGACACTGCTGGCGTCTTCACGGGAGCCAAAGCGTGGGGACAAACTTGGGCGGCTCCGGGTGCGCCCCGGCACAGCGCGGGCTGCGGGGCGGCCACAGCTCCGCGTCCGTCCGCGCTGCGGCCGCCCGGTGCCCCCCGTGTCCCCCGTTCGCCGCCACGGACTGGCCGGCAGACAGCCCAGGCCCCGGCGCTCCACACCTCCCTCTCCCGGGCTGCAGCTCCTCCCGCCGCCGGGGAAGCCCGGGGCCTCCCTCCGCACGCCCCTCCCGCCCGGCAACGCGGCGGGGAAGAGCCCGCAGGCGATCGAGCGGCTCGGCAGGCGCTCCCCGTACCTGGGCTGAAGGCGGTCAGAGTCCTGCCGCGGGCTCTCAGGAACACGTTCTCCGCCGCCGCCATCGTCCCGGCCCGCCCGGCCGCTGCCACCGCCGGGCCCGGCCGCCGAGGGGGCGGCACCGCCTCCGCCGGGGGCGGCGCCTGGCGCGGGCGGGAGGCCCCGGGACGCACCGGGACGCCCCGCAGGCCCGGGCGCTGTGGCCGCGCTGGAGGCGGCGGGGCCTGGTGTGAGGGGAGCGGCGGGAAGCGGTGGTCGGGCGGCTCTGGCCTGGGGTGGCCCTGGGAGCGGGGGGGGCTGCGGGGCGGCTCCCGGCACAGCCATGTGTGGGGGGCGGCTTAGGCTGGAACCTGTCCCGAAGATGCGCTGGCCTTTAAATAAATTATAATAAAGTAATAGATTACATCATATTCAGCTTGTTCCTAACCTGCGAACCGAAGTAACCCCTTGTCTAAAGGCACTGGCAACCTTCCTTTGTTCCTTCATGAGTTGTTCTTCTCGTCAGGTTTCGTCAGTGTTTAAACGTGCTCCCGCGTTTAGGTATCACCCGCAACTACTCTCGGAAAAAGAAAAGAGAAGTTGTGCAGAGAAAGCAAAGCCCCAGCGTCTCCCTGCTGCCGGTGCCCCGAGGTCCGCCTGCCCTGCCCTGCCCCTGGCTGTGGGCACTGTGGAGGGCACGGAGCAGGGCCCATGCAGTTCATGCTCCTGTCAGAACCTACCTACACAGTGAGGTGATGACTGAAATACATGGGTGACCCTTACAAGGCAATGTTTTCTTCATCTCTTCTGACCTAGAATTCCTTTTTGACTCAGCCATCCAGGAGCAACAATACGGTTGCAGTTTCCCAGTTGAACAGCTGGGACCCCATTATTCTGTGTGGTGCAACATGCAGAGTTCTGAGTGCCTCTATTAATTGTGTGAAATCTGCAGCAACGTGTTAGGTAAGGTTAATGTCAACTGAAATGCATTCCTATGGCTAGATGGCTTTTCCATCTGTAAAATGTAGGTATTATTATCCACAAGTAAAAACAGCTTCTTCAGTCCTACTTGTAAACTGCTTAAAGATCATTAGATGGAAAGCGCTAGGGGAAGTCTTTTTTATTAAGTAGCTTTTGTCAATTCCCCTCTTTATGAGGCAGCATGTGGTATATTAAGCAAATAAAAACTAAAGTGCATTTTTAGGTCTCAGGTGTAGCCTATCTAAATATCCCAACACCATCATAAGAAGGGGTTATCACAGTCTCGTGGTAGAACTGCTTGCGCTAATATAAGAGCAGTTGGCTCAGTCATGCAAATATTTTTTTTTTCACCTTTTCTATTTGTTTTCCATTTTCTTAATAGGGCTGAGCAGCTATAAACCAGAATATATGACTGCTGCATGACTTCAGCTAAAGTCAGGATTAAGTTTGCATGTGAAATAACATCAAGATCAGGCCAAAAAATGTAGATTGTTTTGGCAAGGCAGCATAGTGTGGCTCTGGAGCACAAGGACGTGAGATTGTGATCAGCACCTGAATTACCTTTGTCTTACTTAACCTGGATGTGTTGCTAAAGGCAACCATGTTTCTTGTCAAGTTATGCATGTCTGAAAGATTGAATCAGACCTGGCAGAGATGGGGATTTTAAGATCTTCTAGATTTATCTAAGTCTCTAATTTCATAGCTCTTTTTTTCTAGAGACATATAGGGTGCTCTCCTCTACAAAATTCTGTTGTCAGTACTTGTATTCTGTTGTATTTGATGTCTTTGCAAGATGGATCATGGATGAGCCTCCGGATGCTCAGTTCTTTCTAGGTGATGATGTTGGTGAGTGTGCCTGCCTATGTTGCCTCCTCTTCAAATGGAATCCTTTGATCTTAGATCACCTTGAGCATTACTTACAGTAATGAGGAGGCCACGACAATTTTAATTTTGTAATTTAAACACATTTTCTTGTGATTTTACAGCCTGAGTGCAGAAGTGTTTTCATCTGCAGAAATAAAGAAACATTTGCTTATAAACGTGAGAACTGAGAATCAGGACTGTGTATGCAGGAGGGGGATTTCAGCTCTCTCCTGCTTCCTTTACTCTGCCAAATTTGAAGTATGCATTTTTGAAGCCAAAATGCATGGACCAAATGCTATACAGCTAAACTCATTTTACTATGACTAAGTCGTTCAAAGTTACTACTGATCTATGTTGGTTTAATTATAGATTTTCATGGACTCATTCCAGATGGGGCCTAGATAAAGCATCAGAATTTTGTCATAGGACTTGATTTGTTATACAAAGTGTCATGAATATAATGACACTGAATAAATAATTTACAGTAGCACGTGTCTCCTCTTATTTATAGAGTATAAATTGAGAGTTTTACTAATTTTATAAAGTTAGTGTGAACATACAGAGGGAAATGTACCATTCTGGGAGGGCATGCAGTATATTGAAAATAAGAGATTAAAAGTGGGAAATGCAGGCATTGAAAATAAAATTCTTATATAAGATTTAGCTTAGTAAAGGCTGTGAATAGAATAGTGCAGATCTGTGGAGTCCAGATCTCGTAAGACTTACTGGAGTGTGCTTTAGATCATGCTGCCAAGACTTACAGTTCTTGGAAATTCTGAAAACTCCAGTAACAGACATTCTACCTTATTTTTTACTGCAGTTTAAAGTAAGACTGTATGCACCTTGAGAGACCTAGATAAAGTAATAATAAAACAAATAAATGATTCTAAAATTTACTATCTCTATTGAGAAATTGAAATAAAGAGCAAAATAGTCAAGGCAGTGGTTGAAGAATGGGAATCGTTTTTCTAATCTCAGCAAATGACAGGATGACAAAGAACAAAACTGGAACAGTACAAAAGGTGAAAAGGATATAACAAGGTTGGTCTGAACATTGCAATTGAAATTACAATGCACAGACAGATATGCAGATTTGAAACAAAACCATTTTAATCTTATATATAGAGTAGAATGACTATGTGCCATCTGGAATTCAGGGAATCCAATGAAAGTTGGAGGTGTAAACAATACACACAGCAGTATCAACATCTGTTTTCAGTGCCTGCTGATATATATGAGTCCTTGAGGGATAAGTTGGAGAAAATAATGGAAATTTATAAAACCTCCTGATAGAATTACACATAATTGTATTTGTTTAGAAAGAATTTGGATTTACTCGTGCTAAGAATAAATAGCACATACAATGTATTGTCTGTTCTTTAGAATCTTTTCTCCCTGTAAGTCCTTGAACAGATCAGCATTGATAGCAGATGCAATGTTTTGGAAGGTTTGGCATAGGATACAGCTCCCCTTATTCCCCAAGAACAGCTAATGGATAAAAATCGGGAAGTTCTGAAAACTTACAGTAGTATCTCTTGCGAGTACACTCCTATGTCCTGTCCATTGCTGAGACTCCAGGATGGCTTCGTTGTTAGAGTAAATTTAGCAATCTGAGCCTAAAGCATTACAGAATATGATAAAACATAAGGTCTGATATTCAATACAAACAAAAATGAATTACTACACTAAAAATGAATTACTGCACTGAAGAGTGCTAGCAATGTTAAAAAAAGGCTCTGTAATATTTGGCCTTGATACCAAATGGCCTTCCATTTTCAAAGGGCCCATAAAATAATATCAAGAATATTAAAAATGTTTTGCACAGCCAGCTTAAAGGGATTGGTTGACCAGGACCAATATTTTGTTGCTAGGAAGGGAACAATGATGACATTGATTATTTCCACAGCTAAAAATCCACTATGTAATTGATTTTTATCTGACTCATTTAGTGTGGGCAGGCTCCATTTGTTCAAGAAACCTGTAATATATTCCTTGAATCACTGTAACTATGAGAGATATAAAAGTTGATGTAATGAGTTAAACACACTATTTAACTCAATTTGTTTTGCACACTGAATTCCAATTTCTGACACAGATACGGGTTCTATCTAGAGCTATTGCTCATTTTTTAAGATGTCTTGTTAATTTTCTGTGCTCCCAAATATTCAAGAGTTCTACTTTATTCAGGGTGCCTCTGATTTTAGAATTCTGTGTCCTGAGATTTCATTTTCAGGTACTCTGAGAACTCGCACCTTTCATTGAGTGATTGAGACCTGGGCTACCAGGAGATTTGAAAGTCCTGACTAGTAAAGACTCCACAGAATGAGAGAGCCAGACTAGGAGGAATTATTTGATCTCACATTCAGTGTCTGCTCCTGAAAAGTCATGGATATTTGGGTCATGAGTTTGTATTGAAACTGCTAGACACATAAAAATTGCATAGGAGTCCAGCAGGGCTTGAGCTGAGTGAAAAAAAAAAATCAAGGTTTTAATTCAAGTGTCCATTTCCAAAATTATGTACAATATTTGTGATTGACTGCCACCTCATCCTGAACTATAAGAACTTTCTGGCTTAACTCTCCAGAATTTTTGCCATCAGATTTGGGCAGCATTTGTCCACTGTTTAAAGTTTATGATTCCTGCTGCTCAAGCTGTCCAGTCACAAATGGAAGGGAATTGGAATATAAATAGATTTGAAGAAACTATTTATTATATATATCCACATACATATCTGTATGTTTTTAGAGTACTACAGGTTTCAGGTATATACTATTTGACTTGGTCTAAGAAGAAAATCTAGGGTTTTAAACCTAAATTTATTTCACAACTTGGTCACAAATTTGGACTTGTTGGACTTTTCTTATTTTAAACAAATGGATTTTCCATTAATGTACAAGCAAAACCAGAAAACTGGAAGAAAATTTAGTATTTAGTTTATGTATCTGTATGCATGACTCTTGAGGTCCTTTCTCCTTCTTTACTGATAAATGACATATTATTATAAGAAAAATAAAAGCCCTGGTGATCATTAACCACAGTTGCTATTTCTGTCAAAAAAACCCCAAAGAAGCAGCAATCTTTCAAGTATTAAAATTCAATAAACAATCAGAGCACTTTGATATTTTTCAGCTAGGCATAGAACAAGGGCATTGGTCTTTTCCTGTTACACTGGTTAATCCAAAATGTGTTACAAAAGTACTGGATGAATCTTTTTGTTTCCTTGCTCAAGGCATACTTTTTTTTTTTTCTGGCTTGAAAAACTCATTTTTACATTACAGGTGACATACAAGCAATTTGGGTGTTTTGAAAAAAACTCATGCCTCCTTTTTCTTTCTTTCTATAAAGAGATTTCATTCTCTTTGAGAAAAGTGTCATTTTTTTTGTTCACCTAAATTCTAACCAAATATATTTCTCAGAAGCACATGTACATCACCATCTGATAGGATATAACAAACTGGATAGAAAGAGATAAACAGTGACATCAGATTACTCTGAGAAGGAAAAAGATTGACTACAAAAAAACTCTGAAAGAGAATCCATTGTCATATTACTTTGCAAAGACGCAGCTTCTGCTATGAAGTGAAGTTTGGCACCACAGAAATGTCCTCTAAGGGACAAGGTTCCACTTAGGTTTTCTGAAGTGGAAAAGGCAGTTGTACATTAATTAGGCATATAAATCCTCTTGTTGATTTGTCTTCCTGAGTCCCACTCTGCTACTACTCTCCCCTCAAAATACAGCCTAATAAATTGCATCAATGGTTCAGAGAATCTTTGCTGCTTTGGAGAATGATTTATGTTCACTAAACTCTTCACAGAACTCTTCTACACATTAGCATTCACTCATATTGTGTGCCAGGTTTTGCATGTGAAGTAGATCTTAAAATTGACTTTGCCATCTGTGATGTCACTAATATAGCAGTCACTGTACTTCCTGAAATAGGATGACTATGAAGGATGCATCTATTTTGCTACAGATTTCTATAAAACAAAATGTTTTTCAGTAATTAAAGCTGGAGGTGAACAAAGGAGGTACTCCGGGAAAAGCAGAGATTAATTTAAACCATAAATGACCCATTTAATTTTTTTTTTTTACTCAAGTAATGACTGAAGAAAATGAGTTCAGAGACTGATGAAGGATGCTGAGTAGGTAATTATCACTATTACAAACCCCTTATTTTAATTTGTAGGAAATGTGATTTGAAAATTAAAGAGCACTTGATTTTTTTTTTTTTTTTTAGGTTTCAGTATGGACTCTCCTTCAGCTGTGTCTAGCACTTTTGTTTCTCAGAATTTCAAGGACCTTTCTTTTCCCATTAATGATTGTATTAGATAACCAGAAGGATCCATTTTTCAACAGTATTATCTCAGCAATAAATTACATTTTCCACTTCCCTCAGATTCCTGGCCTAAAGATCTGTAGGTGTTTTACGGGCCTTGGGTAAAAAGAAATAATGGAAAATTTGGACACAGGTAGAAGCACACAGAGACTGATTTATGAGTGAAGACATAACATGTACCACAAAGTTTCTACTTTTAAAATTAATAATTGATGAGGACAAGATTGCATGCCCTACAAGGCAAATGTAATGCACCTGTTTTTTACTACCCTTAACTTCAGCTACCAGCCTCCTTCCCCATGTTTGCAATGATTTTTTTTCAGATTCCTTCCAGTTGTACTTATTCATAACAACTAAGTCAATGATCGCAAACACTGTCTGTATTCCCAGTGTTCTTTCAAATTTTTAATGCTCTAGTAGTTTTCAAATCTCTGTTACAAATGTAACAGAGTCCAATGTCCAAGCATAAAAATCCAGACTAATTGACACTAGAAAAGTGTCTTTCCTACTCTTTGAATTTCTTCTGGTTTTGAAACAAAGGAGAAATAAAATTTTATTCATGGAAAAATTGCTTGGTCTTATTGATCCATTCCAACATTTGCTGAAGGATGATCACCATAAGGATATGTCCCCTGTATATCAGGCAAAATATAGAAATTGACTCAAGTACCTCTTCTGCAGATGACTTGGAACCTTTAAAGATCATTTTGATTTTGCCAGTTGGTTGCAGGAATACACAATAAGGAATTGCAGAAGGCTGTGTGCAACAGTAAGCTACCAATGAGAAGATGCTACATCCAGCCCTTGTAGATGTACTCTGTGGCAAACAAACTCAGTGTCCTTGCAAAATCAACTGTGCCACCCATTTCGAGCTTTAAAATCAGATGAAAGATTAAGACCTTCCTGCTATGAAGCATGGTCAGGCTCATTCAGAAAGCATGGTGGACATTGCACACTGTCCCAGAGTGGCCCTGAGAGCGAGCAAATGGCACAATGCCAATGCACTGAGTAGGGACACTGGAGGCTGTGTGTCTGTAGGGATGTCCTCTCCACAGAGATGGAACAAACCCTCTCTAGCCATGACATCCTGACAACACCCACTTGACAACAGAGTCTGGCCACAAACCCATGGATTTATCCCGTGGACTTACTTAACAGACCGTGGTACTGGAATGAGTGGTAAACCAGAAACAGCTCAACAATAGTGACATGTGATTAGCATTTTTGTTGAATGCAATTGGATGGATTCATCAAACGTAATAATTGTTTTGGCATAATTAACTGTGCTGAATTTTTCATTACAATAAAAACACAACATTCATATGGAGTAATTACTGCGGTGTGAAACATGTTTGAATTAGAACAAAACAACTTTGTCATTGGGTAGGTAAATTCACAGTGCCAGGAAATGTTCTCCTCCCCAGGTTCTAGGAATCATGTGCCTGATAGTCTCCTGCAGCATGCAGTACAAGCTGCTATTAATAATAGATCTAGAGCTGAACATAAGGTATGGAGGGAGTATTTAAAATGTTTTATTATTCAAATGAAGGAATTAATTGACTGTGTCTTTTTTGCAGTTCCACAATATTTCTAAACATCTTAAGAGCTCACCATGCTAAGAAGAATATAATAATGTGTCTGAATGTGCACTTCAGTTTATTCTCCAAGACAAGCACTATGGAAAAACATTTTAAAATCAGACATTTGGAACAGAGCAACTGACTTTGGGGAAAAAGCATATCTGTGTATATATATTATGTATATATACCCAAAATATGCATACAATATAAAAAATGGTGATTGGTGAATTGGATTCAATGGGTGAAGATCTTACTATGCCTATTCGATGTACAAAATGTGATGTAATACTGTATCAACAAGCTGCACTTCACTACAATATTTATGACAGTTCCTTTTAAACTATCAGTTCTCAAGCAATTCTAATCTAATCTAGTCTTAGCTATGATGTTTTCTTCAAAAAGCATTAAATAAGTCTGAACTGGTGAGAATTTGCCGGTGCTGAACTTCTAGCAGAAGATCACTCATTATTATACTTCCAGGCTTACCTAGATGGAGATCATTGCATTCCTTGCTGGAACAGGCAGGTGGGGAAGAAAATACTCCATTTTCTTCTCTAAAAACCTTCAAGTCTAATTTGTCTCCAGAGAAGGTCAAACTTAACTGAAAACCAGGTTGATTTACATATTTATTTTCAGGCAAACTCTAGTAAACTGTAACTTCTGTTTGCCCTAGGCTTTCTCCAACAAAGTTTCTGGGGACTGAACAAACTGTTTGTTTAAGGCTAAATTTCTTTCCTGTGCAGGTGCAATTTTGTAAGGCAGTATTGTTAAACTGTAGTGCATTTTAAAGGGTTGAGAGATCCTCCCACTGTGTATTTTGAAGGATTGAGAGATCTGCACGTGGGCTGTTTCTGCCCTTGATGTGCCATAATAATTGAAGTCCAACTAGTGTGAACAAAGATGGAAAGCTTGCTTAGGAGCAGGATGGGAAGCCCTGACCTGAAGAAGCATCTGTTACCTTGCTGTCAGCCAGAAATAATTCTATTATAAGCAGGCTGGTCCTAGAATTTCCAGTCTTTTCTCTTGGCCTCCAGAGCCAGAAGAAATCTGTGTAGTTCTGGTATCACACACTGTTTTTTCTCCTTCAGCTCCTCATTGGGCAAACAGATGCTGTTTCTCTCAAAAAAAGAGGGATCAATTCTTTACTAGCAACCAGCAGAGGATACTTACTTTTTAGGTTTCTGCCAGGTTTGCTTAATTGGACTCTTTGGATAAAAAAAGCCAGCACAGGGCTATGATAGTAGTCTCAATGCTCTGATTTTCACACTTCAGCACTAATTTGCTTCTGGATAAACTTTGGTTAATCAAATTTCTGCAACTCAAGCAAATAAAGAGTGAAATTCATCCTGGCTAAAAGGAGCCCTGATCTCATTTAGATCCATAAAATTTCATCTACTAATATTCTCCCAGTACCTAGTGCTTCATCTTTTGAAATGTAACTGTTTTGGAAGCATCCAGGTATGTAAACAGATAAAATATTTCAGTAGCTAAAGTACTTTCAAAATTAATTTCTCAGTGAAAAATGTTTAATTTTTAATTTTAATACACTCAATAACAGATTTATAAGCCTTGGTTTATAAATATCTGCTTTCCTTGCAACAACATTTCTTCTACTTAGTCCTGAGAATACTTTGCAGCTGAAAGATTTACACCTTGTCCATACCCACTCAGCCTTTGACTTATAATGAAGCTGCCAGCAAGGACACAAAGTAGTGTCAAGCACAATGGCATCCTTGTACTGTGCAACTGGAATAAACTGTAAATTTAAAATAGCAGTGTTTACTATTTAAAACTTGGAGTTAGTAAATATCTCGAGAAAGATTTAGTAAATCAATGAGACTGCTATTATTTTTCACACTTTTCCTGTAAGAAAAGAGAATTGTAATATTTCTGGTTTCTTACTTAATCTAGTCTAGCAAGTATTTATCTCATCTTCTAAATAAAAATATCAAACCCCCTCATCCTTAAATAAATCCAATGTAAACAGAAAAAGTAAAAGGTAGAAGTTAACTTAGAAGACTTTGAGCTTTTGAACAATAAATCTCACCTGAACAAATATAATAATATCATCCTGGGTAAAACTTTCCTAAACTGACTGAGAAGACAGGTATATAATTTTTTTTTTTTTCCAAGAAGGAGTATTCACATTTATTTATCAGCTAGGATTTTGGAGGAGGTTTTTTTTCAAGGGAATGATATATCATATGGGTGTCATTTCTGAAAAAAAATCATGCACCTCTCATACAGTCTAGACTAAATCAAAGGGAAGAGAGCATTTTGTGATTTCTGCAAGTAGATTCATAAAGACCAACAGGACTCACCAGATTTTTAGGACAAAATCATAAACTTGTTGTGGTGTACACCATGATGTGTGGGGGAGGAGGGAGAGGTGCCAGCTGGATCCATCGCCTATCTTGGCATTTATGCTGTGTTCATCACCATGGTATCAAAACACCTTTACAAGTTCTAAGTGTAACCACAGTAAAGGATCTGTAGTTTTTCCTCTAGTCCTAGGAGGGATGGCTTTGTTGTTGTTGCTATTGTTATGATTGTTGAACAAGCAGGTGAAAATTAGGGATTTTACATTTTGTTCTTAAGGAGCTGAGTTTCCTCAGGGATTCAGCTCCATAGCTGTATGTCAGTTGCCAGGAAAATTGTATCTGTACATGGTATAGAGATGACTCTTCTCTTGTCCCAGAAAATTCCAGCTCCAGAAAGGTCATGAAGGGAGTGAGAAGGAGCCCTCATCCTTTTACACAAAGCACAGAGAAGATGCTTAGGATGGATGGAGGCAGGGAGGTGGAAACAAGAGTTGTTGAATACACTGCTGATTTTTCTTGGTTTCCCCAGCAGTGCAGGCAGCTTCCCTGAGTGTTTGTGCCAGAGAGCTCTCCTTATCCCTGTGCCAGCAGAACGTGCCTCCCTTGGGCTTCTGTGGATTGATGCACAGAGACACCTGAGAGCTGGCTGAATACATTTTCAGGAACATACAGCAGATGTGCTGGAGCTTAAAACTGTATTGTTTGTGGAAATATTATTTACTTAAATATTTCTACATTTTCTCACATAATAAGCATCAGACTCTGGCCTTTGTATTTTTGTTTGTTACTTTTCCTGTATGTATTTTTTTCTATAGCCTTTAATGATAGATTTTGGGTTTGCTTTCATTATGAAGAACACTAGCATTGTACAATTACCCCATTGAAAGAAATAGAATATTATGTACTATAAAGAACATCTCAATGAGAATAAACTTATAAAATCTTGTTCCTTAGAGTGAAATCTTCATTCCATTGAATTTAATGGTAGTGTTCTGTTAATAATAATGAGTCAAGACATTGCATACAGCGATAAATAATTAATTATTGATAGTCAACAGACCTAATACCAAAAACATCCTGTGCAATGAGACAAAAAATTTGAAAGCTGGACCCAGGCTGAGGCTTTACATGGAGGATCTATTTCTGATCTTGCTGTGCAAGTTTTTTAATGCTTTCTTTTTTTTGTTAACTTGAGCTAAACATTATGACAGAAACAAGTGAGATAATTGGGTAGTATGAGATATCTGCTCTTTTTCACTTACGGTCATTTTATGTGTTGAAATAGTTGTATTGTTTATGTAGGAAAGTTCAGCCATCTAAATTATGTCTTTGTTAATCATATTATCAAGGCTCATGTCAACTGTTCTAGTTTGCATAGAAATTATGAGCAATTTCCTTTTAAATTTTGTTATTTTTTCTTTTTAAAGAAGATCAATCCCTAAATTCACAGAGAGAATTTGTTAAACTGGAAAATACTATTTAAGAGTTCAAGGTGTATAGAAATTACAAAATTGCCTTTAAAAAGGCCAGCTTTCTGTCAGGTGTGTGGGAGTGAATGACAGACTAATTCCCACATACACCCATACACCCAATAAAATTGTGAGTTGTCTTCTTACCAAATATTCTGTTACAACTGGCCTTACAGATGTGTGTGTGTGTGTGTGTGTGTAATATAAGTATATACATATCTATATTATTTCAATATTACACTGAAATATTCCTTTTACAGCTTCTTTACATTTTACTCCTGAGTTACTTGCCTATATTGATTACAGATTAAACAATCCATTCTGAAGCTGTACTCTCAGATACCAGTGTTTTGTGATAAAACTGTGTTTAACCTTATTGTACTCCGCAATAATCTCCAAAATATATGTATTTGGGAGCAGATATCCTAAATATTTTATTAACATTGGATTATATTTAGCAGGTTGGAGATAATCTGCTGATTTAAGTAAACACTACAACAAAAAGATACCACAAGAATCTGCTGTCAGCATCTTTTTGCAGCACTTCTTAAGACTCCCTGATGTGCATTTCACAATGCAGTTAAAATCCTTTTATTTGTCCTATTATTTATCCAGCTGTGAGATCACTGCACTTTCAAAATAATAAAAAACTTCTAGGCAAATATATGTTATAAAACAACAAAAAAAATTAAGAATGTTCTGCTACACATTAGTTACTCTACACATTAAATTTTCAGTTTAATATTGGCTTTATGCAAAGAGCAAGGAAATTAGATTGATGGCTTTTCATTCAAGATAGTAAAACAGAGTACCTAGACAGATGTTCTAGATAGATATTGCATTTATGTAGGTGTGACAGAGTTGCACTGTGCTCAGAAATATTAATGATGAATACAGTTAGCACTATCAGAATGCTGTCTCGAAAGAAAACATAAGGACTGGCATTTACTCTTCCACCTTGAAATCTTCCCGGGTTTTTGACCCATCTGTCAGTATACCTGGTTGATGGGTTATTTCTTCTCACTGACTTTCATGCTAAAGGACAGAGGAGCAAATCCCTTTGGAGCCAGCTTTAGCACTGCTCTTTACAGTTGGCTGTGAAGTGGAGTCAAGAAGGGACAGTTGCTACCATCTGCCTAAAAGCGTGGTCTGGAACCTGTGTGTGTATTTGTGCACGTCAACAGCTTTCCAACATATGGGCCTAAATTTAGTTTCTGAATTCATTACTGGGCTTTCAAATATGTGACCCGGTTTTCAGATGTACTGACCACTCAGACATCTGGTGGTTTCATGTAAGCTGTGATTATTCAGCATCTCTTGAGCAAAATCACTCAGTGCAGTGCAGTTTCCATTTTAAATTAGTGAGAAGACAGTTGTTGAATTCAGTAGATACTGAGTTGGTCTGTGGATGTTTAACCTTCTTGACATCTGACCCTCTTGGCCAGGCCTATAGTCACATAAGTGAATCTGACAGCCACCTGAAAACTGGTGACAGCATCACCTGACACTGAAAACTGTGTCATAGAATTAAAAAGGTATCGCAGAACTCTGGCCATAATTACTTTGTACCACTTATTTCATCTGTCTCGTGACTTCACATTTTAAAATCCTGAACGTCTTTTTAACAGTTAGCATTCTTTAAAAATGGAACTGTCAAGACAAATTTTCTTATTCATAAATCTGAAAGTTCCTGCATCTATATATTAGTACTATATGTAAGACTCAAAATACATCAAGATCCTGATGGGCATGTTGTGACAGTGATACAGGGAGACATCATTAAAGCTTATTATCAGGGAAGCACACTAAAAAGGTCTAATTTTCAGTAAGAATTTTTGATTTTGGTTGCTTGATAGAACATTTTGGAAGATGTGCAAAATATATGGTGGCTAAAATATTTTGTTAGGTAATACAGCAACTTTACATTTCTGTGAAGAGCAAGTAGTTCACTTCTGAGGTTTACAGCTCACTTCTATAGCCCTTGAGGGTTATTAGTGCTGAAACTGGCAGACTTTAACTGACTCATCAGTTTGACTTCTGCCTTCTATCCATGGACGTTCCAGGTCTGAAGAATGCACACTGTAGACTAAACTTGTCTACCTCTTTATCTCAGTTGCTGAGGAGTTTTAGAAGAGGTATTGGTTAGATCAGCTCCTCAGCTGGTCTAATATATGCCCGAATTCAAAGAGCAGATGATCAGAAAATTTTCTCTCCTATATGTCCTGCTCTATATCTAAGCACAGCTTTTCTATGCTCAGGCACAGTATACAGCCTATTATACTCACTTTAACCTTGACAATTTTTAATGCTATTTTAGGCCTGTTTAGAAAGTCTTCCTTTCTGCCTTGAAAAGTTGAACTCATGGGAACAAAGGTGGTTTGCTTTTCAGTTGGAAAGATACAAAAGCAGTTCCATTTTTTTTGATCCTGTGTAGGTATTATTTATCTTTTTTTTTTCTTCTTTTTTTTTTTTTTTTTTTTTTTTTTGTCAACAAGATTAAGATTTTGTTGGCACAAGTTTGCAATGATCTGCAGAGCTTTCTTTGTCAGCTGTAGTAATCCTCAGACACCCGGTCAATCACTACAGATCTAAATTCCATGTCAGTCTAATTTAGAACAAGCAGAAATGTACCTTGTTCACTGGTACTAGCAATACTGCTACAATTCAAAAGTAACATCAGTTTTGCCAAAGAGAGAAACTGGCTGTCAGCTTTCCTTGTTCAGGATCAGAGCAGTAGCTGTGCAACAGGCAAACCCTAGGGCACAGCTCATTTTTCAGCTGCGCTGCTGGAAGCTGCTTTAGACCTGTTGGCACTTTCTTCCCACTGCTGTATACTGAAGACATTTGCACTATACATATATTTTCTTGTGTATTTTTATTTGCAAGTAGTCTATTTATCTTCTACATTTATCTGAATTTTCTTAATCTCATTTGAATTAAGCTGAAGCTACAAGAGCTCTCGGGATTCATGAAGTCCACTCCAAACGTGATTGCCGTTACAGCCTGCCTCAAACCCAACCTGTGTAATTATGACAGTTCAGGTTTTACAAGAAGACTGAAGAGGAAACCTCTTAGGTTATAAAAGCAATTTCTACATTATAGAATTGCAATAAATTATATTCCTCCTCAGTAAGCCATAAAACCAAGTCTCTCATGGTTTTTCATTCATGCAGCACCTTCTGGCTCATTAAAATCTCTTGATGGTGATCCCTTTGCTACATGCAAAGTGTATTTTTTGAGACCTGATGACAATAACAAAGAAATGCTCAATTTGAGATGTTCCTGTTAAAATTGCCATGAATCCATGAAATTATGAGAACAAGCTGCTTCTGTCCTAGTCCATATGTGCATCTTTTTAAATGAAAAGGGAAAGGTTAGTTAGAAGATGTGCGCTCACTATTTATAAAAGCAAAAGTGTATTTAGTTTCAACACAATGCAGGTTGGGATTTCACACATTGTTGTACTGATACACTAATGATTGCAGTTTTTGGTTAAAAGAGCAAAGGCTTATGAAGTGTTTGCTATGGAACTAAAGCCAAATGCATTTTAACCACCCAGCAAGACTAATACCTCTGGGGAAGGACACTGCTCACAGAGGAGTGACAGAACTCAGTAGAAGCAAATGGGGCTCTCTGATCTATGCAAATTCGAGAATGTAGAGCTGTTAATGTTAGAGCTCCAAACGTCTGTGTTGTGTGATTCAGGGTGTTTACAGTATTTGTGAATCATAGGACTTTTTTTCAGTATCCATAAACATTTTGTCACTTGTAGGCTCCTTGGTAAAACACACTTTAACTCCTTTTTAAAGAGTTCTTTAACTCATGTCTGCTAAGACACCTCCAGGCCTTAAGCTTCCCTAGTGCTGCCCAGCAGACATCTTCCACCACTGAACAGTTCTTTTAAAGACAGTGATTGCAAACCTGCTGCACCTTGGTGTGGCACAGAAGAACCATCACTTCTTCTGTTCTCTAGCCACAAAACATTTTGTATCTATGTCCAGACACCCCACTACAGCATGAAATGACCTACAGCAAGGAAACAGATGTTGACTACTTCATTTCAATTTCCACATGACATTTCTTATCACAAAATACCTTTTACATCAATACTGCCTGAGATCAGGCCTGTCTAGCTGCTTTTTTTGGACAGATATTCACAGCTCTGGAATGTCTGTTAATAACAATTGAGCTATAGGGCATTTTTGGGGAAATAACGATTAGCTAGAAAGCTCCATTGACTCAGTGCTCAGCAAAGGACTATTCTCTCTGTCAGGTAATCAGTCCCAGGGAAATACTCAAAGCTTGCATCAACATTGTTATTATAAACAAAAATTATACATTTTTAACATAATAATTGCAATTGCTCCATATGGTCTAGTTGTTCTATACTCTTCATATTTACCACCACCTCAACATTCAGGTTAACTCACTGACTTTCTCTCCTAATTTTACTCTTTCTCAAACTCTCTTATTTACATAAAACACCCCTGCAAGAATCAGTTCTATATACAATTCCCCACAGAATTCCATAAACAGAGTATGAGTGTATACGCAGCTTCCCTGTGACATGAGTGTACATTGCTACTGAATTTACCAGGAAAGGTGCCTAGGTTTTCTAGGTTTTCTTTTCTAGGTTAAAGCTGAACCACAAGCATTGCCATTGATTCACATTGTCTTGGTGGAAACAAGTCAAAGAAATTAGAGGGAAAATATAACAAGAAATTTGTATACGGCTGGTGCCTGAAGTAAGAATTCCACTTAATTAAATGGATATGCACTTGAGTAAAGAGAACTCTGTAGGTTCAGGTTGAAACATTCATCCTCTCACTTATTTCAGAGGCAAAGAACATTCCTTATGGGATAAATCTGTAGAAAAGTAGGCAATTATTACTTGCCTTAAAGCAATGGCAAAAAGAGAAGTCTTGAAATTCTTGAAGTCTTGAAAGTGGAAGATGATGGTGTGAAACCAGGAAATCTTTGATGTTTCTCAACTTGTCAAACATAACTAAAATAAAGAAGACATTTATTGACTGACTTAATTGTGAAAACTTTTATAAAATCACACAATAACCCAAAATGTGCCTCAGTACTGTGTGTAATACTAATTTCTCACAACTAGTTTTATTTCCATTATTGTAACTAATGGGTTTATATTTTGGTCATGCAGGTGTTCTTAGAAATATTTGCTATGAAGCCGTTAAAGCACACTGCCACAGGTCTAGTAAAAATGGTCTGTGCCCCAGTCTAGAACAACTCCAGTTCATATTAGAATTCTAAGACACGGTACAGCTAAAATCACTGTTAATACAACTAACTAGCAGAGAAGGCATAACAACAGAACTAACTTATAATTAATTAAGGATAGCATGATTTATGGGTTCTGGGTTCCATGGGTCTGATCCAAAATCTCTTGGTGCTATAGAAAGTGGGGTTTTTTTGAGAAGGTTTGATCACCCTCCTGTTTTTTCCCAAGCACATGTCACTTAGGGTTGAGTTCTGATCTCATGGACCTGAATCCCACAGATGTGAGGTTCTAGCCTAAATCCTTTGGGCTTCATTTTTGTAGGGGAATTCTTAAGGAAAACCCTAGGAACTCAGCAAAACAAGAAACTTGTACTATATTTAGTCAGGATTAATAACCATAAAACAAATCGGTTTTGGATGTTATTATTTCTGCACATGTATAGCACTAATCATGCAAAATATTTAAGCAGCTTTTTAGCCGTCAAATCAACAGGGAAACTTGCATAATCTTAAGTGCTTGACAGACTGGACCTTAAATGTCTCTAGGTGCAATAATAAGTATGGAAAAGATTCATTTTGTGCAGTATTTTCAGCACAAACTGCATCACAAAGTGTTAAATAATAAATAATAGCAGAGAGAAGTATACACAAGGGAGGAATGATATGATTTCAGAGGAGACTTGAAAGGGGATGTTGATGAGGTGGAGGTTTTAAGAATTAAATATTAAAACCCAGAAAGGCTGGTTTTTGGCTGGGACTGATTGTTTTTCTCTGCTGAGAAAAAAAGGGGCTTTCTAACCTACCCCCTGGACAAAGATGCCAGGCTTACTGTCAAACTATTCAGTGGAATCATCACTGTACTTAGAGGCTATTTTTAAGAGAAGGCAAAGGATTGCAATTAGCTAACTAGAGGCCTCTCAGATTCCAGACGTCTGCTTTGTCCTCTGCCTCACCTTTCCATTTATTTACTGCATAACAACTCCACACGGACTTGGCCCAAGTTCCTGAAGAGCGCCAGGGATGCAGAGGGAGAGGGAGGGCAGCCTGGCATGGCAGAGCCCCAGCACACCAGCCTTCCCCAGAGCCAAGAGCAGCCCTTGAGGCCACGGCAAGGCACTCACAGACGTGTGCTGAGGAAAAGGGAAGCGGCTTTCAGCACCAGCCCACACTGTTAAATCACGCCATAGTGGGCTTATTTCCTACATTTGGTGGCAGCATAGTATTCAGGATAATATTATTGCTACTTGCACAGGTTACCGCTGAACCAAACGACAGAGATGAGAGAGTTAAGTAACAGCGATGGAGCGAATCACTAAAGAGTCTTTCCCAGAGTCAGTTCTCTGTTTGGGGGAAGTTATTTCCATTCTGTATCTCGCAAACAACGCGCTGCCTCACCGTGCCCTCTGGAGCCAACTGACTGACACTATAAGGAGATTTCTAAATAAATGATGTGCGGAAGCAGCTCATGTTTAGCAGACAAAGCCCTGCTCGGCAGCATGCACTGCGAGCACCGCTGTACCTGTGCTCGGCACGCCGGGGCCAGGGCAGCGCCCGCTCCCGCCCGGCCTTAGCGGAGGTGCGGCCCCATGGGCGCCGCTCCGCCCGCGGCACCTGCCTTTGCCTCGCAGGTGAGTGCGTCTCCGGAGAGCGCTCGGAGAGCAGTTCCCGGGAGAAGGAGCGCTCTACTTATCGGCAGAGGAGCTCTCCTGCCGCGGAGCTGCCCCAGGCTCGCCCGGCCCAGCCCAGCCCGGGCCGGCTGCCCCCTACCCCGCTCGGCGCGGGGCGGGCTGAGGGAGGCAGGGGACGAGGAGGCGCTCCCGCGCTTTTGGAGACGCACCTGTGGGGAGCGCCCGCCGGGACGGGCAGTCTCTTATGTAAGGGATGGCGGGGAGCGGGTGAGGGGGGCGAGGCGGGGGTCGGCTCTGCGGCGGGGCTGATGCGAGGACGGAGAGCCCCACAGAGGGGTTGGAAGGGAGGAAGAGAGAGAGGGGGAGAGAGAGGGAGGGAGGGAGAAAGGGAGAAGTCTCCGGCCCCTCAGCGCGGCTGCCGGGGGGGACAGGCGGGCGGGCAGCCCCGTCTCTGGCACGCAGCTTCCCGCGGTCGCCTCAGAGGACGGGCTGGGGTCTCCCCGCTGGCACCGCGCTCGTCCGACCGCCACGGCGCATCTCCCTTCCCAGGCGGCTGGATGCCGCGGCGGGTCCGTCCAGCCTCCCGCGCCCTGCCCTGGCAGCCCGGCCGCGGGCGGGGCTCGGCGGGCGCCGCGGGTGTCTGAGGGAGTTGTGCGGGAGACCGCGCCGGCTCCGCGGGGGAGCGGAAGGTGGGTGCCCCCGGCGGCCCGCGCTGGCACCAGGCTGCGCGGGGAGGCTCCTCGCTCGCCCTCTCTCCTCCTCCCGCCCCTGCAGCGCCCTCGCCTCAGCCCTCCCGCCTGGCGACCCCTCCACGCCCCTCTGCCAGCCCGGCGCTGTGCCCCACACGCCGCCGCCACCTCCACCCCTCGGTCCTCCTCTTCCTCCTCCTCCTCCTCCTCCTCCTCCTCCTCCTTCTCCTCCTCCTCCCGCGCTCCCTCTCACGCGCACTCCGCTCCACAAGTGCCGCGCGCTCGCTGCTCCGGAGCGGAGCGGGGCCGGGCTGCGGACCCTGCGCGGGGCTGCGGATCCTGCCCGGCCCGTTCGGGGCTGTCCGTGGTGCTGGAGGCGAGCGCGGGCTGAGCGGACGCCCGGCTCCTGACGGAGCCCCTTTATGTTCAGCTCCTGGCGCAGCGCAGCATCCAGCAGCTCGAGCGGCGGCGGCAGCAGCATCGCTGAGCCGGGGCTGGGAGGCAGAATGGAAGGCTTTATTCGGCTGCTCTTCGGCTACTTGGTGGCGGACCTTCTCACGCTGGTGTGTCGGGCTCAGGAGAAAGCTGGCCAGCAGCTGGGGAGCTTTGTGGTGCTCTCGGGAGGAAACCACTCCAGCCTCGGGGAGCAGATAGACCCGTCCGAGCCACCTCCCACCCCAGACTTCTGCAGGGGCTACTTTGACGTGATGGGGCAGTGGGACCCCCCCTTTAACTGCAGCTCGGGGGAGTTCATCTTCTGCTGTGGCACTTGTGGCTTCAGGTTTTGCTGCAAGTTCAAGAAGACAAGGCTGGATCAAAGCACCTGCACAAACTATGAGACACCGTTGTGGATGAACACCGGGAAGCCTCCTTCCCGCATAGACGACCCTCTGCATGACCCTACCCGGGATAAAACCAACCTTATTGTCTACATCATCTGTGGGGTTGTAGCAGTCATGGTGCTGGTGGGGATCTTCACCAAACTAGGGCTGGAGAAGGCACACAGACCCCAGCGGGAGCACATGTCCAGGTAAGGCTGAGTGCCAGGCAGCAGGGTCCCCTTCCCCCCTACCTCCTGCCCAGCCCCTAGAGAGGAGAGAGGAGCCCATGTGTCCCTGCCAAACGAACAACTCCTGCCAGGCAGGCTGCATTCCCCTGCAAGGCGACTGAGAGACACCAACTTTGCTGAGCAGAGCTCCTGTGGTGCCTCCAGCCCAGGTTACCACAGAACATGCATCTTGAGGAAGATGAGGGATAATTGTGGAGTCCGCACAGACAGTAGTCCATTTTTATCCGCAGTGCTTGACCCTCTCCCTAACAAGATCCAGCAAGTGTTCCCAGATATACTGTGCATAAATAGAAAAACAAATTCTGAAACCAGCAACACTGAATTATAGAAAGCCTGATGTGTTCCCTCTTCCAACAGTTTCAAAGATTGGAAAATGTTTTTACTTCTCAACAGAGGGATGTAAACAAATGCCATCTCACCCTCCCTCTCCAGCTGCAAAATGGTTTTTGGCAGGACCTTCCCTACTCCTCCAGCCCTTGCAAGTGTGTGAGCTATTTGTAAAATTTCTAAGCTGTGAAAATGAGTCAGGGTGGAAGGGAAGAGGAAGACACAAAAAAGAAAAGCCATTGTAGAATTTCTTAACATTTTTTCAGTTACTGTTAAGAGGAAAAAATGGAATATGAAAGTCTTGCCTCATCCATGTATGTGTGTGCTCTAACTGTCTCCACGGCGTAATGGCTGAGTTATATCAAAGAGAACCTCCCCCACCTAGAGTTAGGAATGCTGTGTACCATCTACTCCAGATCCTGGCTGCCTAGTGGTGGATAGGCAGGTGGGCAACTCGGGACAGAGCCCAGTGTCTTTAACAACATATTCCAAAACCAGATTGTCACAGCAGTTCAAAATCAAGGCATAACACATTTGTCAAGTTTGCAGCCTGTCTGATTCTTTATGCTAATCCCAGGCACATGAAAGTAAAGCAGATGGGGGAAAGGCATTAAAAAAGGCAAACAGATCCATTAAAGAGTCTAAATAGATCCCAGCATATTGGGCAACTTCAGTGATGAAATACAATGAAAGGATACCTTCTACTGGACGTGCAGTGTGGCAGAAAACTTCCTATTGCCCTGACAGCTAATGGTGTAGCCCACAATCTTTAAGGCTTAGATGAAGAGTCATCCTTTATAAGACAGTCCAAGAGATCAACTCTACACCTGGAGCCTCATTTTTACTGAAGTTCCTGCATGACTTTTTGATTAACTGCTTATTTAGAAATGAACAGAGAAAGCCACAAAAATATTCCTGAAAATGCATCACCAGTCCATGAGCTATTATTTGCTACTTATAAACTGGCTGATATGGAAATGCTTTACTACTGAGGGAATAAGCACATAGCAGAAAATTTAGTCAACACCGTGTGTCAGTGACACTTCTGCAAAGATGGTTTTTGTTGAAGAAGGTATGATAATCCTTTAGACATTTTGAATATAAATTGAGAAAAACAATACATGGGTCCCATTTAAAAAAAATAATTTAATCCACATAGCTTGTTTGCAGAAAGCTCTCCCTTGCTTCAGTCTCTCTCTATAGGGTCTTTGTGCAGGCAAAAGAAGAGGGCTCGTAACATTTACAAAGCCCAGAACAGAGTGAAGTTATAGCCATCCCTGCAAATTATGGCTTTAATAGGTCCTGCTTCTGTGAGTAGAAATATTTGCTATGTAAAGTACAGGTGAGAAGTATTCTGAAAGGATATTCTGTCTCAGTTTATGGAAGTAGAATTATGAGGGATTGGAAAATCATTCTCATATCCTTGAGTCATGTATGCATAAAGATTAGGTTTCTGAAGTGGGTCTTAGCAAAGGTCGTCTGTTACCTTGATTACTTAACAGCGTCTGTGATCTTGTACATGAACTGTTCAAGGCAGGATTATATAGAAGCTTGGAAAGTCATGATCACATGGCAAAACAGTCACCCACTCAGTACACATAATAGCTAGTCATGTTCTGAAAAAGAAGATCTATAGCTTTTTTTTTTTTTAATAAGTTCTCTCTTATTCCAGTTGTGGGATAGGTTTAACATTAATTTGAAAAGGAATTAGATTTGTAAATCCCTTTGGCAATCTATAAATATATTCATTGAGTGAAGAACTGAAGTAACCTCTTAGTCCTCAAGTGAGTGCTTAACTAAAATATTCCATTCTAGCTCATTTTACACTACTAATGTTCTGAAAAAAGGCTGCAACACTTAAAAATAATTTATCTGTTCAAACAGTTAATAGTACCAACAATTGATATAATATGTAGGCTGTGTTCATAGTCACCTTCTTTTATAATATTCATCACTACAATATCAGAAAAACAAAACAAAAAAGAACACCTCCTACGATTTTTTTTTTCTGTACTGAACCTTATTAATAAGCAGAAGTTTATTGCATCGAGAGTTCTAGGTAGGCCAAAGCAAAAGTACTAAGTGTTACTCCATTTTGGCTGGCAGCAAGAAACACACAGAGAATGATTTGTCATCTATTTCCTTAGCTAAGGTTGTGTCCTTTCCCTTGTCTAGCCAATGGCTACATGAAAAATTTGAATCCCTTTCATTTCTATGAGCAAATTCACCTAGGAAAGGGATAGTACTGCTTATCAAAAAAGACAATGCAGAATGGAAACTGATTTTTTTTAATGGGGGCTGATTTTTTAAAGAAATATGAACAACTGAGTATAACAGGTGTAAATGATACATTTCCATTTTTGATTTACTAAAAATATTTCAAAATATGAACAGAGATCTGACACATAGGAATAAGAACATTGACTTCTAAATAGGAAGCAAAACTGTGCCACACTTTTTAATGTCTTGCATTACTTCATCTCACAGTCAGTAGACCTGCTGTTGAAGGAAGACACTGGTGTGTGTAAGAGTGGTACCATGTTAAGAAAGAAAGCTTTCTTTTTTAACTGAGCATAGTTTCCATACAGCTGCCTTTCATTAAATTTTGTTTACTACTATACCAAAACAAACCAAGAACACTCCATTAACTTCACTGAATTTTCCTGATATATTTGACAATGAAAAAAGCATTGTGGAAATGTACTTAATCAATGAAAAAAAAATCCATAGGAAAAAGTCTCTTTTGGGCGAGTCCCTTTAGGAAAAAAAGTCAAGACTTGTCCTTTCTTAGAGAGAAAGGACTTGTTACTTCTCTTGTTTTGGGGAAACAGGCCCGGTATGGCACTGTTGACATTTTCTTTCTGTTGGCATGGAATTGTAAATCTGGAAGATGAACATGGAGAGGGGAGTAGAGATTTAATTCTGCATAGTGTATTTCATTTTAGACCTCACATGTTTTGTTTCTCCTTATTTTAAAATTTGTTCCTTGATATTAAAAGGAGATGAATATTCCTTTCAGCTGCGGTGTCCAAGACTAAGCAGTAATAGCAGTATCCAGAGTTTCCCCTCCTGTTTTTGAGGAGAATAAGGAAGTCAGATGGTGTAGGAGGGAGCTATGGCAGAGGGAGGGAACGTGGCAGTGTTGTGCATGAGAGGACACAGATTTGATCTGCCTGCTGAAGCAGACCAGGAGCTTTGTTAGGCATATGAGGGCAGCTCGTTCTTGCTGCTCGAGACTACACCAATGCCAGGCTCCATCAGTTCAAGTGGAGAATTCTCTCAAAAATGAATAGAAAATGAAAAAGCTTTACCTCTGTTGCATGGAGGAGATTATTCTGTAAATACAACTGCACCTTTGTCTTCTTCCTTAATCCTTGTGGAGAATGAGCAAACAAAGCAAGAACTGAAAGGAAAATGTTTACAATTATGCTCATATGCTGTAACTCCTGTTTTTTAAAACAGTGCTTCTGACAGTGTGTTACAGTCTTACAAATACTGCAAACCATCTGAGCTCTTTCTTCCTTCACAAAGAAGAAATTGTCCCGTGCTGAGCTCAGGACTGAAGTCTTTTATTGATCATTTAAAAGACATGTAGTTGGGGCCAAAAATGGCCTGACTTGCCAAAATTCTGAATCCAATGTGTGAAATTATTTCTCTTATGGGTTTTGACCCAGTTTTGGAGGCAAAATATGACAAGTGACCTTTCATGAAATAACCTGTGTTTCAGCTTCTTTCAGCTTGTACCCATAAGGGAAATGCCTGGCTCCACATGCTTTATAACACCCCAAACGAGTATTACATATCCAAAAAGAAAAATCTTATGGCAAGAGAAATGCTGAAGTTTTGTGATACTTGGATAGTTCTGGGCCATGAACTCCTACATAGATAACTTCTCCACTTTTGTAATACTACAATCAATATCCCTGCACAGGTCTTAATCATACTGTGTCCTGATTAGAAGGTTATCTTGCACTTTGCATTTCCTTAAAAAATTATCCAGTAGGTAAATAGGTGTAGGTAAAGACCCTCTTTGTAAAGCTTAACTTTTCAATGGGACTGACTATAACAATTTCTTCAGATAATGAACAAAATCTATATGACTATATTTAGGTGAGACAATAGCATGAAGGTATTTCAAAAGTCTCCTGGCCTATGTGGAATTTTTCAAAGCAAACATCTGTTCAAGGATTTTGTCATGTACTGGGGAACAAGCCTTCCTTTATCCATTTCATTATGTGGGCAAATCCCTAGAAGAACAAAATGCAGGTACAGCATTTCCTTTGTACTTCAGTGATACTGAAGCTGCTGCACATTTTTAACTCTCTCTGGCATCAGTGGAGAGTAAGGACATGCTCTCAGTTATAGGAGCTATTCTGCCCTGAGAAGATTGTACAAGTTTGGCTAACACAGTATAGGTGCTGTGTTATTAAAACCAGAACTTGATGGCAAGTAGTTAATCTTTTCTTAATATAGACAAAGGAATTGGACAGGTAATTCCTTGAAAACCATTTAAAAAAAGCTACCGTGAACTGGTAGAAAACTTAGCATTTTCATAGACAGGCAGTAGTTCATCTGCCATCATACAGGGTGTTATTTAAAGTCTACAGCAAACAATATTTACCATCAGACTAAGAGCAATGAGGAAAGGATTTCTGAAAACCCACTCTCACAAAGTGGGGAAATACTTAGATCTCACAGTTTTAACTCCCACACTGGAGTTAGGAACTTTCATTTACTTTTTTTTTTTTCCCCTCCCAGAAATGTGTTCAGATGCCTCTGGAATTACAATTAATATTGATATCAATAATTTCCTCTGTATAGAGATATTAGTGGTTTTGGCCCCCAGTTATTTTAAATTGTTTTTGCAATATAATGCTTTCCTTTTTCATAATTTCTACATGTCTTTGTGAGATCTCTTCTCTTGAATTTTTATTATTCTGCTATGTAGGCCAGCTCTGCTATTTCTGCAGTCTAAGCACTGCTTCAAATGGGAGCATTACTCTGATACCATTAATCATGTGGTTACTGTCTTCTGACCTTTTCCAGGATCAACAGAGTATTCTCTAACATGTTGATCACAACTGTATCTAATATCTTAATAACAAAATGTTAGTCATAAACACAAGAAAACATCAGTATTGTTCAGCTGTGTACCTAAGCAATGTTCCAGCAATCTGAAAGCAGGATCCAGCTCAGGATTTCTCTCTGTAACTTAAAGGAACCTACTTACTTTATAATAATTGAAAGTAAAGGGCTGCTTGATTGAGAAATCATAATGTCACAGATGTCCAGTGGAGGAGCTAGATGGCACTTGCCATGACTTTCAACAAGGAATGTGCTTATTTTTCATTTATTTATATATTAGTTTATAAGCCAGTATTTCTTGATGCAGTATCTGCGACACTGTTTATAATTTTGTAGAAAATTAAACTAAACTGGGCATAGTGCCCAGAAAATGCGTCCACACCCTTAAAAAATTGCTCAAGAGGTCTAAAAATTAAAAACAATAAAACAAAAAGGAGGTAAATAATGGTCCATTATGCATTGACCTGAATAGAAAAGATTTACACTGAAGACACTGGTAACACATACTACACATACAAAGCTTTCCTTTGCCTGAGGCAACAGCTTCTGCAGGTGGGCCAATTATTTCCTAGTGCACAGTAGTTCAGCAGGTAGCTCTGGCACATAGGTAAGGACTAATCCTGCTCCTATGGAACTCCGGCAAAATAGCAGAGACTCACAGGCAGAGTTAGATGTTGCCATGCTGGGAGTTTCAGAGCTTAAAACTTGGTCAGTAACTCTGGCTCCACAGAGCAGATCCAGGTGTGTGTGTTTATCCATGTGCCTAAGGATGCACGTACACCCAGCAGGACTCTTGGCAGTGGGACTGGTCCTTACCCAGTCACAGGATGGGTCTGTCAGACTGCCTGGAGCCCTGCAGGGCAAGCCCCCAGGCAGCGCCAGCCTGGGCCTGGCCTAACTCAGGAACTTTTTGCTTTCTCCCTCTTTGCTAGCAAAAAGCTTTCATCCTGTTTCCGAACTGCCTTCAAAGGAGCAGGGAGTGTTCCTATGCAAGCTTTGCTCTATGTTAAAGACTAGGACACTCACAGAAGTTAGAAAAAGACCTTTTTGATCTCCCCGTCTGGATGAGAAATCCTTAGATCCCTGCTTACTGGATTTTTGCATGGAAGTTATATGACTTTTCAACTTGAGTGACATTTTTGAGTGAGAACTGTGAAGACCATTGTGTTGTGTGCACTAATTACAAATGCATGTGTGAGAATTTCCTCTGAAATTGGTAATCTAAGTGTGAAAATAAGCAGTTTGTGAAAGGTGTAACCGTGGGCTAGGGGCTGAGGTGCTCACTTTAACCAAGATGGCAATAAATATTACTGAGCACATGCAGTGGCAGAATTCTACAAGGCTGAAGGAGCTTAAATTATGTTCCTCCAAAGCCAAGATACATAAAGGACTTGATGTGTTTCTGTGTTTTACTTCTAGCAACTTTAGGTTGTCAGTAAGACAACCTAAAAAGAGCCTTAGGTGTGAAGTCTCACAATGCATTTCCTTCCTGCATTTACTGTGAAGGGAGCTGGTTTCTCCAGCAGACATTATGATCGAGGGCATCGCAAACTGAAATAGATCTTGGAACACGTTGTTAATGTCTTACAGATTTTGCAGATTCATTCCGGTTTTGTTTGGATTTCAGGGCTCTTGCTGATGTTATGCGACCTCAAGGTCCTTGTACAACAGATCATATGGAAAGAGACCTAAACATTGTAGTACACGTGCAGCATTATGAAAACATGGAGACGAGACCTCCTCCAAATAACTTACGTAAGTTGCATTTTAACTTTATCAATAGCTGGAATGCTGGCACTGAAAAGAGCATTATGAAACTAATATTGCTGAATGTCAAATGAGAATCAACAGTACATGGGTTCTTGCAAATTAGATATATTCATTTTCTCAAAATCAGAAAAATTTAGTTTCCTAGTGCAGATTAGTGCAACAGTGAGATAAATACATTTTGAATAGGAAAGTTAGTTACTGTATTTAGTTTTAATTAGTTTTCTTGGTTTTGTATCTTTGTTGTCTTCTACCTGTTGTTTTGCCTTATTCTGTGTTTCGTTATACCAAAATACCAATTGTTGTGGTTACACTGAATTTAACAATGTGTTTCATAGGGATGTAACAGCCAGTAGCAAAGTGGTCTCATTAGGCTGTTAGATCATATCCACTAGTACAGTAATTAAATAGTTCCCTGGATAGCATCAAGTTGTATGTGGTTTTCATTTTCTCAAGGGAAAGATGAGAAGATTTTAATTTTTACATAATGTTTTTATTCTGTATCTGCTATTACATGTTTATGTTACTGAAGGCAAGAAAAAAGGGCACCTTGGAGCTTCAGGTGAGATATGGTGACATTTCAAGTGGTTCTGAAGTGGTAGACAACTTATTTCCCAGTCTGTATTAGAGCACAATACTTCCACAAGATCTTTCTCATGCAGACATACATATTCATCTTGTGATAAACAATGAAAATTAAATTTGAGTACTTATTTATGTAATTTATATTCAGCTATATCTTAAAAAAATACTTAAATTATGAATATATTTACTAAATAAATTTCAATGTAGTTATAAAATAAAAGGTATAATTCAGGAAAGTTTAGATTGGTAGGTAGTGGGTGGCTTAATTCTGTGCTGTAGATCAGTGTTAATGTGCATTTGATGTGCTTTTTACTGCAAATATACTTTTACTGCATTGGTATTTACATTTTGAAACATTTAATGTATGTGCACTCATCTTTTCCTTAACTATAGAAAGAAAGTTTGCTTGTATTTGTGGTTTTATTTGGACTGCATTGTGCAGTTATTGGTGTTTTTTTTGGTGGAAGGGTGTAAAGACAATGGAAGAAAGCAGCTCCACATGCTGCCTGCACTCCTGGTGCCTGCTTGGTGGGAGAGGCTGATGGCCATTCCTTATGTGCATCCCTAATGGAGAGAATCAAAGCTGTGCCCTCGAATAAATGTTGCACGTACAGAGAGATGTGACACCTCATCATGTGACACCTCATCTGTCTGCCCTGCTGTCCGGCAAAGAGCTTCCACCTGGGGCTCTGCAGATGTGCAGTGCAGAGAGGGAAGCACACACCCACACACCTTACCTGTGTAAAAACACACTTCTGGAGGGGAACCTAAGCTGCTCCCTGTCAGAGGTGCTCTAACACCCTGCAGCTGGACTTCTGAAGGGTTAATGAGGATGGGAATGTGCACTGCATCCCTTTGCTCCGTGTATCACTTGCTGATGTCTGATCCTTCACATGATCATGTTTGCAGGAATGGTACCAAATAGTAATGAAGTCTGTGTCCATTATTTTCTCTCAGATGTGAAGTGTTTATTCAGAATCCCAGTTAATGAAGTAGTTATAAAGTGAAGAGGTTCTTGCTGCATTGATTTTATCTAGATTTTTGTCATGATCACACTGAGATATTTTGCTTAAAACTCTCTGTATATACTACAATATACAACATAACACAGCAAGCCTTTAAACTCATTGTTTCTCAGATTTGAATTCAGATTTAAGCCCTGCTTCCAGGAGCTCTTGCATATAAACACAGCTCAGGGCCACATAGGTACCGCATCAAGGAAGGACAAACCCACACATTTAGTGGGATGTTGGTTTATGCTGACCTCAGACATCCACACCTCTGTCTCACACAGAATACAGCCCTCTGGCACAGAGGGAAGAATTATATGTAAAGCAGCTCTTGGCACCACTGCAATTTACAACACAGAGGCACTGCTGCTCCTTTGGAGATGTCCTAATCCTTTGGGTCATGTATAGGGGCAGTCCCAACGATGCTTCTTACACATCTCAGGCATTCCTGCTACAGAAGGAGACCTCAGAGGCCAGCAGCTCTGATGGTAATTGTTTCAGTCTTTAATCAACGTTATGCATAAAGTCGATAATTTTAGATTGTTAAGTGCAAAGCTTCAAGTTGTGAAATTACTCAAGGCATCCTATAACCAATATTGCATATGTTTCCTTCATAGCAAGTGGATTGTTGTTATGTATTTGTTGTCATTTTAGTCTCATAAACTCATGTAAATGATAAATTCTCATAAACTCATGATTAAATCACCTACTAGAATTACCCAGAACATCACAAGTGATTGAAATCTGTTGAAAATATGCATTTATGGCATAGGAAAAAAATCTTTCTATAAAGAGAAAATAATTAAGATAAATTTTCCAAGGTCAGTATCTTAGCAAATCAGAATTTTATAGTGAAGTTCTGAAACACTGCAAGAGTGAATATTACAGACAGAAACTTTGGCAGTGAAGCATTACCTACTACCAACGCTGGAAAAGTGACAGGCTTTTTTGGGTACTTTTAAATAAGCAAATAAACCAGAGTGAATCACAGCTTTCATAGTCTTCACTTACACACAGAAAAGGAAATTGTGTAAAATTATTGCATCATAAACTTTAATTTGCATTTTTAAAGTTTTCTAAGTTACCACTTTTTATCTACTTCCCATCTAATAATGAGACTTTAATATTTGAGGCTGATATACTTTTTACATTGATCCATAAATATGAATTGGGCAGGAGGAATTTCTTAGTCATTGCATATCCCTTCCATACTGTGTCTTTCAGACAAGCTGTTGAAGGCCAAATATTATCAAAAATGCTCTAATTTGAATGTCCATTCGCTCTTTCTGTCCTCTTGAAACCATTTTGCTGTTGTTGCCAATACATTCTGAAAGTGTTTTGTGAAGGGAAGCTCTTTTGTCAAAATGACAAACTTTGCATGATCCCTGACACTGAAAATGAGTGTGTCTCTGTTTCTGGACTGTTTGTAACCAGAGGACAAGGATTCTCTCTGATGCCTGCAGCTATTTGCCAGAACTCACAGGCCAGTGGAAGGCCAAAAGCTCTTTTCAGAGTCTTCCAGTTTACTCAGTTTCTTGTCCCTTCTTTTTGGTTTTTAGAAAAGAACAGACATTTTGGAGGTTCCTGAGAAACACAGGTTTTTCTTTGCTCATGTGAATCCAGATAACCTAGAAGATTTTTAGTAAAAGCTATTTTGTCTTTAGTGGTTGTTGTCCTAATTTTCTTTCAGTACTTTGCTTTCCTCAGGATTGCTTGTCTGTTACCTCCTTCATTCTTACACATTAGAATGTGGTGGTGCTTTGTAAAGAAGCAGCACATACCTATCAAAAAGTGTAGCATTCAATTCTTCTAACATCAGATGTTAAATGAAAGAAAGTTTAAAAGTTATGTTAAAAACATCAAACCAAAAGCAAACCTTTCTCTAGAATTTGACTTGTTATGTTCATCCCCGACTTTAAGGAATCTTAAAGCAGCAGCATTCAAGGTATTCTCTTCTCTTGTTTTCTTTATTTTTTAACTTTTTTTTCTTTTTCTACTTATTGTGTTAGAAGTAAGGGATTTATTTAACTTGTTGGGATTATAACACTGATGGAGTGGGAGTTAGGAGGCTTCATAGCTACATCCTCATTTCTGAAACGTGATTACTGCTATTATTTCTGATTCATGATCTGTGATAGCAGAGTGAAAAAATACTTCAGTTGGTGCAATTCACAGTCACTTTCCCTAATGATCAGTAAAAGCTCTGCTACTATTTCCCAAGAACCAGCCTTGCACTAGTAAATTTAAACAATTTATGCAGGCTCCCACGATAAAAGGTGATTTTAAAAGAAAGCCAATTATTGATTAAGGAGCTTTTTAAGATGAAAAATGCTCTTAGTTAGTTTGACATGTATGAATTATTTCTTTCTTTTGAATTTAACTTTTAAAAAGTGGATTTTAAACATGTGATTCAAAGAAGGAAATGTTGCACTGTTTCAAATGGACAGCTTTAATACTAGCTAAAAATTTGCAGCACATGTGATTAAAATGACCTTTTAAAAAATATATTCAGCGTTGTGTTTGCTGCTGCATTTGATTGTCAGTTGTCCTGGATACTGACTAACAACAAATGCTAATGTTGAAAACAAAGCTATGCTATCTCTATAACTGGTGCCTTATGATAAGTTAACTTTTATTTTTTCTTTATTTCTGTGCTGAGGCAGTAGGCATTTAAATAGGAGGATATTTTTTGAAGTCCTTGTACTTTACAATAAAAATTCTGTATTGCATATCCCTGTTCTTCTCCCCATTTCTGCACATAGAAGCTCAGCCTGTGTTTTCCTGTGGCAGGAACTGTCACTAGTTTGACACTCTGAAAATAGAATTCACAAGAATATTTTTCAGTCTTTCATCACTAGTGAATAAGCTTTTTTTTTGTTGTTGTCTTTGGCAAATTAATTATTTTTATGTTTAACATACATGACATGTTTAAATGAGATGATTCATTGTCTTGCATTGCCTAAATGTAATTCCTATTGTTGGTCATTGGAAATAAGCAGGGAGGCTTACTAAGAAACTTCAGTAAAGAGAAGTCCTGTTGTTCCATATGTAAAACTCATGGAGCATATCAAACACAGGAACTAATTTGCTTACACAGTAACTGCTGGACAATTAATTGCACGATATTGAAGAAGTGGTTGTTGGGGATGTGCAGCATTATTGTAACGTTGTGCTTCTGGTGACAGGGGCCTTGAAACCCCACCAAACTCTTGTTTGGACAGAGGGCTGCAAAATGCAAAGGACTGAGCAAATAATATTGTTGGGCTTCTTTGACTGGGTTGTTTGATTACAGTGAAATGCTTATTTAGAGCTGGTTTCGTGCATGTTCCAGAGGAATTGCACTATTTTCTTCATAAACTTTAATTAGCTGTAATCTGTTCACTTAGAAAGACAAGAGATTCAGAAGTTGAGCTGTGTGGACAGGGCCATGTTCTAGGAGTAGAAAGATGAACAACACTAATAAGTTTTCAGCCAAGAAAAAGGTAGTTTGAGCAGATTGACAGAAGGAGGGAAGAAGTA
Organism: Motacilla alba alba; assembly: GCF_015832195.1. Lineage (NCBI taxonomy): Eukaryota > Metazoa > Chordata > Aves > Passeriformes > Motacillidae > Motacilla > Motacilla alba. The sequence continues at coordinate 7,243,419 of NC_052029.1, read as the reverse complement.
TTGCTGATGCAGGGCTCCAAGACAGTGAAGAATGAGGGAGAATAAACTGGCCAGCTTAACTGGAGGATGTCCTTAGTGCACAAGTCTGCAGTGCTGTGACAGAGGGGACTGTATTCAGCAATGCTGGGAACTTGCTTACATTTAAAGCCTTATTCTTTGCTGTGCAAAAACTCATTTTACTGGTCTGTACAGGAAACACCTTAACACTAAAGAATCTGATAATTTAAATTAAATTCCTGAGCTAAACACAAGTTTAGCTTTCAGTTAACCCTGGGAGAGCGCTGCTTATGGCATTCTGACTCTAATATATAGCCAAGAGGACAAAGTCCACTTTTAAATGATACATTTTACACACCAATCATCCAAGTAAAAGCCCACACTACTATCACCAGCCATGTCAAAAGAAATATTGTATATTTAAATATAGGTTCTGTTTGAGGTTAGAAGCTGCAAACTGCTTTGTCACAGCTATCTTGAGACTTTTTTAAACCTTTAAATTAATTTCTACATACTGACTTAAACTGAAATATTGCTACAAGTACAACTTCAAAGCATTAGCAAGTTAGTGATAGAATTTTTTAAACATAACTACAGCTATAGCAGTGCATTCCACATATCCAGAGCTTCCATGCTGGAAACCAAATTTTCCATACGTATGGGAAATGTAGAGTCTGAAAATGCATTCCTCTTGCAACTCAGTCACTGGAAGACAGTAATGTTTAATCAGTTCTGAATGTGTGTTTAGCCTCACAATCATTAATATAAAACGTTTCTAATTTTCATTCAAATTTTAATTCAGATGCATGATGCTGATTTATGAGAAGATGCTCTGAAACTTCTTGAAACACCAATGAATATTTTCAAGGAAGTTAATTACCACCTGAGAATGAGAGATTCTGGGGTTGTTTAGGAAAAAAAAAAAGGAAAACAAATGAAATATCTCATTTGTCACTGACTTTTGGTAGATTTCATCAAGTAAATTTATAAAAAAACAGGTTGATTTTGAAAATGTAACTATACATCATACACAATATCTATTTATTTGTAACTACACCAGTCTTCACCAAGTGTACTATGTCAGAACTCTGGCATTGCTCCTACAAAACATTTAATTCCATGCCTTTGGAATCATCCTGTTTGCTAAATCTGGCAAATGAAAAAAATGAAAAGCAAAAGCAATAGTAAACATAAAATTTTGCATGAACAGGACTGAGGAATTTGGTTTGTAATCAAATCAAACTGAACTTAATGTCATTCCATATGTTCAGTAGGCCTCTTCTTCGGTCTAAAATATTTTTGGTTAGATTTTATTGGAAACTCTATGAGGCTGTTATGGATCCTGGGTGCAATTTTAGGTTTGAGTTGTATTGGGTAGGTCTTCATAAGCTCTGCTGCATATAAGGATTTCCATTAGAACTGCACAGTGAAGTCTTTGCTCCATCTTTCTTCATTTATTGTACAATAAGAACAATGAGATTGGATTACTGCCTTGCATCCTATCATTTACTTCTATTCAGCTTTTAATTCAGAGAAATCATTTGACATATCTTAATAAATATATTCATCAATGTAAAATGTATTTGGGAGAAATACAGTCAGTCACTGACATTATCCTTTAGTGCAAGAATTAACATTATGGTAATAAAAAATACTAAGAATATATTTTTTGCATTTTATACTGCAGTTAAAAGGCAGAATGATTATTTAATAAAATAAAATTATTGGTATGATAGAAGAGAGCATTGCTGTACTAGACTATTATATAGCAGCTTTCAGTCACACACCAGCAGACTTCTGTAACACATCTGAAGGATGAGACTCATTCTGCTGTCATTGGGGTGCAGAGCTGTGCTTTGAGATGCTGCCTGATGGTGCAGGGACATATTTACCATCTACAAAATGAAAAGTTCAATATCTTTGGAAATCAGTGATGTGTTTCCCTTGTAATTTCACTTTAGCTTTGCAATTTAAATTTTACTTAACAAATTTGGTTAATGAGTTGCTATTCCTATTATATACTACTGAATTAATAGCTAAAATTGTATTTTGTCATTGGACAGGCACACCAAACAACAATACTTTCCTTCTTGAACAACTTCCAGTGCCAAATAGTCCCACTACTAACCACAACTGTCAGCAATATCCATCATCAGTGCTTCATGCCCATTCTTATCTTTCAAGTCACTGGGATTCTTGATGTCAGAAACTAGGACAGAAAACACTGCCAAACTAGTAGGAATCATGTTTTGAAAAATACCCAAACCATCAACACAACCTTTTTTTGATTGTATTCTGCCAGATTTCTGCTCATCAAAATGAAGAAGGATAGACTGAGACACCTTATTTTTTAATATGGTAAGAAAACCCTCACTAAAAGGCAAACAAAAACTACTGTTTGCTTTCATTGTCGGTTTGCCCTCACACAAGCTATGCTTGTCTTTTTCATGCCAAGACAATATGGTTTTTAACTGTTGACTTAGAGCTCTAAATCCTTGGACTCCCACCCTCATATTTTGTCTCTAAAGTCATAGATTGGTAACACAAATGACAAAAGCGTAAAATCCCAAATAGATCAGTTCTGTTGGTATACGCAGGTGCAAGAATTAAATGAATATATTCACAGCTATAAAGATAACTTTTTATCATTTTGGCTGTGCAAAACTTCAAAACTGTATTTTAGATGTTAAAATGCTCTCATCAGAAATTTAACATTCTGTAAAATCAATTCCTTCCTAATTTTTCAATCAGTCATCCCAACTTTCCCAAGCAGAATCAGTGCAGTGGTTACACAATAAAGAATAAGAGGTTGGCTGCATACATTAAATAGCTTATGAATACAAATCCCAACATTATGAGGCAATTGTAGGATGCTACTCAGGGAGAGACTTGCACCAACTTCAATCTAGAGTTTCAATCATAAATGATTTTCAGTACTTTGTTCTATGTTCTCTGCTTTACATTATACATTTCCTTGAAATGTACATATTGGCTCTGATTCCAGTTTTATTATCATAAGATAAAGTCAAGAAGGGAACTGAGTGTGTTGAATATTTATGAACTAACTTTTTTTTGTTGATTTTTATAATAGAAAAAATAGTTGGAAAAAAAAGTCTCTGGAACCATACTACAAAACTGCATTGATAATCATTCCCAGAGGATTACTATGTGGATTTGAATTTAATCTTGAATTTTTAGTTATCACATCTAAATAGCTTTCAAGATTCCTTCAGTAACATAATTTTGGTTTCAGCTCATCCATTTAAGCAACATGTCTGTTCACCCAAGCTTAAGGCTATAACTATACTTCTGAATCTGTAATGAATTTGCAATATAATCCAAAATAATCTAATTGCTGTTTACCATTCAATCCTTGTCAATTACAGGAAATGTACATTTGATCAATAGCTATCTATACACAGCCAAGAACATATACAAAAGAGAATGTACATAACAAAGTTTGTTAGGGCAAAGGACATTATTTGAGTTAGCGCTTGCTAAGCTGGAAGTGTGCACAATAAAATCTGAAAAGCAGAGCAGTTTTTTACCCTGAAAAGTTTGTTTTCATTGTGTTAGTTCACCCTTTACACTCCAGAGCACCAGCCAAGAGAAAAAACCCCCAGCCTTTGCCTCGTAGACTCTTGCTTTTCAAGAACTAATCTGATCACTTTTGAACTGCTTTATTATTTTCTCTCACCCCATTCTCTACACATGCAGAACCTTGTGCTTCCTATTGCTGTCCCTCCTGCTGGCTGCGACGAGCTGCTCCTCTGTGCCTACAGACCCCGTTTGATGGTGCTGGGTGGGACTGCTCCAGGGAGCTGCAGTCAGCCCTTCTGGCCAGCACGGCACAGAATGCCACAGCACAGAGAGTGCAGCACATGCCTGCCAGCGTTTATTTGTCAGCAGGGCACTGCACGCCAGCCATTCCAGCCCTGGAGTACAGAGTGGCTGTGGGTGTCACTCTGATGTGGGGGTGGGAACAGTCTCTGAGCCTTGCAACGAAACCAGGATTTTGGCAGTCCTTAGAGTAATGGCCGGTTTATGCCGATTAGATGAAATTCTGATTGCTCAAAAGTCCTAGTAAAGCTCTCATCCTCTTTAATGGCTCAAGGATTTTACCCAGGGGCACTACAATTCACTTAGGACCTCATATATACTTTACGGAGGGGAATTGTGGTTTTGTTGTTCATGTGGAGTAAGGAGAGAGATACAGGGATACGCAGGAAGTTTATCTCACAGCTTTGCAAAAAAAGAAATAAAAACAAACAAACAAAAAAACCAAACAAGCCAACCCCCCAAAAAACCCCCCAAAACACAGCTTAAACAGTTCAGTGTTGGAAAAGGAAAAATGTTCACTGGCAAGAGCAATAGAAGCTAGTTAGGAAAAGTGCAGTGAAACTACCAAATAATTTACCAAATTGGACCCACCTGAGAAGTGTTTTGAGCAGCCAGGAGACCAGAAGGAGTTTTCAGCTAGATGTACTTTCCCTTTTTGTTCTGATATGAGGGAAATTTGGCATCTGCAAATGAGGAAAAAGTCATGTGCACACAGGGGCAAGGGAACTTGTGCTCCCCTTTCATGCTCGTGCCCTTTGGCAGCCCAGCTGCTGTAGTTGAACAAATGTTGTCATCCCCAGTGGGCAGAAGAGGCCCCTTGAAGAATTTGAGCTGATACTGAATCCCCAGCCACTGAACCCTGGCACAAAACAGAATCACAGGTGGCAGCTTTCCCTTATGTAAATGGTAGGAAATTTTTCCGGAATGTTGTGTGCACTGAGCACTGTGGATTTGTTTCACAGAGACCCCTCCAAGTACTGGGGGGTCCAAGTGAACATGTTTGCAATGGGGTGTTGGCCAAGGCCAGCCTGACTGGTTCTGCTGCTCTGGCATGGAGGGTTTGGCCGTGTGAAACAATGGGCTCATACCTTCAGAAGCAAATTAATGGATGAATACTGTGTTAAAAAGAATGAGATGGTATTTTATAAAAAGCTTCCAAAAAAGAAATCTGTTTTTTCCTCTACCTCATCAAATGACTAACTCTAGTTTAAAGGATATAATTTGCATTTACAATAGCTGTTTAAACTATTTCTCATTTTTTCAAAGCTCTAAGGTTGGAAAACTGCATTCCTCCTATAGTAATCCAGATTCTTATTAAAGTTTCAAGTTAATTTCTGAACAGCCATTGATTTTATGAGGAACCATTCCTTATTATTTGTGAAAAACAAACCTGGCCACCACTTTGATTAGAACAGTTTCAAGTTCCTAGTCATAGCTCTGTACTGAAATTTCCAGTAAATGCTTTACTTAGTTAAATGAACTCCTTTAAAGATTTTTAAAGTAAAATGGTTTACATTAATGATTAATAACATTTCCCCCACAATTTTAACACTTATTTTTCTTGGATTCTTGTTTTTCCTCCTTGCTAAAGGGTCTCCACTTAAGAAAAGAGGTCTGTGAAAAGGAATAATTTCTTTTAGAAAGAATTAACTCCAGAAAAGATCTTCAAGAGTCTATATAAAATCAGAAGGGATAAGATATTAGCAGAGGATTTATTCCTAAATGTTTAGCTAGAATAAAGATTTCTTTAAGACCTATAATAGCAAAATTCACTTATAAAGCCATCTCTTTACTATATTTCTGGGATTAATCTTGTGTCTACAGGTTTTTGCACCAGTCAGTAAGCTCAAATTTTATGTTATCCATGCAAAGGTATCAGTGTGGTGATAGAGAGACCAGGCCCTAAGTCCAGATAAAAATGTTTGTAGCAAAACCAGTAACAAATCTTTAAGAATATTAAAAGTAAAATTGTTTATGCTTCTTTGAAATTGTCCAAATTTTAGAAGATACAGAGGATAAGCATATACTCTACAATTTATACTATTAAGCTGTCTCTTTCTACAGTTTGTTCATTATATTAATAATTTTATGCACTAATCTAATAATTAGCTGACTAATTTTTTTCTGACTGTGATCCTATGCCTCTCATAATGAGAGCTAAATAACTTTATGCAAATATATTAGGTTTATTTCCTCTCAGAGTAACAAAATTACAGTAAGGAACAGCAGTGCTGCAGGGTTCCTTTCAAACACATACAAATGTGTGTATGTATCAGTTTATAACATGATGACCTTGTATTGTCATAGTCTAGCATTTTAGAGCCATTAACATTTCCTTGTGAAAATCTGCTTTGAAATATTTATTTGCAAGCTACACTTTATTTCCTAGGTGACACCTTTTCCATCATTTCTACAAACATAGGGAGATAGAGGAAGATGTTTCTGGAACCAGAGACACAGAACTAGAGCTGTGCTGCAAAGTGTGAATCACCTATCTGCCCTATGCATAAGGAGAGATTTTCAGATCTTATAAGTGTCAAAATCACCCAAACATTTTTAGAAAGGAAGACAAGTGGTCCATGAAAATCTGGTCTCTGTAACTTAGTGCTTTACTCTGCTGAAATTGTCCACTGGAATAACACTAAACTTTCCCTTTCCTCTTTACCACCTCTGGTGTCTGTTCATCAGGAGGAGGGAGGATTGTGCCTCTCCCCTCAGCCCCTCTGCATCTCAATAACCCACATGCAGTACCTCAGGTTCCTCCTGTGTTCCTTGATTTTGTTTGGTCAGGGAATGATTTCTGATTTTTTCAGAGTTGCCCATATATCCAGACTGGTTAGCAAGCAGAACAAGCCAAGCAAACAACTATAAAGATTGTGGTGCAGCCTTTTGTCTCCATTCAGCCATTTGTTTTCCTAACAGCTGTAGAAACATCTCATCCTTGAGATCTCAATAACACCAAAAAGGGCAAAGGAGTAAAAAGCTACTGGAGGGAGTAACAGACAGCAAGACAAAATAAAAATTACATTACCCCTGTTCTCTTTTAAGAACAATAAACCTCGAGTTATTTAGTGAGCACAATAAAATGCTACAGGGCATTGTTAGCACAAAGTTTGGATCCATAAATCACATAAGTATTGAGATGCTGCTCTGGGAGTCTGTAATCATCAAACAGTGAGATGTAGTCATCAAAGTCTGGGAATGCCAGGAAAACAAGAAAAGAGGGATAGGATAATCTATGGTACATCCTTTTCCGTGTGGATCAAAGAACTTACTTCTCAGGTATACGTCTGCCTGCTTTGTAGTGTCTAAATTATTGGCCAGGAAAGTCTGGAAGTAGTCAGAATATGTCAGAAGGTCAGATCATGGAGGGAAATACAAGCTCAAAACTTGGCAGACAGTTTATTAGGTGCTAATTATTCTTATTTCTACTTTACATGATATTAAGTGTGTGCTAGAAGCTTCCAGGTGGAAAATGTTTGCAATAGTTAATGCAGTTCAAAAGCTGCATTAATCCTCCTTTATGGCTTGTGACACTCAGGGGAAGGAAGGTACTGCACAGCTTCAAGGATGCAAAGGTGTAAAGCAACCTGAGGCTAACTAGCAAACTACAAAGGGCAAAGTCCTAAGAGCATATTTCCCTATGGGAAATCTCTGTATGTAGAAATGGATTAACTTCTCCCATATACCTGTAGCTTATTTAGACTTTGAGATCAGTGCACCCTGCAAGTTGGTTACCATGAGCTGGTAACTTTAAGAAAACTCTTCTCATATAGATCCTGACAAGTCTTGTCAGCTTGGAAGGAATTAACAGAAGAGGAATAATTTAATCTGAATTATCACTCCAGTAAATTAAAACTAGAACATTTGCATGTCATAGTCCAATATCACATGCATGACTGAATCCTGGCAGTCAGGATGTCTGGATCAATACTCCATCATCTGAAGAATCCTTTAGAACTGTCCTCATAGTAACTTGCAGCCATGGATTTCCCTAGATTTGACCTGTGTGAGATAACTGAGCAGCACGCAGACTGCTTACTCTGTCCTGTGGATTTTCTACCAGTGAAAGCTCCTAACTGTCATTGTCACCAGCTATCCCCTGATTAAGACACGGAGAGCTTTTTTACATCGTACACAGGACTAAAACATGGACTTCATTCTTATGTCAAAACAGTTCCTGACACTCCCTCCATATAAGAAATGATGAGGCCTCACAGCTGGAGCTGTGTCCATTTCAGCAAAGCTGAGCTTTTTTCCAGTCTGCCTGCCTGCAAGCTGAACACCTCTGAGCATCAGATTATCTTTGTGCTTCATATTGTGGAACAGTGTTGCAGAAGCCAGAGCAGAGCTGGCTGTGGTCCAGCATTATCATATTTATGTTCAGATACCTACAACTGGCGTGCATAGATTGCTGCTGCCACTGCTGCCTGAAGTGGTGCGCACCGCTATCGCCAGCAGTCAGAGCAAACGAGGGTTGGCAAACTGCAGGATCCAATATCAGCCAGCCTGGCAGATCCAATTCACGAATGAGGATCAGCATAGCCTTAACATAAAGAAATTCCAGATGAAAAGGTAAATTGCTCAGAGCGGATGTGTTGAACATAGGAGATGAGAGAAGCTGTCAAAGGAAGATGACAATGAACAGCCACGTTTCACAAAGAAGATGTCAGAAGGCACATGGAAAGAGTCTGCTCTATTCAAGATGTTCCAGAGATTGTTTTTTAAAAAAAATTCAAAATTTCTGAGCTAGGTAGTGTGGTGCACCTGGAGCAGCCTGCATAGGCCACTGAACTTTCAGAACAGAGCTGTATCTGCAGAACGCTCATTATCCACATTGGTAAAATTACCTGGAATGGATTTTGACCTTGTATCAACCTAACTCATTCAGTAGAGGTTAGGATAATAACTATATTATATTTTTCTTTTTAAGCCGCAGTTCAATAATATCAGAAAATGAGTAAGCAAAAATAAGCCTGAATACCAGTATCATCATACATACAATGTAATAACAACTTAATGACTGAGCCAGGAGGCCAGGCAAAATCTCATTCTCCACACCCCACAGAGTATCTTGTGGATGATACCACTGTTTCAGTACTCTCTCTCCCAGTCTCTTTCTTGCCCATCAAAGCATTTTTTTCCTTCATGTTTGTGATTCTGCCTGTGCCTGACAGTTGTAATGAAGATATGCCACAGTTTTGGTGACAAGGCAAGTATTCTAGAGAAATCCTGGCAAAGGAGTTGAAATGAAATAGTTAATACCTGATGCTGGATTCTGGACTATATATAAATTTATGTGATGCTCTGTAATTTACAGAAAAAAAATCATACTTGTTTAGAGGTGATCATTAATTTAAAAAATCAATGAAAACACATATAAATGCATGGAAGAAAACAACTTCCCATTAAAATGTCATTGCAGCATAAGGATCCACAAAGGTGATATGGGAAAAGACAGCATATGTTTGTCTCAGCTTCAACACCAACTCTAGCTGAAAAAGCGTTATGAATTTCTGAAAGCTTCAAGTTGTGCTACTTGACTTAGAATAACAAATATGGGGTTTTTAAACAAATAATTGTGTTTTCTTACATACTTTAATGTTCTTATCACTTTGGGGTAGCTGCAAGCCTATATGTGTTCTACAATGGAGTATGACATTCCACTTCAAATTTCTGAATTAGACCACTTACACAGAGTGTGTTTAAGCTGCCACAGTTTACATACATTGATCTATATCCCCACATGTGCTGTGCAATGTGTAACATGCATAGCACGTTGTAATCTCTGTGCAGCATTGACATTGGAGGATTTTTCCTCAGCTATGGAAGGAATCCTTGTCTTGTTATCAACTTGCCTTAAAGTGTTAGAGGGGAAGAAAACCTTTTTATGAATATATGAACAAAAAATGCCTTCTGAGAGATAATTTTTCTGTTATATTCTGCAGCTACAATTACAAGAGGCCCTAGATGAACTCATTGCACATTTTGAAGCAAACAAATGTATTTTAGCAGCAACAGCATGATTTTTCACCCATTATTTACAACACTTTATAATTGTGGGAACTATTAACTCTACAGGCACATAAAAGTCAACAAATTTGTATCTTCTGACTTTAGGATTTAGTGCAACATAATGTGAAGGTTAAAATAGCATTCTCATCCTGACACATAATTGGGGACAGTCATGTATTGTCTTTCCTTGCCTTTGACAGTCCTTAAATTCCATTCACTGGATCTTAAAAGAATATGCTTGACGTGCAGCAGTGTAATGTGCATCAGCATAATACTATAATAATTTCAGAACTATAATACAATAAACACTAGCATTGTTTAGAAAGTCAAGATATTCCCATCTCATAATCCAAGGATGCTTGTAACAATCTGTTGTATCGCTCACATTAGCATCATCACCTACTCTGGAGACGCTGAGATGTAATTTAAAACAGAAACAACAGAGTATTTGGAAAAGGAAATGCTGATCAAACCTTTAAGGATTTCTAGAGGTCACAAACATCCTGGCAGTCTGCCACAATCACGGCTGCTGACTAGAGAGCACTTTCTAGTTTCCTTGCAACTCCAGGTTAACACAGTTATTAAAATAAACACTTTGAAAAAATTAGGAATTGGTACTAATCAGGAGCTCATTTTAGGGTGACAATGGGGGAACCTTAAGTTTTCCAATATCCATAAATCTTCAAATAGGAGTATTATAAAATTTTTAAAAATTAGAATTATTTCCAAGGCTAATTTATTAATTTTTTATGCAATTCACTGAAGAAATCAGCTTAGTTAGCATTGGTGGTTCAAAAATAGGAATAAAATCTGACTGTATGAAAAAACTCCTGCTACTGAAATGGATGTAGGCATTGCCTAACTGCTGTGGGGAAAAAAAGCCTTAAGAGACTGGATGATGAAATAGAACATGGTGCTTGTGGATCCCCAGTTTAAATACAGTCACAGTGAGCATAACAGTGGCCAGTTTGTAAGTCTGCAGCCTAAACTATGTGTCACTAGATTTCCAATCCTTTGAGCAGTAAATAATCTGGAAAGAAACAAGTTTCCCAGTTTCTTAATAGTGTCAGTAACCTTTTCTCTTAAGCAGACAGATTGCTAAAACAGGCGTTAGAGTGTTTATTAGAAAATGTTTAATTTATTAATACACTTGGTCTTCCTGAAGAAAATAGAGGTTTTTTTAAACAGAAGCATGTTAGCTTTACTGACAGACTGCATTTCAGGTGGAGTTGTTACTTGGGGAAATTGGTCTGTGGCAGGCTGACAGAGTCCCTGGGCTCTTGGGAAAGGTGGAGTCCTGGTGCTTTCTCTTCTCCCTCTTATTCCGGGCTTTAGGCTAAAGCAATCTCAGTGCTAAATTCCCTTGACAGGGAAGAAAGAAAGGAGAAGTGAATGGGTAGAGCTGTGATCCACAGCAGCGTGTTCACACTGGCCAACCTCCATCTCTGACCATCCCTTAGTGGCATGGACTGGGTGGGTTCATAGATTCAAAGGAGAAACCAGTTCCATTAGATCTGTGATCTGTCCAGGTACCCTCTGTAATATCCAAGTCCTATCATTTTTCCCAGCAGCTCCTATAATCAGCATGTGCCTGTGAAGCCAAACTGCTGCTATGTTTCTGTATAGGAGTCAGATTTTAGTGACAACTTTTTTTTTTTTCATAAATACTTCTTTAATTTTTTTCTTTACTTCCTTTGGTATCATATAATAATACAAACTCGAAGTGTAAAATATACTTATAATCCTGAGAGTTCTGTTAAACCCTAAGTAATAATAGGAAAAAGGAGAAGAATACTAATGGAAAGAGCATATTCTGAAGATTTTGCTTTCATGTGAATGCAATTACAGCTTTTCCCTTAAGCTAATAGGATAAGTAACTATATGAGGAAATCCACAGACACTGCAAATGTGCAGGAGGGAGAGAGTAGTGTTTGCTTGGTGTTCAGTGGTCCATGTGTAATAAGCTGGCAGTTCCATCTAGTTCCTACTGGACAAATGTACACATCAGAAATTCCTGTTTCTCCCTTCCTCCAGCTGCACATTTGAAGTCTCAGCAGTGAAGCCAAAAGCTGAATTAAGAAAGACAGGGCTACATTTCAAAACTTTTTAATTTTTCTCTATTTCTTTCATTGTAGGTAAATCTATGCACACAACAAATACATTCCTATTGCATATATGGCTGTGAGACTCAGGATATCAGCTGATTTCCTGAATATCTGTGCATGATTGATCAACTCACATGCCTTTGTCAAATAATTCTAGGAGATCTATTCTGATACTCCCAAACTTTGAGGTTTTCCTAAAAGCATTTGCTAACTTGATACCAAATTAATACTCTGTCTCTTGAGAATAAAATAATGTTCTAGAGTTTTTAGTAGTTACTCTGATTCCTGGAACACAGAGAATAGATGGCATACAGGTTGGATCACAGAAGTAATTAATTAAAAAAAATGTGGAAATGATTCCTTAATGCTGGTAATTCCCCAGAAATTATAGCATATATATAGCATAACACAAACTGAGTCTGTGGTAATTTGGTATGGCACAATTATTGGTGGCTGTAATTTGGGATGCTTTATATTTGGATTTTGCCTACACAAATGTACTTCAAAAACCATGTTGACATACCCAGTGCAGCAAACCATTTACATGAGGCTCTCTCAGCTCTATACACAACCAGCAGGAGACTGGCAGTTTTAGTTTGCTTTGTATTATTGCTCCTGGCCAGGACAGGGACCAGTTTTTGGTAGTGCATGATATCCAAACTATGGAAAAGATTGTAAGACCCATTCCTGCATGGCTTGGGGTGAGAAGGGCCAGAAACTCAGGTGGAGTTAGTCAGAAGTTCCCTAAAATAGCTAGAGCTGTGCCACCCTTTTTAGGAACTGTAGTGAGCTCCAGGGATTGCAGCCCTTTTAAAGGGAAGAACAACAGAGCATCAAGGACACTGTCCTTGGAGCAGCAGCCCCAGGAAGTGCTTTAACTCTAGGAGCCAGGGTGGCATAACTTTGAGGCTGCTATGAAGCACATTGTGAAAATACAAGTCTCTCCAGCTTTTCCTTTAGTTATGAACAGTTGTTAATGATAAGGATCTGTAAATATTGCATACGCAGCATGCAATATATGCAACTCAACAAAAAAAAAAATCTATCAGCAGTCTTTAATGCCTTTAAAAAATATCTTAACATACTGGTAAAACTATAAGTTTCAAAAAAAAAATTCTTTTCCTGTAGTTTCAAGCACTATATATGTTCTTTCTCATGAGACAATGGCTGCTGACTCTCCAATGCCTTATGCTGCAGCAAAAGATTCACAATTGTCTATTCAGTCTGTAAATAGCTTCATGCTTGCTGTGTCATTTTTTTGTCCTCCAATATTCTTTTAGTGCCTACATGAGATCCCTGTGTGCCTCTGGTATTACTGATCTAGCCCAGAATTTATACTTTTTGCCCTCAGTACTAGCAGGTTTGAAAAAAACATTTGGCATAGTTGGAATGGGGGGCATTAATATCACTTACCCTTTTGTTAATGGGTCATTGACCCTGTAAATGGTCCCTACTCTATGGAATGTGTTTTAATTTGCAGGCAATGTCTTGCTAACCTGACTCCCACTTTCCTGTGGAATTTCACAAACCTGAACCCCGTTCTGTGGAATCTCATGAATTGTTTAGATGCAGAATGACTTGTCATTTGCATCCCATAACAACTACAATTAAACTATGCCCCATGGCTTCATCATACTTCCCCCAAAATACCTTTGCCATCAACATTTCTCAGAGTGGCAATTCTCCTGAGCTTTCCAGAATTTATAGGTCACAGGTAAAACAGCATGTTCTCTGCAAATGTTAATGAGTTTACAAACTGCTGAGTATTATAATGATAAATTTCATCATATTTCTCTACTGACTTTGCATGGTCTTGGTGCTGCAATATTTTTAGCTTATATCTGCTCTCAAAGGGCCCTATCCAAAGCTCATTGAAGTCAAGGAAAATAGGTGTATTAAGATTAGCAGCTTTTGATCAAGCCTGAGACAGTCAGTGCCATAAAAACATTATCTGTGCACATCCCTTATATGCCACCGACATCTCCTTGCATCACTGCGAGTTACTGAATCTCATTTTCTTTGCAGCTTTCTGCCTGGTCAGGGAATCTATTAAGTCCAGGCAGTCAAGGCAGCTGTCTTGAGTCAGATAATTTTCAGCTTCCTACATAAAGGGAACTAATGTAATATCTACTTTATGCCCACATCACTGTCATAACTCACGTGGTTCTGTGGAGAGCTTCCAGGGAGAAGGGCAGAATGCCAGCAGTGATTTCTAAAGCCCCGGCCCTGGGCAGTCCTCTGCTTCTGCAACAGGCTCCCTGTCCTGCATTTACAGGTACTTTCACCAACTTTCTTGGGCACAAAGTAATTCTGTAGCTTTCAAATGCATCCTTTCACACCTGAAAGGGTATGGTGCAGACTGGGAACAAGGTTGCATTTAGGTTCAATGTCTCCTCCGATACAGGTACAGACAGAGAACTGTAGTCTGATGTCTTCCTTGGGCATTTAAATATCTTTACAGATAGAAAGTGATCTGTTTATTTCAGGAGCGTGCAGTGTTCTTGTTGTGATATATGATGGCATTAATACATACCATTTGAAGTTCTGGTAACCTGACCTAGCACTACTTTTAGGGAGACAAAACTGTTTACAGTGCTTTGATGAACCATCTTCCACAACAAGTTCACTTAAAAAAATACTGATGACAAAACTAACATTTTTGAGATGAGAATCTTCATGAAATACAAACCAAATACTGAAAGTGCCTAGTGGTAATGTATCATCTATCACCCCTTCCAAAACTGTTTCCTTTTAATGAAATGGAATTTTGTGAGGGTTTTGGTGTCACACTGCTGAATGTCTCCTATGGAAAAGGTCAATATCTAGCAATACTAAATGTTATCACATAGACTAAGTCTTATGCCAGCATCAGAAACTTCCCTTCAGGTTACCAAAGAACAAGATAGTTGATGTTTGGTTTAGGCACTAGATGGACTTCTTCAGATGGCTACGGAGCACTTAAATAGCAGATTCTATCTTTATGATGGAACTGGTTTTGAAGTACTTTAGTTTACAAGCCCCAGGTGTTTCTGAAGTGCAATTCAATGAGTATTTTACAGTTTCATAAGAGCCTGCTCTCTTTGAAAGAGAAAGGCAAGAAGATGACTGTTTCTATTTTCTCTTTTCCAGTTTTACTAACACTCTTGGTATAAAGAGTAACACAAGCAGTAGTCCTTTCTATGCAAAAATAATAATATACTCTCTTCAAAGGACAATGTTAATCCTTCCATCTTCCATTCTACTTAGTTACAGTGAAAAATTACAAAACTATACAACTCCTCAATAATGGAAAAAAATAAAATTACATTTTCTGATCTGTTGTATTTTCTTTCCTCCAAAGCCTGTGCTCTGGTCAGTGTAATATATTGTGTGAAAACACAGTGTACACACTCCACATACTTTCAAAATATCTGGTGAAATGGCTTTTTGATTTTTCAGGGCATAGGATGTGCAGTGAATTCACAGTAAAAGCTCTATATAGGATCTCTTGATTGGTGTAACTTATTTTTTATTTACAATTTCTTTGGCTTCTACTTTTTATTTTCTCTTCTCCCCTGCTGTCTGAATTCAATATGAAATAAATTTGCAATCCCACAATGTTGCTTCAACCTTTAAAAAAATGGACTGCAGCCAGTGCCAGTTTTGGGCAACTGTCCAAAATTACACACCAGTCACATAGTGCAAAGTAGCTTTTGTTACCTTTGTATCATTTAGCCACAAATTTCTTTTTATTCTCTCCATTCCCTGGAGGAGTGACCTCCTTATCTGGGTTGCCCCCACCTAGTAAATGAGCTAATTATTATTACTTAGTTTCCTGATATGAATTGTGTTTAATCCTGTGCCTGTGGAAGGCCTGCACAGCAGCTGCATGCACATCACGTAATGTTTGGAAATGTAAAGGCTAAGGGCTGGTCTAGGTAGCGTATGGCTCATGGTCCTTTAGCTCTTTGTTTTGATAGTGAACTTTAGGAGAATGATATTCAATATTTTCTGTTTCAGTGTATTAGAAATTTTTGTCCTAGTTGTGGAGAGATACTGAGCTTCCACAGTTCTGACTTCTTTAAACACAGCTTCAGCAGGGAACCAAACAAGTCAGCAACATACACAGCAACAGTAATGCTGCTGTTTCAGTAACAATAGGAAGTGTGTTTTGAGTTTAAACCAACCTTGATTTTGTAAACATATATAAGTTCAACAAATGCAGTCTATTATTCCAACATATACTTAAAATCTACTATATTGTATGATGTATTGTTTGAGTTAAAAAGAGCAAATAATTGCATTTAATGAATGATCACTGTGTTTAAAAATATTTTGAAGACTATTTTTTCAATACCAACTTTATGTAGCAGGGTAATTACAGAAGTGGAAACATCAAATAATCAGTTTATGGTTATATACCTTGTACTTCTGAACAATTTTATGGCTATAGTTTACTATATCTGTGACATTAGTATCAGTGAATTGCTTCTTTCTACAGTGGCCACATTAGTGTTTTAAGAATGAAATATCAGAAGAATTAGAAAAGTGAACAGGCACAAATATTTCTCAAATGATTAAGAGACTTCTCAGATGGTCTGTAGCAAGTCCATATCTAATAAAATCAATGATCATGAACTTCAGACATACAACTTGTAAGTTTAGCAAACAGATCCTCTGCTTCACAGTAATTGATACTTGACAGCTTATAAAAATATTAATCAATCCATGGGTTACTAAAATTTCAGCAGCAATTTGTTGTGAGTTAACGTAACTGAAAATATTTCAGCATATCTAAGCCCATATTATATGCCAACATAATCCCCAAGCTGGATATCTCCACCCAAAGCACTTACATTTCTGTCCAGTGCTTTTCAATAAATAAACAATTTGGCCAGTGGGTCATGGAGAACTGCTGGTGGTTCCAATGGGGATATGCAGGTCCTCTGTCCAGCAGGTGCCAGTGATGCCCATACCAAAAAGCTGTTAGTCTGGAGCAGGTCAAGAAGAGAAGTTGAGCTGGAAACAGAAAACACAGCTTTGGGAGTAAAAAGACTGTGTTTAAGCTGGGTTTAAGAGTGCCATCATGCTGACAGTGAAACACCAGTGCTTCTCCTCCAGCTTCTTCTGCAAAGCTAAGCAGAACTTTATTTTTGGTGTAGATTTTGTTGAGGACTGTGAGGGGGTAGTGTGCCTTCCATTTATAGTACACCCACAGGTTTTGTTATTGCTCTTTTATTAAAGGCATGACGGACAGAATCATTAACTGTGCAGATTATTTCCTTACATAAGGAGAAGAGAGCATCATGCTGTGATGGTCCAGGGGTGACCAGCAGTCCTGGTACTGCCCTGCTTCTGTGAGAGTACACCCTGCAGCTGCCACTGGGTCATTCCACTTTTACTCTGGATTGCAAGGCTTTGCAGTCGCCTGTTTCCATCATCCTGCCATGAGCCTGCAGCAGTGTGGGGTGATAGCAGTGTGGGTCTCTGATAGCTCCCCCTAAGCTGCCCTCGCATACATCCTGCAATCCCATCGCTTTTTGGACAGGCAAAACTCCAGGCTTTCCCATCTGTATCCTGATTCCCATGCCTGCCCACACCACACTCTCCTCTACAACCCTGTGAGTACAACAATCCACAGGAGCTCCTTTGACACAATGCACCATCCCTTAACACAGAGGAAGACAGAAACCTGGCAAAAATATTAAAATTATGTGTGTCTGGCTCATTTTTCTTAAGAGCTCAGTGACCCCCTCAGGTGCATGCCAGGAAGCCTGTGGTTTGGGCAGATTGTATCCTAGTCTTCATGGCTGTAGTATCACCAGGCTGCACTTTCAGCAGTGGCAGCACTCAGAGTGTGCCCATTTCAAGCTCTGGCCATTTCCCTTTTCCTGCCTCCCTTTTTAAGAGTGTCACCCTCCTCCTTCCCCCACTACAATCTCATCACTGCTTCACAGCTCTCTTCAGAGTCAGATTGTAATGACTTTAAAATAACTGCAATCCTGCCATGTATGAATTAGAGCCAGAACTGTTCCCCTCACAGAGTCACAGTGTGGCTTCCCAAAGTGGGGCTGGAGGACCACTGGGGCAGCTGGCTACAGCCTGTGGCCATGAACCAGCTTTCTTGGCATCCCTCCACTGTTAGCTGCAGGCAGCTCATATTTCTTCTGTAGACACAAGCTTTGTTTTCAACAATTTAGTGTCCTTCTGAGCTTGAAATATGAGAGAAATAAGCTTGCTAATATATTTGAAGCAGGAAGTGGGCACCCGTAAAGTAATGGCTATTTTCTAAAGGACTCTTAATTCCTTTAAGGACCTCTGATTTCCTTTCTTACTGATTTTTCAATAGCTCAGAATTAAACCAAAACAATCCATTCACATATTTCAATATACCAACAGAAATTGCATAAGAATAAAGAAATTGTACATTAATTCAATGTTCTTCAAGTATGTATACAGACATAATAGACTAAGCAAGTAATTCTTCCTAGAAGAGATAATCAAAGGTCCTAATTTAAACAGTTCATTCTACAATAATATTTTCTATTTTGTCAGCCTAATACACCTATTAAAAATTTAATCTCTTCATTGTTTTAGTAATGTGAACCAGTATTTTACAAGTACTTGATTGATGGACATAGCCAAATGAAACAATGTGTTTGCTTGCCCTCACAGGGATTTTCAATAACTGTTTTCATTCTATGCCTTGAATAAAATAGTTTCTTTCCTCAACAAAACAAGGGACAAACAAGAGAAATGTGATAACTGTGTTTTTTTCTCCCTTAATTTTCTGATATTGGCTTAGAAACCTTTCAGTATAAATAACTCCCAGTATATGCATAAATTGTTTACCATGCAGTAGTTTTGTTGAGTCTCCTAGGAGCTCTGCAAGGCAGGTTTGGGAAAAACAGTGCTATAAACCCCACAAATAACCCTGTTTTTGTAACTGAAAAACATGAACTATCATCCAAACAGTGGTCAATAGAAATAAGGTTTCAATCCAAAAGGCATAAAAGACTGAGTGGAAAACAAAGTGATGTTTCTTTCATGGCCAATGACCTTTTATTTATGGCCAGCAGAGCACCAGCAATGGTGATGCAGGCCCGAGGAAGGACTGCGAGGGCTGTTCACTGCCAAGTGAGACCACTTTGTCCATCAGCAGCTTTCACAGAAGACACCGAAAAGAAGGGAACAGTGCCCTTGCTGTGGAGCCCGTGCAGAAAGAGAACTGTTAGCCTTGCTTCTCTTTATCCCGAAAGATGAAAACTTGGTCTTTTTGATTATTTTTCTTTTCTTTCAGCCTTGCAGGCAATCATGGAAGGAACTGAGCATCTCAATGACCACACTGTGGAAAGCAGATATTCAGTCTTTCCTGTATAATGATTTGCACAGTGATGCTTTCTAAACAAAAAACAATGGGTTCCTTTCCCCTCTTTTTTTTTTTTAATTTTTTTTCCTGTCAGACAAGCCTTTCTAATGACATTTTTTGGAGTGTTGGTAACTTTTGAACTTACTCTGTACCAGCATTCACAGCATGGCCATTATTACCAAGGAGCATTCTTGTGACAGAGGATCTTCTTCCCATGATATTTTTCTAATAGCAAATTTTATAAAGACACTGATTTTAATTAATTGAGAAGATTAATAGCAGAGCATTAAATATAATCATCTGATGAATGGAGAAAGCCCAATAAGCCATTCATGACTTAAGCCAGGGTTCAGACCAATTTATAGACCCAGAGAACCCAAAGTCCCCTTTGTTCTGCACTGTCAGGCTACAAGATGCATTGCCTCAACAAAACCAAAATTGCAGACATCCAGCATTTGCTGTCAAAAAAGCTGCCTGCAATTAAGGTCTTTTGGCACCAACAGTGACAATAAGAGTAGAAACAGAAATATATTCAACGAGCATGAAATGTAGTCAGGTATAATATTCCCTCACATTTTATATATTAGTATATATAAAATTAGAATTAGAATTCAGCTTCTAATTCAGAAGAATTAGATCAGCTCCTCCCAAGAAAAGTTCTTGAATATTATACTACTCTTTAATATTATATGTGGCTATTTGATACCATTTTTATCAGCTGTACAAAATATATTAAATCACTAAATACTGCATTTTAATATGTGTACAGACACATAGATTTATGCATAAAGTTATATGAAAATAATCCTGCTTAGACATCAATAAATGGACTTTACTCAATTGCAGAAAAATTACCAATCCATGGTCAAAACATACATTTTAAAAAAGATTTTTCTCAGTGTGAAAAGTGCACATTTAAAATAGATATATATATTTAAAAGTAAGACACTTCTATTATTACTGCTAATAGATTCTCTGTTATCTTTTAGTGGTGATGTAACATTACATGCCTGTCATATGAATACAAAATTCTATCTTTTGCAGTGTTGTTAAAGTCATTGTAACTAAACCAAATCAGTTTTAAGACATGTTTTCAATTCTCCCCTTTTCACAGGCTCTCCTTGTTACAGAAAATGCCCATAATACCAGTAAAATATCCAATTCAGGCCCATTAGGTAGCTGAGCAGACCAAAACCACTGGTTGTTATTTAACAACCTTGCAGAGTTGATGCGTAAAATTAATAAATGATTTAATAGCTTATAGGAAAAAGTTAGAATGGTTGACTTCAGTTCCTAAAATTTTTATAACTGACTTTATGCTTTCTAGTAATGCTGAGCTTGTAATCCTATTAGTCAGCTCTCTTTTTCAAGGTACAGTAATTTGAATGCTTTCATTACTTTTCCTTGAATATGTGCATTCTGTGGGCACAGTTTCAGGTCCGTTCCTGTTGGTTTGTGTCCCTGTGCTCCTGCAGCTGGAGATGGCATTTCTGGGAAAGCAGGTGTGTGGCCAGAACATCCCCATGACTCAGTAATCCCTGGCTGCCAGAACCACCTCCTAGGACTTTTGGCTGCCAGTTGGCATTGTATTTAAATTCGCTATTCCTCTGTGAGGAAAAGACCCAAACCTTGCCAGGCTGGGCTGAAGATACACCTGGATGAGCAGATCACACGGAAGGGAAGTGGATGCCAGCTGTTTTAGAAAGGTTTTTTTGGTTTCTATGTAGAATATTCACAGGCAAGTTTCAAAAACTACTGCAAGTGGGGATCAAATATTACCAGAGATGAAAGGAGAGTAGTGAACAATTTGCCACAGGTCACTTGTTTCAAGAAGACCTTTACTTGTACACAGTGGTAGAGAGCAACACCTGGAGTATCATAGCACCAACCCTTGTGGTGAAGTCAGTTATTTCAGGATTTTATTCCTTATTATTTTAAAGGGGGATCTTTAAATTGATATAGCTCATTCCTGAAAATGAGAAGCCCATTTTTAAGGGCTGTGGCTTTTAGAGCCTTTTCATATTTCTTTCACATACTTCTTACACAGTTAATGTTATGCTGCCTTTTTATTGCATAGAAGGTGCACAAAAGCACTGATCAGCATTTTAGTGAGAAATTAGAGAAATTATTAAAAATGTTTCTGCCACTACCATGGAGATAAAGTCAGTTAAATGGTCCTTTTTCAGGGTAGGAAGGATCACAGAAAACTAACAGAAAGAAAAGAAATAAAATGACATTGTAGTAGTCATACCATAGATCTGTGCATAATAATTACCTAAACTAAAACTTTAAAAATGCTGCATTCTTCGAAGTCTTCATGCATACAAAATGCACTGTACAACAAGCAATACAGAGTCATAGAATCAGAATTTATTGTGGAAGGGACCTTCAGAGGATATCTGATTTGATCCTTTGGTCAAAACAAGTCTAAATAGATCAGGTTGCAAAGAGCCATGTCCAGCTGTCTTGAGCACCTCACGGGACAGAAATTCTCTATTGCAGCTTCACTTTTAAAGTTTAACACTTTCCTGCAGAGCAGCATCTGCAGCTTGCACTGCTGCATGAGATCCCCTCAGAGATGGAAGATATCCTACTTGCTCTTGCTGAATTTAATGAGGTTGTGCTCAGCCCATTTCTCCAGCCTGTCCAGGTCTCTGAAGGGCAGCCCCTTTCTCCAGTGTGTTCCCTGCTGCTCCCAGTTTGGGGCCATGCACATCCCTGCTGAGAGGGCACTCCACCCCTTCTCCTGCTCACTGCTGAACACATTAAATGACATTAATCCCACTGCTAATCCCTGAGGGACCCCACTATTGGTCACAGTGCTTTGCTTGTAGCACTGCAGCCAGTTTTTCACCCACCCCTATCTCATCCTTATCCCATGAATTTGGTTTTAAGGACACCATGACAGACTGGGTCAAAGGACTTGCTGGAAAATAAATTATACAACACCCACTGTCCTCCCCTTCTCTACATGGTTGGCAGCCTCATCTGAGAAGGAGCCAACGCCCTTAAAAGCTGTAACTTTACCAAGATGAAGCAAATAATAATTTTATTGCAATAAGTTGAGTTGTTACTGTTTCACTTGCATTCAATTAAAAGGAAAAAAATCTGACACAGAATAAATTCTGAGTAAGTTGAATGTACTTTAGTACTACGTGTCAGTGGCTTTGAGTATATATAAAAGCTACAGAGAGGTTTGACATGAGAAACATCTCCCTGACTAAAGAGAGACAGAACCAGCATTTTATCAAATATAAAAGATAACCATGAGTCAATTAATTTCACAGACTGTTATAATGGAGGTATTTTGCTACTACTGTGCAAAAATTATTGAGTACTTTATTAAAAGGCAGATAAATAACATCTCATTTATTTTCTGAGGATATGTAAATAGGAAACTCAGTAAAAAAACTCAACCTAAATCAATGTTAGTCTTTGGGACTCATTCTGTAAAGTGCTGAGCAAACACTTACTGAATGAAATGTGCCTCTGTGAATAAAATTCTAATTAAAGTAATTGAGCTCTGATAACTGCTATGTCATTAAACATAGATTGGCCTTAAACTAATTGTATTTGCATTGTATTATGATTTCTATTAATTAATGCATTAATGTTTATATTCTGCAAACTCTTTTGAAGTAAGTCATTAAAGTCTGTGTCACTTAATCTGAAGTGAAATGCACTTTGAATACAAACCTGGCATGGCACTAGTAGAAATGGTTCTTTAAGGAATATGGTGCAGATCTTCCCTGTCTGTGGTTAAGAACAGCTGAGGACAGGTGGCTCTGGCCTTTTTGGGTTCCCTCCCTCCCGGAGCTCTCTGCAGCACGAGGCAAGGCTGGGGGGTTTGTGCCAGCTGCAGCAGTCCTGCAGTGCCCTCTAAGCTGCCTCCTCTCACTACAGCAGCCCAAAGCAGGCCCAAGCAAAGAGGTGAGAGACTGCAGTGGTGCTGAGCACACCCCGAGGAGCTCCTGATGCTCCTTTTGCAGCACAGGGTGCCGTGCAGTCAGCGCTGACTCAGAACCCTCCTGTTGCACAAGTCAGGAATTCCTCAGTGATGCCAGTGCCCTTGGCTAGGAAAACCCCTAATAAACAAACAAACAGCACAGTAACCCCCAGATGAGCCTAATGCAGTTTTAACCTGAGAGGGAACCTGCTCATTGGAGTGTTCAGGATAGCTGTCAGCAAATGTTTGCTGTGAGAATTCCACTTTACACAGAAAACCTTATTTTGTAGAATTGTTCTGGCCTTATTTAATTTCAGTTCTATCAACACACGATAGTCAACAAATCATTTCCTAAAGCCTACTTTCAGGAGTTGGCATTTCAAAATTCAAGTAGACTAAAATAAAATAATTGATTGATTAATTATATGCCAGCTGACAATTTTATTTAATAAACCAAAATATCCAGTCTTCTGATTCATATACACTGAATATGCAGTGGCTTCCTGTAATTCCAGAACAGAAGGGAAGGATATGAAGATTACTTTTTTCCTAAATAATTCTTAGCAGCTGGAATATCTGAAACTCCATTTGCCAGACAACAGCACATCTGAGACCTTGCAATGCCTCACATACTGCAGGACAGGTCTCACTGCTTCTGTACTGAACACTTGCTGGTGTTCAAGTATTTCTATTAAGCCTTTCAAGATAATTCTAATTTAATTCATTAACTGATACCACACTAGTACTGGTATTTGGCCTTCTAGAAATCAGGAGTCTCTCTTTTTGCCTAGATATCTACTGTATATGTTCTACACAATTTGAGTGGTTCTCTGTAAACTCAGACCAAAAATAATCCTCTGTGGAAGTGAGCTTTATCTCCAGGGTTTGGATCAAAGCTGAATGTGAACTTCTCTGGAACTCCAGCCTCACAGGGAGGTTTTGATTTATATTCACCTGATATTCTCAACCATGTTTGAGGAGATAAGGTTGGTTATTACTGTCACAAATGATAAAACTAAAAGAAGGGAATCTCTTGAAAAATCAGTGCTGTACATTTTTAACGTTTAGATGGGAAAAATCCCAAACAATTAACATCTATTATTTATTTGCTATACTCATTTTACTTACATAGTTTGATTTGCTGTCTCAATATTTTTGACTTTGGAGTTTTTTTACACTTTTATAGTGAAGTCTCACTTATTCAAGCCACTGCATAAAGTGGTGAAGAAGGAGGGGCACCCATACCCCAGCTCCCTCTGACTGATGCATTCCACTTTAGGGATGCAGGGAGCTGTCTTGGAAACCTCAGGGGAAGAGTAGAGGTGCACATTCTGCTTAGCAGTCTGATGCCTTTAAGATCTGGTGAAGTCATAGTGCAATTTACTGCTCTGTGCTTGCACCGGTGTTCTTTCAGCATGGACATACTGTAGACTTGACTTCCTACTTGACTTCCAGAGATCTGAAAATCTAGGATCATAGAATAAATCTCTCTTTTTGTTAGACAATATTTGCCTGCATCTCTAGGAACCTCACGGGATGAACTGTGAATTTGTGTATAGATGGAGTTAAAGTGGTGGAACCATCAAGTCTCCCAGCATTTTAAAAATTACATGCTCAGTGGTATAAGAATACCTTTCATTCCTACTGAAAACTCAGATTGCCTTCATAACAAGAATTCCTCTTCTAGAAATATGCTCTACATTCCACTAGATAGCCAATAATGTGCAATTATCCAAAGCTATTTTAAACATAAAGCAACCTAACCAAGCATCATTATGTAGTTTAAGTGTAATGACTTACTTTTACTTTTTGTACTTTTGACATCTGGCAATTTTTTAAAGTGCTATTTGTCTAAGACAGTACCAAGAAGTTCTTTTTCAAATGAATCTCTTTCCTATGCCAGAAACACAAAGTGTTTCTTTAGTTCATTACAGTATGGATGTCTAAGTGACCTTTCATGTGTTCTTCAGATATGAAAATAGCATAATCCTTATACTTAAATATCTACATATCCTATTTCAAAATAGAAATGTATTCTTACTGCAGCCTCATGAAAAAATCAAGTCTCCCTACATGTTCAGAATAATAGCTCTGTTGTTATTAAACAATTGAAGTTGTGATTAAACCAGTGCAGGAAAAACTGTGATGAACAGAACTTACACACCATAGATTTTTTTCACATTTTCATCAGGACCAAGGCTAAACACTATGTGTACTTCACACCTGATAACAGAGACAACATTTGTTATTGCCATTTGCAAGGTGGCCACAGTAGGGCAAAGGATTCTTAAAATTTACAAGGGTACCAACTGAATGAAGGAATTCTGGGTGAAAAATGTGCTGTAAACAGAACTCTAGAGATGAGAGAATCGGGAGAAAAAGTGCTGCCTTGGTGTCCTGCTAGCCATCTCATTCCACAGTCACTTCTACAGCCCTTATGCAAAACCACAGGAATTCTGCTTTCTGGAGTATATATGTATCTATAAGCTAGATGACCACATTTCTTCATAACAAATAAAAATCTTCTATTTTGAATGATAGTTTTAACAACAAAATGGTAAATATAAATGGTCTAAACAATATTATACAAAAATTAAAGGTGACAGAAATATATTCAAGTTCAGCAGATTTTCTTGTGGTTAAAAAACCTGTACAATGCTTTAAGTGCTGAATAAAATGTTTTGTGACAGAAATTTCCAACAAAGTAAAAATTGGAGGAGGCATGTTTCCAGTGTAGGGTGCATATATTTGACATACTGTAAAATTCACAAGTGTTTAATTGTGTTAGTAAAATATATTCAGTGAGCTCCCTGTGGCTTTCAGCCAGTGTCTTGTCTGATTAGGCTATTTTGAGGTAAATGTTTCAAAGTCACAGGCAGCCTTTGCTAAGTGGTTACAATCAGCCAAACCTGGTGATTCTCAGGGATCTCCCTGGCTGGAGCACTGCCTGGCTTTGGAACATGGAGCTCTTTGGGCTCTGCTCACGCTGCAGTTACCCCAGAGGGGTTTGCTCATTGCAAAGGACACCAGCATCCCACGGCTTGGGGGAGTCTCAGCTCTTGCCTCACAGTTGAAATTTGGCATTAATGAGGGAGGGGAAGCTAGAGCTTGTCAAAAAAAGCTAATTTGAAGGCAATTTGGTTCACAAGCTGGATCATTCCGTAAAAGCTAAATTTCATCCAGCCTTTGGGCATTGCGCTTCCTTTGCGCATGTCTGGGAGGAAACAAGAACATAACAGGTTATAAAGAAAGTCATGTTCTGCCCATAGATTTCCTGTCTTTTATTAAATATGTCTTGAGTGGTGGATTCAGATAGATTGCTTTGTAAATGTAATTATTTTTCCCTATCAGTATTAGGAAAGGAAAGTAAGCAGGATTTATGAGACACTTTAGAAGAGGATTTGAAGCAGCCTGATTAGTGTATCAGTCTTAATTATAATGTAAACTAAATAATATGAAATATTAATCTGTTGTTTTCAGACCAAAGAATCAATACAGAGACTGGAAGTTAATTTTTTTCCCTTCACTTATGTCAAGAAATGAAGACAGCTTGATGTAGTTTTAGGATAGTTCTGGAATTTGTCAATTAAATTAAAACTACCAAAATACTATTCCTCAAAAATAAAAGCAAGAAACTTCAGAACTCATCACTTCACTGCTTTTTTAAATTGAATTTTTAAATACAATCTATTTTCCCCTTGCTTTTTCCAATGGTAAATAAAAAGCATAAACAATATAATGGAAAAATTAAGGAGAATCAATTTGTGACAGATTCATGAATGCATATAATGGCTCTCAACAACATATTGAGCAGCCATACTTAATTAAAACCCAGATTTCCTACATGGTCAAAATGGAGCACTCCAAAAATATTATTGGGGTTTTTTTACTTTTCTCATCCTGAATTCCCTTTTCTTATTGACACTATGAAACCATATCCAGAAATCTCAGCCCTGCAGAAGATTCTGATTCAAATGGGGAAGTTGGTGCCCAAGGAAGATATTCTCCACACCTTAGCTCTTAGACTTGCAGCTGGTTTTTTCCTCTAAGCTCAGGAATGAAATTCTTTTCACTGGAGTTTCTCCTGAGCACTGAATGCAAGTTTCAGTCCTTTGTCTCAAGGAATGTAAGACTTGAAGCTATGCCCCAGATATGTTGTGGTGCTCTTCCTGCTCTCCTGGCATGCCAGTGGAGCAGGGAGCACCACCCTGCCTGGGCTAGAGAGAGATTGTTCTCAATGTGCAGCAGAATTTTGCACAGAGAGCTCAATTTTCAGGTTTCTAAAAGATAGTGTGTGGACCAGCAACTGATATACAGGATTTCACTGTGGTTTGCAGTGGCAGAGAAAGTGAGGCAGAATAATGCAGGTGAGCTGCCAAATAGGAAAACAAAAATTTTCAGCATACACAAAACCCTTAAGCCTACAACTCTACCCGTAAATGGAATGAACTGAGAATCATTTTCTGCCTTGAGGTCAGCGGGGTGGCCAAACCCACACTCACACAGCTCAATATTCTCACACCCCAGCCAGAGTGGCACCATGCACACTGCTGGTGGGGCAGCGGGTGGCCTGTGCTGTCCCCCAAGCCAGGCACAGACACAAGGGCTGGTGCTGCTGCCCACAGCAGGTCTGTGCCAGCTGTGACCACTATGAACAGAGAGTCACACTTAAGCAGAAAGGAAGTCCAAGCAGATTTTCACAACAAGTAAATTTTAATCTCTTCAAAATGTTGTGTGGAAATTTTTTTACCGTTGTAAATGGTGTCTCAGGGCGCACAAACACAGGGGTCCAATTTAACCAGAGCCAGGGCCAGCACAGACCCTGTTTGGGAGCAGCTGGTGCAGGCAGATTATTCTACCAACACCAGAAGGTTGCGTGGCTCCCACTGCCCCCTGGGGCTGGCTCAGGACAGTCAGACCACAGCACTGAGGGTGCCTCCTCCCTTATTCCCTCCTCCCATCCCGGTGCTGCAGCACGGCCTCTCTCAAGGTCAGCCATCCAGCATCTCAGGCACTAAGGTTTTGTGACTAGGATTTGGCATTTAAATAGCTTTTATTTTATTTTCAAGGCAACATTTCTTGCTTTTACTCTTTAAGTATCAGTTACTTGAAAATGTCAGAGACAGTATCCTAGGAAAAATATAATCTTTTTTCCTCTTCCTGTCTCTCTGTATACATGGTCAGTGGACCATTTTTCTCTGTATTCTTTTCTTATACAGGTTGGGGTTATTGGTTCATTTGTTCAGCCAATTTTGCAGAACTGTCCTTGGCATTAAGGGACAAATGAGTCTTTCCAATCAGCAAAAGGGAGACAATAGAGATAATCCAATACGGCATTAGATTTGCAAGCAGTTCAAGGTCCTACATGGCTTAAAAATATTTTTTTGTTTTTTTTCAGAGATATGTAGAGGTTTCTCAAAGAATTATATAGAACATTCTAAATTTGAAATAACAAGTTTTAAGTGTGGAGACAGCAGAGCACAGTCAGTATATTACTTCCTTTCAGATTCTGATGACCTTATCACTGTAATTATGAGCAAACAGTCCATTATTGTTATGCATTTAAAAAGACAAAAATTGCCTCTACATTTCTTGAGTGCCAAACAGAGTTCCATATTCTTTTATAAAGGATTTGGAAACACCTGTACTTGGACACAGTTCCATTCTGAGTTCAAGATGTTGAAAGAAAATATGTCACTAAATTTTCAAGTTACCAGCCTTGGGCCAAGATAGGTCTTAAGAGAAAAACATCCCTAAAACAAACAGAGATGTAGATGCCATTACTGATGCACCAATAGATACAATCTTTTTTTTTTTTTAATTTGCATAGCAAATAATTTCCCTCAATTAAGAGTGAAATACACCACTGAGTTAACATGAAAAGCAGAAGGAATTGCTTAGGAAAGCATACAGGGAGTAGGCCTGAAAGTGCCATCCTTTCTTTGCACTGGTTTTTGGTGCTCAGCCTTTCACAAGGTTTGACCAGGACTAAGTTAATCCCTTGCATGCAAACGCCTGCATTATGTCACTCCAGTTAATAGATGTCATCCTTTAGCATGAAGGAAAGCCTGAGAAGAATTGCACCATGTAGAGTGAAAGTGAAAAAAGTAGCTTAAGCCCCAATCAGATCTTGAAATTAAGTACTTTCTCCCTCTCCTGCCTGTTAGTTTCTGCAAAATTTTCTTTGAACTTCTAAACATAGATCAATTTAAAGGCAACATAAACAGCGGTGGCAGGCAGTGCCTGATCTACTGGAGTAACTGTAGCTCACTCGGACAAAACTCCTCTTAATCTGGAATTCAGTGTGAAAAAGAAAAATTGTCATTGAGGTGGCATTGGCTGCTGGCTTATGCTGGTGGCCAGTGTAGGGTCTGTGCATCAGGGATCTCTAGAGACAGGTTCACCTGGAGCTGGATCCCCTCCCTCCTGGAAACAGGAACTGTCCAGACACAGATCAAGCCCTCCCTGTCAAGACGCTCTGTGGTCCATGAGCCTTTGTCTACTACAGCAAGGTCCCCCTACCACACACACACACTTTTTTTAATACTTTAAAAATAAAATGTTGAGCCTTCTAAATATTTTTAGGGCAACAATATTAAAATGAAACAAATTAAAATAAAGCACAAGGTGGGAGGTTTAACCTTCCCTTGTATGACTCCCTTTATGAATGAATCTTGCTTTTTCATACATTTATTGGCATAACATAACCCAACAATGAAAATGCATAACAAAATTCTTAGCCTTCATACCAAGCATCTAGAATTCTACCTGCAAAGCTGAATGCAACTGCTTTCATGGAAAAGCAGAAAACCAGCTAAATGGGTTTGTGAAGATTCAGTTATTTTTGAGAATTATAAACAGAGAGAGGCACAGCGATTAGATGTGTGGAAAAATCTTCCACCTTTTCCAGGACTGCACATTTGAAACACAGAAATATACATGTATGAAAGTTTTCTGATTATCTGAATTACATATTTGAATGTTTTTACCAAAACCACTGAAACATTAGAATAAAATAATTCTTTAGTACACATTGTGTGAGATAGATGCACATTTGCAGCATTACGAGGTCTTCATAATTACTTTCATTCCAATGGCCTGACTCCAGCACTTCATGTTACTGTTTGAAGTTCTTTGTTAAAGTAGACCTGTTGTCATATATATAGCAGGAGTTCCATACTACCATCTCTTTATCACAAAAGTTTCATACCTTTTTGGTGTTTTCTGGTGAGCAGCTCCTCCAAGCACACGCTTTCTCCCTCACCAGGTAGCCAACTAACTCCAGTTCCCTTCCCACCTCGGGGTGTTCCTTGTTAACCAACCAACCCACGCTTTTATAGCTCTCTTATTCTCATTAGTTACAGCGGTGGCCTGTTAAAGTCAGGCCTGCTCCTAATCTTTGATAATTGGCCCAGCTGCAACTCCTTAGGGGTAAGATTGCTTTCTACACTATCTATATTCTATCCCCCCACATAGACCTAAACTGGAATTATTTTTCTAAGAAAGACTCATCCAACTTTCCATTTAGGAATTAAAATAGATCTTTCCTCACCCCTTTCTTTTCTGAGTGACAGAAAATTCCTGTTTCTCCTTGTGAAGAGACTGGTGTCAGAGAAGTTTCCAAGGAAATAAAATGGTGAGCTGTAAAAAAAAGATGCCTTGTGAGATAAAATTCATAGTCAAGAGAACAATACAGTTTTCAGGTTTCCTGTACTACCCTTTTCAGGTGAAAAAAAATCTTGTAATACCAAAAATAAGATTTAGCTACTGATCCTGAAAAGAAATATGAAAATAAGGGTGCTTTCAAAAATCCATATTCCATTCTATAAAGTTGCTTTGCAGGCACTTGAAAATGTGACTGTTTAAAAATTCCCACCCTTTTAATGAAAAATTGTTTTAAGTTTTCAAAATATTAGACATAATAAGGATTTACCTTTATTTAAGAAGAGGATTTAAAATACAAAGGACTACTTTTAGCTAAGGTTTCAAAAGCAAGCCCTTCCACTTGGAGATGCATCTTTCCCTCAGGTTCTGGATTGGGCTTGACTGCCAGTTTGGTAGCAGAAGTGTTTTCCCTGAGGGACTCTTGCTGCCTTACTGCAAACAGCTACCTTTCTAAACATAAAGAGTTACGACTCTCTGCAATGAGCAGTAAACCCACCAAAGAGTGCATTCAAAGTTGTATTTCTGAGCAGATTTGTGTTCATGTGTATTCCTTTCATCTGGAGATACCTGGATACAGCAGGAGCTGTCTGCTATATGAAGTCCAGTTTTGATCTCAAGAACCCCAGAGGTTTATCAGAGCATATAATTCTAAACTATATCTTTTATTAGGCAAATCTAGAGTGAAAAACCCAACCTTTTGCCCCTTCAACATTTTGTTCTACCATCCAGGATCATGGCTAGGCTTTTAGCAGGCTCTTTGTTTCATCTGCTGATTCTGGAAGTTGCTACTTCCTTCAGTGAAATTGTTTGTTTTCACCAAAATCTACATTTGGCAGTGACTTTATTTCACAAAATCCCATTTAGGGATTTTAGAATTCCCATAAAAGGAATAAGTAACCTAAGCAGTGCGGAAGATCCGATTCTGGTTCCTGGCTTTTTTATCAGCTGGCTGTGACTGCAGGCAGCTCAGGGAGGCCACCTGCCTCAAAGGATTCCAAAACTTTTGCCTCCCCTGGGTAACAAGATACAGTTTTTGTTGATGGTTCCATATGTTACCAGAGATTAGTGTTGCTCAGCTGTATTGCATTGATGATCATTCTCAGAGCAGGCAAGCAGTAATTAATTGATTCCATCTGTATCTACTTTGGGGCAGAATGTGATTTATAATGACCATTCCTACAAAGCAGCAGAGAGTGTAGGATTAACAAGTCAGCCCTCATGGGCCACAGGCCACAGGGAGACTGACACAAATTTTCTTAAGAACATTCATATGTACAAGTTAGGCTACTGCAGAGAAGTTACTGTAGCTTGAAGTTTGAATCAGAGCACACATGTAACCTTGCTATGCTATTCAGTTGTAAGAATCACTTCATGACAAAATGTGTCCAAAGACAGAGTCACTGAAAATAGTATCTGAAACTACTCTTGAGTCATTTTCAGTTAGAAGGTCACATCCTCTCAGAGAAGTGAAGCACCTTCTATCCAGGTTTACCATTTAATATTGAACCAGAGATTCTCTCCCTGTGACCTATTTTAGGAAACGCAGAGTACAAGTATTACAGTGCACATACTGAAGTTGTCTTTCATTACTATTTTTGAAGTACTTATTATTCTGATAGGTTATTACAATTACATATTCATGAAAGAACAATGTAACTTTTTTTGACTGCTACAAAGGTTCCAGTATTTACTGTAAGTAAGGAATTTCTAGAGATCAGAATTCAGACAGTTCAAAACATGGTCCCATAACTGTCATTATTATGATCCCTATCACATTCTTATTTTGAATCATGCAGGTGATTCAAGGGCTTTAAGCAATTTTAAGAGTTTTGATGCATTTCATCCTTTGTTTCCATAGGACAAATGCAGAACTATTCTCATTACTGATGACAGTTTTTCCTCAAAGAAAAATTTGCTGGTTTAGTATTTGAGTCCAGTCAGTGGTTTTAGACTGAAGGGCAAATTTTGCCTTGTGAAGGTTGAAATTTGTTTAATCATTTTTTAAATGTGTTTTTCCTGAATAGTCACTACATTTTGAGTAGAAGTCTAACAAATTCTGGATGTGAATTTGCTTGATCAGAAATCTGCTAAGAAGAGGCAGGTGACAATTTGATGTTTGAACACAAGTTACCTTTGTGAAGGCTCTGTCTTTTACACAGGCAAACAGAGCTCATTCTATTATTTACCACTATTTTGCAGTCCTGCTACAGGATAGGTGATTATTTCAGTGTAGGCCTATCTATAATTAAAATAAACTTGCAAGTAATCTACTCTGACTGTGCTGTAGTAACAGCTGTCAGATTGAGCAGCACTTTGTAAATCACCTTCTGTTTAACGTGCAAGTGTTAGAGTTATTTATAACTCTGCCATATAAACGTCACAAAGGATGTTTGGTGATTCACAGATGATAACAAAGAACATACTGTGGGACAGACAGAGAAGAGAAAGCAGCTTTTTTTTTTTTTAGACAGAACCATTTGGAGTTCTTCACATTATTCCAGATCAGTTCTTAGGGTATCAGCATTGCCACTGGATTGGATTTCTACTCACTTTGCCTGAAACCCAGCTCTGCTCAAGCCAGCAAGAATTTTGCCTTTGTTTTTCCAAGGGCCAAACTTTCACTGATGGCTTTATGTGACAATTAATACATATTAATATGCAGAACAATGGAATGAAAATTTAAGTCTGGTGGGTTTGCATCAAATGCAATAATTCCCCAGGTTTATCTGCCTCTGAACCACCGGGTACTGCTCATATGAATGACTAAGTGACACATATGCTATTTCACTAAATACATTGTAGATGACAGCAAAAAATTGGCCCAGGGGTTCCACCAGCCTGAGGGGAAAAAAGCAGGTTCTGGCAAACTCACCTGAAACTGTGCAAAGCAAATATTTCCAATTTGACAACTGAGATCTCTTTAATGTCAGGATTTTTACAAACTTAGCAAAGATTAAAAAAAAAGGTCTGTCAGAATATCCTAGGAAAGAAAGTCCCACTCTGTTCAAAGATTGATAAAGCCCAGTTTTCCTCCTTTCAGCTTTTGGACCAGAGAAAGTATTTGCTCTGGGACATACATTGGCACCACTGCCTAGAGAGCCAGCCTTTAAATACACAGGATAATTTGGGACAGCTGTTTCCACAGACATTCAAAATTTCATGTCACTGGCTCCATTATTTTAGATTGCTGATTGTCAGGGAAGGGAATATACAAATATATTTAATTTTTAATTTAAAGGCCTTTGGTAATGGTCTTGTTCATGGTGACTTTAAACCTCTCTCCTGACTGTGGCCTGTGCTTTGTGATTGATGATCATCATATGCAGCTAAAAAATAATAATTCTAAAAGAACTGGTAAATTTAAAATTACTTTAGCCATATTGAATTGATTGCTGGAGATTTAAGCTCTGATGAACATGGAAAAGCTTTCTTCCTGGTTCCAGGGGGCTCCCTCCCCTTCAGCTGTTTGTGATATTTGATCGATTGCCTCACTCAGGAATGACTGAATCTGGCAAAACTGGTAGAAATTAGATTTACCCAGAAGTTTGTTCTACAGCTTAGGCAATGAGCTGGATTAACCACGTCCATGGACCAAAATTTTTACTGGATCTTTAAGGGAGGAAGGCTTGTGGAGTGGTTTTCCCATTCGTCTTTAGGTTCCTTGTCATGCTTTAGTCTTGTATAGCCTACGTAATTCAAAATGTAAAGCAGGTCTACAGAGAGGGGTAAGGCAGTACAGCAAATGCAAAAGCAACAGAAAGAAGATTTTGTTTAAAGAAGTAAATATTTATCAGTTTAAAATGTTTCTAACCAGTAGCACATGAATATTTGCACTACTTTAAACTCAGCAAGGCTATAATATTTTGTCACAAGCATTGGAAACATTGAAATTCCTAGTCATTGAATGAACTTAATTAATTCTCTGTGGTTGACAGTGGTATTTTGACTGCAGTAAATCAAGATTGCCCTGTGGAAGATTCCCATGGCAAAAAATACTTAAGCCAAAAATTGCAGGTGAAAAACAAACTTGGTATGAGACCTACAATTCATTGATAGACATTAAAATTTTCTTTATGATTGTTATGTCACAGAAAATCTACTGCTGCATCCAGATATTTTTTTAAATTTCTTTTGACCTTCTGGAGTTTTTTTCCATTTACCCTTCTGGTTTATACCTGTTATGTAGCAGCTCTCAGAGAAGTCATATTACAATAAATTAATCTTTTCAGAGTACCCCTAAAATGTTATACCCTCACCTGGTAGCTGATACAGATCTATTCAGCTCATGTGGCATAAGTTTAATTGCTTGTTGGAATAATAGCTTGTTGTTAGCTTTGACCAGCATAACTACTGCCTAAAAACTGCATGCTCAAAAACCACTCCTACAACAAGTTAAAGTCCCTTTATAGGCTTTATAAAGGCTGAAACAGTCAATCAGATCCTCATAAAGTAGCCCATCTAAATGTTATATTTATTTAAATTCTTCACACTCTTCTTTGAAATGAAGAGACAGTGTCCACATATCCTTCACAGTTCATTAATCTTACCAGGATCCAGTGGCATATTAATCAAAGCTCCTGAAAGGAATGCTGTCTGCAGCTGACTGTAGTGTACACAAGTTGTCTCATTGCATTTCTTTGGAGAAGCACATTTATCCAGCACAGTACCCCTAAGGACTTAATTGCTAACTTAGGCATCCCCCACTTGTAGCAAAGTAAAAACACAAAGGGACTTTTGTCAAGGATCCTTTTGTTTACTGAGGGTAACTTCGTTCTTGAAGAAGTAAACCAAAACAAACCACAATTAAAATTCCCTGTTACATTTCTTTAAATTTCACCCAGGAGTTAATTTATATCTTCAGTGGGCTGGTGAAAAAGAGATGAGCTGGAGACACCTGCTGATCAGGTGTCTCACAATTAAAGAAAACAAAAATGACTATTAGAAAAGAACTATTTGTACAGCTTGATAATTAAAGAGTATATTAAAATTGAAGAGTATATTAAAATATGCAACTTTGGAGTGTACCCTGGAGTTGACAGACTAACTATGATATAGAGGTTCAGGAAGAATAATGATAACAGATGCTTTGGCTTTGCTTCCAGCACTTTGACTGATGCTGGAAATCAATACCACAGCTGCCATAGGAGGTAATGCCATTGACTGGGTGTTCACTGCTTTTTCCATCTTCAGGAAACAGACTTTTGAAGTTGCATGTTATCAATCATACTTTAATCACTGTAGTGTGTTTTATCAAGCAATAGATATTGACATTGGAGGTTCTGAATTTTTAATGGTGTTTTAATTCCTGAGAGTTCTCCGCACTCATCATAATAACAGTACTTAGAACTAGACTTTAAAGAAACCATATGCACACTTTTAATTCTTGCAACAGCATGCTCCAGACTGCACCTACTTTACTGCATTTCTTTGGTTTCAGAAGTGTCCCTTTCTCGTCTCTTCTCTCCATCTGGAATGTTTCACTTTGCTGCTGTGTGCATCTTTCCCAAGACACCAAGCCAGCACTCTTGAGCAAGTCCTGATACCAGGCATTCCTCAAACTGGTTTTCTATACATTAAGAGCACAGTTAATATGCTTATTAAGACTTTTCCAGTGTCCTATACATCCCGAACAACCAGTACAAGTTTTCTAGCCTTTTCAGAATTAAATACAGGTGTAAAATTCAGAATCCACTCGGATAGAAGGATAGTGTTTTGGCACAAGTGTGGCAGTACTAAACTACTAAAGTAAAAACAAATGTAAAATAAGAAAATACCCCACCAGAGGTGAACTTTGATGAGAGCTGCTTCTCTGACTTTGAGCTTCCCCAAACTGCTCCAGACTGAGAGAGCCCCACACCTAAGCCCTGCAGAAAGTGCTCTCCTCATCCTCCCCTCGTGATTCACCTGGGGCCATGGCTTTGAACTAGACCCAGCCATAACCTCTTGAATAGGAGGACTATGAAATCTGAAGGCAGTAATTAAACCAAAATAGAATTGGGCTTCCTCTTATTTTATTGAAATTAGAGAAACTGGAAGTGAGTAGAGTCACAAAACTGAGACACAACAGGATAAAAAGCAGTATAAAAGCTATATGAAAACAAACCTGCAGTGCAGAAATAAGGTAATATCCAAGGTGCTTGGGCACTTTTATCTGATCTTTAGTCTTTATTGAAAGAATATTTTTCATTCACCAAAGGCTTCATACCCATGTTCTTAGTAATGGGGATATTTAGTAACTGAGAATTTATTCTTAAAACATACATATTAAAAAAATAGAGCATAATAGGTGCAATTCTTTTATAATTTCCCAAAATTTTAAAGAATCTCCAGATTGATATCTGCAGGCATATGTTGGATTTTAAATATTTTCTGTGATTTTCCCTTTAAGAAGAAAAAAAGGGAAAAAGTGTTTTTAATTTTAGTTCCTGTGTTGTTGGGATTAAAGTTGAACAGGTTCAAATGATGTACAGGCTGATGAAGGCTTGTTTATGGTAAGAATAACTGAACAGGTCTCCATGTTTAGTCTAAATGAAGAACAACTCCTTCCTTTTCAGCTCTTACTCAAAAACTGCTCTTAAATTGAGTTTGTCTGGAAGGAGAATTAGTAGAGCAGGAGCCTGCAGCTGTTCTGAAAGGCAGCTCCTGGGCTGCATTACACTGGATTTGTTTGCAAAAACACAAGTAACAGGATCCCTTACACTCCTCCCTACTCTGCTGCTTTGCATCTTTAGCATAATGATGGATGTATATATCTCACCTTTTGTAGATGTTGTGAGTACCAGGGAGTGCTATTCAGTAAATGCAATAAAGCAGGAGTGCAGAGAATGTGGACAAGATCAACTCATGTTTTAGTCACATGAATGAATCACTGTTTTCTTGGTAGGGAATTGTTAATCAGAATTGTATTGCGGAATTGTTTAGTGTTAACCTGCATCTGTAAAGAAACAGACTTGTTTTACCTGCAGGACAGAAGGGATGGGTCAAGTAACCCTTTCCTTGCCTGGCTTGTGTTTTTGAGGAGCTCTTACAGCCCTGGCACAGCTCTGCTGCTTCTCACCCTCATGCTCAGGATTATTCCTCCTCCTGCGCCCTGCCTGATGAAGCAAACGGGAGAGGTGGCTGGCACCAGGGGAGGACAGGAGAGGTGGCTGGCTCCAGGGGAGGACAGGAGAGGTGGCTGGCACCAAGGGAGGACAGGAGAGGTGGCTGGCTCCAGGGGAGGACAGGAGAGGTGTATGGCACCAGGGGAGGACAGGAGAGGTGGCTGGCACCAGGGGAGGACAGGAGAGGTGGCTGGCACCAGGGGAGGACGTGCTGTGCCCTTGCTCAGTGTCCCTGTAGGAGCTGTGTCCCCTGGGGCACAGCTGAACCATGGCCTTCCAGCCTCGCCAGCTCAGCCCTGCTCGTGTTCCCTGGGTGGGGCTGTGCCTGTGGGAGCCCCTGCAGTGACCAGGGGGGTTTGGGTCCAGCCAGTTCCATTCACTCATCAGCCTAAAGAAAGGCTGGAAAACCTGGGGAGCAACACCATTGCTTTGAAATATTTATTCATTAAATGTGCATAGGAGGGACTCTGTCAGCCAAACACTGTGTGGAATAAGGAAAGAAGACACTGTTTTCCAACTCATGAATCATCTAATGAGTGTTGGCATTTAACTACTGGGAAATAACCAGTCCCCCAATCAACAAAAAAGGTAGATAAATAGCAAATATTATTTAAAAATCACATCAGATTTAGGCTTGTTGAACGAAGAAATCTGTGTGTATGTGCTACTGTATTTTGTTTACCTGTGTTGTTATATTTCTTTAGCATATGTTTTTCTGTTTATATGGCAATGCACTTGTAAACCAGAACATGGATTTTATCCAACTGCTGCATAGAGATTCCCATTAATTCATGCTAATTTTTAAAAATCTGTATTTCAACAGGATGAATTTTTGATATGGCTAGCAGTAGATTCTCTCTTATAACTTAATTTTTTTTCATTCATTACCTCTAGAGTTTTCTGCCTTTCAAGCCTGCGGTTTATTTTTGTAGCTACTAATTTTATCTGCTATAAAACTTACCCTTAGGTCCTCTGCACAACAAATGTCTTGGGGTAATAATAAAAACTAACCTGATTCCCTTATCTGAAATATAAAATATTGATGTTGCTCTATTGTTGCCCACAAAAAAAAAAAAAAAAAAAAAAAAAAAAAAAAAAAAAAAAAAAAAGAAAAGAAAAAGGAAAAAAAAAGAAAAATTAAGGTCAGTCTAATGGAAACAAATACTCAAAGGAGATAAATGCTATATGTTATGCCAAGGATTTAGCCACAGACAAACTCCAGTTGCTAACTTTTAAAAGTAAAAATTACTGAGAAAGTATTCCTAATATGTAAGCAGTGAAGTTTTACTATTTTTCTTCCCAATTCTAAGAAGATGGTTTCGCTGGTTTTAATTTAGTCCCTTTGCTTTCAAGTATCAGACAAATCAAATGCAGGCACAAAACCCCACACTCACTCTGAGACAAGCATTGTTGTAGAAGCCTGGAGATAATAAATGCCTGTTTAGGAATTAGGACACCAGAAACTACTTGCCAGAGGTAAAATGATCTGCCACAGACAAGGGAGATTTAAACATGAGTTTAAATTACTCACAGAGAAAGCCTTGGACTCTTGTTTCTGACTTTCCTTGTGTTGTCCAAACATGAACACTGGAACTCAAATGAGAGTTGGACTCGGCTCAACCTTGTACTGCCAGATTTTTCTTTTTTTTTTTTTTTTGGTATCCTTTCTGGCTTTTTTTCCTCCATTTATTCAAGGAAGATGTTTAGAAAAATTAAATTAGAAATTTCTAAATTGAAATTATAAAAATATTATTTCCTCCTCAAAGACTTCTCTAAAACCTGACCTTGGCATATTTTGGCCAAGGTATCCTTTTAGCTGGTACAAAGAATACTTACAGAGGAAGGATCTGCTCCTCCTCACAAGCAGGCTGACATGTTTCACAAACTGCAAGCTGGTCAAAAGTGCACACAACTCAAACATTCTGGATCTTAGTCAGTATTGAATCTTTCGTGCTCTTTTATTTGAGGTGAAAAATGTTTTAGAAAATGATTAAGAAGTTGGATATCTACTCAGGAAGCTTTTCCTCAGAGCTTGCTTTTAGGTGGTTCTTCCATGGAACAGCCAAAGGTGGCAGTTGCCCAAGGCAGCAGACTGGGACAAGGGAAGAGCCGTGTCCCTCCTGTTCACTGCGCTGCCCCAGAGCTCTGACAGCCAGGGGACTCTGCTCCTAACGATGTGGTGAAGATTTGACAAACTGATGTGTAGGCCACAGCAACCACCACACAGAAAGCCTCTCCCTTCTCAGGGAAGAGGACTAAGACCGTTAGAAGGATGACCCGAGTGGGGTTTGAAAGAGGATTTCCTGCTGGCCAGACTGGAGCTTCCCTGGAGGCAGGTCACTCCGCAGCGCTCCGGGCTTGTTGGGAGCAGTGGACACTGGGAAACTCACCCTGTCACGAAAGACCACACGAGCTCTTTCTGGCAGTGGATTCCAAATGTGTGGAGGGAGACCTGGGGCTCCATGTGCATCTCTCTTCCAGAGGCAGGACTTTGGGGCCTGATTGAGAGCAGCAGCCAGAGGAGGAGCCGTTTACAGCAGCCCAGTGCAGCTCCCAGGAGAGGGGACTGCAGCAGTGCTGGGGATGGGAACCTGTTGTGATCATGTGGTCACAGCTGGTGCCATTAGCTCAGCCTCCCAGCACAGCCTTTCTGGCTCCCTCTCTGGTACCAGACGCCACAGAGTAGGAGCAGACGTATTTCCTCCTGATGTCATTTCCAATTCTAATTTCATAGAGCTGCGAAGGGAGAATGTATCAGAGGCAGGCTCCTCCTGTTACCTCCCACCCCAATGTGTGGGTTGGCAGCACGTCATGCTTCTGGTTTCTTGGGAAGGAAAGAGGAGCACGCTGGAGATGTGCAATACTGGCTTTTGTATTTTAATTTTCTTTTCCATGTTATGCTTCTGGAATGTCTCCTGGGATCACCGAGTGATTAGCCGCAAACTCTGGTTGATGATCCCTTTAAAAGCAGTTTGCTGTGCTCCTCTAGAAAACCAGACTATCCTTCAGGCAAAAGCAGCAGATACAAAATATGGTGCATTTGCAAAAATGTGCCTTTCCATCTTTGAAGCTGCCTGTAATTACATATCCAGGGAATTGTTTGATGTTTACATTTTCAAGTATACGACTGCTTGTATTTAGCATAATATTTTTCATCTTTTCCCTTTCTTGTTTCATTTTTTTGTGGTCATAAATTAAATTACATTATATTGCAAAAAGAATGAGGATTGAGAGGGAGTCCCAGCAGCCCTGAAACAAAAGGCCAGTAACCAGGAAGGCACTTGTAGGTGGTGGCCATGTCCCCTGAGCCTTCCAGAGGAGATGCCAGCTGGCTCGCTCTAGCAGCTCCCATTCAGAAGAGAGCCCGGCTATTCCCATGATGTCTGATGCCCAAAGGGATCCACTGACTAGTCTGACATCACTTCTTGGGGAGAAAAACTGGCCAGCTGCCACAGTCTCTCCCCCCTGCAGCCAGACCAAATGTCTCCTGCTCAGTAAAGCTGGCTTTGGGCCCTTGGGTTAAATTCTTCTCTGGGATTTAGGAGCATGGATTCTGAAAACCTTAGTTGGTTTCAAAGGAGATATTTAGGATTTACACCAGTTTCCTTGTGATCAGAAGCCAAAGTGAAGTCTAGAGTACATAAAATAGATCCAGGCTTTTGGTCTAAATTTATAAGACTGCTTTAGAAAGCCTTCAAACAAGATTTATCCTCTGGTCCGAAACACATTTCAGTTGACTTCATCCTTGTCAGCCATTGAACAATATCCTAAAAATCTTCTTTTGCCTCTAACGCAACATTTATTATTTACATAATATATGTGTATATGTATACACAGTACCATGGAAATAATTCTACTATAAATTTACTGTCTTCTTTAAAAAATTATTGTGGCTTTCTGACTATTCTTGAACTCATTTATTGCTCTCACAAACACTTTATAAAAATTTTAATAGAGCAATTTATACTCTTTAGTTTGGGAGTTAATTTTCTTCACACAAATAGACTGTTAATGCAACTTTATGGTTGCAGTCATGAGCCCCAAATAATGGACTCCAGAAACAATGCACTGACATCAGTGGGATTTGTGTGTTTCTGCAGGCAGAATTATGTTGTTAAATTTTGAGCAATATTTGTTTGTACATTTTGGTTGCTCATATCTTGGACATTTGAATTAGAGAAGCTTAATGATGCTTATTATAATTACAGCCTTTGAATACTTAAAATATTCTTTAACTATTTTCATGTATTGTCTGGAAGAATTCCTGCTTTTTAAATCAGATGCCTTAATGGATGGTCAGCACATGTGCTGTCTTGTGCTGTGGTGGGCATCAGCTGCTTGGGACAACATTTAGGACTCCTGAACATTTTTGAAGAGATGCTATTGGTATGTTAGTGGGTTTGTCTCTTGTTAGGGTTGTTTAATTCTGCTTTGTGAGTGTGTTCTCAACTGCCAGCACTGAGAAACTTCAACCATGTGAGTTATGTTTTCCCTACTCTACTTCAGCTAGAGAAGGCTTTAGACAGATTCTATCTCAGCAAAAAGGTGGGAAAAAGGCACAGAAAGTGCCAGTGGGGATGGGGAAAAGTGGGAACTTCAGTGAAGGAAACTAATTTGGGAGACATTACTGGGAAGGGAAAGGCAACCCAGAGGAGTATGGAGAAAGGTGTTATACTGACCAGTGAAGTCTGTGTTAAAGTGAAGGACTTTCAACTGGAGTCCTGGAAAGTGAGCTAACAGAAATAGAATAGAACTGGATAAGGAGGCAGAACCCATGGGAGCAAGTTTTGGGAGGGAGAGGGAAAATGAAGCAGAGGAGTTACTGGAAAAGAAAACAGATCCTAAATGTTAAAAGCTGCCTCAGAAAAATCACATTTTAGAGCTCTGCATCTGTCAAAGATTTTCTGTCCTTCTTTCATTAAGTGAGGCACTTTAACCAAATTTTTCATTGCCATTCATTTATTTTTTAGGTGTCTGTTCTGACCTGAAGTTCAGATTGACAGAAATGCTGAGCACTATTTATTGCAACTGAGATGAATAATTTGTAATTTGAACATTAAAAGTTATTTTGTTTCAAGCACCATATTCAGAGTATCCCAGCAGCACCTCCACGATGAAGGACACTTTTGACCTTCATCTCTGTGTCCCTCAATTAAATGCCATCCCTTATCTCGCAAGACTTTGTGAAGTTAAATTAATTAGTCATTGTGAAGCCCTCAGAGACAGCAGTGATAAATGTGACAGAAAAGTCTATGCAGGAACTATTGCTCTTCTGAGACAGTTTGAACAGTGAGAGACAAACAAGACTGGTGCCACACACAGCATAGAAAGTGTGTCAGAAGGTGCCGAGGAGCTCTCTGTGAGAACTGGTCACTCTTGGCACTTAAGAAGGCCAGGGTCCTAAGGAAAAAATGCTGAGAGATTATGGAAAGTGTATGCATAAGGAATACAAATACAGCTATGCAGATAATCTTAAATTTTGGCATTTCCCAATTTTTAAATGATGACTTTGCAAATTTGGAAGCATTTCTACACATAGTTATTGCAGTGTATTCAACACCTCAGCAGAACAGGTGGTGACATCAGAAGGGTTTGTTGTATATCACAGCCCTTCAGTTTTTCTTTAATTTGTGACTCATATTTTCATTATTATGCTCTCATAATTAACACTCAGAAGGTTTCTCACTAATGAAACTACAAGAGTGTCTCTGCTAGAATAAGAAATGGTCTCATTAGGAGTAACATGTTTCTTAGACGCAACACTGAACTCACTATATAGTTAATTATCTGTGTTTTTCTCTGAAG
This sequence comes from Motacilla alba alba, assembly GCF_015832195.1. Lineage (NCBI taxonomy): Eukaryota > Metazoa > Chordata > Aves > Passeriformes > Motacillidae > Motacilla > Motacilla alba. The sequence continues at coordinate 7,199,595 of NC_052029.1, read as the reverse complement.
AGAAATATATATCTTAAATGGTCTGTAATCACACATTTCACTCAGTGCATATCTTGATTACTCACAAAAAACATGATGGAAAACATCTATATTGCAAGAAAAAAATCCTATTTTCATTAACATAAGCGAACAGGCTTTCTATAAAATTATGGTTGTGAAACCATTGCACCTTTGTCACATATTTTGTTATGTTCCTTTATTTTTGCAAGTTTAGAGCTTGGCTATAAGCCTAAACTAGAAAATTAAGATGTGAACACTCTCTCCTGTTATCTTTCCAAAAATCAGATTTTCTAGTGCCAACTTTTGAAGTTCCAACCACACAAAGTTATCTTCTTTCTAAAAGATGGAACATGCCCTTCTGATCCAGTACTTGCCATTCAGACAGCAAAGAATTTTTGCTTCTATTCACTTCAAAGAGATTTAAAATTAATGAACTTCACAACTGAGAATACAAGATATTTGAAATTTTGCTGTGGTTAAAACCCAGCTGAAACCATGGAGTCAGCATGTTTTTACAGAAAGCTGAGGCTGAAACAAATGGGATGAGACAGTTCCCACATGCTGCTGGACCTTTGGCACTTCTCCTGTCCATCGAAATGTGTCTGACACTACTGTGAGCTTGTTCCACAACCAGCCTGCTCTGCTAACTAGAAAACTGCTCCAAATCTATCTGTTGCCACAACTGGTTTAGTGCTGTCCCCTCTTACTTTGTGCTATTTACTTGGTGGTATATTTTGCAAGAGGAGTTGAACCAACTCTCAGCTTTCTTTTGTGGAGCTTAAACTGTTAACCTCCCACAGTCAGACTGTGTACCTGCTCTTTTGGGAATGCCCTCTCTGCATGTCCTCTGTTTTCAATTCAAGATTTTGATATGGATTTCCACAACAATAGTGTGGTGAAAGTCTTTCAAATACTTCTCATAGCAACACTGGTATTTCCCCTTTTCCAGCTGTAAAGCACTTCATCTGTACTTGGAAACACTCTACTACCTAGTAAAAGGTATGTTTTCAACAACAGCAGTTGTGAAGGTTTACAGGTACCCTAAACTTGACACATCTCTTTGCTCCTCTGCTACTCCAGCAGAGAAGAGGACACTGGGATACCTTTAAGCAAAGCTTTCAGGAACACAAACTGTATGCAGTGAAACTCTGAACCAGACCTAAATTCTTCTCACCAGAGTCAAAGCAACTTATTCTTTACAGCAAAAAGAGCAGGAAAGAAGAAGACATAATCAGATAACCTGTAGGAATATTCTGTAATATTTGGAATCCCTCTGAAAATTTATACTTAGTGCTTAGTAATGGTAAGGGCAAAATTTTAGAAATGATCCTACAGAAAGCCAGGCTATCGTTGCCAAATGCATGGGATGGGAGCAGGATTTACATTCCATTGCTTCTGTTCAATTTTGGGACCTTAGCACAGCTCTCAGGCAGCCTGGCCATGGTCCAGCTCCCAGTGCCCACCAGCACTGCCCCCTGCCCTGCTGGCTCTGTGAGTTCCTGGTGCCTGAGGAGGCTGCACGGCTGCCTGCACCCCTTCCCTGCCTCCTGGCAATCGCCACCAGGGGAGGTTTACGCTTTTCTGTCATTTACACACTGAAATCTATTATTTGGAATTATGACAACTGTCAATTTCCACATAATTAAAGAGGGCTCGATGTAGCAGAAAAAATGAATGTTTGCACTTGTGTTCGCTCGTCTCTGCCCCCTCCTGAGAAGTGAATATTTAATTTCACCGGATTCTTTATGAGAGAAAAAGTGGTACTCAGAGGCAGCTGGATTCTGAACCTTCAAGTTTAGCATGACAGTATGAAAAATAATTTTTCATTAAAGACAATAAGTATCTGTTTGCTGTGTTGGGCACTTCCTAGTCTGAAATATTGTTAAAAATCTAACCAACCACGGGAGGTTTCAAGAAGAATCTGTATATATGGTGTGCTTCAGTTGATGACAGAAATAAATCTTTTATATACAATGTCAAAGACAGAATTCTGCAGCCTACACAGACACAATGAAAAGCAGGATGATCCTAGATGACATTTTCAAGTCTGTACCACTATTCAGGATTACACAATCATTCATTTGACTTAAGAATTACTGAGAGGTGCAGAGATGAGAAGACCAAAGAAAGGGATGAGGTCTTCACAAGCTGTCTGGTTTATTAAAAGTACCAAAATATTGTCTGAAAAGGCCATACAATTAAGAGAACCAGAGAACAATGAATTTAGTGAAAAACTGATTGGTTTTTACAAGCCCCATAGTCCCTTTTGACAGTTGTGAGAAACAATTTTCTTTTGTGGGGGCTTTTAAGAATTTTTAATGAATGGTTACCATGATTTTATTCATGACAAAAACTACATATCTTGTGGGCAGCAAGGGCCCAGTCCTGTCTTCAGGAAAAAAATCTAAATGTTCACACATTTCTTTCATGGGAAAAACCCAACCCTCCCTTGCAAAAACATTTAGTTGCTGTCAGCAGGTTTTAGTGAAATTTGTTGAAGTCAGTGGTGATTTTGCAGAAGTCCTTTTTAGTCTGGTCAGTGCCATCTGTCAGGGAGTGATGGGCAGCTGTGCATGCTGAAAAACATGGGCTGGGCACTGCCACGTGGTGTGGGGGCGGCCCCATGGCAGCCCAGGAGGACAGGACACACTGCTTGCCTTGCTCCCAGGGGTGCAGGAGCAGGATTGGGTTGTGTGAGATGATCAGAGGGAAGGTTTGGTTTGTTGTCTCGATCCAGTGTTAAAGTGCAGGGCTATCCCAGATGGTGCCAATCCTGCAGTTTATACCTTAATATCCCTTTTTCAGTTCCCAGTCTTTTTACCACCCACTTCCTCTGCCCTGGTCTCCTCCACAACACTCATCTAACCACTTCTTTCCCCATTGCTCCCAGTTTTGCTACATCCATCCCAAATTTGTCAGTTCTGATACCCTTACCTGTGCCTTTTGTGGTCTTAGTGATGCAGTTACCTTGGTGCCTCGCAAGATGTTACTCCCCCAAAGGTCTGCAGAACACCTCCCCAATTATCTGTGAAGCTGGGCCTTCTGTTCCATTTCTCACAAAACTCCCCCTTCACCACCTGTGAAACCCAGCCCTCCTGCATGGTGCTATCTGTAACTTTAGGGATTTTCTCACCTTCTTAACAATCATGTTCAGCACTTTCTCTTGTAATGTCCAGTAATTTTCCACGTCTTGTTCCTTCACCTAACCTCAGGCCAGGGCTTAGTCAGTGACTCAGTTATTTGATCTAATGTTGATACCCCAAAATAGGTTTTCCATATTCCTTTTTCCAATCCTTCACTCAGTCTAGATTGATCATCTTCATTTTCAAATCCCATTACATTATTTACCTACAAACTTCTTCCTTACTTACCTTTCCTCCTGCTCAGCTGATCCATTTGTTCCATTGCTTAGGGATGAATATTTCTTCCTCTTTACCTCCTCCTATCAGTCTGTTATAATCTAAAGACACTTGCTGGCCTGAAGGAAGTGGAGTTAACCTCAAAGGCTCCAGCAAAGAGAGGAGTTCTAGTGTCAGGGGGAAGGAAATGCAAGTGCTGATCTCAAGAACAGTGACAAACTGAACCCTGCCTAGAGCCCCTGCTGTCTGTTCTTGAGGACAAAAATACAGACCTTGAGGCAGGGGAAGAGATTATATTGATTTAAGATTAAAATTCAGGTGTCCATCACCTGAAAGTACTTTGAACCCCCCCTTTTTCCCCCATAAATTTCTAAAATTCATGTCTCTTCAGAGGATTTTGAGTTAGGAATCCAAAATGTACCTACCCAAAATAACTTGGGCTTTAAAGATTTTGTTAATAACAGTGAAATGTTACAGACTCATGTACTCCCAGCACAGTGCAGGACTGGGACACCACAGCTCTCCACAGTCCAGCTTTTTGTCACTCTGTATTTACTGTCAAAGCTGGATCCGACCAGAGCTGCAAGCCTGTGCTGTGCTGAGCTGAACACAGCACTCCAGCAGCAAGGAGAGGATCTGCAGAGTAGGAGGAGGCAACACAATGTGCTTGGAAGTAGATGTCATCCTGATGGGACTGCTTGGGTAATTAAAGTGAGCAGGGAAGCTGAAGTGATAATATAGGCATCAGGATGACTCCACTGAATCTGAGATTGTTATATTGTGTTGGGATCCATCTTGCAATTTTCTCCTTTTCAGTGCTCCCTCTCCAATTTATACAGTGTGAGAAAGATTTGAGAAATTAATTATTCAGTTTTCATTAATTTCTTTGGCTAAAAGTGCACAGCTTGAAAGAAAAAAATTGTAACTTTTGGATGGTCTGTAATGTTGTGGGCTTTGATGATTCATAACTTTGAGTTGGTTCCATACAACTTAAATCTCAACATTTCATGTACAACCACATATTTCATTCCTACACCCTGCACAAATACGATTTTCTTGTTTTTTCAGCAACCAGTGCATTTTTTTCCCATTAGGTGTAGATTTACCACTGCAGCACATACTTATGTATTGTCAAAGTGGAGTAGCCTTGGGATGTTCTGCCTCTTATTCAGAGGAGGCTGCATCCTACTCTGTCATTAATTATCCAGAGCTATGAGAACATCCCCTTTTTAACTGCAGTGTTAAATTTTGTTATATTCTGAACAAAACCACATTAAAACCCCCACTCAAAATGCAAAGTAATGATCCTCTCTCTTAAATGTGCTTGGAATTTCACTATCATGAACTTTATAACAGTTAGGATCTCTTATTACTCTCCTTTATTTACATTGGGCTGTGAGATAAAAATGGAATTGAAAAAGAAGAATAAAATAATTTTTATCATCTTATCTTCAAATTCACCAGCCCAAATCTCCCTCTCAGTTCTCTCAGCCTGAACAAGAGAACATGGCTGCTATAGGAAGGGAAATCTCCTGAACAGGAGGGCTTCAACATGAACAAATCCAGAGGCACATAAGGCTTTCAAACTTCATGACAACACAGTGATCTGAGACACCTTTCATGGGGGTAACCATGGCATGGTAATGGGGATGGTTGTAGCTTTGCCTGCAGCAATTCTGTTTCTTGTCTGAAGTCAGCTGAAAGCTAGATCAGGAAACTCCAAAAAGTGGTTCATTGGTGGGCGGGAAAACTGACATTAGCATTAAGTTAGGGGCCTTGGATGAAACAATCTGCCACCAGAGGTTAGAGCGGCCAGGAAGCTTTGATGTAGCTGGAGCAGGGATCCTTTGTTTTCTGTTTGTAAAAAGCTCCCCTGTGGAGTTTTTGTTTGGGTTGTTAAAATCTGTTTAACTCAAAGAGCTGACAATAAGCACTTGGGAGCAAAACTGTGTCTTTGAAAGCCTTTTTGCTGTTCAACCACATTGGCCAGCCCTGCCAATTTATAGCTCTGTTGGCTCACATGGCTCTGAAGGCTGCTTAAGCAAACAATTAAGCTTCGTTGAACACTCTGAGCACCCCAGTGACAAAATGTGCACTTTTTCCGTAGCCTAGAAGATACCCAGAACAAAAACATGTCTCATAGTCACTGTTTTCCAAGCCATGGCATAAGGCAGCTTCCTTAGGGGTTTAGTAGTCAAGGGCAACATGTACTTAGCAAGAACTTAATTTCAGGTGTAGCAGGGCCCTGAACTAAGAGCAAAGCAATCATAGCAAGTATTAAAGATTGGTGTCATTTTATACTTGGTGTTCCTTGAGGAAGGCCATGTCTGCTCAGGGCCTAATACAGTCTGTTTTGATCTCTGATCAAGGTTGTTACACCCCCACAGCAACTGATTTGATCAGTGATACTCATTATTTCCAAAATAAGCTCTGAGGTCCCTGCCTCACGCTCGCAGCCAATGAAGGCTGCCTCTTTCTTTTGCCAGGGCCTGTATGACGGGCACAGATCACTGGGTCACCACTGGCTGCATCTTGTGCCTTTACACCTGAAGCAGGAGAAAGGTTTAGATGCAGCACAGCAGCCAGAGAATATGTGATAAAGGGGTCAGTGCCCTGCGTGGTGGGATACCTCCATGCCATGTCAGCTGTCACACTGGGCACCTCCAGCATAGGACTCAACCTACCAGCACATGTTTGTGCCATCCCCTTCCTGCCTGAGGCAGCCTTAGAGAATAAGATTTGGAAGTACAAAGCAGGAAAAAATTTGCTCCAAGGTGCATCCGCAGTGTGTATTATCCAAATTTACTGGATTGAAATAGTCCACAGTTGTTCCAGGTTCAATATCACGGTACTAACGATACAGCATTAAAAGATGATCTCAAAAGTTTACTGTTTGTTTTATTCTGAAAAGTCTTCTGGGGAACTGGTGAAATTTCACCTCTGTAAAACCCAAACAAGATAAGGTCTATGAGAGCATCTGATTATACATAGGAAAACATCTTTGGAAGAAAAGAAGCCAAACTTTGACAAATTTTTCAACCAGTTCTAAACAACATGAATTTAATAAATTCAATCTGTACTAGATTTTAGGCTGGCTTTTTCTCTCAGCCTGAGACATATAACATAGTACCATTGCAGCCTCTTCTCCACACTCTTCCCTGCTCAGGGTGCCACGGCTAGAAAGAATGTAAAGAATGAATAGTATCTCCTGCTTGCCTTGGTCCTTGGGCCACTTCTCCTCTATAAGCACATACAGAAAGAAGTGATTGCGAGTGAACTTTCTATGCTGTAATTCTCATGGAAACGAGCAAAGGGCCCCTAAGAGTCTGCCTGTGCTCAAGTTCCTAAACAGATTTGTAAGCAGCACTGACAGCTTTTACTCACCTCATGGTTAAAGAACCTATTCCCACTGCAGGAGACACTGGATGGAAAGTCACTACATAGCAGTTGTTTGAAAAAGAAATAAAGAAGGAATTTTGCTTAATAATTTTATACTGCTTTTATCTACCAAGAATGGCAGCACTTTTTGGAACATTTGGAGAAGGCAGGAGGTGTTTTGTGGGAAGTAGTAATGAAAAATTCATGAAGGATTAAAAATAGTTGGATTTTTTTTGGGTTTAATTCAGAATCTCTTTATATTTCCCTTAGTTTCCTTCCCTATTTTTATTGAATATAAACAAAGAACTTGTTCTAAAAAAGTTAGATGAATGAGAATGAACTAGAGTGAGATAAGATATAAATCCATTAATTCCTGAAGTAGGTGGTTAAACTCTAGACCCTGTATCTGTACACAAATATTGAAGTGGTATGGTTTGTTCAGACCATCCGCAGATTTATCCACAGTTACAAGGATTTTGTAGGTGACAAATTCCCTGACAATCTGTCAATTCTCACTTTTCACCTGAGGAATGATGGCCAGAGACAGTGCAGTTGCATTTAGCTGTATCCGAGCCTTTCAGCAAGCCTACACGCCTCTTTCACACTGCTCGAATAAAGTGTTCCTATAACACAGGGCTCTGGAGGCTATAGGGAAAGGGATGGAGAAATTCAAGAACAGAGATAATTGATGTTATTCTGAATCATGTTATCTGGAAGATCTCTTCAACTGTAGCCCACTAGATGACTCCAAGAGGAGCACTTTAAGTGCCATTCTCTAGTGCAGGCACCCTGACACACTCTTACAATTATTCCTCCCAATTTACTCAGACGATTCCAAGCCTTCAGAAAAACTGCAGGAATGAGGTAGCAAGGGAATGGAGAGCACATTGCCATTCCTAAGAGGTGTGTAAAGCCCCTGCAAGAAGAGTGTCAATTCCTGCTGAGCCAGGTTTACATAACGCCAGAGCACAGGGGGACGGGAAGGTGTTTGAGGAGTAATTTCCCAGCTGGAAATTCCTGGTCTTTCTAGGACTATACCTGGGCTTCTGCATCACACCCACTATGGTTAGGTTTTAGAGGTAAGCAAATATGGCATCATTTTCTAGTTTTATTTTACTAAAATCAACTTATATTTGGTCACACTGACCCAAACAAAAACTAGGTATTTGATAATTTCATATGAAGCTGAGGTTAAAAGCCTACCTTCAATTACTATTTCCCTGGTAACATGTTCAAGGATTTTTACAGAAAGCTGCAAACCCCTCCCCCTAACTTAGATTACTCTTTCAACCTCTGAATTTCAGAAAGGTTTCAGGGTTAATATTATTTTTGCTTGTTTTCTTTTCTCACTATAAATACGATGAGCAGAAAGATGTTGCCATGGTGAGATTTTATAACGTACTTAAAAGCACTTGTTAGAGTTATGTACCACAGAGCCACCTTCACTTATGTGTGAACTGTACAGACACATGAAAAACCACCCCAAAGAAGAACAGTCTACTGTCTCAGATATCTATTTGCAATACTTACTTAAAGCACAGATATCACAAACATTTTAGCAGCCACTATATTATTTGGAAACCTATTCCTTTAAGGTGAGAAATGGGGAAATTGGTTGAACCAAATGAATTCATCTTACACTTAAATTGTCATCATTATCTGTAGTCCAGCTTTGTAGTAAGCTGAATGAGAAATTACAAATTAAAACTGACGCAGAGTTTTTGCTAAGTTGCCCATTCCTAAACCATGTGCTGGAGGACTGTTTGCACAGAGCCATGTGAGATGCTTCGAGCACTATTCTGCTGCTGCAAAAGGCAGAGCTCTGATGAGTTACTGAGGTATAGCATCATAGATCCTTCTCCCAGGACAGCAGGAGCCTGGGGGCCTGGGCTGCACTTCAGCTAAGTCTGTGCTGCTCTGAAAATAGGCTCTGGAGCAGACACGGCACACCAGGCTCTGCCTCCTGCCCATTTGACTTTCTCACTGACATCTGGAAGCAAACCTGTGGGCACTGTGCCCAGGCACTGCTGGTGGCTTCCTTGCTCTCTTGGCATGCTCAAGCATTTCCCTCAAGTCTGAACGTTCACTGTCTGCTTAGCTTTTAAGTCTGAGAAAATTCTGGGTCTCATCTTAAATAGATAACATGGGCTTGCGCTCTGGGATTTCTCCAAGAACTTTAGAGCACTTAAACCTCTGGTGTACCTGCAGCATGTCCATAGTGCTGCTTTGTCTGGGATAGAGCTGAATGGCTCCCACCAGAGAAGACAAACTTTAATTAACATCTTTTTTAAACAGGCATTTAACACGGCAATGCTTTCTCACTAATCCCAGAAAGAAATGTAACCCATCCTGAGCACATCACTAGCTAAAATGGAATGTCACACCAGTCTGAGTCCAGTTGGGGAAGGGGAAACAAAGCTCAAAACAGTCTTTTCAAAGCTGGATACAGTTATAGTCTGAAGAAGGCCGTGCAATTGCTTGCTTATTATGTCCATGCTAATGTGTGCCAAGCAGTGCAATATGAAAGAATTAATTCCCTGAATTTCCAAAGAAGTGCCTCTTCTAAGGTTATGGACTCAGCTGTGCATCCACGTGAGTGGGGCAGCAGCAGAAGGCAGCAGCGCTTGCACAGGGACCTTCACCTGGGATTCTGGATAGGCCAGAGCAGGAGTCACATTGATTCCCTTCCTTTCACCAGCACTAACTCTTGGCTCCACATTGTCACCAAGAGTCAGCCAGCTCAAAATATCCAAGTACTGAAGGAAAAACCCTGCAGAACCCACAGCCATTCACTGTCAGAATCAGGGACTTCAAAAGCTCCAGCAGAATTCTGGACATTTGTACAGTATTTGTGGATGATGCATGGTGGCCATCTGTATCAAACTAAAATCATGTATACACACCTGTAATACATTGTTGTCTACTTTATGATCTATCACATTGCATATATATATTTCTGGAATTTACTCAGTTTTCAAAAGGTTTCATTGATTTTTGAAGCCAGCATTTCAAATGTAAACACTGCTTTGGAAAAGAGACAAAGAGGCCAAACAGACTTTAGAGTGCCAACTTAAAACTGTAGCACTTTGCTGATAAAATTTCTAAGGTTGCCTGGTCAATAATAGTTGAATTTGAGAAAAAATAAATCAAATCACTGGTTACATTCACTTTCAATACTTATGAATCATTTCGTTCAAAAGCATGTACTCATTTAATGACTACATGTGATATACCTCCTGTGAAGCTAAAACCTAAACACCAATTATTGTTAATAAGAGGTGTTGCACAGTAAGGTTAAATATCCAGCAAAGGCTTACAGGTGTGTGTAAACACTCCTGGGTGCCTGTGCTCAGATCTGCTTTCAGTCTGAGAGTGACAGGGATTGTACTGTTACTGCAGCCCAGTGACACCAGATCAAAATGTGCCCAAAAGTTCATAGCTGAAAAGAACAAAACTATATTTTTAGAGGTAGGGATTGCTTTACTGGCAATGCTGACTGTGCAGATACAATGAAGCCATCACACATGAGGGCAACCATCCATCCAAAGACATCTCCAGCTCCAGCCACAGGGAATGTGGCTCTGCTGTCACAGTTCACTGGCACTCCCCCACAAGAGGAATGCTTCTTTGCTTGGGTAGAACTTTGAAATCGACTTCCTATTTAGCATTTGAAATCTGGGTAATTATAAAATATTTATATAATCACACACCATGGCCTTTGACCTTCCTTCTGCTGGAACCAGGGAGACGTGAAACAGTCCGAAGAGATGAGAGCATAGGATGAGGTTGTGAGAGATCAGTTCAGATTCTACCAGACAAATATGAAACATTGCATTTCATAACAGACTTCTGACAAAATGAGAGTGCCAAATGTACCTAGAAAAATGAGAATTAAAAATCCTTTTAACTCTCAGAATATATGCATATACCATTAACGTACATTACCACACCAAATGTGTTTCAAAATATTGCCAGGACATGCCCAACTTGAGACAAACTTTTATCTTCTGTCTTTTTACTGATGATAATGGAGTGGCAATTTATGCATAGTGGGACTGTGTACAGCAATTTATTTAAAAACCTGGACATATACAAATAAACTCTTTTGAACATTTAGTATAAAAATGGAGTATAAAAATTTTGAGGAATAAAGGATTTTCCTGTCAAACCAAAGTCAAGAGTAGTATCTGATAACATGCTGAGAGACCACGATAGGAAGAATATCAATAGCACTTCCCTCAATTGTCCTACTTCACTCAAATCTACTCCAATTCTGATTAAAAAATAAAAAAAAATTAAGGAAATCTGGCTTATATCTGTGCATTGTTGAGTAATATTTTCAGATGCAAACATCCTGTTATGTGATTATCTGCAGCTCCTTCTGATTATGTACAATTTATATTTGGTCTGAAAAAGTCAATTTCTACAATGTCATAGTAAAAACAATAGAAAATTGAATCATGAGTTTTTAAAGAAGGAGGAAAATAATTTTAAAATTCTATTTGAACACCTAAATGCCAGCTAACAAGAAGAAAAAAACACAGATGAATAAATTTTTTAAAAAGAGGAAAGAGACAATGATGGTTGTGTAGAAGAAAACTATGCTTAGGAGGGTAGGAAGTTTTCAAAAGTTCAGAACTTTGTATTTCTTTATGAAATATGTATAAGCTGTAACAGCCCCTTCCCAGCTACATGCAGCTGTATTTGAAGTGTTAAACCAAGGACACTTCTGTTCTCTGCAAGAGAATAGAAACTGAACAGATCTTCAAAAGTGTGAGTTGATGTATTTTATTTATGGCCATGATTCTCAGAAATGGCTGCATTGACTTTTTATTTCCCCAAACATTTAAAATAAGTCACGGCCCAGCTGCACTGGGGGGGCTCTTGCAGCTCTCAGTCAGCTGCAGATCTGCGTGGAGGAGCAGTGTAAAACTGACTCTCCTTTACAAACCACCTGCAAATGATGCCTTTGTGCTCAGAGATATGGTGGAATTCAATTACAGGTTAGGATTTAAATAGTCTGTAATTTTAGTCTTCCATTTCCAACTTCCTACCTAATCCCTTCAACACCGTACTTGGCAATGTATCTTTGTCAAACTGGCCATGTGTCCAGCTCCTTGGGAAGAGAAATCTTGGCACAACTGATAGAAGATGAAAGAACATCTCCCTCTGTTTTGCTTGATAAACCCTGTTTTTTATCCATGCCCTCAGTCCTTCTGGACGAGACATGAATGTGATACTCCTTGGTTCATTCAAGGTCCTAGAATCACAGAATCATAGAATTGTTAGGGTTGGAAGGGTCCTCTGGAGATCAACCAGTGCCAAGGCACCGTTACCTGGAGCAGGTGACACAAGAACCTGTCCAGGTGGGTTTGGAATACCTCCAGAGAGGGAGACTCCACAAGCTCCCTGGGCATCTCTGCCACCGTCAGTGGGAGGAAGTTCTTCCTTACCAGATCCTTACTAATCTGCTGCCTATGAAAGCCTTCCCTTCTTCCCTGGGCAATAGACTCTTTAATTTCCCTTTTTTCCTCTGTTGTGGAAGAACAGCTCCTATACAAGGACATGAAGACAAAGAATAGCCTTGTGGAAATTGTAATAATAAAAAAAAGTAATAATAGCAAAGTGGAATATAAATATGTCCCTCATTGCAAAATGCAAATCATATTTTAAGGTTACTACACTGTTGTTTTAAATCAATAACCTCTTTCAAGCAGTCCAGTGAAATAATGACACACAGACATGCATTCAAACAGATGCAGAAACAGACAGAAATGACACAATATATATAAAGAAAGAGAACCACTATCTTATGCATTCACTTCTTTCAATTGCTCAGGCTAAACTGAAAGCATGAGACCAGGCACGTTATACACCAGTATTTATGGGTGCACTATCTAGTCTCACTCTGACGTACATGCACAGTTTTGTACTCGTAATTTCGACACATATGCATTAGATATGTGTCCTATTTTTATCCTGTTGTAAGAGCAAAGGAAAAGATAAACACGGAGCCGTTTCCCTGACAAACCAAACAGTGGAGACAGGACCATTATCTCTGCGCCATCCGTCTTGAGTGCTGTTTGGCACAAATGGCAGTGGCTTTCAATATTGCCTTTTTTGCTTCCCCCCTTCCCGTGTTTTAGCAATTTTAAAGTATTTTCACAAGTGGAAGAGCGGCACTGTTTCCCCAGCCCCCTCGTTTCCATGGATGCGCTCTGTGCGGTTGCCGTGGGGACGCGGCGCTGGGGGGGTTTGATCCCGCTCGGGAGGCGGAGTGGGGGGGTCTGGCACTTCTAATGGGTGAGAAGTTTAATTGAAAATTAAGTGGGTGCTTCTTTTGAAGTGAGTTACGTGCTAGTGGATTTATTTTGCAGGAGCAGAAGAGTCCCGACCGCAGGGAGCAGGAGCTACGGGGAGATGAATTGCACAGAAGTGTTGTGATGATTCAGACTCGGTGCAGGTTTCCGTGTTGAAAGCCTTGCCCGTTTCTGTAGTAGTGCTTGAAAGGATTACAATGGGATGCTGCTTCCAGAATCGGGCAAGTGAGCAGAAGCACGTTGAAAAGCATATCAAAAAGCAATACTCGCGCGTAGGTTGCACTGCAGCAGCCCTGGGAAACAAAAAGGCTGTGGCTCATGGTCTGCCACTTCTGCAGAACTCATCGGGATTAATCTGCAAGGCACCAACGCTCCCCCTGAGATCACCTCCAGAAGTGCACCAGGCAGGTTAGCTGTGCTTGTGTACGTTTTTGTACAATGCATTAAATATTGGGTATCTTCAAGAAATACCATCTTACCAAACAGCTGCATAGAGGGTCATGTGATCCTTTTTGCCCTGAGGTTTCTTCGTGAGCAGTTCCATTGCTTCCACTAAGTTTTAGTGGATAGTACAGTGTAGCTGGATGGCAAACTGTTGGGCAAGACATTACAAAATCAAATGCAATGAGCCTTCAAAATGGCTTAGGACTCCTAATTGCTCTGACAATACTTCTGATATCAGGATAAGTAATAACAACAGATTGGAAATGCTTTTGAGTGAGTGAAGTAAGATGATTTCCACAAAGGAAATGGATAATGAGGGCTGCACTTGGAGAGGGTATCTCAGCTGCCACTTCTTGTGAAAAAAAATATTATACAATTTTTCCTTCTTACCCAAATAGATTGATTCAAACAAAGATTTGCATTGGCTGACAACAGTAAATATTTGTATTTCCAGTGTCTTTTACAGGTGTCCCAGGGTAAATTGGATAGATAATTTAACTCTTACTAAGACTTATAAAAAATTCCATGAGATCATTGCAAGTCATTAGCAATCAGGATTTTGTCAACCTTCCAGCCACTTCCACTAAGCCACCCTGAGTCCTGGCACAGCTGCATGCTGTTGGAGAAACATTATAACACTTAACTATTTTTTAATTCTTGCAAGCACGTCCCCAGTGGAATTTCTGGGATCTTCTCAATAATCATATGATTTCCACTTTGAATTCAAACAGCTCCCTAGATTGTTTCCAAAACACACAAAAAGACTGTCCCTATTTGTGTAACTTGCAAGGCGGATTGTTAATCAATTTCAGAGAAATCAACACTGGACAATTTATGTACAGCTTGAGTTTAATAGAATCCAGTATGAAATAAGAGTCAAATGAATTCCTCGTCAATAGAAAGTCCACCATTGTATCTGTGTTCTAAAGTTGGAGCCTTGTTCTTTTTATACCTCATATTTGGGTTTGACAAGCCAGCACAGTCCTTAGAGCGATATTGCAGGTGTCATTTGTTCAACACGACCAGCCTCAAACCCTCACACTGCCTTTGGCAGTCACCAGGGAAATAGATACACTCATGTGACTCAGGATTGTACCAGCGCCTCGTGCTGACCTCACTCGCTCTGTCTGTCTGTCTCTCAGCAGTATTTCTGGGGCATCACACTATGGAAATGCTAAAAATTGTCCTTGACAGGAGCCGAACCCACACATGCTCCGTTTCTGAAGGAGCAGGGTAATTTCTGGTACCAGAATGCCACTTCTAATTCTGGAAGAATGAATCCTGCTAGATAAAATAATTGACCGGCACGGTAGCCCCACACTTGAAGTGGGCTTAAGCTGAAACCCTGTTCCAGTCTTCAAATTCTGGTAGTCGATCCAAATTTTTTATTTTTCTTCCCACCCCCACAACTCATTTTTCCACTTTAGGATCAGGGAAGGGACCTAAAATACCACCAAATACACATTTCTCAGGAGTAGTGGGCTGCAACCCAGATCCTCTAAATTTTACATAACACTGCACAAAACTGGGTACATCTCTGGACATTTTTTAGATCCTCACATTAGTATTTCTCAGCAATATATGCTCAGAAGCCTATCTGAGAGTAGCAACTGCAGGAAAATAAAGCAAATACCATGCATGGCAATAAAAATAATTGGCACTTTATATACCATATTCCCCTAAGTTCAGATATGTTCATATTTTGATGATAATGGAAACATGAATGGAAAATGGGCAGAGGCTTGTGCTCTTACAATTATAGTGTGTTCTAAAAACAGTTATGTGAGTGTCATTACAGAGAAGAATGACTTGGCTTCACAGACCTTGTCTTCACTCAAAAAATTATTTTTTTCATTGCAGGGCTAACAAATTAAGAATTTTATGTGTTATAACATTTATAAAGAAGCAGACATTCTAAGTCACTTGAAGGAAAGCTAATCTTAGTGGTTTAAAATTTAAAACCACTGCACAGATTCCAATCCCCAGCTTGGTTGAAGGTATGGTCTCATTCCCTAGAAAACAGAGAGGGATGGAATCCTTTAAACTCTGCTTGGGAACTGGATTTTAACCTGTGATGCATGTGTTGGTATTTTGTAACCCTTCGCATTACTTCCTGCCAGTATGTTACAATGGCAGCAACAAAACCACTTAAGAAACCAAACCTACAATTTACTGATAGAATTTGTGAGAGTGAGCAGGGAAATTAATTTTATTTTAGTTAATAGTTATTATTTAGTTATTATTTTAGTTAATAATGCATACAAGTACAGCCTATGGAAAGAAAAGTCAGATTTTGAAGTCAGGGCTAAAAAACATGCAAATGTGTGTATGAGAGGAGAAAAAGCTTTTCTAGGTACACTGTATTATGTATATACATGTAATACAATGTATTGCTTGATAACGGTCTGAATTTCGGGAGAAATTGGCTTCCTGGGTAATCAAGAATGCAATCTTTGCATGAAATCCACACAACAGTCTATTGCTACAGCACTGATAAAGTGCCTCCGTGCTACTTCCCGTACAGAGAGGCTCAAACAGGTTCTGCCTTCTTTGCAGAGCTCCAGGAAGGGCTGTCTGTAGCTGTATCTATCCATGGCCTCAGAATGTCCCTTCACTGGTCGTTCTTTTCTAGACTTGGCCCAAGACCAGAGCCCAGGGGAGCAGCTGAGGTTACTTGTGCTGGTACCAGTGGGTTTTGCTGTGGGTCTCAGGAGGAGAAAGAGATTTACAACAGAGAGAATTCACCTTTTTTCACCTTCCTAATTTCCTTACTGTCATAAGTTACCTACTTTTAGTTACATACTATAAACCTCCTAGAAATTAACAAAATATTTTCCATTTCTCTCGGAAAAAAAAAAATTAGTAAAAATAAGCAAAATAAATAAGCACTGCCAGTCAGCAATGAATGAGGTAAGACTTCAGGCAGCACTCTGAAGCCCTGTGGGCCAGGCTCCTATGAGGACCCACCCTAGGGGTAATGTTACCAGCTGGCAGATCAGAGGAAACTGAAAGGGATAACAGAACATACTCATGGCACTAAACTTACATGTCAGTCATACTGGCATTCAAATACATCAAAACCACTTGTACAAAGGTTTGACTGCTTAATATCTTCTTATTGTGGAAATAAAATCAATTTCACCATTATATAAACGAAGACACAGAATGACTCCAAACCCATTGGTCACTGGAATGGAATTAAAATCCCTCGTTTTGATACAGTAGTGAAAAATCCTGTGCTATATTTTACATTTATTTGAATGATAATGGAAAACATATAGAAATAAAATATATTTAGCAATTCTGATATGTGTATGCACCATATTATGCATGGCTTGGAAGTCTGGATGCTCCAGGAAGAGCAGCTAAGCTATGTTACTGCGTTAGTCAGTTTGATCCCACCCAGGTCTCCAGGCAAAGATCAGAGGCAGTAGCTCATGCAAATGTTGCATTTCCAAAGAGGCTGCATAGATAGTAAAATGAAAATCAGCTTGAAACAATGACATTGTAATATATATATTATTCACAGGTCCCATTCTCTCAGCTGCAGTTAAAAGGCAATCTGAGAAATAATGAGCAATAAACTAGCCAGTATTTTTTTCCGCTGGAAGCCAATTGTTCCATGTGGCTCAGAGTCCCTTTCAGCACTTCTGCTCCATATATTTAAAATGTCTTTTTTTAAAAACTCTTCACCTTCCCCAGTTCTTTGCCAATGGAGATTGAATGATGAATGAAATAATTGCTGAATAAAATCATTGCTGATAGAACAGCCTCAGCTATTACTTAATTAGTAGAAATTTGCAGACGTTATTCTCTGCTTGCATATCCATTACCTACATGTGAAAAAGGACTTCTGACTTTCTCCTTCTAAAAATTTATTTTCAATTTGCCTAAATTCTGTATAAATGTGGCAGATATTTTAATTACTGACAATCTTGAAATTGAAACAGTGGGAAATGAGTTGAAGAAAGATATAGAAGGGTGAAATAGTTGGAGAAGGTAGAAAGATAACTTTATGCAAATATTGCTTAAAGAAAAAGGGAGATCACACAAAATTACTAAGCAAGGTGCTTCCATATTTGAATGATGAACAGAGAAGAATTAGCAACAATCCCCTTAATTTCTATGCCCATTACATCACTCTCTAAGCAACAGGGTTTTTTTCAGAGGACTCACAGGCTCCAGTCAATATTTATTCCAGCTGATATTTGACTGATCTACTTAACAGTGAATGACATGGTAGATCAAAGGAAAGGATAAAAACCCAACCCCCAAGAAAACCAGAATAAATCAACCTCCCACTGATCAAAGAACACTTCTGGCAATGGAAAATGTCTTGCACCAGGCTGGCAGGAGGGGATGCAGTCAAGTCCTGCCTGAGCCCAGCAGAGGTGTGGGCTCAGACTGCCCCAGGCTGGCAGCACGGACACAGGGCTGCCCTGGGCTGGGACAAAGTGAGCACTGGTGTGGGAACTCAGGGACATCCTGCAGGCACAGCCTGGCTGCAGTGAACAGGTTGCTCTTGCATGGCTCTCAGCAGCCTCCTGGGCTGAAAGAGGGGGTGAGTGTTGGGGTCTCTCATTTGCCTCTTGGTGAGGAATGACTGCTCTTGGGATGTAACCCCTGCAGGGAATTCTGCCGCAGCAGCTGAGCAATAGATAGAATGGAAATTTTTCAGTGTTCAAATGAGACCACCTGAAGTGAGCACTCTTCTTCTGGTGAAATAATGATCTGTTTTCTAGTTCATGCAGAAGGTTTCGAAACAATAGTAAGAAACTCATAGAAGTGATGGATGAAGTAACATAGAGCAACATCCAACTGAGCAGTTCCCAGAACTTCCCAATGCCATGAGGATAATACCTCCTTTGTAGAGAATCCTATTGTATTTTACAAACAAAAAACCCACTTAGGCATGGAAAAGGAAGAAAAATACATGTTTTTGCTAGAGAAACACTCTTTTTTCCCCATGAAAGCATCAAAAATTTTGAATTAGACACACATCTGGCACTGACACACCAGGTTAGAAGAGACTGCTAAAAGGAGCTGGCTGGAGTTCCAATGAACAATAAC
The DNA here is from genome assembly GCF_015832195.1 of Motacilla alba alba. Classification (NCBI taxonomy): domain Eukaryota; kingdom Metazoa; phylum Chordata; class Aves; order Passeriformes; family Motacillidae; genus Motacilla; species Motacilla alba. Next base: position 7,181,024 of record NC_052029.1, on the reverse strand, counting down.
CAGACAAGGGGCTGACAAAAAGACAGAAGGTGACTTCCTGAGCTGCATCTCTTGAGATGCACACACAGCAGCAGTGGCTGAACCTGAGCATCAGCCACGGCAGCTGTGAGAGCCCGTCCAGCCCCGGCAGCCTCGGGAGGCTGCGGAGAGCAGCAGCTGGCTGGGCAGCAGCAACCTCCCACTTTTGGGTCACTGCTCTGCATGGAGACCCTCGGGGAGCACCAAGCAAATGAGGGAATGGGAAGTTAGGAAGACCGGGAGCTGAATCTTTGGGGCAGTTAGAGTACTATAGACAGGTTATTGTGAAGGGAAAATTTGTGTGGTGGAAGGGAAGGACAAGAAATGTAAAGTGAAAAGTGTCAATGGTCTGATTCCTCAGTTTAAGTCTTGGTGGAACAGCACTCGAGGATTTGCCTGTGGTAGGCGGTGGGTCAGGCCTCCGGTGAGCTCTGTGTGTGACATTCCCACACAGGCTGACTTTATACGATTCCTTTTCTCCCAGTGGCAATGTCATAGGTCTTCTCTCAAATGTACACTTTACAAAAATGAGCACGAATCCCATAGTTCATAACTGATTACAATTCCATTAGGAAACAGCAATATCTGCAAGTCTTACATAATCTAAAGATGAATCAATTTTAAGTATATTAGTGCTTTTAACAGTTCCAAATTCTGAGTTAAATGCTTTACAAATTATGAAATCCTCATTTAATTACTTTAATAAATCTTGTTTACAGATTACTGTGAAAATCAGTGAAAACTAATTCACTTTGACTGTTCTGTGCGCAGTGCTGACAGAAATAGAACAATTTTTCTTTTTACTATGGTCTGGAAAGTGGAGAGAAAAGCTTTAATTGAATATAATCACAATATGCTAGCAGCACATGTTATTTTCCCACTATTATATCTTGATATTTTTAAGTTTGAGGAAATAATGCTTTTTATGGGAAAGGACTTTTTTATTGCGGGAAACAAACATGGAATATAAACCTGGTAACATATTTTATTTTAGCTTAAAAGATTTGAGTTTTGAACACTCTTATCTGTCGTAACAGTATCGATGTCCAAGACATTTACTGCATGAGTTCATCTGCTGTAGTCATTTGTTGATGGTTAGTGATCAAAATACAGAAGGATTTGGCCCAGTGTGTTTACAAAGCTCTGACAGCCCCCTGGGCCATACAAGCCAGTTAAAAATTTTGATCCTGGCTCTCCAGAAGAGTCTGGCACAAAGGCAAGGATGCCACTGAAGCATGGAGGAAAGACAGTACATGATGGTGAGTTGTTAATGACAGAAATCAGGAAGTTCCCTTCTTCACCATTTCTATCTTGTCCATATTCTTAATTGTCAACAGGCTCCTGAGAAAATAATCAATTTCTATACTTTTAAAGTAAACAAACATGCAAGATAGGAGGCTTCTTCTTCATGGGGATGTGTCTCAGCCTTTGGGTGAGGTTTTATTCCCTTTTAGGGTCTCGTGTAGAGCTCACCTCACTCGATACAAGGATTCTCATTGACATTGCAGGAAGAAATGCAACCATGTAATTCTTAGAGGAACACAGCACCAGGTTAAATGTTGGTTATAAAGCACAAGGACTGTTTTCCACTTTGGCTCATTAGTGATTTTCCTTCTGGAACCCAGTTCAGCTGAAACAAGCTGCACATACCATAGCACAGAGGCAATGAGAAGAGTTGGACCATACACACATGCACAAAACATGAGGATCAAACCAAGAAAAACCAAACTCCATTAGCATTCTTTTCAACTTCCTCCCTGATACATGAACCAACAACTTGCCCAGTAACCCAAAGGATAGCAAGCCCCTCCCAAATGGGTAGAAAACAGCCTTCATCAAAGGCTGCATTACCTCTCCAGTAAATACCAGTATAAATCTCATGGGGTGCGGGGTATGCCTAAGGACAGGGAGCTTAGTCACCTGTTTATACTGACACCCATCCAGAAAATACCTTCCAAACCTCTCTCTCTTTTGAAGGGTATAATTTCTGTTGTCATATCCTTCAGAAAGGAGGATCTCCACTGTAATAGCCTTTGTAATTTTATAGTCACGTAGACACTCTTAGAGTGCCTAGATTCAGAAGGCTGGACCTCTCAATTATTGTCTTCTGATTTGAACTATTCAATTATTTCAGCTATTGACTTATAATTTCTTACTGACCTAGTTCCACCTGAAGCAGATCTCTTGCCAGCACTGTCTTTATCAGAAGTGCTCCTTTGGAGAGCCTAATAAGAATAGTTATGAATACAGTTGTTTTCTTTCAATGTATTTGGAGATTATTTCAGCACCCAGAAGATTGTTTCTATAAATGAAAACAGTATTCAGTTTATAGCTGACACATTTTTGTATGTAGTAGGGCACAATATATACACACAATAGGTTTCCTAATTGCTGCACAGTACTATTATCACCATATTGCATGCACAGTATTACAATTCAAAAGCATTTTAAGCAGTATCATTTCTTCAGGCTTGGCACAGCTCTTTTCTTTTGATTCCTGAAATCTGAACCCTGATGTGAGGAAGTGAGGGCTGTGGACATTTCCATTGTTCAGCAGCAGGAGCAGGATTTGCATTCAAATGAACCAAAAAAAGGAAGAGAAGAGGTTTGTAATTAAGACAGTGCATACAGAGTTTCGTTGGCAAAAACTCTAACAGCAAATGATATTTTAAAGGAATATTTAGCCAAAGATAGGGTTCAAGCACACTAGAGCCTTTCCAGTGAAGCATTTAACAGGATGCCATTTTAAGTGACCCAGCTGGAACCAGCAGGCCTAACCAGGCTGAGTCATGTGGTGTAGATGAGGATGAGAGCTGGATTCAGTTAGCATGGTACAAAAAGTACCTGCACTGACCTGAGAGCAGCCTCAGTGAGAGCTGCTCCTGGTGCTGGTGAAAAATTTGCCTCTGCAAATGAAGTACTATTCTGGTATTTAAAACATCTGGCAATGATAGGTATCTGTGTAGAGGAAGGGAAGTTGGAGCTTTGGGAAATAAAGGAAATGAAGTTCTGAAACTTGATGTAAAAGGTCATTACTTAAAAAAAATGTTAAGTCAGAGAAAAAAACTCCATGAGGACTCCAAAGAAGGAGGACTCACTATCACAAGCCTGAGTGATCAAAATTGTCCACAAAATTGTCCACTGTATTTCTTGGGTATGTTATATAAAACCCCCATAATTTATGGGAACAAGCAGTTTGTTCCAGCAGAATTCCTGCCTGTCACACAAGCCGAGGAGAGGAGACCATTATTTTAAAACTGAAATTTGTCCTGAGAAACTGTAAGTCTGCTTTGCATCTGGGAGCAGGAAGAGTCACTACTGGTCCGCAATCAGCCATATATCAATATATCACTATATTACCTGGTGCTGTGAAGAACATTGAGCCTAGCTAAGACTCACATTCAAGGAATTGAGAAGAATTTGAAAGAGCAACAAGAGTGTTGGTATTTAAGTGGTGCTATTTTATGACTTTTTAGTCCTTTTTTTTTTTTCCTAGGAAGACACTGCTTTCCGCAATAGGCAATGATGTGTCTGTTTACTTGTGAGGTTGGGGTGTAAACCTGTGAGAATGATTTTTTTTGCACCAGCCAGAGGCTATTAAACTGTCATGAAAGAAAATTGGAGCACTATCTTTTAAAGGACATTTTTTTAACCATTACTCCCGTATTTTCCTTCTCCTTGCCATCACCAGAAACACAGGATTCTCACATTTAATCAGTGATTTCCTATAGAATGGACCTGAGTAACTAAAATGCCCTGATTAATTTTAATGATGGGCTAAAATACTTTTGCAATAACATTTTCTTTCTGTTCACGGATTATGTTGGCTTGTTTGACCTTCTCATGGAGACAGAGTTGAAATGCTTTAGATATTAAGAGCCATTATCTCTAATTTGAGAATCTGCACTAAACATAATACTGGCCGAATGTCTTAGTGATTGCTCAGTTTGTGCATTGGGTCTCTGAGCTTATTTTGTCCTTGTATGGTGGATGAGAACTTGGTATTTCATCCCTCAAATAAAATCCTCTAGACCTGCGTGAATTTCATATATTGTTAGTTGGAAGCCCACAGGATAGAACCCAGTTCCCATCAGGTTTTGTAAAGCCTATCAAAAAGCTGGAGCGTTTTCCAAGACTTTGGGAAGTGCAGGGATATTGATCATCATGGTTTGCACAGTGATGCTCTATCATCTGCTTGAGGGCAAGTCTGACCCCACTGACTGAAGCCCACAGACCACAGTCCTGCCTTTATCCTGCTCTACCTAATAAATAAAAAATCCCACTTTCAAGAGAAATGTATGAAGGAAACAATTAAGCACATTCTTTGACAACCTCAGAAGTTCTTGGTCCTCCAGAAATCTCACTTGGAATAATGTTTATAGAAGTGCTCCTGTATTTCAGCTGGATCAGATTATTCTATTCCCAGTCTGTAATTTCCCAAAACAATAGCACATTTGTGCTTTTTATTACTTTGAGACTCCACATGAAAATATTGCAGTGTTATAAATTACATGTTTACAGTTTGAGAAAAGCATTATTTGCATCGCATGTTTAAGCCAAAGAATTACTCCATCCAAGTAAATCTCAATTATCAGTGTTTCCTGAAAAACAGTATTGGGGAGCTCTGTGTGAATTGTTTCTATGGTCTCCTAATTTCAGTGATGAGCTGGTTTTCTATCTTTCTGTGCTTTAAATTCAGACTGTGATATGTCTGTTAGGTTTCTTAAACTTGATTCAGACTTTAAAAGAAAAAAATTTCTTTAAACATAGCATAATGTTTTTACTGAAAATGCATTAGCCAAAATAGCACTCAGTTCTTTCTTACAGAGACATGTTATTCTGCTAGGACTGAAACAAATAACATGTAGAAACAAATCTGTTTAAAAAATTCACAGCTTTGCTTGGTTATTCAGCTATCTTTGACTGCTCTAAATTCCTGGAGTTTTTTTTAATACAGAAACTGATGCACAGAAAATTTAGATTGAGGTGAACTTGTGTAAGTTGAGACATCAGGGTTCCTGCTTTCTCCAGAGTACACTGGAATGGTGTCAGCCCAGGTCTGGTCAGAACCACCAAGGAAACAACGACCGTGACAAAGGTTTCCTCTGAGTGATGTGTTTGTGGTGAGCAGGAGAGGAATAGGACCTCTCTGGTAGATAAATGCTCGTGCTAAGGATTAACATTCCCTTGTCTGAATTGAAGCAGCAGTTCTGGCTGCTTTGTGCTGCACTGCAAATGGCTCAGGTGCTCTCCAGCCTGGGCACCAGCTTGGGCACCAGCTCAGCCCCCCACAGCCAGACTGGTGTTTGTCCTCCCCATCTACAGAACATACTTGGGTTACCTTTAAACATGCTGAATATATCTATATCTATATCTATATCTATATCTATATCTATCTATATATATTTATATTTAATATATTAAACAAGCCTATAAAGAAACAAGTGCTTTCAAGCAAATTTTATTTGCAAATTAGTGCTGGGAAATCTGGATATAGGAACATTCAGTGAATAGTCTGTTCCCATTAAGTGTACAGCAAAGACAGCAAAGAAGGTCTGATATTTTGATCACAAAACCACAAAACCATCCATCTGTTCTCAGAGAATACCATCACTTACTCATTTAAATTTGGCTATTGCTGTTAAGAAAGAGTAACTCCTGAACTTTGAATGCTTCTGGCTGAACTCAAACCTAACCTCCAATTAAGGAGCAGTGGAAAACACTGAGACAGTTTGTTCCTTAAAATCCTTTCCTAATACACGCTTATATCTGAATTATCCTACTTTTCATTTCATTCAGCAGCTCTCACAGATACTACCTGTTGGTGGATTTATGATAATCCCATACATTATTAACAAGTCCAGAATTTTTCAGCAAACAAGATAGCAAGTACGGTGCTATTTGGAATAATGCTGTGCAGTGTGTTGGAACAGCCATGTCTGAGGAGCTGCTGATCTTTCTATGCGACATTATTTATTCCATTGATATTGGACAAGTGGTACACAGACATTATCTGCACTTAGTTAATAAGATCACTGTATATTTCAATAGCACAGTGACACTCAATCCACTCACATAAGGAACACATATGGAATTAGCAGAAATCCTGTACATTTTGCACCCTGTTACTCACATCATTATAAGCAAGTGCACAGAAAGTGCATCCTACAGATTCCCTAAAAATTGAGCAGACCTTCATCTTTATCTCTGTCATCATTCCTTCTTGCCTGGTGTCCTGGTGGTTTATATCACTAAGTTTCTTTTTGCATTTTTACCCCAATGTGGAATATTTCCTTAATGGCTGTGAGATAGTCCTTAGGAAATAATTGAAGTTATACTTTTAAAGGACAAGGAAATTATTTTTCTCACTAAAAACATGGAGTTGAAGGTAATTTATCAGCTCACGTAAATCAGTCAAGCTTCATTGAACTCAGAGAAATTGCATCAAATTGGCCAAGCTGAGAACCAGACTCTTAATTGTTCTCTCAGTAACAGATTTTGACCCTCTACCTTAAAATATGGCTACCAGTCAGTTTTTAACCCCAGCTTTTCTTAAGCAACAGGGATTTCATTCAGAGAAACTCAGATATTAAATGAAAATTAAAATGTGTATTGGGGATTCTCACTGTACACTTTAAGCATTTAATGTCGCATTTAGACTATTCATTCTTACTTAGTTGAAAATAATTTCTTACCTGTATAGTTTCATTGAGACTTCTTCTTTAACCTTATTATTTCTAATTGAAAGCAACAGTAGCAGTCTTGGTGTGCACAGATTTAAAATACTTGCTTACAAAGAAACAAATGCTTTAGTCTGAAATTTCAAATAAATTATCATGGTCCTGATTACTTATCAGAAATAAATGTCTCCGTGTATTCCTTAGAGGAGATACCCAATGCAGAAAAAACGTAGGTAGCTGGCAGTGGACAGAAGACTAAGTAGCTCCTAAGTAGGATTATATTTTAGGTTTTTTCAAGATCTAAAGCTGTAATCAAATCAGATCAGCTTCCAAAACACCAAGCTGGTTTGGTTTCGTCAAATTAGAGATTACAGAGTGTTCAAGTGTTCCAGACATCATCTGTGTGGAACATGTGTGTGGGAAATGGTGCAGGCACCATCCTCTCTGCACTGCCAGGATCCTTGCTCCCTCCCTGAGCCAGGACCAGGTCCCTGAGCACCCACACCACCCTCATGGTAATTCACTCCCAGCTTCCAACTGGTTTTCTCTGAGATGACACCCCAGCACTGCTGCTACAGTATTTTTCTCTACCCTCTAGCTAACAGGCGCTGTGGATACTGATCCTGCCCTGTTCTGTTCAGTCCTCCACGGACAAATTCTCAGGAATAGCCCTTGTGCCCTCGTGTGCCTCACAGCAGAGTGGACACCGATACACACCTGGCATCATACAACAAGAGCGCAATCTGAAGAGCTTTTCAGGCACTTGGAATGCAAAAGACATATTAAACAGTAATTATGCCCGCAGGTGTTAAGGGAACTTGCGCAGCAAGCGCTTGATCTGCCTCTGCAGAGCAAATGAGGTCTGAGGACTGAGCCCCGGAGCCGGCGCTGGCAGCACCCAGCAGCTCCCGGCTGCGCTGCGGAGAGCAGAGCAAACGATCCGGGAGGGAACGGCCTCTGAACCTGGGAGCAACGTGATTGCTAGGAAATGGAGCAATCATGGACTAATGCCCTGACTGTTTTCAAGGGCTGTCCAGGGTAGATAGTGTTAGTTTAACCCAATGCTTACTGGTGCTGAGCATGGGGATGTAATTCAGCAGCAGTGAAACAGCTTGTAAAGGATCAGAGATGTGACACATCTCCTAGAACCACGACTTACACTAATTTAGGGCACATAAACCATGAGCTTCTACTGTGCCCATGAAAGCAGTTACACACTCTTCCAAGAGTGGCGTGCACTAAAAACTAATTAGTGGCATGACGCATTTTAAACCAAAGTAGTCACTGATGTTATGGAGGAGCACAGGACAGCTGTTTCTTTTGCAAATTATAAACATGATTAGTCTCTTTTTCAGTTTGGTAAGGCAAAAAAATAAAACTATAAAAATTATTTCAAATTTGCCTGCTAAATTTAACTAACATTTCTAAGAAAGGATAGTTCATGTTTTAGAGAAAAGAAACTGGACTTCGGCAGGGCAAACCAAAGTTTCTGCATTTGCAATTACAATGTAAGATGTCAGAAATGCGGAGGGGATAAGAACTGAAGGTCATCCTGAAAGCAGCTGTTGGACTGCAGGGAGTTTACGTGGACAATTCCTCAAGAACCTATGTGAAGGCTGACTTTATTTGATCTTCCCATTACAAAAATATAAAAAAGTCTATGGGTGCTAATTGAATCTGCAGATGACAAAAGGTGAGAAATAGATGCCATATGGGAGAGAGCAGTATCGTGCAAGGAGCGTGATCTTCAGGATTGAAATTACAAAAATCAGACACATTCTGCCAGTATTAAATAGAATGCCAGTACCTGGAGACTTACATAAAGTTCTGCTGAAATCTAGGGGCTATTAATGACATCTGATGTATTCATGCTGTGGCCCAAGGCACAAAAGGCTTCTTGGTTACTTCTGACGCAGCTCTGGTCATCTGGTCCTGAGCAAGCAAGATACAGCAATATAAAGTCCAGCAGTGAGGAGCAGGACTATGAGAGAGGTGAAGGAAAATAAAAATCTCCTTTACAGAATAAGATTTAAGAGGAGATGTTGTGGCAACCCAAGCAAGAGGACAGCTGAACAAGAGACAAAGGTGCTTTTGGCATAGGTGTGTTGGAAGGAAACCTCAGGCAGAAGTGCTCTTTGGGCTAATGAACAAAACTGGTGCAAGTACAAAAAGTACAGGCTGGCTTTGCATACACAGAGGTTGCAAATAATAGATTTCTAATCATTAAAGGAGTGAGTTGCCGAAACAATTTATCTATCAGACTAAAGAAAGCAATTGGCCTCAAAGCAAATGTGAACCATTTATCCCATAGTTGCCCTAGAAACTAAACAAAAGAATTTGATAATCCTGAAAGTCCTGTCCAATCTTATTTACATTTTCCTGCCATGGTAATGCAGTGATGAGAAAGATGGTTTCATTTCAATGCCATAGAGTATTTGTGATATATAAATGTCTAAGTTCATGTCTAAGGATTTGGTCACAGGAAAGAAAATGTGAAACACTTCCAGTTAAAAGCTGGAGCTCTCTTATAGATACACTTGGATTGATACAAGGATATTTTACCCTAAACTGAACTGAACAGCAGCAACTTGTTGTCAG